>NC_089682.1:12064736-13397236 GCF_031753505.1 Anomalospiza imberbis
GCTCTCTCACAAGGTAACTCCCAGAAACCAACCGATAATACCCTAACATAGTGAATGATCAAGGTCAAAAAATAATGTATAGAAATCCAATGTAAGGGATTTAATGATGATAAATTGAGAAGGTAAAGGGTTAAGAAAATGTAATCCCTTCCTCTTCTGCTAACCATACAAATTGTAGCATATATACCTTAATATTGAATGTTGTATTCTATACCCCTCATGATTACCATAAATAAATCTGTAAAGTTATATAAATAATGTCATCATATAACAAACATTATTGTATAACAAATTTTACCTTACATTTAACTCTACTCATCTTTAACTTTGTTGGGCAGTTGAGGACATCAGCATTCCCAGGACAACACAAGCTTTCACTCCAGAAGCCTTGATCAGCACAAAATCAGCTGCCATGATGGCTATTGACTGTTGCTTGACAGACTGAATTTTTTGTTCCATCACTTGCACAGCACAGAGTGCCAAAAGATTTTATGATTGCAAGTCCTATTTCCAGTACTGACACAAAACCAAAATGTGTTTTTCATCATCACAAAGCTAAAAGTAGGAGAAAAAGCACTATGAAGCAGAGAAATGTACTGATTAAATGTGAAGGTTAGGTTAGAGCCATCTCAGTTCTGTCAGTGCAGAAGTTTCCAGCAGAAGAATTTCTGATACTTAATACTTGTAAGTATTTGCTGTTAAGTGTCTAATAAAAGTCACTGATTAGCGTGTCATGAAGAAAATGATTAGACACCATTTCTTTAATTTCTCACTACTAATGTAATTTCAGCATTTAGATTACTATGTTCCTTTTTAAAATTTAACTTATGGCTCAGAATTAAAGTTGTGGTGAATGCATTTGTATCTAGTGTTGGTATGAAAGGAATTGGTAGCCTGCCATGCTTTAACTCAGCCCTTTAAACTTCAATAGTCACTACATTACTCTTTTAATATTATTTTTATTATTATTATTATTATTATTAGTGGAAGGTGAAATAAAAAATGTGCACAGAGTTTGGTACCTTAGCACAAACACAAAACTGCACGTGATAGTGTATTTTAGAAACATCTGGGAAGCTTATTCAAAAACTCTTAAAAATGTAACAAAGAGACAACCATTTAAGTATGCACATATAGTAAATTACTTCTGGGAAATGTGTATAAGCAACTCATGTCAAAGATTTATAATCCTTATTTTCATAATTCAATCTGCAAGTTTTTCCATTTGAAACGGACACTTACAGAGCGCGATAGAATATCCATGTTGGAAAGTGGTCACTGTTTTTTGCACTCTGGTCTATGTGGTGTTGCTTAATTTAAAACCCACCTACATCAAACAGAAATCTCCAATAAAAAACATAAACTCCTACTTCCTCATCACACTCAAAAAAACCCCAACAAACAACCTATGGTTTGTCCTTCAGATTATGCACCCTTGTCTCTGTCAGCCTGCTGAGGACAGGCACTGCTGCTGCTGGGGTACAGGAGACAAAGTGGAACTTTGTCACTCTCCAATCACAGGACAGATCACATACAGGATAGTGACAGTTAATGACAAGCTAATGATATTGAGATGATAACTCATTAGAAAAGGGGATTAGTTGACCTTCTGGAAGACCCTTCAGGATTATGAATAGTGTTAAAAAGGTCCTGTGGAAGCAGAAGCAAGTTCTAGGCCACTAACAGGCTGCTTTATTATAAGAAATGTTGCATTTATTTGTATACATTAATAAATAATTAGAACTCTATGAACTATCATAAGAGAAAAATAAACATCTTTTTTACAAATATTTAAAAAAATAGTTAAAATATCCCCAAAATAACAGGCATATCTAAAAATACCTTTTTTTTTCCAATACTGCTGCTTTCATCTTAACTGAGCTAAGCATTGCCATATCTATTTATGTTAACTATATTAAAGCAAACACAAATAATCCAACCTTTGAAGAAGAAATTGGTGAAATTCTAATGATGTTAAAATATATTAACATTTATGTATTTCTTTCTTTATTTTAATACAGAAAAATTCTCTAGCCATATAGAAATATTGTAGGATGGCAAATTATCATTCCTGCAGATAACTTTTTTCAGCATCTTATATTTTAAAGGACATATTACTAGATCACATTGCATTTAAAGCTATTTATTAAAATTTATTTTATTCTTGGGTTTAACAGCTTTTTTTTGGGAAATGCTATTTCTTTTCATGAAGAAGTGCTTCATTCTGCTTTAGTGACTGGTGATAATAAAGCAGTTATCGGCAATTCTGATAGAATTAACATCACAATATTTTGATATAAAATAGCCAGGCATTTATTTTCCACAAATTTACTACTGTAAAAGGAAGTCATAACTTTTTTCCTATAAAGTTTCCTTTTGCGGCTTTTTGCAAAAAAGTCTTTATATGTTCTGAAAGTTGAAAAAGACTTTTTTACTTCATTAGCTTTTCATACTTTTATCACTCTAGCAGAGACAGGAAATGAATTGACCTCAGACAAACTTAAATCTTCTTTCTAGAACTTTTGAGATACATACTGCTGTTACACTTAGTATATGTTTCAGGTATGTTCAGGACTCTATTCAATGAACCAAACCCCCTCCCAGACAAACAGAGGCTATGTTTAGAAGAAAATATTTCATTTTCTAATTGTGAGGATCGTTAAGACCATGGACAAATGGTCCACAATAGATATTCTGCCTACTGTCAAAATATACATATATAATTTGAAGAAAAGAAGCACAACAACTAGGAATACAACAAAAATTCTATATGTTGCATAGGAAGTCTCTCATGATGCTGGAGATACCAGCTAAGCTCTGCAAGAAACCCAAACCAAAGAAAATATCCATGGCAAGCACCCACTAATGCATTACCTATTTTGCACAAAAGCTTTTGGGGGTGAGGACAATGCCAGAAATTGCTTCCCTCATCTTCGCCACTTTATTGCTAATACAGTCAAATTGTAACGGCAAAAGAGTCACAGTCCTGTGAGGGACTTCAACTTGGAGCTGGGGCAAGAAAGCAAGGAAGCAAGAAAGAATATAGGATTCCCTTTCTGCTGTCTTGATTTTTGGATTTTGGAGTTATTACACATTACTGTTTTCCTTCTTGGTGGATGTTTTCCTTTAGGACTCCCTAGAGTCTTACTAGGTACTCCCAAGACACAGCATCTGTGCCCAATGTAATCCTGCAGAAGTCATAACATGGATACAAATAGTCATATTGGTACTTAAGATTCTGGCATTGTTTAATATCATAATCACCTAAAAATTGATTATATTTTATTTCAGGATCTCATCTTTAAAATTTTTACCTCAATATCCCAGCAGAAATTCCTGTCTTTTAACCAACACACTGTCAACAAATTAAAAGTCCAATTTTTTGAAGGGTTACTGCTATCACACTGTTATTCATGTGAGAGCTCAGCAGTTTTAGAAGAGAAGGAAGAGAAAGAAAAAAGACTGACCAGCAAATTAAACCAAAAATAGATGCTCCTTTCATCTACCAAATTTCCTACCTTTCACATTTATTTAAATATTCATTCCCTCTCTCCTTGTATTCACTATGCCACTTGAATTGTACACTTACTGACTTCTGGACTGCTCCCTCACTTTCTGTAAGGAAATGTGTAATCATGCCACAGGTTAACCATTTCCATGCTGAAGTCAGCACATAATAGCTCAAAGAGTGAAGAATCTGAGATAATGTGCCAAGACTAAATCAGGGATTATCTTGCTGTGCTTCCATTTCTTTGAAAAAAACTCTCCTGTTCTCAGCCAAGTGATTGTTTTGTTGTATATTTTCATGTCTATCTGATAGTTTGTTTTAAAATATAATGCACTATAAAAATTGGTAAGATTTTGAGGATTGTGATTACTGCATCTTTCTCTAGGTAGTAGGGAAAACATAATTATATCCTAACAAAAGGTATGCAGCCTAGGCTCTCTTTTTTTTTTTAATTATTATTTTAGTAGTTGTCAATAATACTGCAGAGTAAAATATGAAATCGTGATTCCTTTCTACTTTGCACACCAGGACTTGCAATGCTTAACAATTCAACCACAGAATTTAACATACACTGTATTTCACATCAATATATATCTTCAGGATCAAGTTTAATAATATAGGCAATGTCTCCTACTGAGCACAGAAAGGAAGAGATCTGCAAATAAGGCATTATTCTCCAGTCACTCTACACTCAGAAAAATCTCCTTCTAAACTTGCCTTCATATGAGCCACACTTTCCTCTGATGTCACCCCCTGCTACATTATGCATGATTTCTAAAGTAATGTCCTTCTTCAAAGACATTTTTTTTCAGAGGGAATAAAACCACTTTCTTATAAGAACTACAGACTAACAACTTTCCTAATGGAGATAAGGAAAGATTACTTATGCACTAGATTTTTCAAATACATACAGATCTAGATGACGTTCCTCTATCAAAATTGTTATCATGTGGGTTTCAGCACTTTTTCACTTGAATTATAATAACCCTGAAAGTGCATCCTGTGCTTTAGTAGACTTTGGAGAATAAACCATACCAGCCTACTCTTCTGACAAGTAGATAGAAGGTCAGTAGATTTAACAATACACTGATTTAAGTGTCCTTCTGATGGAAAAGTTGTAATATAATATATCCCAAAAACACATCAATTTTTTACATACTCAGATATCACAGTTTTGAATTGGGTATTTTTTTGTAGGAAGTGGATGTAAAAAAACCCAGTGATGAAAATGATCAATAAATGACATCCTTTCCTCCTAAACCTCATTTTCCTGTCATTCAAAGATGGGAGAACAGATGCATTTTACTTAAGAGATAATGCACAGAGAGTAAAAAAACCAAAACCCTACTTTTTCAAATGTTATTTATATTCATAAAACCATCAAGGAAATGAAGTCTTATTATTTTACATCACATTTAAATGCGATAAACTGAAACAGGGGAAATTTCAACCACATTTAAGTTTAAAAATTTCCCTATGGAGATAATTAAGCAATGATTCAGGTCATCCAAAGGAGTTGTGGAATATTCATTCTTGGAGGTTTTCCAAGACCTGACACAACAAAGCCCTAAGTGACCTGACTTGAATTCAGTATTGTATGGAGCTCCTGGATGAGCAAAGGTTGTGTTAGGAACTTCTGTGGTCTCTTCTCTCCTGAGTGAGGCTTGTCAGTGCAGCAAATTGCTCAGATCATGATTCATATCATGATTTGGAAATCAGTCCATAGTTCAGCAAAGCATCAGGGGTGAGCTGCTGTGTTTGGAGTGCACAAAAGAAAGCTTTCCTCCACCTAAAGTCAGTATGATTTTAAGGATGTGTACTCTCTGGACCAGACAGTTATTTGCACATGACTTGCTAACTCATAAAATTGATACTCATGGTTTTAAAGATTTCAAAAAAAGACACACTTCAAAATAAAAAGCAAATAGAAATGTGTTAGGTACTCATTTAGTGTGCTGATCTTTGTAATGATTTAAAATAAGTTGGAAAGATTCCTGAGATCTGAAGGTCATATTTTTGCATAGACTTAGATGACTATAACATGGTTAGATACTGGGCTGTTTTCCAAAGTGCTCAGTTATTAAGCTTTAATGAGAATTATTTGCCCACCCTGTATCACTTAATCTGAAAAATGCAGCTATCCACTTACCTTAATTTTAGTGAATGCATATGCATTTCAAATTAGCCTTAAATTGCCTAGTCTTTGAATTGAAGGCTTAATTTTTTTCATTACTCAGTCTAAAATCCTTTTCAGAATATATATATATTTTAATCTCCTGCTTTAATATGTAGCCTTCTCGCATTCACTGTTTAATATAAGTGATCAAAAATACTACTTACTTTTTAAAGAAAATAGTAATTATCTTGACCTTTTAAATTAAGCTTACCTGAAACACAAGTGACCAAAGATCATTATTTGCCTGCATTTTATTGTCCTATAATAAGCAAAATATGCTCCTATAAGCCAGCCACAGCAAATATCTTGTTAACACAGACACAAGGCTGAATCTGATGGAGGGGGTTCAGCTGCTTACACACAGATTAGGCATGTTTGATGCTGTTTCAATTTGCTGAGGTGTTTGGTAGGTGTGGATCATAGAAGGAGTATTTCACCTTCTAGGCAGGCCACTGGAGACCAGAAAAAGAACTGTGGAGTGTCTAATATAATGCTAAATATTTACATTACAGAATTGCTTCCTTGTAGCCCTTATGCAAGATTAACTCACTAAATAGTGGAAAGTTAGTTGACAGACTTTGTTTGTGTCTTCATAACTCTTTTTTTAAATTATAGTAAAAGAAGATCTAACCTTTTATACCACCTAAGTACATTCACTACCAAACAATTAATATACCTTAATAATATATTTATCATTGGTTTAAATTTATGTATTAAATACGAAATAATGACACTCTAGAAAGAAGTTATTCAGTGACTTTTTAGCTGATAGATATTCCATACACTATTCTCCCCTATAGGCATCTTTAGTTACTCTGGTGAGTTTGTAAGGGATTGATTAGGCATGGTCCCTTAAGGATGACGGTTATTTTGAAATTCCTGTAGTTACACAAATTTACATTGCAGTCCACAATTGCTCCAAGGAACTGTTATATTTAATTCTGTCAGTCGTACCAGCAGATTTTGTTCTTTGGTCAAAATTTTGTCCACAAAAACTTAACCACCAATTGCAACCACCATGGGTGGTTTCATAACACATGAAGCTCCACCTTTCATGAGGTGGAAGGTGCAGCAAAGTCCTCTTTCATTAACAATTCCTTCCATGTTTTATGGGCTTGTAGCATATGAACAACAACTAATTGGCAGCCTCCCATATGAGTTTGATGTCACATAATTATGTGAGTCCAGCCCACCAAACAGAATACTATATGAAATGTTGCCTCCTTATAAAGCACATAGAGGCACTGAGTGAGGTTCATGTCCCCTGCAAGAAAACCATCCAGGTCTGAGCTTTATAAGAGGTGGAGAGAAACAGTCAGTGACTGTGCTGTCCTTTGTTTCTTTAGCTCCCTACCTTCAGCTGTTGACACCACTGGACTATACTACAGATTGCTCACTTTCAATTCATTTAACTGATGACAAACAATGACTGTTAAAAAAAAATTCCAGCCCGTTGCATGCAGGGCCCACACTCCTCACACGCTCATTATTGAGGTGTGTATGTTTCTTTGATATTCATGTTTACAGACCATGATGGATCCATGTCAGAATGGATCATGTTAAGTCAGCAATTTCTGCTAAAGTTATTAATTGAGCGTTTTCAACTAAGAGTTGTCTTCCCAAATCAATTAATCTTGATGCCCTTACTTATAACAGATCAGTCACATCTTAATTTATTATTCCAGATGCTACAATTCTCTACAAAACCTAGCAAAACAATTAATGACAATAATAGACATTTTTCAAAGTCCCTTTTGTGTGTCTTATTCCAGGAACCACCACCAATTAATAAAGTTCTTAAGGGAAAGTGTATTTCTTCTATCTCCAATGAAGACTACAGTTGAATAAAATTATACAGGCTTAATAAATGTAATATAACTTTGTCCATACAAATATGAAATTATATAACCCAAACAACTGAAGAAGATATTGCTCAAGCAAATGTTTAATGATTTCTATTGAGTTTTCGTAGTGTTTTAGTTATTTTTAAAATAAATATAATTTATTTTAATTATGTCATTTACCTGATTTTGGTGGTGATGTTTATAAGTGATAGTGATTTCTTTCCTACCAATTTTACATGCTCTTTTTTCTAAATGATGATTTTCACATTAGATTCTGTAAATAGGAGCAGTACTGATTTTTCTTTCCAGTGGTGTCTCTTTGTATTCTATTTTAATTGCTATCACTTTTCTTTTAATAAATAAACCACAATCATTTTAAATTCAATCCGAATGCAAATCTATCTTACCATTTGCTTAGATGCCAGAAGCTTTATTTATGTTAACATTGAGGTCTGATCTTTAGTTCTTTGGTCTGGAAAAATTGCATTTCCCTGAAAAGTTCCTAAGTATTTCCAAAAATAAAGTGGCCTTGAAGAATATAAATCCCTTAATGTTAATCTTCACTGCTCAAAATGATAAGGTCCATTTTTTTTTTTCCAGTGGTCAAACTATCTGATAAAAGTACTAATAATTACTTGCTCAAATGTGACATATGCCTTTGAATCTGAATATTCTTTTTAAGCTTTGGAGAAAATCCTCAAATAAAATGAGGAAAAATGTGTTAATAAACAGTTTTAACCACAAAATCATTACATAAGCATAAGGTGAAGTGCAATTTCTGTGTGTAGTAGAGAAGTAATCTTTTCACAACTCAACCTACCTAATACATTACATATTATGTAGATATTGGATAAGGTTAGGTATGACACTACACCTTTGAATACACATACAAATATTTAGGAACAAATCTGTGATTTTAGAGAGAGACTATAAGTGAATCTATAGTTTATTAAAATAAGTAATTCATAAACTGGAATTTTCCCTCAATTTTCATAATTTTTTATTCCTATATGTTACAGAGACACACCATATACTCTACCCCATTTTCTGGGAAAATAAGGAAAACCTACTTTCAGAAATTAATTGTCTAGCTCACTCTTGGCACAAAACCAAGTTATTCTACAGAAAGCAAATGCATTAGTGTGCAGTTTCAGCGAAAATCTTCAAACTCAGGTTTAACCTAACCCTCTGACCCATACTGGAAGGACTTTACAGAGGTAAATATATGTGTATCTTACTACCATATTCTGAACAACAGCAAATCCTTCTTTCTACAGAAATTTCAATGAGCAGGAGATATTTTGTAATTTTTTTGCTTTACTCAATTGCTCAAATAAACCAAAAAGCAAGAAAATTACTTTTTGCCTAGGCAAAATATAACTTGGAATTTGTATTTTCAAATTTTTGAATTAGGAGAAGAATGGAAAATTTTGGAACTGATTTCAAAATGAAATTATAAGGAGACATTTCAAATCAAGCCAACACTTTCAGTATATTCATAATTTTAAAGATTTATTTGGACCAATTTAAAGTTTTCTTATATAGTACATAGGGATGAGTGATAATATGTATGTTCCAGAATGAGTCACTGGAGCAGTGGACTCTGCACATACTTGCAAATACCATGAACTGAAACAAATGCCCCAGTTTTTACAAATTCACTCCCCAAATTCCTCTTCAAAGAGGAATAGGTTTGATTGTAGCATGCAAACAGGACTGAAAATACAGCTCTAAACATGTAATCTCAATTGCCACCATTGACTTATGGAAGCTTTACCCAGCTCCAGTTGCCAGTATATCATTAAAGGAAGTTGTAAGCTTTTCCCCCACTAAATGTGCAGATTGCTTATGCACCAGAGGGTCTGCCAGGTGTACTGGTGGCAATTGCAAGAAGCCAGAAGAACCATTTTAACAGAAGAGGGATTCCTGAAGTTGCCCTGTTGGAAACAAAGCTACATCTGTGCACCTGATTTCAAGTGCCTCTGCTACAGAAAGCTGGGTAGAACCTGTGAGTATTTATGTTGTACTCCATCTTACTGCTTCTCCTGGAAAATACACATTGTTAAAGCTAATTTACAAGGAGTTCTGGCCTTTCCACATAAGATAATAAATTAGACATGCTCTACACATATGATCACTGCAGATTGGTGCTTTTCCAGCTGGGTAGTTGCCATAGCAGAGTACCAATTAATCAATTAACTTTAATTAACTTGAACAGAAAATAAAAGAAAACAGAATAATGAAAACACACTTCCTGCAAGATCAAACAGAAGATCATGAAGGCTTAGCAGAGGATTTTTAGGTTCTTTGTGTGTGCCTGCCTAGAGTATATAGGAGGACTGGAGGCTGAGGGGGGCTGTGAACCCAAACCAGGCAGATTTCCCCACAGAACACACCAGCCACAGAATATAAAGACTTGAGATAGAGGTGAAGGTTGGAGTGAAGGAGCTCCTTGTGATGCATACCTTTTCTGTCACAGTGGTGGAGAACCTGGAGAGGAGATGGAGACAAATAAAAGATACAGACTAGTGAGACAGAGCTAGATACAAGGAAGGGAAATGACAGCATATGATAAAAAGAGTATCTGAAACTCCTTTGACAGGAACTGCTCCTATTGCTTTTTTCTTACACCATGGGCAGTAAATTTTGTTATTCTGTGAAAACCAAGAGGATTTATCCCAATGAAGCCTTTCTGTAGAGCATATGGAAAAATGATCATCTAGGATTCTCTTCCTCATATCAGAATTTCTATGCATTCCTGCTCATAAGAATTATATTTCATACAAGTTGCTGGAACAGTCATTGCATCCTCAATAAAATCCCTGTGGAAGGAATTTCTTCATTGAAAGCAGACTTTTGCATTCTGTAAGATCTGGATCACACATCTAAGAAACATTATTTCTTGGTTTCATGTAAACTCATTAAGATTTGATGAAGTTGTACTATTTTTCACTTTCACAGAAAGAAAAAGGACATGATCATGTAATTAAAGATTACATTATAATTCAGCTATTACAGAAATAAAGGTTCTCAAGGAATACTTTACTTTTTACTTCTCTTGGCAACTATATAAACTTTTTTTTTTCACTCATCCTAAACCAACTCTCTGTGCTCTCTGTTCCTGTGCTACCTCTTCATAACTTGATCTAGAGCTGTTTTTGTGACAGAAAAATATCTTGCTGTTTCTCAGCTGGGATAAGAAAGTTCCAGCGGGCTGATCAACAACAAAAACAATTACAACAAAAATAGAAAAGAGAAAGCCTGCAAGTACACTAGAGCAGAAATGTGAAGTCTTTTAGCTCAGGATCAAAGACTATGACACTCGAAAGATAGAGAGCTGTTTGCTACTTTGAAAAAAAATCAATTCTAAGACTAAGGATAGCAACTTAAATTCTACTCTTTAAAAGCATGGTGTTGATACTGTTTATTTTCTTCTTGTCTCTAGATAACTTTGTGGAGAAATTTTTATACATGCTCACAGGCGCACACAAAGTGTGTGTAAAAGCCACTACTGCAAACCCATCTTTTAATTTTTAGATTCCTGAGATAAAAGATCATTGGTCTATTCTTCCACAACTTCACTTAGTTCACTTACAGCAGGAGTACTGGTGTTTTTTCTTGTATAAAATTATAGTGTTCTTTATAACAGCTGGGAAGTTTTTTCAGATTTACTAATAAAAGGGATGAAGTGTCAGTGTCCTTGATTTTAGTCACAAAGATGAAGGAGAATTTTGTAAACTGCATTTATAAAAATCAGTATCCATCTAAAAGACCTTATTCTAGTTTGTGTTGTGACAAGTAAAAAGCAGTCTTCACCAAAATAGTTGTTGTACATTACTCACAAGAAAGAAAGAAAGTGAGGGAAAGTGCACAGAACTGTAGGGTAGAACCGAAGTATAAATCTAGAGCTGCAAGCTGACAGATAGAGTGGAACTGAGAGAAGACATATTTTGACAAATGAGAAATGTTCCACCTTAAGATGGTCTTGGATAAAGATTACTCTGCAGCCCTGTTGCCAAAATTGGCAAATAAGCAATGAAGTTTTGTGGCAGTTCATATATGTTAATGACAACCAAACACAATTTTGTGCTGAAGAAATGTCAGTACCTATATTTGGCCAACTCTTCAAAAAAGATATTGAGTAACTATTTTAAAATACAGCATGCACTGGCAGTGATCTGATCCTTTCAAATACTTTGCTTTCCAAAATGTATATAATCCTAAGGCATTTATGTTTGGTGAAGATTTTCAAAAAGATAGTATAAAAATAGTAGATATTGAAGCATAAAAAATGACCAGATTTTGCTTAACCCTTTTTTAAGGCCTTGATTAATGATGTAACAATAATAGCTATAAAATGAAAATATATTTATTACACTCCAACTCAGTTGAAAAACTGCCATGAACTTGAGGTTATCCATTGATTCCCTCTTTACAACCTCTTCCTGAAATGAAAAGTTTATAGCAAGGCAAGATGAAATTTCTGTTTAATTTGCCTAATATTTCTTCAGTAGTATTCTGTGGAGAATACCCCTATTTTCTTAAACCTCAACACTCATCTGACACACTGCTGAGTAAGTCCAGTAGATAATTCATAACCATTTTAGGAAAAAGTTCTAGAATTCCAGCTTGTTCCTGACTGCATTTGGCTTATTCAAGCCTAATGTTAATACGCTTCCAGTGGTGTACTGAAATGAAAGCTGCTTCTGGGTTTTTTTCTTCTAAACACGCACATACACACATTTATATTTTTTTCAGTGCTCACTAAATCATGAAAAATATCAATCTACAAGGAAAATCCCTTATGTCTATAGTAGCCAGAAGCAAAATAGGTCACATATAGCTCTCTAATATATGTTTATTCCAAGTGCATCAAAGGCTCTTGAATTCTGTCTCTAGTAAGCCCACCAGTGTGGCTGCACCTCTGAGTAATAACACTTGTAATACATGTTACTATCATTTAAAAAAAAACTGCCTTTTCCTTGTATTTCCTTGTATATTTTCTATATTTCTTCATAAGTTTTTCTAGCCAGAAAACACAACTAGTTCGTGCTATCCCTTTAACAGAGGCTGTTAAATTATTATTGCTTTTATGTGTTAAATGTACCACCTTCTGACAGCCTGGATTCCCAAAAAAGATGAAGAAGCTGCTATCAACTAGAAGCTTGTGAACCTTTGAACCTCTTCTTGTTGCCAGTATTGCTTCCAGAGGACACAGAGGAAGGAAGAGTGTTTTCTCTAACCCCATCTTCTCAGAGATCTCTTGCCTAAACTGAGGTACCAATGGTGTCCAGGGAAGGAGAGAATAGTGAATCTGTGTGGCCATGAAAGTATTTCCACAGTGTTCAGGAAAGAGCATAAGTAATAGAGCAATACTAATTGTGGGGAAAGATGTCAATCCATATATCAAGTCTTACAGAATAAATCTGTGCTTGCCTTAATATTTCATATTCTGGTTTTTAGATGTTTAATAACTTCTTCCTCTATAAGGGGGAAAGACATGATTGAGCAATTTAAATTGTGTCAACAGCATTTTATAGTAATTATTAAAATTAGAGACTTTTATAAGGTTTTTAATTTACAATGTGCTGCAAAAGTGATTAAAGGGGAATGTAGTGAAGGTAGTACTACCTCTTCATATGGCAAGAGATTCATCTTTTTGTAGGGTGCTACAGAGCACGTGATTACATGATCAAAGTTAATGGCTGTGGTACCCTTCCTTATAACCAAGCAAACTACTAAACAGGGTCCTCAGATCCACCTGAGAAAATGCAATTTTGCACCGTGATATATGAAATGAGAGTAAGTGGAAAATAACAAAATGCTCATCATCCAGGAAAAGGAAAAAAATAGCTCCCAATTCCTTGCTAACATGATGGTAAAAAGCAGGCACTGTTTTGTTTTTTTTTTTTGTTTTGTTTTGTTTTGGTGCTTTTTTGTGGTTGGTTTTTTTTTTTTTTTTTTGGAGGTAAGAAGTGATCTTGTCATATATATGTGGTTGGGAACGATTTCAGACACTGGCAAATACCTGTAGGTGAATGAAGGATCAGCTGTGCTGCAGAAGAGCAGCTAGAAGGGCGTTAATACGGAGCAGAGAAGGGAACTAATGTATAAGGGATAATAACTAGGCACTTCTGTTTCTAGGAGATTCTTGAACATTATTATTTTCATGTTTTGGTATGATTTTGAACAGTTCCACTCATGTTTTCTGAAAATGTGATTTTCCTTTTTAACTTGCCATCTTTTTGTAATCTCTGAATGGTTCAAATTTGTAGAACGTCACTGTCAAACAAATAATGGAGGATAACTTCAGGGAGTGAAATATATAGTGCACTTATACACATCCATCATATAGATAAAGTTATAAATAAAAATGTTCTATTTTTTTTCCTTAAACATATATTTTCCAAAAATTTGCAAGTACTTCTGAATCCTTTTTTGACCTTGCCAAAGAAACAATAAGTGGCTTCACTTCTCTGAGACCACCACTGCAGTCCTGCAGGGAAGCCAACAGGTATTTCAGACTTGGCAGATAAAGCAAAAATAGAACACACCAAAAGCAAATATAAAGGGTAGGGAATGTATTCTACTCAAATGTGAGTTGACTGTATGTGTCTTCTGCTTTCTCCTGGCAGTTTTTTTTTCCCCCTAACAAATGTGTTGTGAGCATTCCATGAGAAATCAAAGGCTGCTTGATGAGATAAAATCTTATGGGTTTTTTTAGCTTCCTAGGGCATAATATACCAGGAACAACATTCTCAGAACACATGAACCCTCTTTTAGCATGATTCATTGTGACAAACTTGCTTAAACACAGCATTTTTCTTATATTAACATAAGAAAAATCTTAACATACAGAATTTAATCCAAACTATTCTGACAAATGCAAATTTTCAAACATTTTTTTGTAAACTCTTTCAAGTTTCATAGAAATTTATGCAGAACAAAAATATTTCATTATCTTAGTTATTTTATAATGTTCTGACCACAGAGATTGCTCATAAAAATTTGACCTGTTCTTTTCTCTTCTCAGCTTTTCTTTTGTCCCTCAGATTCATAGTGCCCCAAACAAAAAGGCTGGGAAAGTTTTCTGTTCCAAAAGAGTATGAGATTAGCTATGGCAAATTGCAAACTGCAAAATGAAAAAAAAAATAGCAATTTATGATACTTGAATTCAAAAATATTTCACATAAATCATTATCCTTTTACTTCTCTTTGTTCAAGCATGCAATAATTATGTTGCCAAGTTAAATGTGATGTGGAGGAAACTTAACCTTTCATTCTGAAAAAGAAAGTTCTAATTTTCGTAACTCTAGGATTTAAAAATTGTGATTTGAACTGAGTAAGTTAAATAAAATATGGCTGCTTGAATGACTAATATATTTTATTCAATTAAAAATTTACTTGATAAATTTCTACGTATCTGTCATCCAATGATCTCTTCCTTGCCCTTTTAATTTGTAACACTGTTTTTCCCACTATATTAAACTTCTATGAAATGGTAATGGCTTTCAGATTATAGAGGAAAACAAATGGCAAAACTTTAGTCAGAATGTTGAAAGAAGAATGCATGGTTCAAAGAGATGCAACTTTCCATCATGAATTCCTAGACTTCACTCCAACTTTGATATTAAAAAAATTCTACTTCCAGAGTATGTATCTATGTTCCACTTAAATAGCATATTTAATCTCACCTAAATGGAAAACAGAAATACAAAGCAATAGAAAAGTATAAGTTGCTAATTTCCACAGTTATTGTCATTTTCTCTCTTTTTTCTTTTTTTTTGCAGATGCACTTTACATATGACATGAATGCAATTAGTCTTAGCAAGAGGTTCTTTCTGAGAGGTATTTCAAATGTTCTAGAGGCACTTATAAAAGAAGTTTCCACTGAAAATTCATTGGATTTTATTTGAAAGGGCCAAAAGATATTTATGGTCTTACTATTCATGAGAATTCTGCTCTAAAAGGAGGTTTGTAGCTTATTTTCAGCCCATGAACTCCCACTGATGCAATGTGGGTTTTTTTAGAATTCTTACTGGGAGTCTAATATCTTCACTGTCTTCAAAAATTGCCTTTTTGCAGCTGAGGTATTTTTCAAAATTCAAGCAAGACCCAAGAGACCACTTTAGAACTCCAAGATACCTAGTTTCTTGTCAGCTTTTTTTCTCTTGGTACTGGTTTGCATGACTTTTTATTCTCAGATTGTTCCTTGGACAGCATACTCTTTGAGAACATTTTGGCATAAAATACAGCTGTGGAGGAAATAATGTATATTAAAAATAGCTGAGAATTCACATACATGAAAGGTCTGCACTCACTTGTATTTAGGTGTAATTACTTTTAGTCTTCACTCCAAGATGTAGATGCTTTTATGAAATACAGAATAAAAAAATCACAGTATATGAACTTACCAGCCACCTTTCACTGCATGTACCCCCATTATGTTTCATATAAGGCTATTTCCTACAGACACTAACTGGATTTTTTTCTTTTATATTTTCCTTAATACATCCTTTCAACTCACCATGGGAAAAATGAAGAATGTTATGTTAGTACCTCAAAGTCATTATCAGAGTCTGTCACAGCAAAACAGTGAATTCCTAAATCTAGGGTACCTGACAGAAAAATACAAATCATCCCGAAAAGCAAACTATTGTCATACTACTTGTGTTTCATGTTGAGTGCAGAATAGAAATAATGATCAATTTATTCAGTAAATAGAACAGTTGGCCTTGAAGGGAATTTCAGCATGTAAGGGTTATAATATAATCTTTTCCATTTGATGTTTTGTGTTCTTCTCTGTGAGTAAAAAGGGATTAGTTTGTTTTTTTCTTTAATATTTTCCTTTGCTCTAATATATCTTTGAATGCATTTTTTTTCCTCTTTTCTGATGGGCAATAGTGATTGATTTTGTGAATACTAATGGTCATAAGAGATGTGGGATGGTCACAAAGTAAGTCCCAGGATTGTGTGTAGGCCTGGACCTAACACTGAAGTTTAACACTTTTGTCTTTCTGAAACTTTTTCAGAACTACTTGTAAGGAAAGACTACTGCAGACATCTCTCCTTTTCAAAAAATTCTGAGAAATAGAAAGGTCTTTAAAATCTTATCAAGACATTTATGAAATAGGAAAAAAAAAGATTGAATTGCAAGATAGTGAATAAAAGCAAAAAAAATAACACCCATTGGTAACAGAAAATGCTGTACTCCATTTAATTAATAATCAAGATCCAATGGAATATTTTGACTTGTCCAACATATTTTAAAATGCACTCACTTAAAGCAAAACTTTTATGTCTCTGATATACTTAAAAACATTGAAACTTTTTAAAAATGTAATCCTGAATTCTATATGTTGTCACTGAATTTTTCTAGCACAACAACACAAAGTTTTTAGATATAAGGCTCTTGGAAAGACATTTTTATTACAAAAGCTTGTGGATCTAGAGGTCATGGTAGAGTGAAGTTGTCCCAGTATCCTCGTTGTCTTTTCTTCCCAGTGGGGAAAAAAAAAAGACTAAAACTGTACATTTTAATATGATGGTCACAGATGGTGTTTAGCCAGACACTGCTGACAGTTTTTTGGGAGTAGTGCACCAATGAAAAGGCTCAGCTAACCTAACAGAGTATGGCTTCAGGCAGTTGGTGTTCTCAGCAGACACTGAAATGGAGTGAAACAGATTTTCTAAGCTCAGATTTAACCTTCCTTTCTCTTTCAATCACTTTGATTCATATAAGCTCTTGATCACTCCTGCCCTGTGCCTCTCAGAGTGCACCTGGTGCCACAGCCTCCAAAGAACAAGGTAGACACAGTGGCGCAGCGCCAGCAACAACACCTGGGAAACAAATCTGTCACCTGGTCACCTTCTGACATTGCTTGAGCATTTCTCTCTTACTCAGCATGCCAGCATGTTCTGTACCTTTCAGAATCATTGACTAAATTATCCTAGTACCTATCCTTATTAGCCAAGATTGATCAGTTTTAAAATAAAGAAATTGCATTATTATTAACACAAATCACTTGGTTTCCTCTAATTTCATCACATTAAACAGATTACTGAGTTTATGCCTATTTACCCTATTTTAACCTGGTCACATGCTGACAGCCAACCTGGTCAGCCATGCTGACATAGCATTTCTGGTTGTGGATCCCGCATTCCCTCTGAATACTTCCTTCTTTGCCCTTTCTTGCTCTGCAAGTTGGCCCAGCATCTTAGGAAATGTTGCACCTGACCTTTTCAAAAGGGCAAGGATATATCTTTGTTTATACTACAGATAATCACAGACTTCAGACTAAATGTCCACCTCTGTTATGTCCACCTAGACATAAATATCCTACAAGTTTTATCAACACTGTTCTTCCAGCTGGCAATCAAACTGTGTTACAGTGTTGAGGTGAAATCAGACTGTTTCTCCAACCACAGAACATGCTTAGCAAAATTACTTTCTTCCACAACACATGAATCTCTTCAACTTCATCAAATAAACTTTACCCTGAAGTTCTTCCTGTCAATTCTGGTATTTTTGCAAGTTCAAGTGTTTGCACTGCATGAGCAAGACTTCTCTATTTGCAGTTTGATGGTGTTTGAATTTTACAGTGTATGCATGTATCAAAATACAAACTTTAGCGAAAAACAACCCTTCAGTCAAACAACCCCTATAATGTTCACAGATCAGGTGAGCTTTCTTTTTTGTCCTTCAGGTGATGAGGGTGACAATGCATAATTTGAAAACTATTTTTATTCAAGTGGAGTTGAAATATATGTGTTTGTGTGTGTGTGTACATGTGCGTGTATGCATGCATGTGAATAGATACTGAGAGGAATAGCGGATTTGTCTTTACAAACAAGCTGTGGGTCTGCTGGCAGATAAAACCAGCACTGAGAGATAAAAGAAACAATGGGAAGGATTCCACTGACTGATGAATGGAAAAAGATATTTGCTTTTACAAACAAACTTTAGGTTTGCTGATAAATGAAATTAGACATTGACAGATGAAAGAAACAGTGGGGAAAAAGCCTAAATTCCGTAAGAATTAAAAGGGAGGGTTATACATAAGAGGGAAATCTTCGGTATCAGGCATATTGGGAAGTTTGCACCTCTCAAGTAAATCAGCCAATGGGGAAAGAGAGAAGGGAAATGTGGCCGGGAAATTAGGATAAAAAGGTGGCTACGTCCTCCAAAAATTTGAGAGATCCCAGGGAAATGCACCATGGCCTCTCCCCTTATTCCAATAAAGTAAATTGACCCCTCTGTCTCATTTTTGGACATAAAGCTCTGATGTTTGTGGATTAATTTTCCTGACAATATGCATGTCGTTTGAGAAAAAAAACCCAAACTTTTATCCCCATGGAAGATTATAGCTAATTAGATATTAACAATATTGAGGAGGAAGTCAATTCAGAAACCCATGACCTGTAAGGTTAGGCCAAATATACAACACTAAAATTGAGAAAATATCTAATCTTGATATTTAAGATTTAAATAGGTCACTATCTTTTCTACTTTTTTGCTTTTTCTCACTTGATAAATAATATTAAATGCAAAAAGGAAATAGTACTTCAAGGCCATTCCAAATTATATTCAATGAAATTACCTCTTATTTGGGCTTGCTTATTATATATTTCTTAAATATGCTACTTCACTGAAGGGACAAGACCTCATGTTCATATACAATGATATGACCTTTAAACCTTAAAAAATTTTCTCACCTATTGAAAAATATGACTCCTGAAAAAAAAAAAAAGTCATCTAACTGTGATACCAAATAAGTTACTCTATTTGTTAAAACAAACAAAAAATGGTTGAAAATATGGCTTAGTCTTCATTTGCATGAATAATTGAAGTTACAGTCCAATTACCATGGTAATCTAATTACTACTGGACAGATTTCTGCGTACATCTGCAGACCTTTTTGTCAGAACTGAAAGAGAAAAACAGGGAAAAATGTGATGATATTTGTATTGTCTAAATCCCTTTGGCAGCTGCAGTCTAATTTGTTTTATAAGACAGAGCAACCACAAAACTGCTTCAAATGGTTTTGCCTAATGATTGTTTCACAGGGGCCATTACATTGTCCTCACCTATCAAAGCACATTGGATATTAGCTGCAATGCCTTCATTTTAGCCTAGTACTCTGTGACTTCTAATGAATACTTCATTTTCCGATTTAGGAAAATTTGTCTTCATATGCCATCAAGATTTGATATAATTTTGGCCTATTTGACATAATATCTCTAAAAATCTTTCATTTCATTTCTCTTTGTGAAAATGGAAATAGGTCAAAAGAGAAAATTAATTCTTCTGTGTCATACTGAACAATATAATTTTAAGTGCTTAACCTTTCCTAATATGCTTAAAGAATCAAAAATAAATAGCTGCTCTCCTTGTTTTAACCGTTCTTTAATGAGATAGAACACTGTACACAAACTCATATTTTATATGAAATGACATCACATTAAATGACTCTCCAGAATACTGCAGATATTTTAAAAATATTTATTTTTTCCTAAAGTGAAGAATTTGCCAAGAATTTCAACACATAGACCATTTAGAGCACACATTTAAACTCTGATTGTACTTAAGCTTTTGGATAAAATCCATTTGCAGTCTGCAAAACTGATTTCTAATGTGATAATTCTAAAACTTGGATGTCACATTTCTTTGTGTGTCTTGGCTTTTGGAACACCATACTTTGCATTCTTGCCTTTTGAAAATCCAATCACCCATCATAGCTGAATTAGACCCCCCAGCTTAGAACAAAGAGGGGCAGGCATGGGAATCAACCTCTTGTAGTGCAGAGGGCAGAGCACAGGGGTCCCACAGTGTGGGTTACTGCAATGCACCAAAAAGCTTTCAGATGATAGCAGGGGTACAGGGGTCTACAGAAAAGTAGTACTAAATTCCCACTGAAGTTTAGCATGAAGTTATAATCTCTGTTCCATTTTTAAAATAGATTACTAAGGTGCCCTAACAGAGACAACCCAACAACACAGGGTGTTTCCCCATTCACAAATTCCATACTAAAGACCCTCAAAGAGCAAAAGGCACTAAGATGTACCTCCGTACTCTGTATTCAGTATTTCCTATTGACTGTAAACTTACCATATAAGTTATTACGACTTTCTCCCTGAAATAACACTCCCTAGACCTTGTACAAGAAGGATCCTAATCAGCCTAACCAGTTCATAGATACAGAGCCCAGTTTCCCAGTGCTTTGGAAACGGTCTGACCAAAAAAATACTGAAAATCATGTTCTGAAGGCAGGAAGGGTTTATTGAACTTATACAGCAAATACAGATCTGTTGTCCCAAATGTTGTGAACTCTTCCATGAGCTGTGGACCACTTTGGACTACATGTCTCCATGTCCTTTCCACAGAAATCAGGGCAAAGAGGGACGACTGCATGTTATCCAGTCTTGCCTGCATGGGGACAGGATGTAACCCAGACATTATTTCAAGAGATAAAAGATGGCAATTGTTCCAATATACAGAGTTGAAACATAATCTTAGAGAGTTGGATTCTCAAGAAATTTTATAGCAATATGACATTATTAGGCTGCTATGGCTAAAATTTCAGTATTCTAAACTGACAGGTGAAACTTCAGAATTTCATTTTAGCTTAATACTTCTCTTATAAAGTTTATACAATATAATTCTAAAGCAAATGTACTGCAGAGGCTAAAAGGTAGAAATTGATTTGTATGCTATCAAATTCTGTTAAAAAGGAAAGTATTAACAAATTTCTTACTTTTATCTAACTGACATTTTAGCCGTGAAATGTGAGATTACAGTTCTTTTAAGAAATCTAGGTATGATCTAATACCCAGTGAGGAACTTGGCAAATACAGAAAGAAAAAAGGAGAACAGTCATAAAATCAATATAAAAAGAGATTTTACCATTACAGTTCCTACAAAACCTTCCAGGCAATGATAAACTCAGTAATTAGATATCTGACCTTTCCCATTGTTCGCACTACTGAATGTTAAACTTTCCACATTACATATTACTGTTATTTTTTTAATGATTAAGTGACATTACGTATTGCTGTTATTTTTAATGATTAAGTGATCTAGATGTTCAGCATATTAACATTCTACCTAAGAATCAGTGTTCCTTCTTTCACACACCCTACTTTCAGCAGTTTATCAATTTGCATATGACAATATTCTATTTTCACATGAAAAGGCCCATATTTTTGGCTCAAATTTGCAATCATTTAGAATAAATTTCTTGTATGCATTGTTTCATTGCTGCAAGGTGTTCATTCAGAGAAGAATAATGAATTGAAGATTAGCAGAAAATATTATAAAAATAGAAATCCTTCATTCCACTCTAAACCTCACACATCATGACAAGTTTAACAGTGAAGCATATAAAGTTTACTTCCCCAGTAATTTTTTTTTCACTTGAAAATGTTTTCTGAACAAGCAGGTAATTATTATCATGAATAATAATTAATATTATTCAGAACGTAGAAACTGCAATAACAAATTTTGTGTATGTCACCACATTAGTATGAAGGACCATTTATAGCAAGGAAATGCAAGAGTCCCTCCAACTGGGCTGGAAACATGACTTACAATTTGCATAGTGAGGAAAATTTTTCAGCAATAAACTACAGAAGGGGAATATATACTGCAAATTAAATGGGAAAATAAAAATAAAAAAGCTGTGAAGAGTCTTGCAATCTATTTTGTCCCTAAACCTCAAGTCCCTATTTCCTTCTATTTTCCCCAGCTTGTGTCGCTGCAGCACTGAGGACAGGCTATGCCTTGTGAAGGGAATAGTGTTTGTATGATGTTCAAGTTTGTCTGGTTTATTTTATTGCCTGCAATGCTACCTTGTTTAAAGTTTTCTGTGTGGACAATTATTCATGTTGCCTCTGTAGACTGACATATCTGTTAAAGGGAGCAGGAGACTTAATGAGATTGATCCACACACAAAAGTGAATAAAGTTTTCCTGCATACAGTTTGACTTTAAAAGTTCATTATTTTTACAAATCTAATATCGCTGGAAACATGGAACTCTTTTATCTTGGCCTCATATACAATTTTGAATTTTTAATCAGCATACTTCCTGAAATGTAAATGAACAAAGTTGTATTTTGTTAATTTGATTATATTTCTTTGAGTTTCTGTATGAGTTCACCCACACATACAGATATCCACCTTCGTATGCCTCATTTTCATGGACACTCATTAAGATCAATCAGAATTATCTTTAAAAATGGATTAGTTAAACTATATTAAACTCCTGCCTGGACACTCTCATTCAGAATTAAGGAGGGCTTGCATTTGGTTTAATTTCATTTATTCAGGATGTGAATCCACTAATCTACTTTAATTAATGATGCTCTGAATTCACGACTTTAGTCAATTTGGGTTAACTTTCACAATTGCATTAATGTAGACAAGTCCTAATGCAATTCCAAACATAAAGCAGTATTACCCTAACCAATTTATATGTTGTGACTCTACATCCAAAGTCAAGATAAATTTCATTACTTCCTGGATGAATTTCATGGGTTTGTGCAGCGAGAAAGGCCAAGATGCAATCTAAATTCACAGAAGAAACAGCTTTTCTTTTGAGCTCACAAAAAAACCCTAAACCTGTTCTAACAACTGGATGAAGGTAAATGCTTCTAGATGAAAGATAGGTGACAAACACTTTAAGTGTGCAGGTCACAAAGTATCCCACAACACTTTTCACAGGATTAAAAGTGCTATTCCCAAGACATCCTGAGTAATTACCTCCTGTCTTTCTAGCTCCACTTGCAATTTAAGCTGGCTGCAGTATTCTCTGCTTGGCAGTGTAAGAAAGCGAATTTTGCTCCGAGCAGCTGCCGCTTTGCACTTCAGTGGTGGATCAACATGTATATATAACCTGCAATGGTTAGCAACCTTGGAATGCTCAGAAAGAAAAAATATATAATTGTTTATGCTCAGTATGCTTTCCCTTGCATTTGCTATTTTCCCTGAACTGAAGGGCACCACAAGTTGGCATTTCAGTAATGGGGAGACTTGACAGAGACAGTGCTTTACAGTATACCAAATACTTGCATGAAAAGAAGCCTTAAGGAAGTCACAATCAGAATAATACTAACTAACTGGAAATTTAGTTAACATTTTAGTTAACATTTTAACTCTGTAAGTATCAATGCTTAAATTTGTTAAATACTTACTTTAAGAAACTTGAAATGTTTAATAAGTTCTTTTAAATTCCACAAGTCTAAAAGCAACCGAGATCTCCAGCTATTGAAAATGAACATTTTTCATTCATGCCTGCATTTTTCTGTGTGTCACTGTAACAGATTTTTATGTTTTCTTAGGACAAAGCCTTAGCTATCACTACACCTCTTACAAATAAGTAGCAGGTGAAATTTTTTGTAAGTCAAAAGATATTTTTATTCTTGCAGCTAATCATTTCCATTGATAACAGAAATATGATGTTATGTGACTAAGTATAATGGCTAAATGAGTGGACAAAATTGTTTAAAAATTACCTGTATCTACTGAAAGTGTGACTTAAAAAGTAAATTACTGTACACATCCTCAAAAGCTCAGGATGATACCTTTCCCTTCCCCCTGCCCCATCCACACATACGCAGTTTTGGCTTTGTTTACTAAAAGAACTCATTCAAAACAGTAGGAAATCTGTTTTCTCCTTTGAAATATAGTGCAACAATTGCAGTGTACTGTCCTACGGTGTAGTGTAAAGTTTGTAAATTTATAAGTTTCTAATTTGACAGACAACTTAATATAAACAAATTTCATATATATATATATTTGTTTTAATCAAAAAACAAGTAAAAGCATACTTTAAAATTATTTTTGATAAAAGACATGTTTTTAGTTCATACTTGCAATAAACTCTTGCATGTTGCCTGTAAAATCACCTGTCTGGTGATTTTTCTCTTTTCTTTCCTCCGAAGTATTTACTTACTGCTACTAGAGTAGCTTTTCTGATTTTTATCCAAGAATCAGTCAGGTAGTTTTTGAATTGCAGCTAAAAACATGAATAATGTTAAGTACAGCCTTTTTTTTTTTTTTTCCATAATAGGTGATGACATGGACATCACAGTATGGTGGCATTTAGAAAATCGGTTGGGTAGCAGGCAAATGGAAACCCTAAAAGCATAATAAATGCACTACCTTCCTTTGAAATTGCTACTCAGAATGTCTTTCCCCTCTACATGCAGTGAATCCATTACACATGCACTGAGAGAGGATGCAACGCTCCTACTTGTACAGCAAATTCTGGTCCAGAGTTCCGAATGCAATGTACAAAATTGTGCAAGTAATCTACATTCTCTTTTTAAATACAGAACAGCTGCTTCATGGAGACATTAAACATTTCACCCACGGTCATTGAATGGCTTATTCTCCATCACAGCAGGGCTCAGTGGTGGTGGTAGAATGGGGCACATTAGTTCATACATCAAGAATGTTCACTTTCATGTGTAATTTATTATCATCTACCCATCACAAAGAGTTGCTACTGGGAAAACTCTTCCAATTTGAAAAGCTCAGGATGTAAACATTATTCAGTTGAAAACCTGTAGTGTGGAAACTTCTCTGTCAGCAGAAGCTCAGAAAGATTATAAATAATAGCACCTGAGCAGGTCAGGCCTGCTAAGGACCTGAAAATCCTGTGCAGAACAACTAAATAGGTCCCTTATGAGAGATCAAGAGGAATCCAAGAACATAGTGCAGGGATAACTGAGGATTTGTAATTGGACCACTTGAAGGATTATGAATTTACAAAATATTCTTTCAGGTGTAGGGTTTAAATGTAGGTCTCACTGGAAAAGCCAAGAGACATGACAAGAGCCGATATTTTGAGCATGAATTCCTGAGGTGGATGATATTGATCCTGTATTTTAAAAAATAACTGGGGGACTTTTTCATATTCTTGTCACTCTACTACTTATTTACCTCTTCCTGTAGCATTTGAAAGATTTACAAGGAGGTTCTACTAAACACTTCTGGTTTTGTCAGTCTGAAGTTTCCATGCTCTGAGGCATCTCCAGGCATTGTGTGGCAACTGATTAGTCTTTTTTGGAGAAGGACCATGAACAGCTGGAACAGTTAACAAAGTGAAAAATCCTTAAAGTGCAAACTAAATAGGGAAATATGTTTCTACAACAATCATATGTTTGTAGCGACTCTTTAATAGGACATTGAGTTTGTATTATAAACTCAGACATATCTATATACAATAAGGACAATCAACTCATTCAAAGTATCAAAAAAATATAGATTACTCTTCTGATAAAAGTTAGAGCCACTCAAGGTGGTTTTAAAATTGTTAAAACTACCAAGACACAGCTGAAGCGAGCTTGTTGAACTGTTGTCTGGGATACCTCAACAGTATTGTTAAAGTGTCAAATCTAACAATGTTCCATTAATGACTGTAAAAAAGCCTATCACTGAAGCCCTCCATCATTGACCACAAGAGTTTTTCAGAAGAAATACAATTTCATGCAGCTCTGTTAAGAACACTTATTATTAGAGCAGCAGGAACTGGTTGCTTAGCAATAGTAACTTAGAAGGAAAAGTGCCTGGTCCTGTAAACATATGCAGGGGTCCATATGTATTTCTGTGGGTGCATCCATTTATATATATATATATACACATATATATACACATACACACACATATATACCCTGTTTGTGTATGATTCTCGTTTTTAAAGAGAAAAAGGAAAAAAAAGAAAAAGAAAGAAACAATATTTGTTCAGACATGATATAAAGTAGTTTTCTGAAAAGTAATTTAGGATGTTCATCTACAGCAATGCTATAGACTATGACAGGAAACCCAGTAGGCTTACAAAGAAAGAGAAGTAAAAGCCAAACTGAAATACTAGGGTGATGGGTTTTATCAGCCACAACAACCTCAGGGAAGATACTTACTCATCTGTCACAGAGTTCTATCAATATTGAATGCTACAAAGTTATAGATAACACATATGGCTTTTCCAATCAGTGATTGTACAAATCCATGTTTTTAGTGATGGGTTGGGAAAAATGAGGAGGTTTATCTATTTTTTTCTGTCAGGCCTTTTGTTGCTTTGTACTAGAAAAAGTTAAAGACTAACTCTTAAAATCTTTCCTAAATTTCAATATTTCAGAACAGAAATTATCTCTAAGGTTAGCATCCTCAGATTACATTATTTTGTTTCTCATTTTACAAAATGGCTTTGCCTAGTCAGCATTCATATTCAAATTTGTATTTGCTTATTTCTTTCAGACAGTCACTCATTAGGAGTCAGTACTGAAGGCTAGACATAATGATGCTGCTTAATCTCACAGATTTTTTTTGCAAACTGTTAAATGTTTACCAGCTTGCTGTAGTATCTGAAGATAACAGACTTTACAGCTTTGTTATTTAAATCCAGGGTTGATTTTCAGGCATAATTTTGAGATCAAGTCTGCAAAGGAGTTCCAAGTACTTCTGCTAAAACTGACCTGCAATGAATACTTTTTCTTCCAGAGCCATGAGTAAATGATCTTAAAAGAGATACTGAAGTGCCTTTAAAAGAAGCAAGCTACCATCCATCTTAATGCCACATGACTCACTGATGAGGCTCAGAAATTTGAGATTCAACTAGATAATCAGATCCATTCTTCCAGTTTGTCCAAACATTGTTCAGTGCCCAGTTCTTCCACCAAAATGGCTTTCAGGTGAAACTGGAAGACAAAGACTTAGAAAATTGTCTAGTAATAGAGTAATTTTTTCTGCCACGTCCCATGGGTTTTGTCTTGACATGAGAGCACATAATTAGAAGGCAATTAGCAACATATGTGGAAAGCAGCAGTAGAAACTCTGCCATGCCTAGAAAAAAGGCTTTGGGGTGATTTAACTGCAGCCTTCCAGTACCTGAAGGGAGCTTACAGGAAAGATGGGGCAAGAGAATTTACCAGGGCACATAGTGACAGGACAAGGCAGAATGGCTTCAAACTGAAAGAGATTTGGTTTAGATTAGATATATGAAGGTATGCACTGGAACAGAGAAGCTGTGGATGCCCCATCCCCCAAAGGCCAGGCTGGACTGGGGTCTGAGCTACCTGCTCTAGTGGAAGGTGACCCATGGCACAGGGTTTAGAACTAGATGATTTCCAATGTGCACTTCCAACCCAAACTGTTCTATGGTTCTATGTCTCTTAGAAAGTTGCTGCAGTGATTGTTCCTGCTGTAAAAGCTTCTTTCTTATGTTGAGTGTCTGTCCCAGTGCAACTTGTACCTGCTGCCCTTACCTTGATCATGTGACTACTTGTGAAGAGTCTGTGCTCTTTTCTAACTTAAGAGACCAGAATATAAACAGTTCTATAAGTGAGGCCCTATGAGTGACTAAAATCAGGACAGACTTTTCCGGAGGTATATAATATTTGCACTTTGGTCATCCATAAGAGACTGATTCAATGAGTGGTTTCCTGAATTGCCATCTCTAACTGATGTGCTATTGGGTTTTATCATTATTAGCTACGAACCGCCCCAGATCTCTTCCATATCCCCAAAGCTCCCTTTGGCATATTCATCATTCTACCTGTAATGTCATTAATCAACATACTAATGAGGATGATTATGAAAAATCATCCTTGAAAAATTTCATTACTAATTCCTATTTAGAGAACTCTTAACATAAACATTTTGCATTCTCTTGGTTAGTTCTTTATCTTTCTTATAATTTTTCACTTTATTTCTGTGAGGTACTTTAAATCACTCTACAGTAGCAATTGAGTAAATTATTGATTTAAATCTAGGTAAGTCAGAAAACACAGATTTTTTTTTAAGTTAGAAGTTGGGTTTTTTATTTGCTATAAATGCATATTTAAATAAATAATAATAATAAAAATAATCTTAAATTAAAAAAAAACTATAATATATTGTATATTGTATCACTATTAGTTTCCCTGTGTTAATTTGCTGTCCTTGAGAATATATAAAAATATGTTTGAAATTTGGGCACCAAAATTAATGCCAGTTAATTTTTTCCACAGTTACAGGGCAGAGGTGAAGGGTTGTAGAAGGGCTTGAAGAAGCAGAAAAATATTTTTGCATATTATTGCCTCAATACCTTATACTGAAATACTGGACAAAGTAAATTGAATATTAAGTAATAATGCATAATTACACATCCAGAGAGATGATAATGAAGAGCAAAGTACAACAAACTGTAATTCAATCACAAAGGCAAAGCATGCAAATGAAACAATCAGGTTAAAGATGCTGAATTGGCAGCGTTTAATAAAGATTTATAAAGAAAGAATATAATTTGGCATAGCAGAAAAAAAATCTATTAGCAAATATAATCTCCCTGATGCAATTCCTATTTGGTACATGTTAACTCTTCTATTAACAAATGTACAATGATTTTGCATTGAATATTCAAGGGAACTGAGTCAATATTAGGGAATCATATAATTCTCTGTCAGAAAGGAAAGGATTTATTACAGCTACTGAGAAATCATTTGAACAGATGAAATAAAATATTGCCAAGTTTTAAGTGATACAGGATCCAAGTGCTTGAGACCTATGGAGTTTTCATGGTAACCACTACCCTTGAATCTAGGACATATGATGTCTGATCTGGAAGCAGTCTGCCCCATTGTTACCATCTTAATTTAGATTTTTGTTGGTTTCATTCAAATATTATGTTACAAAGTACAGTACTTTATACAAAGATTTACATATAAAATAAAACAAGAAATAAAAATATTTTATATTTAATCCTAATGAAGCACCACCTTAGTCAGCAGTTGTGTGAGGGGCAGTACCATGCCCTGTTTCTGGTCTGAAAAGCTTCAAAAGAGCCTTACCGACCACAAAATTACTGACCACTTCTCAAAATGAGTACAACTAAAGCACTTTGTTGAACAGATATTGAATAGATAGAAGAGATATATTGATTGTCTTTGTGCACACATAAGATGAGCATAAGTTTACCATTAAATTAACTTTGCTGTTTTATTTAATGAAACACAAATATAGGAGTTCAATATACATCCATTGACTATTGACATTCTAGAAAATCTAGCAGAAAATCTTTCCTCTTTAGTGTGCTTCCTTGACTAGATTTTGACTCACAATTAAAACATAGAGTAACAGCACATAGAGTAAAATACAGGCAAATTTGATTTTTAATTAGCAAAAATTACCAGAAAACATTTAGACTTTTTGATGATGTCTGAATTATTCATACACACTGCAGTGTGCTTCATGATTCCTACACAAAATAACCATTAATTACATTCTGAAAACATTTACTATACAGCTACTTTGATTCTCTGCTAACAAGTAATATACACTGTCTACTCCTTTAAAAATGCTTTGCAATCTGAGTCAGGGAAGGGGCCTGCTCTGTGAAGTGTTGGCATTTGAGGTCTGAGCCAATAACCACAACTGATTTCCCTAATGTCATCTGTGTCACAGTTACAGAGGGAAGATAATTTTAGCTAGAATCCCAGCATTTGGATCTGGAACACAAACTGGTTTATAGCCAGCACAAATCTGCAAGCATTTAATCTTCCAGAGGGACCAGAAATTATATTAGCTCTACACATAGTATAACACTGCCAGACTGCAATTACTGCTGAAGGGCTCAACACAGGACTTGAGCCCCTTGAAATGCAAGGGCACCATTGGGCACCAGTGCTTTGGAACTGCCCAGATGGGCTTTTCACCCCTCCCTGGTGTTTGCAGCATGCTTTCATTCCTCTCATTTCCTATTGCACACTTAGACAACAAGAACCCTCACTTTAGCACTTAATGACTAGGGAAAGGGGCATGTGAGGAGCAAAGAACAAAACATGTCCCTCTGCTAATTTAATAATTAAAAAATTTCCCTCTACAACCTTGTTCAGAGCAGCACTTAAGTTTCTCTGAGATCTGTGGCTTTATTCACACTTTAAAGTTAAATGCTTTGTTGGACAAAGGTATTCATACAGATAATAAATGCACTTTTCTTATTCCCATCCAGGAGTTCAAGAACATTCTTTTTGCAATAATTAAGAAAAAAAAAAATTTAGAAAGCCTTTTTACTATAACAACAAAAAGTTACTTTGACTTTGAAATAGGATAGAAAATTTCTTCCTCCAGTGAAAAGGCTAAGCATTTTGTCAGGAAATTGAAAATCAAAACCCAGATACATTTGCTTCTGTTGCTTTTAGATGCCCGTTTTCTGTACATCAGAAGAAAGAAAAGTGTTTAAAGACACTTTTTTCTATATTCAGCCAAAATTTACATTTCCTGGGAAGGAGGGAACAAAACAATCCAATAAAGACCTGCATCAATCAATTAAAAAATCTGTTTTGTTTTGTGAGAAGGATTTTTCCTTGAGCTAGTTTCCTTATAAAAACAGTCTTAGCTCCTGTACGAGTTGCTGCACTGCTGCCATGGTGCATGTGTTTGATATTCTGCATGTGCTTCCTGCTTTTCATTCTTGGTGAGAAACAGGAAAGTTCTGTGCTGTGACAGCTCAACTATTTACAGTCACCCCGGTGTCACACACACAGAGAAAGTGTCTAGGTACCATCAGGAACAACTTTTCTCTCCAACTACTGAGTTGCTAAAACCAGAGTAGTAATGTGCAATCACAGAGATAGAGGATCAGTGAACAGTAAGATATTCTGATATTAAAGTCATTTTTCACACCTCTAGCAAAGTGAATGCATTACATTCATTCATCTGTGTCGAACCTTAATTGTCAAACCGAGTTTATGGACTCACAGGGGTTTTAAAAATACTTGTCATCAGAACGTGTGCACTATTACAAATTTCATGAAAAGCATATTTAAGGCATGCCAAACTGTGTTTTTCGTCACCAAAAAGTAATGATCCATTACATATTTATTTTTGCAGCCAGCTAATGAAATGCAAAGAAAACTGACACAGCAATGCCTAGCTGCTGAACAAGTGCATATTTTTTTCAGGATGAATAAAGTTCTTACAAGGCTGACTACTGTCACATTTAGCCAGTGATCAGAATTTAAAAAAAAATCATCTCTCCTTACTGGTGGGGAGTTTTAGTCGCACTCATACATATGTTTTAATAACCTGAGTTCTCTGTTTCATCTTAGATGTAAATAAATCATAGTAAGTTGGGGATCTTTAAGGTGCCCTTCACAGAAATATGTAGTATTTCTTCAAATACAGATGGATCTCCTAATTGGTACATTTTTTGCACTGTGTACTGTGGTACAGTGTACTGTGGTGGTACTAATTCTGCACTGTAGCGCAGTGTACAGTGTATTACATAGCTTTACATACTGTCCTAGTGCAAGACAAAAAATAATAACAAAAGAGAAATATTTTCCTGAGTTAGAAACCAAAAAAATTATTAATACATCTCAGTACATTTCATACTCATAGCTATGATAGCATTCTTCTATCATTGGATCTGGGCTAAAAACTCCATGGAGGAACCTCTCCAGCAGTGAGACTCCTCTGACCTGATATTCAGTCACCGCTGTGGGAACAAGCCTTGGCAGTGTGCACTCTTTGGACTGATAGCTGTTAAAAAAGTAACACAGATGCAATTTTGTGCATGTTTTTGTAGGCAACCCTAGTCTAGCTGTAGGGCAGATTTCAAGTCACTCGACTTCAAGGCAAATCAAAGCAGAGAGGAATAATTTCCTGCCTCTTTGACAGGGACACAAACTCTGAACAGTACACTCACATTCAGCCTGGAAACTGTAACAGCTGCAGCAAACATATGGAGCTGCCATGGAAGAAAAGCTGTTTGGTTTGTGGAGTGAGACCCTAATCAAAGTGATTGATGCTGGGTATGATGCAGAAATGCAGCAGATAACCCTTTTGAAGGAAGATACTTGAGAGAAAAATACAAAATGCTCTAATAAATGAAACAGGCTGAAACACCTGTAATACCTCTAGGATAGATGTTAAAATCACTTAGACTTATATTAGCAATGAGTCATTTCCCTTAATACAAAATATAGAACATAAAGAGTAAAAATGGATCACTGGTCCAGTATTAACCCTGACATATCTGATTTCTTACACTGTGTTTTTTAATAGGATACAAAAGTAGGGTATAGCCAATGAATCTTGTCAAAGGCCAGTTGCTGTTAAACTTGCTTGCAATGAACATTAACATCAAAGAGTAAGTATTTTTAAGTCATTGGATCTTTGCTATTGTTATTGAAGGAACTGTCTTTTTCTTTTGGAGTAATTAGCACAGGATATTCTGAAGACAGACATAATTTCCTGCTAATGAATCAACAATATACAAGTATGAGAAGTCATGTGTTTTCATCTTTGCTACAAGAAAGTGATATGAGCAATAGTGGTTGCAGTTTCTGAAATTCTTTTGAGTCTAAGAGAAAAGCAGAGAAAAGTTATTTCTAACTCACTATTTTCATGAAGGGCTGGTACACCCTTGTTCCAAACATGTAAACTGAAAAGAGTCATTTTGGGGGTGAAAATGGCACAGGCTTGCTTTAAAAAAAGTTTTGATTGTCTTTCATGCTACTTTTCTTTCCCAACATCTTTAATTATACTCATATGCAAGGAAAATGGAAAATCATTCTTATTAGATGCTCATTTGAGTGGGTAGGATGATACATAAAACAGTGTTTGGGAAAGTCATATTCAAGCAACATGTTTTATTAGTTTCCAATATTATTTAGAATACTTCCAAACTGTAAGTGGTGGACCTTAATCTAACGATAAAGAAAATTATATTAGTTCAAGTAAATGATTAAATAAAATCTCAAGGGCAACAGAAGCATTCTACATGTTTGAGATTGACGGATGGGTCTGGATCCAAGCTAACAATGTTCTGTGCATCCTCAGACTCTAGGAAATGACATCTAGACAATATAACCACTGCTCTGCTAGCAATAACAGGCGAAGAAAAAAATACATATAAAAACTTTGGAGTAACTAAAATGAGAGAAATACCTTAGAAAGGACAACTAATTTAATATTTCAATTCATAGGAGATTTTTCCCAGTCACTATATCAGAGTTTTCAGCTGCAGAGAGTCTGCAGAGAGTTTTCTATATGGATGAACATGTTTTCTGTTAGAATAGTCCAGGTGGTAAAGTGACTGGCAATAAAAACTTGTGCCTCCATATACAGTAGATCTCTTTTATATATTTATGACATTTGGCAAATGTCCTGCTCTTAAAATCATGAGTGCATTTACCTCCCACTGAAGTAATTTAAAGCCAACAATTCTCTGAATCAATACAGCCAGGATCAGTAACTACAGGACTATAAAATCATTCCAGTCAAGTCCTTTCTTGTATAAGCAGGCTTTGCGATAGATGAAATGAATTTTCTTTCAGAAATATTTTAATTGCATAGCAATCTGTATGGTATCACGACTTCTTTGCCATGAAAAGAAGCAAAGGCTTTTTGGGCAATCACCAAAGGCTCAAATTTTTCCTTGCAACAATTTTACTGTGTACTCCAAGCAATTACATATAATTTAACACATATTACATTTAGAAAGGAAAGTCAATAGCTTGCCTATCATCCTAACCTTTAAAATATGATTAAAAATATCCATGACAGTGGAAATAATCCTGTATTTGTCCAACATTATATTTAGGGACAAGACTACAAAAAGGTTTATGTTGTAATTTTCCTCTACTCCATTACTCTAAAGAGAATGATTCATTTAATTAGGTAAATGCAGTTGCTGGTGCCCTCTCTGGTCACACAGTCACACTCTGTCCTCACCTGAGCAGAGAGCAGGGAGACCAGCTTACATCCAGCTCCTCCTTTCACATACTGACAGCAAAGTCGGTATCCACATAATGGCTGGAATTGACCCATGGCTGTGGGACCTAGGGAATTGTACCTAATTTTTGAAGTAATATTATATATATATATATAAAAGCCCTATTGCATTCAAGGCCAGTTTTCCAAAGATTTATTTTCTCCTACATGTAGTTTCTCACTTTCAAAAACTGTGAGGAGTGTCTTACAGATGAATGTTGTGTTAAAAGTTTGTATTCCATACATTTATTCTAGATACGCTTTAGACTTTAGATATATTAGAACTCTTGAAATACTGAAGTTTCACTCCACAAAAAGATAGAAGCACATTTTGAGGAATAGTCTTAAGTAGGCTGGAAACTCATGGGTAAGAGTCAGACACCAAGGCAACAAAGGGAAACCAGTGTCTGGAGTCTGCTGCAGGTTGCTCAGTCAAGGGGAGTCTGTTACAAAATTTTCTAAACCTGATCAGGAAACTCATGTGAAAATAAACATATGAAAATAGCCACACTTTTATTTGGAACAAGTTTTCTGCACACATACATGAAAAGATAATAACTTTTTCTGGGAATTACAGCTGTATTTATTTCTCCTTCAAGATTTTGCACAAAAGAGGTTTTACATTTACAACAGCTTTTGACAATGCAGTATCTGTATTTTAACACTACACAGATCATTAGCATTCATTTTTAGCCACAAACACAAGTCATACTGCTGAATATATCAAACCCTGTAAATTCTACTAATTAGTAACATTGGCAGTTGTGTGATATTTTATTGTCATTCATCAGACAGCTTTATTTTGGTTTAAAAATGATAAAACTAAATGGCTTTTATCCTCTGTCATTCTTCATTTACAATCTGATGTGGAGACAAACCCACACAGACAAACCCACACATAATATGGTCTTATTAACCGAAAGCAAATGCAACTGAAAAAATCTCTGCTGATAAAATTATGGTTTTGCAATTTCTTACAACACAATATACAAACTGGCAATCCAGCAATTCAAGACAATGCACATCCTAGAAAAAAAAGTTAATTTATCTGATAACATTAAAAATCTTATATTTCTTTTCAAGTAACATTTACAGAAGTTCTTATTATCTTTACATTAACTCAAAAATCACAGCCTGACTTCATTCTAACTGTAAAAAAAAGTCAGATATTTCTTTCTGCATCCATTAGAATAGTTTGCAGCTGTTTTATTTACATGGCTTTGTTAGCAATTTATCATCTTACCTTTAGAAATAAATAAAGAGCAAAATAAAGTACAAGGTATTCTAGATCTAGTCAAGGATCTCAATGTTTGTGCTAAAAGACAAATTAAATAGGCAAAAAGTCAGTCCCTCAGTTTGAACATGGAGTTGGGAATATAAACCCATGAAAACGTAAGAAACCAACATCTACAGATGCTTCAGCATGTGCTTCCCTTAGGTATTCATACAAGTCTCAAGCCACAGATGTCTTTCACACGGAGAAGGATAAACTTGTTTAGCAAGAGAAGCTTCTGCCTCAGAAGAGTAAAATACCTGTAAACAGATGTGTTAGGCAGCAATATTAAGCAGTGTGTCCAGCACTGCACTGCCAGCAAACCCTGCACAGAAGCCTGGTTCAGCAGCCTGAGCAGATGCACAAATTGCCAGATGAAAGGTACCCCTCACTCACATCACCCAGGGAGGTGCAAGTCTCTGCAGGCTGTGCCACATAGCAGCATTGGGGTGTCTCAGCTACCCCAGCACATCTCAAATGTCAGCAGGTGGCCACATGAAAATCCTACCCCTAGCCAATACAGGCATTGGCCTGAGGCAAGAGATTCATTTTACTGCTCGATGTGACCACTTCAGAAGGAGAGCAATTTCTCTTTAAATATTCAATTTAGCAGGTGCCCATTTATTATAATGAAATTTTGAACACGTGGCAGAGCTGTGGTTATTCATGTAGACACCTGAAGACAGATAACTTATTCCAGAATGGTATCCCTGCCTCAGACATTGAGTGTCACAGACTCCCCAAAATAAATACTAGTGCCAGCCAATCAATCTTAAATGCAGTAAAGGCTAATGAAATGTCTTTACAAAGAGGTATCAGAAAGAAAAGCATAATTACACAGATTGCAATCTCTATTAAAATCAAGTATGAGTTTGAAAACCTAAGTGAAATTAACAGAAAGAAAAAAGAGCCAAGAACAAATTATTTCCAGAGTATGGAAAATAGCCTCTTGAAAATTACCAATTATTATTATCAATGTAATAGCTGAGTTGTGCAGGAGCTGGGAAAATGTATACGTTAGCGGGGCAAGAAATGTTATTTTCTTCTATTTATCTTCAGAAGCCCTAAAAAAACTAAGCATTTAGAGTTTGAAAGGTCAAAAGTAGACTCCCCAGGGCCTTTTTTTTCCTCATGAAGAAGACAGAGATTTGATTTACCATTTTAAGTCTAAAGAAAAACTTAATTTTGAAATATCACATCAGAAGTTCATAAGAGAAGCTTGATTTCAGAAAAGTCATCTTGCTGCAATTTATCACTATCATTTCACCAAAAAAAAACCCTTCAATTTTTTTTAAAAAAGCTTTATTCGAATGAGTAGAAGCACATAAACCATGCATAAAAATCCAAATGGTGGATAAATATCTTTTGGACACAAAATTTTAGATAATTTGATGAGAACAAATCAGCACCTAAAACAGGCACATCTATATTGAGCTAGAACTTGCAAGAGCTCTTCCTCTGTAGTGTGAAGAAAAATAAAATTCTACTAGAAATTAAGTATTTGTGTTTACACGGTAATTGAAATACCATGGCAGAGGGAGACTTATATTGTTCAAAAATGTGTTCTTACACACAGCCAAAAAAAAAAAAAATCAGTCATAATTTAATTGTTCTCTATGTTTTGTTTAACAGTTCAGCAACTACCATAGTAATATTTGAGGTTTCATTTCATAAAAACTGTTTACTCCCAGGTGGCTGTTTTATTTTTTAGAATGTAAGAAATTAACAAAATAATGCCTTGCGAATATCTATTTCACTGAGAGTTGTCAGGAAAGACTGAATGTCTAATCTTGCATAGTGACATTACACTGGCTTGTTTTCAAAGATAAAAATCTTGAATTCTATTTAAAATGAGATGATGTTCCACAGCAATATATAACAACCAGTTTACTGGACAGGTGGAAGAAAACAAAGGCATTCATCACAAAGAGATCAGACTGCTTAAAGAGAAAAAGGAAAGCAGCACAGATACATGGATTTATGTCCACCAGGCCAGAAGTAGAAGCATTTTTGCTCATGTCACAGACTTTGAATTTGAGTTATTCCTAAAATCAAATGATGAAGTGGAATCATGATCCAAGGCTTTCTAAGCTTAATGTACTTCACTGTTCCTAACTACCTGCATTTTTTTCCAGTCTGTCTCCTTATTTATGATAGAGGAGAGAGAAAGAGAGACATTACTCTTTCAAAAGCTAATCCTTGTCTTCTTTCTACTAGAAATCACTTAAGTCGACTGAAATTATGAACATTAAAAAAGGGCAGGCCAAGACTGTATTCTGCTGCAATTCTACAGATACAAAAAGCTAGTGAAGAGGAGCAGAGGCACTGTCATGATATCCCATAGCATGAATTCAGAATTGATTTTCTTTACTTGCTGGACAAGAGCACATTTTTATACAAAGCTCTGTTCATGTCCCATAGCTATTTAGGGTCTGTAGGAGGAAATGTTGACAGTCTCTTTCTTAAGACTTCTTGTAGCTAATACTTCAGCCTCTGCCAACTTGGCATTGCAAGGCTTCTATTGGACTCTGTGTGGGATTTGTAAAGCCCAACAGATCGAGAAAAATACTTTCCTCAGAGAAACCTCGGGGTTTTCTCTTAGGAGATAAGTATTATGAAATGTATGTTGCTTTAATGATTAGAATTTTCTAGTATATAGATGGGACAAAAACCTATGGACCTACAGTAATTAAAATCTATACTTTAAACCACATATTTGTGTTTGAAAAAACAGTTTTATATCTTTTAATGGCTCTACACTGAAAATATATGAAGATTTGCAGTGACTCTCCAGAGGATGTAACAAGTATCATTTCAAGATGCTGAACTATTTATTGTTTTAATTAAGTTTACAATTAACATTATAATACAATTTATAGAGGTTTAACTCTTTCCTCTTTCAGTAATACTAATCAAGTGGACCTTTGCAACAAAGAGCAGATACAATGTACAAACTGCCACTAACAGGCAGTGTGCTGCAGACATCATTGTGCTTCAGAATAGTTAAGCATTCTGCATTTTGAATAGGCATAAAGATCATGAACAAGCAGAAAGTGGGAAGAAATTACTGATATTTTTGCTGCAGAATCTTATTAAGTATTTCTGGACTTTTGTTTCATGAAAGAACTGTTCATACTGCATTTGACACATACTGTATTCTGAAAGTATAAAAGAACACAGAAATAGCTCCTGTCAGATTGGAATCTCGTCAGGCCCAGTTTCCTTCCCAGAGTGGCCAGTAGGAGATAACTAAGTAAGAAAAACAGCATCCCAGCATGGTGTGTGCAGCACTGTCCCTGTCTCCAGCTCTGCTATTCGACAAGGAAACGTTTGGTTTAGATTTCATGAGATAAGAAGAAATGGCTATATAACTATATTAAGCCACTTAAGTATTCATTGTCACAAAGCAATTACTGTCCTCCTTTAACTAAGTCTAAGATGGAATTGAACATCAATAAGTCATAAGAACAACATTGTTTATTGTAAAGTGGAAAGAAAACAGTCTCAGAAAAAAGACAGCTGTGTTTGTATGCTGAAGAAGATTCATGTGCACAGGTTTTCATTTACCTGGAAAAAATCAGGGGGAGAAGCCACATCACCAAAGGGAGGAGAACTGGTGCTGGTGGGTGTACAAAAAGTGAAGTCTGTGCTTTTCCAGGCACTGAATTTTCATTCAGGTGAACTTTTAATGCAGCACAGTACTACTCCTAATATGGTTTAGGACAAACGAAAATCAAATCACTAAGAGCTGTGGCACATAGTTAGAACATTAATCCCCCCTTCTGGCATTTCAGTAAATTCTAGACAGTAAAGCTAATCCTATACAGTATTTTCAGCTACAAAACTGTTATTTTAAAGTACTGGTCTATTGTCATGCACAGAGCAAACAATTTTCTGCAATGTTCACAACTTCACAAATATGTTTTTAGTTACACTATATTAAAAGTTTTGTCAGATCAAAAGATCCTGTGCTGTTGATTCTCCTATTAGTGTTAACATTGGGGATTTTTTCCTTATTCTTGTTAAAATTGCTGCTGCTATGAAAATGAGATCAAACCTTTAGGCACATTGGGACCTCTATTTTGGATAGAAAATCAGCTGCTGCTTTTACTTACCCTTGTCTCCTTCTTCAGAGTGAAAATCATTAGAGGCAGGAATTCACCTTGACATGTACCTCTATTTTCTTCACAACAGAGTTGTTTAAAAATTTAAAAAGGCAATGATTGGTGAATTGCAACAGAAGTAAAATCGATAATGAAAACAGCTTTATCAGCTCTCTAACTGCTCCTGTCTATGTATCTTCTGTAAACTTGTTACTCTTTCTTTCAGGTTCCAGAAGGATGTTTCACATTGGGGGTGGGAGGAGACCCAGTTTATCATCCTGAACTAGGTGCCTGAATTAGGAAGTGCTTCCATTTTGATCATGGAAGTGATTCTGCTTTTCCATTGTCTATAGAGAGACTGAAATTACATTAGACTCATAGTTCCATTACCGAGAGTTGGGCAGTGGGAATATGTGACACTTTGAAACCTGCTTAAACAACTCTGAGGATGACAGAGAGACTCATTAAAGTTCCATACATCTTACAGCCCATTACAGTTTCTGGGCACCCAGCAGTCTTGTTCAATTGTGCATATGCATGTTTACAGAAGATGAGAGCCATAAAAAATAGGAAGGAGAGATTTAGTGTCTGCTGTAGTTTAAAATGGAAGGTATGACTCTGGGCTGTAAATTTACTTATATATAAAAGAAGATTTGACTACAGATATATAGAAATCAATGTAATATTTATGTTCAAGCATACCCAAAAAATTATTCAATGAAATAATAATTTCAATCCAAGCTTTTATGCTGAATCTGCTCTCCAAAGACTATAAGTATATTATGGAATGTTTGCTTCATCACCTCGTCTAATAACTAAAGCTAATTTAAGAATTCATAAGTTCCGAAGATCTTGTTGAGTGTCAATAATGCATCAGAGACTTGCCTTAATAACATCTAACTAATGAAATAATTGCATTTACTCCTTACTTTTTGTGTGGACAGGAACAAATTTATTAAAAAAGCAAAAGTATACGGATTTTAGCAAATTGTTAGTTTCATTCATTAAAGAAAACAAAAAATACAATGCAAGCCAAGCCATCTTGACATCACAAATTCCTAGTTTCTAAATTATATAATAAATAAATACAGTATTTAGTACACATCCATATGTACCACCAAAACTGATGTGGACAGCAAAGGAGTTTGTGTTGTGCACCTTATCTCTATGATATACACTTTTCCAGGTTTTACTTTAGATTGCTTAATTCTAGCTTTACAGACTGAACATAAAATCACAACTAGAGATTTGGATTTAGTTTCCTGCAAAAGAAGCCAAACTATTCATTCTAAGAATGTCCAAAGACACAAATCAAAGTACAGTATGTGGGGAAAATAAGGCCCTTGACTTAATAATGCAACATTTATTGCTGCTTCAGCACTACTGTAAAATGAGATGTCCTCACTGAGTTATTCCATTTAGCTTTGGTATCTATTTAATGAAAAGGGAATATTCTATTCAATTAAAGTACACAGCATTGACTAAACGGCTCTTGGCTATTTTCACCTCTTTGAACGCTATGTTATCAGAGCAAAGGCTCAAAGCCACAATACCAAAGTAAGCATCATCTACATCAGGAATATATGATCCACATGCTATAAATCTGTGGTGTCTGAAGAGTTGCAGACTTGAAAAGAAAAACTTTACAACCATTTTGAAAAAAAAATGTTGAATTTTATTTCTAATTTAAATCAATTAGCTAAATATGAGAGTAAAGGAAGACAGTATATTAAAAGACTATTTCTTCTTTCACGGGTTAGGAAAAGTTTTACATTTCTTACAATTACTGAAACCATTTACCGATTTTCAAACCTACGTACAGAAAACTGATATGTTCATCTTCCCCTGAAAAGATCACTAAATTTTCTGGAATAGTTTCTTCTAGTCATGCATGTGCCCCAATCCCTAGAGGACATTCCCAAGATGTGCCAGGCTCCCCAGGGTGCACCCATGCTGTCAGTTAAGCTGAAATGGTGTGCACATGCTCTTAGAATTGGAAAGAGTAATTTGATGTTCCCTCTTTTATTTCATTGCCAATAAGGATGCAACTCTCAATATTCTATTAAACGAAAGGTCTACTTAGGCTGAACAAAATCACATAAATGTCTGCTTTAGTAAGACAGAAGCAAATGAAAGTCCAAACATTTAGTGAAATGAGTCATCATTACCTGCATCAAAAATCATATCAAAGACTGAGGAAAATGTTTACACTTTCATTTTACTATTTCTACAGACATTAGGATCTGATAATTTAAGCAATTTTAGCTTGTGTGAGTTTGTTTGGGTAAGGTGAGAATACCAGAACTTTCTATTTTATAACACTCTGCTGAACAGACAGAATCTGTTGGTAGCACTGAGAGAGACAAGTATTTCCACAGGAAATAATAGGATCCTGATTCTCCTCCATGTCCAGGAAACTTGGAATGGCATGTAATTAAATGTCAGTTACAAAGATAGAGAACTGAGGTCAGTTACTTTTGTCTGAACATGAACATTTCAATTGCTTACAGGTCAATATATCATTTGGGGCAACTGATCCAGAGAAAAGAAGTGATTGACTATAATCACTTTAATGATGCCACAAAATTGTGCAACTCACAGAGATAGCAGACTTTCTAATGAAAAAACCTCAGAAGCGGGAATCTGCAGAGGTCTCAGTGACTTAAAAGCCTTGACATAGGATATTTAGGACCTCTGCAATGAAGTCATGCTCAGACAAGCCTCTAAAATTAAAATTCTAGACATAGACAAATTTGCCTTTTTACTTTGACACATCCTGTAGTGCAGCTGTGTGGATTTCCACACCCCATGCTCTGAGCTGGAAGATCTTCCTCTCAGCCCAAGAAGCTGACTATGAAACCAAACCTCTGAAAGATCTGAATGCATTTCTAGTGCCCACAGATCCTGGAAAACCCTGACATGCTTGTCCTCCTAGCACTTTAGCATTACAGCTGATTCCCTGCTCTATCCTTCCTCTCTCATCTTTGTCTGTGGCAAAAAAGTACAATCAGGTATTTTCATTACCAGTTTTCCCTTTCAGAGCTATGACACTCAGTCCAAATAGTCAAGCAAAGCAAAAAAGGTAGCATGAAACTACTTCTGTACAATTAATCTAAAAATTCCAATTTTTTTTTCTTATAAAATAGTATAGATTTTGTAAAAGAAATAGATTGCATTCATATTGTTTTCTATAGCTTTGGAGAAAAATATATTAATACTGCAATATTAAGCACCTGGTTTCTTCACTTCTATTTTCCAGATGAACATACTAATACTATGTACAAATAAGATGCAATAAATATACAAAGCCACTATAAAGTTAGTGCACACAGTAAAACATAAAGAACATTTTCCTTGAAAGTTACACATTCCAGTTTCTAGTAATACAAATCTACAATGCCAATTTCTTCCAGAATATAAACACATCATTCATATACACACATACATCCTTGAATAATGTTGGTTTCCTTTTATTTAGCCAATTTTCCTGGCAGAAGACTTCTATATGTGACTCATAGTTAATGGGTAAAAAAGTATTAAATATTACTCGATGTGATAGTCAGATTATAGCTAGGGTGAAATTAACATATATTAATGTCAGAATAAAATGTAACAAATTACCAACCCAAAATTTTATTTTCATACTATGCTGAATCACTATTTTTGCTGGTTATTATCTGTATTCTATACAAGATATTCTACCCCTACATTAGATTGCACTTTAAAAGAGGGAGAAAAGACATATGGAATTTTATCATGAAGAACAATGCACAGATTTGAAAGATGTTATACAGATACAATTATGAAAATGTTTTCTGATTTTATGTTGAAAAATTCTATTAAAAATCTTACATACCATGCAGAAAGTTTATATGAAATAATTTTTTAAAAAATCTAGTGCTATCTCAAGGTTAGCTACCCAAGTATTTAATTATTATTTCTAGAAAAGTAACTAAAAAGTTATTTTATCTAGCCTGAAAATGCATTAATTGTAATCTTCACAATCACATATTATTCCACTGATTTTTGAAGTGTCATTACTCTCTGACATCTCTTTTGCATGAGTACTTAACTTCCTAGTAAAAGGCAGTTATCTTACATATCTTTTGGATTAGTAGCATCTTTATTCTCCTGCTGTTTTCTTCTTTTCATTTTGTCCAAGACCTATATTAGCCTCATACAATCACTAATGGAGAAGTTTACAGAATGGTACAATCCAGTGATTTGCACTCCAGTATTTACAAAAATGTTGTGGAGAAGTAAAAAACCAAATAGTTATTTTTTACTGCAGGTACAAAAAACAAAAATCCTCCACCATCCCCCTCTTTTTTGAACATCGTACTCTGTTCTATACCTAATAAAAACAGTATTTCTTTGAAGATTTAAATCAAGACCTTCACTATTTCAACTTTTACATGTGTAGGAAAAAAATAGGAGTTTGCTGCTCTATTTCCTTCCATTTGCAGATGCATAAAGCAGTTGCTTTAGAAAATGAACCCTGTTCAATTTATAGCAAGTGTGCTCTCATTTAGTCTAATCTCTGCTGGCTCAGCGTAACATGCTGTCTTTACAGAGAGTCTACCAGAAAAGGAACCTTAACAAGTTTTTTAACAGCTAAGGAAGAAAAGTAAAATCCTCGCTTTAAATGTGAGTATATCTCATAGAAATATACTGGTGTAATATTTGCATAATAAAAGCATCATAAACAAAATAAATAAAGGTATAATGCACTTTTCCTTTAGTAGCTGAGCATCTGAACACAGAATTGCTTCTTTCATAGCAGACTGATGACCATGTTTACCTTTTTATATTAAAAAGAAGTAATTAATTTTGAGAAAATCATTAAATACCCAGATAGTGTACTGTCAATTGTCTCTTGATCTCAGATAAAATAACTTCAAGCTTGCATCAGCTATAATCCTCGGAAATACCTTTCATAGTTCTACCCTGCAATGCTGGAAAATTATCTCAATGAATTGATTAAACTGAATCAATTCAAGATGCCAGGCTGAACTGCAAAAACAGTCTTTTCTTCCAACCTCAGAACATGAAGGATGTTCAGTCTAAATGGTTTTAATCACAATGTACTGAACCTCCACCCAGAGTGGTGCATTCAGGTCTTGGATTATCAGCACAGGAGGGACAGGGCCCTTTTGGAGTGAGCCCAGAGGAGGCACAAGGGGATCAGAGGGATAGAGCTATGAGGAAAAGCTGAGAGAATTGAGGACTTTGGGGTGACCTTATTGCACCTTCCAGTGTCTAAAGGGGGCTACAAGGCAGCCATAGATGTTTTTACAGGGGCATGTAGTGACAGGACAAGGGAAAATGGCTTCAAATTGAAAGAGGATAGGTATAGATCAAATATTAGGAGGAAATTCTTTGCTGTCAGGGTGGTGAGACACTGACACAGGTTGCCCAGAGAAGCCCTATCACTGTTACTGTTCAAAGCCAGGTTGGACAGAGCTTTGAGCAGCCTGGTCTAGTAGAATTTATCCTTGCCATGGCAGGAGGATTGAAACTAGATAATCTTTAACTAGATAATCTTAATCTTCATTTCTAAATTCTTCAATGACTGCTGAAAAACTGTGTGTTTTAGCTAATTTTTTTGCACACTGGAATGTTCACCTTGCCTGAATACATATTTAAATAAGCTCATGAGGTAGCAGTGACTCTTGAAAACAATGTCACTGGTTGGATTAAAAGGAGGTATTAGTAAAAAGATCATTGTTGCATGAAGATAAAATGTTCAGCAAATGTTAAGCATGGAATTGGCTTGAACTTCAAAGTTTTCTGACTGCTGTCTGTGTGTTTCAGACCATACAGTTATGAACTCACATTACGACAAATCCCCTTCTGCTATAGTAAGTTGCTGTGAGCATCTTGGACTCAAGCCCTAGCTAAAATTACATTTCTTTCTTTATGTCCCAGTTTTGAAATGTTCCCCCTATTTTCTTCATAAAAAGCCCCAACTCTAAGATCTGATGGAGAAATCAGACCTTATAAGGTGCTCTTATTGCTAAAAAAATGACGATCACAGGAAAATTTGGTGCTCAGTATGAGAACAGTGTCTGTATATTCAATTCAACATTGATGATCCCTTTACAGTTCTGATTATTTTCTTATAGGAATCAGAAAATATAGTTAAATGATTATTTTACTTTACATTAAAATTGTTGAGAAACTATATTCTAGATTCTGTACATGACAGTAGAGAAAAAGTCTAAATCTCTTTTTCTGTAGAAGTCATAGCTTTAAAAACAATATGAAAGAAAAGAATAAATAAAATAACTACTTTAGCTTGAAGAAAAAATATCTTTTTTTTTCTGTTGGAGAACATAGACTATGAAAAAAATATTTTCATTTTTCCTCATATTATGCAAGATTGAGGGTAAGGAAGGTAACTATGCAGTTCTAGGTGTATGAGTAAGTTAAGCAAACCTCCTTCCTCAGCAAGAAATTCACCTAGGGGATATTTGGTTTTTTTATAATCTATAGCAACAAGAGCAAAATTCATCTTTCTGCAGTATAGGATTTTGACCTTGTAAATAAAATTTCTCAGGCATGCTTTCCTGTTATTTTCCACATTTCTGTATTGAAACTGTACCTTAAAAATATGATCGGTTTTTGTAAACCATTGGAAGGGATGTTTGACTGGCAATGGGAACAATTTGTGTCACTTCTCCATTTCTTTCTATAGACCTTGTTTCTGTAACAAAGTTGAGTAATTGTCTCTGTTAACTAAAACATTAAAATAGTTCTCTAATTTTGGTGACTATCCACACTAACCAATGCATGGACACTTCAGTCAATTAAATTTGTCTCCCTTTAGTTTTCTATTTTTGAAATCTGTAACAATCAGACAATGCTTGATTAAAAACACAATATTTAATAGATGTATTATCACTATATCTTTGTTCTTACATAATCACAATTATTTAAGCCTAGTAAAAATGCAAGATAAATGGTAGCCAGCTATACATACTCTAAGTAGTGGCATAAAAATTAATTTCAATGAAGTATGATAGGTTTAGAAGAAAATACATGCAGTTGTAGCAAACTGAACTTGAGTATGCCCTTGAGAGAAGTTTTATATCAATTTCAGAATTTTTGTCCTCATATACTTCTCCTTCAAAGGGTTAGTTAGAAGTATTATAGCAAAAATGTACTAGAGGTTCAGGGTCACATCAAGAGATGTCAGAAAAGAAAATCCTTAAAATCTGCCAATTCTCTGAGCTGGACCTAACGAAATATTGTCTTATTGGGGTTGTAGGATTTTCTATTTGGTTCAACAGCCATGCAGTTACAGGGAAAGAAGGGGCAGCACCTTAAGGTTGAAGGAGGAAAGCGAGACCCTACAGGTACATGCACACACACACACATTTCCCCCAAGCTCCCAAGCAAAGCAGACATGAAGAAAAGCAAACATTGAGTCATCTTTGCCATTTCTTTCCTAATTTGCTTGTCCATTGCTGGGAACACACCATGAATGTTTCTGTTAACTTCTCCTAAAAACAGCTTCCCCATGTCTCCAATACACAAAATTGACACATCTGAATTCTCATTTGCCTAATTCAAACTTAAGTATAGAGTCTGAGTTTTAAATGGTATCTCAATTTATTTGTTTAAGAGAAGCACTATAGATGTGCACTTTTAGGGTGAGGAAAGTTCTGCTGTTAAGCAGATACATTTTGATAGAAGTGATGCAGAAAGACTATCTCACCCTTACAATAGTTAGGTTTAATTTTGGCAATGCTTTTGGATTACATAACGAATAACTTCTAGAATAAAAATGTCTCAAAGAAGAACTTCAGGAAATCACTTGACAAGGCTATATGGATAATATGGGATTGTAAAAAGACAGAACTAAATAATATTACAACTCACTTTTTTAAAAAACAGAAAAGTCCATGTATGATGCTTTTACACCACATTCTAGGTCCTCAGACTTGTGAATAAAGAAAATTTGAAGTAATAGTGATATGGATTGCCATAGTGATAACAATAGCAGTAGTATAACAATCTGATTTGGTTCTTATCTTCCAAATAGGAATTAGGAAGAGGAAAGGCAAGAAGGAAAGGCAAGAATACAGAAGAAACAAAGCTCAACATATGGAAAATATCTTTTTACCTCAGTAATCTGTCTCTCAAAAGATTTTGACCTTAATTCAATGTTGTTAAAAAGGTCTGCATACCAACACATTGTGACTTTGCTTTTCTCTTGTTCAATAGAACCATCTGCATTGTTTTAGGCAGCTTTTTACTATGTCTTTTTAGTATTAGGTTACTGAAATAACTGAAACAGAAAAATCAAAAAACACTAGATATTTCTGTGATAGCAAATGAAAAAAACACAAAGCCATTTTTTTTTATTGAGGATAGATGTGAATCTCATCTTATTTACCTAAATTAGATGAAATAAGCCCTTTGAATCTGAAAAACTGAGTCACAAATCTGAGTTTCCATAGTGATCATAAGTGTAGTTTGAATAATGAGACTGATAGCATTATTAAAAAGTTTAACAGTTGAGAAAAAACAATCTTATGATTTTGGTCAAAACACTTTGGAAAGTAAGAAATTTTAGAACTATTTTCCAGCATAAGTAACCATACATTTTGAACTTGGGATCTTTCAGATCTATAATACTTGCTCTGTGAAAACCCTCAGTGGCACATATGTCTCCAACCATTAATAACCACCAGTATATTTCATTTACATACAGCAGCTAGATCTTAGTGGAGGTGAATTTTGCAGAATATGTGTTCCCCAAAAAAAAAAAAAAATCCAAAAACAAAAATCCCAAACAAACAAAAAATTAACCTGACTGGGGAATGTCAATTCTCATTATTTATCCCAGATTTATGGTATATATTTCTTCTCACTGATAGCATTACACTGAGAGAAGTTTTGTAAAAGGAAAAATGGAAATAAAACCTGAATACAACGAGGCCTTTAGAAGGACACCAAGATGTGGAGAAACCCTCAGTATTAGAAGGGAACATCTTGCTGCTCCTAAATTTTGATACCACTGAAATGTGAGGCAAAGCTTGCAATCCTTTAATTTGGTTGCAAAATTCAGTGCTGAGAACCAAATTTCTGAAGAGTGAGGAGTGAGGAGTTCTGAGTTGCCTAAAATGGTCTCATTATTAATATTTTAATTCCAGATCTACTTGCTTATGATAACTTTAGTTTGAAGGGAATTATGTAGCATCCAGATACTAAGTGTACTATTTAAATCTGTAGCTATTCTAGTAGAAGCTTTCATTATTTAAATTCTATTCTGTATTGTCTTTCAGAAGTTATAATTTAAACTGAAATCTCTGGTTGGTTTTTTGTTGTTGTTGGTTTTGGGGTGGTTTATTTGGTTTTTTTGTTTGTTTGTTTGTTTTTTTGAAAAAGCTGGTCTTTACATGATGCTAGCAGAACACAAATGTGTCTTTTCACTTACATCAACTTGTTTTCTCACCAGGAGTCTTGCAGATAGCCTTACCAAGTAGAACAGATGCAGGAACAGGGAGCCACAATGTGAATTTAGGGCATGCACACCTAAACCTTATACAGTTCTGCTTTGTGGCAGCTTCTTTCCGTAAGGGCTGGAGTGAAAAGAAAACCAAACAGCTAAAAACTGAAACAAATGATTTATGAATCCAGGATGTTATGGCTGTTAATAGCCTTCAACAGGATTTTTTTCAGCTTTGGCATTGCTGCAGGGGTCACAAATTATTTACTTGTATCATCACTCATCTTCAAAAGGCATGTTCTGAGTTTGGCTGCAAGAATGAGAGAAATGCATAGACACTGTACTCCTTGGAATATGTTGGAAGATAGTTTCTACAAAGAAGACTTGGGAAACCTGCCATCAGCTTGAGCTATATGGATACTAGACCTAGCATAATCAGAGAGTAGTTCAACAAACTGAGACTGAATTTAACAATAAAACAAACAAATAATATTAAATATTCAAACAATTTCTAGGAAGTTTCCTCTCAAGCAAGTATCATGAGATCTGAAAGAGAGGCAGTAAATATATCACAAAATGTCACAGAATATTCTGAGTTGGAAGGGACCCACAAGGATCATCAAGTCCAGCTCTTAAGTGAATGGCCTATTCAGGGACTAAATCCACAAACCCAGAAATATTTAGCACCATGCTCTGACCAGCTGAGCTGATCTTGGGGACAAGGAAGCCTTTATGTCACCAGAAGCAACAAAAATGGACAACAATTAAAATAATACATTTCCTTCTGCTAAAAAGAAAGGACATTTTTCTAGATACCACAAAATAAGAAAAAGAATGGGAAGGGCCACAAAGTTAAATTGGAAATGTAGAATTTAGCTGGACCTGTTTAAAAAGGGGTAATGGTTTAAAACTAAAAGAGAGCAGATACAGACTAGATATAAGGATGAAATCTGTTACAATGAAGTGAGTGAAATAATGGAACAGATTGTTCAGATAACCCAGAGAGGCAGATGGTAGGTACCCCATCTCCGGAAACATTCCAGGTCAGGCTGGAAGGGCTCTGAGAAACCAGATCTAGTTTATTGCTCATTGCAGGGAGGCTGGACTAGATGACTTTTAAAGGTCCCTTCCAATCCAAAATATTCTGTTTTTCTATAAATGCACTATTAATTGCATAGCACCTAGTTAATTTAAAAAAAAATCCCCTTAGTTGTCAAAAATGAGGCACAAGAAGTGTGAAGTTTTCCTAAAGCTGAAGAGCAGATAAGTTAGGATCTTAGACTTGCACCCACAACCGAATTTCCCAGCTGCTTCCCACACTGACCTCCTCATTTCAGCACTGTTTAGGAGAAAAAAAAAATTCTACATTTAATAAACAAACAAGTTTCTGGATACTTGTTTAAAGAAAAAGCCTTATACTTTACACCCTTACTTTTAGCACATTTATACATTTATAGCAACATTGGCTATTACAGGTCTTTCTCACAAAGATATTTAATATCAAATGGAAAGTATTACAGAACTATCCCAAAACATTTACCTTTTTTTTTTTTTTTGGTCTCTATTAAGTCTGACAGACTATGAAATATTGCAGATGGAAGGCTGTTAATGTTCTTAACACTTTACTGTGAAGAAAAGAAGGATGTTCTCATTTGAAAAGTTTGGAAAGTCTGTGAAGGTTATCTGAAATAATCAAATGAGAAGAAAGAGAAACAGGCAATTAATGATATCTTCCCTGTGGACTGAGAAAGCTTCACTAAAGGGAGAAAGTTATCTTTCCCTTTATCATTTTGTGGAAAGATCATTTTAATACATAGAACTACAATTATTTTTCTCTGGTTGATGTAGTACTGTAATATTAAACAGAAACAAAATAATAAATTTTTTTACTAGGTAAACACTTGTTTCTTCCATGGAACTATACACCATCACAAAAATACTCAAACTGAAGCTCTGAAGCTTTAATAATTGCATTTTGAAAAGAACAATATATTAAAAGAACCTCAGAAACCTAACCAGACCAAAATGGATTAAAAGAAAATAAAAACCCAGTATATTTCAGGAAATAAAATTAATCATCATTGGAAGATTTTATCAAGATAAGCCTAGCTTTTAATTCAAGTCTTTCAGTGTAAAATATAATAATGTGAATCTGTTGATCATTATTCTCTTAGCTATGAAGCAGAAAGTCAGAGAGTTCAATATACAAACTCTAATATGTAATATTAATATGACCCCATTGATATCCTTCCTTCCACTTCTCAGAAAAAAAACTTTTACATTTCAAAACCTGAAAATGTATTGAATTATTTACTGAGATATTATGGTGGTTCCAACTCTCTCTACAATGCACATGAACTGTCTGCTAACACAGCTGAAAGTTCATGGACAGACCCTCCCCTGCAGAAAACAAAGGCAGTCCATTTTATATTAACTAATTACATGGCAAAAAGACTGCTACATTGTGCAAACTGTCTCAAGTGTATTTTTAAAGTCACACCTTAACAGGTATGATTCTGAGATATTTAACTTATCTTCTGTCTAACCCTGAAACTTTGTGCGCAGTAATTAATATCATTACTATTACCTGAGGAACTTCAAAGTGGCTTCTTACTCTGATTCTCCTTCTACTTTTGAACTTTGTCAGAAATACTATGATCCTAGATCAGGAAGAAAACAGAACATGACCCAGGAACCTAAATTTTTAATCCTAAGAGAACACAGTCTGGTACTATGGCAATTGCAGTATCCAATAGAGTTGTATTTAAAATCAAAGCTGTAGGAAATGTTTGTAACCACTAATTATGATTGTCCTATAGAGGAAATTAGTATTACTCCTCTGTTTGAAATTAAAGGTGGGCCAGCTTGGTGAAGAGAACTCCAATATCAGGTTTACAAACAGCAGAGAAACAAGAACTTGACATTGTTTCTCAGTGGTATATCTCTTTGTCTGGGAGGATGGAGATGTGGGATCTGATTCCTGGCCTCTTGGACCAGCTTCAAATTAAATTAATAAATTTGTACAAATATATTGATGCCTGTGGAAGCAAGGGATAAAACAGACAACTCTAAACATTTGAATTGTCTACTGGGAAAATGACTGTCTTTTCTATACCATACCTAATGAAACTTCCCTTCTCCTCCAGTACAGGAGAGCTGCACAGAGGAAGTGCAGAGCACACCTTTTTTGCACAGGTGTGGGATAAAAGCCCTCCCAAACATTCAGATACATAAATAAAAGCTCAAGCCATATAAAGGAGTTATCTAGACTCTAGAAAAAAGAAATGACAAAACAAATGTCGCATTTCTATCTTACTGGATAGTTCTAATAAACACACTCATTTGGGATTGTTCTCAGTTGGCTTTTTGGTGTTTTTATGATGCTACTTCAACACTCACAGAATTCACAGAATCACAAGGTTAGAAAAGACCTTAAAGATCATCAAGTCCAACCTATACCCTAACACTTCAATTAAACCATGCTCAACTAAAACATACTCAACCATTCCTGTGTGATGTATGACTCAGTCGTCTAAAAGAGAGCTCTGAATTGCGTTCAAGTGATCAGACTCTATATGTGTTATCACTAGCTTTCACAAATACAGAATACATAATCTGTATTGGGACTATACATAGTCCTAATTATTCCTGTACTGAAAGGCATTAGAGTCTGTCCTGCCAGAACTGCAGTGACCCTACAGCAGTTCAGCTAGCAGTCACAGGGACACCTCATCCCAGTGGGATGGTGTGTCACCATTCTATTGTTATTCAGCTACAGGAAAAAAAAGATGGAAACCCCAAGAGCTGAGTATCTTCCTTATCCCTGATATTTATCACTGTATTCATACAGACCTAAGCTGCTACCTGGCCCTTCTTGCTGACTATTGGGACCTCCCAATAGCAGGCTAAAGGATGATCGTGTCCTCGCTGAAGGTACTGACTCTTTCTCCAATGAAAATTAAACAATTTCTGTATGATTTTGCTCCTGTATCCTGCTGCACTACAGATGGAAATACAATGAGCATTTAAAACATCCTGGTCATTTGCATTCTTTGCTTGCTTAGGACATCTGGAAAATTTATAAGATCTTTCCATGCACTTAGGCTTAAAAGTATGAATTTATGTGAAGAAATTATTTTCTTTTCCAGTCGTAATGTTTTTTTAAGATATTTAGGGGTTTTGAAGTTAATTCCCAAGTTTACAGTCTGCTGTTAAGAGAGTGCTTGGAATAGCACATGCTTTGTCTTCCACACTGTAAATCTTAACAGTGCAGAGCACTCCATGTTTCACAGACAACGTAAAAGATACATCACAGCCATTAACCTTCCCCTCAGCTGCTGATAAAGTAAAATAGGCCCATTCTTTACAGTAACAGTAATGTATCTGTTCAGATAAATATTCCTCTTGCTGCAATAAAGTGCAGCATTTTACAGCTGCATACCATCTTTGCAAACTATAACGTGGCAATTAAAATTGAGTATGAACAGAATACTAAGTGAGGATTTGAAGGCAAAAGGGGATGAAAGACCTTTTCCTAAAACTTTCCTCAGCAAAATCTGAAGTTCAACATATAAATCAACATTTGCTTATGTGAATTTTTAAGTCTACAGCAAATATATAATATTAAATTAATTTCTGGTAATCATTTCTTGACAGTTGTTAATTTGATATAGTTAAGCATATGTTTATGCCTGGCATTTTTTTATTGCGCACAAGCTAGTTATATCAGGAGGCTGCAACTAAAGGACTCATGTAACTTAAAATTGAGGAAGCTATTTTATAAATATATAAACAGAATTATACTTAAAATATCGATAATTTAATAAAATTTATTATGATTTCATAATAAGATATTCAGAAGCTCTAGCTTTGTCTCATTTACTATGTAGCCTTGTGCAAATCACTAACAGTAATCTTCTCTCATTTTCCCACACCCACAAGACAGAGTTTTGTATTTCCCAACCAAGCAGCATATTTAGGATTAAATCAACACTGACTGGGAGGATTGGTTCATCACATTTATATGCAAGGGTTACTTAGTGGTCTAAACCAGTGAGATCCACTTAGAGAATGCCTTGTACATTTATGTGTACATTTATCCTTGACTGATTCCAGATAAGGACTTGTGATGCTATTACACCTGATAGTCAGGATTTGCACTTTATAATAATACTAATACTTCTGAGAAAAGAAATCCATTGATGGATCTTATCATATAATCTTATAGTCACATCATTTTTTACTGGGTGGGGCAGGAAAACAATACTTGCCCAGTTTTCCCCAGCCTATAACTCAGAAAGAAGTTTTTTTATTTACTTCTGTAAAAGAAAATAATAGCTTCAGAAACACAGAAGCATAAGAATGCATGCCACCTTATCAGTTTTGACACTATTGGAAAATAAATGTTAAAATACTGTTTTCAGGTATCACTCTTAGCATCATTTTAGTCTCATGTATCAAAATCCACTTCAACCAGCCACATTTTTCAAAACAATAATTTATCATAAATTTCATGATCAACAAAGTAAAAAGACAAAGTCATTTTTCTGTGACTCTCTAGCTGCTTATCCCACAGGACCATAGACTTCATGCCACCCAGAAACTCCTAGGAACACATTTTTTGCCTAAATAAGGGAACCAAGAGAAATTTATAGGATTAGAAGAAATTTATAGGATTAGAACCTAACAGTCTAACCTTTTTTTCCAAGTGTATGAACATGAGATGATGGCACTAAATAGAAGGCACAAGAACAAACAAATTAATGCAGTCAGTTTGACATATTCTTGGGTTCAAAGACTATAAAATAACTTCAGTTTCTGCGTATACCCATATGTTTCAGAAAAATTGTGACGTTTAAAGCCATGCTGAACTAAGTGCAAAACATTTCTCATCCCTTTTGTGCTCTTAAAAATGTAATGCCCAAAATAACAGAACAAAATAACATAAAGTGAAATGAGCTATACATAGGCCACTGCCAAAGATTTAGTTTTAAAAAAGAATATGAAAAGATATATTTTTGTCAGTCAAAACTACTTGAATCACAATGCTGTTATGCTTCTTTCCACACTACCAGATGAAGAGTAAGAAAGCAAAATAAAAATCTTTCCCTGCTCAATCCCCTCAGCTCTTATATACTGAAATAATCTGCAGTGGAATGAAAATTTTCAATATAAATTTCAGCATTATTAAATGATTCAATCTATAAATATCAGGGTATAATAAGATGACATGTTTCCTAAAATGACACTGATTTTTAGGCTTACAGTTGCTGAACACTTAAATACACTTTAGTCAAATTCCACCTTGCAGACAAACACTTTCTAATAAGAAGTAAGACAAAGGAAATTATCATGTGTCTGAAGGTAGATTAAATTCTCACGAGCACAGTTAAAGGGACATGCAATATGATGCAGATACACATTAAACATGCATCAGATAGATATGAACATGGTGCTCACGTGCACACCAGGACATGTTTGTGTGGTGTATGATAAACAAATATGCAGGAGTAGCTCAGGCAGTCTGTACAGTTTTAAACTGCCCCTAAGCCTGCTAAGCTGATTCACAGCAGTGAATGAGGCAGAGCTTTGGGGCTGTATGCAAACCAACACAGGGTTCATGTTTATTTTTACCTTGGAATTTGTTGTAGTTATGAAAAACTGAACACAAAGCAGAATTCTAGGAGGGGATGTAGGTTTTACTAAAGTGCATAAAGATACTCTCAAGCATTGAGTGGAGAGTATCTTTATGGTGGAGGCATTATTAAACTGCAGAACTTGAAATAAAGTGTTTGAAGCACTTATTTACTGCTTTACTCATGATCTTTGCCTGATGTTTTTTCCATTGCTGTGCTTTTAGGTGCCATGAATACTTTTCTGCTTTAACCATATGTAAATGCATATCTTAAAAAAACCCAAAAAACATCCCCCCACCCCCCCTAAAAAAAAAAAAAAGAAAAAAAAAACAAACAAAACAAAAAAAAACCCAAAAAATCCTCCTAAATCCAAACAAACAAATAAACCAAATCTCCAAAACCCAAACCCAAGCCAACAAACTGCATACCAACAAGAAAAAATGACCACACATTTTATTTTTAAAATACATAAATGAAAATAGTAATAGCAGTAGTGTCCTTACAAACAACAGATATCCATGGTCCCAACTGCCAGAACTTTTCACTATGCACCTCTCTTTCTTCTTTTCCTACATCATGTGTGAGGGCTCTGAGAACAGCTTCTCTTTTTTCCTTTTTTTTTTTTGTCCAGCTCTGAATTTAGTTTGTTACTAAACTTTCAATTTCAGAAACAAGACAAAATACATAGTAAAAACTGCATTTCTAACAGTAATTCTAGTAGAACAACAAGGAGCAAATTTCAGCTTCTGTGCTTCAGCTGTCACCTTTTCTTTAAACCTTCAACTAAAATTTACTACTATTAAACTACATTAACAATTTTCTGTTGATCATCTCCCAGCACTGCTGTGGAGGCTTGAATGTTTAGCTGTTAGCTTCTGTGAATTTTAATAATGCCAAGTATTGTAATATCTATAATTCTATATCTTATGCTTGATTTATACCAATTTCAGCTGTGAGTGACACTTTGCTTGCAGTCAGATCTGACCACTTACTGATGGTGGCTGCCCTATTGTTTGAAGTTCATCTACCCCTACAGCTCTGACCTAAAGGTAGAATTTCACGTATTCCCTCATGCTCTCACAGGCACTTGCACACTAGCCCAAAGTCAAATTAGAGATTTGACATGGTATCAAACAAATCTTAATTCCATTCCATTTCTTATTTAGTTTCCAATTTAGTTTTTCTAATAAGATCTCTTCAGATTAATTAAAGTTAAAATTATACCTATGAATAATACAAAATTCAGCCATAAATTCTATGTTGTTTTTCCTTCTGAATTTGCAAAATGTTATATGTGCTAATCTCAGACAAAACTGCATCCCAAAGAGTTAGAGAGGATCACTACTAATGTTCTTATGAAAGCAGAAAAAGTTTCACAAACTGGCAAAGTGCTTTGGGATATATTGTATTATATAATTACTGTGGAAATCCTGAACATCTGATTGGTAAAAAAGCCCCAAAACTTTTACAAGGTGACAATTGTTGCAAGCAGTGAAGGAAAGAAGAGAAAGCAATTGTGAGCACTGAAATGGGAAACGAGTAATCTCTGTGGTTAGTACAGCAGTTTTGATGAATGTTGCCAGCACCTGAAAAAGCCTTTCTTTCTTCTAGAAAGGAAAGGATCAGTACAGAAAGATCATCCAGAAAGTTTTTCAGTGGCATTGCTCTTTAGATGCTGCTACAGACTTGTGTAAGGCAAGTCTGATTAAATGCAACTGTCTCTCAGTTTAAATAATATATACAGCTACGTACCCGACTCTTTTACTACATCTGCATTAAAGGTTAGATCTAACTTAGCTCCTAAATTCCACTAATAATGTCTCCTTTTTGGCTTGTAAAAGGCAGGGTCTTGAGGTTAAAATTACTTAATTAAAATCCTGCTTTGAGGTAGCCTTGTGAATTTCACACTTAGAAAGACAGATATTTGTATAAATATGGAATTTTTGCTCTGGAATTTTACATTCCATACTATGACATAGGAAAGTCAACTTTCTACCAAGCTACTTGAACAATCTTCCAACTTCTTTGAAGCCTATTATTTTAAAAATTTCTCACAGCACATTTAATGTTAGTTTTTTGAAATTCATTCTGTTATGGAACAAGCAGATCATCCAACCAAATATTATTTCAATGCTCAGAGAAACAGGAAATTATGTTATTTTAGACCTATGCTAATTCCATAACAAACTTTACTGAAATATTTCATTGGATCTGTAATAATACTCTAATTTATTATGTAAAGTTTTTAGCATTTATTGTGTTAGTCACATTTTCTGTCTCAAAGCACAAATAGAACTGAGGTAAGTATTTATAAAAGAATCTGATTCTTGCTGAGTCTTTTATGAAAAAAAATCTTGCTTCTAAGTGATCCTTTTTACTGACAGTGATTAATCGTACATGTTATCAGAAGGAAATTTGGGGAAAACAGAAAGAATCTTCATTTATAAAGATTTATATAACTCTGATTCCTTAGTCACGATGTGAGGAAAAATAACTGAATTGTAAAGAATGGCTTTTAATATGAATTAAATGTTTAGTCATAGTTTGTAGGCAGTACTCACAATCTTCCAGCACCTTAGATCCTTAGTAATCTTCCTCATTTAACAAGGTACTTTCATATACACAAAACAAAAAAATAAAATAATTTTTAAAAAATTATAAAAGCATAAGCTCTGTAATTTCCTTTTATTCCTCTTGCCAATACCTGCAAGTATCCTAAATGTTCTGGAATAATTTCTATCACTGTACAACAGAAAGGCTGAATGGAGGCAGGACAAATGGCCAGTGACTGATAGGTGAACAGCTACCTAGTAAAGGATCTGCTCACTGCACACCTGTTGAAGGAAAGCAAAAGTTTTCATTTAATAAAGTCCAGATTAGATTTGTGAAAAGGGAAATGAAAAAACGGATCAGATGGATCATCTGCTCCCTTGGACATGGGAAGAAGCTTCATGCTTACTTGTACTGCTTTTTCAAGGTTTATGGAGTTCATGTGAATAAGGACGTCACTTTGTTCCGTTGTGAAAGTAGTAAAATTAGCAGCATGTTAAATTATTTTAAAGAAGAATATTTTTAATCTCAGAAATTTTCTTATTGTTAGGTATATTTTCTTATGTTTTATATTTATTTAAGTGGTTTTTTATTTATCTTGAAACACAATTATTATTCTGATTATAAAAGCCACTACAGAGTTAATGAATTTTAGCAAATACAAAACATCAAAGTACAGAATATGTCATTAGCTAGGAATGTCCCTCCACTGTGTGATATTTCTATCATTGTTTATCTCTGAATTACCATTTTTCATCCTAAATAATCCTAATGTTTATTTCCTATGACCAAAATCTGATTTTAGTAACACTGTTCAATAGTAATGGTTATTTGCTCCAGTTTTTGCTGATTGCTCCTCTTTTGCTTGTCTAGCTGATGAAAAATGGATTTGTTTTCCATTATAAAATCTGTTACCATAGTTGTTAGCTTACTTTATTGCAGAAGATAGAGAATGACATAACTCTTCCAAGTAAGGACTTTTTCAAGGAAAAAAAAATCTTCAGCCAGGATTGACTGTTCATGTAGTATTTGCTAATAATGAAAAGAAAATATTAAAATATCAGTGGCCCATACCAGGATACAAAGCTAGTGGGACAAGGGTAAGGGAACCATCATGATGCACATGACATAGGAATAAGCTGTAAATTATTTATGATGCACAGCCCTCACCATTCAAAGGAAGCGTAACAATTTTTTCTTCAAAAAGAAACTCTAATTCTGATGAAATAATATAGTCTAACTAACAGTTTTTCAAGAGTGGTGAAAAATAAGCATTCCAAAGATATTTAACATACATGGAAAATGGTAGAAATGTTGTAACAAAAGAAAACAATTATCTGTGATGGTATACAAATCTAATTTATAAATCAAAACTGAAGCACCTACAGGGAAGGCTCCATTTCATGTCTAATGTTGAAGAACTGCAATATGCATAATGCTAGGAGAAATCTAGACCTGAGGTCATACAGTCAAGAAATGTAAATGAATAATATACCTGAAGGAGTAACTGGTCGAGCTGAGGTGTTACCCCTCAAGGGTCTGAAGTTTTGCCACTGCAAAGCAAAAGTCCTGTTGAAGTTTTTACCAAAGGAAACCATGTAATTCTCTCAGTATTGGCAATAATTTACCTATTGTTATTAAATTATTAGAATTATTTCACTTCAATTGCTTAGAACCATAAAATGGTATGTGGATAAGTATAACACTCGCAGAGATTGAAAATGAAAAATGCAAAAATTTGAATTTTATCACCATAGAAAACAGAAACTAGTTAAAGGAGCAATATCATACCTGATTTGTGAATAATAGGAACATTTACATTATATTTATTGTTCTTGTGTGCCTTTATCACTTTTATTGTTGTGCTGCAGTGTAGCCCTTTGAAGGTCTGCCAAACCACTGCGGCTTACTCAAATGCAGGGCTGAATTTTAATTAAGCTTAGCAAAATACTCATTGAATTTGCTGAGCCTGATTAGGCCAGTCATCCTGATAGACGTGAAGAGGGCATCTTGCTTACTTATTTTAAAAACTGACAGAGGCAATTAATAGATTCTTGTAAAATAGTTAAATGGGAAAAAACCAGAATGTCATCACCTCTTTTCACTGACAGTCTAGTTTCATGTATACAACATGGTTAGAAAAGATTTCTTGGTATTGTAATAATGAAGTAGTGAAGAGTAATCCAGTATTCATATTCATGAAGATTAAATCACCAAGGTAGGCATTTTGCTCCTCTGAAGTATTCCCCCATAAAATCACAGCCCAGTGAAGAGAAGTTTCCATGGTCTCTGCAGGGTAACATTAAATATGTATGCAAGTGGATGCCTCCTTACAGATGACTTTCTGCTTTTTCATAGAAAAGATACTGGGACCTCTCTCCAGCTTACGACGTTAGAATATCCTCTCTCTATATATATATATACATATGTATACATATATCCTATATCTTCAATCTTTCCTGTGAAGCGTGACTACGAATTGCAAACCCAAATATTCTTTATCTCTCTTCTCTGTGAGAGTGGCAGTTTCATTTTTTAGAAGTTTAATAGTCAGATGGATTTTGACTTAGTAGCAATGTCCTTAGGACACTCCTGTGCATTCCTTATGCTTAGGAGTGTTGGTTTTGCTGTTTTCTCTTACCTATCAACACAAATTCAGGGAAAAAAAAGCTTGTAATGTATCATGAAGAAATGTATAATACCTGCCATGTCAACCAACCTCTTACCCCTAGAGAAAAGGAATAGTACTAACAAAAAAGGCAAACAAGGTGAACAAAACCATTGATATTCTTGAATGTAACTTAAATTTTTTGTCATGAAAGGATATGAAAATTTCAACAAAATTAACAGAATTTGCATTCACTTCAAGTTGTTTAGTATCAAGCTAGGAAGTAAACAAAATTTTAACTACAAAGATAAAAATTCCTTATACAGTGACTGAACTACTGTGATCAAAAAATCCCAGAGTAAACAAGAGTGACTTGCAGCAGAAGCAAGAATAGTAAATAAATTACCACAAACCACAGCACTTAAACACTGAATTGCAAAGACCAAAGAGCTGTCTTCCCTCTAACTGAAAAGGTGTGGAAAACAGAAATGGGGAAGATGCACTGTGTGAAAATGGAATATGCACAGTTAAAAGAAGGGTAGCAAATTTGCGATTTAGTGTCCTTCAGTACAACTAATATACAAAAGCAAAGGGTGGGAAAGATGGTGCTAATATTTGATTTCACTGCAAAACAGCAATTTTCATAGGTTTTGGTGTGCTAATTCTAGGCTGAGGCTAGCAAAAATACAGAATACCTGGAATAAAAATTGTCTTAGGGGACTTTGTCTCAGTCTACAAGCAAAAGACAAGGAAACAGACAAATTCAACACAGTTTTAAAAAAACATTGTTGGTTACACCCTTCCCTCAGTCTCTTGCAATTACTCTTCTTTGTTATTAAACAAATTAAGATGACAACCCCCTATATTATCCTTAGTATTTTCTTATTAATTGAGATGTTTGTATGTATAAGAAAAGGATTTACTTTTAATAAGAATACCAGAATTGGATAAAAACAACATCAAAAACAAAAAAAAAAAAAAAAAAAAAAAAAAAAAAAAAAAAAAAAACCAAATAACACAAAGCCCTATTACTGATGACTTAATCTAACGATAAAGCAAAGTTATAAAGCAAAAAATCATGTGAAGTATACAGAAAATTTCAGAAACATTAGCTACCAAAAACTTTTGCTTGGAGTAGAAGTATTTAAAGTTCTTATCTGGAGTGTTACTGACACATAAAAGGGGAAAAGAACGTTTACATGCACTGTCATCACCGTGGTCACTGCAGCTATCCACAGCATTTTCACACTGTCACTTTCACAAGGGTCAGGCGTATGTCCCCCTTATTTAGGATGAAGTGTTTATTTCTCAAAGAACTGATGAAGTGTAGAACATAATTAAGATATTCCAAAATCTGATCTTAGGATGCTGTTTACAGGAATTTCCCTTTGACTGCTGTGTCTTTGTTATGCAAATTCTTTCCTGAGCAACTGCCTAGCTTCACCCATTTCAATCCATATTGTTAAAGCAAATTCCACTATTAGTGGGTTTTTTTAAATCAAGATATATAAGGGTTATTCAGCTTACGGCAACTCATTATTTCAGTTTTTCATTCTATATCGCATTGCCACAGAGATATTATGTATTTTTTATTTTAAAAAATCTACAGAATTAGGATAAATATTACATTATATTGTCCAGTAGACAGATCAAGGGCACAAAATAAGTAAAAAAGAGAAGAAATAACATTCAAATATATAATAATTGTTTAACCTTATGGAGGTTTTTTTTGAAAATGATCTGAAAATTACTAGCATTTTGGGTTTGTGTCTAGAAGAACATCATGGGCTTGGAAACATTAATAAAAAATATAATAAAGTTATAGATGGCTTTAATTTGATAAAATTATAGCTACCCCTACCAACAGTAAGAATTTATCATTTGTTTTTCTAAAAGTACAAATAAACATTTTTTGGAAGCAATTTTGTAGGTTCTATTTCAACATCAAGATAGTGTTTTGTTTTGGTTTTTTTTAATCCTAAAAAAGCATTGTTAATGGCAATTTTTGTGAAACCTAGGCAGGGTTTCATTCCTATCAAGGTATTTGTTCTCAGCAGGTCCCTGCCCATCACTATCATGATTTTGGCAGCTTTCCAAGAGAGATACCCTCCATCTGTTACTATTTCACAGAAGTGGTACCTTGAGGTCCACTTGAACTATGAGCCCTCAGGCTCTCCAGCAATTTAATAATAATTTTTTTCTCAGTCAATTAGGTTGACAGAAAGAGCTGCATGGAAACATCGCAGGTTCTACACTTTTTTTCCATGTACAGTTCTATAATCTTGTTTCTTTCACAAGTTCACTTTCAAGCTAAGACTTTTAGACTCTTCCTTGTGGCAAGATTAGGGGAAAGCCCCATGAAACGAAGGTGCTGAAATTTTCCCTGAACCCTAGGAAAAAAAAAAAAATTAAAGTGTTGTAAAGTCTGTGGGTCCCTTGATCCGGGGCTGTGATCTCCAGTGAGTGAACATGGTAATGCTGAGGTTGAGAGACCCAGGCTTAGAGCCCTCGTTCACAGACAAAGATTTGAAGACCACCTTTGACAAGGGGAATAAATGTTGTAGTTTTAAACCCCAAGCAATTGCTGGGACCACTCAAGGATCACAAAGTTAGAGAAACCAGCATAAAAAATTTGGCTACCACAAGCATAAATAATTCACAAGTGTGATGTGATGTTCTACTTTCCAATGGGTAACAAGGAATCAAAATTAATTTTTATTCAAAATATTAAGGACACTGATACATAAAAAGAGATTTAAGATGTGACACCACAGAAACTATGTTTTTATTACTCTGATAATTAAATTCATAAGGTTTCTTCATGGATGATAGATTTTCTGGTCATCATTTCTTTTGCATTTATCACAGAGAATCTGTTGATAAAGAAATATTGCAGAACTCTTCCTATTTTCAGTGGAATCATCATGCCACAGGTCCAACAAACAAACTCTAAAAGCTCACATTTTGACTTGGGACATCCCTATGTTAGATTTGTAATTTGTTGGTAAGGACAAATTGTTTGATTGTGGCATCATTTGTCAAAGACTGTGTCTTGAGTTGTCTGGTTATCTAATGTTGTAAGTTAAAAGTTATATATCTAACATATAATGTATATGTTAAAAGTTCCAGTTACCCTTAGCAAAATACTAGGAAGAGAAAGCATATAGTAGGAGTGAAGGTTGATTATTTAATTCTTGTCTGTTCTCTGCTTGACTCTGAAGCTTGGACAGACACATTGGATGGGGAAATTAATAAAAAAGGTTGGGGAAAAATGGCATAAATAAATAAAAATGGTGGAAATAAGCTAGCCATTTCATCTCATAATTCAGAAATATTCTACATTCCCACCATTCCCATATTCACCATTCCCACCATGGAGACAAGTTCTGAAAATAGCATATGCATTTTTTAGCATGTCCGGTGTGTATCTTGAGAGTATCTGTTGTAACCCACTTCCAATTATATTAATGAGAAGAGAAGCAGTCACTGACATTCTGATATACCTCGATATCACCAAACTTACTGGCAAACAGGCAAAGAGAATTTACATTCTTTCAGAACAGCAAGAAATCTTAAGGAGGGAAAGCTCACATACACATGCACACACAGAGGTAGACAGTGATGTTCTGCAGTTAGAAACTGTATTAACAGTTAATAAACAGTATTAACTGTATTAACTGTATTAACTGCATTTGTTTTCACAAGCAATTAACAGACATCTTCATGGACAGTACATTATCTACTGTTTACCCAAAAAGAGAAGCCTTAAAGCTATGAAACTGAACATTTCCTTCAAGTCACTCTTCTTATAAAATCACTTGGAAAGAATAAAAAATATTCACAAATATTTATAAGTGTTTTTTACCTAATGAAAATAATTTTTTACTTATGAAATTATATGCATGAATCAAGCTGAAGTACATACACGAACACAAGTCCAGCTGAAGCAAAAATTAGAGTAGGGAGATTTTTGGGTCATCTATTTTTATACATGTACTTGCATGGGTATGCATGTCTTTGTGCACAGAGAAAGAAAAAGGTTACATTGCAGCAGAAGCTTGTTCTGAGGAGACATGTGGGAAATCATCACTTAAATTGCAACAGCCATGTAAGAACTGCTCTAGATCTACAAATTATGTCCACAGGTCTGACATAAATAGAAGCTAGTCTACTTTTCTCTGGATTATTAGGGTTTTCTTGAAAATACCAAGGAAGTACACTGACATTTAGAAAGTTTACACGACAAAGCAATAAAACTTATAGCTTCATTTTCAAGAAACACAGAAGTTTTTTTTATATCAAGTCCTTTTACTTTAGCTCTTAAACTCAAATGTCTTTTTGATCTGGCAAATACACGAGTACTACAGAAATAAGCTGATGAATCTAACTTTATTTAATGAGGATGGCTGGTTTTGGACTTTATAAACAAATAATGTGTTCCTGAAATTATATTTAAGTCCACTGCAAAATTTTATGTGACTTCCTTGCCATCTTCATACCCAGGACCCTTTTCTAAAAATATTATGACTGACCAATAAACGCCTACAATGGAAAGAGGCACAGAGGAAACGGGCAAGGAGACATTCCATGAAGCTCAGGGAAAAATGCAGGGTTTGACTGACCAAAACTGTTATATAGAAGCTGATTCAGCCCCAAGGAGACCAGAAGGTGGCCTTTGTTTCAGGTAAGCAGCTATCAACAGCTGAGTGGATCAATAGGCAGTAAAAGTTTCTCCCTGAGTTCATTAGAAGATTGGGAATGTTTCCCTGAGTTGGCCAATTTAGCACACGTGAGATTGAATATCTGAAGAAGAGAAGCTGTGGATTAGTCCAGCAAAGAGTGTAAAACCCAAAAAATTAACAAAGGAATTTTGAAGAGCTCCACAGGCTTGAGTTGACTTAACCTACCCATATGCCTTCCTGATGAGGGGGGATGCTGAGCATGGTGATGGTGAGAGTATTACAGACTTGTGACTGGACTGCAGATATTGCTGTATTTCTCTAAGTGTAACTTAGATTTGTACTGTGTTATATGGTATATTTTGTACTGTCCTGCTAGATCTGAAACCCCATGGAACATCAACTGTCTTCATACAGGTGAATCAGATGTCCCTCCACATGTGGAATATCTAAAGAACCTGGTCGGAGAGTATGGAACTCTGACAATCATGCAAAAAGAAGGTAATTCCCAAATGAGAAAGCCAATTGTTTACAAAACATGCACCCCCAATTTGTCATGCAGAACAGTTACAGCACATCCAGGTGTTTTAGTAAAGTGTCATGGACAAGACAAACTCATTCCTTGAAGAACCTATGTCGAGAAGAGCAAGCATTTCTATTCTGAGTGACAGAAACTGATGTTAGTCAATGGGTAATGCTCATACAATATACAGCAGAGGTTTGTTCATGTTATCTTTGCAGAGATAAAAGTGTAGGGCATGAAACAATTCTACCAATGTTGGAAAATCTGTAGTAAACACTGATGCTTGTTATTAGCTTGAAAAACAAGCAAACAAAACCTAGTGTAATAAGTACACTATTAAAGTGCCAATGTAGAAATGTTTTTTTTTTTTTTCTCTGACCTCCAGTAATTACTGCCTGGTTATAGACAGAGGGGAAAAACAGGTCTTTTAGATCTTTCAAAATGAGGGCTCCATTCTATTTCCACTGAAATCAGATTAGAATATTATACCTGATATTAATATGATCAGCGTCAATTCCTCAGAGAAAAAGAGATTTGGGGTGTCTCAGAATAGTTGTGTATCACTATAGACTTCCTCATTTGTATTCCATATACACTTCTAGTTATAATAGTTTAAATTAAGCATAAAATAAACAAATTACAAAGAAATCTTGGTCATGAGTAAATTATAATAATGCTGACTGGCTTCAAAAAGACATTGCTCTTTTTTTATCTCCCTTGTCTCCTCTTTATCTCCTTGGAATAAATGTTAAGGTTCAGTAAAATATTACTAAAGCTGTTTTCTTAATGACTTCATAAAAAATAATTTTCAGGTAAATATTATTGCTTACACTTAGCAAATTAGAAAATAATCTTGCAATAGTGGCTGTGTCCTATAATTCAAAATCTAGCAGAAAGGAAAACTAAATCTCCTAATATCCTATCATTTTTCTAACACAAAATTATTACTGATTTTTTTTAAACAAAAAAATTAGCAAGATGTTAATAACTTGAATTTTCACCATATGTGTATTTCATCTGATCTTTTCTGATTACTGCTCCCTAGCCTTTTATGATTTTCAAGAATCCTGAAAGTGTCAATTATGGTGGATTTTTCTAACAATTTAAGTCCTACATTTTCTGAAATACTACTGCTATTTCTTATTTTAGCTATTGAGAAATACTGCAAGTATGATTCTGGGGTAATTGATAGTATATGTTGTTATTCTAATAGCAGCTACAAAAACGTGATATTAAAGCCAGAATGGATGCCCTAGTACTCCTGAAGCCCAAATATAAATGGTATTACTAAGATTTATGAGTAAATTTAATAGCTTTCTTCTTTACTGTGCTTGATAAGTAAGGGGAAAGTGAAAATAGGAAAAAAGAATCAAAAGTCACACCAAACAATGCTTTCAAAAAAATCTAAAGCTAGAATATTCTCATATCCTTTTAAGAATACAAAGTGAGATTAGTGTAGTTAGTTTATAACTGCAGTTTAGAATAATGATTGCTTTTCAACTTATTCATGACAGATAATTGAGCAAAATTTTCCTTGATTTTGTTTTTCTAAAAATACGACATAATGAATATATTCCATTAACTGTTTAGTACCTGGTCTGAAAACCTTTTGATTGTTCCTTCTTTAAATACAAAACATTCCTAGAAAATCTCTCAGGAAAACTGCTTAAAAATGAAGAAGTGATACACAGTGTCATACTTGCCTGCACACTCAGTTTCTGTCCCAATGCTTGTATAAATGCACAGTCAACACGTGACTTTGAGTGCACAAAGCTATTGGCTTTTTCTCCCTCCAATATTTTTTTCTGTGCCTGAAATTTCTGATTTGGTAATGAAAGTAAAGAAAATTCACAGCATACCTTACTTTACTTTTAAAAAAAGGCTTAAATACATGGTGCATATACCAGTTCAAAGGCAATAAAAACAAAGTCCATTGTCTTTACTACGTAGGCCCCAATAGAGATGAACTAACTGGCAGTGAAGCAGCATTTGGTCTCCAAACACGGTCATTTAATTAGGCCTCCTGTCATTTGAAAATCTGTGACCACTTTTTTCTCTGACAAGCAACAAGAACATGACAAGAAAAACAAGAAAACAGAGAGCACACAGGTGTAATCTTCCCAAAGTACAGAAAAATAAGCATCATGGGTAAGAAGAGAAAGACATTTTTAACAGGGACAAAATGCTGTCTCAGTACTGATCAGTCTTTCATAGAGACATAACATAAGCTTTATCAGAAGTCCATGACACGGACTCACAGAGACAATGAGGCAACTCCATGGATAGCTTAGCCCAACCCCATGCCCAGAGCAGCATCCAGGCTGTGTCCAGGGCTGGGTTTTAAATATCTCCAGGGATGGAGGCTTCACACAGCCTCTCTGGGAAACCTGGCCCACTCTTTATCCTCACAGTATAAATCACCTCTTGTGTTCACAAGGAATCTCAGTAGTTTTGTTTTGTGCCCACTGGCATCTGCCCTGTCAGAGGCACCACTGAGAAGAGTCTGGTTCCCTCTGGATTCCTCCCCATCAAATGTTTGCTGAGCTGCCTTCTAGCCACCCCTGGTCTGCACTGGTGGCTGGGGTTGTTCCACCCCATGGGCAGGACTTGGCACTTCCTTTTTCTGAATATCATACCACTCTTTACAAAACTCTGGGCACAGATATTCAGCTGGATTTCAGTCCACCTCACTGTCCACTCATTTAAGCCAAACTATATCAGCCTGTCTATGATGATGGTAAGAGGCAGCCTCAAAAGTCTTGCTAAAGTCAAGACAAATATTACTCACTCTTATACCCTCATCCAACAAACCTGTCATCTCATTGTTCAAACCTGTCAGACTATGTAAATGGAAGGAAGAGTTTATTTATGGTCTTTGGTTTCTAGGTGAAAGGAAATGAATAGACGAGGTAAGGACAAGAAAAAGAAGATTCAGACCAATTGCATATTTTGCGAATAGAATTTTGTATTGTTAGATTACTGATTACTATTTTGCACTCAAGGCAGTGAAGAAATTGGCATTCTCTTAGCTCCATTTCTTCTTTCTCTTTTTCTCTCTTAAATAATTAACCAGAACATTGAACTGCTGAATACATATAATTCCAAAATCAGTACTGTTTCTGACACCTCTGCTCAATTTTATGTGTTATGAACAGTGATAGAAAAATGTCTCCCTATAAATTAACATGATTTATTTATGTTTTAAGTAACATATCATGTTTTAAGTTACATAGATAACTGTTTTGTCTTATTATAACAAATTCAAACCATTTTGCTGGAAAAACAATAGCACTGTCAGTACTTTTTTAAAAAGAGAAATATCACTTTCAAACATCTTTGAAACAGTAAAAGAAAAATATAAAACTTCAATATTTAGAGAAATTTTTCTTAATCAGGCAGTAGATAGATCAGTTAATAATAAAATGTAAAGTTTTGCCAGACATTATCAGAACTCTAAAGAAAAATGTTGACTTTGCTGTGGCAGGAAGGTCAATACAACCAAGAGCCTTCTCTGAAAGAGTATGTCAGAGTGGGATGAGGAGTCTTTTGGGCAGTAGGCAGCTAGATTCCGATTTGGAAAAGAATTTGTCCAGTTACTTTACCACCTGACTCCTTTGCTGAAGGATTTGAATCATGTGTCTAAGTGTTCTGCTAAACAACAGAGCAACTATCTTTTATTTTGCTTGTGGGCTTGATTAGTTGACTGGTTTTGTTCCTGCACACAGATCAGTGGCAAAATTAAAGCACTTCTGATTTAGTGACATTTGAGATTGTGATCTCCATCATTATATCTCAGAGCCAGTTACTTTCCATGTTGGGCTTAATGCTGTACCCTTATGAATTTCTCTGCTACATAAGCAAACCACTTATTGTATTATTTTTGTTAAACAAAAATAATTCAATAAATGACCATATCCAAACATAGACAGTGAGGAATGGAAAAGTCAGGGGAAACATGGAATTTAGAGGCAGTAAACCAGCTCCCAAAGCTGGCCAAAAGTCATGCCAGGTGAGGCTAGTGGAAAGAAGGGAGACAGGAAGCATGTAGCTAAGGCAGGTCTATCTGCAGTTAAAATTGAAATGCCTGTAATTAAAAAAAAAAAAATCAAACCAAAAAATCTAGAATTTCCAGAATCAGATTTAAAATATCTATTATTATTATTTTTTTTTAATACACATACAGTTCAAATATTCACAGTATATTTCACTGATTTTTAACTTCCTGTACTTTCTACAGTGTAGGTAACCAAGGGAAAAAAAAAATCTATCTGTGTTTTAAAGATAGAGATATATATAAAAAGATAGTTATTCTTCTTACTGGAATTAGAAAGTCTTAAAAATAGAAAAAACTTAAAACAAGAATATTTTTTTACCCAAGGAGCATCCAAGACGCAATCTTGTTTATTTATTTAAAACATAAAATGTTTAATTCCTATGTCTAAAATCAGTAAAGAAAAATAAATAAAAATCTCTTGGAGTAAAATCATTTTACTACTAACTTGCTTCAAGTTTCCCATGGTTGTCAATGGACTCAGGATGCATAAGTGAGGTATTAACAGTTCCCTCTGTTATACATGTATCTGCTTAGTATCTTCATTGTTAGATGCTTCAAATCATTTTCTGGAAACAAATTGCAATATCTCATCAGATTTTTTTGACTCTATGTACCTATCAATAAATAAATTTCTGCACCATTATGAGACAAGAGTTCATCACTATCCCATTCTACAGAAGAGAAACAGAACCACAGAAAGAAAATTAGAAGTGTCTTCTAATTTCAGGTGACTAAATTTACAACAAGCACTTGAAATTTTCAGTGATATTTTCCCACTGGTAAATAATTAGACTTCAAATCTGAAGTTCAAAATTTGAAAATAAGAACTTACTCATCATTACACAGAAAAATGGTGGTTCTGAGAAGCTATTCACATAGAAACTCTGGCAGAGAGACAAAATCTAGCTCTGAAGGGCAATATTTGGTTTAACCACCTCTATTGTAATTTTTTTGGTACTATTTTTTCAGTATCATCCACCAATATAAACCCAAAAACCTGTAACTATTTCCTATTTTTTTTTCTAGATGAAGAAGGACTTCTTATTTTAGGAATGGTTTACTGACATGCTCCTACTCCAACAATCATTGAAGTCAGGTCTATATAAATGCTTCCTCCTAATGTATTTCTTCTTGTTCCTGCATGCAGGATCTAAAATCAGACCATACTGACCACTCAGATCTGTACAGATTCAGTGGTTTTATTAAATATTTATAGTAAGCATGCAAATGCAGCAGAACCAAAGCTCAGAACTTCCTAATGACTTCTTGTATTTCTACAATATTTACTAAACCATCATTTAATGTTATTTTAGTACATTTTATACATTTAATTTCTATTATTTAATAGCAAATAGTTGGATGAAATATGTCAAAATAATCCTGACTAAAGATACAAATTATTATTGACAGATATATGAAACAGAGAAACTGACATGAGTAGCAATTTACTGCCTCCAAAGTATGTAGTGAGATATGGCTTGAAAAAACATGTCTATTTTCTAACATCAGAGGAATGCTTAAATGTGGACTTGCCTTCAAATAGAAATAGTTTTTTTCTACCTATTCTGACTTTTCACTCAAGTGTCTACTCCTTGCCTCAGACTCAGGCATTTTGCTTTACATGCTTCATCCAAACAGCACCTTTCTAGATAAACTGTTTCATAGTTTCTCCCCTCTTCTTTTACAGTCATTGCCCTGGTTTTGTCTCAGGCTCCTTCACCCATGTTCACTCTCCAGATGCCCCATTTCTGCATCTGATTTCCCAAAACCAGCTCCAAGAGTTGTGCAGCTGCTCACATCTCCCCTTCCAGGCACTACTCCATGCCCATCCACTAACACCAGTCTCAGTGCTTTCGGTCTCACTGTCGGCTTGGGTCTCCCCTCATACGCACCCTCCTGAATGCCATCTCTACCCTTTTTCCTCCTTTTGCTCAAGTTTCTCTCTCAGCCTTCCAGTGGGATTTGAAGGATGCCTCCAATATCTACCTGTTCCAATTCACCTCTCATGAAAAGGTCCAAGGTTACTTCCTGAGCTATTCACTCCCTTAAACATTGTGCATTCCCTCACACCACTCCACTCCTCACTGTGGCCTCTCTCCTAGGACCCACAAACCTCCCCTAGCAGCCACCCTTCAGAGGAATGTATTAGTGGGTGTAAGAGACAGGAGAGAAGTCAGGACTCTCATATACCCTTACCCTCCTGTGGGAAAGGAGCTCCATGGTAACCCCTTGGAGATGGGCTAGGTTTTGCTTTGGATAACAGGGAGACAATGCAGCAACAATACACAATTGCTGAAATCAGGCCTGGGAAAGTACAGCAAGAGAGCAAGATGACTGCAATTAATACTATTTCATTTTTAACAGTGTTGATATCTAATGCACCAGATTGTCATTGGTATTTATGTACACACAGGGTGAGGATATGAACACATTGGCTACATGATGCAAATTTTTATTTAGTGTAGGAGGCTCTCATTTACAGCACAGAAGAGTGTCTCCTCCTTTCACTTGCTTTTGGTTCAGGTGCTTGAATCTAGACTTAGTCTGCCCCAAGGAAAGCCTCTTCCTGCCCCACAAGGTCACACTCCAGCCATCCAGGGCTCCCAGTGCACCATCACCTCCGTCACGCCTTCCTCAGCTGGGCTGTGAAATCCTGGGAAAGGCAAGAGAGACACCCTGTACAAAATCCTTGCCAAGCCTCAAGTGCCTGTAACACGTTCCAGACCTTTCCAACAAACAGCTGCTGGAATGATTACTTTTAAGAGGGATAAATCTGCATCTTTTCCCTGTTATTTTTCTTGAAATCTGCTCACCAGTTTGGCCCCAAACGAATGAAAACCGCCTTGAGGGGAATCAGCAGTTAAGCACTAATCTCTGTGCCAGAGGCTGAGAAGTAAGAAGGTGAGGAGACAATGTCCTGCTTAATTACAGAGCAAATTTAATTTTCCTTAGGTATTTACTCTGTACATTACCCCTGCACACCTGTCAAACCTGTGCACCCATGTGAATAGTCATGGCTGCACACTGGATCAATAACTGCTGATCTAAAGGGTCTCAAGAGGTTTGCTTCACATCAGCTTTACACAGAGACAAAATATTAAGTTTCATTTCTTTGTTTTTACCTAAATCACCCAATTTCAGAATCAGGGGGGGTACAAAGACCTGAAATAAAGGTTTTTTTCTTCTTTATTTATACATTTGGAGTACTCAGCAGAGTAAGAGAAATTCCATGGTTTTGATTCCTTGGCTAAAGTAAAAATTATGAAACATAAAGCACATTCTCCTCAAGTCTAGCAGACTTTTCATCCTCACAGCAGCATTAACATTAATCACAAAAACTGACCTAAATCCCATAACCACCCTGCCATAGGCATTTTGATTTGCCTAAATGCTCTGAAAAACTTAGAAATTTCCAGATATTTCCATTATTGTCAATAAATTCTAAGCTGCCATAGAAAAGGAATTAGGTTTCTCTCTACCCCTATCATTATTTTAATAGTCTGTATTTTTAAATTTAATATTTGCAGGTTGAATAATTTCAAGTAGACATGTCCTATGACTCACTAATGGTTAACAATTTAAAAAGCAGTAATTAATATTCTGCAGATCCCACTGACAATTCCAATTATATAGCATTATATTCTCCTTGGAATACATTTCAGATTATGAAGTGGAAGGAAAATCTGTACTCCTCATTCTCACGTTGTTTTGGGCTTAAGAGAAATGAAAAGGTGGCTACATATTTATACCATCGTGATGCCATAATTTATAAATCCCTGTCTGGAATGTAAATGATCAAATATCTAATTCAGACTTTCTTTATTTTTGCTTATCTTCTCCATCTGTCAGATCAGAAAGACATTTTGGGACCTTCATATAATTTGATATTGTTGGTCTATTTTCTCAGTTTACAGGTCTTTAATGTAATTTCCACTATCAGTGGAATCTGTTGAGATTAGTGAAAAAGTAATTGTGGCTTTAAAATGAAATTCAAAACACACTAACAAGTAATAAAAACAGATATTCTGACAATCAAATAACACTTTTAAAAATAGGTGTTTTCAGTGTGTGTTTTCTGCATGTCAAATATTGAATCTTCACTATGAATCCAGATTTTTTTTAATTAGTCTTCATAAGCTATTAGTGCATACAGAGAGCAAAAAGCAAATATTCCAGTGTGTGTGTGTGTGTGTGTGTGTGTGTGTGTGTGCTTGAGCTTACTGATGATGAAGTCTTGTGGACTCTGTGAATTTTTCTTCTGTATTTACACTAATATTTACTCCGCTGCCTGTCTGGTTCAGGCTTTTGTTGTTCTTCTAAGATGAATAAAGCAAAAATGTTTTTTTTTCAGTATTTAAGCATAATTTCAGGGAAGTTGGTACAATTTAGGATCAGAGAACAAAGCTGCAAAATTTTCAGTTATGAAGTGCTTCACATAATTTCATCCAATACTTCAGAATAATTACAAGCAAAATGTACATAATTATATATATATATTTACCTATAAATACTAAAACCAAAACTTGTCACTAAAGTAAAAATTAGTATAAGTTTAAAAACCCAACTGTCACTTTTTAATCTTGTTAATGCTAACAAACATTAAAATGTCCAGTGAGGTCAGCAAAGTAGGCCCAACTTATATCAGTCAGTGCTTTGACTATGAGAAGAACTATTTTCTTAAATAAAATCTCAGAAATCCCATGGAAATATGTCATAATTATAAATGAGTCTTACAGTTATTTTCATAATTATTAGAAGGAAAATTGTACATAATATTGCCTAAAGTTCAGGAAAAATGTCAATGTTTAGTGGAATTTTCTGGTACTTTGTTTATATCCAGTGACACATTTGGCTGGTTCTCAAAATATTTTTCACAAAGTTCTTATATTTCCATTAAATCCTAAAGCAGCACAAAAATATACAAAACCCCCCAAATAATTTTTAAGCTATATAATTTTTGCTGTAAGTATATTTCACTGAAACACTAACCAAACATATTGATCGAAGATAAATATTTAGCCAGCATTTACATATCCTGAAAATACTAGTGCTCTTTTTTATTCTGGTTTTACTGGCAAATGATTTAACACATCTACATTTAAATTAGGAGGGTAAGAAGTCAGAAGTGTATGAGTGTGTTCTGTTTATCTCCTCACAGTAGTTTACATGTAAATCCAGTGATAACAAAATTCCTCTTCGGGAAGGTACCTCTCTGGTTTCACCCCATAGCATATTTGCCAGCACTGTTCTACCCTTCTCACATTAATTTTTACTTAAGATGTTGTCTCAGAGTAGCACAGGCACTTGAAAAGACATTGCACTTTGCTTCAGAGGTCTTTCATTGCATTTTGATATATTTGCTTAAAAGTCAGGGTTGAAAATGCCATGGATACACATTAATTTGTATTGAGGACTGGTATTCCCATGGCGGTTGGGTATCCTTAAGCTTGATTGTAGGTATTTGGTGTTTGGAGCTTTTTGGCTGAATTTTATTAAGTGTAAGTTTTACTTTGTGATGCTTGGTTGCATAGTTTATAAAAACTGCAGAAGAGTTAGACAAAATGCAAAGAACAGCAACCAAAAATGATAAAGAGAATAAAACGTGTAAGGAAAACTGAGAGATAAAGGAACAGAGTAGTCTCTACAAAACCTGAAAACTCCAGGGAATGGATCATATCTTCAAGGTAAGAATACAAATGAAATTGCCCTTTTTCTGAAACAGTGAAATGAAGAACAATCACCCATGGAAGAAAAAGTGTGGATTGGGATAAACTAAAAAATAAAAACATTATAAATGAGAGTGGATGAGAAGCATCATGTAGAAATATTTGCAAGCAATATGGATGTAGTTGCTTTACTGATAATGTTGGTGGTCCTGCAGTGGCCAGGACCACAGAAAAATCACATTATCTATTATGTTCCATGTCCTCTAGTAACAGTTCCAGACCAATCCTCTGTAGGTACAACAATCTTCAAACTACGACAGCTCCCACTAGGAACAACAGCATCTCTAGGGAATGGTAGTCTATAGCTGAGTCACAAATACTTGCCTGTAACTTGAATCAGTTCAAACAGAAGATATGAAATCTCAAAATGTCCTGTAACTTGAATCAGTTCAAACAGAAGATATGAAATCTCAAAATGTAATGAGAGTTTATAACCTTTCTCAGAAAATCATCTGAAAGCACTTTAATGTGATTGAACAAAATGTGGAACCTTTTGGAGACTAGAAAAAAACTGATTTCCATTTCATAGTTTAATAATTCTAGAAGAATAAGTCTTCTAAAGATGTTTAAAAACTGAACACTTAAATACACTCCTGAAGCCCTCTTTTATTTCATCACTAGATGTTTATGACACTGATGTTTCAACAAATCTGATACACAAAATGTGCTATTCTGGACTGCGTGCTCACTTATCATGATGTCAAGTATTTATATTATGAGGATTACAGGGAAGGAAGAAAAAACCAAGCAACTCAAATTTTGCATGCCTGTCTTTTCTGGAATTAAACTTCCCCAAAGTGATACATCAAAAGCAGCTCAGTTCTAAAAAATATGTGATTTTGAAAATCCCTGACAGTGTAAATTTATCTGCTTATATTTTGTCTTCAACTTCATACTGAATTTTACCTGTGGAAAAGATATTGAGCTTTTCAGGCATTTAAATAATATGGTAAGCAGAAAAGAACTGCAATACTACTTTCTACAAGAAAGAAAGTTTTAAATTAAATCATGCCTCTCACGTATGCAACCTTCTTCATTCCTTTTCACCTGGACAATCTTTCACAACATCTGAAAGGTGTACTAATGACTAAGGCACAAAAAATCAGTTTTAAGGGAAAATCTAATGAATGTTAAGAAAAATTCTCAGGTTAACTTAGAACTGGTTGATAGTTACCTGTCAAGATGCAGAAATAACATCGTTTCAGTCTCACCACACAGCTAAGCTGTACAGGTAGGACACTGGAGAATTAAGTGAAGAATAAGCATCCTGAGAGTTCTGCTCTGCTTCCTTCAGCTCCCTCCACACCCACATCAGCACCACATTCTCTACTCATAAATATGAGATATTTCTTATTTTAAGTAACTGCCCAGTTGCGGTTTACTCTGTTGAATAATGAACTAGAGCCCTTCTAAAGTAATTTTAATTCTGCATGAGATAGTCTGCATATGTTTAAATATGCTTAAATTTATGTATGTTTACTTCTTATCTTGAGTGATTAAAATAATTTTAATCAGATTTTACCTGTGAAGGTGATCCATCTGATTTGTCTCAATCTTGGTCTTAGTAAGACCAAGCAGCAATGTGTGTTAATATTTATTCTCCTCACAAGAGAATAAGGGCCAAAATAGGGAATCCTATAATTAGCTTCATAGGTGATGAATTATACAGCAAATGGGCATGGCTGGATCTGAAGAAGTATCATGGCACACAGTTTAAACCAGTATCAATAGAAATATACTTATAGAAAGAAAAGAGTGTAATTAAAAGGATAAGATCAAGCATGCATGCACATTTCTTTTATGCCTCAAAAAACTTGCAATTCAGAAAAGAAATTTTCTTCCCAGTTCTTTGAATGAATTGCTAATTATTACTTGTTCAAGTTGCAATTACTATATTCACCAACTATATTGAGGAAAAGAAAAAATGTATTTGCTTGAGATTAAACTAATATAACTTTCTATCATGTTATACTTACAATTTATTTTGAAAATAACACAAAACAAGAAATCTTCTCCATGTTTCAACTGTTTAGGCTTAATAATTCCTCTGACAATATAAACAACTTTCAGGTGGGTATTTCAAGACACGCCATAAAAACAGCTCACTGTAGGTGTTCTCGCCGTATTTTCTATTGAAGAATAAGGATGTCCCTGAAGTGAGTAACATCTGAAAAAAGCCCTTACATTTTACTTACTACTGATTAGTGGAATAGCACTCAGTTATATGTAAGCTATGAGGGTTTGAAATACATTAATATCCCAACCACAGTAGAAAGGGGTAAAAAAAGGAGCAGTGAACCATCTCCCAAGCCCATCTTTCAACCACCAAAGTGAAGGATTATGGAGTATTGTGGCTTACTCTCCATAAGCTTTTCAGTCTTTTTTACTCTTAGGTTACAAAATTCCATCTTGGACCCATGGAATGATCCTAGCATATACAGAAACACATTTATGTAAAATAAGTTGTTTGGTAAAATGGAAGTTTGTAATTCCTGTCTGAATTACTTGCTTAATTCTTCACTATTTGGCTTCCAATCTCAAGTAGCATTATCAGAACCACTTAGTGAGGTTTAAATTAATGCTAAATAAATTGATGGTTTTTCTTTAAAAAATTTTACAGTTTAATGATTTATATATGACTTCTTATTTGTATATATGCTTTTTTATACAACCATGGAGGGTTGCATGAGTTTTCACCTAACCTACAAAGAGAATAGGATGTGAGAAATGAAGATTAGGAACTCTGATTAATAAATGAACAACTTATCAGTGATTCTGTCCTTCTACTTCACAGAGCAAAATGCAGATCAATGTACCCATTATCCATGGCTCTCCAAAACTTTCAGTACCAGCTTTCCAATTAGTAATGTCTAAACATCTGCTTGAAAGAAGGGAGAGGTTGAGCTTGGCAGTTTGTTAACTACACAGGTATTATGGACCATTGCCTTTTGAATTTTCTTTTTGTGCAGGAATCATAAAGATGCTCCAAATTCTGTGTGAGTAAGTAGATGAAATGTCAAAATTCCTATATTGAGATTTGCAAGGCCCATTGAAATAAAGTATTTTTAAAGGATTTGCAAGCAAAATTGGACTCAAAGATAGGAACATTCTATTTACTTTGTAAGAAGCAGAGCATGTTAGTAATAAATCTGGCACCAAAATTATGCCAACTGACCTTTTGTTTACCATAAATTTAAACATAAAATATGTTGTTGTATATTCTTTGCTGGCATTTTGATCCATTTATTAAATATCAATATTTTAATCTGTGAGGCATTTTTTATGTAGCAGTGTGTACATATTGCATCAAGGATAGATATACTAATTCTGTAACACCAACACTGCAGCTCATTTAGCTGTGCAAAACACGTCCTTTCATATGTTTCTCCTTCTTTATAATTTACCCAGTAGCCCACCATCAGCAAAAAGAAAGAGAAATTCATTTTTCAATTAAACACTAGGTAACAAAATATTCCTAGGGATTTGTGTGAAGGTTTGAATTCCTTGAAAATCTAGTCCTTGATCTTAGTCTTCAGAATAAGTCCATAATTACAGGAATTTGTGTACTCTGTCTACCATAATTCCAGTATTTCAAGTATTTGAGCTTTCTGAATTTACAGAGAATTTCCTACTACTGTGAAATTATTTTCTGTGATTATAACCACAGTATTTGAATACTTTACCCAAAATGATGGAAAGCTGAAGAAAAATTTTTTTAATTTAGTATGTTTGATCATAATTTCATTATGGAAAATCACCCCTGTTGCACTGCGGTTTGGGGTTTAGGTTAGGGGTTCTGATCTGTTATCTAGCCAAGTTCTGTGTACCCCCACGCACCTCCTGTGTCTGTTCCCCCCCACGGCTGTTCACTCCAGGTCCCAGGCTGCTAGAGTCACTCCGAATTCCCAACCCCCGTCCGCCGCAGAGCCCGGGGTCCACCCCAGTCCTGTCCCCGTTGGTGCCGTGGTCCACGTCATTGCCACGGCGCCTGCCCCCATTGGGCGGGAGGGTCCCTACTCTCCTCGCTCTCTCCCTGATATAATCCCACACCTCAGAGTGCCTGAGGCCGTGTTCCCTCACGCACAAGCTGGGAGCGGGTCGCGGCGCCTCGGCACAGCTCCCCATGGCAATAAAAGACTTTCAGCCTTCCACGCGCGTGGGAAATTCGGATGTTCCTTCACTCTTTACTGGTGTCTCTCACTTGCAGTGGCGAGAATCTGCTGGCACCCCCCCTGCCTGGACTGCGGCACGGAGCCGAGTCCAGAAACACGCGGCGATCCCGGGTCCCGGAGGGACGTGGTACTGCTCTAGGTGCCAGAGCTGCCCGGGGACTGGGAAAACACAGAGAGACACAGCGAGTGGTGCCCAACATGGGGCCAGGGCCAGCGGAGCCACTCCAGCAGGCAGCTGCGCACCCCCTGGGAAGAAAAAATTGTACAATTTTCTATTTTCATGCTGACTTTTTTAAAACCAGGCTCTGAATTATTTTGGTTCAATTCCAAGACATATGTTAAAATGTCTTTTAAACTATATCATGTTTTAAAAATACACTACTCTATGTCCCTGAGAAGACATATTCTAAAGAATAAGTTTTGAGGGAATCTTTATTAGCCAGTCTTAGTTGTGTCACCAATCCATTCTTGGGCTTTGGGCATGTAAACCTTGACTACTCTGTAACTCCCCACACATAAACTAGATTGCAAGCAATCAGTTTTTTGGTTTTGTTGTTTTTTTTTTTTAATTTTTCTGCTATTTTAAACATGAGAGATCAATTTCTGTGTCCATTTTCTATAGCTCTTTAATTTTACAGTGCATATAATGCTCTAACACAAAAACAGCTGTAATTCTATTTTCAGGAAAATCTTTCTGGACCTTTCAAAAATAGATTGTCTGGGGGTTTGTTCTTTTTAATTAAAGACAGAGAAAGAAACTTACTGCAGTCTGTGTTTTCAGCACAGAAGATTTACTACAAAGCTATGGGTATTTAAATGGAAACAAAGGAGCCACAGTCATTCCTAAGTGATCCTGGAGCATGGCTCTGGTCCCTCCAGACCGAAGGGATCTGCAGCCACCTACATGGTAATCACATTAAAACTTGAAGAGAAAACAGACACAGGGAAGAATCAGTGTGAGGGGGAAAGCCTAAGGCTACTCTTTCTGAATTTGGCTTTGCTTTCTAAATCTTTTATCCTTGGAAAACAACAACAAAAAAAAAAAAATTCAGAGAATTAAAAAGCATCAGCCCGATTCAAAATTAAATTTCTGTCTTCACCATAAGAGTTCATATTCTGTTTTCAGTCTGGGACTGCAAATAGCTGCAGTCACTCTATGTTCTACTATTGATGTTAACAGGGAGGTTGTTATTATAGTTATGCATTTGAATGTTCCTTACTAGCACCAAGACATCTGCACACTATAAAGAAACCACTCATAAAATATGGCTTTGCAATATATGAGCAGAGGTTGCCAGAACCAAGTTCTGACAGTGTACTTGACATATATGATTCTAAACATTGCAGATTCTTCTTTGTTTCACCAGGACAGTGAAGATCTTTGTAAAACTAGCAGATAAATCACAGGCCAATCCCTAGAGGAAAGAAGAACATGCCCACTTGACAGTTCCACAGGAAATAGTTCCTGTGGAACAATTCCTAAATGTCCTTAACTCAGTATTTTCCAAACTGGTTTGTTGGGGGTTTTTTTGGGGTTGGGTTTTTTTATTGTTTTGGGGGTTTTTTGTGGGTTTTTTTTTTTGGTTGGTTGGTTTTTCTTTGTTTGTTTGTTTTTCAAAATGTGAGAAGGTTCAAATATTGGGGATTTAAAATGAATCTGAGATTCTCAAGTAACTAAGTATCTATTGGTTTTTCAGTTTAATGTGCATGCAATATCTAAATACTCTTATACTTAACTTTAATTCCTAATTTCTTATTTAAAGCTGTTGTTGTTCATTGGGCAGTGGATATTTTTTTATTTGCTTTGTTTTTGCTTTTTTTTTTCCTTTGGTTAGTTGGCTTTGCGGTTTTTTAAGGGGTTTGGATTTTTTTTAATGACTCACACTCCAGCTCCCTTCTTAAAATTAAATTTCCAGAAGTTCACTACTCATTAAAAACTTTACAACTGTACAATATTGATTAAATATAATTTGAAATTTAAACACACTATGCAATGACTAGAGGTAAGAAAACTTAGTGCTTTTAAATGTCATTTTAACATCCACTGCATATATTTTGAGCAATAACTATATTTACAAAGGAAGAGAAAAATAAGGTTTTGTTAGAGGTTTTGAAATGAGACAAAGGCTTAAAGGTAAGTTTCTTTATGAAAACCTTTTTTAAAATACACTTATATTTGCCTAATGATGAACAAATACACTAATAACCTAAGAAAAATACAACATATGTTTTTCTTTTTACTTCTCTCTTCTCCATTTAATTTCAACCTTGTTGGCTCAAGGTTGATTTCTTTTTATTGTTTTTTGCCTATGTAATATATGGGAGCACCCATGCGTGCTTATATTTGTTTCTCCAGAATGGTTCTGAAGTGCCCAGCTGTACATTTACTTTCTGTTTGACCTCATGCCTAGCTTGTTAATTCACTTTCCTTCAAGGGATTTCCTCTGTTTTTGTTTCTAGTTTATCCTAAACTAATTGAAAAGTAAACTACATCATGGATATGAAGTCTGAAAAATCATTCTGCCTCAGAAATATTAAAACATTCATGTGCAATCAACAATCTGCATACACAGAGCAGCAAAATTTATGGTCAGAAGTATTCTTTCCCATCTGCCCATTCCTGTATAAACAGTTCACTTTAAAGAGATCCTAGAAAGACCAATCCAGAAAAGGCAGAGGGATAAACATATTAATGAAATATATGTGTCTCTGAAAATAACTCTCAAAAAAACTTGGTACTGAAATTATACTCCAAAATTTAACGATTAAACTTTAACACACATACAAATTAAGCAAGGTATTCTGAAGCATAATTTACAAAAAACAAGCAGGACAAGGAAGAGACTTCAACACATACAAGTTAGAGAGATAATTTCTCAGTTTTCAACAAAGTTTTTGAAGAAAAATTAGCATCATTGCTGAATCTGGAAAAAATATATCAGAAAAAAAGTAATGTATGAACTGTAGATAATCCTTTAAAGTTTTATATGTAAATTTTCTGATAAAAATAAGTCACCACTTCTACAACAAAGTTCATAGGATGTGTGTCTTGAGCTTTGAAATATTTGTAAACTTGTTAGGATTCAAAACATAGGAAAAGCCTTCTGCAATTAAAATATGTAAAGTTTTCAGCTGGATTCCATACAAGCATAGCTAATGGACAGAGCCTGTGATGTAGCAAGCAGCATGAACAAATATTCTTGCACCTCAAAAATCATTCTAAGGCTCCCCAGTATTAAACTGCTTTGCAAAGGTTTTCAAGCAAATTCTGTGTATTGCTGGTAGAATGTGGCAATTGTGCTTCTGGGTTAAAGATCTCTCCACACACAGAGAATAGACAAGGCTTTGGGAAAGGACACCAACTTTGCAGAAACCAACCACACACAAGCCATTATGGAAAAGGTCACGGGTACTTTACAGAGTGAGTCTCTATGTAGCTAATAATATAGTGATATTAATACCAAGAAACAAACAAACAAAACAAAACCCTAGTGAAAGGTAACTGGGTTAAACACTATAGAGGTGTCAGTTAAGAAAACACACTGGGAGTTTGCAAGAATACATAGCAAGTACAGATTACTGAGATAACATTATGTCATAATTCTTTGTTTCACTAAAAGGATTGTTTCTTTTTGAAATGTGTTACAAAATTCATGAGACAGGAGGAGATATTTCCAGATATCACTTGGAAAACCAGGAAATTTCACTACTATGCAGAAATGGAAAGGTCCACCTACCTGAAGTAAAATGTTGCTTTCCTTCTAATACTAATGCTGACTGTTTCTATTGCTAAATAGGTGTTATGTTTAAGTGACAATGAACCACTTAGCACTATTACTAGAAAGCAGAGCAGCAAGCCTCCTCCCAGGCGAGAGACAAATATTTCTTTGGAACTACAGAATTTGAGACCTAGGCTTCAGACACTTCAACACAAAGGAAACAATAAAATCTCTTTGCTTTGACTGTTACTGCCTGTAATACCAGTTATGATGGAACACTAAAGAAAATAAGTAGGGGTAGCAATAAAGAATGCCCCAGACACTGTGCTTGCAACCCTTTCATCAATTTAACAGACACACAACAAAATATAAGATAGATTTTTACTTAAAGGCACTATGTTATTGTCTTAAAATACTGTAGGAAAAAAAAGTTAAAAATCTATGGAATTCACTTGAATAGGGAGAAATAAAATAGTGAGATAGCATTTCATACTGGCCTCAGAAAAAGTAGTGTTTTGAAGAAAAATATTTGTTTAGTGTAAGCAGAATTCAAACTACATTAAACAAAGGCATCCACGTTCCTGAGGTTATACAAGACTGTTCTTCACAGCAACCTCTCCTGACATAGGGCAAGAGCTGAAGATTAGTTTCCTTTTTCACTTCTGGTCTTAAGCTTTTATTATAAAGCTGCCACTCAGTTAACAGACAATCTGAAAACTCCATTGTACATATGATTCTCAAAGACTAGTAGAGTTTTTAGTCTTCAAATGGAAGTTTCCTATTTTTTAAATGCAGTTAAATGTAAGTTGAGGTTTCAAAAAAAACTAACAGTACTTAAGCTGAAACCTTCAACGAAAGTCAGCCATCAGCATTTTATGACTCAGAAACATCCCCCAGATAGAGTTTTGAATGGATCTGATTACTTAAAATGCATGCTATAGCAGTATTTAATTTCCAACATCAGAAACTGCTTCCTAGAGAGTAACTCATATAAGAATGCTAAAATGACAGTCTTTTTCCCAGATAGATTCCTATATCCTAATGAACACTGCAGGACTCCAAATTGGTAATGTGCAATAAACAAATTTGTTTAATAGACAAGGCATGGAGAAAAGGTTGAAGTCTGAGCCTACAGTTCGAACTGAGTAAAGATTTACTATCTGCCAGGTAATAAATGCATTGCAGGACCTAATGAAATTGACAACAAAATACCTAAACTTTATGGTTTCCACATAAATTAACATGAGGTTTTTGGTTTTGGTTTGTTTTCTGTTTTTTTTTTTTTTTTTTTTTTGTTTATTTTAGGACTGATATGTTAACTCATAACTTATATACAGTAAAAGTAATTTCTGATAAACTCAGGTAAATATTACATTTAATGACCAGGCTGGTGAAGACACTTGGCTATTAATGAACTTGAGGGGCTGTGACCCTCAGGAGAATGATGAAGAAAACACAGATTAAATATTTACAAACTGTGAATACTGAAAAGACAAGTCTGCTTTTCTACCTGACTCTGGAACACCGCCTCTTTGACAGACTGTTTCAGCTACACAGTGCAATTATGTTCCTATTAATTCCTCCCTGATATTTATAGTTATGACTAATCTCTGTTGAAACTTCCAGAACAGGGAAATGAGAATAAGGAAGAGATGTATAATTTTTGCAAAGTCTTGCTTTAGGCAGAATTGAAGACTATTTTGCTGAAATGACAAGCTGAAACATTTCAATTTCATAAGGAAAGGTGTTTACCAGCAGCTACCAGTTACTAAAGTTGGAAATTATATCCTCCTTACCACTGTGTCAAGAGATATGCCTCATATGATGAGCAGCTGGGATGTTATCTGCAACCAAACAACATTTGGTCATCTTTTCATTTTTAGGATTTTCTCAAAATTATTTGGTGAAGAAGTGAAACCTGATGCCCAGTCATGTTGCTGGTTTAATTGTGCAGCTAAAAATCAACAAACAGCAGGCATCTCTGGAGGATCTAGAACATTGGACTGCAGAGAACATGGGTGAGAATTCTGGATGTCCTGGAAACATCTTAACTTTCACTGAATGCCTGAACTTTCACTGAACACTGAATGTGTGTAAAACAAATTTACACACATTGCTATGCAGAAAATATGATATTGCCGGATATCCTTCCAATTTTTGACTTAGCCAGCAGTGCTTATGTCCTTCCACACATACTATGGTATATTCTCACACCTTTCATCTCATATGCTTCTTCATACTGGAAATCAAACACCTCACACCAAAACTTCTCAGTGCTCCTCTGGCTTGGAAAAATCCAGCACCACACCTCACTGTGGTAAGCACAAAATGTGCTTACCACACCTCACATCCTATCCTCCATCTCCCATGAGGAACTACAAGTTCAGGCCCCAGAAAGGCAAATGAAAGGGCAAAAGTACATCCATACTAATGAAATGCGAAATGAAAGGACCAAAGTTGTGCAATTTGCCATCTTATGCTGGTTTTCTTCACACATGCAATTATGAATGTCGGTCTTCTTTTCCTCCAGCTAAACTTTACCAGGAACGAAACATTTCTAATTTTATTTTCTGAAAATGTGAATAAAAAGCTATATAAAATCAGTCTTACTCATTTATAAAATTTGTAATAGATGATGGTTTCTCTTTAATTTTTAAAAGGCAAAATATGTATTCCAGACCAGAGAAGTGCTTCCTTTAATAGATTTTCTCAAACATTTTGCAGTACATAAGCTAGTTTTACCCTAATCAATGCACACAATTGCACCCTTCAAATGCCTCGAGGAGAAAAAAGTCTGACCTCGTGCTGCAAATCCATGATGAAAGTGAACAATTATCATCACACTCTCAACCGACTGATTGCTGATTACAGCCATGTTTTGAGGACAGGACGTTCCCTGACCTCACAGAACGAAGATTCTCAGCTGTCAGAAATCAAGAGTCCCAACAGCCAGGCACAGGATCAGTAGGGGGCTGACAGCTGGGCTTCTCCCCCCATGGGTAAGATCTTGACAGCAAGGCTGAGCTGGTGGAGTGTCCCACTGCAGGAACAATCCTACCCCGGCCCATCTCCAGTCAGTCCTTGCAGCCACTGGTGGCTCAAAGACTCCCCAGGAAGGGGTTATAAGCTCTGGTTTCAATATCCTTTAATGGACCCTTAATTAGCACTCTTTCATGTGCTAATCATCTTACACTCACTTTAGCAATGATAGCTAATGAATTGCTACCTGGACCTTTGTTCTGTGATAAAAGATTTCTGAGGATAGTGATGAAGGATCTTAGAGAAATTAAATACAACATTTTTTAAATTGAGAATCCAAACATAGCATTTATAAAAGCATAACATGTAAATTTGTTAGGTTAGGAATGCAGTATGAAATGAACGGGAACCCAAAGAACATTCAGACATCCAATTAAATTATTATGAAGTTGTGAAATTTTAAGAGTAATTTTCAGTTTTATATAGCTGCACTTTCTATGATGTGGGAGTTACAGAGAAAATATTTATAATGAGGGAAACTATTACATGAATTAAAAAAATATTTTTCTTTCAATGCATTAATGGAGAAACTCTATGCTTTATTCTGAGACAAAAATTTAAAAAGTAATTTGATTATTCTTTCCTGCCGAAATGTAGTTTCATGCTGTACCAGTCAGTATTTAGAAGCATCCTTAAGAATTTTTAATAGAAAAATAATTTTGAATTATTTAAAATATAACAGGGATTTTTAGCTATCATTTATGTTACCAGCCATCATCATCTCCTTCTTTAAGAGTAATGTTGGTAATTTTGATTACTAAGACTTTCTAAGCAAGGTTTGACATGAGTGATATAATATAACAATGAACATTTAAAAACTGTCTAACATGTCTGGATCAATGAATGAATTTTACTTCTCTAAATCTTTATTAGGTAAGTAATGCAGTATATAATTTTATATCATACTAAAACATGTGCAAAGGAAAGATTCAATTTCTGTTTCAGTCTCCAAAGACAGATAAATCAATGAATAAAAGCAGGTAAAGATGAGGTTAAAAATGAAATACCAGTGCAAAGTCTGCCCTGAATAGCAATATATTTACTAAAGGGCTCTTCTATCTCTCGATGGGACAGCTCCAAGGACAGGTGCATCTTATTAAAAGCAAACAAGATTCTCAGTTTTAACTTGGTACTTCACCACACCTAATCAGAGATAGTTGACAGAACGTGCTTATCTCATGTTGAAATTCTGAGAGTGCACAAGATATTCATAACAACATGGTGCCAAAGCAGTTAGAGAATCACAGAATGTCTGAGGTCAGAAGGTGTCTCAGGAGATCAAGCAGGGCCTCATGCAGGGACACATAGAGCTCACTGCCAGGACCATGTCCAGATAGCGTTTAAATATCTGAGTTATCGAGATGACAAACTTCAATAAACTAAGATAAGAAAATGAGAGGGCAAGTTAAAAAATGTATTTTAACAGTATTTTTTTCATCAATATTTTTTATTTTGAAAGGAAATAGTAATAAAGTGTGGGCATTTGGTTTCTTAGGGTTTGCATGGCTTTGTTTTCTTTGATGACTGGAAAAACCAAGAGTAAGTATGACAGGGTTCAGCAGACTTGCAGGGTAGTTTAGCTCATGGTGTCATCAAAGTTGAAATCCTATGGTAGCACTGATGCAATGAACTAAATAGAAGTTTGTTTTTTTTTTCTCACTGATTTTGAGCAGAAATTGAACCCAGAGAATTTGAGAAAATTCATCCCAGAAATCACAAAATTCTGTCTTAGAAAATTTTTACTTTAATAAAATAAATTCTTTGGTGAAAATTCTTAATGTAAAGAACAAACCAAGAAAACTAAAGCCAACTCCTCCAGCATCGTCTGTGCAATCGTTTAATGGAGTAACCTCCAACAGATGCTATTTCCTCACCTGCCACAAATTATCAAAACACAAATGCAAAGAAATACAAGATGACTAAGATAATTTAAATAGAAAGTACCAAATCAAAGCATAAATAATGGCAGAGAGGGCTTTGGGCAAGTCAAATTTAATACTTGTATACTTTATCAAAGCTTCAATTGTCTTCTCTCAGGGACAGTTAAATATGGCAGATAGGACATCTTCTAATTACTTCTTGGGTTTAGATAGGTTATTTTATTATGTAAAATGCTATATTGTTAAGGTGTGTTTCATACAGATTTACAGATCATTAGCTAATTATATCTAATATGAAACATGGTGATTAAATTCTCATTAATGACATTTAATTCGATGTTATTAAAAAGTGATAATTTTATTCTACTTAATTTTAATGCAGAAATGAAGTGCACTATAGCTTAATTACAGCTATGCAAATAATTTAAATAAACTAAGTTAGAAGTCTAATAATAATAGCATTTTTTCTCCTTTTAAAGGTACATTAATTTAATTTGGTCTTAGTCTGAAATTCAGTAATTTGCATTATGCTTCCTTAATTAATGAATACTTCAAGAAATCACAGGGCAAGTAGCACTGAAAGCACTGGAGATAAAGCATTCTGGTATAATGTATCGCTTTAAGCATTTCCATATGGTAGGGAACAGAACAGATACATCAGTTCTATAATCTGTGAGTAAGAAAAGATTATTTCAAGCAATACTCACCTCTAAAATGAACAAATATATCACAGTAATAAATACAGAAAACAATGTACATAACACTCAAGAATTCTACATCATCATAGTCATTAATTATTCCAGGAAACTTGTCAATGTACCCTAAACATTTGTATTTATTTGTTTAGGATTTGATTCTGTACTCTTCTGAGGAGCAATGCCTTGCTCCTCTACTTATCTTCCTAATTTCCAATTTAAAACTCTCTCTTAATCTGAATGTGCATATCAGCTTTACCTAAATAAAACAAACCAAACTCTTAAATTTAAACTTTGACAGGAAAATACACTTTAAGCTATAAGGATGCAATGTTTCCCTTTTCAAAAAAGGATTTTTCCCAATCTGCATAACAATACAAACATTTCAGTGGTCATAATTAAATATTTGATCTTGCAATTTTTTTTTCCATGCCTCTAAATTACCAGTGGAGATTTTCAGATAATTCAACAGCCAAATCTAGGTAAGACTGCTCATCTGAAACCAGAATGGTCAGGTTGAGGGCTAGCAGAGTGGGGTACTTTTCTCCCTGAACCAGTAAGGGAAGTTCTTTTCAGTGTTCAGGACCTGGGGGGTGTGGTTTTTCTTTCATAATACAACTTAAACATCTCATTATTTTCTACAGAACAAGTGGAAGCCCCGAGGAGTAGCATAGTACTTTAAAAATTATCAACAAATCAAGTGCAAAGAGTTTCTTGATTTAAAAAAGTTGTTGATTGTGACACCTGAAATTGGAGAGTAAACTTTATACTGCTGCAACAGTATTATGTTGAAAAATTTTAGAAAGCAGAATCATATGCAGTTTCTTGAAACTTAACTGGCAAAGCAGTTGCAGTTTAGTTAATTTTGCAACTCTGTCAAGAGGTCTCTACTATGAAAGCAAACACATTTTCAAGCACAAAAAGAATCCCATTCCTTAAGTAGAAGAGTGAGTGTTGGATATACAGTGCACTTTGCAGCCAGTTCATAGAAGGGAAAAAAAACCATATTAATAATGTGGCAAAAAAGAAGAAAAGAAATTCACCTTTATTTTCTTCAATTTTTACCTATTTCTTTCCCCATATAATTTGAATCAAAGGCAGCTTGGCCAGATCCTCATTCATTTCAAAAATCAACAGGGCTGTGCTACAGACAGATCTTCCTTCCTTGCAAGAAAAACAAAGACACAAATGGTGCCTTGTCTTACACATTCCATCCAGTGAGGCACCTCTGTGCAGTGCTGGGAAAGCTTAAATTGCAGGCACTGCAAGGATGCAATAGGAAAAGAAGTGTTCCAAATTCATGGGGCTTGATAGGGTTGAGCTACATGATCTGTACTTCAAATATTGTAGAAATATGGAGATAACTCCTTGGAGAAAAATAAAAGTTACCTAGACAAGATTTTTTTTATTTCCTGGACTGAATATTCTCTACTTTGTGACTACTGGCAGAAAATGGAGGGGAAAAAAAGTCACCAATAAATGGATGTGTTCTCATTCCTTTTTTTTTTTTCACTGAAACATAAAAGTCCGTAATACTCTTGGCTATATGGAAAAGAATGCAATTATGTTAATCTTTCAGGAAACTTCTTTCTAATTTATGCAGCTGTCAGAAATAAATTGCATTTATTCTGAGTTTTTTCATCTTTTTGCAGGTTAGTGCTGCTCTGTGCTACTGACAGAACTTCCACATTTTATTAATAGGATGAAATTTTATTCTTTGCAATAGCCTTTTCAAAGATATAAAAATGCAAGGGATATTCAGAGAGTTAAAAAAGTTATTGTTTGAAAAATTAATAAATTATACATCAGCAAGGTTACATACACTGATAATCCTTGGCCCTGATAGCAGAAATTAATTAATTCATCTAATTTATTGATCAATTTAGGTGTAAAAACACTTCAGAGCAAAAATTAGTCTTTCAGTCATCCTGAGTTATGAAGTATAATTTATTACATAACTTCCATAAGAGGGAAATTAAAAAAGAAACACCAATCAGTAATCTAAAAGGTACTACGTGCTGCTAAATTTGTTTCTAAAAGCTGTACCAGTCTGAAATTCATAGTAGTTTCTATTTCATGTCAATTTGCAACAAAAAGAAATCTGTGATACTAAATACTTTCTATACCTTCTAAAATGGATAACAGGGATCTGCAGTTTTATTCATGTTTTCCAGTTAGGAAAGGAAGTTAAACTAATAGGCTTATAAAATAAAAATCCCTGAGTTATCGGAAGTTTTAAATTATATAGTGACAAAAGTGGTTTATCCCAGGTACTTCCTTTTATACTCAGAAATTCTCAAGAGAAACAATGAAAACACATGCTCCAAGGAATGAGGCTGTACAACAGAGGTTGTAGTTTAAGAGAATCCGAGTCACAGCAATTTCATGTACAAATAAGTCAAATAAATTGCTATATCATGTTTCATTACCATATATATTTTCAAAAGATGTCTTTTATCCTGAACTCTGATTCAGCTCCAAAGTCTATTCCACCAACAAAAAGATTGCTTAAAGTATCATAAGTGATCTTGATATATATGAAGTTGTGATATACTTACCACACACACAGAGCTTTGTATATTAGATTAACACGAAAATAGATCCACTTGGAACCCAAGTCTGAATTGCATTTTGTCACTTTTTGTCTTTGTGTGCTAAAATAGCCAGAGGAATAATGTTATTTCCTTCTCTCACAGGTATCCTCTACAAGATACATAAATACTTATTAATCAGGATTTTACTGGGTGTCAATAGATTACTCTAGCAGCAGTAAGGACTCAGTGCTTTAAAACACAGCTCATCTTTCTTTCATATGTAGAAAGAAAACAACTTTTAAAGCACTGTGATATTTCAGTGAGGTTGGAATAGAAATGCAGATCTGTGGAGGCTTTCTTCTTTATTTGATGCAAAAGATTGTTAAGATTTCTTCTGTACTAACAGACTATTCAACTGGAAGAAAATGGTTGGAATTCTAGCATAGTATAGAAAAAAATAATCTCTCTCTATATGTACCCTTAATTACTTAATTATTCTTTTCAAGGTCTATGAACAGAACTGAAATTGAAATTTTGCATGTTTGAAAATGTGATGACAATGAATGCTGTAAACAGAAAGTGAAAGACTGGTAGGATGGTACTTGGTAAAAATGAAGAGTATCTAAGTCAGGAAAATGTCTGCTAAAACCAGGAAATGGAGTATAAAAGTATGAATGCATAAAAGCACAACTCTTCTTTGGATCTTCAAAGAACCAATCAGTAAGAACTGTCTACACATTCAAGCTCTGATAATGTTATTACATGAAATAATGCAGAATTATAATGAGACTAAGAGAAAACTAAAAAAACAAATACATACATATATATATATATATAAGTATTGTATACTTATAAGTATACATATATAGTTTCCTTTAAGACAACTGGAGGAAGGAGAAATGCTGTTCCCTTATTAGAATAAGAGAAACCAAATATAATTTTGCATGCAAAGTGAGGATTTTTTTTTTTTGGAAAACCAAAATTTAGAGCAAGTTTAATTGTATATGAATAGATTTCCCTGATTTATAATCACCTGCATTTGGAGATTATGAAAGTGGGAAAAGCATGGGCAAATAATAATTTAAATAATGTACCTTTTACTTGACTGAACATAAAGTAGAGCCCTGAATCTTAGGTTTTTCCATCTGCCCCTGTTTTCTTCAGGGACCACCTGAAATAACCAACTGGATTCATATAATACTTAAAATTAAAAAAAAAAAATCTTTTTCTTAATATCTATGCTCTGACACACAATTTCAGTTCAAGCAAGATAAGTAATCTCTTTGATACACTAGTAAGTACTCCGTGCAGAGAGAGGCCTTTAGTGCTATGCAGGTTATTGAAGGATTTCCTCTGGTCCAGGAGAGTTGCAGTTAAATGACAGAAAGTAAATGCTAGAGGTAGTTTTCAAAGGCACCCCTAAAAGAATTAGAGGACTTTGTACTTCTAGTTATATAATAGATTTACTTAACAGCCTTGGGCATGTGTGATTGGAAAAAATCTGCTTTCTTTGAGGCATTTTCCTTCACTGAATTGCTTCCACAGGAGCTAGGAAGAAACTGTGGGATGCATTTTTTTTAAAGGAAGCCTACAAGATAAAAAGGTAAAGTAAATTCAATAGAAAAGTAGGCAGGAAAATGGAAGGAGCTTTATCTTCTGAAGGACTGTCCTGCTCAGAGCACAGCCAGAGGAGTGCTTGCCTGGCTCTGCACAGCCAGATGCCAGCTGTGCCAGGTTGTGCTCCACGCTGCCACGATTTGTACCAGCTGTGGATTAACACTGGCATAACATTGGACTTAAGGTCCTTCAAACTTCAGTATGTGTGTATCCTACTGCATACTAATAACATAAACACTCAGGTCAGCAAAACACTGTGGGCCTGTGGGGAAAAGAAATCCTCAGAGCAGGATGTCAGAGGCTGAGTTTCAGGTGTGTATAAAGCAAGATCAAGGTGGATTTCCATCTGAAACCCTGCCATTGCAGGTGAAACTTATAATCACTTATTTTTTTAATGAACTATGTCTTTATTTTCTTTCAGACTGTGCTTTTCTTTCTTCAGTCTTCAGCTTCCAACCACTGCTAAGTATTTGTTCAAAATGTGTGCATTCCTATATGAAGCATCAGGAAAACTTGCCTACAGAAGTTGGTCAATAAAAAAACATTCTAATTCAGTAACTGAAATTAAATAATAATAAGAGGTATCAGGGACAGCTACACTAAACCATAAAACCTGTTTTATCTGGTAAAGATTTTTGGATAGCCTTTGAAGTCAGAGCAAACCACTACACCTGTGTCCTTTTATACTATATGTGAAGATTAATACAGCCCATTTAAAGGGGTTTCTGCAGTAAAAGATGGAGGGAAAAAAAAAGCTCAATATTACCATATTTTATAAGCAATAAATAGTATACTAATAAATGTGGTCTAGAGATAAAATACTTCATAATATGTGTCTTTCAGAATGCAATTATTCAAGTCTCTGATTACTTTTGCTTTTTTGTTGACATAATTTATGTACTCAAACAGTAACTTTAAGAAGAATTCTTGACAATGGAGCAGCACCATGAGTATTAAACAGAGCTACACCCCACTTCAAGGAAAATACAGTCAAGGGAATCATGAAGACAAGCAAATGAATTCTTTCATGATGGCAGACAACCACACCAGCCTACACGTCAAGATTAAGACAGCTGAGGCCTATGGAGAAGCTGAGCTGACAGCATTGAGAACAGTGCAGAAAGTGATAAACCTTGTGCAGCTTACACAAAAATCTAACAGGAGATAAAAATGATTTGGTCAAGAAACCTGATCTTTTTTTTTTTTTTTCATTTTTTGATGTTTCACTTACCATGATGGGATCCTCTTTCACAGGGCATTACATGAGATATTTACATAAATGTAAAACCACTAACACATATATAACACATATGAATTTAGACATAAAATCTATGTCATATATTGTATATACCAGATAGAATTTTTTTCTCAGTATTGCGTTACTCTCCAATGATAGCTTCTAAATTCCAAAGTTGCTTATGAAAAGGTGCAAATCTTAGTTGAAAAAAGAAGATAAATTTTACAATTTTAAAGTTGCCCAGAGAAGTTCTGGATGCTCCATCCCCTGAAGTATTCAAGACCAGGTTGGATGGGGCTTTGAGAGACCTGTCTTAGTGAAGGCGACCCTGCCCATGGCAGGGGCTGGAACCAGGATGATCTTTAAGGTCCCTTCAAATGCAAAATATTCTATGATTCTATATACAGAGTAATAGGTATCTAGCCATTCTCTGAATGTCATTAATTGCATTACCAGATTTAATGACAATTCCTTCTTCAGAATACAATACCTTTATAGTTACATGGATTCTTGTGTTTTACCATGGTTTTGGAGACCTACTTACCTAAAGAAGGATGTACAATTAAATTGCAAACTAATAGTCCAGAAAATTTATTATTATAACAAATACACTCCTAATCTTTGGAAGGTAAATCAAATAGCCAAACACTTTCTTATAAATTTGTATCTCTTTCTCTTCAGAACAGTCATAAAATTCAGTAATAATTTCTGTATTGGACAATGGACATTGAGTATGCTGAAAACACAGCCCCAAGAGTAACCGCTATTTCTATCAAGAAGAATTTTTTCACAGTAAAGTGATTATTTGAGGAAGGATGGGACCATAAGAGAAATGAGATGGCAGAAATGATAGATTTAGTGAAAATATGCAATAAAAACACATAAACAAAAAGACTGATCACCTGATTTTCAGAGATTCAGAAAGAATATGTGCCTGTGCTAAATACAATTGAAATGGAAAAGATATAGACAAATGACAGAAAGTATATCACATTCCTGTTTAAAATTTATTTATATTACCAGTAAGGAAAACTTCCTTTTTTTTTTTTTTTTTTTTTTTGGTTTTTCTTTAAACTATTATGGAATAACATTATGACATGAGCTTGACATACGAGTGCACCAAAGTTCTGAATTTATCTGTCCTTTTTATCTCAAACACTAACTGGAATGACTATCTTACATAAAAAATTAAGTGTTAGAAAAGATCTGAAAGCAAATTTTATCTTCACAAATGTTCAAGGAGATATTTTCTTTTGTCTTAAACTATTTGGAATAAAACATGCTTATCATAAGTAACAAAGCTGCTTTGAAGCATCTTCTGCAAAGGCAGCCCACGAAAAATTTTGCTGAACTATTGCTGCCTTTGCAGGAGACTGGCATAGAACATCCTCACAAACATTCCTGGAAAGGCTTCAGTTGACTGTGCATGAAAAAAAATGAATAGAAGCAAAATGACAAGTGGCAACTAAAATTTACTGATCACTGAAAAGCGAGATTTTGTTTGTGTCTGATAACAGACAACTTAGAAGAGGAAAAGAACATCATATATCAGTATCTTGGAGGAATATAAAATTCATTCTAAACATGTACCTAAGCTATTTGTTTCTTCCTGACATCGTGAATTCATATACCACAATGTCAGACATATCATCTAACCTGCACAAAACAGCAAAGGTGGACACAATGAAAGATCCTCTTGCCATGATTTAGTACAGGGTGAGAAATTATTGGTGTTTGATAGGCCTGCTCCCTAAAATAGAGCTCAGATGTTCTTTTGCCAATGTATCTCAGCCCATAACTGCCCAAATAGAAATCACTTCAGGTGAAATATCAACAGCAGTGATGGATCCCCAGAGCTCTGATTCTTGTATCACAAGTCAAGCCATCAGTTCTTTTGTACAGGTGTAGTTGACTACAGAAATCATTTCCCCACATCAAGGGACTACTGTACATCCCATTCTCTTCATAACGTAGTCCTCTCAATACCTTTTTTCCCCAATATAAACCTGAAATGGAATTTTTTCCTGCAGATAATTTCTACTAGCATAGTTGCACATAAGATTATTTTTTTCTTTATATATATATATATATATATACACCTTAGCATAATAAAGTTCATACACTTAAGAGCACTACAAAAATGCTATTTTCCCAATATATATTATCCCATTAGAAAACTGTAAAAACAAAGCAAACTTGTATAATCCATTAACAATTTAAGCATTTTATTTGTTCCTACGAAGGCCTTTCATGTCTGTTTGAATAGCATGTGTTTTTCTCTCTTGTTATTTTCTCTAATTCAAAATATACTTAGAATAATATTTAATTACTGAAGGAAAATACTAATAATATTGTCCTTTGATATACTTCTTGGGTTCTCATCAGCAACTGTAGATGCTTGGATACAGGTATAAGAATGGCTCCATTATGTAGCTTTTTAGTCCAAAATGCACAAAAACCAAGTGAGTTTTTTGTTGTATTCTTGACATTAAATGTCAAAAAAAAAAAATTTAAAAGCAGCTGAATCTGTTTCATTGTTTTCGTGAGGTACACCATAAGGTGAACCCTGGGATTTCATTTTAAAAAATTAGAATCACAGGCTAAATACAGGAATTTTAAGAAACTGAAGTAACCCAAACCATGATAATGAAATTAATATTCAGGACTACCAGAAAAACACAGTCTTGTCCCAGGTGAGCTTGCATGAACAATGATAAACTTTCTCTTCATCTGCTACGCAGCAGAATGCAGCACTGTGGAATTCCAGTTTTGGAAATTTCATATTCCATTTTCCAGATTAAGGCAATTCATTTGGCCTGTTGGTGATATACTAGGGTAGGAGTTCTGCACTCAGTGAATCTCAGCAGCTATTCAGGCCTGTCCTCTGTCTCTGGAATATTCTTTTTGTTATTTTCCCTTCTACAAAATGAGTAAGAGTTTAATTTCAGGAAAGGATAATAGCAGAGAAATAAAAAATGTCTGTCATTAGAGAAGAGATAAAGCCAAAAGCCTATTGGCAAGGAAGAAAGGAAAGGCTGAATAAAAAGAAATGAAAGTGCAGGACCCAAGGACATTATTGGATCACTCAGGAAAAATGTGGAAGAGAAGCTTCTAGATTTTCGCTTTTAAGTGAATTATAAAATTATGGAGGAAAAAAGGGAAAAGGTATTCCTTACCCCAAGTTCTTTGCAGAATACATAGAATTAAACATTAACAAAAAAACCTAAACACCACATGAAAATTTGAATTATCTGTTTAGAGGACTAACAATTGATCTGCAAAAAGGCTTTCAAAAGCAAACAAAAAAGAGCTTGTAAAAAACATAGAATCTCTTGACACCAAGAGAATACAAGGATGAACAGAGCATTTTTTGTTCATTAGCTTGTTTTTTGTTTAGGACATCTGTGTCTGGTATAATAAGCCACACTGAAGAGACTCCTTACTGTACCAGAAATTTTGGAGATATTAATGAAATCTCAGGCTTGTGTGTTATGTATATACTTACACAAGGTACTAATCTGCTAGCAGCCCACACACATACATCACACACAAGCTTGTCAGCAAGATGGTGATTAATAGAGTGCTTCTTATTAGCATTGGACTGCTAACTTTTTCTGACTCATGTTGGCAGGTGCGCTTCTGTTGCTGGAGGCAACTGTGATAAAGACAGGGAGATCTGGAAGAAACCATTGAAACAGCCAGCTTTGGGAATTAAATCAGAGATTTAAAATCTGTTATTATGATTTCAGTCATGAGGAAAATAAACCCAACTATGTGAGTTTGAACTTTTGCACCATTCACAGCTCTTATCAGTATGAGAAAGCAACCCCCTCAGTTTGGTATTTTCACACACGGGCATTGTGAAGCTTTATTGTTGTGTTTGATAGCACAGTGATTGTGGGACTCCATGTGGCTCTGCCCCAGAGGCAACTCTCAAAAGCCCTACTGTCTCAGCTCTGAGTCACTCAGACTGCCTCTGGCACTCAAAAATCAGCAGTGCTGATGATGCCACGACTCTTTGCCATCCAGATGAGATCAGTCCTCCAGACTGATGCAAAATGGAAAGAATGAAAAGTGTTTTCACTAGAATCCTCTTTATGTCTCACTGCACATACTATGCTCCTCGGCAGGAAAAGCCAGAAAATGTCCTGGACAAGCAAATGAAAAGCAAGAGTACTTTTAACATGAAGAATTAAATCACAGTAAGGAACATATCATCTACATACAAATCATAATGTATCAGCTATTTATACTATTCTACTCTTATAATTGCATAGGAAAGGGACTTCTTATGCACAGAGAGAATATTTCTGTATAATTCAAGAAGGACTTTTTAAATGCCAAACTGACACACAGTTGCCCTAGCTGGACCCAGGAAGCACTCATTTGGCTACCAAGAGCACAATGGCTTGAGCAACAGCTGGAATTAACATGGGGTGTTAATCCTACAAATAGTAACAGATACCACCAGTCTGGTGGTTTTTCCTGAGAGATGCAGCAGGCTGCTGGCACATCAGACAAAGACAGTCACACTTCTCTCCCATGCTCAAGCTGTGCTTCATAAGCCATATTGCCACTTCACAATAAAAAATAAACTGAGGCTATATACAGTGCTGTGCAACCAAAGATATCACTTATTGTTTTTCTCCATTTAAAATTTAGGTTTTACATGGGAACATACAGTGATAAAGGCATATACTTTCTTAGATATCTGAGGAAGTGCCACCTCATCTTTAGAAATGTTAATCCAATCAATAAACCCAAAATGTCAGAGAAGGAAAAGAAAATGGTGAATCTTTAATATATGTATACAGTGCCCATACAAAAAAAAAAAAATACACTGTCAAGCACATGATAAAAGGTGACTGAGAATGAAAGACCCTCAATTAACATACACTGCTGGTATGCTGTTATAATCTTATATTAAAGAGGCTTTTTTACTGTTCATAACAACTGCAGGATTCATTACCCAAAATTTATCCAACAGAAAGTTTTTACACTCATACAAAGGTCTTAGAGGTGTATTTTAACTGTATGCCCATGTAATTGTGACCCATTAAACATCTGAACAGATTTTAATTTTTAAATTAATTCATATTTCCTATCATAAAGGAATTATAAGAGTGAATTATTTTTCCTCGTCCTTGCTCAAAGACAAAGAAATAATCAGGAACACTGAATGGATAGACTTCTATTTACAACCATCAAATAAAAACCACAAACAGTTGCCTGCAGGCATGAAAGACACCTTTGGGATTGGCACTTCATAAAATTCTTTTGGCTTAATAGACACGTGGCTGTTTATATTTGATATAGATAAGGTCCTGTTCCTCAGACACTTAAATTCTCTACTCAGAGAAAAGGTACACAATTTGTGATTACATATCCATTGGCACAATCACCAAGCAAATAATCATAAATAAGAGCTGGAGAGAAGAAAGACTGTGTTTCAGGCTTGCAGATGCTACCTAAATTTAGGACTAGATTTGAGCCAGTTACTCATAGTTTTTTTCTCTCAAAATATCTATTTGTTTTACAGAAATTGATTGCATAACCTATATTCAGCACTGAAACTTTTTGCCAATGTTCTTTGCAGCACTATAGCAAAGTTAAAATGGAAAATACCAAACAACTTGAACCATTAGGGTTTTATCTGAATCTCAGAACCTGAATTCCTGAAGTCAAAAGTTTTGAAAAGAAAAGGAAAAAAAGAAGACAGATCTTTAATCTGTCTGAGATAGAGAGAAAGAAGGGAGTCACAGGGATGAGTATAAACTCTTAGCCCAAGTCTAACAATGCTTTTAGTCCCTTGCATTTGGAAATACAGAGGAATGTAGGGATTAAGATGAAAAAAGGAGAGACAGATCAAATGAATCCAGATAAAAAATCCAATAGAATAAACAGCAAAAGGCAGATTTATTTTAAGCCTAATATTTCTAATCAAAACTTTAATTTCCAAAGGTCTATAAGATAATCACAAATCTTTGGAAAAGTACTATCAGGTAAGCATTTATTCTGTATCTTAAATATAAGTATACTTTTTAAAAAGATTAAAAGACTGAATTGAGAAATAAGAAGTGCTCTAATAAAATTAAAAAAATATTCATACTGAAAATTCAGAAATAGAATAACTGTTTTGTCAGATCAGCTGAAACTCTTCTATGCATCTCAGGCAGAGTAGACAAAACAATGTCATATTCATTTTATTTTTAAAGAACTAGCATAGTGTTAAAATATTCAACAGGAAGATTTGCATAAATGTTGTTTTGTAATACTGTGCAGTACTGTCTTCAGCTTTAAGAAGAACCTAAATCTGTCAGTGCACTTTTGTGCTGTGTTTATCAACAGGTAAAAAATCCCAAAACAAAAAAAGTCCATTAACATCACAACACATAAGAAAAAGTAGTTAGAAGAGAGTTTTAAAACTGGAAAATATTTTTAGGAGGAAAAAAAACTCCTTGTGGTGGGTTGACCTTGACCGCCTGAAACTCATGCAGCAATCTTTGTTATAAAAGAGAACCCACGACAACCACTCTTCCAAAGGTTAAACAATCACTCTAGAAAAATGTTTGCCTGACAGCTAATCCAGTTTTCTAGCTCTCACTTCCAGCCATGTTGAAACTTCCAGTATTCATGATTTTTCCTCCTACATCATGGATATTTGCATTAATGTCAGTGGGTATTAGAAAGAATGATGACTTTGAGCATTCATTTTCATAATTTCATTTGCTATTCGCTGCAATAATAGTAGTTGAAATAAATTTGTTTTGTAGTAATGCAGATGCCATATCTATTTCCAAAAACACTTTGTTCTAATCTACACTGTTTTACTGTTAAAATTAGGTGCCACCAGACAATTTATTAAACGTTTGTATTGTAGACATGTAGACAAGCCTAGCAAATAATTGCCTGAATATTCATTAAAAAATTATTCCATAGAGGCTGTGTAGATCATTCCAAAATTCACCATCAGGAAGGTTTAACTGATTAAATTCTGGAATAATGTCCTGTAATAAAGAAATAAACTGCAGCACTCAAAAATCCATCCCTGACTTTTCAGTTTCTGCCTAACAAATCTCTAACTCTGTGAAATACACATATAGAATTATCAGTTGGTCAGTTTTGAAATACTAAAATGCAGGACACCCTTTCCTCTGAGGATGCAATGAACACCAAGGATCCCTTCTTACAACAGTCATATCCACTATAATGGAAAAAGTACTTTTTTGCCACAAAAAAACCCTTTTTGTTGTTGTTTCTGTTGTTTAAAGCACAACAAAACAATCAGTCAGAAAACGAAAAATAAAATTTGATTAAGAAAAAAAGTTAGTGAAAATGAAGGAGTAAGGATAACTATACCTCTTGCTTTTTAGGATTTTTTTTAACATCATAGAAAAGTGCTGACAGATCTCTGACATGAATTTTTGCAGACTTTCCAGGCGTGAAATTTCTCCCACTATTTCAACATACCTTTTAAACTTTGTCATTTAAAAAAAAAAAGTTAAGAATTATTAAATGTCAGCAGAATAGAAGGCTTTGTTTGTTGGGTTTTTTTTTTAAATACGTAATTATGAGTTCTTCAGAATTATTTAAATGTCATACTTGTTTTAACTAACTCTTTCACCATCACGAAGTAAGTGAAGGAGGAATCAGTTTGCAAAATAAATGAGGGTAAAACTGCCCTCTAACAGCTGTTTTGGTGATTCACTGATTAAAGGCTTTTAAAAACAGAGCAAACCAGAATTTCATGCCAGATTGCTCAGGTTAATTAGTCTCTCTGAAGAGTCTAACAGCATAACCAAAGTGACAGCATTTAGAAGGATAAGGTGTCTCTTCACCACGGTAATCATTAGGACACAAAAATATATAAACATTATGCATGATTAAGACTGACAGGAAGTGGTACTAATTTCACAAAAAGATCATGCATGTCCATGCAACAACCAGCCCAGCAGACAACCCCTAATGTACCTCAGAGACCTGAAACTCACTGAGATCAGCTCTTGGGGTTAGGGAAAGGAATAGAGCAACAACCACAAAAATCTCACATTCAAAATGTGGGTAGAAGTGAATTTTTACAATGGTGAGGTTGTGGATCTGCTTTCCTGGAGGGTTTCCAAAGATGAGTGAGCCTCTACTGAGCAGGAAATCTACTACAATAAGATGGAAGCAGAGCCTTATCCAACAGCCTCCAGGAACACTTCTTTTACTCCAATTTTCTGTGAACATTTTTGGTTGACTGAACATCTGCATCTTTGAGGATTTTTTTCCCCTTGGAATTCATGGAAATATGCAGGGTTAACTAAAAATTTTGCTAACCAGCAACGCGACTCTGTCTCAGGAGGATCTATTTGTACTCAGGAACACCATGAGTAATTACAGAATTCAGACTGAATACTGCTTGTGTGCCTGAAGTTTTTAATAGCCAGTGAACTTAAGTGTCTAAAATTTGAGTTTCATAATTTTAACATTAAATGTCCACTATTCTAGTGTCTTAGATGTGCATTGCCAGCTGAAAGGATGAAATCTAGAACTGAGTGACCAGACTAAATAGTTTTTGTTGTCTTAGACATGCTGATAATTTAGGGTTTCTGTTAGTGGCAAAAACATCAGAATTCCCACACCTGGCACTCTATTCTCTGCCAAGGCTTGACAAATGATAAAATAAGATGTTCTGAATACTGACGTACTCCATGTCCCAGAGATCACAGAGCTGTACTGTCACCCCTCAGGAACATCTTTTTAAAAATCATAGTATGCTTATTGCAAGAGCTCAGGACTTTGAGTCTCAACTTCAAGTTGATTACCTGTTTTTAGAGGCAAATCTTATTAAAATGGTTTGTGGGGTTTTTTGTTTATTTAGGTTTTTTTGTTTGGTTTTGTTTGTTTGTTTGTTTGTTTGTGGCTTTTATTTTCCAAAAGAAGTCACCTGGACATACAGAAACTTTCTCCTTCAAGGTATGTAAGATCTAAAGCCAAACTGCTAAGATGTGCAAGGAAAAAGGACTTGGACAGGACAGATGCCAGAGTTTCTGTAAAATGAAAAATAACAACAAATTAAAATACTACTGGCTTAGCACAAAATATTGAAACCAGACTACATTAATAGTAGTAATAGGCAAGACATTAAACAATAAAAAATTGTAAATAAATTTATGGTACTCCTGTTTTAGATTTATTAGGACTCTGTATGTCATTATGAAAAGTACATACAGAATACAAAATATATTACCTTTGATGAAGATAAATGCTGTTGGGTCGCAATATAATTTTATGGGAAGACAATCTAATTGACATATACAGGCGTTTCAGATTTTCAGTAGAAATCTAAGTAGCATAATTTCTGTTGTATCACAACAAAGAACAAAGAAGCCAGATATATTGTATAAACTTTTCATTTGGACCACTGTCTCTTGTCATTTCTGCAAAGAAACCTATCAAATTCCATACATAATTCTCCCTCAAGGAAAATTAAGTCAAAACCTCTTAAATTTAGAGATCCCTCCCTTTTTTTTGAAAGGAATTCTAGTGTTAAAGACAAATGGAGGTATTGAATAAAAAGATGTTTGCCTAGTTTTATTTAGGAATGAAGGACTGACTAATGAAGGGAGAACTTATTACAAATAAATTAACAAATAGTTATTTGAAGAGAGGATAATTTCAACAAATCTATCTAGATTTTTCTTCTTTATCCTTGTATTTTGTTTTTAGTGTGGTAAAAATTAATTTCCATGACACATTCAATTTTTATAAGCCAAGGTATCTTTCACAGGTGACAAAAGCCTCACTTAAATTCACATACATAGTTTCAGTATGAAAGCCTTAAGCTTAAAAATCCCTAATCAACAGTGATGTTTTCAGTTTGCCTGAATAAGTGCAGAAATTTCATCACACACAAATGAAACCTGATCAGAAAACACCTTGATACATTTGTCAGAAAGAGTGCATGATTTGGCTTCATAACTGAGACCTTACAGTGATCCATAAAAAAATGGAAGGAAAAGTTAAAAAATTGGAATCTGACCACATTTTCTCTTTGTTCTCTGCTTTTCCTCCAATGGAAGTTAATATTTGATAGAGAACTATCACATTCTAGTGATAAATGGACCACAGAAATGCTGTCTCTAGTGAGGTGAGATGCATCAAAATGGTTTTTTACTATTTTTCCTTCTATAATTTTTACTGCTGCTGAATGTGTTCTGTCTCTGATTGAGGGTTTTTTGTAAAATGACTTTTCAACACCTCAGTGATGTTAAAAGGAATTTTAAAAACTAAACTTAAGCAAGCTAAGAGTATGTTGGAGGGAGAAAGCTGTAGTTCCATTTAGGGTTTCCTCCCTAATTTTGGAGAAGTCCCATAAAAGAGGGAGGCATGACCTAACCACCAGGTTGGCTGGCACTACTCAAATAACTGGTGAAGCTGTGGGATTTAAACAGGTAAGCAAGAAAAAAATAAGAGAAATTTGGGGCATAGGAATAGTTCCTAGGCTGTCTTAAAGATATTTACTTTGAAGAATGAGAAGAATGGATGCTAAAAACAGATCTGGATATGGTTTATCACACTAGGTTTATTTTAAAATATGCATAGTTGGTGTAATCAAATACAACCTACCAGACAGATACAGCAAAGGTTTAATTGCATTAAAATGTGAATGGACTTTAAGAGTGTGAACTGAAGCACAAATCCACAGGGAAAATATGTGATTATGAGCAGTCTGATGACATCTCGGTAACTAGTCCTCCTGCTTGTCACAATTGATTCCTCCCATGGTGTTTAGCATAAGTTATACTGAAAAATACCCATTAAGTTAGCAATGATGCTGAAAAGTTGCCATTAACCTTTTGAAAAGGTTTCTATAATTGTTTTTTATTTACTCTGAAGAGCTATATTGCTATCATATTTACAGAATCAGTCCTGTCCTTTATAGGTTTCAGTATATTTCAGAGGATAAAAAGTTTGTATATGATTTGTTCAATTTTTCAGGATAAATACTTCACTGTAAACTGTCATTGCACAGATAAACTCTATGCAGCTATTGCTTGGAACTAGGTTATCCAAAAATCAGACTAACTAATACACTTAACCTTGCTTTCAGTTCAGGTGTTCCTGGGAAGAAAGCTTTAGAGAGAATGCTGATTTTTTTTTTCCCTTTAATGCATGTATGAAAAACAAATTGAAGTGTTCAGTGCTCCATTGCCATGGGAGGAGGTGAGGGGATTGGACGGATAGAAGGAATCTCTGCTCCACTACTCTTGTGGTTTGACATGGAAGTGAATTTTTTCAAGAAGTTGGGTCAAACCAATCAGTGGTCAGGTTTGGATATTGGCACCTGGAGTTACCACTGGAGGTATGGACACGCCTCTGAGAACACAGGGGGTTAAAAGCAAGAACTCCCAGTGGAGCTTTCTCTTAGGTTCCGGTCAGGGTGCTGTGCAGACCTGCCCTGCCCAGCCAGGGCTGGGTGGGGGAGGGGAAGCCTTGGGGCCTGGTCAAGGTGAGCTGAGGGGGCTGAAGGACTGGAACCGAGCCAGCTCCTGTGGATGGAAGGGTGGAGAGAAACGGAAATGCCTTTGTCATTCCCCCCGCCTCAGAGGGAAGAGACAGAGAGTCCGGACGGCACCTGTAACTTTGCCAGCAGAAGAAAAAGAGAAGGAAGGGGGAGGTGCCTAACCTTAGCCTTGGGAATCGGCTGCTGAGCAGAGATTGCAGCCGTCTGGGGAGTCTGAACTTTTAACCCTTTCCTGAGAAATGAAGGTTTTGTAAAATATTACTCCTCCTCGATTTGAAGTAGAAGAGAGACAGTCTGGGATCTGAGATGTTAGAAGAAGAAATTTTTAAGTAGAAAGAGATAATAGATTGGCTTGTAGCTGGACTTTTCTTGTTAGCCGTAGACTGAACCAAATTCTCCTGCAATATAAACTGCATTTTAAAGGGATGCAGTGGTGAACCAAAGAAACCTGCTTCAGTAACCACCAGCGCAGAAATGGAGAGAACAGAAGAAAGCTGAGGAGGGAATGGTAACACCCTCTGTCTTCAAGAAGAAGATGATCTCTGTTCTTAGACCCTCAGCCCCAGGAAAAAAATGGGGGGGACTGTGGCAAGCACATCTACAACAGGGGACTGTAGGTCCAAGATGAGATGCTGAACTGTTGTCTCTTTTAGTCCATAACAAAGCATCCTTAAAGGAGCCCTATGAGCAGTCTGTCCATACACAGTAGTGAGAGCACTGTGACATAGAAAGGAGAGTGTCACACTGACAGATTTTCTCCAGGTAGTTACCATGTGTGACACAGAAACACAAGGGTGACAATTGTGTTTCCTAAGGGAGTCTGTGGTACAAGAGAGACTTCTCTCTCCTTTAAGGAACTGAGCATTAATTATCTGAAGAGTAGCAACTTAATCAAGAATCCTGGATAGTGTCTCACTGTGGGTTTTTTTAAAAATTAAGTAGGAGGAGGAAGAGTGTTTTAGAAAGTCTTCATCCTAGATTTAGTGTCTGTGTTTTTTATAGTAGTAGTAGTTTAATAAAGTTTTTTTTTCTTTTGTTATTAAACTTAAGCCAGCTCTGCTCTGTTCCTAATCACATCTCACAGCAATTATTTAGGAAAGTGCATTTTCATGAGAGCACTAGCATTGTGCCAGTCTCAAACCATAACAACTACTGTTTGTATTAAAGTAACCAGTTCTGTGGCATGATCCAGTAAATATACCCAGAGAGTTGGCCAATTCTCTTACGACAAGGATTTGGAAGACAACTTTGTCAGAAAGCAGTGACAGTTAAGAGAGAGAGAGAAAGTTACATTTTAGTGTACTAAAGACTTCTCTCTTCCTCAGCCCTTTAAATCAAAATAAAGAGAAGGGATTGTGAAATGAATATACCTTATTTTTTCTTTTGGGGTGTTCAATTACCTATTATTTCTGAGAGTACCTAGACACCCAATCTATAGCATCAAATCTGAAAACAAACACTATTCAGGCAGGAAAAATGGGTCCTAGGTAAGAGTAGTTAATAATATTCTCATCTAGATAAACTACAGACTGTGGATCCTAACTACTTTCCCAGCTTTGTAGTCCAAGAAAGACTCCCTGTCCCAAAGAACCTACACTCCAATCAGTGTTTTTATAGCATGTTTTGTATTTCCCTACAATGGTATTTTTTGCAAGCTGATAATAGTTCTTTTCAAAGACTAAGGTTTTCATAAGGACTTGTTCTTTCATTTAGATAGATATCTTTAGAAGTTCCATCTTCACAGCTGCAATTCTATGCATAGGTAATGGTATCAATATTCACAAGATAAAATCACTGATACAAAAAACAGCACTCTACATTAAAAATGTGGTCTGCCTCACATTGGGCGCCAATTAAAAATGCAGGAGTTAGATGGTGGGTGCTGCTGCCTATTATCTGTTCCCAACAAACCTCTCCTGTAGAAAAGTAGGTTGGGTTAACATTCAGGCAACGTTGTCAGATGCACACACAACTGATGTATGCCGGGTTGGTTCAGTTAGGGGTCTTAATAAATGTTAGTTAGGTTGGTTCTCTGTACCCTTATTTCCCCCTCACAATGGTTTGCTCCAAGCTCTGCTACAGGAGCTTTCATCTGTCAATCTTGTAACCACTCCCCTTCTTCCCCACAGAAAATTCTGTGTCAATCACCCCACCTCTGTAATCCTATTTGTCCCAGAACCCTGTACCCGCCTCTGTAATGTTCCCATAGGTTGCCGTGGTCCATGTCACTCCCTTGTCGTCTGTCCCCATTGGGTGAGGGGGGCTTCCACCCCTGTCTGCCCGCCCCCGTATTTAACCCCATGCTCCCTTTGTCCAATTCGCCATTTTGCCCACGCACGACCTGGGAACGCTGCTGCAACCACCGCTGCAGCCACACGGGAAATAAACAGTTCTCAGCCACGCGGGGCAGGGTGTGCCTTCTCTCATCCATTTATCTCGCCTCAGCACGAAGGCTACGAAGGCGGCAAGCCCACACAGAAGCTCAGCCCTAGAGCTCCACAACCACACGGCCGCCCTGGTCTCACTGAAAGGCAGTGCCACTAGCCAGGTGCCCCCAGCTGCCCGGGACCGGGGCAAAGAAAAACCAACGCTGCACACAACACCCACCACAGCTGGCTCAGTGAGAGAGGCAGAAGGCTCTGCGGTTTTTATTTCAGCGAAGTGTATCACGTGTGGTGGCTGAAGGAAACCCAGGCAAAAAGAGGACGACCACGTGCTGCAGACAGCTTAAGAAGAGGAATGGATGGGGGATGGAGCTAAGGAGATTAGTCTCCAGGGGAGAGGGTGCAACCACCAGGGGTATCCAACCAATGAGGGACAGGAAAAGGAGAAATCAGGTAGGTTGCAAAATATAGGGATCAGTGAGACAGAAGTCCATGGGAGAGTCGTGTCTTCTCCCCCAGGAGGAATGAAATCTGGTCTTTCCAGGGCAATGAGCTTGAGAATTTGCTCAGGGGAGAGAGTTCATGGGATGCTATACCACACAGGCACACATTCTGTTGCAAAACATAATGAGATACTAGGCAAAAAAGTGAATACAAGAAAAAAAAAAAAAAAGACTAATGATGCAGATTTCCATTTGACTGGAGTTCTACATAAAGTTTAAATAAGAAATGAGGGTTATGTAACTGCTTAGAAAAAGCAATTTTTTGGCCCATTGGCTCTGTATATTTTATTTTAGAGTTCACAACTAAAGAACATACATTTTTCCTCTTTTTCAGGCTGCCTTAATTTTTTTTTGTCTTGGTTTTTATGTCTAAGTAAAATGGCTAGTTAATTATTAGTAATGGAAGAAATAATTACATGTTCACAATTACTTCAGTGAATAAACTGTAATCATTGAGCTTTCTATGAGAACACATTGGACATTAAGTTCTTCAAGTGTAAGTTATACCATGTTCTCTTAAACTCATGATTATATTTATTTCTGAACAAGTAAAGGGAAGTGTTGATTGTATTTACAGACTATCTCTTTTACGTGTATTTCCTATATTTACAACTGAAGGAAAGCTCACTGTCCAGACATTTAGTGATACAAATTGCAAATGTTTATTGCAGTCAATAAGGACAGTGAATTTATACCAACTAAAGATACATTCTACTTTTTTTAAAGGGTGACTTGTAATGCATAAATGGATGAAGGTGAGCTAGTCCTAAACTTTGTTTAATGTTTTAAAAATATACTAGGCTCCTCTGTGAGAAAAGAGTAGTGAAAATTAACAGAACAACTAGTGATGCACGTCATCAGCTGAACCATAATACAGGAAAACCCAGGTGCCATTTTGGGAATAGAAGTTTTTAGTAAATAGTTTCCTTTAAAACAGACAGATGCAAAGGAACATATTTTTCACTGACTACTTTTGTTTCCTATGCTCTCCTTACTTGAAAAACACGTTGTAGATGAGCTAGTATCTTAGATACTGTCTGCAAGCCTGTTCTTTTTCTATTCTGCAAAATTAAGAGAAACAATCAATTTGAATGCATTCATTTCACAAAGACATCCTCTACTACCACATAGTAGAGCAAGTTTCTGTAAAGCTTGTGCTCTGATAAATTTCTTTAGAAAAGAGAAAATATTATGCATATGAAAAGTGGATACTTTAACACCTTGGTTTAATAAAAAAAAAAACCTTGATTAAATTTTTAAATTATGGGAAACATATGGCTGCATTAAGAAGGTTTTAACACTAGGTTGTAATGACATTACAACAGTACATTGTATGCATTATTATTTAAATAAAGCATGTTTTCTTTGATCCTTACCATGGAGAAGCCTTAAAACCCAAATACCCTGATCATGTTCTTACTTAACCCAGCCATTAAACCCTACAAGCTCTTTCTCCTTCTCTGACCTTTTCTTAGCTTTCAAACAGAAAAAAAAAAAAAAAAACAAAGCAGGAAACAAAAATTTTGACCTCTAGAAATAATTTGCTCCACAAAGCTTTTGAGACACACAAGAGGGTAGAAATGGGAGAATGCATAACCTAGACTGGGGGTTTTCTCTTATGGGTATTCTTTCATTGTACATGTATGGGGTGCACCTGGCAAATTTTTGGTAGTAGGAGAGCCACAAGGCTGGATTCTTTGATAAGATGTCATAAGCTTCCCCCATGTTCAACAGAGACATTCCACATAGCTCTAGGACTGATCCATCACTGGCCAAGGCCGAGCTTATGGGCTACACTGACAGTGCCCATGGGATAACATATTTAAGAAGGGGAAACAGTGATACACAAAAGTAACTAGGAAAGAGGTGTGAAAATAGGTGACAGAAGTAGTCCTGAAGAGACCAGTGAAGAAGGAGGGGCAGGAGGTGCTACAGGCACCCAGGAGCAGAGATTCCCCTGCAGTCCATGGTGAGGAAGGATGTCCTCCTGCAGCCCACAGAAGTACACAGTGGAGGAGTGATCCACATGCAGCCTACGGAGGACCCCACGAGAGAGGAGGCAGATGTGCCCTGCAGGAAGCTGTGACCCTGTGGGGACCCCACACTGGAAAAATGTTCCTGGGAGTACCTGTGGCCCTGTAGAGAGGAGCCTACACTGGAACAAGGTTTGCTGACAGGGCTTGTGACCCCATAGGGGATCCAGGCTAAAGTAGCCTCCTCCAGAAGGATTTCACCCTATGGAAAGTATTCCTGTTGGGGCAGTTTGTGAAGGACTGTGTCCCATGGGAAGGACACTACACTGGAGTGGGCAGTTTGAGGAGAAATAGTGACAGAGACAATGTGTGATGAACTGACTACAAGCCCCAGTCCCTGTGCACCTGCACTGCCTGGGCAGAAGAGGTGGAGGAATTGAGAGTGAAATTGAGTGTGGTAAGAAGGGAAGGAGGGAGGAAGGTGCTTTTTAGATTTTTTATTATCCTATTCTCTTACTAATTATCAATAAATTCCATTAATTTTCTCACTTTGAGTCTGTTTTACCCATGACAGTCACTGATAAGCGATCTCTTTCAGTCCTTTATCCTGATTCATGAACTTTTTTGTCATATTTTCTCACCCTGTCCACTTGAGGAGGGGGAGTGGTAAAGCAGCTTGGTGGGCACTTGGTGTCCAGTCAAGGTTAATACACCACAATATCATATTAGTGTTTGGCATGTTCCTGCTCTGTGTTCAATTATTATATCTGTGGTTATGAGATGCTTTTCGTGTTAAACACACATTCCTTTATCACCAGTTAGATCCTTGGTGGGGGTTTTTTTGTGATTTTTTTTTTTCTTTGAAACAAAGAGAAGCTTTCCAAAAACCTCAAAGTGGACACTTTAAATACAGGACACACACCTCACCCTGGAAAAGAAATTCCTCAATCCCCACAGCTGAAAGATGGGAAGGGAGACAATTGCTTTGGAGTATAAGTACTAAACACCAGTCAAGAAGAAATGAAAAATGGACATAAAACTAGTCATGTTTACAATGAATTACCAATTATTCTATTTCAGCTAATGCTGCACTGGGCCTCAGTTAATAAGTAGTGCCACCAAGATGAATTCACTAAACACTTAGAAAGACTATTAATGAGACTGAATTTTCTTGGCAGCAGAAAAAAACTTGGCTTACATTCCTCTGCTTTTCCAGAACCAAATGAAATGGAAAGTAATGCTTTTATCACCACCAATCTCTCAATGTATTTTATAAGCCATTTGCACATATTGAGTAAGACAGGAAAAGCACACCCTTTCCTTCCCTAGATAATATACATGATCTTAGGATGCCTTCTTAGCTTCAGAACTGCAGTGACTGAGAAATGTTCACAGCATTTCTGCATAAAATAGTGAAAATAAAATATGTAGAGAAGTCATCTTGCCTCTCTGATCAGCAGTAAAGGAATGGTGGATAGAAAAGCCACAATAATATTTCTTAAGTCCATCAAGTTATATAAAAGTCAAACGCACAGCAGGCATTGATGATTTTGATTTTTAAAAAAGTCAACAAAGTTGCACAGATCAATCTCTAAAACACAAAATGCAGAAATTCTACATTATGGATTAATTGCCCACCATTTTGCACTAGAGAAACACCCTTGAGTGGAAATTTATCTCACTGCCAAGTCATTGAGCTGAAACATGGGTCTTTTTTTGTTTGTTTAACATGCATTGTATAAGTGCTGATTTGGCATTACTTTTAGGTGTGAGACAGGGCAGCCAGAAAGGTCATCTCTTTATCCTGACTGCTATACTGTGGCTCAAATGGGGATGCTTCTGGGGTAAAAGGTCGTAGTTGTCATCTTGAGAGTAATGGTGTGTGCTCAGAAATAACCTCTGAATGTAAATGCACAGCTCAGAATAAGACCATAATCATGGATCAATAGAGCTGTGCAGCTGACAGTGAAGGACAGCAGTCTCAGAAGCTTCAAAAGCATATCAAGAATGCAAAATTTTCTTAGAGATCCAGAGAAGAATACAAAATTTTTGCAAACGAAGGAGCCACTGAAAACTACTGGAATGAAGACCTATCCTGATAGGACACAGAAGACTGGGAAGACCTATTTTCATTCACCTTGTATTAATCTGCTAGATCCAGAATATCTAGGATTTGTTGATGGGAAAAATTGCCTTCAGAAGTTGAATTCCTCCACAGATGTACCTCTGGCCATTAGGACCTTTCACAATGTTACTGGCCTCCATAATTAAGGGAAAGGATGGGGCTCTTCCCCCTCACTGGCGATTCATTATTCCATCCATATTAATATTAGTAGGACAAGAACTTTCTTAACGAACTGGAAAATTTGGTAACAGTTAACAGGTGCTCATGCTGGCAAAAGAAGCCTGTCCAGAAAACGGCTGTGAGAAATTAAGTGGAAGAATCTGTACTTCTGAAAAGAGAAATTTTCCCTGCATTATTCTCAATTTTTATTTCCTTAGTTAAATAAAATTAAATGTTTTTTTTTTTTCCATGAAAAATAACATAAGTTTATCCCTTTGCACATTACACAAGAAGGTCACTACTTTGTAATGAAGGAGTTGCAGAGAGCTTTGATGTCAAGCTGAGGACAATAAGGAAAATGTGTCAAAATTACAGGGTGCCACGTCAAAGGGTAACCAGTTCAAAAGCTGGGAACTCATAGAAGGAATTACTATTTGCTTCATCACAGTACTTACATAGCCCTTTTTACTAAACATCTGTAACTTTATTAAATGAAGTCCTATTCTATATCCAAATTAAAACAACCTGAAACACTACTCAGTAAGAGTCCTTCTGACCTTTTCCTAATCCAAAGCAATTCTTTCCACAGGAGTTCTACCATATCAAAATTGCATGGAGAACAAGTCAAAGGTTCTCATGAGGCAGATACACTTTTATTTCATTACATTTGTTTGTCCACAGCAGTCATGAGATAGCCAGACACTGTCATCCAACAGGGAGAAACAGCAAGTCGGTACCTCTTTGTACTACCACACAAATTACCACATTGGCTTTCTCTGTAATAAAGGTAATAGATTAATTTATAGAAGAGATTTCTTCCAATGGCTTTAAAATTTCTCACAAAATAATATTCTGCATCAAGTTTTTCATACATGTGTTTCACATTATAAAAATGTTCACATTCATGAAGCATCAATGTGCTGCAATATATATCAGCTGAAGCCAAACATGGGAAAGACCTTGAACCTTTGCAAGCCTAAGACTTTCTTAGATATTGATGTTGCAGCTGTTACATAATATATTAGCAAACACTGTCATCTGGACTGGAAGATCATGAAATGAACAACATGAGCAGAGAAACAGTTTGCAGGAATCATCACCACTGGTTGTATTCTTCAACCTGGCATCCAACCTGAAAAGCCTCAGGCTGAAGATTCCTTGCAGTTTATTATATGGGCATAATAGTTCATATGCAAGCCTTACAAGCAGTGATTTACTGCTGTGTTAACAGGATTTGATTCTTTCCACTTTTGCTGGGACTCCTGTTTTCCTAGTCTGTATTATCTGTGTATACATCTGTACCTAATGTGACCTGCAAACAGCTTAAGGAAAAAGGCTTTAATGAAAGACTCACTTCACCCTGAGCCTCTGGATAGAATTCTCTCTCCCAAGACTTCAGACAGGAAGATGGAAGTATTAGAGTAAACCAAAATCAGGAGAGATCAATACAGAATCACAGAATCATAGAACCACTAAGGTTGGAAAAGACCTCCAAGATGATCGAGTACAACCATTAACTCAGCACCATTTGCATTCACCACTAAACCATGTCTCCAAGCCTATAATCACATTTTGAACACTTCCTGGGATGGCCATGACCCTGAGTATCACCACTCAGAAACGCCTGTTTACATGGACAGAACAAGTCAGTCATGAGACATCCTGATTAAGGTATGGTTTCAAATAAATGTACACAATTTCAAATACACACTTTAGATATGATGCCTCTGTAGCTGGAATATTTTCTTTACATTTTTATTTTCATTTCAGGCTATTCTGGGATGTCTGCAAAAGAACCTTCCTGAGCAAACTCTCAGCTCACTAAACTTTTCCTGAAAAAGAAAAAAAATAATAAAAAAAATTGCTTCTCTGCGTTACTGATAAGCCTTAGGGTTCATTCATATCAGCTGTATCTGAAGGGGATGGGTGCATCAGTACACTGGGTAGAAGATTCCTGGCATGTTTTAAAGGTTATTTTTAGAGTCTCTGTTTGCTGGGAAGTGGGCTCTCATCTGTACATTACAGTAAACAACTGCCAGTTCTGAGTCATCAATAACTCAGCAAAGTAGGAAGCTCAACTTTTCTGTGAAATATGTAATATATGACTATGATATTTAGATGAATCAACAATATTTTAATTATTTTTTTGACAACCTGAAAGGGAAAAATATTTTTTTGAGTGTTATACCATGCTTTTCACTGATTCAGGCAAACCTATTAGGAAATAAACATTCATAGCTAACTCCTACATATTCTTCATGCCAAGACAGTGAGAAGAAGTATGTGTACAGGTCTACAGGTTGCAAGATGTGGCTGGGGGTGTGTATTCTATTGCCATCTGTTAGAGGTGGGGCAGTTTTCTTCTGTTAATTGGGCCACCTGTTAAAACCATGTTTGCTTTATCTCTTCCACAACCAATCCTCCCTCTGGAAAATATCTTCTGTTCATGGACCATTGAGTGTCACTGCATGACTGATAAAATTACATCATCACTTTGTGAGATGCTCTGCCCATAGGACGAAGCCAACCATTCCTACCTGGTTATAATCTGAGACTCGGAACACCTCACCCTTTTCCCACTAGATTCCCAGAGGACCAGCTTTCTTTTCCACTGGATTCTCAGAGGAAGACCAAGCCCATGTACAGCTCCACTGGACCTTCAGAGGAAAACTCCACCCTTCTACAGGATCACTGCTCCAACAGAACCACACCTGTCACTCCAGGAAGGCTGCAGCCACCTTTTAATGGGACTGCTGCCAACACCCTGACTCACAGGGTGTCAGGTCATATTCTGACTCTGTCAGTGTTGTTTTGTATTACTGCAGTTTTATTTTTATTTTTCCTAATAAAGAACTGTTATTCCTACTCCCATATCTATGCCTGAGAGTCCTTTAATTCAAAATTTCAAAATTATAATAAGTCGGAGGGAGGGCGTTTACATTTTCCATTTCAAGAGAGGCTCCAGCCTTCCTTAACAGATACATGTCTTTTCAAACCAAGACAGTGCATTACTGCCGCTGTACGATTGTTTGAGAATTGAGTCATGGATGAATGAAGAAAAAAATATAAGACATCAAAAAATGCTGAGAATTAAGATAACATTTCAAACACTATTATCTTATTACCTTTTCAATAGATGTACAATGTCCTTGCACCCTTCCTAGTACAAAATGAATAAAAATTCCCTTAAACACTTAGATCCCACAAATAAGCAACCTAAGCAGTGTGCATTATTGAAAAACTAATTAGTTTGCTTTATTTTCTTTTTTCAGCTACACACCTATTTGATCTCAGCAAGTTGTACATTTGCATCATGTCCAGCATATAAAAAATAAACACAATAGATACCGTTTACATGTCTCCTCTCACCATTTACTTGTGATAAAAAGCTGCACAAGCCACACTTAAAGCTGTTATTGATATTAAATGAATGGTCTGTCAGAGATAAAGATAATTAAATTGCACTTTGGAATTCAAGCTGAAGAAACTAACACAAGATGTTTATTCACTATTATTGCCAACAGAGTTTCCTTTGGTAAATAGAAGTATTGTTATTTTTCTTCTACCAACATTTTCACACACCTCATTGCCCATCTACGCAATCTTCCCGAGATGGCAAAATGTTCTAAAGTACAAGATACGTTTCCTCTTAAAAATCATTTTGGCACAAGGAACCATACTTGACAATTTCAGGCTGCAAAGCTGCATTGTATCTTAATAAAAGGAGACAAAAATGTTGTATTTACTCATCAATATAACAAAGTAAGAACATGCTTACCAGGGATACCTCTAAGTATGGAAATGGATACCACCTGATGGTGAAATTCCATGAAATATCCAATTCTTTTGTTAAATACTGTATTTTCATCAATGTTGGTAAAGACACTAGAGTAAACATTTTGACAGGCATCTCTAAATACAGCCCTCAGAGTTATTACAAAATCTTAGAGACTCTTTAAAGGCTAGAAATCTTCCAAGAGGCCTCTATTATATTTTGGATCCATAACTAAATGCTTTTTGGAACAGTGACTGCCAGCTGCCAATTACCAGATGGTGAAAACCAAGAAAACTAAGAAAAAAATAACAATTTAAGTACTTAGGTTTTAAAAATACCAAAAACCTGCAATCAAAGGAAATAAAAAACACCCAAGCAAATCTGTAGGAAAAGAAATCTCTACTTGTTTAATGAATACACTCCACAGGGCTTCATTTAGCTGGTAATCCTGAACCTTGAGTTACCATTAAGTAGTCATGTTAGAGATACAGATTTTGTACAAGTCTATGTCAATATTAGTTTCAATTTCAGTGCATATCGACATCAAAGCAGGATGCAGAAAACAACTTACAAAGGAAAAAATGTGACACAAAGCCTGGATATTTCAACTGTTGGCAGACCCATCGGTGCCTGGTATTTTTTCCTTGTTTTCGTTATTGATCTTTAATGACTCCTTCTTTCATGGGTTAGATGGTGTTATTTTCAATGATTGAAATCAACAAAAAATGTTAATTCTTTCACAAATATCTATAAAGATGAATAAAGATAGAAAATTTGTTTTCATTGAGATCGTTTCACCAGTAAAATTACTGCTTATATTTACCACATTTGATTTTGAAGGCTCTGAACAAGCTCCTAATGAAATATACTACACTGATGTTCAACAGCCTTGAATTTTGCCTTTAGAAAATTGTCAACTTTTACTCAGAAAAATGAGTGCGTGGTTGAAATTACATTAGAGGCTGCTGCACTTGTCAACATACAGATTCACACTAACATTATTGTGTTGCCCAAATGCCTCCAGGGGATAGTGGCCCTGTGATGTCAGTGGCCAATGTGGCAGGCAGCAGGTGACAAATGCACAGCCTCCTGGAATAAACCTTAACTCTGTGAAGTAAATGATGTATTAGAGGGGTAGTTTAATCCTAATTTAGGAGACAAATTGTAGGAATAGTCCTTGAAAACAGCAAGAATGTCATGACATGGGCACAGATACAAAATGATATAAAAGTATCTCGACAGAATTCTTTCCCAAATCAGGATCTTTGTTATTTAAAAAACTGGAGTTCACCTATGTAATCCAGTTCCATGGGTAGCTCAAAAAAGTCCAGGAACATCTTTTTATTGACTCCAGAGAATACTGAAAGAAATATTTACAGTAGATAGATATTAATATTTGTCTTAAATAATTCAAGGCATGTAAATATCAGGAAGTTTTTTAATCATCATGCAGGGTATTCAATTTGAAAAAAAAATCTAAATTAGACAACTGGAAAGTCTTAATGATTAGGCTTGAACAAGAAATATATTAAAGTGCAATATTTCAGTGGATATATGTCTATCAAATGATTAAATTCCATTTCTTGCAAAATATTCTATTATAACAATATTCTATTATGTGTTAAAACATAAAAGTACTATGAATCTTATGTTAAATATTTCATTCTATACATTATATGTTCTTATATATAATTCATTTAGATTTTTTTTCCCCTAAAAATTTATTCAGCACTTATTTCATTGGAGAATGGAATTTATAGCAGCCTCCTTAGTGATCAACGTAAAATAAATCCCTAAATTCCTGGCTTCATGGGAATCTATGCTGTGACCACATTCACTCCAGGGAGTGCCAGTCTGGCAACTCTGAATGTTCTCTTATGAGTAATTTCTTGTGATCACTCTATCATGACTAATCTATAAAGCATCTATGCACATAGGGTACAACCAAGTAAAAAAAAAAAAAAAAAAAAAAAAACCCAAAAAAAAAAACCAAAAAAAAACCAAAAAACCAAAACCCTAAAGGTTGTAATTAAAATAAATTCATAAATGTTAAATAATCTTCTGAAAAACAAAAATAAGATCACAATCCAAGAGTAGTCAAAAAATGAACAGCAATCAACAACTAAGTACCATGATTGATACGGATTTTAGGGATGATACTTCTTAACATCTAAATAAGTCATCTTAGTTTTTCTCAGTATTCTTCTTAGACCTTCCTCTCAAAATCGTTTGTGGGCTAAATATAATTAAGATTTTTTTTCCTCCAACTTTTATATAAATGATATCCTTGTTTTCATCAGTCTCTTAACTTTTGTAAAATGTACTCAGAGCTGGTAAAATGGCATCACAAAGAAGAAACATGATTTGACTAGTCTGTTGTAATTTGCACCATAGATCCTACATAACAACAGCTAATAATTATCACTTAGCCTTAAAAATGCATTGCTTTACTTGTTTCCAGCAGATAGCATCCTAAAAGGGTTAAGTATTCAGTCATCTTTAAAGGATACTGCCAGGGCAAAATGCACCACCAGCATTCAGGTACTTTTTTCAGCAAATAAATCTTGCATTTACTTGCTGATATTTTCTTGTTGAGTTGGTTTTTATTTTCTAGTCCTATATAAAATATTACTACTATAATCTTCAGTAAGGCTAAGTATGACATTCTTCAGAAAGAAAATGTCACCAGTCACCAAATGTTACCACTCTGGCATGTCTACCTTCTTATATTGACTTATTTAGATGTAGGTGCCAGAACCTCAGGTCAAAGGGGAGAACTTGAGGCTTCTAAACTTCAATGTGTTATTTATGGGCTGACTACAGGGCTATGCACTGCTGTCCCCTTTCTCAAGAAAGGAAGAAAAGGGAGGTAGGGAGGCAGGAATGCACTAAATGTAACCTTGTTCTGTGGGGGAAAACTATTCTGAATTTGTGTGGTATAGTGAGAGAAATAACATATGGGAGTGATTGTAAGGGAGTGATCTAGCTATATTAATTAATTAATCTACATTAATCTGATAACATTTTAATCATTACATGATTCTACTTATGACAGGAATTACTTATGCTTAGGGATAAAGGTAAACCAGCAAAAGAAATACTTTCTACTAGCTCTAAAGAAAAGGCTTATACAGCAATCTAAATTAATGTAAGACAGCAACTATTAACAGCTGTGAACAATTATATTGCTCTTTTAAATGTAATTCTTCACATTTAAGTCATCTGGACCAGAAAGAAGGCTCTTAAAGTTCTACTGTTGTTCATTAAAGCAGGGATTACTAGATTACATGTATTCACTCATCCACTCAAATGTGTCAGAATCTTAGAGACAACTTTCTGTAGTATTAATAGAATTTTTATTGAAGTAATTTATCCTCAGTGCACCAAGTTTGAAGAGCTCAACTCTGCCTACAAAACAATTATCTAGAAAACCAGAATGTAGAAGATTCAGTCTAGTGGCCATAAGTGATTTTTTAACTGCTTTGATTAGGATCTTAGGACAGTATCACAAGGAGTTTGCCCCTGCCCCATATTCCCCAGTTATTCCCTAGTTACTCAACAAAACCATTACCCGACAGCTGAATTACCAAGTGTGCATTCCACATGTAATGTGTTGCTTCCACACAGAAAATATATTATTGATATTAGAATTGTATTTTATTCCTTGATTCTCAGCCATTTCTTGATAATGTGACATGTTCATTTAATTTCTGCTGAGAATACACAGTGAACTTATAATGCAGGTGCTTTTAATATTAATGTTTCCATCAAGGGTCACAGTTACATGGATTTACAAATAATAGCGGTATTCACAAATATTTTGTAGTATTATATGAAAGGAAGGAGAATGTTTTCTAGTGGATTTGTATTAAGCAGTCTACCAAAGAAAATAGAGGCAAGATAAATTAAAGTCAAAAATCAAGCCAATGAGAAGGAAAATTATGCCAAGAAGTAGAAAGGGAGGAAAAAAATCTTGGTATTTTAAATAAAGTTGAAGAAACAGGATTAAATAAGTGAGAGACATCAATAAGTAAGTTTTTGAAGTGCACAGTGTGTATAAAATCAGGTGGTTATTTTAGTAAGTTTTCCAGAAGAGCTTGCCCATTTAATATACGGACCAGAAGAGAAATTAAAGTAGTGTCAAAACAGTTTACTCAAAAGAACATGAAGTAATGGAAATTTGCCAGAATGCCTTTTACTTCAATATGTTAGAAATTTGAGAATTTTGCTATGATGCAAAACTGCAAAATTATCCAACAGAATATATAACTATTTCACACTATTTTCCCCCCAGATATTTCAGTTGCTTCAGTAGTCCAAATACCATAATGCTGCATTTTTATCTAACTGAAAGACCTCATTTTTTGCTGGTTGGACTCTGCTTATTCCTTTGATGACAGGAAAATCACAATCACACATTCCCAGCCCCTCCCCAACAATATTATGAAGTCTAAGTTTTCATCAAGAGGAACGAAAAAATAAGCAAAAATATTTAGGAAATTATGTTCTATTTATAGATAAATTTGACATAAAATTGTTAAGAGAAACACCTACAACAACAGAAGACAGACAACACAGAAGAGATCAACAAAACTAGTAAGACATTAAAAGGATCCTTGCCTCATAAAGAATTTAAAGGAAAGTCATTAAAAGTAATATTAATTTGGTATAAGTTTTAGTTTAACAGTTTAACAGGACATGAAAGACCTATCAACACTTGCAATGTTTTGCCTTTATCAGATGTGCTAAGATAACACTATTATGTTCAGTATGTTTTCCTAATCTTTAGTTTGGCATTTCATTAGAGGTTAGTGTTAGGATAGTTGAGTTTCTTGTCTTTCTAAATACAATTAGACACTCGCCTAGATTTACCAACCTGCCACACTTGCAGAATAAACAAAATTAATTTTCACACCTTTTATTCATCAAAGCTGACAAACACATTATCAGGTATTCTGGTTAAACTTTTGATTTTAGCAGAAAACCCCTGCTTTTAGATGAGTTCATCAACAACCTCAAACTTAGCCAGATTTATTTGCTTTGTGAACAACCCATGATTTCAATTCCACCAACTTTTTCAGGACTGGAAATACTGACTCACTTATGAGCTCTGTTGCAAGTAATTAGATTATCCTCCTTACATTCTTTTTTTGAGAACTTCACATATTACAGAGTTCTTCAGGGATATTACCTTGAGCACTTACAGAATGTTCTGGCAATCCCATCTTTAACACAAAAACCAATCCATTGCCAAGTGATAAAGTGTCCTATTATCAACATAGATTTTTTAAAATATACAAATGTTATTCATTTGACCCAAATATGTACAGACTTGTTTTCGATTAATGATATGTAAATTCTAAAACATCTATTTAAATAGCTTAGGTCTTAGTAAATTGCAAGTTAAATAGGCTTTTAAAGCATTTTTCTGTGTTAAAACTCTTAATATCTATCTCTGGGAATGATTCTACACTTCTGGTGCAGGTGAAAAGAGAACCAAAAAAGTTAATAATTTTACTGAAACAAAAATATATGCCAGCAACAGTAACAATTCTCATTTCAATAATTTTATGCAATCTTCCTAAAATGAAAGGATAAGCATCTGAGGGCATGCTTATTTAAGATTTTGGTGTGAAGACATTGGTGATTTTTTTTTCTATCTATAAGGCTGTTACACAAGTCATAAGTTTGACAATATTCTCACCTTTTTTAATGCAGACCTACCTATATTTTCTTCTCTCTTTAAACATCATGAACATGGCCTTGCTTTCTTTATTCCCAACATGATCACAGCAAAGGTAAAATGAGTAATCAAGAATGATGTGAAGATAATTGTAAAACTGAAAGTAAAACTCATGAGAAATTGGTTTTGCTATCTTTTTTGTCATAAGAAAAAACTTCTACTGGAAATGTTACAAAAAATTCACATCTAAATCGTAGCTTATGTAACTTACATTGTAGTCAAAAGAAAAGTTTTATACAAATATACAACTGAATACTAAAAATATTTATAATGACTTCAGGTAATCAGTAGGAGAATTAATTGAAGTGGAAGTTATTTTCGTACATTATTTTTAGGATCTTAACCTCTTGGGTCAATGACTACTGAAGTGTCCTAGATGATAATGATAAAATGATAGCAATGATAACAACAACAATACTGATTATAATCATCATCATCATCATCATCATCATCTTTTCAAAGCACAGAATTGTCAGCATGATATTTCACTACTTGTCACTTACACAGATGAAAAACATATGCTCAAGTTAATTTAGAATACATGGTGTCAGAAAGAAGGTTTTGCTTTCTTGTACTGAAGGGCTCTTTCCCATTTCGTGGTAGAGCTTGCCAGCCATATCTATTAGGTAGAGTACTAGTGTAGCTGAACAGCAAGAAAATGTATGCACACATTTCAGATTCCCAGTTGGAACTTAGCAATGCATACAGGAAATTATTCTACAGATAACATTTATTTATTTATTATTAGACAGTCTAGTAGAAGTTAAACAGGTGTACCCTTAAACCAATTTTTTTGAATAGACGACCTAATAATGAAGGCTTTGTGAATATTCTAGAGACCTGTGACCTAAAGGAACAGAAAAAGTTGTTCAAGGAAAAACCTAATTGTTTTAAATAATGCCTTCCATCACTCTTCAAAGAATCATGGAGTTTTTATGTGTACAGATATAATTCCACTGAAAAGAAATAAAAACAACATATTCTCAGAGTGTGTATGTCTTCAGCATCCTTCCTTTTCCTGTTTTTTTTTATTTTTAATCTAGCAAGACCTTTCACAAAGACAGAAAAAATGGAATTTATAATTCACAGACACAACCAAAGATTGCATACTCATATTACATAGCTAAATTATTAGAATTTCTCTGATCATCATTGGCTCCTTATTTCACTGCTTTGTCTTAAACTGTCTTCTTAGAATCAAAGTGAAACAAAGAAATCATCACTTAGTTTCTACAGCAATAGGAAAACCACTTGGAAACACTCAGGGTGCAGTAATTCCTGTCATGCCATTATTTACAACAGTGTTGAAAATCTTCTCTATTTGAATAGCATGCCTATGATTTAATGCTTTATGTAAATTAGACAGAAATTTGCCAATCCCAAGATCTCTCTTATAACGCACTTCAGAACACAAATGATTTTTTTTTACTGCCCCCTTCAACTCCTGCTTTCCCCTAATTCAAGAATGGGTAATAGGAAAAAAGAAAATACAAACCACTGAGGCTACAATTCTGCATATATGTAGCTTTTCACTGTCCTTAGAGGTCTTTGTGAATGAAAGCAGTGAAAAATGTGAGAACCAAAGTCCATAATATTGAACTATCTAGATCAGTAAGAGTTACCAAGATTAAGGAGGGAAGTTTAAATATTTCTTTGTAAAAAAAAAAAAATTCTAATTTCCACAGTCCTAAGAGTAAGAACAAGTTGTCTGTCTCAAATAGCATACATTTTCACAGAACACCCCTTACAAAATTTAGAAACCCAGTCTTTCACCCAGAATTTCAAACAGGTCTCCTACTAATGTCAGTGAATCTTCACTTTGCTTCAATATTAATAAATTGATTGAAACAACATACTTTGTTACAAAAATTCTGTAATATAGGAAGCTTTCTTGTAATGTTTGTTTCTAAAACTGCTAAAAAAATTCTAAAATCAGAAATACACATAAATATCAGCTGTCACTTAGCATGATTTTAATCACTTGGTAATCAACATATGACTGTCCACTGTTTCATTTATATACATTTCTGCTGACCTACACCAACACAGAGACACCATAGGCAAAAGTTTGGATAGATGGATATTTTTTTTAAAAGCCCAGTTTGCTTTTAGGCATACAGTGGGTTAAGATAAGCCACACAGAAGTTGCGATATTGATATCATACAAAATAATCAGAGAGAATGAATTCATCATATTTTCAATATATATCATTAAGGTATTAAATATCTATATTATATTCAAAATTAAGTATAGTTAAATCACCAAAGGCAACAAATAAGTGTAAATATGACAAAAGTTGAAAGCATACTTTATTTTGATATCTTTTTCTTTTTTAAAGGTTGCAAATCCAAAAAAAGTAATAGTATTCAGCATCATTAATAGTGAACCACCATGCAAAAGAGATTCAAACTGTTCCCGATGAAGACTTTCAAGACTTCCTAATTTCATTACTTGCATTATTCACTGGCTCTGCATCTTATCTATATGTACAGGTGCAATAATTTACCTGAACTTAGAATTTCAATCATTCTACATTATTTTAGTTTGTGGATTTAAAAATGAATTAATAACACCAAAATAATATTTAGTCAACATTAGGGATGTCTGAGTAAGAATAAATCACTACCTCTGTATGGAGTCAGCAGTTCTATTACCCTGAAGAAAGCTGCAAATAAATTTCGTATAATACAGCTATGAGTAATCTATGGATCTGATGTGTCTCTTCAAAGGACATAATATTTTTTTCTAATTTTAGTGCCTGCACAGTACCTGTTGGTGTAATCTCTAGGTTCTGACAGTAAAATTACTGATTGCAGATTGGTATTCTCTGGAGTCATTCATGCTCGCATTAAATTTTTCACTATTTCCTCAAGCTCCCATTAAATGTTGTTACAAGCCAACTGTGACTTTTCAGGTTGCTTTCTAAGAAAGTTAAATGGGTTTTACAGAGGCTGCTCTGTAAATATATATGTATGGAATACCTGTACTTCTTTAGATCTTACTGTAAAGAACTGACATAAAAAACACAATAATTTTTGGCAAAAGAAATAGCAGTTAGATCCCCATAGGGTAGTGCTGGACTAAGGGAAGCATCACATGCTACACCACTGCAGGGTCACACCCAGAAGTGAAACTAGAAATTTATTTTAAGTACATACACCCTTCAGATATATGACAAAGCATGGATGAATGGTTCACTTCAACTCATAACCATCCTAACTGATGCAGAAGGAAAGCAGTTGTTTTACTTCATTTACTCCATCCTTGTTTATTCTCCTCTTAAACTCCCAGTCTGGAACCTCCTTTCCCCATTAACCAGTGGTCTGTGCAGCCCTGATCTTCCTCTGAGGCTGGTAGAAGCCAAGCTCAGAATTTGCTTCTGAAATCAGGAACTGCAGTGAGCATTTGTTCTCAAGGTAAAATATGGCTTAAATCCTACAGTACAGTATAGTAGTCATAAAGTTTCCTCAGTAAACAACTTCAAAAAATGCCCAAGGGTGACTTGAGTAACTGTAAACGTGTAGGGTCTGTAGCCTACTGGAATATTAAGCATCACATACAAGAGATACAATAGATACTGAAAAAAAAGGATATTTTGGGGTTAAAAAAAAAAAAAAAGGAAAACAACTAAGGTCCTTCTACTCAGAAGCTTGAAGCATCAAAAATATTCAAATCATCCTATTTCAGACAAGACTTCAAACACTATTTTTTCATATTAATGAAAATTTCTCCTTTCCCTAAATATTTCTAATCATTTTCTCATGTCACAAGCAACATAAGAAAAACAATGGAAAGAGAAAATAATTTGGTACAACAATATGACAGCATATGCAACATGAAAACATGCCTGTAATACACAAGCCTCTGACACAAAAGTGCAATAAATAATATGCAATAAAAAAAAGGAAATGGATCACATTTGTTTGTCCATGTAGGCAGAGTTTCATCTAACTCATCAATATTCCTTTGAATAATGGCAGCATTATCGCTGGATAAGTGGTGGCTATGAATAAATCGTGTATGAAGAGCTTCTTTATTGTAGGAAAATTAATCTTTTTTAATTGGAATTAAGAACAACAAATTCTACTCATGCCTTCTATTTTTAAATGCCTTTGTGTCAATTTCTAGTAGAACTGAAATTTTATCCATTTGTTACAGAGTAGTTTGCTTTCATAGTGAAAGAATATGGTGCAGATATTTTAGATAATGGGTGTCCTATCTAGACAGAATCCTCTGGTTACTTCTTCGACCCTGATAAGTGAAAAATTCTCTGAAAAGGAGCTTCTAAACAGATATTATTACAAATGAAAAAATTGGCTAATTCCTTTTACACTGGTTTTCTAAGTATTTCCTTTAATGAAAAAAGTATTTAGTTAAGGTAGAAATATCCAAGATATTTTGTTTCCTAAACATTTCTGGTTTAATACTTTGCTGTAGGTTTTAAGACAGCCATATATTTGCTGTTCCACTCTTATGTTCTGTGTCATACAGTAAGCTTCCCAGGTATTCTACATTTTATCCCTCCATGAATTCTGGAGATGCAGAGTTTGACATTTTGAAAAAAGAAGATGATTGCATTCAGAGTAAAATACAGGGACTGTGTGCATGATGAATATAGAAGCACAGATCCTATAAACTGGCAAACATCAACAAGGAAATCTTTTTATGCTTTGACTGTCATATTCTAGGAGAGGAACATTTGAAACCAAGTATGTCTATATATACAGACATACAGATACACGGTTCAGCAGAAACTTAAATCTCACAAACTTTACTACGAATATGGAAATTAAAAAAAAATAGAGTCAATATTCTGTCACATAAATATCAAAACATCAGAAATTTTTAATAAATTGTTAGTAAGAGAAAACAAGGTTTCAATTTGAATTTATCCTTCTGTAGAATGACTACTGCCAACTACCTCAACCGTTTACATGAAACATAAGAGACTCAGCTAAAAATAAAAGAAAAAAATCCAGATAAAAAGATAAAGTATTCCTGACTTTTATGATTCTGTTCAAGGACCTTAATCTGAAATCATAAAATATATTAATATGCATCATATTTATGGTGATCCAGGCTTCACAGTGATTTAATACCTGATTTTTTTCTTTTACTTCATACTTCTGATATAAAGTATGCCCAGTGGAGATAATTTTTGTATTGTAACTGAACAGTACAGTGTTAATTTTAAATGTTTTGGGGTTTTCTTAATAATTTTTAAAAATAATGTTTTCTGAGAAAGTTATTTCTCATATTCATGTTCAATTACATGTAATTTGGTTATCTACGTACCAATTTTTAAACAGGGATACCCAAGATTTGGTAACTATTGTAACTCAAATTCATAGTTAATATATATAAAACCAATAATTGCTTTTTGTAATGGAATTTGCAAGGAGAGACCAGAGGATGCAGAAGTTCATGCATCTGATATTATTTCTTTTACCAGTAAGTTACATGGATATAAACTTGTGCAGATATTTACTTACATATTTCTCATCTGTTTATGAAGATTTAAATCCAAATATTAATAAACTGGATTAAAGTATGCTAGTAGGAGAGGGCAATGAATTTTTCTTTAATGTCTACTTGCTCTCCTTCCCAATAATACTCTTTTGTAGCACTTCATATTTTCAAAGACCTTTACATCTTTCATCCTTCCTACAACATTACTTTTAAGAATGTCAGTGTGTTGTGTATTTCTGTTTTAAATTCAAGGTGTTGAATTTGAACTTTAAATACATACAGAAAAGTAATAAAGAAATACTTTTCTGAATAATTTCTTTCAAAGAACATAGGTCTTAGGTGAAAATATTGTCTTCCTTCCTGTGTTTCATATATAACAAAAGTTAACTCAGGGAATCAAAAAATACACAAATTTAGAATAATGTAGCTGGATAATGTCTTGATGATGTGAGTATATCTATGGATGAAAAGGATGAAAGTAAATATTGGAGTAAATGACAGGACTGTAGACTTTTAGTGAAAATTATTCAAGAGAAACACACTTAAATTATCATTAAGTAAATAATTGGGAAATGCATTTTGATTTAAGAGTATTGTACAACCACAAGAACCACAAAATGGTTTAGTCACAGGCTCTGCAGAGACTGCTGTATCGGGTTTGCTGGTAAGGTTTGGTAGTGGGGGGACTGCAGTAGTGGCTTCTCTGAGAGGCTGCCAGAAGCTGTTCAAGAGAGAAACTGGCCCCAGGATGGACCTGCTACAGGCCAAGACAAAGCCCACAGCAATGGTGGTAGTGCCTCTGGGATAAGCTGTCCAAGAGAGAAACTGGCCCCAGGATGGACCTGCTACAGGCCAAGACAAAGCCCACAGCAATGGTGGTAGTGCCTCTGGAATAAGGTGTCAAAGAAGGGGGGAAAAAGCCAAGCTGCAACAGCAGCTGAAGAGAGGAGTGTGGGAATGTGGGTGCAGCAGCCCTGCAGACACCAATGTCAGTGCAGAAGGAGGGCCAGGAGGTGCTCTAGGCATCAGAGCAGAGACTCCCCTGCAGCCCGTGGCAAAGAGCAGGGTGAGACAGCTGTGCCCCTGCAGCCCATGGAGGCCCACAGCAAAGCAGAGATGCAGCTGCAGTCCCTGGATGACCCCACACTGGAGCAGGCAGTTGTGCCTGAAGGAGACTGTGACTCGTGGGAAGTGCACACTGAAGCAGGCTCCAGGCAGGACCTGTGTCCCTGTGGAGTGAGGAGCTCACAATGGACCAGGTTTCCTGATAGGACTTGTGACCCAGGGGAGACCCACACTGGAGCAATTTGTGAAGAGCTGCAGCCTGTGGGAAGAACTCTGTTGGACAAATGGAGAATGGACCCCTGCAGTAAAGACCCTGCACTTGAGCAGGTCGAGAGTGCGAGGAGTCCTCCCCCTGCAGAGGTAGGAGTGGCACAGACAAGGTGGGATGAATTACTGCAAGCCCGGAGGCTGTTCTGCCTGTGATGGCAACTGGTCAGTGATCTCAGTGTTTTTATGTTGACTCACAAGCCCTTTGTTACATTTTCCTTCCCCAGTCCAGCTGAGGTGCAGAGGGAGAGAGCAGCTTTGGTGAGTGTCTGCCATTCAGCCAGGGTCAAGCACCACAGTTCCTTACACAGAACCATAGATTCACAGGATTATAGAACAGTTTGGGTTGGAAGGGACCTTAAAGACCATATAGATACAATGACCCTGCCATGAACAGGCGGCACCTTTTGTTAGATCGGGTCGCTCAAAATTTCCATCCAACCTGGCCTTGAATACTTCCAGGGACACAGCATCCACAACTTCTCTTCCAGTGCAACTTCTTCTAGTGCCTCACAACCCTCACAGTAAAAAATTTCTCCCTAATATTTAATCCAAACCTACCCTCTTTCATTTCAAGCTATTATCCCTTGTCTTGTGACTACTTGCCCTTGTAAAAAGTCTCTCTCCATCTTTCTTGTAAGCTCCTTTCAGGTACCGGAAGGTGCTCTAAAGTCACCCCAAAGCCTTCTCTTCTCCAGGCTGAACAAGCCTAACTATTCTCAGCCCTTCCTCACAGGAGAGGTGCTCCATTTTTCTAGTCATCTTGGTGGCCGTCCTTTGGACTTTCTCATGAGTAGCATGAAAGATGAAAAGCCAAATATTTTTCCTTTTTTTATTAGTTGCATCAAGATTTATTATAAAATGGAAAATATAAGAACTGTTACATCTTCCAAGTATTCATTTTTGTGCTATAAAACTACAAAAAAGTCCTACTGGAAATACTGCCCGAGTTTCAAACATTCTATCTGTACTTAGATTAATTTCTGGTTTCACTTGTAAGATATAGAAATAATTAGAACAAAGTAAATACTCTTCATTCTGATTTGTAGAAGCACATTTTTGAGATCTGCCTTGTTTTAGCCTTATATCTCCCATCATTTAACCAAAGATGCAAGCTTTCAGGCAACAGGAAATTACAGTGATATTAGTCTGTGAAGTTACATGTAAAAATGCTGTTTTACTAAAGTATGACTGGTACTAAGAAGATACTTTTTGTTTTTCTGTATTGTGAGACAAAGTTTTACAAATGGCTTGATATTATCGACCTGCAATATTTCTTATCCTTATTCCCAGTCCTTGTCCATTTATTCCCACCTTTAGGTAATTTTGGACATTTCCCTTCTGTCAGATTTGTCACCCTATGTGACTCTCTGCATGGACATGTAATTGCCAGGGCTGATATCAGAGCTGTCAGGTGGGGCAGAATCTCCTTTGTCACTAGAAGCCTTACATCACCAAACACACCCCAGCTTTTGCTGTGGCATCAGGGACAAAACAATAAGGCAGAAGAAACATTGAATTGTCTAGGGAACTTGTAAAATCTCCCTCAGGGTAGTATGACTGATGGCCATTATAATGTGTTTGCTGTACAACAAAATAATGAATCAATCGAAAAGTTATATTTTCTGCATTAAAAAGAGGCATATTTCAGAAAAAAAAATTATAAACTACTCTCTTACAAATAAATCATTACATAATCCTAAACTCTGAAAAGTTTATACACATACACAAATATAAAAATAAATTTACACACACACAGACGCACACATATGCCAGCTCCTTATATAAATACAATGGTAACCTTCCTACCGGATGTATTTGATACTTGGAGACTAGTTAAAATTTTAATACAATATAATACAGAAAATATTAGACTTATCCTCTTGTTTCAAACATTTCTTTCTTCAGTACATCATGCCAGATGGTCAGGCAGAATCTCAGACATTTAGACACTCAAAATTTCCCACTTGCATATGGTTGGCAGATGTGATGCTGGAGTGAAGGAAGGCTCTGTATGGGCAGCTAGAGGCCAAGCTGGATTCCTCACACAGTGCTACACACTCATATTTAGGCACCTGAGTACAACCCTGAAAAACTGTTCCAACACTACCACCAAAAGAAAATAAACTCTTAACTGTATATACATAAGAAAGGTCTGACCTTTTGGTTCACCACTTTAAACACTGAAACTTACTTTTCTTCACGGAGCACCATTATCCCTAATATCACAACACCCATGGGAAAAATGGAAGTTAACAACATATTCTTCTAAAAGATATTTTACCACCACTAATTACAACTAGCTTGAGGTGTTTAAACAGCTTTGAAAAATGGCATTTAGATTGCCAGATATGCCACAATTCACAAAAGCAGCCTAGCAAAAGGAGGAGGCAGTCAGCTCCAAGTCCCCTTATATCCCAGGCTGGTTCTTAGATACTGATTTCATCATTCCATTCCAACAATTATTGTAATAAATTGTCACTCTCAACTCTGCAGGGCTGGTTCACAGAATCATAGAATCTTAAGAGTGGCTTAGGTAGGAAAGGCCCCAGGAGATCATCTAGTTCCAAACCCCCTGCTGTGAACAGGGATACCTCTCAATAGACAAGGTTGCTCAGAGTCCCATCAAACCTAGCCTTCAACATTTCCAGGGATGAGACACCCATGACTTCTCTGGGCAGTCTGTGCCAGTGCCTCAGCACACCTACAGTAAAGAATTTCTTCCCAACAGTTCATCTAAACCTACTCTGTTCCAGTTTGAAGCCATCCCCCCTTGTCCTGTCACTACACACTCTTGTAAAAAGTCACTTTCCATGTTTCTTGTAGTCTCCCTTCAGGTACTGGAAGGCCACAATTAGGTCCTCTTGAAGCCTTCTCCAAGGTGAGTAATTCCAATTCTCTCAGTCTTTCCTCACAGGAGAGGTTCTCCATCTCTAATTATCTTGGCCCTCCTCTAGCAATGACCAAAGGGTGACAGCAAGAATGTCAGAAAATGAAAACCTATCCCTAACAACTCTTTTGGTGAGTGGCTGAAAATGAAGTTGTTTGTTTTGTTTAAGATGAGAATTTCCTCAGGAGAACATTCTTGTCACTTTTAATATCAGGAGGTATAAAAATAGTATATGCAGAACTATGAGTCACTTCTATGCCACACTAGGTAAATTTCAGTTCATCCTTCTCCCTATCTTCGTATTGCTCTAGTTACACCTACAGCTTCAGAAGTTTGCCATTTTTTTTCCACAATGCATCTTTTAAATTATTCATTTCCCTGCTAATAAATTCAGATATGCATTTGTATACATGGTGTTTACAGCAGTCAATTATTCAGCCTATGCACTTAGATGCCAACTAATACTAATAATTACAAATGTACACACATATTATTAGAAATACGGAATAATAGGAAACATCCACAAGTGATACAGTATCTCCACCACAAGAGAAGGGGCTAAAAACTAGGGAACCAGAAGAAAGTTTTAAAATATCCCACCCTTTTGGCATACTTTCTGGCAGCCTCTAGTAATGGCTATACTCATTCTGAATTTCCTGCACCACGCTCATGTGAGGGTTACATTGAGATTCCTGGATTCTCTTTAATCCATCTGAAATAACGTATGTGCTTGTATTTGTTACCTTCACAGTAGCATTTCTAGAAGAAAGCTATTTGTTTCAGGGTTTTCTTAAAAGACTTTATCTGAAAGTTCTGCTGCTAAGAGTATGTCTCAATTTTTATCTTGCTACATCATCATATAATGTTCAAAATTAGGTTGTGAAAGGTCAAGAGAATACCTGACATGTTTAACTAAAGAGTTATTAAACTGGATGACATGAAACTCATATTTTACCCAGGAGCTTTTCACAGTCAGTGCACCATTTGTCATTATTCTCCTGAACTGGCTCCAATCCCACGGGATTCCTCTATGACTCGAAAGAGCTCAACAGATGATTGCAGCAATGAGCTATTAAGGAACAATATACTGAAAAGCAGAAAAATCTATATAAGACAGAATCTATAAACAACCTTTTCTATTAAATTATCCAACAGTTATATTTGATATGACTATTGATACGAGATGAAAACATTTCTAAAACACCCAATTAAGTAACTTGAGTGCTTTTTGCTGTAAAACTGCAACGCAAACACTAAGTTAAAAATATTTTTTGAAAAAATAGTTGCTGGGTGAAGCCAATATTTATAATAAAATACCTCCCCATAATGTGTTTATTTTTTCTAGATAGGCCATATGGAGCATATTCATGCCTTTTGTTAAAACTTATGATTGTTCTTGCTCCCTGCTATTACTCAAAATAATATTTAAATTTATACGCTGCCTACCTAGACAAAAAAACCCTAAGCCTGAAATTTCTGCAAGATCAAATACTTAAATATAAGGGGAAAAAAGTTATATCTATAAAATCAGATGGTAGTATGTACAGGTAATCGCCAGAATAATTGATCTGCTTCAGCCTGCAAGGTTTTGATTACTTCCTTTTATTTTATTTGTCAGTGACTTCTATTTGGTTTTTATTTGTGTGTTTCAGAAGAAGCTCTTATTTGTGTCCTCTCTGAGATAACAGGGTCCCTGTTCTGTTTGGGCCTCCAGCTCCAGGGCCAACACCTCTGGCTCCTGCCTGGGGTACTCTGTCATCCCAACGCCTCCGCTGCTCTGGCTCTGCCATTTAACTCTGTGAATGAGGGAGCAAAGAAGAGACTCGGGCAGCATGGAAAATCAAGCAGTATGGAAATCAGGCAACACAGGCTTTTGGCAAAGCATTCTTTCATCAGCTCAGCACAAGGAGAAGCTCAAAACAAATACAGTTGTGTGTCCATCTCTGCTATGGTTTTCTACACTAAAATGTTTCATTACTTTGCCTTTGCCAGTTACACTTCCTGGTGGGGGATTTATTCATTTTACTAAATACTGCTTTATGGAAGCACAGGTATTTTCATGTGGGACCAGAAATTACATTGGTACACAACAAAATTTTACTTAGGAATATCCTTCCATATTGAGGCTCCTTCAGCATGAAGGAAAAATAAATTGCACCTCACTTTAAATTAAACATCAGCACTTCAAGTATAGACACTTCATTTAACACAAGAAAAGGAAAGAGAGGCAAGTTGGTAAGTGAACTAAGCACTGAGTTTGTTAATAGGACCTATGGGAGAGTAAGAAATTTTTATGAGGTCATTTGATTATCGAATTATACTATCTTCATAAATGTGTAAGTCTATTAACTGAGACTTATCATAAATAAAAAATGAAACAATAAATCTTTGATTTCTATTTAAGAAATACATAAAACATCCTTCCTTAGCAAAAAATAATATTGAGGCTTTAGAAAAAAAAACATTTATAACATATGATAAACAACTCTTTTTGGCTATGGTAAATCTGTTGAAGGCACAGGTTAAGTCAGCTCTACAATTTTACATAAACAATTTAAAGTATCCTCAAAATGAGTGTTAATATTGTTAATCCTTCCAATCACTGAGTTGTATTCACAGAGAGCCACTTCTCATTGACCTAACCCACCTAATCCTCAAAGCAGGAAAAGTAGGAAATCAAGTTTAGTTTTGAGGAGTCTAAGCAAAAATTGAAAAAAATAAAACATAATTTAAAAACATAGTAATATGTTCACAAAGAATGTCAGTATATATGCATTTGTTACTGAGTTAGGTAGGCTCTTAAATTCCTAGGCCTTCTTGAAACATTTAGAGTTTATTCCTTCTTATGGCACTAGGAACCTTTTAGATGAAAATTTTCACAAAACATGTTGAAAACATCCACAAGAACCCCAAAGTTTTTGAGTAACAACACCATCATTTGGCCCAGGCAACCGTCAAATACCTTTACGAGTACAATAAATATACAGTTTATTGAGCAGTTAAAGCTCATGCATAGTAGGAATAAAAGGAATCAAGCTATCTTTAATATAATTTCCTCATGGAAAAGCTTTCACCTTGTGCAACTTTTGAGTAGGACCACTTCTGCTGAACATAGGGCTTATAATTTTGTCATCTTCTTGTAAAAAACAGCAAAAAAACAAACTAAAAAAAGAAAAACCACCAAACACAAAAACAGAGCATAATTAGGCAGCATATTTTATGCTTTCTTGGTTAATTGAAACACTGTCATAATCTGAGTTGTTCTGTTAAAAAAAAAAAAAAAAACCTAAGACCACAATTGCAGCACATACTAAGGACAGAAAAAAATATCAGTTTTTAACCATATGAATTATTTGTAGAAGTGAGTTCTGAACAAAATTCAGTCTGTATTCTTTCACAAAAACTACTGTTTATTTACTTTGTCCTCCTATGGCACCTCAGTCACAGCTTGTTACTTCAAGAAGCTATAATAAAAATAATTCATTGCAACCTCTGTGAGTGAAGTAATGCATGTTTCATGAAAAAGAGTACATAAATTAAACAAGCTCAATTACATTATCTAATTTAACTCAACACAAATATCATGACATGGCAGATTTTAAAAGTTTTGAGAGCCTCAGAAGAGGAGCATGGAGGCTATCCCACGATTTCAAGCACTACCAGAAGTATAATCACATGGGGGGAAAGACCCAGTTAAAGGATACTCCATCTATTCTCACCAGTTCTCTGAAAACACAAGTCTTGGAGGAAAGCACAATCTGGAATTTAAATATGAAACAGACTAATGCAATGTTGCATAATTGGAGTGAGAGATAAGTAATTTCGTCTTGCTGAATAGAATGAGAAGTGATGCAAAGGTGACTGCTGCAGAAAGCTCAGTAGTTTTTGGGGAATGTTGCAAGTTACTTGTTTTCTGTAACAACTCCTTCTTTGGTGGTACAAGCATGTATGTATGTGATTTGGCTCCAGATGTGATTTGTCACATCCTGACACACACAGGTACCCTCTGACAGTGCATCCAAATCAGCTGGATTATAATGTTTACAGAACTGCCTTGAGTAACTGCAGAGAAGTTAAATAATTCTCTTTGTCTCTCATGTGGTAAGGGTTTGTGAATCACCAGTGCATTTGGGGGATTTAAAAACAGTAAATTTCAGATCCTTAGCTAAATTAAATTCATTAAACTCTATTGATATAATTATTTCAGTGCATAATAGCATCACACACTGTTCTCTAAAGCTATGTTCACACCAACAGAAAACACAAAGGAAGGCAGAGTTTAGCTTTAAGTAATTAAACTTGCACCACTAAAGCAGTGTCTTGGTCCCAGCTACATGCTTTGGAGGTTTTATAAGTAAAAATAATTAGACTAAAAGACAATCCTACATATGTGTTTAGAACATATTTTGACCCTTTCTATGTTTGAAAAAAGTAACTACTAGTGCTAAAAAATTGGATTTGAGAAGCTGCTGAGTATATTGCTTTTCTTGATTTCCTAATTAAAGGAGTTGGTTTGGAGTTGTGGATGTAGCAGGTTGAACTGGAAACTTGTTACAATGTGATAGTAAAGAACTAGAAGTAGGGGAGCTTTTTTACATTTCTTAAGTGACAAATATGAAAATCCTATTGAACTTACAGGAAAATTGGAGTTTTTTTCTTATAAGAAAAATAGGGCAAAAACATAGAAGTGCCTAATTAGACCCATTAACAGCTCTAGAATAAATCAAATCCTCATATATTGACCTATGTATAGACATATTCCAATTTAAAATACATTGCTTTTACTTTTCAAATGTGAAAAACCAGCATCTTATTAGTTGAAAAGCTTACTAACTAAAGTATTCATAAAGAAGCAACATAATGTACTTTAACTTTCTGCTGCTATTTACAAAAGACTGCACCAAGATCTGCAGATGTGTACTCTCATGGAAATAAACCAAACTGAAACTCCTTTTTGTTTTCATGTGCTGTGACTTTCTAAATTAATTTATTCCTTTTTACTTGTTAGTGGAGCATTAGAAGATAAAGACCATACTTTCTTCGTCTCTTGATTCATCAGTTCATTCTTTTTTCCTTACCTCAAAGCTCAGCAATTTTAAGATATAATACCTTTGTCTTTTTTCTTTCCTTAAAATAAAAGGAACGACAAAAGCAAGCAAACAAAACAACCTGAATATCTACTTCTCTAAGCTTAAACATTGAAATCTGAAACTTCAGAACCAGAAGATGAAAAAACAGTAGTTATAATTTTGAAAAATCCATTCTCTTTATGCAAGTACTGAACTAAGTACAAAAAGTGATTACATGGAATTTTACAGCTTGCACCATAAAAGATCAGATAATGCAATATTGCCCTTCAGGCTTTAATTTAATAGATTTTATTAAAACAAATCTTTTACTACAAAATTTTGTCTGGTCTCATAGTGATTACCAGCATTTCAAACAGTTATCCAGAGCAGGCTATTCTTAAGTTATTTTATTTAGAAATTTATTATTAAAATGAAAGTATCAATTCAAGACTTCTAAGTTGGTCTGAATCTGTTGCCTCTGCTCTACTAGATAAAAAAAAAAGAAAATCAGTAAATGTATTTTGATTGTCATGAAAGATGACAGCACTCTAATTATAATGAAAAGAAAGGAAAAGGTGACACCACGAGAATATTTTTTTTTCACATTTAAAAAAGGAAACCATCCCATGGTCATTACTTGATTTATTAGTACTTAATGAAACGTTAATTACTGCATCTGACAAACAGTGATTAAGCAAGTTACTTTTATTTAAACTAGGAAAAAAAGAGAGAAAAAAAGGCTAAAATATTAACTTGATTTAATAATCGTAGTAGGAGATGATAGAGTCTGCATTGTAATCACTTTTCTAACTTTATCCTAGCTGCACTTATCAATAAGTAAGCCTTCTCAATACTGCTGACAGGTAGATTTAATTAAATGCATGTATAACTAGGGCATAATATAAAATGTTTTCAAAGACCTTGCCAGTAAATGTAAAGTGATGGGATTTTTTTTTCCAGATTTCAGGGAAATGATGAAGAAAGATGAAGACATCTTCATATCCTTTGATTTTAACAAATGTTTGAATAATTTAATTAGGTCACGCAAGCTCTCTACATGCCTTATTGAGTGTGTTCTTACTACACATCAAATTCTGAAACAGAGCTCTTAAAATATAAGTAAACAGTCTTTATTTATTAAGTGCACGTGGGCAGTCAATTTTATATTGTAGTGGCAAAATCTGAAAGGACAGGAAAGGCTAATTTACTACTGCACAGATCTCATGCAATCCAAGATACTTAGAGACTGCCAAATTCTGAATTCAGTCTCAATGAGCAGTTTAAAAGCTGATTCTGATGCTGATCCTGACAAAAATTCAAAAGTAAGTGTTAAAAATTGCATTATGTTATCATGTATAAGATTCAGTTTGTACTAGAATAATTTTCGTTACAAAAAGATGTAGTGATATAGTCCTGAAGTATTTCTGGACAAACTTATCTCCTGACTGAACTGACTGTATTTAAAACTCTGGATTTCAACAAGCATTGGCTGTAACTTTATTTATAAACTAGCTCAGGGTATCAGGCCATATATAGGAATGATTTTCAGTCTGCAGAAAAATGTATTCATAGAATGAGAGGCACAATCTTAGGCAATACTTGGCCTTCTTAAAGCAAATCTTGCTGAGCTATTAATTTCCCAACTGAGGTAAAATGCATTGTCTGTTTCCTGGCAGAACAAAGAGCCTCTTACCTTAGTGAGGGTTTGCAGTGCAAAACTCCTAAGATATATTCTTTAAACCTCAGGAGAGGTTATGAGGATCATGTAGCAACACCAAATTGGCTACATATCATTTGAGATGCTGCTAAAGAGAATGTGAATTTCAATTTTTCCAAGAAACATTCTCTTAGTTTCCTTACCTTCAAGTTTCCTAACATTTAAAATTATTTAAATTACCTAACAATTTAAATTTAAACATTTAAATCACTATTCATTAGGCATAAAAGAATAAAACATTTTAAAACATTATAAAACACCAACTTTTATTTTTATTTCCATTGAATATAACTAGAAATATCTGAAATATTTCCACTCTCAGAAAAGCGTATACCAAGTAACTTACACAACAACACTATGGATAACATCCATATAGTCAACAACGTAAGTTAAAAAATTTTTTTTTCTTGAGAATCAGCTAAAGAATATCATATTACCCATCTGAAAATCTTCTGTATCATTTGGGAGTGGCCTGGGGTCCTAATGAAAAGAATCTTTTTACCTGCCCCCAAAAATCTACAAAACAAACATTAGTGCCACAAGTTGTTTGTATTGAACTTTTTCCTCTCTCATGTGAAGTGCTGAGATCCATAAAGACTCCCTGGTAACCAGACTTCACACTATTGTTCTACTTGTTCTAAAGCTGGAAAAAAGCCCAAGTCTCGCTTTTTTACAGGAAATTATTTCCTGATTATTGATGCTCATAAATCTCTGAAAACTAGGGTCTAATAAGAACACAGAGTATAAATATTTTTATTGCAGCACCTCCAGCAGTTCCTCAGGAGTTTGAGGATACTTTGTGAAATATCTGTCTTTGCTATAATTGCATTCTCACTGTGCTTTACTGTGACCTGATGAAAATTGATACAGCACATTGAAAAACAAAAATAAAAAATTAGTCTCCATTTAATTTTCCACAGTTCTATCTTACCAGCCTCTTGAAAAGTGCAGGTACACTAGTGTGATGTAACCAGGAAAACCAAGATTGTGACCACAGTCATCAAAGCAATGGAACAGTAGAGGAGGGATTTTGTGAACTATAAAAAATGCATTCTGCATCTATTTCCAAATTTTATAAGGAAAACTGTGATACATTTTGTAATAAGGAAAGACTGCCATGTTTTTAATTTAAACAGCTAGAACAGAATTCAGAAATCAGAACAATCCAAATTCCAGCTTCTCTGATAATTTTACCCTTTAATTTTACCCTAAAACTGAGAGCACCACCATCTACCAAAAATTAATCTCAAAACCACAATAAATCAGTTAAATGAAGCAAGAAATTAATTATGCATTCAGAGCCCAAATAATCTAATTTTGTTTTACAGTTATCAGAGATATTCAGGTAAACCCATTCTAGTGTTTTGTTTCACAGTCTGAAAGACAAGAGATGATAGATAACTAATATATCCTCATTTAGTGACTACTTTTAATGACTGTGATTCAAGACATACAATCTGTTGTGGGGTTTTTATCCTCAGTATTCATGTATGTGTGTATTTTTTTTTTCTGGCTCACTAAATCTTATCTAACTTAATAGAAATCCTTCAGCCTCTAATACACCTTCCCTTCCCTTCCCTTCCCTTCCCTTCCCTTCCCTTCCCTTCCCTTCCCTTCCCTTCCCTTCCCTTCCCTTCCCTTCCCTTCCCTTCCCTTCCCTTCCCTTCCCTTCCCTTCCCTTCCCTTCCCTTCCCTTCCCTTCCCTTCCCTTCCCTTCCCTTCCCTTCCCTTCCCTTCCCTTCCCTTCCCTTCCCTTCCCTTCCCTTCCCTTCCCTTCCCTTCCCTTCCCTTCCCTTTTCCTTATCATTAAAAAGATAAACCTGAAACTCTGAGTCCTGCTAGCTTTGTACTGGATAAATGGCACCTCCAGGTCAGGTATAAGGCTCATATTAAACTGTATTTACTCTAAGGTTCAGTTTCATTCCTTTTCTCAAATGCTTTCATTTTCACAGAGACAAAAAGACAAATTTGGCTTTGAAATATGAACACTCTCTGCTGACAAAACCAAAGACATATTTCCATTCAAACATATTCAGCCAAGTCCTGAATTGCCCTACTATTATTGCAAAGTTTTATATTTGTAGGCAAGACAATAAGAAATTCTGATTCTAAAATAAAATATTATTTTGACACAAAATTATTAATATGCTTTTTTACAGGTACAGCATTGCTTTATTTGTTTCTAGGAATTCCCTGTGAAAACAGTAATGCTGAAAAAAACTAGGAATCCTGTTCCCCTTATTTTTTTTTTTAATTTAATCCTTGAGAGGAAGCATTCCTGTGAAACAATCCTTCATTTAGACAAATAGAGGAGTGACAAGCTCAACTTCATTGATCTCTAAAAGCATTTTTAAAAAAGTTCCAGAGACAAAGACTCTTGATTTGTTCTCAGATTCTTTAAATTCTGCAAACTCTTCTGCTTCTCTCGGGTGACTTCAGCACCTTTCATGTTAACAGGTATAGAGAAACTTGGATTTACTGCAATTGTTATGAAGATTCAATAGTGAAGACCTAAGTCAGAATTAATTATCACAGAAAAAAATTAAATCTGATGCACACATTAATGGACAGCTTACATAGTACCAGTTGTGTGACTAACTGCATTTCTAGAAGAGGAACTTTGAAATAAGATTAATAATCTTAACACATAACAACCTCAGAAAAAGAAACTAAATTAAGAAAAAAATGGAGCAAAATGTGATTTATTCTTCCTGTAAATTTGAATTAGTCTTTGCATTAATGAATAACATGTAGAGGTGCTACAGTATTCCATTTTCCAATTTCTATTAGCTTTGTAAGACTTTTTAAAAAGGAATAGTTCTAATTAAAAAAAAAAAAAGTTATTTGTATTTCCAGTAGCATCTCTTATTTCACTACAACATGAACAGCTGAAGAGCTAAGAATTTTTTTGTTTCTAGAGTTACACAGGGGTCTTACATTACTTAAATCTGTTGGAAACAACAAACATCACACTGCAAGACTTCTTTGCTTGAAGATTAAGGAAGTATTTATATTAAAGTATCCTTTACAGAATTTCCTTTTTTTTCCTGATTACTCTAACAGATACACAGATTACTTTTATCTGTGTATTGTTAATACACAGATTACCTTTATTGCAAAAATGACACTGGAATGTAGCTTTTATAAATGTTTATGAACACCTCAATGCTCATATCAAAAGCCCTTTAAAAGAAAAAAAGAAGTAGCTTAAATAATTTGGTGTAAATTGTCAAATTAAATGAAAAATATGTATATTCCATTTCACCATTCTATGTTTTGTATCATTTGTACCTGTGACTCTCAGACACACCCCTGAAATGCCCTATGGAATGCTGAAATTACAGCTGCTTGAACACCATTGGATTGCAAGCCATTCTAATTCACTGAAAAACTCTCTGGATTCTGGTGAGACTATTTTTTTCACTGAATCACTGTATCACAGTAATTTCCATTTACTTGTCTCTAGCACTTATTAAAATATATAATATAACAATTTCATTTCTGATTAGCATTGCCATGTCAGACCTTTGTCTGAGGGTCTGACTCACAAGTAATCAGGAGGTAATAATTCTCTGAGAGTCAGAAAGACCATGCTAAATTGGTTCAAATGAGAAGAATCAATCTACACTAGACTGGTCATTTAAAACAAGCTTGATTTATTTTTCTTTTCAATTCTCTGAAGCTCCAAGCAGAGCAGAAATCAGAAGGCTAAGTTTGGTTTCCATTATAGCATAATAAACATGAAAAATCTCCATGTGTTGAATGAAAAGAAAACATTGGAAATAAAAAATTGCCAGAAATAAGAGCTGAAATTATTGAAACTTACTTGAGTATTTTTAGAAATATAAGTAATCTGTGTAGCTGAAAAGGTGTTCCATTATTTTAAGGGAATGTGCCTATGTGAAAGAGTATGCTAATACTAACTCATTCCAGAATATGGAATCAAATGCCATAGCTTATAGAATCAGCCATCACATAAAGTAAAACTCAATTTCCATAATGTCAGCATAGTCAAGGGGAAAAAAACTAAACAAATCATAATTCTGTGATTTTTTGTATACTTATTTTACCATCAGTGCAAAAAAATGCTTATCATATCCCTTCAGCATTTATTTTAGAACTTAGGTATTTTTCCAAGAAGACTGAAAGGATATTTCCATGAATTTTTCAGTGTCTACAGGACAGGAAGAATTAAACAGGAAGAACAGGGTTAATCTATTGATTAACAGTTAAACCAAGAAACATCCTGCATTCTATGGGCTAATAGCTAATGAATGACTAATTAACTGTAAAAAATCATCCCCACAGGACTGATTTAGGTGAACATTGCTCTTGTGATGAAGCTAAATTGGCTAATGAGAATTTTAAAGAATTAAATAAGATTCACAATAAATTAATGGAAATTGGAGTGGTGATGTCCTGCATTCAACAACTGAATAGGTTTCTATAGAGGATGTGACAGAATGCGTCAAAATTGAATAAATGATAGTTTGTTTTTTTTTTTTACTTCTGACTAAAATAATGTGTCAATTGGTTCTCTGATTAATCCCTATGTGGCTTCAAGTATTTGTATATTTTATTTACATCAGCGCTCAGATGTTGATTTTTGTCTTTGGTCTAACTTCCACCAAATTCTTTGGGCAAGATACAAAATGCCTGTGAATGTTCAAGTGTATGCTCCATTCTTGCAGGTAAAAAATGCATCATCCTGTTGAAAAGAATCTTGTTGCTTTCATTCATATATATGGGTAAATATACAAGCATAGACAGAAATATTCTTCTGGAAACTTCAAGGTAAATGCCTAGATTAGTATGGTTAAATAAAAACTAAAACTTTTTTTTTCTAGAATTTGATTACCTTGAGATTCCATTAAGACTTGTGCTGGGAACATAAACACATGCTTCCCTTTCTAAAGGATGGGACTAAACTAAAGGCATCCTTGTTCTTCACAAAGAAGTGAGAAAAGACTGGGTATTTACTCCCAGAATACACCAAAATATACAAGATCAGGCAATATAATACTAAAAATGCAAAAGGGACAGAAATATAGATGGACTGTAAATCTATTGGAATTTTACATAAAGTAGCACCTTAAGAAGCTACTTACAGTGTTTGGAAGTAGATAAAGAACTATAAGCACCAATTTTTCAGGAAAAGAAAATATACTTTTTGTAGGTGCTTTGTTTTCTATTTCATATGTGGAATTTAAAAACTGATGTTGATAGAAAGATGTACTGAGAGACTCCCTGGGCTGATTCAGCCCTCTGATTATTACCCACTGCTGATACTCCAGGCTGGCAGTGAGGAGATTGAAAAGAGGAGCATCAGGGCAATTAAAAGGGACTTCAGGGCACTGAATCAAGCAGGTGGTAGGGCAGGAGTGCAGGTAGTGTTCTGTTCAGTCCCTTTGTTGGCAGAGAAAAATGATGAAAGGAATAGGAGAGCCCATATCATCAACAACTGGCTCAAGGGTTGGTGTCACGGGCAGAATTTTGGGTTCTTTGATCATGGGGCAACTTTTCTGGTACCTGGCTTGCTGGAATGGAATGGATTCCATCTCTCTGTTAAGGGCAGAGGGTTTTAGCTCATGAACTGGCAGAACTCATTTAGAAGGCTTTAAAGCTAGGTTTGAAGGGGGAAGAGGATGCAGCTGGCCTCTCTGGAAGCTGGCTCAATGGTGGTAAGCCTGAATTAGGGGTGAAATCAGTAGCCCAGCTGAAGTGCACATATACTAAGGCATGCAGCATGGGTGACAGACAAGAAGAGCTGGAGGCCATGGTGCAACAGCAGAGCTATGATATAATTGCCATCACAGAAATGTGGTGGGATGGCTCACATGGCTGGAGCACTGCACTGGTTGGCTACAAGCTCTTCAGAAGAGACAGGAAAGGGAGAACAGGTGTGTTGCAGTTCAGTGGGTGCCCTGCAGCTGGGCCCCACAGATAGGAATGTCCGAATGACCCTTAACCTTAGCTAGACCCCATTGGCTGAGTGCCAGATAGCTCCAGCCCCCCTAGACCCAGACCTAGATAAAAAACCTTCCCGCCATTGTTCGGTCTCTTTTCCTGCATACCACCAGAGAATAAACACCTGGAAAACGAGCCTCTCTCTCCTGGTTTCTGTGGCACTGCTCCTCTGAAGTCCCCAAGGCTGAGCTAGCAGAACAGTTTGGGGGGGGCTGAAAGAGGGCTCTGCCGCAGGTTGGCGCCCAACGTGGTCTTTTTAGAGTCCACGGACAGCTGGAAGTCCTGATTTCAGGATTTCAAAAGCATTTTGGGCTGTTCAGCTACCTTGTAACTTTTAGCAGCCTTTAAGGGGTTAAAAGTTAGGAGGAGAAGGTCGGGACCTCTTCTCTGCACCTAGAGAAGAGCCGGTCTGAAGCTGGGAACCCTAACTCCACCAGGACGACCCCACAGAGTCCGGGTAAGCCCCCCCGTTCGCGACCCGGGAGCGACCAGGGTGGGGTGGGACTGAAGTTAAAAGCGGCGGCGGGGAGAACGTAGGACCCAGGGCAGCCGCTTGTGGGGAAAAGTGGGCGTGTCTTTGTTCGGACCTCGGACCGGCGGGGAGCCGCTCCGACCCGAATAGCCCGAAAAATCGGGGGTGAACGAAACGGGGACGGGGAACCGAAGCCAGGGAAGGCGGCGGGACACCTCTCCCGAGCCGGGGAGACCGAAAAACCCTGCGGGAGGGACCCCCCGTGGCGGCGCGGCCCCCCCCCACCCCCCTCCCTTCTCCCCCGCGGCGGAGAGAAGGATATAGTCCTGCGTTAAGTTAGGGATAGAGAGTGAACAAAAAGACATCTAAAACAACAAGATGGGTGGAAAAATGTCAATTCTAGAGAAGAAAATAATTAAACACCTTAACGAAATTTTAATTAATGCTAAATTTTCAAAAAAGCTGATATCGGAATTCGTTTGCTGGCTAATAACAGAAATACCAGAATTTAATATTCAAGATATGAACTCAGTTTCCTTTTGGGATGAAATAGGACACACATTGACATTAAAAATTGAAGATGGAGAGGATAGGGCTTCTCAGTTTATTCCGATATTTTTACAAGCCCGAAAACAGCTTTTAGAAGCAGAAAAAAACACACAGTCAGAGGAAAAACCCCAGAGTAAACCAACACCAGATACCTCTGATCCTCCAAAGAAAAAAACAGCATCCAAATTATACCCCTCACTTATAGAGGGTTCTCCTCAGCATTCCAGTGAGCACATGGCAGAGGACAAAGAACACATTCCAACACCCCCCCAAAATTCTGGGAGTTTGCAAAACCCAGTCCTAAACCCTTATCTCTACCCCTATCCTTACCCATATCCCTACCCCTTCGGAGCACCTCCGCCCCTACCTCCCCCACCTCCTCTGTGCTTATCACCGGGTTACCAGGGAAACGGGGGAGGGGGAGGGGAGGGGGAGGCAGCCCGCACCACCGGCAGGGGGAGGGAACACAGGGACACAGGACAGGAGCAGCCTTTGCCCAGGCCCTGGGGGGAAGGTCAGAGCACAGATACCGACCCCGGGGAAGCTGAAACTGGAGATAGCTCAGACCTAGCTGCAGAGATTATTCCATCTGTTGCTCCTGTAGTTTATCTTGGGAGGAGAAACGGTAACAGAACCTACCAGCCACTCTCTTATCAGGATAAAAAAGAAGTCTGCAAAATTCAAAGAGAATTTGGCAGGTCTAGTGAAATTTTCAAAGGCATGATAAGAGCAACTTTTAATTCAAATGAAATGGTTCCCAATGATATTAAAGATTTATTCAGGTGCTTATTAACCCCTTCAGAATATGATTTATGGGATAGTTGGTGGAAAAACACTTTAACAACACTTTTACAGGAACTACAACAAAACCCTAATACAGCAAGTGATAATCAGGGAAATCCTTTGACAATGAGTCACCTGTATGGGGAAGGCGAGTGGCAAACTCCAGAGAAACAAACTAGAGCATTACCTAAGGAAATTCTAAATAGGATTTGCACAGCTGCACAAAAAACGTTTTATCAGTTACCAACCACAGAAGCTAAAAGCAGTTATGTTAAAATTAAACAGTTTCCTTTAGAACCTTTTTTGCAGTTTGTGGATCGTCTCAGAACACAGGTGGAGAGACAGGTATCAGACCCAGGGATACAAGCAGAACTGATCAAGGAGATGGCCTTAAACAACGCGAATGATACCTGCCGGAGGATTATTTTAAGCTTACCTTTAGAACCACCTCCTACTCTTCCACAAATGATAGACGCTTGTCCACGGCAGCAGCAAAGAATCCTATGTCCACCTGTCTGGTAGGGATTCCATTGCAGGCTGGAGAGTTTCCAGCGGCCTTGGATAAACATAGGTCCAATGAAATTCCAGAATCCACTCCCCGACCTCAACAAGAGCAACAGAAGCAAGTTGATGAGAAGAGGAAACTCTTAGGGGAGTGGTTGCGGAATTTGCCTAAGGCAGGGCAGGAACCCCAAGAATTAGAGTTATTGGGATCCTCACCTGCAGTTTACTGCATGCATTTTTCAGGTCTCTCTCAAGTTTCTAACACTCATGAGTACCACGTTATAAAACAATATAGAGGAGAGTTTACTGCAAGAAGGTGGTGTCGTAACATAAGCCATATTGCAGTAGACAATCCATCACATTCTAGTCCCAAAAGTCTCCCTAAGGGATTGTTTTTGGTTTGTGGAGACAGAGCATGGGCAGGAATTCCATCTCGGCTTCTAGGAGGGCCATGTACCATAGGGCGGTTGTCTGTATTGACACCCAATCAAACTTTAATAGGGGAATGGACTCACAAGAACAAATCGGCAAATAAAATTCAAAAGAGGAGTGCAGATATTTTGGACCCAAATTGTAATGCAGATATTTTCCATTGGGCAAAGTCAAAAAGAGTTGCTGTATCCCTGTTCCTTCCGTGGGTAGCAGCAGCTAAAGCTCTAGGTGAATTGGGACATCTAGAGTGCTGGGTGGTCAAACAGGCAAATTTAACATCAACTGCCATCAGCTCCCTCCTAGAAGATGAGGAAATTACCAGACAGGCCACTCTGCAAAACCGTGCTGCTATAGATTTCCTTCTGTTACTGCACGGACACGAATGCCAGGAATTTGAAGGACTGTGCTGCATGAACCTGACTGCAAAAGCTCCAAACATCCATGCTGCCCTTCGAAACATGAACAAGATGATAGGACAAGTGAAGCAAGAAACTGAGGATTGGTTCAAAGAACTGTTTAAGGGTGGAGGAATCACGGGATGGTGGATTTCTGTATTTAGAACAATTCTGTTATTTGTAATTATCCTTTTCCTTGTAACCATAGCGTTCGGGATATTGCGTCGCGTGATTTTCAGAGCCATCACAAATCTTATTTCTACCTCACAAGTCAATCACATAGAGTTGGCAAACCTAAAAAAGCATACCTACCCCAAGGACCGTAAGTGGTGGGGAAACCCGCGCTTAGGGTCCAAATGAATCAAATGTTCTTATAACCTTTTAAAACAAAAAAGAGGGAGGTGTTGCAGTTCAGTGGGTGCCCTGCAGCTGGGCCCCACAGATAGGAATGTCCGAATGACCCTTAACCTTAGCTAGACCCCATTGGCTGAGTGCCAGATAGCTCCAGCCCCCCTAGACCCAGACCTAGATAAAAAACCTTCCCGCCATTGTTCGGTCTCTTTTCCTGCATACCACCAGAGAATAAACACCTGGAAAACGAGCCTCTCTCTCCTGGTTTCTGTGGCACTGCTCCTCTGAAGTCCCCAAGGCTGAGCTAGCAGAACAGTTTGGGGGGGGCTGAAAGAGGGCTCTGCCGCACAGGTGGAGGGGTGGCCCTTTATATTAGGGAGGCTTTTGATGCCGTGGGTATTGAAACTAATGATGATGAAGTTGAATCCTAGAGGTAGGAATTAAGGGGAAAGCCAACAAGGCTGACATCCTACTGGGAGTCTGTTATTGACCACCCAGTCAGGAAGAAGAGGTGGAAAACTTATTCCATAAGAAGCTGGAGAATGTTTCAGGATCACCAGCCCTTGTTCTTGTAGGTGACTTTAACCTAACAGACATCTGCTGGGAACTTAATATAGCAGAAAAGAGGCAGTCCAGGAAGTTCTTAGAATATGAGGAGGGCAACTTTTTGTTGCAGCTGGTGGGTGAGCCCAACAGGGGAGGGACTATGTTAGACCTGTTGTTTGAAAACAGAGATGGGCTGGTGGGACATGTGGTGACTGGAGGCTGCTTGGAGCATAGTGATCATGAAATTACAGAGTTCTCAATATTTGGTGAAATCAGGAGGAATATCAATAAGACTCTTAAATTGCACTTCCAGAGGGCAGACTTTGCTCTATTCAGGAGATTTATTCAGAGAGTTCCACGGGAAGCAGCCTGTAAAAACAAAGGAGTCCAGGAAAGATGGGCGTGCTTCAAAACAGAGATCTTGAAGGCACGGGAACAGACTGTCTGTCCCTGTGTGCCGAAAGATGAGTTGACAAGGTAAACGTCCAGCCTGGATGGGCAACGGGGTTCTGAAGGAATTTAGGAATAAAAAGACAATGTATCATCTTTGGAAGGAGGGTCAGGTCTCTCAGGAAGTATTTAAAGGGGTTGCTAGGGCATGTAGGAAAAAAATTAAGAGATTCCAAAGCTTTGTTCAAACTTAATTTGGCAACTTTTTAAAGGATAATAAAAAAAAATTTTTACAAATATATTAATGGCAAAAGGAAGGGTAAGACCAACCTTTGTTCTCTACTGGATGTGAGAGAGAATTTAGTAACTGCAGATGAGGAGAAGGCAGAAGTGCTTAGTGCCTTGCCTCAGTCTTTAGTGATAAGATGGCTTGTCCTCAGGACAATTGTCCTCCTGGCTTGGCAGATGGTGTCAGGGAGCAGAATGGTCCCCTTGTTATCCAGGAGGAGGCAGTCAGAGAGAACTGCTGAGCTGCTTGGATGTTCATAAATCTATGGGACCAGATGGGATCCATCCCAGGGTGATGAGGGGGCTGACAGATGAGCTTGTGAAGCTGCTCTCCATCATTTACCAGCAGTCCTGGCTCACTGGTGAGGTTCCAGATGACAGGAAGCTGGTCAATGTGACACTCATTCACAAAAAGGGTAGGAAGGAGGATCATGGTAATTATAGGCCAGTTAGCCTAACCTCAGTACCTGGGTAAGGTCATGGAACATTTTATATTGAGTGTCATCACACAGCACTTAAAGAATGGCCAGGGTATCAGACCCAGCCAGCAGGAGTTTAGGAGGGGTAGGTCATGTTTGACCAACCTGGTCTCCTTTAATCACTAGGTGACCCATCTGGTGGATGCAGGAAAGGATGTGGATGTTGTCTATTTGGACTTCAGCAAGGCCTTTGACACTGTCTCCCACAGCACACTCCTGGAAAAGCTGCAGCCCATGACTTGGACAGGAGCACTCTTTGCTGGGTTAGGAACTGGCTGGATGGCCAGCCCAGAGAGTGCTGGTGAACGGTGCTGTGTCCAGTTGGCAGCCAGGCACCAGTGGTGTCCCTCAGGGGTCTGTGCTGGGGCCAGTTCTGTTCAATATTTTTACTGACGACATGGATGAGGGGATTGAGTCTTTCATTAGTAAATTTGCAGATGACACTAAGCTGAGAGTGTGCGTCCCTCTGTTGGAAGGTAGGAAGGCTCTGAAAAGAGATCTGGAACGGTTGAGTAGATGGGCAGAGTCCAATAGGATGAAGTTTAATAAATCCTAGTGCCAAGTCCAGCATTTTGGCCACAATAACCCCCTGCAATGTTATAGTTTGGGGATGGTGTGGCTGGACAGTGCCCAGGACCTGGGGGTACTGGTCAACAGCCAACTGAACATGATCCAGCAGTGTGCCCTGGTGGCCAAGAAGGCCAATGGCTCCTAGCCTGTATCAGGAATAGTGTGGCCAGCAGGAGCAGGGAGGTCATTCTTCCCCTGAACTCAGCACGGGTGATGCTGCACCTTGAGTGCTGTGTCCAGTTCTGGCCCCTTAGTTTAGGAAGGACACTTGAGCAAGTTCAGTTGAGACACTTGAGCACGTCCAGAGCAGGCAACGAGGCTGGTGACAGGCTTGGAACACAAGCCCTGTCATGAATGACTGAGGGAGCTGGGGGTGTTTAGCCTGGAGAAAAGGAGACTCATGGGTGACCTTATCACTCTCTACAATTTCCTGAAAGGTGGTTGTAGTCAGGTGGGGTTGGTCTCTTTCTCCAGGCAGCAACTGACAGAACAAGAGGACAGTCTTAAGCTGCACCAAAGGAAATACAGGTTGGATATTAGGAAAAAATTTTATACAGAAAGAGAAATAAAGTACTGGAATTGTCTGCCTGGGGAGGTGGTGGAGTCACCATCCCTGGATGTGTTTAAAAAAAGATTGGATATGGCACTCAGTGCCATGGTTTAACTGAGGTGTTAGGGCACAAGTTGGACTCGAGCATCTTGAAGGTCTCTTCCAACCGTGTGATTCTGTGATTCTGTGATGTAGCTTTTAAAGACAGTTTTGTAGGTCTGCTTAGCTCAAAGACAGATTAATTCAGTGATCAAAGAAATTAAAATATTGACTTAATTTCTCAACCGTTTAAAGAAATTTGAATTTGAAGGTAATTATATGAATTTCATAATTTTAAATTCAGCTTCTGAGCATTTGAAAAACTGATAGGTAAAAATAAGATTTTTCAATTATTTTGATCTTCACTCTGCATACTTCATTTAAGCAAGTAGGAATGGATGCATTATTAGAGTTATATATTATTACATAATTAGTATCAAGGAAAATATTTTAAAATAATTTAGTAAGGAAACTCTGAGAACTGTAGCAGGACAAAGGTACATAAATATATTTAATGGTCAGTTTCTGCCTGGGGAAAAGAAATGTGAAGCAATGTGCAATGCAGTCAGGAGCTCAGAGGAGAAGAACAAAACTATTCTTTTCCTTAGAACACTGAGATTAAATACTACATCATATTACTCAGCAGAATGTTACCTTCATTAGACCACTCTGGGCTCTTAAGTGCAATGAGAAATATGTTAGATGCTTTAGAAAATTCTAGTAGGGTTACTGTTCCTGAAAAGATTAAAAACAAGCTTGAATAAAAACCATTGTCTTCTGCTCTGCACATACATCATGGAAGAAACGTGTCTCCTTCACAGACTAGCAGACAGTTTTTTATCAACTGACTAGATACTGGAGGAAAGGAAGGGAGGGAAGTGCTTCAAACCATTCATAGAAGTGTATGGTACTGGCATCAGTGAGGCTTAGATTTCCTAGGGGATGTTGGGAAGCCTCTAAGGCAAAAGATCCATAGAGGTGTTCTCTCATGTTCCCTTGTAAAGAGGCCTCCTCTTCAACAGTTTCTCTTCTGTTTTGTGGAACTGAATGTCAGTGTATAAACTGGTCCTATGCTCTTGATGCTAAAAATGAAGAGCTCCCACAAAACCACCATTGTTGAGACCTCAGTCATGTTTCTCTGCAAATTTTAACCTTCTCTGTCAAAATAAAGCCAAAATTTTGAAACGTGTGCAAACATTTTCACATAAATGGTAGCCACATGTATTAAAAATAGTTAATCACACTCAGACCTAAAAACAGGATCACTGCCTTTATGCCAAGTAACCTTTAACTCTATTCTCAAAATATAAAGTGTTTAGGTAATAGGAAGACTTCTTTACTTAACTGTGTTACGCTGGCTTAATACAACTTCATAAAGGGAAATCTGCTTCAACACTATCAGCTTAACTTTTTTAAATTAGAAATTATGAAATTTATCTCCAGGATAAAAATACTCCACATCCCCAAATCCTGGAAATAACCCACAGAGAAGTAAGAGAATTCTGAATCATGTTAAAAATGGAGTTGAACAAGATTTTTTCCTCAATGCATTAATTAGCTCAATACTATAACATCTGTTGGGTTTAGGGTAGTTTTTACCATTTCAGTTAAAATCCATGTTTCAAACTTTCTTTTTCTGTTCTGTTGAATACCAAATTTAAATTGACTGCCACATCTATTTTTAAAAATTACTATAAGTCAAATTTTTAGCTGGTAATTGACAGCATCTCTACCATATGAGCTCCCATGGTAGAAAAGGTTCAAAAATAGTTGAGACACATGTTCTATCTGAGATATTTAAATCAAGAAGTACCTGATTCCAAAATGCTACGTGACATGTAACTTTTAATATCTAAATTTTGTCTCAAAGTATTTTGTAAAAACTGAAATCAGCTAAAAGGTCTTTGCTTAACTTCATTCCTTAGTAATATAACACTACATTTTCACGGCTTTGAATTATAGTACATTTATAAAAGTCAAACATCAGAAAAGAAAATTAGTCCTCCCTGTGACCATAACATAAATTTAAAAGTGGAGCCAAATTTTATGGGATTGAAAATTATGTGGCTATTAATTTAACAGAATGATTTTGTAGAAATGCCAAATATACCATGCAGTCTGCTTGACTGCTGCCCTGCCAGTACCCTCCATCATCAATCACACAGGTTATCCCATTGTGTTATTTTTGATCTACTAACCTATTTCAGACTAGATTGCACAAGCATACACTCCACAGAACAGAAATAAATGAGATGTCGTATAATAGAATCTCTCCTAGAACCAAAATATTTCAAGAAATGTTATATTACTTTACAAAAAGTTCTCAGTCAGCATATCAGGGATGTGCAGTACAACACAGTAAAATAAATTAAAAGGTGCATAGCCAGGCATAGAGAAACAAATTATAAAACTCCTCTCTGATGGTCAAAAAGAGAATTCTGGAAGTCAAATTCTGACTTCTGACATTTGATATTTACTTTTATTTTTTTAAAAGCAGTCTATAGTTTCACTTATTTTTTTTTAAGACACTGAAGGAAAGCTGGCTGCCACCAGAAGCTGATAAATTGTCCTTACAACATTAAGTAAATACATGAAAAATGTACATGAAAAGCTAAACTACCAGCAAAACTCATTTAACATCAATGGTCTACTGTTTGTTGGTTTCTAATATGTATTCATAAATGTCAAAACACAACAGAGCTCCTACAGGAGAGAGATGAAAATTGAAGGGCTCAGCTGCTCCTGAACAAGGCGCTTCCTCAGCACTAATGCAATGCAACATCTCCCTTCGTTCCTTGTTCAGTCTGTCAAAAACTTGGATCAGTGAGCTTTTCCTGGCCAGAGAAGTGAAGCTACACAGATAGGAAGAGAAGGTAGGGGAGAAACTGGAAAATTTGAGCTAGTAAAAAATTAGGCCAGCAGCAAATTGCTACCTCCTTGCCCAGAGCAAGAATGACACTGTGACTCAGAAAGGTGTCTGAATTTTGATGGTTTTAGGGCATCTCATGAAATAATGTCATTTAACTGCTGCACTTTCTATGCTTAATAAAGGCAATACAATGCTAGAATCAGTTATTGGGAGAAGCTATAAAAAAGCTCAGGTTATGTTAAAATATATAGGGGACCATATCAATGTAAGTATCTGAAGGTAATTCTACCACAAGTCAGCTAAGTAAGCCTCAGCCTCCTGGACACAAAGATTCTATGATCTTTCATTTTTGGGGAAAAAGACTGACCCATTGGTAACCAAAGCCAAGAGCCTTCAGGTGACCATAATGGAGTTATTTATCACATGAAAAGACATGGGGCTGTTCACATAACACTTTGCAGATGCTGCTTTGGGTGCAAACAGCACCACTCTGTAACACTGAGGGAAGGGGAAACCCTTTGTTCTATGAAAACCAACAAAACCTCTGAGTTTGACACTGGTGTCTTTGGCGGGCTTTGGCGGGAAGAAGAACACCTCTCCTGCTCCACTCTCCCTAAGGAAAGTTCCCCTTTTTGTCCATCCTTGGCAGTGCTCTTCTTGTCCTGTTCTGCCCATTCTGGATGGCAGGGGAGAGTGTGCCTTCAGCGAGTTTGCTGCTGACACAAATATGTGTTTGCAACCAGGTGTCTCCAACCATACCAGGGGCTAATGTTTGCTAATGTCCATTTATGTTCTCTGTATCTTCTGGCTATTCTCAACCTGTAAATGTTAAACTTTCAGAGTCTAGGAATCTTTGTTGTGTTGACTGAAGCCCATCAGGCCTCAGCCAGCAAAATGCAAATCCTTGGTTAAAAGAGTTTCTTGAAGAAAACCCTCAATTGCCCCCTACCTTGGCAAAGGCGAACAAACCCATGACAAAAGTGACTTAAATATTTAAGGAGTTGTATCATTTCCAACAGAGCCACTGACCACAACCCTCTGGCTGCGTCCATCTGTCCCATGGCTTATGCCCCAGATAGCCCACCCTCCAAAGCCAGGGCTCTGCAGTGTGGGGCTCGGGCTCTTGTGTGGGATTGTGTCCAAAGCCTCACAGGGCTCTGGGCACATCAGGGGCTATAAGTGCCTAAATCCAAGGACTGCACCATGCCAGTCCCAGGCTTTTGGCCGCAGACGGGATGTTGGGTGTGGCCCATTGTGACACAGGCCTGTTGTGTCAGAGCCCTTGGGGATGCAGGACATTGTGGTGCCCAGAGATTCTTGTGACATGGCAGAGCCCCACCCTGCTCGAGGGGTATCTAAGGGGTGCAGAGCCCTGGAGTGCCCAGTGCCAGGAGAGCAGCTGTCTCACAAGGAAGCACCTCCCCTGAGAGCCTCTGCAGCAGAGTATGATGGAGATGCTCTCAGAGGAGGCAAACCCCAACTCCCCCCTCCTTGCCATGGAGCTGGCAAGTCAAGTGACAGCCAGCCATTGAGGGAGAGGGGACAGAGGGAGCTGGGATGGGGCCAGAGGGCAGCTGCCTGGGAACCAGGGCCCAGTAGCCCCTGATTTGCCAAGGCAGTCGTCTCCTTCCCTCTCAGACAGGGCACAGAGCCAGGGCCCTGCCCCACACAGCCCCTGCTGCTCTCCAGACCTCTCCCCTGGGTGGCAGCTGGAAGAGCTCCTAGAGCAGTGGGAGCAAACAGACAAGTGGGGAGAGTGGGACTGGGCCAGGGAGGAGGGAGAAGAGGAACCCTTCATGGACCAGGAACTGCCCAAGTGGAGGAATCTGTCAATTTGGGAGAGACCCCGAGAGCTGTCCCAGGAGGAAGATGACAGTGATAAAGTGCTTTCCCAAGTGGAACACTCCATTCACCAGGCGCTGTCCGAAGGGGAAATCAATCAAGACCCAGAATTGTCCCAAGATGGAGACGAAAGTGACAAAGAGGAGTTGCAGGATGACTGGGAATGCATCAACATCCAAACCATTGGGGGTCAACCCCAGGTACCCACAGCTGCTGCAGGACCCCAACGCTGCTCCCCAGGACTCGGCCAAGGCAGCAGCTTGTCCGGCCTTGGCCGAGCAGGTGAAGGCAGCTGGGGCACAGATCCAGGGCCCTGCCCCGCACAGCCCCTGCCGCCCCCCGGGCCCCTCAGCTCCCAGCCAGGAGCCCTCGGGGAGCCGCCAGCTCCCCCTAAGAAGCGCTCGTCCCGCTTCAGGCGTGCGCTGCAGGCGCTGTTCCACCACCCCTGCCTGAGGCCACAGCCGGACGGGGAGAACCCGCTGCCCGCGCCAGGCTGGGCCCCGCTAGTGGCGGCTGGCCCGGAGCCTGCCCAGCATCCTGAGCGGGCCACACGGGCTGCCTTCACCTGGATGTGTCCCTCCAGGCTGAGCAGGACTGCAACAAAAACCACTCTCCCATTACTATGAAAGTTGGGTTTAGGAAACAGTAGTAGTAAGAACGAAAAACAGGAAAAAAACCCATTAAAAAATCCCCCCCCAAAAAAAACAAACCAACCAAACAAAAAGAATAGGAATAAGAATAAGAAGATGATAAAGAAATAGTAGTAGGACATTATAATAAGAATAAATAGAATAACAATAAAAATAGTAAGTTGAATAAGAGTATGAAGATGAAGAAGAAATTGTAGAATTGTAGTAGTAATAGTAGTAGTAGTAGTAGTAGTAGCAGTAGTAGTAAATAAAGAAGAAAAAGAAGAAGAAGATAAAGAGGAAGAAATAATAGCAGTAAGTAATAATAATAAGAAAAAGACTAAGAATAATAAGTTGAATATGAATTAGAAGAAGAAGGGATAAGAGTAGAAATAAATAATAAATAGAATAGGAAAAACAATAAGAAGAGTAAGAAAAATAAGAATGACTAAGATGAAGAAAAAGGAGTAGTAGTAGTAGTAGTAGTAGTAGTAGTAGTAAAGAAGACAACTAAGGTGAAGAAGATGGAATACTAGTAGTCATAAATAATAATATCAAATTAAAAACATATCCACATAACTTCTAGAATCACAGAATGAATGGAAGGTCCTTAAAGATCATCTAGTTTCAACTGATTATCTTCTGCTCTCTCTCTCTGAGACCTCTTTCCTATTTATTTCTATCTCTTTACCTCCCCTTTCCTGTTAAACAAAATCCAGGTTAAATGAAATCCATATGTTTGCATCTCCTTTGCATCTTCAACCGGGCAGAGGCATCTCTCCCTAATGGGACTATATCACCTGCACAGGGTCCCTTCCAGCTGCAAGCATGCCATGATTCTGTCAGCTCCGTGCTTCCCTTTTCTTCTTCCCTTTGCTTCGAGCTGGGAATGTACTTGAAAATGTCCAGAAAACAAACATCTGCTGTCTGCTCTGGGAGCCCACACAGCTTCAGGACCTTGTCACCTGCATCTGCATGGCTACCTTGGGAGGCAAGGCAGAAACAGCACCCCGGGAGCCTCGATAATTCCCCTCTGTTATCCGTGGCACACGCTGCAATGGTCTGGAATTCCAGTTTCCAGCAAGGAAAAGATGTTCCTGCCCTTTAAGGCAAAGCTCTAAAAGGGCCAAAACCCAAAGGGAGCATGATCTTACAATGACATTTCACAACCAGCCTTCATAACTTAATCAAGCCTTGTTTTTGCATGTGAATTGGGAAAAATGATGTTGTGAGGGCCTTTGGCTGGAACTGCCATGGGTACAGATAGACACTAGCAAAGGAACAGAGCAGACAAAGGAAGGTAGAAGAGAAAAAAGGACACAAAGAGCACTAAGCTGAGAAGGTGGCACTCTGAAAACCAAAGTGGAACTTACTGAAAAGGACTGGGACAGAAATAAAGAATTATCAAACTTTTATTTACTATCTGAATCCAATTTCCTTACTTGATCACAAATCTCCTCCTGATAACAACACTCATCCAGCATGGTTTTCAGAAAGTCCTTAGTTCTGAGTGGATGTTGCAGGGTGCAGACAGATTAAAACGCAGAATGGCATTTTTCCTTATTCTCCTTAGCAGGGGACATGATGAGGAACCTGGAAGAAAAGGGAAGCTTGCATTTGCCCTTCAGTGGGATGTGGAGGAGGCAAGAAGGTCCCATAACCTCTGCAGCTGTTCCCATAGCCATGTGAAGCCTGATCCCAGACCCCCAAGGGTCACATTAATGTGTGCCTTAATGCAATGCTCGCTTGGTATTGAGGGGCAGCACAGCAATTTTATTCCCTGGCTCTTCTCAGTGGTGCCAAGCAAGAGACAAGAGGCAACAGGCAGAAACTGATGCACAGGAAGTTCCACCTGAATATGAGGAACTTCTTCACTGCACAGTGACTGTGCGGAGAGGTTGTGGAGTCTCCCTCACTGCAGATATTCAAGAGCCAACTGAATGCAATCCTGTGCCATGTGCTCTGGGATGGCCCTGCTTGATCAGGGAGATAGACCAGATGTGGTCCCTTCCAACCGCACCCATTCTGTGATTCTGTGATCCCTAAGGACTATAATTGAGTGATTTGCCATTTTGTTTCTTCTGCTGATGTTAAAGATCAAAGTGATGTACAATTCACCAGAAACCCCCTGAGTTTCTATAAGCTGAAAAGATTTACATCTGTTCTGAACATATTCTAAAGATTTTTAAGGAGTTTGATTGTCAAGAACAGTCATCTCTAAATGCATCTAGTAGAAGTACTTTCTGATCACAGAGACTGTCAATGGGAGAAGCTCAATAACAGCTCAAAAGTGAAGATGGAAACTCGCCAAAAAATTGGATTGTTGCATAGAAACAAGGGAGGGTATCCAGAAAGGAGGAAATAATACACTTGAAAAAGTAAAGAATATTAGATTGCATTTAGTTAAAATTTATAAAATTATCTTGGTAGACTAGAGACTGAGAATTTTTTATTTTTATGTATATTTTTATAAATGTACTGTTCTCATGGAAGTTAACATTTTTCCTATAAAATATTTCATGTGGGAATATATTTGCCATGCTTAACTATATTAAATTCAATATTTAAGTTATATCTTTTACTTGTTCAGGGTAAATATGTTTCCCAGTTCTTCCAACATTTGAAATAAACTAACATAGCTGGCTTTAAATAAGAAGGATTTGACTGTTATATGCAATTGACTGGAAGATTCCAAATTATCATGTTTTGAGATCTCTTCAGACTGATCCTGCACTTTCATTTCTCCAGTTGCAGCTAGTTCATTGTGTAAATCTTTCACATACATGAAGCAGATTCATGCCAATGTGTGGGACTTGCAATTCATTGCAAGGTAAATTTAAAGTTCCTCATCCAGATTTTGTTTTAAACAAATTTGCTCTCCCTTCATCTCAGAATGCTTCAGCTCTTTATAATCCCATATTAGCTGCAGGCAGACAAGACTAAGAGAAAGTCAGTAACCGAACACTGGTAAAAACCAATTTGAAGTCTCAGCGAACCACACTGCTTTGGAATTATATTTGTGTTTTATTTTAGTTATTCTTTCAGACACAGCTATATAATTGTGTTGGGAACTGAAGAAAATAGAATGTTACATAAAGCAAAATTAATTCAGAACTTCTTTTTTTTTTCATTTTGTTTGGGTTTTTTTGGTTATTAAATTGCCTAGTCTACTACCTCTGGTCAGGGCTCTATCTCCTTTTTTTTCAGTGGAAGCATTTAACCCTTCTTTAAGACTCAGCGTTCAGCTGCATACAAATCCATTTAATTACCTGTGATTAGCTTCCGACATGACACACTAATCCATTTGGATTCCAACATCAGAAGGAAAAGAAAACGAACAAAGAAAGCCCTACATAATCTGACCACTGTTTGAAGGGTTCATCCTTGAGCATGAGAGATACCCAGCAGAGTCCTGAGGAAAATAATAGATACTGTAATATCCAGTTCAGAAGATTAAAAAAATGTTCCTTTCACCTTAGGAAAAAAAAGTTTAAACTACAGACTAAAATGGTATTGAAAAGTCAGTTGTAGTCAGGGAGTGCAAACCTGCAAATGTTTTAGGGCTTACCATGAAAACATTATCCATTGATGCAACCTGAAACAGACAACATCACTAACTATTCTGGAAGTTCTTGAATGCTTAAAACTGTGTGAGTTCGAATTTTTGTGCTTATATCCCAATTAAAAGAAGTAATATCAATTAAAACCATACAAAACGTTGTTTTGAAACTGTGATTATTTTGGATAGGGTTTTTAGTTTGTTTTTTCTAAGGAGCAAAGTATAACAAGTATTATTGCCCTCTTTCAGAAAGTCACAAGCTAGCTAATGAAAACCTAAGCTTCCTGCTCAATAATTAGTGTAATTTATTGTTTTAGTGGTGTATTCTAGCAGACTCAATATGTATCAATTGAACACTTTTCTGATAGTAGAAGTTTTATTGACAGGGTTAGCTACACTTCATAGATTTCTTCCCAATCACACAGTTTGTTTCAAAGGTCTTACTCTAACCACTATTATATTAGAGAAATCAGAGCTGCGATTTATTTTAAAAAACCTTCATTTTATATAACAAATTTTGGAGTTACTGCAATGAATTTAAATAACTTTATATGTAAACAATATAAAAAAATGGATGGTTCTATCAGGTTTCTGTTCACATCAGGAACCTAATCTCCACTAGCCTTTAATAGAAGCAGTAAATTGCCTTAAGGAAAAGAAAAAAAAAATTAGAAAAGCATACATATGGGAATAAATTATGCAGAAAGTTGAACTAATTGAATATTAAATTATCACTTTTTATTTCATTATAAAGCGTTTTCTAAGATTTTTTTAAGAAAAAAATATTTTTATTTAGGTTAATTATTTTTCATTATTTTGCTGCAGATAACCAAACCTGTTATCAACTAGTTGGTTTTGTCTTTTTTTCTCCTTTTTCAGATTTTATTAGCATATTGGGTCTACCAGACTTGGTTTTTAATTCATGCATTATAGTTCATGCATTAATTCATGACCTAATGCAAGAACTATAAAAGAATATTTTGAGACCCCTAGCAGAAGGCAAGAGTCCGTCAATTTCCCAGAGACTTTGTGCAAGTTCTGTCCCTGGAGGTTTTAAAGGACTCACATGGATAAAGTTCTGAGCAACCCAGCCTGATGTCAGAGATGACCCTACTTTAAACCTAAGACATCCAAAGATCTCTTCCAACTTGAATTATTCTACAAAAGAATGCTGAAAAAAATCAAAACTATTACTTGGCTCAGCCATCTTCAATTGTGGTCAAAAAGCCCTTCAATATTATTCTACTAACAACCGTAGCAAAGGTAATCTTCACCAGTTACTGGAATGGTAGATCCCAGGTAATGGAATTTGCCACCATAGTTGTTTATATTTCATCTATACAGGCAGCTTTAATTATCCATATTTAGATTATGTCATTATGCTACTGCAAGTCAAATAGAGACTTATTAGCAGGTAATATAATTTCACCCCAAAATTTAAAAAAATATACAGCATTGTACTGCTTATACCAATACTAACTTACTGCAGTAAAAATTCCAAAACCAATCCACAAACACAATAAAACTCGGCAAGAGAGGTCTTCAAGAAGGGGAAAAGGCATGAAATTTTCTTTGACAGAAATAGATGTAAACAAAAACTACTCTCATATGTGACTGGTCATTCAGAATTGCTTAAAGCAATGAAGTACTGTGAACAAAGCATAATATAACACATTATTCTTCTCTCTAGAGCATGATGGAACTTGATGCCTGACCTTTCCCCTAAGCAAGAAACAAGATTTAAGGCCTTCATATTAAATTTGGCATAGAAATTAAGATCAGGCAAATGGGAGAGAAAATAGAGCTGTTTCACTGAGCATATTAATTAAATCAACCTAATAAAACATAAATTATTTTTAATAGCTGCAGGTAGAAAAATAAAGGAACTGGGAGGTTCTCAGAATATAACAAAGCATCTTTGATGCAAATGAATAATTAGATAATTAGATACTTATAAATTACATAGAATCATAGAATCATTAAAGTTGGAAAAGACCCCTAAGAACATTGAGTCCAACCTTGGACTGAACACCATCATGTCAACTAAACCTTTGCACTAAGTGGCACATCCAGTCGTTTCTTGAACACCTTCAGAGATGGTGACTCTTCCACTTCCCTGGGGAGCCCATCCCAATGCTTCACCATCCTTTCAGTGAAGAAATTGCTCCTTATGTCCAGCCTGAACCGTGGGGCAGCTTGACCCCCACATGTCAACACCTCCTTTCAGGTGGTTATAGAGAGCAAAAAGGTCCTCCCAGAGCCTCCTTTTCTCCAGGCCAAACACCCCCAGCTCCCTCAGCTGCTCCTCTTCAGACCTGTGCTCCAGACCCTTCCCCAATTCAGCTGCCCTTCTCTGGACTCACTCCAGCCCCTCAATGCCTTTCTTGTAGTGAAAGGCCCAAAACTGGCACAGGATTTGAGGTGTGGCCTCACCAGTGCCGAGCACAGGGGACAATCCGTGCCCTGGTCCTGCTGCCACATTACTGCTGATCCAGGCCAGGTGCCATTGGCCTCCCTGGCCCACTGAGCACACCTGGCTCATGTCTAGTTGCTGTTGACCAGCACCCCCAGCTCCTTTTCCTCTTTGCACCTTTCCAGCCACTCTTCCTCAAGTGCAGGACTTGGCATATGACTTTTTGAACCTCATACAACTGCCCTCAGCCCAGGAATCCAACCTATCCAGATTCCTCTCCTACATGGCAAAGCTTGTCAAAGTAATTAACTTCCAAGAGTTCCTATAGCTTACTAACATTTTCAACTGTCTCTATCGGGAAAACGAATTCAGAACTTGGGCACAAAATCCTCAACAGCAATGTTGAGCAATGCTACATGCAGCATCTACTGCAGAGTTGGAATTAACAGCAGCATTTTAACATTTTAACATAACTGTCTTCAATACCAGACACACATAAAATATGCTGGCTTTGGATAAGTATCAGCTACTTTGAAATGCAAAGGTTTGTTGCACATGGATTACTTAGCAGTGACAAACTGAAACACAGTTTGAATGAATAAAGCAGTCCACGTACTTAAATATGCATAAATTTTCATTTATTTTCAGTTTCCCTGAATTACAGATAGCATGATATTAGTCAGATGATAAGGACAGCTGCTTTTTTGTCATGGAGTCTTATTGTGAAGGAGGGTTATCAGCTTCTCTAGGCATTGTAAAAGTGTAATCACACTAGGATTCAGTAACTTACATCCTGAAAATTGTCCACTAGGGTGTTTTTTTTGTTTGTTTGTTTTTTGGGTTTTTTTTTTGTGCAATTTCTGGGCAATGACCTTGCGTTTTCACATACTGTTGAGCAAACTCTTAGTGATAAATTTTTAGGTTGTTAAATAACACCCTGTCCAAACTGGTTTTTGTTGCAACATCTCATTATTTCATTGCACAGACTTATATTAATTTAACTATGAATTATAAGAAAAAAAAGTTCAGATAACAGTAACAGTGGTTATTTCAAGTGAACCAATAAAATGTATTAATTTATTAATATGTTTGTCATAAATCTGTTTACTTTGAAAACTTGACAAAAAGCAGTAAGAAGTGTTTTCCTTAATCTCAAGTCTTACATATTACTTTTAAGTGGGTTTTATGGTATATATTTCAAATGTATAGAGAAAATATATTGTAATTTAAAAAATCTAAGCCATCCTATTTTACCATTCCTAATCTCCAGAAGTGATTTGTTCCTTCTCTCCTTGACATGAGAGCTACTTCTCACAATAAAAATGTATTTTCTGACAAACATGCTTTGCCATGTTTTTTTCATATTTTCTCTGATCTTATGCTTCCTACTTCATCCATTAATAGTCCCCTTTTGCTAAAAATTCACAGCAAGTAGTACACAAAAAAATGAGTGTGCATATTTGTAAATTTATACCAGCTAGCATTTCTGCTGAATAATTGTTTCAAACAATGTTTATTACTGAACTAGAATGCCTTGGTACTGACTCTTATTCAATTTCCTAGAAAAAGACAAAGTTTATTTTTTTTTCTCTCAGATAACAAAAACATAAATTGCATTTAAAACACTGCCAATGGCGAAACTAAACATATGATACAAAAAAAGTGATTTTTTTTTTTTGCAGAGTGTGTGAAGTGCTTGGCACAGTCATCAGAAGGAAAACAATGAACTCACTGGCCTCCATGCTGGTCTGACCCTTGTGAACCCATGAGCTACGCATTAGTCACTTCTAGAAAAGGCAGCTTGACTCCTTCTCATACCTGGCTCAGATTGTTTGATTAGAAAGAGCTCAGAGGTTAACACTATTGTTCCATGTTTTCCCTCCTCTTTTGCTGTGCTGCTCCCCAGTGATCACGTGTGTGAGAGCTCAACAGCATCTCTGTAGGCTCCATGATCTGTAGGAATGAGCTGAGCCTTCCCTCATAGCACAGCTATCTCTACATACATGTACAGGGATTTTGCATTATTCTTCCCTGTCTCTCTGTTTTGGCCTCATAGTTGACTCTGGGTTATACCACAAATGGCATTCAGCAGAAATTTTGGAATTTAAGTCTACCTTGTACTTTTTAAAAAAATAATATTAACAACAGCTTTACTGCTGACTGCTCTTTTTTGGTCTGACCAAGCCATGTATGTTGCGGTTACTTTCAAGCGAGTAAAAACTGCTCCTTTTCGTCAAGGATGAAAAAGAGTCATTTGTGGAAGTTAGCTTATCCACTAAATTAATTTTTAGATCACTTCAACACAATTGTCTGCTTTGCATCTGTACAACCAACAGTTTCCTGAAATGAGTTATGCCTTTAGAGCCAGGTGATGAAATTACAGGAGCACTCACCTTTAAACTAACAAAACTGCCTTGTAATTTACCATTACAGCACTCTGATAATTCTCCTTATAATTGCAAAAAAATGCTTTGAAAAAAAAAAATTAAAAATGCAAATCTTACAGGACCTTGTGTATCCTGCTTTTGAAGTAAAGACCATAACAGCTGAAACAAGTCTGAGCAAGAACATCTGAAGAATTCATAATTGCAATCTAAAGGAAAACCTTCTCTTTTCATGCTAAGTCAGCTCCCATATATCTGTGTATATGGCACTTCTAGCATTTTCTTCCTCCAGCCTTCAGGAAGAGGAAGTCAGGAACATTTTAATAGGACAGATGTCATAAATTTTAATTTCCTTTAAGTATAACAACAAATTATATTCTAATGGGCAGAATTCATTTTCATAGCTATTATTTTTATATTTTAACAATTTTCACTACTGAGTACACTTAAATAAAAAACAGAAATATATCAGATGGCCATTACTTGTCCTTGAGGGTTTTTTGTCTTATTTTCCACAGTCATTATTCTACATAAAATTGACAGGATTATATTCAAATAAATAAATAAATCTTCTACAACAGTGATTTCTGATCAAAGGTCACTGGCTCTTTCAAATCTTTTAGGCCGTTTACCAACAGATGCCAATCAGTAAAACAATCCCTAATGGTTCCCCAGGGAACATAGGGACTGTGGAAGAAAAGTCATCCTGAGCAGCCACTAAAACTCAATGACCGAACTATGTAAGAATATCTATTACTGTCCTTTTGGCTACCAATTTTGTTTTGTCTCCTTTCCTATCATTAGTCATTTCTTAATATATATTGCACACTCTAAAACATTCACCCTTTGCCAAAACACAGACAATCCTTTCACATACTGTGGTATTATTCACAATCTCTCAGGACTCTGAGAAGTATCAGGATGGATCCTGGAAACAACAAAAGGTCATATAACTATTTTTAAAATGCCAGCCATCCTGTTCATAAATGCTCACCGTACAAGTAACAGTTACCACTTTCACAGTGTCTCCAAAATAAGTAATGTGTCACAAAGGATTTATACTTGAGATGCAATCATTCCTTACTGCCCAAATCCTCCAATGGAACAGAATTATATTTCTTTCTTTCTTTCTTTGCAGTATAGTCTCTCTGCCATCCCTTGGTATACAATCCTCATATTTGCTGTTCATCTGACATATTGAATAGCATCCTTAGCTTATGAAAGCAGAGTAGAGACCATTGGAGCCAAGCCATCCCCATGCCCAGCTTCAAAACCATATTCTAAAGGATCCCTCTAACTTCCTGAATATGCAGAAATTTACTGAATAAGTTGATTCTTCACTCCTACTTTCTTCCAGTATCTCTTGATTCACAACCAGCAAGTCATCCCTTTTCACCTACCAATAATCAAATGGATGTTTACCTTCATAAACTAAGAAAGAAGTTGAGGATCATACCTAAATTGGCGCAAATGACTTTGTCAGAATTGCTGTAGGATGAGGATATGGATACTTTTGATGTCTAAATAAGGTTCTAAAGGACCCTAATTGCTCTTCTGATGTCCTGGTTCCATGTAGTAATAGCAAGATGCAAACATTTTCTGTGGATTATATTAATTATGGAAGGCCTCACAATTCCCTCCAGAATTAGACAGATAGCAGAAGTTCAGGACAAAGAGTACAAGTGTTGAAGAATGAGGCAGAACATTTACATAGTCTTTGCATCTCTAGATCATCTAGGCTTCCCTCCCAGCAGGCACAAGAAATCATTCATCTCAGCTGACCCCATTACTGTATTGCTTCAGAAGGTTTTTATCATTAAAAGAAATGTGCAAGTACAAAAGTAAGAAACTCCCTCCTCCACTGACATACAACTATATATTGCAGAGTAATTAGAAAAAATCCAAGACAGTGGGTACACTCAGTTAATTAACTCTGCGACTACGAAGAGGAAGTTGTAACATTAAAAATTAAACAGTGATTTCTACTACACATTTAAATGGGGAGGAATAACCATCTTTAAATAAAACAGAACAGGTGCAAAAGAAAACTAAAACATACTTTATTCTTAGGATAAAAACCTGAAAAATATTAGTGTTAATAAAATCAATATGGACTTAATTAACAGATAACAATACAAGAAAGTTGCCTAAGAATAAAACAAGGATTTCTATTTATTGTGTTTTGAACTGTAAAGATTCACCCTCATCTTTTTGTCTCTTCTCCCTCAAAAAAAAAAAAATTCACAGAGTTTTCCCCAGTCAACCCCACAGTCACGACCATAAACTAGGTTGCATATTTATGTGCCAATTCAAAATGAGTTTTTTAAAACAATCCTCATAAGAAGCAAGGTTCACTTCTTAATCAGGTCATGATGTAAAAAATTATTCAGTTCCCCAGTGCAATAAGAAAGGTACACACATATTTGCTTAGGACTGATATTCACTATACTTTTTCTCCCTGACACCAAACAGAGAGATAGAAAAAACGTTTTCATTGTAATAAGAGTAGTCTTGATTGTTCCAGTTTAAAAAGTCATTGCTCGTGGAAGTTAATCTTGTACATCAAATAGACACAGACTCTAAATATTATTTCAGTTTCTGCATAACCACACAACAAGCCTAAAGTCTCATCAATTAATAATGGGAAATTAACATTCTGTAACGGAGTGAAAACAACAGCTAGGAGCCATTAATATCAATTGACATAAACTCCTATGGTTTACAAGAAGCATATCCTTTATTTATATCCACAGTGCTTTGCTCCAAGCTCACAGTACCTGGAGTACAGCATATGTGAGTGTTTTGCTCATAAATTGTATAAGAAAAAGAACAACAGGTATATTAATTTATTTTTGAACCTTCTTATTACTATTCAGTGCATACCAGATCCAATGTGACATCCATCAACTAATTACCTTTTGACAAGAAGCCAAAAGGAAAATACTTAGGCAACCAAAAAACAAGCAGACTTAAAAACAGAATGGAATTACTGAAAGGGAGATACTAAGAAGAATAGGACTATTCATGTAGTACTACACAATTAGGACACCAAATATCACCTGGAAAGGTTAAAAAAAAATTAAAAATACAGGTACTCAAATGCTGGGTACCAGATCTCTGCTAAGGCTCAGTGCTTAATTATGTGCAATTTCTCAGGGTTTTTATAAGCTGGATTTTATATATATATATCTTCTACAAAAGAGTGACAGTTCAATTATAAAGTACAGATGAGTAAAATCAATTCAAAAACTATTCCTAGATGCAAAGTTTTGTCATACTGTCTTGACTTACTTATATTACTTTTTTTTTTTTTTTAAACTACATTGTTGAGTTCTCATTATGACATTCCTCATTATGTGTAAAATCTTGGTGTGGTTGCTGTTAGGGACAGTATTGCACAGATATGTCCATTTTCCAGTTAAAAAAAAAAAAGTTGAAAACCATAAATTGTCTTTTTATTCAGAGATATTCTTTTATACAACTGTTATAAGTATCTAAAATAGACTTATTATTTCATGAGCAATAAATCCTAAAAAATCATGGATGGCCATAATTTAGAAAAATATAACCTTATAGTTCTTAAAGAATAACTAGTTGAAATTTTATTATGTATTTCCTGTCTGTTCCTCAGAATTCCACTATTTTCCGAAAAAAAAAAATCTGGAATAATTTTTACCTCATTAAAATTAATATTTTGCTCACATAAAAATAAAATTCAAAAATAGCATCTCAGTGTCAAAGTCTTTATTACCATATTTTCATAATATTGATCTTTCATCCAAGCATGACAAGAACCACCCATATTGAGTAATAATAGCTAAGGCAAAAAATACTAGACATTAAAAAGAGAAGCAATCTACTGCTACACAACAAAATACATATCTAGACTTTAATCTCATCATAATGATGTGAAGGATCTCATACATATCCCAAAAACCCATTACTAGAAAGATTTTCCTTACAGTTAAATCATTCCATCGTAGAATAAATTTGATCTAGGAAAGAAAATTTCTATTCACAAAAGCAGAACTGAACAGAATATTAATTAACTCATAATGCAGAATAATCTGTAGCAAAGCAGAAAACTAAAGGCAGTAATAGCAACTCTCACCTCTTTGATACAAGACAGTCAGATTGTTATCTAGGCAATCTCACCATGAAAAAAGCTAATACAATAGTACTGTCTGAATATACTGATGAGCTCATAATTGTTTTATGTAATGAGATCTCTTTTCATACTTTTTTCCACATTTTCCCTTTTACCACATTTGTGGGGCTTTTTTTTTTTTTTAAAGAAAAATTTCCCAAACCTTTCTTTCTTTTGTCTATTCAGCATCCTTGGAAAAAACCACCAGATGGCAATGCAGTGTTCAAATATTTCATTTAACATATATCTTATAGGGAAAAAAGTCTATATGCATCAGCATGAGGCTCTCTTTCCTAACCTACTTCCTCTTTGATGAATATTAAATAATTCATAAGCCAAAACTCTGTTCAGCACAAGAAAGTGATCAAATACCATTCAACCTGTAAAGAAGAGAGTTTTAGAAATCTAAGTTCTATGAGTGTAAAAACACATGACTAAAAAAAAAATCAACAATTTAGTTCAAACTATGAAACTGGATAATTTCAGGAAAGGAAAGGAAAACATTTAGAAATACATTACCATAAATTTCTCAAAATATTATCAAGGACAGAACTGAACTGCACAAAAAGTAAATCTACACACTTCTTAGGCACAGCACAAATTTATATGTAGTTTGGTTTCACGCTAAGAAACAGGCATTATCTTCTGCATTTTTGAAGTTTAATTCAAATCCTGTGAAACTCAATCCCTGTAAAATTATGTGCTGAATGAATCAAAACATGTAGGCTTCAAGTATTTATTCTTCCTTTGCACCAAGCAGATCATTGTGATCAGGCAAGAACTGTTTCATGAAGGAAGATGCTTTAAGAAATTTAAAGGAGCTGAGAAGTAGTGCAAAAGTCACCTTCCCATTTAGCAAATCTTATCTGAGCTCTATTATTTGACAAAAGAAAATTCCTCTTTGCAGTTACTGTTGCAGGCTCTGAAGCCTCTATGGTTCAGGGAGACTTCACTGAGTACCTGAAATACCCAATTAATAACCATGATGTCCACTGTGAAGTTAGTGGTTGGCACAGGGAAGCTTACAGCAAAGAATCCTTTCTTTCTTGAGAAGGCATTACAAACTGTAGGTGTTGTATGGTCAACTCTACTTGACAGAAATGTTAAGGTGTGCTTATAAATCTTTTGCATACGTGGATTAGGAAGAAGTTTCTTGCATCATCTTGCATGAATTTTAACTATAGCTGCTCACCTATCCATTCTCATGTAACAAGCACAGTCATCCATGCTCTTAATGAAAGTGAAATCCAACATATATTAAAGAGTAATTTGAAGCTGTTCAGAACTTATTTAAAATATTAACTGGGGAAAAAAGTCTCTTCTGTCAGATAGAGACAATCATACAAGATAAAGTGTTAAACAGGTAAGTTGAAAAGCTGTGAGCAAACTAATTTAAAGTATGTTTTCTGGCTAATGCAATAAATATTTGATTAACACTGTTCCCTTTATTCCCTATATTATTATATTAATTTGATACATAGCACACAGTGGTAGAAAGATTCAAAGACTACCTTGAAGTAATTTAAGTGCTTTGTGTAAGGACCGCTCTCATGATCAGAGATCAAATCCAGTGCAGCACAACCTAAGATTTCTTCTATTGTAGTCTTTTTACCTTCTTTTCAAACAAACAAAACCAAGAATACTATGTTGATTCTAATTGTTTCCACATATAGCTAATTACTTAATATAACTTCAGTCCTTAAAACCAATAGATGGCCAGAATTGCAATGGATTTTTAGAAAATTTCTTTCTGAAGTTCTTGAAAAATAAGAGAAGTTGTTGGAAATGTATCTCCACCAGATTCACAAACTCATTATTTTGTTAATCACTATCTTTTTAGCAGACCTGATAAACAATCATAGAAAAGAGGTCAAGTACTCTGACTGTATTGACATATTTTCAAGGACAGATCTCTTTGTAATATTAACTACTGAATATAAAAAAACACAAAGTACATTATACTATATATTCAATAAATATTATAAATTTAATATTATCAATATTAAAATATCTAATATATATGAAAATATATACACTGAATTAATAAATAAAGAACACAAGTTCTGCGGTTTTAGGTTTGGTCATCAGAAACAGGTCCAACAAAAGTGAATTAGAAGGAATAAATCCCAATTAGAACAAACATTTAGTATACTGATGTAAACTTCTTTAACTTTATTATATTCCTGTAATTTATAACAGGGAAAGAAGAAAAGCAGTACATCTCAAAAAGGTGGCTACTGCAACTCCATATTTACAAGAACTCGTTAGTATAAAATATTACTTTTTAATTTTTTTCTTTGCTTTCATGGTGACATTTCAAGGACAAAATTCACTTACAAGTGGGACTGACTGAAGAGATTTAAAACATGCCCTCACCACACTCTGCCTCTGGCTAACATGTTCACAAAAAACTCAAGTTCTATTTTCCAAGTTGATTTTTTTCCCTGCTTCCAATTATGCATTGCACTAATATTAGGAAACTATTTTTATTTTCACAGTACACGTAAGCCAATCTTATTTTGTTAGAACTTCTGTTAAATAACGTTGTCCTTGTAGAAACACTTCAGGATTGCAAAAATCGTCCCCCTGAGCACCCAAGGGAGGTAAAAAAACTAAACCAAACCAAACCCAATGAAACCAAACAACAACAAAATCAAACCAAGAACCATCACACACTACTACATTCCACCTAGCACTGAAGAAGTTCTTCAAATCTTAAATCACTGAGCAGCATGGCCAAAGGCAGAAGGATCTGAGATTTCAGTAAATTAGAGATTGTTTCCTTTGCACACACAGAATGACAAACTGCCCCCTTGGTGATACATCTAATTGAAGCTTTACACAGCAGAAGCATGCAAAAACCTCAAGATCCCATAATACAGTAAGGTATGATACAAAGATTTATAGTTTTTCCTTTTTATTACAGCATCAGGATGAGAACAAATGCTGTATGTCTTGAAAAAATTTTGTATGTTTTTTCTTTTGCTGGGCAGCAACTATATTACTTTCCCAAAAATAAATTTTATTGTATATTTACCATTTTTTCATTGCATTGGTTAATCAGATGAAGAGGATACTGGCAAAAAGTTATAAAATAAAATGGAAAGACAACTCACATTTATCATTGTCACTTTCAAGTAACAGGTGACAGCTGGACTTTTTTTTAGTTCCTTAAGAACGGATGTCTTTGTAAAATTACTTTAAGATCAATAATGTTTTTTACTATATTTGAATTAAGGGGCCTTGACTACTATCTTAAAAGTATTAAATCTTATTCAAATAGGACAACCTTAGCCAGACATATTCAAAGGATATGTACATTATCTACCGAGGCTACAGCAGCCTATAAACACGTCAACCAGATCCTTTGCTCTGTACACAGGCGGTGTATTTCAGTTTTCTTGAGTTTAAATAACCCCAAATAGCCTTTATTTTCAAGTTTTCATTAAGGAATACCTTACTTTGTAGTAGTACTCTATGTTTGCCTTCCCTACATCAGCATTTCCAGGTACTAAAATATTGGAGACATAATCTGCTTCATTCTGTTGTTACAAATATAATCCATTGAAAATGCAAGGTATAATTTAAGATCTTGACAAAAATGTATAAAGAGCTGTGTTCTCCCCAAGCACCAGTTTACAACTACTACCAACCAGAAGACAAAAATAAATCAGAGACTTCTGGAACAGCACAACAAAAGCTACCTAAAACACTCCAGTGCCAAAAGGAAACTTAGAACAAAAACAAACCAAATTAACTAATTCAATCAACATGGGATTAAGACTTGCATTAATCCACCAACAAGGAATTAAGGCTTTCATTATGGACTTAGTTTTCTTTAGTGCAGTATAGCAAGATAGGTTGCAGAAGTAGAATCCTTTTTTTTTATTACTCAGTGAAAAGCCAAAGAGAGTAAAATTAGAATTTCAGGGTGACACAGAAAACATTAACCCAAAACTACCCAACTGTCTGAATACTGACTATTTTTCTTCGCCGAATTACACTCTTCAACCACGTATTGAGGTATTCCTTTCAAAAACACATTTTGCTGTTCACTTTTCATGGTTATTAAATTTAATGTGTTTGATCTATTTGTTGTTGCTTAAACCCAAACTCTATGAACTTCATTTCTCAAAGTGTATAGTAAAACAGATAAATCCAGTAGCCTAATAACACTGACTGCAACATAGTCTTTTAAGCAAGTTAAAAAGTTCTGGGAATAACTTTCCTTCAGCAGGTGAAAGGTTATATTCATTTCTCATCTGATTTTTTTTTCATTAAGTCCACAGAAAACAATAGTCTAAAAATATATAGAAGCTGTCAACTCTTCTTGCTGCAGAACTTAAAATCCTCTTCACTGTATTCCAAACCACCATAACAACATCCTGGTGTATACTTGCAAACATTAAGCAATTCTTTCCAAGACACATTGCAACCACAGAGATAAAGATTTACTTACCTGATCCCCTTTTGGTTACAACCTTCAAGCTCTGAGTCAGAGTAGCATACAAGAGAATCAAGTTGGGAATAGGAGCTTTCATCTTCTGTCTTTCCGTGGCTGCTTCCTGGAGTACCAAAAAAATAGAAAAAAAACACTGGTTGTACATTGGTGCTGAAACAACTTTGAAGTAAATAATCATAATACTGACATAGTGGAAAAGCTAAATACAGTTTTTGTGAGGAATTTAAAGCATTAAAAATGTTTTATCTTTCTTTTAAAAAGTATGCAAACCAAAATAGTTTTAAAACAAACACATGCACACACTACATTTAACCCTGGCGTTTAAGCTACAACTTTGTCTACACACTGAAAATTCATGGGGTCCCTGCTAAAACTTTATAGCAGATCTCCTGAAACATCTATTTATTTCTTTTTATCATACAATCTTTACCACCCACCAACATGAAAAAGAAAATAATGTCCTTCTTCATTAGTTTTGCTCTTATTTATTAATACCACAAATTGAGCAGAAGATTCACAATAAAATGACCAATTGATTTAAATTAAATCCGATAATCTTCTTGGAAACAGAGACGGGGGGAAATAAGAGCACATCAATGTAAACAGCAGAGACACTTGTAACTTCCTTCTAGGTGAGCAAGTTCCCATGCAAGTTCAAACTAACATATTTACAGCAATAAATCAGAAGTGAACATTAATTAGAATGGAGATAAGCACAGCACAGACTAGGCTTTAGCCTTCACCTCCAACATGTGAATAAAAGATCTGTATTTCTATTTACTTACTCTGGGTATTAAGTGGTAGGAGCTGCTGGTGAAAACAGGGACTAAACATCTTGTTAATCTTGTTAATTCCTCATACAAGTAAGAGGGTGTCATCTATCCATGATGATTATCAACTTTCTTCAGGATAGGTTGATAGGGCTAATATCTCATATTTCAGTGTGTTGGAAGAGGAAAGGAGGACAAATCTGCCTATTCAAGCTAGACAGCAGCCTATCTGTGCTATTTATATTCATTAGAGTAGCTTACACAAAAATATTCTTGTCTAATGGGAATGACAAATGGCTGGGATCAATGGTTCTTTAATATAATAACTAAGACCCAGACTAAACCAACGTAGTTTTCATATTCACTTTCATTAATCATAGCACTGGACAGCAACTGAAAAAATTCTAAAAAGGTGCCACATAGTACAAGTTTTGATTTCTAAAGAGACCATGAATATTTTGCACTTTCATTGATAATCAGGTTACTGAGTATCCAGGATATATTTTGGAAGCAATATATTAAAATATCTTCCTCTTAGAAGAGAACAGGTTAGAAATAAGAAACAGCAGGGATATAAAAAGGGGGTATCCTTCCCAGTTACAGGAAGAATTGCTTAAAAATTATGACTTCATATATAATCCGTATTACAGCTTTACATTTCATAACATTTCAGAACCAAGCACAAATCTATTACATTCATTACTATGTATTTAATAAAGATGAGGAAGTGAAATAATATATTTTGACAACAGTTTGTGATATTTTATTTTTTATAACAATATTTGTACTCACAGAGAAATACTCAAGTATTTGTTCATTCATGGTCTTTAACAAGCTTCAGCATTCCAGCATCACAGTGAAAGACTAACTTGCCTACATTTACATGCTACTTCAGAAAATTTAGGCAACTTAGAAATTAAATATGAAATATGGGATTGCTAGGAGGTAAATTATGGGTAACACTAACATTTTTAGTAAAGTTTAAAATTTAACAAAGTAGCATGACCACTGGCAGTTATAAATAATACAGATCTTAAGAAATTTAGAAGCTAGCAATAAAGGTTAATTTTCCAGGGGCACAGTGAGTAGATACCACAATGTGTAATGCCACATTTTACTGCAGACCTTAGTCAAGATTTCTGAAATCAAAATCTCATTTCTCAGTCACTGCACTAACTGATGCCGCAGGAAATCCTGAAGCTGATAGCTTCAGTCTCCAGGGAACTAGCAAGAGTCAACTCCTTGCTCTGTGTGAGCCTAATAAATATTGCCCAAAGAACCACAGGATCTTACAATGCAATTACAAATCCAGTAAATAGGTTCAGACTGTGAAAGCATATCCAAAGACATCCTTTTTGACCACACATCAAAAGATAATATTGCTGATCACTGTGAATAAATGCAAATATATACATATATTTGCATATGTATGTGTATGCATGTATTTATTTGTATTTTTAGATATTTGTGTAGGGAAACTCTGGAGTAGCTATAAAGATTGATTCTATCAAAACGACCCTCAGTAAATGCAATAATATCAATGAGAAACAGTTCAGTAAATAAAAATCTTCTCTTGGTCCATGCATATATCACTAATTTAAGTTGTCAAGTCAACAAGGGGAACCATTATTATAATAATATAGCAGGAATTGCATTTTAAACATATCACCATGGAAGACATTCTTATGTGCATTTATTCTCAGAGATTCAGGTCTAACTTACAGGCATAAGCTAAACTGGCTGCTGCCTACATGACTTGTGATAAATCCCTAGAAAGTAAAGTCTGCTGCTGTCTTTGGAAATACCAGAAAGAACTTACTGCTACAGGGAAAAAAGAAGGGAGGGATGACTCCCAGCAGCAGCCACTGGCTCCTTACAGCAATATAAGCAACAAATCAGATCTTACACAGGCTCTCCCCAGAGCCTTCCAACCCTTCTCTTCTGTTTACACTCCCTTTTGTGAAGGAGGAGAACTATTTCTGGTTTTCTCTCCATTTTAAAAACCTAACACCCAACCAAAGAAAACGCAAAGAAGTAAAGATCATTTTACTGGAGCTGGTGCCTCACAGCTCTGGAAGTTGTCTGGGCGGTTGGGAAATCCGCCTCAGGTTATTCATATGAGTGATTCAAAACAGATATTTAACATCTCTTGTCCCTTGTTCCGGGTGAATGCATCAGAAATTGACTATTCTTGAAAATGCCACCCTTGTGAAATTGGTTGTGAAAACAAAATAAGCAAGTCAGAAGAAAATATAAAAGGAACATCCCAAGGGGAATCTCACAACAAGTCAACAAAGTCAACAGAAAATGCCTTCACTCCTGCCATGAGTATGCCCGAGGCCTAGACACTGTAACATATTCAGGTAGTTTTTAAACTAGAAAACAAAATAAAAGGCATAATTCTGAGAAGTCAAATTCTCAACACTAAGTGGAGTGTGATATCTCATGCATTGGAAATAGCCTTGTTTCAGCAATGAATTTTTTAAGGAAGAGACTATTTTACTAGTTGCTTAGCTGGAATGTATTTCTTTTTTTAAAATAACATTAAGAAATTCTGATTTTTACAAGCAGAACAAGTCTGCTGTTTATTTAAGCAATAGTTGGATAGACAGTTTACATTTACATCTACAAAAGTAATTTTTATGGTTGTTCTTTTTTCTGATTTTCAGTTACTTCCACTAAAAAGCCAAGACAATGTATGGTAGCTATAAACTTAATTGCTGTTTTTTAAGATGAATCTATTTTAACATGTTTTACATACCCTTTGGGTATAAGACTACTATACTCCAAGGGTGGATAGTAGACTAAGAAAGTCTTTTAGAACCAGGGATTTTTGGCTGCTTTTTCTTTATACAATACCAAAGATGAAATGTTTTTTCATCTTTAAGCAGTATTCACAACTTCAAATTTTCAGTAGTGGGTTGTTTGTTTGTGTGAACCAAAGCATTGAAAAAATGTTAAATATTTCTGCAGAAATATGTTGCACACAAATTTTAACTGGGCATATGAATAACTTTTTAAAAAATTCTTTTCTGTAGAAGGTTTCACTGCTCGACAGAAAAATGCCATAGCATAGCATTTGCATCAGAAAGTATCTAATTTTCCAGTTGAGACAGAAATAGAAATACAGCTGTATATCAAGACTAACACTTTGGGGAAATGCCAAGAATTCTTTTTCTCTTCAATTGTCATAAATACTCACTGTGAGGAAAATGCATACACATAGACACATGCTTCCCAAAACAACTCAGCAGACATTAAATTAACTATAATAAGGTAGTTCCTGATAAGGCAGGAAAATAGAAAAGAAAATTTTTATTTCCTTATTGTACCTATTATGGGCCTTTCCCTATACTTGAATCAAACTTAACTGAAGTAAGAAATTTTCCATGGGTTCAGTCCCTTAAAATAACTTTAAGGGGATGATTCTCAGTTAGCCTATAACTGCTAGCTGATGTCTGTTGAGTAATTATTTGAAAATCATTTTTCTTTTCATACTGCTATTCTAACTTTGAAGAATTTTTTTTATTCATGTTAAAAATTGCTGCATTATCTTTCTCCATCATATGTCCTTCAAAGAAAAAGGCAAAAGAATATTGCAATATATCCTCTGAAATCTGCAAGATATTTCGTGACTGTTCTGCGGTAATGACAAAAATGCCTGTTCAGTAATATTCTCATAATTCAAACATTTTGGGAAAAAAAAAGCTTTAAATTCCTAAAATGCAAGGAAAAACTAAAATTAGAATCAATGTGATTTCATAAATGTGTCAATTCATTGTCATGAGCTGACCTAGAACAGTAAGACAACCCTAGCCATTCTTAAATTGGTAACTCCAAGAAAATATACTGGTTTTAAATACAAAACTCCATTAAACTAGTCCTTTCCAGAGTCCCAGTAAACAAAAGGATTCAACAATCAAATTATGAAGAACTCATGAAAAAACAGTCAAAAGCAACAGGAAGCCAATAAGCTACTGCATTTGCTTTCCAAATCATCCCTGCTGCTCCATGCTAAGCAGCATTCCTAAGTTCAAACATGTTGTGGTTCATGACAAGAAAAAAAAAAAAAAAAAAAAAAAGGAAAGAAGATTAGGTAAGAAGATTAGTAAGGGTGGAAGGAATGGTGACAATATTTTAAACTGAGATAACCAAAAGCCAATATGCCACCAGTCCTGCAGGGCACATTGTGAATAGGAACTCAGTGGAGCCTTTGGAGAGGTTTCCAACTTCCAACAGACTGCATTATGACTTTTCCTATTAAACCTGGTACTCATTATTGCCTTCCTTTAAAGATACTTTCTATTGACTCCATCCATCACGCAAGGTATAATAAACAAGGCAATCTATCTGGAGAAGTTTAAGATTATTCCATTTATTTCTGTATATGAAAATATAATCTACTTTTCCCAAAATTTTCCATTTAGAAATATGAATAACTTAAACATATAAAATAATTTTAAATTATTCTACAATGAAAAAGAATCCTGATATGGGCTGAATATTTATTTTCTTAGTCTTATGTAAAAAAGTGACATCAACAATAGTATTTGAACAGAACATGGACAAGAAAACATTCGTATTTTGTACACTGTTTCGATTGCTTAATGTGTTTCTAAATATTTCATTAAGTGTCTTTTTTTTCTGCTCTATGTAAAGAATAAGATTTCTGGATTGTACTTTTTCTATTATGAGACAAATAAATTGTAGCAGATTGCAGACACCTGAAATTTAACATGTCATTTGCTTGAGGAACCTCTTTTGAAGAACAGTTGGACATCTTGTCCTTCTGAACCACAGACTGAAATAGTCACATAGCTGAAAACTATCCAACACATATTCTGGGGAACTGCAGAGGCTAAGAAGAGGAAGTACAGATTCAGTAAAGACATACAAAAGGAAGATGATCATCTCTTTCCAATGGTCTCATAGGACTTTGTGGGATCCAGGTCAGCAGGGTACCCTTGACAGTCCCAGATAATTCACCAAGGTGGCTCAGTCAGTCAGAAATACTGATGCAAATAGAGCAGGAAAGAAAATCTTTGGATAGTGAGGCAGTGAATTATTTACTATCAAGGTAAGGGAACAAAGGATGGAGAGAAGTCTCTGGTCATTTCTAGGAGCCTTTACTTGAGATAAAAAATACATCAGCCTAAGTTTAAAACAACCTTGTTTTGTTATTAGAAGTAGATAGTACCCCCTCTTAATAGTTCACAATTCATGATCATAAAGAAATAAGAATCTGAAACTCAGGAAAGGTTTTTTTCAACAAAAAATGTAACTAAACTGGACTAACATACTTGGATGTTTCCAACATATCAAGTAGGATACATAAGAAATGTGTTCTCATTGTGCAAATTTGGCCAATGGATTAATGAAAAATTTGAAAGCATAATTTCTTTTTCTGGACAGCAAAAAAAAAAAAATTATAGCAACCTGACAGCAAATTTACAGGCAATAATCAGAAAGTTTAGCTCAACATCAATTTTAAACAAAGATAGTTAGAAGATGATTGCTGTGTTACTTAACTTCTAAAAGGAGATGTAGAAGATAAATAAAAGAGTTGTTCCTTTTTATAGTCTTAAATACGTAAAGTCAGAATAAGAGGAAAAGTTCAAAGATATCAGTGTGATTTTGAAATGCTGCCCTTCCACATAAAGAATAAGGCCTTTCTTTCAAATCTGTGTGCATTGGCGACCATCACTCAACTTATAGCATGATTTTGGGATGCAAGATATCTAACACCACTTATATGCTCTTGTGTTGGTTCCTTGACCACCCGTTATCTTTGCTTTTTGAGGGTTAGTAGCCGTGTTCTTGTATCAAGATGAAATTCCACCTTTGCCTAAACTGACAAGTCTTAAATACTGCAAGTATAATTTTGTTGGATAATTATACTTGTGTTTTCAGGCAAATAAATGAGCTCCTGAAATATCTGCAATAGCAGTAGAATAATAGAAACATAAAATCACAGAATGCTTTGAGTTGGAAGGGACATTAAACTTGCTGATGATGTCCATGTTACTGATGAAGATGTTAAACAATGTTGGACCCCAGTACCAACCCCCAGGGAATGCCATCTGTCACTGGTCCCCACTTGGACATCAAGCCATTGACCACAACTCTTTCAGTGAGACCATGCAGACAATCCACTGACTGGTCCACCCATCTAATTAATGTCTCTCCACTTTAGAGACAAGGATGTCATGCGGGACAGTGTCAAATGCTTTGCACAGGTCCAGGTAGAGGACATTAACTGCTCTTCCCCCATCCACCACCACTGTAAACCTGCCAGAGAAAACCCTCAAATCTGTTAGGCATGATTTGCCCTTAGTGAAGCCATGTTAGCTGTCAGCAATCAACTCCTTTATTTTCCATGTGCCTTAGCATAGATTCCAGGTGAATCTGCTACATGATCTTGCCAGACACCAAGGTGAGACTGACCACCCTATAGTTTCCGAGGTCTTCTCCATTTTCCTTTTTAAAAATTGAGGCTATATTACCCCTTTTCCAATCTGTGCTAAGTATATTCACTTTACGGGTTTGTGGAATTCAAACTTTTTTTATGGCAAGTTTTCAAAGACTAGCCATTTGCAGCAAAACCATGGCAGAACAGCTGGATTCTCTAGTTTCCTACATTAATACTTTTCTTGCATTTTCTAATATATGAATAGTAGCAGTTATATACTATAACAACATAATATGTTTAAAAATAAATTTGAAAGATGTAACTCAAATTAACTCTAATTTCAAGCTTATATTACAATAAAAAGCATTTTTTAAAAAGTTCAGTCTTCATAAAGTTTTCTGAATAGTTACTTGATAAAATAAGCAAGTTCTTTTCCAGACACTAACAGAAGTTTTAAAATATTTTGCCTATCAATAAACATTACAAGAATGATTTATTTCCAAAAATTCCCTGAACAGTATTGATTCCTAAAGAGGTTACCTAGAACAGAGGCTAGACAGTGTTAAAGGATTAAAGTAGATATTTATTAAAAGGCCTTCAAAGGATACACCTTGGGCAGTACAAGAGCCCAGCCGTGGCTCCAACCAAGATGGATCTAAGATGGGCCCACGATGGACCCTGGGTCACGAGTTTTCACATTTTTATAAGTTTTGGTCCATTTACATATCGGGGTTAATTGTCAAATTACAGCTTCATGTTATGAAGTCCCATTCTCTCAGTTTGCTCTCTTCAATTCTCTGTTGTTTGCACTTTTTGGGCCTGAAGCTGCAAGTGTCCTTGGTTCTCAGGCTGGAAAAGGATTGTTTAGCCTGACTAAACTGTGAAGAGAACTTGCTAACACTTTATATGAAGCTCAAAGTTACTCACTAATGCAGTACAGAATCTAGAAAATATGAAAGCAACAACTTAAGGCATCATGATCTTCCATCTGAGTTACTAATGAGACAGATGTTTTCCCTCAAGATGAAGGACAGAAGGATGTGGAGGATGAAGCTCCACTGTGGATATTCTGACAGAATGTTTATACACAAAATAATAACCCCTTCTTACCATCACTCAGGTTATCAGTTTACATCACACCAACATCAATGGTTTTTCACAGCTGATACTTGAAACACAATTTTGCTAACACAAGGTAATCTGAGAGCCTTACACATGACCTGTTTCTAATTAAATGCTTGCCCTATCCTGCCATTTGAGATGTTAGGGAAGTTGTCTGTAATTTTACATTACACTTCATATTATATGAGCTCCCTCTGCACTTTAGAGCTGTGAAAAGGGAGAAACAAGTGTTTCATTTATCCCCTCTCTCTCACAGACTAACTGACAAGCCCTTTACACTTCTTCAAACCAGATTTTGACAACCTGTTGTCAGGCCCTGAGATCAGTAGTGGGCCTGAGTGTCCCTGCCTAGCCTACCCTGAGACCTCCCCCGCTGGGCCAGGGACAAGCTCATTCTGGGGATGTCAGTCCCTGCCTCTGTGACACTGCAGGACTGCTGGGCTCCAGCTCCACCTCTGGCCCCACCTGAATGCTGCCAACACTCGAGGCAGCCCATCTCAGCATGGATTCCTCACACACGTGCTACCTCCAGCCCTCTCTCACGTCATCTTCTGCTCCTGGCTAGAGCCCCTGGCCATGGCTCACCACTGCCATGCCAGAGGCTGTTGACAGACCCCAAAACCAACCCCCACATTCAAAGACTGTGAAACTGCACCCCATGGGTGTGGGCAGGGCTATGTCACTCTTGGGGTTGGACAGTCCATCCTCACCACACCCTGACACCTTGCTCCTCAAAAAGGTCTAAAATACAGAACAAAGATTCACCAACGTCTGCCTCAAACCTGCTCATTTCAAATGGGAGAAAATTTCTCACATTTTAATACTATAAATAACCTGAGAAGAGTTGCTGCTTCCCCTTGAAAATGCATAGATAGTAAACAGTTTTGTGTTTACAGAAATAATGATAAAACACTTTGGAAGTTCACTATTTTATCAATTATAATATAATTCTTTTAAGATGTCAGCAGACTATAAGCAAGATCACATATAAAAATATTTGAGTAGCAGCAATTCAGTATCTGAGTGAGATTTCACAGGCAAGTTACTGCCTGACAACGACAAGAGTCCATATGATGAATATTTCATTTGAATATGAACAAAGACCTGAAGAGAAATATGATACAAAGGATACAGCAGCTTTACCATTTTGATACATCACCCTGTGTACCATTATTAAAGCAGCGTAATTTCTACAAAAATTATCATCATTTAATTGGTTTGTAAAGAATCCAAACATTGATGATATGTAACTATACAACTCCTTTTGTTTCTTTTTCCAGGCCCCTGGATTTAGCATGCACAGCTGCACAGTACCTTGTTTTCTCCAGAAATTATAGAGATTGCTGTCATCAAAATAATTGGATGAGGAATTTGGGACATGTGGGTTCAACTCCTTCAAATCAAGAAGACTTACAAAATAATGCTTCCATTTCCTGGGCATGTGCTGTACTTCCATAACACATAAACACATTGTGTGCTTTCAAAGGAACAGTTTGTGACGAGCAAAATGTTAACTTGTAAAATAAATGCAGCAAATGTTTATAGGTAGCTCATTCAAAACTATTCCGTTAATTTCTGCCCTGTTGTACTGGGTAGAATGATTCCCATCATACTCTAAACATAAAAGTAGAGCATTCCATAAAATTTTATCAGCTCCTATTGTGAAAGCCCCCAGGAAGCTTTAAAAGCTCACCAGAAATGCATCTAATTTCCACAGAATTCACAACTTAGCATAAGTGTATTTGCCCATGAATCTATGCTATTGACTGACTACTATTATGCCAATAAATCATAAATACAAAATCTATATGAGAATAACATTGCTGAGGTTTTACTTCCTTGAGAAATTATGTCTAAAATAAAAGATTTTTCGGTACATTCTAAAAATACATCCAACAACAGTTGATGCTTATATTAGTTACAGAGGGTTTTGGATTCTAGTACATACTCCCCACAGGCACACTGAGAAAGAACATGATCACTCCCTCTCCAATAGCAGCCAGCCCAGCCTCTGTAAATGAACTGGGAACACAGTATTTTTTGGATTACTTCTGACCCACAAGAGGTGACAGTCACCTGTCTGTTCCTGCCTCTCAGTTGCTTGGGGCTATTGTGCTCACACATTGATTGATGGATTAGAAGTGGATGCAGATGTAAGGTAAATTTACTTCACAGGCAATGAATTTCACACCACACACACAAATCTTATTAACTCTTCATTGATTATAACACCAGGAGATTAATAAGAGCTACAAAAGGTATTAAGTAAACCAGAAGTAAAACATTTTATGGGGTTGCATTACTTTATCTTTTTTTAAAATTTTCTTTTTACATTTAGTTAAAGGAGATTATTCTCATGAATAACTATGAACTAGAGCTTTCAAAATCAATTCTGTAGTGAAAGTCTCCCACTGTTTCATCAGGAAGACCAAAGGCCAATACTCTGGAAGGCCAGATACGAAATTGATTTCTACTGTTCCTGTCGTTAGCTCAGCATTATTTATTAATTGTTTACATGATGGGAAAAATACTTTGATTGTTACATTTCCAGATTAAACAAGGTGGGATGAATTGCATTGTTCGAGCTCAGTGACAGTATTGAAAATTATGCTGACAGACTACAGAAATCATAAGAAAAAAAAATTCCAGAGAAACAAATGTAAATTGTCAAATTAAGAAGAATTAATCAACCAAATGCAGGGAGGATGAATAACAGCTGGTTAGGTGTTGGTTCTGTAGGAAGGGATCTATCAATTACAGTAGATTAGAAGCTGAATACCAGTCAGCCTACACTTTCTAAAATAAAGTTGATATCTTGAGATGTGCACAGACCAGGGAAATTGTAACCTTTATCTTCAGGCTCTAAAAATCTTTTAAAAAGTACATTCAACATTTATACACAATGACTGAGGACAGCTGGCCTTGATACTGGGCAGTGGAATAGTTTCATTCCATACTTTTGATTGTATGAAACTTCCTCTGAAAATCAGAGCTGGATATCTATGAAGTCCACACATTCTGGAAAACACTTCTTCAAAACAAACAAACAAACCAGGAATATAAGCATTGTTTAAGAGAAAGAGCAAGAGTGTTAAGCATAGACAATGGTCAGTTCACCAGTGCCAGCAGCCACTGCCCAGAATGTGTCATTTTGAAGCAAATGATGGCACTATGAGGATTCATTCAGCAGCCAGTGCAGTCATGACTGGTAGAAATACTGATTTTGTTTCACCTGTTCAACATTATTTGGAGACAATAAGCATTCCTAGAATAAATACTGCCATTGCTGACATTTGCCCACCATTTTGGAATAAGAAATTCTGAGGTGTATCTAAAAGACACACGTGCTTCATTTGCTATGGCATTGTGGCTCATTACAGTGTGTAGAGCTTAAAAATAAAAAAGAAGGGAGGGGAAGGGAAGGGAAGGGAAGGGAAAGGAAGGGAAGGGAAGGGAAGGGAAGGGAAGGGAAGGGAAGGGAAGGGAAGGGAAGGGAAGGGCTGTGGATGAATAATGAGATGATTTGCTCTCGCAATTAAGGGATGACTATTGTGTGAATATTAATAAAAGCTTTAGTGATATATAGTTATGTTATTGTAGTTTAGATGTCCTCTGTTGTCCCCATAGTTCCCTTTCCCCCCTCTCTGTGTTGTTGCCATCAGACAGCCTGCGTTGTCTAGGACAGGTAAAAACAAGGCATGCACATGTGCCCCTTCCATGGGGCAGCTGGGAATGGAAAAGCTTGTTGCTAAGGGGGCATGGCAAGGCAACACCTGACCTCCATTCAAATTACAAGAAAGCAATCTCTACCAATAAATGGCAAAGAGCTGACTGACAGACTCTGGGAGGGGCCAGGGGTGGCTGATGCAACCCCCCAGGGGTAGAAAAGACTGAGCACCCATCTTGAAGATGAACCCGCCACATGGTACCCATGAAGGCAGTTCTCAGCGCTGCGAATTTTTCCCTAAGTAGTCCTTTTGTTGTATTTTTGTTAAGGTTTAATAAACCTTTTATATTTTCAAAGTGAGCAGTTGTCTCTCAGGGAAGGGAAGGGTTTAGAGGAGATGAAAACACACGCGTTACATCAGTAACTCTGGTTTATGAGACAATGTGATTTAGGAGAGTGAAAAAAAAATCAGAAATAAAATACCTGTTAAATTAAAGATTTTTAGTTGCTTGTATTGTATCAAGCAGAGACAATCATGCTTGAAATGCCCCCATAGTAACTTCCGTCCTTAGTTTCACTGGAGAGAATACAGGGAGAATGTAAGAATTCAGAGTAAGGTGCCTCACAGATCCGAATTAGAGCCCATTTAAACAAAACATACAGGTATAACATCCTTGCTCCAGCCATTGACCACTATTCATTGCCTTGCACATCCTGCTCACAGTTGTACACATTTTACTGTTTTGTGATGCCTAATAGTTGCAATCATTGCATACAATGGGGGCCCAGCTAAAGGAGTCAGAACATTCTATACTGACATTTGTCCATTTAGGACAGAAGCCTATTTTCTGTTTAATGTGCATGCAATTGTCAGTAATTATGTGCAAATGACCAGTTAATGAAAACAAGTGTAGTAAGAAAATCCTGAGGTTTTAGCAATTGAGGATCTTAGCACAGCTCTAATGGAACAAGTATTAGCTGTTCACCAAGAAGTGTTTAGCTCTATTATATCCAAGCCATTAGACACTGACAGAGATTTGACTATTATCTTGTCTCAATCAACTAACTTAAAATTCTTCATTGTAAGAGTGCTGAGGCACTGAACAGGTTGCCCAGAGAAGCTGCAGTGCCCATTCCTGGAACTGCTGCAGGCCAGGTTGGACAGGGCTTGGAGCATCCTGGTCCAGTGTAAAGTGTCCTTGCCCAAGGTAGGGCTGGATGATCTTTAAGGTCCTTTACAACCCAAACCATTCAATGACTCTATGAACTTCAATTTGCAATATAAATATTTTTTAGAATGTGTTTTTGTCCCATGTCAATAAATTAATTTCCAGCTATTAAAGTAGAAGTCATGATAAGCATTTAGCATTCTCTGGTATACTCTAGGTTTTGTATCTGCTGTCAGATAGTCACTGAAACGTTTTATTTTTTATGAAATCTTATAAGCATATACAGTACTTCAAGATATTTCAGTCTACAATATCTAAAAACTAATTTGCTACAAGGATAGTTTTTTTGTTTTTTTGTTTTATTTTTTAGGTATGTATATTTGGACAGGCAAAGTAATTCCTTTAGTTTAACTATGTGTACAGGTTTTTGTCTTTCTTGCAAACTTAAAAAACAGAATATCAAAAAACTTTGCTGAAACATATAGTAGGTTAAGCAGAGGACAATTCCCAGAGAAATGGAGATGCTGCCTACCCTGACAAAAACCCAAATAGCAAGGTTATTTTTAAGCAATTGCTAGGTCTATGCATGTTCAGTGTTACCAGGGCAGAATATATCCCTTTCAATACTACTGATTTGAGGACTTGTCAATGCTAACTACTTTGTCCAGAGAATGCAGAGGTAGATGAGGAGCTTATGACTCCTACTTACCAAGATAGGTGACAGCTTATTCTTAACACTGCTACTAATTCTTATGCCCACACAGATTCATGAAAGCAATTTAATTAGATATGAATTATCAAGGGTTCTCAATTGCTTACTTATTGCAGGTCAGGTAACTAGTAAAAAGGCTGCCTCCTGCACAAAAACATCTCGCCAATTTTTTTGAAAACAGGATTCAATTTACTTTTTTTTTCAGGAGAACTTGTTAATTATATAGCTAATGTAAGTTATTTGTATAGCTAATGTAGCCATATAGCTATGTAGTTATTTATATAGCTAATGTAGGTTAATTATATAGCTAATGTAGAGTGAAGCTATGGTTTCAACGAAGAACAGAGCACCCCAACTTGCGTTACGACAGAAATCCTCATTGCCTCCTTCTCAGTTTTATGACACAAAGCCTAGAGGAACATATATGACAGTACAGGTCTAAGGAACATAAAAATAATCTTTAAATATCTTACTGCGCTGCATTTATTTTTTTCTTTAAAAACATTAAACAAATTGTGTGAAGCAGTGACTTCTGCTCTGAGCAGACTCACTGGGGGCACCATGAGGCCTGCATGTCCCCATGGGCTGGGGCTGTTGCAGGGCTCCCCACGTCCCACGCCCCAGCCAAGAGCAGCTGTGGCACCAGGGCAGTCCCAGCCCCAGGCACTGGGCACCTCCCATAGGGCCACTCTCAGGGCCAGGTAGAGGAGCCTGAACCCATGGCTCAATTCCTGCACAAACCTGCACACATGCCACTGCACAGGCCTGTGTATAGAGTAGCTGCACATGAGTTAAATAAGGCTCTTCAGAACAACACCAAAATATTATGGAAGTTTACAATCCACTACACTCTTCTACAGGCTTAATCTTTCCAAACCACATAAAAACATTAACTTTTCATTACTTCTAATAGAAATCCAATACAAAAGGTAGATGACTGTATGTACTGAGGAAAATCTATTTCCAAATTTTGGTTTGATCTACTGAATCAACAGGGTCTTTATTTCTAATGCTATTTTTACTGTGTCCTCCATCATGCTTCTTAAGCTGAGACAAGACTTGTACTGAGGGCCTTCTGAAGGACCAGCCTGACAGAAATATCAGTATCTTCTCATATACTGGAAATCAGAAGCACTACTCAGGAGCTAGGAGAACTGAAGTATTAACCACATTCAAGAAAAAACATATTTTCTCCACTCTTTGTCTGGAAGTACAGGCAACTGTTCCAAGAACGGCAGTTCCCAAAGCAGAGTTAAAAAAAACACTTGTTTGAAGAAAAAGACAAAGACACCCCCTCCTCACAAAAAACCCAAAAACTATAGGACTTGTAAAGGCTGAGAGAAAGAACTCTAACAGCACAGGGACAAATACTGCAGAATCAGAGGAGGAGCAGATGGAGGCTTGAGGCACTGCTGCAGACACTGCACAGTCAAACAGGAGTCTTAAAACGTTGTCTTGCTCCATCACACCCTGCCTGTGGTTCCCTTCATCTTGTATATGCATTTTGTGCTAGTTAAGAAATTCTAAATGTTGTATTTTCTTTGCTGGTGCATCTCCCAAGACAGGACAACTGGGATCAATGTGGTGGTGTGGCAACTTAGAAGCTTTGCAGAGAGTTCTAAAGAGAGGGTGAAAGGCAGGAAAGTCAGGTTATAATACCTCAGTATAAATGAAGTGGCTAAGTAGCAGTGCATGAAACAGCAGGTATGGTAAAAGTCAATGCAAGATGCCATTCAGACTCTTCAAGTTTTAAACACAGGGACTTAAAATAATGAAACTCTACAGCAGTTTGACAGGTGTCCACCAAAAGAAATTTAACTTCAATTGCCACAGGTAGATGAAAAGATTGATTTGTTAAAGTAAAACAAGTCAGATCCATCATGAAGATTATAGTGTAGGTACATCCTTATGCTTACTTTATGAAATATTTGTCTTTCAAACACACTGAAGGAACAAAAATCTCCCCCAGATTTTTAACTCCTAATGTTTTCCTGGTTTGATTCTACAGTTGATAAACATCTACTGAGCTGTTCTACTTCTGCTTTTGCCTCTACCTGACTTTGGGCCAGCACTGAGCATACATTTATTTCCCTGAAATGTGGGGGCATGCTATTTGCTTTTGCTGTAAACAAGGAATCTTCAAGGAAGCATCAGATGATGTGAGAGAGAAAGAAGTGATGAAAGTAGGTAGCAGAGCTACAGACATCATCATTTAGGTTGGCTAGGACTCACTGAACCTGGATTAACTTTCTTACAAATCTCATGATGTCATCCTTTTATCTTGCTGAGTAACCTGGCACTGCAATATGAGTGTAGCTTTCTGTCAGCAAAGCAAGTTAGGGGACTGGGCAATGCATTTGTTAATTCTGGATTAATATCCTGGGATATCAGGCAGCGATGAACTATCTGTATAGTTCACAAATAAGTAGTTATCTTCTGATAAAACAGTCACCCCAGAAGAGAATTACATTTTTTGCTTGCTGAGAGGTCCTGACTCCATACATACAAAAAGAGCTCTCCTCAAATAGCCAGTGTTTGTGAAGCAGTTTCTGAATTTAAAAGACTGCATTTGAACAAACAGAGTAAAGACCTTGAATTTAAGGGAGGGTATGCTTAGTAAGACTTTTACTAAACAAACTAAATCCTAGTTTGATTAGTCTACAGTATTTTCATTTTGTAAGTAGATGAGGGAAAATATTTTTCAATAAACATGGCCTAAAGAAATTTTGTAGTAGTATGAACCTGACCAAATCAGAATGATGTCGAAGTCCTGTGGTTTTTTTTTTTTTTTTTTCCTTTTTTTTTTTTTTTTCTTTTAAAAAGTAAAAATACAGAGATAGAAACACCTTCTCTGACCTGCTGGTCACACTTTTTCTTGGTACAGCCCAAGACAGTTGGCTTTCCGGGCTGCAAACACACAGTAACAGCTCATGCTGAGCTTCTCAACAAGCAACAACCCCAAGTCCTTCTCCTCAGAGAAGCTTTCAATCCATTCTCTGCCCAGCCTGTATTTGTGCTTGGGATGTATTTGTGGTGCTGTGACCCAAGGGCAGGACTTTGTGCTTAGCCTTGTTGGACTTCAGTAGGTTTGCACAGACCCACTCCTCGAGCCTGTCAAGGTCTCTCTGGATGGCATCCCTGCCCTTCAGCACACTGACCACAGAGTTTGGTGTCATAAACTGACAAACTTGCTGAGGGTGCCCTCAATCCCACTGTCTGTGTCACCAACTAAGGTTTTAGACAGCTCTGGTCCCACTACTGACCCCTCAGAACACCACTTGTCACTGTTTTACACTTGGACATCAAGCTGCCAACCACAACCCATTGAGTGTGGCCATCCAGTCAAGTCCTTATTCACCAAGTGGCCCATCCATCAGATCCATGTCTCTCAGTATAAACACATGTTTAGACAGGGAACAAAGACCGTGACACGCACCTAAAGCTGTTGCTGTTATAAGAAGTATTGGCACATGTCAATACTCACAATGAAAATAAGCTACAAAAACTTTACTGTACTAATTTAGTAATCCTTTACTGACATATTTCCTACTGAATTATTTAAAAATACATTGTCAAAATTAAATATACAACATTTTGTTTGGTTGGTTTACCTTAGCTAGAATATTTCATGCATCTCTTCCTCTAAACTGCACATTAAATGGAGGCTTTGCAATGATGTCCACATATTATCTTCTCTGGTTCACCATCCACACCAATTTGCTAACAATTTTGTCTCCCCATTATGGAAAAAATCAGTATTGCAGCCAAGAAAGTCCTTCCTCTGACTGTTGCTAGTTTAGAATTCCTTGATTTACAGTTTTCTCAACAAGGTTAATTCTCCATTATTTGTGAACATATATCATTCCCAATGGGAATTTTTTTTAGATACCAGGAATGACATCCTTCAAATTGTAGTCCCTGTTCATCCCGAGTAGTTTAAAGTTTGGACTGAAGAAGAGCAGATTGCAGGTCTCATTTAAATTCATTAATGCTGTTTTGAAATAATTTAGCTGTTTTATGTATTACAGCAGCTGCTAGTGTAGCTTAAAATAAAATGGGAAGGGACCATTCTGCTTTCAATAGAACAGTCTTTATGGGCTTGAATCTGGTAGAGACATCATGCTATCTTTGATGACTGTTCCCTGGATGACTATCTCCCTAACAACAGATGATGCTTGTGTGATGTTGTGTGAAACAAAAGGGCTTCAGTTTGTAATCCTACTCTCAGCACAGTTTGATTTCCAAAACAGGCAAGACAAGGAGCCAGATTACTGAAAAGAGTTATCCTCTCACCACCGCTCCAAAACCAAATCTGAGGGTCTCACTCAGAAGAACTTATTAGAACCCAAGACACCAGTTTTAGGATTAATAGATCTCTCTTTTTTTCCCTTGCTCTTTTTTTAAAGACATTTTTTTTCCAAGAAGATGAGAATTCCTGTTTTGTTCCTAGAAGCTGAAGTGCTGACCAAAGTGTCTGAAGACAATCATCTGTATAAAGTCCCCCAGAATAAACTCTCACTTTGGATGAGAGCATAGACATAAAAACTCAAGAACTTCTTTATAATTTATTTTCTTGTCATGATGACCTCTTGGAATTAATTGTTCTCAAAAGCATTTGTTTTCCAGGTTTGCTACCCTTCACAAAAATCAGGAATCTAATAAAGAAACAAAGCTTTAAACATATCAACAGTACACATTAATGTTTTTCTGGAAATCTAAATATTTCCTTCACTCATTATAGCTCATATAGATCCAAAGATGTACTCTCAAGCCACTAGCTCATAGTTCTGTTGCTGAGTACTGCTCTAGATAAATATAACATGATGTTTATTATTTAATGAATAAAAAAAACAAAGGGCAGACTCTATCCAGAACATGAAGGGCAGACTTGGAAAGAGAGTGGAAATACTCTTTGACAGCTAAACAAAAAATGGTAAATTAAATTGGAAAAGAATGAAAAATTTAAAAACAAAACCAAAAAAACACTTACAAAAAACCCTGGACAAAAATATTTGCCAGTGTCATCCCTATTCAAAGGTTGAAAAATACAATCAAAACTTATTTGAATATGTTCTGAAAGCTCTTGTGAGGGTCTGAAAGGAATTAATGAAATTTAGTAATTAACCTTCACAAGGGATGCGACACCATGCCTTTAGATTTTTATAGTTTAGGCAAAAGATGAAAAGAAGGTACTGATCACTTTGAGAACCCATCTAGAGATTCCATTTTCATAGAAAAACACATTTGTCAAACAGCATCACTTATTTTTAAGCAAAGAACAATGAGTCACTTAGGAATCTGAACCAGAAAAGATCACAGTAATAAAATCTTTTCAAGCTCTCACAAGCTTCAGTATTTGGGCATATGACTTCTAGGAAGGTAAACATGGAAAATTCTGAATAATTCTGCTAAAATGCTGTTTTGAACAATCTCTGACCTTTCAAACAAATCAATCAGTTACAAAAGTGCTAATGCTTTGTTTACAGTTGCATCTATATTTTTAGGAAGTGCTAGAGTAAACATAATTGTGGTGTTTAATACCGGCCTAATAAATTCTGAGTGATACACCAGAGTGACTGTTGCGGTGTGTCTCCTCCCTCCCAAAGGTAAAGTCCTCTCTCCTGTCCCCCGCCCCCAGTCCCAGGAGCCCTGGCTGTGAGACAAGGTGTGGAATGATTGGTAGATTCAAAAGATACTCCCTGCCCCCTGTGGCCATTGGTCAACTCAGGTGTCTCTTCTCCCCCTGGGACCCCTCCGCCTCACCTGGTTGGTGGCTACTTGTCCCTGCCCCTCCCCCTACCCCCGGGTTAAAAGGACACTCCAGCCACGTGGCGGTGCTTCTGTTGGAGCTGTGACAGGATTCAGAACTTTGTAGCTGGAATAAACACTCTGGATCGAACCCTCTGGCAGAAGTGACTCCTTCCTTCACCATCGCCTAAAGTCTCTCCACTGAGGAATACCGTCCGCTGGGGCTTCTGGCAAGCTTGCAGCTGCCTGCAGCCTCTGGGTGAGCCGAACGGTGTCGCTGGGGTAAAATCACCCCAGCTGCCGCCTTTTGGACTCAGCAGCAAGACAAGTCCGGGCAGGTCTCCGTCAGAATACTGGGAACCCCAATAGTGGACAAAAGAATAAATTTGCCAAAATTGTAATTAAACGCTAAGGTGTTTTAAGATCCTATAAGGGAGTAAGTGTGTGGGGAAAGAAGAGATATCAAATTACAAAAGGGCCCAAGAGGAGGGATATACTGAGCCTTGCAGGGAATATCCATTACAGTGCATCATTCCTTGCAGGCTGTGCTATGGAATCAGCAAGAATGCATTCTGATCTTATCTTTAATATGTGGCATAATTCTGCGTACACCTTCTCTGCTACAAATGGAAAAGGATTTTTAGATTCATGTTTGATTAACAAATTTTTACCTGAATTTAGGAAAGATTTTTGCATTTAGAATAACAATAAAAAAGCAAGTTTCTTTTTTTTTTATTTTCTTTACTTATTAACTTCTTAACGTCTTAACCTTTTATTCCCTATTTCTGCTTGTTAAAATGAAAATTAATAAATGCTGAATTGTTTCATGTTTAGGATGACAGAAAGATATAGTTTTAATTACTGGTAAATTTGTTCACATACACTCATCACTTACTCATTTTAACATTGAGTGTTTCCCTGTTTTCCCAAGCTTTAAAATTTATTGAACATCTATTCAATTAAAAACTACAAATTACATATATTCAGTGTGTTTCTAGAAAGAAAATATTTACTATGCATATGTAAAATTAAAAAAAGCACATGAGCTAACAGCTAGTCTCTTTAGAATTTGCTGATACTCAGCAGTAAAAGACACAGTAAACAATAAAAACTGGAGTGAACAGAAAAACACTGCAGTCAGTATTTGCTTGATCTCTTCCTTCACCATTGCAAAAGGCAAAACAATGGGCTGGCAAAGTATAAACCTGTCAGCTCACAGCAACTGGGAATCAAGGTAATTAAGAATGACCTCCAAAGCATGCCTTATTCCTGGACAGTCCCTGCTAAATTGAAATAATGTTATGTCATTTGGGTTTTAACAACCCAAATCACATTTTGTATTTCTTCTCTGACATAGCAATAAAAAGAATATGAAAATTTCTGGGCTAAGCTTTCAGGAAATCACCAGTGACCCACTTTATAAAATAATGCTGCCACATTGTCTTGAAATAATTGTTGGGCTTAGAACTTTGAGTAGCTGTGGTGATTTTTCTAAGGAAGTGTTAGTGTTAATTGCTAAGCCCACTGAATAGCCACAAATCATTAAAAGGTTTTTTTTAGTTTAATGACATTATTTATCTTCACACTACAAACTGTACTTGGCAGCAGATTTCAAATGATACACATCTTGTCATAAAAGTAGAGAATAATCTTCTAACACAGAAAATGTCTGACTTTAATACTAGAAGCTGCATACCCATTCAAGGGCTATTACAGAAGGTTGGGACTGGAGAAATCTAATCTAATAACAGAAACAAAGGAGATCAGTTGGAATCATGACATCTCATGGAATTTTTCAAAATGCTTCTTTTCAAAGGATTATAAAATAAAATAAAATAAATGCAATACAGAGAGGAAACACTAGTCTTTTCAAAGTATAATCTCTATGGCAGCACTAACAATAGCTGTTCAGTTCAAAGAACAAATAGTTTCTAGGCAATCTGATTTTGTTAATTCTTCTTTTTTTCTTTTCCAAAGAACATTATTATATCTTTACACCCCTGCAGCAGATTAAAAGTTGTAAAAGAACATGCCACCACCAATACTGTGGTTGGTGTGGCACAGCAGTTGAGATGTTTCACCAATGACACCTCTTTGGTGACCTCTGGATAATACATTCTTCTAGGGAAGGCACCAACATAAATATATTCTTCTACAGAATGCCATAGAGCAAATTTCTTCAGTGTTTTCCTTTCTCCTTCATTTACATGGGAATTCAACAAGAAAGATTTGCTTTCTCCTCTCCCTGTGTATTGTCCCAAGGAGACAAGAAAATGAAAATAACGTTGAAATAGTTAGACCTCCCTGCCCTCTTTTAAAAAACTGAAACTTTTTGATGGGGGTTGAGTATTTTTGAAGGTCAACAGAATATGAGATTCTCCAGTAACTTTGTTGGTTCCTAACCCAGAGGAATAAACTGCACACAGTTCCAGTGGATTTTTGTAAATGAAGAGCTGCTTCCCAGCTCCTGGGCTAGCAGTTGTCTTCTTGATTTCTGGCTATCTTACTTAGAACTTGTTTCTATGAAATTCAATTGTTCCTGTACTCCCCAAACATCTCCATTCCCAGACTGACATCCCTGGTAGTATATGTCACTTAGGTTAGTGCAAAATAATCACGCTGCTCCATGAAATACTGATGAAATTGAAAGGGACCAAAAGTGTAAAATCCCTTCAGAAGGGATATACTAGTCATAGAGGTAGGAGGCTTATAAATAGTATTTAACTGTCTGGTATTTATTTGAGAAAAGCTTCATCAGGTACAGAATCGAGCATTTAAGCTATTTCAGCCCTTTGCCATGTGTCTCTGTCCAACATGTTAGACATTCACAAGTTAACATCCTGTCCATACAAAAGCCCAGTCTGCAAAATTTATTATTTTCTTTCATTTACTTCTCATCAAAAAGGTTGGTATTCTGAGATTTATAATGTGATGTTAATTTTTTCTAGTAGAAACATGGAAAATTACATTCTTCTAAAAGTTTCATTAATTTCTTTTCTATCCATTCCTTCTTAAAGCACTGAGGACTATTTAGTAGCCACATGTATCTTCTTTTAAAAAATAAAAATAGAGAAAGAATAATGGGGTAAAGGTAAATAATCTTTCTCAATTTATTCGTGCAGGTCTATGGCATTTTTAAAGTTTTAAAGGCAAAGAGTGCTCAATCTCACGGCCATTACAAAGACAGGAATATTATTTAGGTGAAGTTTGTGGCTGGCTTTTATTTTAAATGAAATATGTTAAGACTGCTTAAGTAATTCTGCTGGCCACAGCGCTCTGCAAATTACGTATTACAAGCTGTCTAATGCAGATGAGACAGAAAAAGCTGTACCAAATTATTTTTAATACATACAAAGGATTCATATTGAAAAAATAACAAATTAATCCAAGTGAATGAGACCTGGTGTGTGTAAACAATGTAATTGAACTATCCTCATACAGTATTTCTTCCCATGTTATAGTCAATTTTCTGACTATTATAACAAACTCTTCATGAAGTAAATAACCAGCTAGAAGGTTTTCATTTATTTGTCAATTTATTTTCAGAAAAAGTGTTTGGAGCTATAAAACACGTCTAAATTACAGAGGAAAGTATGTTGCAACTATAGTAATTCAGATGGGCTTTATCACACCAAGAAAGCTAAGTTAGTTTTGTGGGTAGCAGAAGTGCAAAAAAGAAGAGAAGCTTGGTAGTGTTACCAGTGACATGGAGCAGGGCAATTTTTTCCCCATTGCCCTTTTTTGTAAACTGGCAGTTTCACCTTAGGAAGGTTGTTGCAAATGTGCACCAGGGTAAAAGAAGCAACAACGAGTTGTTATTTTGTTTTCCTTGTATGGGAAATGGAGTAGGGGAACAAGATCTTATCACCTTAGGATAGTCTTGACATATACAGTAGGAATTATAAAGCCTGCTAAACAGACACATGGGCTAAACAGCTGAAAATATGCTGCAGCCAGCTGATATTAAAAATCCACAGTAGCAAGTTTGCATCTAATGAGGTGACATGTACGAGCTTAGCAAGTATTTGGGTCATAGTGTTACTGGCATAAATTTGCCCTCTTCTGCTAACTTGCATGGAGCTGTGGAAATTTCTGCAGCAGAGTATGAGGAGAGGTACATGCTCATTTTACAGTGAAGAAATACAAATTTGACTCAAATGGCCATGCAAATACCACAGATGTTTTAAAGGCTGACTTTACAGCATATAAATAGGTAGCAGACTTAATTATTCTGCTTCCACAACATTTTGACTGATGTACTTCTGTATTGTTCTTTTGGAATTGACTAAACCAGGAATGATGTTCAATACCCCAACATAATTCCTATGCATGATAACATATCTTTGCAAGGTAAGGGCACAATGGTTTTCTCCATCAGCAGTAGATCTCTGTCTAATACTGAGATCCCATATGCTACTTGTAGCTCCTGCCAAAAATCCCACTGTACCATGGAGAGAAATTCAGCATGGAGAATTGGAGCTCCCGAAGGACAATGCTTATTACAATAATACTCTGAGGTGAAATGCTTTGTGGAGTTGGGTATTTGCAGAAAAACACTCATTAACTCAGTTTGTTCAAATAACAACAAAAACACCCCCACTCCCAGCATCACTCCCTTTTTGCTTCACACACACATGCAGTCACTCATTCACAAGTGTAACTGTTTTCCAAAGACTTCCTGACTTAATAATTTTCTAAGAATCATTTAATAACATTCAGTGGAAGATAAGGATATGGTTATGTAGTTAAGTAATTCAAAGGAGAGGAACTAAAAAAGGAAATTACATTCCTTCTTCAACTGGCAGCGTTGTTTAAATGTAAGGCTGCATGTGAAGCACATCCAAAAGCCAGATTATGCAATTAGCTAATAGCCACTATTGACATGTAAAATCAATTTATGACAACTATCATAGCAAAGCCAAGCCAGATAATGCACTAGATTGTGCACTATTCACTTTGAAAGTTTTATCATTATTAGTATCATAGGGAAGACAAATTCTGTGTACATCCTGTTAGTAAATGTACAGTGGGTACCCAGCAGTCATGACACAGTATAACCTAGAATGCAGCCAGCCCACTATTGTCCTTGAGAGATTGGAAAATTCAGCTTTGGCACTGCTGCTTTGCAAATAGTTGCCTCCAGTTTGGCGAGCAGAATTGTTTGGTAAGGTCTACTCTGGGACAGAGCACTGTTGCAGAACAGTCTGGGGCTAAGTGCCAAATGTGACCTCAGTTCTTGCCCCAACAATGAAAGTCATTGTTAGGATTGGTACTGAAAATGTTCACATCTTCTTTCTTCTTTCTTCTACCATCAGCAAGAAATCTATAATCAGACATTTCTTCCTTGAGAACAAATGCTGTAAAGTGAGGTAAACAGCAAAGCTCAACAGCATTGAAAAGAGAGTTATAATATTAAAAACTAGATAGATTTGTTTTTCCATAAAAATTGTGTGGCAGTTTATAATTGGCTCTCTACTTCTTAAGCCATACACTTGTCAGCTTTCAAAATGTATATTCACAGCAGGGAGCACCTAGCTAGAAGGTTTTATCAGATGAAGCTAAGGCAAATCTTTAGCTGGAGGGCAGAATACAATTGTCAAGATCCATGCAACCTTAAAGCATGTGAGTAATTGTGTTGTATCTGGGAGTTTTAACTTCAATAGGACTGTTTGTGCAAGTAAAGATTATACAAGTGGATAAGCATTGGTAAGTCAGTCCCAGTATGTGCATTCTTTGAAGTGTACGCATTTCTAGAATAGAACTGGGAACATGTCTCTTGCATACAGAAGTAGACTAGAGGTTTTTATTTTGCAACACTGAGGGTGTGCTAAAAACAAAATGAAATTATCACGAATTATATGAAATTATCATGTTATAAAAAACTGTATCACTAAGAATTATTTTCACGCATGTTATAAATATTCTCTAACACTTCAGTATTACAAAAGTTATCGACACAAATTCAGTATCTCCTATTTCAGTGAGAATGCAGAGTATATAAACCAGCACAAAATATGTTTTTCTGCATTCTGTACACATTAAATGATAGTATCAAGGAGACAGGAATAAAGTTTTTGAAAGGAAACAGGAGAAAGAAATAGATATAGATCTGCTTTGTATGTTAGAATCTTTACATGACTGATAAGATTGAACAAGCACTGAATAAATAATTTCATTTTCTGTGTACATTGATTTTACTCGGCTTTCAGATTAGTGTAGATAACACAGCAAAAGATTTCAATGAAAATTAAACTAAAGAGACAATGTCTCCCTAGTGTGGAATAAATTAATGCCTTCACTGGGAATAGCTATATAGCATTTAACAGAAAGTAAATCCCTCACCTTGAAACAGCAATACAAGGTGAGTATACAGAAAGGTGAAAAATAAGAATCAATACAGTCAGACAGAAAAATAAGAACTAAAAGGTAGCATGCATTGTGGTAGAACTCTCATATTTTCCAACGTTTTCCCAAAATTCTTATTTTCCTTGGTTTGTTGAGAAATAAAGTTTGCCTTTGCTTCTTTTTAAGATTCGTGATGAACAATTTGTATCTTTCTTCAGAGGTAAATATTTTTCATGAAGCAATTCTACAAAGGCAAAGGAAGAAATATATTTTTCCATTCATGACAGCTCTTCTTCCTGTGACCAGGAACATCACAAAGAACAAAAGTACTTACCTCAATTCTCCCTGACAGGCACAGAAAGCAAATAAAAAAAATCTCCTGCCTGAATTTTGACAAACACTGGAGAAAATCTATCTCCAGACAACTACAAGAGTTTTAAATTCAAATTCTATGCTTTATGTCTGTATGATCCATCATTTCCCAAGACCTCCTCCACTCTCATATCCCCTTGGAAAACATGCCTCCACAGCACCTCCTGTAACAGCTTGGAGCAGCTGAGAAAGAAAACCACCCACAATGTTGTGGTGTCCCTTTATCTTGCAGGTGAGTGTGTGTGATGGGTGGACTTTAGTTCAAACTTAACACTCTCTAAATTTGCCAGAGATGATCTATAGCTGTCTGAGAAATCCAGTAAAGCCTAATTATGTTTTCTGTGTCCTAAGGATACATCTTCAGCAGCACCACTTGCAGCTCTCTGGCCTCCCTACAGTTCCCTTCCAGCTCCCAGCAGAGTTCCCTGCGAGTATTCCCTGCAAAGCTCTTGAGCAGGAAGGCAGGTTAGAGACTCCACACTACACGGAGCCTTCTTACCTCAGCAGCAAGGCTCTCCAAATTTGTGTAAATGGAACATGCAAAACCAATGCTAGCTCTTAGCCAAAAATCATTTGGAAACATGTAACAGAATTAGTTTTTCATACTAAAACAGGTACTAGATACAAATGAAGACTGAACATTTGGCTATGTTCTAGAGCAGTGTAAGATTTTAGTTATTCATGGTAAAAAAAAAAAACCCTAATGTTGTTTAAAAAGACCCAGGGGCCTAGAACCTACAATCCTTTTTCTCCATTTTAGGTGAAATGAAGAAGAAATGCTGACTTTGTTAATATAGAAACATCCTAACCTTGATTAATCAGGTCAGTGGACTTTATGTCAAAAAGGCAGTAGTAGGCAGCAGTACAGAGCTGCTGACTTCTCTAATAGAGATTTACTGGAGTGGCAACATGAGTTTTACCAGTATATATGACAGCTCTTTAATGAAACTATTCCCAACTCCACATTTCCATTACTTGCAAGCATCAGTGCTTTATTATTTATAGAATAGTTTCCTTCTCCTCTAACCTTTTCTGACATCCATATTTCCTGCTTAGTCTATGTCATCTGTTCTTCTTAGTCTTCTTTACTTTTCACCATCTTCCCAAAACCACTTGCTGCTGGTCTTATTTCTTTCTCCATCCACCATACTGTTCAAATCTCTTCCCTTCCCTCTGGCACTACACAATTACAGGATTTCTGTGTGACCATAAATGTCTTTGCCTATATCTTCAAGCAATGCAAGACCTTCTGGGGGGAACAGCTGCAAGGAATTCCTGTCCAATTCCTGCAGTCATAAGCCATGTGTGAGGTCAGAATAAAAATGCTCTATAAACATGAGCAGCTTTGCAGCACATGCAGACTGATTAAAACTAATATGCATTTTCACGTAGGATATACTATATATAGGAGAAAGTACACTTACTGAACTACAGATTGATCTTGCAAAGGATGGAGATATCATGAAATTTAAAAACATGGGCAATTCTTAGCTCTTTTCTTTTAACTGACTGTTGCATAACCTTACTAAAGGTGATGTTCATTGTCAAGATAATCTAAATAATTTTTTTAACTACTCGTATCCAGGCTCTCAGATATGACTCTCTAGAACAAATTAGAGATTAAAGTTTCACTAACTAACTAAGCAATCATATTCAGCAGTGACTTGCAAATAATGTTAGCAATTTCTTAATGTTTTACATTGTCCACTATTTCCAAACATAGTCTTTTATTATATAGCAAATCTACAGAGAGTTTCCTCTCCTTTCATATGAGAATGAGCAGCATCAGAGAGATCAAAGCTATACAAAGCATTATGATTTTACTCAGTTTCTGGAAACAAAACCAATTTTTGTAGAGGTAGAGGTACATGAGCACTAAGCATTTTCTTTAGCATATTTCATGCCACAGCTCAAAATATAGAATCATAGAATCAGAAAGCATTGACCTGCAGTGGTTGATGGAAAGAGAAGTAATTGAGTTCACATATACACAGAAGACATTTCTTATGTACATAAAATCTGTTTTCTATATAAGAAGCCATCCACATACAGATTGGTAACACTTTAGGGATAAGCTTATTGAAAAGAAAGTAAGTTTTCTTTCCTTACAGCTTAAGACCTATTATCACATTTTCATACACACCATTTGACTTCCATTTAGACTTTACAAATACTGTCCCTTTGAGTATGATGCCTACTCTCTCCATACTGTTTTCTCCTTTCAGAACCTCAAAACATTTTGAGAGTCAGAGGTGCAACTGAACTCTGAATCAGTGAACTCTGAAATTACATTTAGACTGTTTTACCTTTTTTTCCAGTTTCTCATACTTGGTTGGAGTGTAAGAGCTGGATGGGAGAGAAGAAGAAAGAAGAAGGAGTAAAGCAGGTAATTTAAAAGGGATGCCTTTTGTCCAGGTCAGTCAGGAATCATGAGTTTTCTCAGTCATCAGTACATAATTCACCAGTGGTTTTCTGGATAGCTTTATTCCCTGAACGAGAGCATCCTTATTTTTACTGCTATTTCAGTGGGGTATTTTGGGTTTTTTTTTTTTTTTTTTTGGTTTTTTTTTTTTTTTTTTTTTTTTTTTAACTAAGCCTGAAAGTTATTACAGTCTGTCCTGTTCCTCATTGACAACAAAAGGGGATAAGGCCAACCATAAGGCTTCAAGTCATGCCTTTTGCACTCTTCACTAACTTACACTGATATTAACACACAACCAGATAGATTTGCAATCTCACTTCTTACAGATATCTGTAAGGCTTACAAGCCTTACAGATAAGGCTTGTTTAAAACAATTTCTTCTTCTGCATTTTCCTGCTGTACAGTGCCACTCTCATTTCAGTGATTTAGAATAACAGGGCTTTATCTTAAACCATGGCAGCTCAGCTCACACTGCAGGGGGTGGCAAGGATCAGCAGACAGTGACAGGAGTGGTGCAGCCTTTGCTCATTACTAAAGTTATTCCTGTTATTGAATACAAAATGGTTATGAGAGGAGGAGCTTACACAGAGATATACTAAAGACAAGCAAGGAGAGGGCTTGTTATTATCTGTCAGATTTTTTCATCCAACAAATATTCATAAAGGTGAGGAAATGCATTATTTCCTTCCTCTGCCTCTGAAAGGCCTGAGTCATTGCACTTCCTAAATCTTTACCTTCTCTCCCAGTGACTTCCACCTGTCTGAAAATCTCTTTGTTTCTGATGGTTAGAAAGAAGAGCAGGAGTCCACAAAGTCCCTAAACATATTATTTAACATAGAGTGAGTGCAGAGTACACAATTCCCACTGAAACACTAATTTTTGAAGTATCTTCTCACAATTTAAGACCTACACCCCAGCAGGAATATAAAAAATTAAGTTCCACACATTCTCCAAGCAATTATGCAGGGAAACCTGGTAAGCTCACGATGGAGCCGGGTAAATGCCGCAGTGCTATCAGCTTCTTCATCTGCCCAGTCTTAGAAAGGTGAAGTCAGACCTGCACAGTGTCATGGACATTTCAGGTCTTCTAAGATGCAGTGGGAAGGTTAAATTCAGAAGTGATTTATCAACCAGCATTATTGAGCTGATCATTTAATCTAGATCAGCTGGTAAACCAACTGCTGTAACAACCTCCTTGCTTACAGCTCATTGTACCTCTACTGCATGTTTAAATCTGCACAAAAAGATGTAAATAGCAGCACAGCCAAGGACTGGCTGTTGGTTTCTTCCTTCTACTCTGCTCCAGCACCAGAGAGGAGAGTTTGCTTCGCAGACAGAAACTTTGCCTCCTCCCTTTGGAGAAATCTGCTTGGAAGGTACGAGCAGTTGGCCTGTACTGAAGATTTAGACAGTACTAAAGTGCTTCAGGATCTAAAGCAAAACCCTGTGTGCACTGCTGCTTCCCTTTCCCTGCTGCTGCAGGGAACTGGGACACTTTTGAGGGAAAGACAGTACTGCTTGCAGTTGGGAGTAAGTCCACAGCAAATTTTCAGAGACAATGGAAAAACTGGAGGATCCTAATGAACTTCACCAGCGTCTGATGAAACTAGAAACTCACAGCAGGTTTTCAGGCTGATACCCAGCCTGAAGGAATGGATTTTCCTTGCCATGACAAAGCTGGCATGGGACAGGCTTGTTTTCAAACTTGTTGTTATACACAACAAAAGGAGAAAGAGATCTGCGGCTGCGCGTTAGATGCAACAGAGACCCTTCAATGAACTCCTTGCTCAACCAAAATTTTAAAGCTAAAGTAAATTGAATGTGTGCATTGCTGGGGTAGTACCATCTACCTCACTGCTATTTAGGTAGCAACAGTGCCAGAAGAAAACCTTTTCTGATTCACCCTAAAATTCAGACCATGCAAAGAATTGAATAAATAGAAACAATACCTCATTTTTATTCCCAGAGACTGAAAAAAAACATCAATTATTTACTTATAGAAGTGGCAGCATGACTCATAGTGGCCAAACAAAAATTGTTTTTTGTTAATGACAGTAAAATTTTCACTGTGTCCTGATTATAAACAGGTAAAAAAGCTAAACTGCTAAACTATCCTCTTCTTCTAATTAAATTGCAGCTATTTCAGCTAATAGTTTTGAAGAAAAAGAGAGATCAGGAGACTGCTGCACTCCTTTATATCATTCTAAATCACAGTTCTGTAACAGCACATCTAACTCTCTAGTTGGCTTAGGAAAAGGCAAAGGAAGACAAATTAATTCATATTTAACTCTCAATGATGTAAAATGTTTCCCAGGAAAGTGTGACAGCTGTGGAATATGGTAAAAAGCATTGTGGTGCTTTCACACTATTTTATACATTATTATTTTATACCATCATGTTAATTAATTGCAGGTTCATTAATCATTCATGCAGCTGGAGTGTTGAACTTAAATTATGCCAAAAGTGAAAATGAAGTAATTAAACAGTTGCAGTGCTTTTGTGAAGTAAACAAGTATTAAAAAGGTGCTATGCATATATACAGTGAATTGGCTATTTTGTTAATTCAATGATGTGTTCCACTCTGTGAACTGTGGTTTACAGTTCTGTGAACTCTTTTACAGTTACATCCAATGGGTAACTACAGCTGACTGCTAAATCCCTTCAGTACCCCTCTGAGACAGGATGATGTTTATTAACCAATAATGCTGTGCAGGACAAGTATTCTTTTATGTATTCAACTTCTGATTTTTTCTTTTTCTTTTTTCCTTTTTTTTTTTTTTAATCGCCAATACGTCTCCTGTTCCCTTAGTTTTCTTCCTGGGTAACCATATCACCTGAATATTGCCAGCTCTTCTATGCAGAATGCACTGTGTTTTCATTATTAAAAGATATCAAATGTTTGAAAACACTTGCTCAGAGATAATGATAATTACTTGAGTAATGTTATCAGTATACGACACATGTAGAGAAAGTCTTCTTCAGAGACAGAGGCAGAATAGATTAATTCGTATTTCTTTGAGACACTTTCAGAAGTGCTACATTGTTATTCCCTATTGTTATAGGGAAAAGAAAAGAAAAACAAAAAGTAACCTCGTCCAACCTTGAATTTTGAGATGCAAACCAGGCTTAATCCTGACAGGTACTGAGCTCATGTGTCTCTTGACTGGAGCTACTGTTAATATTGAATTATCAGAACCTCCCAAAAGCTTAAGGACTGGAAACTTTTTGCTGAGAAGTGTTCTCCAAATAGCATCATGCCAGTCCAAAACCATTATTACCCTATTTCTACAATAAACAGCACATTCATCAGTGATGTTTTATGATTCTATATAAATGTCAAAATCTTTTAATAATGATTATGTATCTGATTTCATAAACATGGAATTGCCAGGGTGCCATCAGCTGAGGGAAGTATGAGGGAATCATTCACAGCCAATCAGTTGTAGCAGTACACGTTTGGTTTTATCACAGAAAACTTTTGAGCTACATGTATCTATTAATGGGCTTTTTATTCCCGTGCAACAATTTGTTGTCTTCACTTTGTACCAACAGATCTATGAACTTTAGGCTTATTTTTTTTTTCTTGTCTACAGCTATATATTCCTATCAATCTTCATTTATTCCCTCAAACATTTCTTTAATATTTTGATGTTTTTTTATGTAAAACAAACAAATAAAACCCTAGGGAACTAAACAAAAAAAAAAAATAGAGCAAACTAATCACTGTAGCTTTCATTTGAATCTAACTCCTATGGTTAGAAATGCTGCAATTGAAATGTGTGCTGTTCATAACAGTTCACTCCCTTTCTCTCCCCATGTAAACTTATTTCTTACATTAATTATTATTGGTCATATAAAATTCATACACCTCTTTTACCACCTCCTTGCCCTGTGACATACCTATCTCTTTCCCTCCCTCTTCTCCTTCTCCATACATTGCTTTTTTGAATAGTCTATGAGAAAACTGCTCCATAGATAACTTCACTCCTACCCATTGCTGTGTGAGAAGAATTGCAATTTATAATTAATAGCTTATAATGACAATGGAAATTTAGTTTTGCTTTTATAATCTACTGAAGACATATGCATGGTTAAGAAGCTTAAATTACAATCAAATCCTGGAACATACTAATCCTTTGAAAGAATAACACTAAGACTAACTTTCTCTTTTTTTCTTAGTTGTGATCCCACTGGGGACAAGCCTGAAACCCAGAAATGAGCCCTCCATATGAGTTAAGATGTGAATATAACCAAACCTAACCCACATTTCAGTTGCTGACCATGCTTGTTTACTCATTCTCAAGTACAAAGTTTTCTTGCTGAAAGATGCAGCTTTCCTTGCCTTTCTTATAAAGGGTAAATGATAACCATAATATTCATTCTTCCGACATTTCACCAGCCACTCTGTATTTCTTTTCATGTGCAATGCATTAAAGTTTTTATTCAGAACTATGAATGAAATATATCTCCACTGAGTTATCCCAGGTATATAACATCCTTGATATGATACCTGGCACACAAGCCTTTTGGGCAGCATTTGTCTCCTGTGCCTTTGGTACCTTTTCATATGTACACAGAATCATTTAGGTTAGAAAAGACCTGTAAGATCGTGAAGCCAACACAGCACTGTCAAATCCACCACTAACACATGTCCCTAATGCCTCATCTACACATCTTTTAAATACCTCCAAGGATGGTGATGCAACCACTTCCCTGGGAAGCTTCTTTTCAATGCTTGATAACATTTTTGTGAAAAGGTTTTCCTTAATATCCACTCCAAACCTCCCCTGGCTCAACTTGAGGCCTTTTCCTTTTGTCCTATTGCTTGTTGGGAGATGAGACCTCCCCCCACCTCTCTACAACTTCCCTTTGTGTAGTTGAGGGGAATGATAAGGACCAGCAATGAACCTCCTTTTGTCCAGGTTAAACAACACCAGCCCCCTCGGCTCTTGTGCTACAGACCCCTCACATACACAGACACAAAAGCTTTGTTAAACACGAGTCTCTCCAGTAATTTTGCACCCTTTCACCTTAATTATATCCTACCTTCGGGAGAGGAGTGGAACACTGTGGTCCATGGATACTTATTCCTTCCGCTCTACTGCACTTAATGGTAACGCTGCAAATGTTTCATTCCAGTGAAATTCTGTATACATGGGTAACTCCCACAGCAGTTGCTGCAACATTTTTTAGCATTCTGAATGTGCCTCATCTATCTTAGTCAATCATTAGACATTTCTTGATCACCATTTTTCTTCCATGAACCTGATTGCTGTAATTATTTCCCCATACTTTTCTGGAGTCAGGTATTACCTCTTTTTAGTATGTCATTCATCACCAAAATTTCCAAATACCACAGCAAATAACTTTCTATTTTTATTCCAGTAAGTAGTTGTTATGTTTACATGAGAAGAACCCCAAAGCAAATAATCTATAAGACAAACCATAAGTCTGCAAATAGGCAAGAATTCTTTTCACAGTGGACAAAACATCCAGAGAAAACTATTAATCTGCTGTCCATTCTCCTTTTCCTCAAATACTCAAGTTTTATTGCAAAACCAAGTTATTTTAACATAAGATCACTGCATAGTCATTACCCTTACTTTATGACATGATTCCTATACAGTAATATTTTTATAGTCATCTACCTAAGGCACTTGCTTTTTCTCCTCCTATGTTGCATCCAGATCTGCTATACTTGCTACATGTGCTTAATTTTAAATCCTGAATTAAGATCCACATGAGTACCATTTAGTTCACAAGTATAACAACTCAGTAAAATATCATAATTCATAAATTTCTGAGAAAATTTGAAAACTGAAAACCTGAATTCAAATTTTCTATTAGTTTTACAATGTATGACATCAGAAATTCACAAGAATTCTGAAGGTCATTTTCAGGCTTGTTTTTTGTGACAATGCAATTTTACTGAATCAGTGGTACTTAGCTGATATGTGCTTTAAGGAACATAGGAAAGAAATTAACTTCATCAAGAGAAAAAACACTAAATGATTGAAACCAGGAGACAATTTAACAAGGCTGAGTGTAATTAACAGGGTGCCTAGCAACTTTGAAAACTGCCTGGAGATGTCTACTAGTTTGCATCAAGTAACCTTTTCCTCATTAGGCTGTGTTATGTGTATATGGGATAAGTCGTGCAGGTAAAAATTATCATATATATTTTATATATCTATTGGTAAGATATACCCTTATAAAAAGATTTTTAAACACACAAGTCAGTGTCGGGGATTGCATCACAGTGTTGAAACCACCTGGACTAGAGCAAGGAGAACTTCATTTAGAAACAAATGAACGCTGCCGGCCCGGAGATGGATCATTCCTCAAGGTGATCCGAGGAACACTGGGACAATGAATACATGATAAATATTTAAGACTGAGATAGCCGGAGCCATTGGGGAGAAACATCTCAGTACCGAATTCCGGGAATGCGATCATGGGTGCTCATCACTCCCCGACATGGTTTTGTTCAACTCGGCACAGAGAAAGGACTCCACATGAATATGTGCAGTCCTGAAAGGAAGAAAAGGGACGCTGCCTCGGGGAAGAAAATCCATATAAAAATCGCTGGGACAGAGCATTCTGTGTGAGACGTAGGGGACCCTCTGCTGTAGTGGTCAGACCTGTGTCTCACCCAGCGCCGATACCCGGGCTCAGCACTGACCCTTTTTGATTGGATAGTGGCTTTTCATTTTTTCTCTAAATTTATATTCTGATCATTTAATAAATTTTCCTTAATTAATAAGTTGAAGCATTCATTTATAACAGCAGTATTAACCCTGAATATCATTTCTGTTGGGAAATAAGACTTATTGCAGTAAGATAAACTGTAGAATTTGAACAGCTCTAAATTATTATAGTTTAAGATGTTTTTCTTAACATACTTGCTTAAATGTATATTGAACACTGACTATTTGAACTGCAGTTTCAAATAATATTTTCCCTTCCATCTCTTGCGTGACAGTCATGGGAATTGAAGCAATGGTCTATCTTTTTTTGGACATGCAAAAGTTAAGTCTGATACTCTGCAATAAGTTATATAGACTTTACTGTGACTGACTCTGAAAGGTGAATTACTTGAAATCTAAAACAAAAGGGGTCCAAACTCTCTACATTTGCCAACTTCCTGTGAAGTCACTCTTTGCTGGTGTTAATCTTGGCTAACTGACAAGGGTCCACCAAGCCACACTATCACACCACACCCAACAAAACTAAGGGAGATAATTCAACAGTAAGCTTGTGAGTTGATACAGGGACTGGGGTATTACTTACTAGTTACCATCATGGGCAAAACTCAGCTGGGAGACATTAATAGAATAAATTACTGATTAATAAGGGAGTTGGATAATGAGAATCAAGACCAAAACTAAAAACACCTCCTTTTTTTCAGGGCTCAACTTCACTCCCAATATCTTTACCTCCTTCCCCAAGCAGCAGTGCAGGGGCAAAGGGAACGGGGGCTGAGGTGAGTCCATTATACATTGTCTCTGCTGCTCCTTCCTCCTCACACTCTTCCCTGCCCCAGCATGGGGTTCCACTATAGGCAGATCTTCTGGCACTGCCCCAAAGTGGGTCCATCCCACAGGCTGCAGTTCTTCAAAAACCGCTCTAACACAGGACACAGTCCTTCAGGAAGAAGCTGCTCCAGTGTGAGTGCCCTGCCACAAGTCGTGCCAGTGAATCTGCTCCAGCACAGACCTTTCTCCCCAGGTCCACAGGTACTAATGGGAGCCACACTGTCACATAAGTACTTCATCTGTTAACATTTACTGCTCTGAAACACCAAGGGAGGTCTGCTTTCAATTACTCTTACTTATTCTTAAGTTGAATAACACATTAATGAATTTTTTAAAATGTTTCTATCCAAGGAGGATGTCTATTTTACAGAAGTCTATAAGGCACATGTTATAAAGATTCTATACACCAAATATTATAAGTACACTTTGTGAAAATTAAACTGCAGCTATAGGATGTGTAGAATATATATTAAAAATTTATTAAAATCTTGAAAGGAAAAATGTAGAAGGTACACCCATTGGTTCATATAATTATTTGGAAATTACTCATTAGGTTACATCACAAATCTTTGTTGCTTTAATAAGGAAAGCTTTCCTTCCTTGAATTTCTTAGAACCTGTATCTGTACCTTTTTCCTTTATTTTCTTTTCTTAAAAATTTTGAGAGAGAAGAGAAATTTTTATCAAAGATGTTGTTCTCACTGCAATGCTTTAGAATGATGCTTTGTTGTCATGAGATATATTAATTTAATTTGAGGGAAAACTGTTCAGGAAGAATTCAGAATATGTAGTATGGATCCCCATCCTGAATGGGAACACAGTAACCAAGGATACACACAGAACATATCATTCCTATGGGTCCTATATTTCCTCTGGTTATTCCACTCTTTGAGGATCAGCTGTCATATGATGCTAATGTTCTGAGCTGGGAAAATAAAATGCGTTGTGGCTGTCCTATGAGAGAGGTTTTCATACTGAGTAGACCTAAGAAAATATTTTCAAATTATTCCTATTTTACCTATCTACTGTAGGATGTCTTCTACAGATGGACTTGATATTAATAATATCCTTCCTTTCCTAAGTCTTCCTTTGTTTGTAGTCTTTCTCTCCCACAGAAGGTGGGACCGGATGAACTTTTGAGGACCCTCTGACCTGGGCTGATCTATGGTTTTGAGGTTCTAAGTCTGACAGAGAAGTGCAATAACCTGAACAAGAAGTTTATCAGACAGTGCCACTACCTGAAGACCAGATGCAGTATTCCATAGACCCTTGTACAGAAATGCCCTTGGAGGAGGTCAGAGGAAGCCCTTAGAAGTCAATCTGCTGACCTTTAGGATCTACCATGGGTTTGCATTTGCTTAAGTCTTAGATCTGAAGTTAGCAGTATGAAAACAGACGGTCAAGATACTGGATGAGGAGGTATTTGGCAACAGAGAAGAAAGGTGGGCCAAAAAGACACAGAATTTCAATGAGGCACAGCAAAAGAAGTGTAAGGCAGAAAGACACTGATTTAGCAATACCATTCCTAGAGAATGTATGTTTAAAAGGCCAATGCTCAGTTATCTGATGATCTGAATTGGCCATCCTATAGATGTAGGGGGCTTACTTGTATCCAAATACCTTTAGTAATTTTTCCTCTCAGCAGATAATCCCAGCACTCTGTGTAGAAACTGGAAGATGGGGAGAGGTAGCAAGATAGCTTATGACTTCTGCTGTTTGGGTGCCTGCCTGCCCACTCCTTTCACAAGCATTTCCCTGTGGCAGGCAGCTCCCTGAAAGCTGGTAAAAGGCTTTGAACTGTTTTACAAAATGCAGTTGGCAGAGGAAAAGTGCTTTCCATCAAGAAAGCTGGAGCACCGTGTTTTCCCAGCTGCTCTGAGGCACCATATGTTTGCAGCACGGCTACTAATGCTACTTTTATTTCTTTAGGAGATGTTACAGATGTAAGCCTCTGTAGTGGTATTTGTATGAGGATAAGCAAACTGCTGGTATGTGGCAGTATTTCACTGGGGTTAATGTCAGGGTCAGCCCTGTCAAAGGAGCTGACACAACAGTGCCTTGAGGAATATGGAGATCATGACCATCAGTACAACCAGCTTCATTTGACACTGTAAGACCTTGGGAGCAAGACTTTCAAATCTCTCTGGCTTGGTCAGCACAGTAACTGAGATTCAACTGACCAGGATACAAGAAGGATGTTCTTCCAATGGCAATTTAGAAGTTGTCATTGCAATTTTTGTTAACAACAATTAGAATTTAGCACCGTGAAATCACATGGTGTATAAACAACTGTATTTGCCTCACCCATGTTTCCAAACCTTTGCTGGGACGGCTACTTGTCAAGCAGTCAAATCACGTCTCCTCAGGGTGTGAAGGTACACTTTTCTGTCCCAACTAGCAGTCCAGAAAATAAACAGGAATTCACAACACCAGATGGGGAATAAGGTGCTAAGCAAATGCAGGTAGGGATCTGGTTCAGAGCTCTTCCTGGGGGTTGGCAGGATGACAGTCACCAAGAAGAAAAAAAAGTGACTAGCCAAGCATGTGGGAGAGTCAGGGTGAATGACAGTTGCTTAGGGTTTGAAAAGGAAAACAGCCAGAAGAATAAAAGACAAAAACAATGTGTTGCAAGAAGTGTTGACAAAAATCTCTTTAAAATTTGCCACAAAAACCAGAATCTTTTCTCTATTGGCAGGCTTTGAGACATTCTTATATAGCATAATATGAAGAGACCAGAGGTCATATTATGGTTAGAGATTTGCAGTCAATGGAAGGGCTAAAAATAAACAGGACACTGAGACAGTATGGGGAGAGTTACCTAGAGGAAGGGAAACTGGCCAACGTTTTAAAGTTGCAAGGCTCTATTTCCCAGAATTATACTGGCAGGGGAGTCCACATCCATTTCTTACTTCTACAGATCCTCAGTAAATTATGGCAATGATTCAAAACTGCTCTAGACTCATCTTTCATTGACTTGGTTGCAGTTACAATAAAGAATTGGGGTTTGGTGACCAGAGCACTGATGTTCTGTTCTGCTTCCTACAGAAGTCAAACACAGTTCTGTCCTTTAATCTGTTTGTATGTCAGATCTCCAGTAAGCATCCTGGGAGAAGGGCTGGGCTTGCTGCAGTCAGAGTAATTCTGGAGGAGGAGAAAGTAAAATAGGAAAGAGGAAGGCAACTTTGAGAAGGCAGCACAGAAGCACTTATGCAGGAATGGGCTCACACTGCACAGTGGGTAAACTCCACCCCCTTCATGATGCAGTTTAAACACCTGATTTTCGAGGTGGAATGCAGTTAGTCTTTACCAGCCACACTAGTGCCTGGTAGTGTCACCTCACCAGGGCAGTCCCAGCAGAATACAGCTCTTGTACAGGCATACACTGTCACCTCAGAGTGACCAGAGCTATGAATGATGATAAAAAGAAAACATGAGCCAATATAGTAGTGTTATCGTAAAATGATAGTATTTGGTTTAACAGAAGTCAGTCTGGAATGGGGAATGTGAAATTTCAGGTCATGCTAGAATAAATTTCTAAAAATCAATGATGTTCTCATAAAAGGCCAACAGTAAGCAAAGTGAATCAGAGATGTTTTTGTCCATTTAATAGGAGGATTACCTTGGTATGAAGAATTGAATTGAAAACAGAACAAAAAAAAAAGCAAACAAATCAATCCCCACACGCTCTTTTTCCTTTAAACTAAGTAGAGATGTGGCTATGTGGCTGGTCAGATCACTCCTTCATGGGATGACAGGACCAACATCAGTATTTGCTGCCTATAATTGACACAGATATTCAATGGATTGAGGAAAACTTCAGAGAGCTTACTGGAATGGAATTCCAAATACTTTGACAGAAACAAAAACAATTTCAGTATTTAAATGCCTGCATTTTCCAGCAGCACTGGGGTCCCAGGCTGAGGCAGGGAGCAGGGCTGTGTGCTCTCTCCCACATGGAGCCCACCCAAGGGTTGGGTCCCCGGGGCTGGAAGCTCAAGCATACATGTGGCTCTGATGGCATCCTGGAGGCATCCCTGGATCTGCCCTTTGATATAATAATGAAATCCCAGGATAGTTTGGGTTGGAATGGCCCTTAAGACCATCCACCCCCCTGACACAGGCAGGAACAACTTCCACTTGACCAGTTTGCTCCAAGCCCTGTTCATCCTGGCCTTAGACACTTCCAGGGCTGGGGCAGCCACAGCTTCTCTGGGCAACCTGTGCCAGAGCCTCCCCACCCTCACAGGGAAGAATTTGGAATTAAGTGGAATAGAAAAGAAAGTTTCTGGATTTCTCTGGATGTATTATATTGGTGCCATAGTTAGCACTCCAGCTGAGAGAGGTAGGTACTGTGCTTCGTGACAAGAATTCATCATAAGAATGTAACAAACACTCAATGAATAGACTGTAAATATGTCTGAAAGTACCAGAATAACGTGCATTGGAAAATACTGTGGCTGAGTAAATTTAGTAAATGGACTTCAGCTGTCAGATATAGGTTAAGAAAAAAAACCAAAAAACAAAACCAACACTTCAAGTTGTGTATTGAACAATTGAACTTACTAAATGCAAGGTAATAAAAAATTAATGTTGTTCAAGCATAATGTCTGTCTATGCATACAGTGCATTTCAGATAAATGGCAAATGGTCAGCCCTCACAAGTATGAGATCCAGTGATAGACTTTTGAGCTGAGACATAATAGAATAAAATGTTGAGAAATTGAGCAGTGGACTTTTTTGCTGAAAGTAAAGGAGAGGAAACCAATCTGAGGAGACACATGGCCCAACTTTTCAGCTCTATTAATCATTCATGGTCATTCCATAAGACATATGACTGCTTGGCTACATGCCTATGATCATGAAGATGCTGACTGCAACAGAGTCACACCTTAGTTTGTGTCATTCAATGTTTGATTGTCTGAGTCAATGGCTGTGAAGACTTAAAGCTAGTCATACAGAAATGTGGATTTTCCTCAATCTTCTAATGAGATTTTTATTTGCTCGTCCTTTCAGATCAGCTAAACTAAATATTTTGAAACTGTTCCTCTTTATTACATTTATTAACTGACCAGGAAAAACAAACAAACACATAATCAAACAAAAATCCATGTATTTACAATGAATTATGATTAGGAGGTATCCATGCCTACCAGAGAGACTTAATTACAGTGCTGAAGCAATTAGACCCTTCATCTTTACTTCTGCTTAAAAAGCTAAAATTCAGTGTTGTCATGGGCTTCCATTGCAGCTGCACAAGAACAAAGCACCGAAAAACCAAACACCAATATATACCTATCACATATATAAAAAAACCCCAAAGAGAATATACCAAACATGTTGAGAATAACCATCAATAAATACAGACTCTTACCAGGATGAAAATCTTACTATATTGTCTATAAAATCTTCATACGCAAATTATCTTTAAGTCAGCTTGGGAGAAAATAGAGTAGGAGTACAAGCTATTTTAACATTGAAGTATAATTAATTTGAACTTGAACAACATCCTCCAGGCAATAAGGGGTGTGCAGTAAGTTTCAGTGAAACACTTAAAAGTTCAGCTGTTTCTATGCCAGCATTTTAAACATTCTGAAACTAACAAGGTTTAAGCACTTGGAAGCAGAAAGTGATAGGGAAATACCTTCTCCAAATTAAGTCTTTCAGAAAACTACCAGCTGCAAATTGTTCATGAAGAAATTGAGACTAAGTTTTTGCAAAGACCTCTGCAAGCAGTACTTTGAGCTCAAAAGAAATGAGATATACCTTGTATATTTAAAAAGTTATAATATCCTTAAAAACTACAGTTACTGTTCTTGCACACAAAGTCTTTGAAGGCCTATTTCCAAAAATGAGTCTCCTAAGTATAAAGGAAAGAAAGGATGTAAAAAATACCATTTCCTCCCTCGCGCCTCTTTAATTTATGTTCATAGCTCAAGGATTAGTGATATCCTTTTTTTTTCTAGCCTGACATCAGGCTACTATTGCTATAGAAGGGATTGTGAAGAAGCTTCTCCCTGTGCTTTTCTCACCTCTTATTTTCTCTGCTGGAATAAAATTGATTGAACATAGAAGAAAGTCCACAATAAACCTTAAGCAGCTGAAGTAAGACTGCATGTATGTTTTAGAATTCTCTTCTCTTTGAAACTAAGTGCTTTGTGCGATGCTGATTTTGCACTGCAGTTTTTGAAGTACCCTTTAGCAGCACAGTGGTTACACAGATATACCTACAGTCTGCAGGGGGGAAGTTGTCAAAATGCACCTTCAATTTATTGCTTTTAGTAAATGAACTTAAAATATTACACAGGGATTCTTTGGTAAAGTGTTTTTTCTGATCTTGACAAGAAGTTCAACATGAGCCAGCAGTGTGCCCTTGCAGCCCAAGCCCACTGGATGGGGCTTAGAGCAACCTGGTCTAGTGAAAGTTTTGAAAGTTAGGGGGGCTGGAACCAGATGATCTTTACAGGTCCCTTCCAACCCAAACTACTCTATTATTCTATGACTTCAGAACATTGCATTTCAACTGTTTTAATTAGCACATTCCAATAAATAAATTTTGAGACAACCATAGCCCGTTTTGGTTTCAAAACCAGAGGCTTAATGAAAACAGTTTACATAGCATTCTAGAAACACAGAGATCCTAATTATGTAAAATTATAAGATGAATAACTAAATCAAGAATAAGACCTGTAGAAAATATAATTTGCTTTATAAATAAAGGAAGGATAGCTTTTAGAGTAACAGTGACATGCTAGTGATAACAATGAGTAATAGTGTGAACCTTGTGAGATGTAGAAAAGTGAATTGTCAGTGAAGAGAGGCAGTGCTACAAAAGCCCAGGACACCAGCTTTCAGTGAGTAGGTTCACTGTGCTGATAGAACTCCACAGGTACTTTACAGAAATTTGATGAATTGTTATAGCAGGGTGTTTTAGGCCATGTATTATTCTTTACATTGTATCCCTGCTGCCCAGATGTAAAGGAACATGCAGGTAAGCCATGCAATATGTAATATGTAACTGGGTAGATCTTCTGATAATATGTAAATACACAGGAAATATAAAAAAATCAGCTAGGAGATCAATCCCAAGGAAAAATCAAATTAGTATAACTTGATTACTTTAAAATTAAGAAAAGACAAGTAATGTTCAAAGCTTTACACAGAATAATTTGAAATTTTTTACACATGCTGGTATGAACATGCTTTTATTGATGAAGTGTTGGTGCATTTAGGCAAGATGAGTTTCAACTTTACAATCAGATTTTTTTTAAATGTAATAAAAAGACAACAGAAAAATAAAATAAAGACAAAAAAAAAAAAAAAAAAAAAAAAAAAAAAAGAATCTATTTGACATTAACTTCCAGAATGAGAAAATTAACTAATAAGAAAAAAAATATTCTTTATGATGCAAAGCCTCAGTTTTGGAAAGCTGAAGAGTGCTCTCTCCTGTCCCTGAGACAAGGTGAAAAGAAATAATAAAATCTTTACTGGGCAAAATCTGTTTTGTTACTTCATGCTGTCACTGTTCTATTGAAGCTTTCTTTTTTTTTTCAGTGTCGGGCAACCATGTACTAACCTTGCTTCGTGCTGCTGGTGTCTGTGTAGCTTTTCAGCTTCTATTTGAAGTATTATCTGATGTCTCTTTTTCCTCTTCTCACTTATGTCATTTTACTACTATTCTCCTCAAAGAGACACTTGTCTCTTGATCACTCCTTTAGGCACATGTCAGAAAAATGAAGAAGAGAAGGCCTGTGAGAAGTGACATGCTGGATATTTGCTTAAATCCCTGCTACTGAAGAGCATGCTCTCAGAGTTTCCTGAATCATATTATCCAAATGCTTTGCTCCACAGGTAAGTCAGAGGCATGGAAATGCACCTGCATTTGTGCATGCATGTTTGCATATAACCAGTTTAGGTTGGCAGATGACACTGACCCACTTCAAGTCTAAAAAGCCAGTTAAAAGCAGAAATAATAATTTGATTGGTAAAGTGCTAAAGCAGAAAGCTGCAGAAAGTCTTTTACTTGCTAATCTGGAATACAGGCTAAGGGGCAATGTTTGTAGAAATACTTAGAATTAGGTCAAAAAAGGGCCATTAAGCAAATAGAAGTGTCACTATGAGTTAATTATTGGAATAACAGATAAATAGGAAAAAGAATGAACTTACCCTAATAAAAAGCAAAGCCCTAATAACTCTGACTTTAAGCAGACAGACACACTAATGCTTGCTATGCCCCATCAGTGCTCATCAGCTCTGACCTGCTAATGTCTTAACACTCTTAACACTGAACCTCTATTGAGGAGATACTGCCAGGAGAGTCAAGCTGCGTCACATTATGTTCCAGTCTTCTGAAAGTGAGTACACAGGAAGGAAGCAGAGATAAAGTGACCTAAATTAAAAGCTGAATTTGTGTTTTCTGAAATGAAACCTCTGTGTGCTAATTTCTACATTTAACTTCAAAACCAACTGACTTAGGATACTCAGATATTATAAGGATTAATTAAAAATAATACTAAGTGCCCTTTCCTATCAAGTATCCCATCTGGAATAGTTTGGCACTTCTTGAACAATATCTCAATTCATATAAACCAGAAAAATTCACTCTTTCATGCAGGAATATTGAAAATTCTGAATTTAAAGTAAGTTATATTCTTAAGTTTTAAACAATATTTAGTTCCTGAAATAAGTAGCTGCAGAAAGGTAAATCTTAGCTCTTATGTACATTTGTTATCTCTGGATAACTTGAAGCATGAACAAAATATGGATTAGTGCAGTTTAAGCAGTAGTCTGGATTCTGATTTTCAGATTTGGCCTTTTTGTTGTTTTGTTTTTCTAGTTAAAAAAACCCCAATAACTCAAAACTCCCCAAACTCTGTGTCTCTTCTGGTCTGGTGCCAACTATTCAAGAGGGCTTCTCAGTGACTTGGCTGCACTGCTGATCAGCTCCTCAGTGAGCCTGGAAATCTTAGTGATGACACAGAACTCTGCTGATTCCAAATGAAAGGTCACTTTCTTTGGTATCTGTTTGACTGATGTGAAGCAAAATACCTCAGACACAGACCAAGGCTTTTTTTTTTCCAGCTGGTGGCATGATATGCCAGATATTTGACACACGCACGTCTTCATTTCATAATAATTTCTCTATTTTCTCTAAGTTCAAATAGATGCGCCCTTGAATACCTGTTCAGATCAAACAGATTCAAGCAGGTGCTCATTTTAGGCATCAGGCAGGGGTAATAGCAGAAGTTAATGTTAAGTTTCTGTCAAATCTAACATAAGATAATGATTCAACATTCTTGGCACGTGTAGTGCTGTGCAGGTAGATTGTAAAATATTGAGTGTTAAAAGAATGCACAGTGAATGCAAGGAAAGCAGACTTGACTATAACTAGCTTCTCTGTCTCACTGGGGGCAGTCTTAAGAAGTGTGACATGTTTCACACTCTACTTCATTCCCAATGAATCTACAATTTTAAACCTTTGAAAGATCTACAGAAAGACTGAGGTAGGTATAGCTTTCTTTTCATTGTGGCAAAAAGAAGGATTTAATAATAAACCAGCTATTCCTCATGACAAACTCAAAGACCAATGTTTTGAAGGCAATGTATTGAAATCTCCTTTAAGAGCAAACACAGGCAGTGTTCTGATGCTTGCTTTTCGTTAAGTTCTATTTATCAAACTCCTGGGTAAAAGAAATATTTTTATCATATATTAAGTAATTGCGGGGTAAAGGAAATGCCATCATATTTTTAATGCATTGAAAATTGGAATCTAAACATCCCTTAGGAATGTATTTTAACTTGGAAAGTGTGATACTATCTGTTATAATTCTAGACTACTAATACTTGTAACCTGCTTAGCCTTATGTAATATCTCATGTTTTTCTGCTTATGGATTTGAAGGTTGAGAATGCCATCAAAAGGAGTATTTATGAGAACAGAAAGCAAAGTGTCCTGTGGTGCAAAACTTTATATGGATTCTTATTTCTTACTGGACCATTTTGAATTCAACACTTATTCCTACCTAAGCAAATCATCTGTGTGAACATTCAGTGACTGGACAGTATCACACACAGCACAGAAGTAACGTCAATTTTTAAATGTGCTATGTTTTTGCCAATCTCTGTTGTATTTCAAAACTCGTAACAGATGAGTGATAATCAACATAACAACTTGCCTGATTTAAGTCTTCTTCCTTACCCTCAAATAATAATGATTAACAATAAAGATATCTTGACACCAACTTACCCTTTCTTAAGAAGGGGAAATAATTTCAGCTGTGATTGCACCACCAATCCAGGCCCTAAATCATATCAGGCTCTGTAGGCCAAGGTCAGCACCCCAGCCTCTATCCAAAACGTAATCATCCATCAGAGAAAGCTCCACAGCATCGTATGAAGTAGACCTTAGAAAATGGCCTGTTGTATTCTTGACTTTTTCTATTTCCCAGACAGTGCCAAGCTGGTATCAAATCACTTTGTACAGAGAAGAAAGGCACTATAAGTACATTGAACTGAACTCTTACAGCATGAAAGCAACTATGTTCCTTCAGTACCTCACAGAACATAGTGGGTATTTTCTACTAGCAAAACAACTACTAGGAGTAAAAACAGACCAGCACAGCACCTACATTTATTAAATTCATTAATCCTTCACTTCTCTTAAACATTCATATCAAGGGAAGAAAATAGGTCTTAAAATGGAAACTTAGTTAAGACTAATTGTATAAGAGAAGGAATAAATCTCACTTTGAAGCACATTGTCTCCAGAAAATTAGCCCAAAAAAAGTGTGCATTTGTCCTTGAAATGAAACTATAAGACTGCAAATCATAGTAATGAGAAGACATCTTGCAAATATGAATTTTAAAGAAAAAGTGCTCTTCAGTAGAGAAATTATGTCAATGCCTAGAGGAGTAAAAGAGAAGTGTCTGTATAATAAATCTCATTTTCACTTCAGCACTATTAGTATTGGAGTTGTAATTCGGTTAAACCACAAGAACATCAAAAGGGAATGAAATGGCAAACCTGCAAAAGATATGTCATGGATGAACAAGCCCAACAGCCACATTTAGTCTTTGAAGGCTACCAACTACCTGAAGAGCTAGATTGGGAGATACACAAGAGCCATGCTTGATTATGGTTTGTACTGACATTTCATGTATCTTGGGATGTCTTTCTGGCTCCTCCAAAGCACTCCACTAGGTCACACCTTATCCAAGTGTGCATCAGTGCAGGAAGGCTGTATATTTCTTGCTTCTCATAGCACCAGTAAATACATGACAAGTAAAATAATTGAGATGAACAGACAAGAGAAAACAAAATGTAATGGGCAGTATTTCAAAGCTGTATGTGTGTAAATGTGCATTCATTTCTGAGAACACATGCATCAGCACTAAAGTTTTGTGTCATTGATTTGACCAGTCCCAAGCATCTTCTGTTTATACTCATACTATCTTTTACAGCTTGTCTAGTTAAATAAGAACACAACTGTCTACCAAGTGTTCCGGTCTGTGAAAAAGGCCTAAATTTTTGTTAGTTTTGAGAAGTGTTTGTCAGCTTTTAAAATGTCAGATCATTTTGATTACTTTGAGGAAAACACCCTATATGCCTAAGAAAATGTGATTTTTTTTTCCTAAGAAAGGGTGAATCTAGGTTGTTGAAGTCCTAATCCAGACAAAAAAAAAATACTGAGCTTTCGTAATCCACTCATTCTTCAGTGATCCTAAAAAACAACCAATACATGGCATCATAACTATAGTGTTACAAGGATCTGCATTTTCTTAAATTCCTTGCAATAGCTGTTGAGAGATAATGCCACTGTTTCAAGCAGAACAATGATTCTACAGATTTTGGAAAAGGAATGATAACCAACTGACACAACGGAGAAAATGGAAGTCAACAGAGTATAGTTTTCTGATACAATAATTGGTTAGGGCAAGCATGGTTTGTCTAAAGCTTCCCATCCAATCTAGAATAACCACTTGAGGGCACCTCTTTATTGTAAGGTCGTTTTAAAAGGCACCAGCTTTAAAAATCAACTTAAAAGATTTTGGTGCTGAAAATATTCAAAGGAAAGAGTGCCACCTACTGAATCTTTCTGTCCTTATTCCTCTAAGCCCCAAGAACCTGACCCATCCTTTAAGCACTGGAAAGTACAATCTTTTCTTTGCTAGACTTATCAATCCAGTACGATAATATCAACAGAAAAAGAAAGAAGATTTTTTTTATCCTAATGAAATTTCTGTAGTACTCAAATTTAAATATTGGGCATGTGATCTTGGTTTTCAATCAGTTTCTCTTTCATGACTTATTAAAAAAAAAAAAAAAACACTACTTCAGGACGTAGATATATTATGTGCTAAACATATGTACCCTTAGTTATTTGAAGCTAAAGAAAGCCTTTCAAAACCATAGCATTTCTACAGTAACTTCAAAACTACCTTACAAAACTCCCATTTAGAATATGTATTTGTTTTCCAGGTTTTCAAAATTAGGCAGGGGCATTTTTTAAATAGTGGCTTGGAATATTCTTCACTTTAAATTCTTAAAAGAACCCTCATAGTTTCAACAGAAATTATTACATTATGGCTCCTTAGCAGTAAAGACAACAGCAAGATCATCAGAAGCCACTACATAAATAGTGCCACTATTTATTTTTGTCACTACATAAATAGTGCTTATCAAAGCCAATTGAAAGTACAAAGAGCATTATATGCTTGTAAGATGTTAGATAATGCTCCCAACCTAGAGATTACTGATCACTTCTCAGGATTTTACAGTTATAAAAAATATCCAGGGCTGTTGCTGAGTTGATTGAATACACCTTGACCTAAAAAACTGGGGGAGTATTTTTATATTTCAGTCTGTTAGCATCCAGGTAGATGTGCTGAAATGTTCAGTCCTCCAATAATTACAATCATTTATTTATTATCTAACATAAACCACATGGCTACAAAATTGCATGAAACTGGTTCACATTTAACTATATTAAAACTTTTCCATAGAAATGCATGATTAATCCCAACAAATTTGTAATGCAGGATCTTTGTTTCCACCCCGTGTTCCATCTCTGATATATCCATATTTAAAGGAAGAAGAAAATGCTTCCTTACTGTCTAATCTGAACTGAAACATTATGAAGCTTTTCTTAGCATGTTTTGTTTCCACTAGTGCTTCAACAGCTTGGATGAAATTAAATAATTTAAAGAACTGTTTTCAGTCAAAACAAATTAAACAGCTTTTTTGTTACTCAGCTTTTCTCTAGTTTGCAGCCTTGGCATTAACGAGAAGACCACAGAGTAGGCTTCATAGCTGAGGAATAACAAAGACTAGTTCTACTTTTTTGTTTCACCTTGTACTTCTATTTCTCATGATTGCATAGCTCCTTTACTTCAGTAGAGGCTGCATTGGGCAATGTCTATACAGAAAAAAAGATACCATCATTTTCTATGGAAGTTGCATCTCCTGAATAGATGGTAAGACAATTTTCATTTTTGTCATTAGGAAAATGTTCTCTTCCAAATGTTAAATAGTGTCAAGGAAAGAGTAGACAGTGTTCCCAAAGTAAGTTGTAAGAGTGAGTAAGTATGGAAGACCAGAGAGGACAATGCTCCACATAATTTCTAGATTCAGTAATGGTCTAACAGCATTTCTACTGGGACATTCACTGGAGAAGAGTTTTGCATGAAGTACCTAATCTAAGTCTGGAGTTGAATCCCATACCCATTGCCTTTTTTAGCTGGCTTCCAACAGGTTTTATACTGGTAGGAGTGGTGTAAGGAGGGAAAGGGAAGGGCTCTGATTGGCAACCTATTAGTCACCATGAGGGTCACAAGACTTTTTTTAACCTTTTCCAAAAGTTAGCCTATTAATAAATATTTCTTGTAATAACAATGTAAGTTGTTTAACCTCAAAAGACTTATATCTCATAAATATAAATTTAAATATAGGTGTCTTTGAAATTTGACATTGCAATACTGTAGGTGATTTGTAGATAAAAGGAATGTGTTTCCATTAATTGCTAGATCCAGTACATATTTCTACATAACTACACCAACATATCACCAATAACTGTGTCAACTCTGACAAAAGGCCACAAGAGTAACATAAAATAGAAACAAGACCCTGTAAGAGACTCTGTACACATGTATGTGATCAGCTAATGAACATTGTTCTGGTCTTATCAAACTCTACATCTAAGGGGGACTGAGCAAGGTACATGCTGTATTGTTGGCAAATGCTTTGTTCAGGAGGTTTGAGCTGGTATCTGGAGACTGGCTGGTAAGACCTGGAAGGTGTTAAGAGCTGGAAAGGCTTTTAGCACTGTATATTTGGAGAGAAGGTAGATGGTGCCATACCAAAAGGCACAACAAAATAGGATAAAAAAGCCCAGCCAACAAAGATATTCTGTCACTGCAAACCAAGTTTTATAGAGTTTCCCACTTGACAACCTCTGGCCTATCAGTGTCTGCACGTCTGATTTAAATGAACAGGTTCCTCATGAATGCAAGAAGATCTGAATCTTAAGCCTTTCATGCAGGATAAGGTAAGAGGAAGATGCTACTCTTAGTCTGCTCTTGGATTTAGGGACCACAACTGAGGTAAGATTTTAAAGCTGAATAATGCAAGCTGCAGTTAAAAATTGGCAAGAACCAGGCTTTGATCCCATCTCTGCTTAAGCTGGTGAACAGACTGAATTTACATCCTTGTCCAGCTAGATGGTTGGTTTAATCACCAAACTGTGGTGTTTATTGACCACTTCTCCTTACAATATTCTCATATTGTTTAAAATATACCATATATGACATACTGGGTAGGATGGATAATATTTTTAACCATGGTACACATCCATAAGCCCAGAATTTTAGGCTTTGTTACAAGCAATACTTCAGTGTTTTATCCAGTGGAGATTAAATTCAAGAGGTACCACTAAGGAATTATCACTCAGAATACCCTGCAATGCAGGAAACCATTCAGGATATAAGTGATCAAGTTCAGCTTCACAGTACCTGCTCCTTTATCTATGCAAATGGACGTGAAGTGTTAGTTCTGTATGAATGCGTGAAGCACAGCATGAAGAAACTCATCATATACATCTTCTGAATGTTGGTGTCAGGTTGAGTCATGTTCTCCCTAAGGGACCTGCAACAGGAGCAAACTGAAACAGGAGGTTCTCCCAAACCCTTTCACTCCAAGAGTGACTAAGCTCTGGCACAGGCTGCCCAGGGAGGCTGTGGCATCTTCATACTTGCAGGTACTAAAAAGCCATCTGGACATGGCTCCAACTCACCCTGCTGGAGCAAAGGTCCAGCAGTTGATATCCACCAGTCTCTTCCAAACAGCACTCTGTGCTTCTGTCATTTCTTACCATCAAATTTGCTTTCTCTACAGCTGAGGTGAAGTGTCTGTCTTGTGAATTTTGACACCAGGTTTCCGTGGCAGGAACATAAGCTTCAAGATCATTTGTTTCTTCCAAAGTATCGTGTTATTTTCAATTTCTCACCACTAGGTTAATGTTTTGAAAAATCTTAGAAATATGGCATGTTCTAACAAGAGGTTTAATATGGTAGTTATATACATGGGTTTTAGTGTATTTATTCTAAAATGAATGACAAAGAAATCAGAAATATTTATTAGAAGTCAGTTGACAAAACTGAAGTACAGATGAGAAAATTTATAAAATACTTTGATGGAGTTGGAAAATGAATTTGCCTTCAAAAATCCTTTCTGAAACATAACACAAAACAAAGGACTATTAAACATATTGCAGTGATCAGAGAGATGATGTCCCTATTACATTTATCTGTTCTCTGGTCTGATGTGCTCAGTCCAGAAGAGATTTGTGTTTGATGACAACAACCAGTACCAATGATGTCATACTAGAATATTATATTTCTGTATTAAACAGTACCTTAAAATTACAATGGGGATTTAAGATGAGTTATTTGGCAAGACTACTGTAAGGAATAAAGGCAATATTGCTTTGGTCATTCCCTAGGCAATGAAAGGGCACGGTAGTCCCAGGGCCATGGAAAGCTGCTGCAGACCTGACTGTGATCCTTCCTCCAGTCAGCTTTTCAGTCTTAGAAATCTTATCACACACCAGTTAACTGGCAGAAGCTGGAATTCCCAAGGATTGAATGTAATTGCCTGCTGTTGTCTTCTGCTCCCCTCTCATTACAAGATACACAAATTATGTCTGAAACTCAAGGATACATGACATGAGTGCAAGAGACTGACAATGTTCCAATTGGTACTTCACTTAATGAAGTTTTCCTTCATGCTTGCTTTTCATTCTTTCTTTCGTTGCCTCCTTTTATTTATATCTTAATTCCCTTCTATCTGTACACCTTGATTACTTAAGAGATATGCAAAATTAATGTCTTGAGCACTAAATGATGCATGAAAAAGAAATTAAAATATACTTGCCTTCTGTGTGGTGCTATGCAGTCACTGCTCTGCTCTTACTGCTGCTAGTTCTCACACTACTTCATGTGTTTATCTCCAATATTAAGTTCAGATCCAAGCAGAAAGAACATAACTGTAAATAGTGTATCCTCTATCACAAGCAGTCAATCTCAGAGTCCACTCTGAAGCACTCCAAGCAATGCAGCAATGTGTAAAACCAAAATGCCTTTGGTTTGGTAGTACATCAATCTGAGACCCTTCTACAGGTAAAGAAGGCAGTGATACTTCCTTATTTCTGGTTAAACATTATAAAAAGTACTTTTCATGCTCATATTTTGAATTTGGTTCCATTTCTAGCAAATACTAGAAACATTCACACTCTCTTCCTTCCAACTGAACAGTGACACAGACAAGTTGTTTGGCTACTCTGCAAAAAGGGACCTTTCACACGTTCATCTGTTGTTGCATCCATCCATGACTGTCTGACCTGTTTGATGAGCATGAAGAAATAAAAGACTAGGATTCTTTTTTCTTTTTTTTTTTTTTTTTGGAAATGCTATTAGCATACCAGCATTTACTTGTCTTGATTCTGACTGCAGTCAGAACTATATAATTATATGTTATTACAGCTCTAATGATTTCTATAAATTCTCTAACAGATGTGGAAATCTATATTTCTCCCTGTCTTCCTTAGTTTAATGCGATGGTATTTCTTGTGCTAAAGCTGAATTTAATCTAGGAGAGTAAGAATAATGAGTAAACATTTAAAAGTTTATTTGTGACACCACAAAAATTTTTGATTGAATAGAATAAAAAAAGAAAATAGTATATCTTTATTCGAACAATAACTTTTCAATCCATGTGTTTGCTTCTTAGCATTCAGCAGGACACAGCCTTTTTTTTTAGAACATGTTCATTCTGTGCTTCTTGCTTTAGTTTCAACCTGAAGTACAAAGTACCAGAGGTTTCTTACATTTCTCATTTGCTGACTAGACCAGCAAAAGCAGAATGCATTAGTAATCTGGTGATATTCCCACACCCATCAGCAGGTCTGAAAGGCTTTGACAAACTTTTGCAATAGGCTTCCCAAAGATATACTAAGCATGACCTTTAGAAATCCAACTCTCCAAATACGCAACATCCATTACAGGCACTTGATAAACTACAGTCAATTTGTAACAAGTACTTAGAGAAAGATAATAACATATGTGTGAGGGAAAACAATATATTTTGTTTGTAAACACAGAGAAAGCACAGAAATAACCTCTCGGGTATGATGTTCAGGGAGTGTTATTTGTGTTCATACAGAGAGACATGAGAGACGATGGATTACAAAAAGCAGTCATCAGGTAATATATTATTGTCATGAGAGAACAAGGTGTGGAGGGGGTGTTGTTGTTTGTTATTGTTGTTGGTGGTGGTCTTCCCCAGAATCACCTCTTAAAACAAATGCTGAGAGTTTGGTACCTTCATAAAGAATGTGTCTGTGCAGCACAGCCAGTATTTCTGAAGGTCTTGACAGGAATTTCTTTAAATATGCAATAGAGCATTCATTTCTGGAATTGTAAGTACACTGAAAAATCCTTCTGGGAGAAAAAGAAAACAGTGGTCCATAACGCTCCTCTTGCTATGTGAAAATAAAAGCATCTGGTAGTATAATGAGTGTGTTGTTGACTCAGTGCAGTCGATCATCTCTGTTTTCACAAGCTCATGTACTCCAGTCAGTGGAAATCACTGCGGGAAGTACCTGGGGATGCAATGACAATTTTTCTACTCAAAATATGTATTTTATTTAATAAAAGGTAAATGTTATGAGAAAATACTGGAACCCTGGCTAGCAAATTTCTCTAAAACTCAGGTTCTAAAAAACTTTGGAAGTGGGAATAACGGATATCATCACCACTATTCCTATTGAGAGAAAACAGAGAAGGTGAGCTTTAAATGTTTTAAAGATAAGTCAACTAATGATTGCAAAAGTAAAATAATGAAGGGCATAAGTCAGATGAGTCACCTTTAACCCAAACCTTGGAACTCTGTATGGAAAGGTGTAGCCATGGGAATAGATGAACATCCCCATCAGCTGAGATGTAGTTTACCTTTTTTTCTAATTTTGTATAACTAGATATTAGCTGCTCGTATTCACAACGTAAAAGATATCTCTAGTCTGAGAAGTTATTTAAATATTGTGATATGATTATAATTTTCTTACCAATTATTTTCAGGTCAAAACCTCTTGGATTTAAACTAGAAATAACACTTTTTGAATTGCCAGCTATGCAGACACATTCCTGAATATTCAAGTCAGTCTGTTCCTCTCCTCCTCATCTCTTTAATCTATATTTTTCCTTCCCTTACTCACTATCTTTTGCAGTAACAGTACCTTATCCTGAAGTTAATTTGAGGGGCTTAGAATGGAACCATGTGGCTTTGCCTGAATTGTATTGAACCTTTAGTGCCAGCAGAAGTGATAAGTAGCCAAAATTATTTCAGAAAACTTATCAGAGGTGACACACATAACACAAAGGTCAGGCCTGTTGCAGAAGATTCATTTTTCTGTACTGTTTAAGGAAGTAGAATCTGCTTTAGCAAGAACTTGGACTAGATGACCTCCAGAACTCCATTCCATTCCCAACCATTCTGTGTTTCTTGGAACAAAAGATACAAAGGGCAAAAAATTTAAACTAAAAGTGAGTACATTTAGATTGCAAGGATGGTTTTTGGTTTTTTTTACAGTGAGAGTAGTGAGACATTGACAGTTTTCCCAGAGAAATTGTGGATGCTCTGTGACTTGAAGTGAGGTTGGCTTTGAGCAACCTAGTCAGGCAAAAGATGTCCCTGCCTATGATGTTGGCCTAGACAACCCCAGAAGTTCTCTTACAGCACAAACCACTCTACAATTCTTCGCTAAAGTGGAGTTTGTAAGGATTTTACCTGTCTCCCAAATGTTGTCTCTGCAAACACTATGTGTATATATTGATTTTTATATAATTTATATTTTTATATAATTTTAGTTATCTATCTATACCCAAATTTACCCTCACATATTTGCCAATGTTGATTCAGAATGCAAAGAAAGCTAAGCACAAACTTTTTTGGATCCTAGCCACAACTCTTTTAGATGACTACATGAAAATAAGCCTTTCTGATAAAAGCTCTTTGATCAATATAGGGCAAAAAATGTTCTCCTTGCCAGCTCTCAAAGTGGAGTTTTTACCTACAGTTGTAATAAATTTTTTTATGTTTATAAGTTCAAGCCCTAATGGTTGTGAGAATGACAGCTGTGAGGATACTCTTAAGATGTTTACTAAACTCTGGGGACCCTGTCCTTGGAGAGCTGCTGTTCTTTACAGGAGTGTCTGGTCCACTGGCTTTTCCACACCCACAAACAGTCAGGTCTGATACTTCTATAAGGCCTTAGACCTTAAAGCAAACTGTAGAAATTGTACTGAAAGCCTGATGTCCCCACATTAAAAATCATATTTGCCCTGTGTAAAACATCCAGCAGGGCAATTTAACATGTTGAAACCAAAATGAGCCATAGAGTATGGCAGACAGGAAAATATTAACATATGCTAAAATATAAGTTTTATCTGGTAGAAGATAGTTCAATATTTGCAATTGTCATGTTCTGACATGGAAAAGTACATATTTTTCATAAAGGAAATAATTAGAAAGCCCAAAATAAGCAGCAAGCTGATTAAAAAAGTGGTGAGAGATGGAAACAAACATCAAAAATCAACCCCTATATGCACAAGCTGTAAGCAAATAATAAAATTTACATTACCTTCTAAAAAATTCAGTCTACAAATGTTTGCATTTGGGAGAGGTTAATTCCCACCTTACCAAAGCATCTCTCAGCATGGGCAAAAATATCTCAGTGTTTTGTGTTATTTTGAGTTTGATGTGATCTGTGTAACTCTAGCACTTTGAGAATTCACTTTTCTTTCTAAAGTTCCTGAAACCTGGAGGAAAGTCTTATCTTGCTACTTGTGGGCAACAAATCCTTGCTATTATGTATACCATTTCTATAAAGATAATATCAAGCAGTACCTAGGAGTGCCAGCTTTATTTTCTGACACTTTCTAGAAAGATGTGGGAAACCCTCTTTGACCCAAGAGCCTATTCAAAAATGTACATCATGGTAAAAGAACAGCAGAAGATATCTAAATTCTGATAAACTACATGCCATATGTTCCAGTTGAAGTGCCACTCTAGGGCCTAGGTCACTAACAGGAGACATATCTCCCTCTTTCCAAACCTTTGCATCATCAATTTCATGATACTTTGGCTTGGTATATATGATTCCTTTACAGTAAAACAAACTCTAGCCTGTAATATTTCACAGAATCATTTAGGTTGGAAAAGACTTAAGATCTATCAAGCCTAATTGTTAACTCAGTACTGCCAAATCCATCACTAAATCATGTCCCTGAGTGTCACAACCAGATACCTCTTGAACACACTCTTGAAGTGTCTCAACCACTTCCCTGGACACCTCTTCCAATGCTTGACAACCCTTTCAGAGAAAAAGTATTTTCTATAACCCAATCTAAAATTCCCTGGTGCAGTTTGAGGCCATTTCCTCTTGTCCTGTCCCTTGTTATGTGGGAGAAAAGACAACCCCTATCTCACTATATCCTCCTTTCAGATAGTTGTACAGAGTGATAAGGTCCCCCCTGAGCCTCCTTTTCTCCTGGCTAAACCTCTCCAAGTCCTTCAGCTGCTTCTCATCAGACCTGTGCTCCAGACCCTTCCCCAGCTCTGCTGCCCTTGCCTGGAGCCACTTCAGCACTTCCCTGTCTTCCTTGTAGAAAAGGGCCAAAACTGAACACAGGCTTTGATGTGCAGCCTCAAGAGTGCTGAGTACAAAGAGATGGCCCCTGCCCTGGTGCTGCTGGCCAGACTGTTTCAGGCCAGGATGCCACTGGCCATCTTGGCTCTCTGGGCAGCCTTCCAGCTCATAATCAGTCAGCTGTTGACCAGCCTTCCCAGGTCATTTTCCACTGGGCAGCTTTTCAGCCACTCTCGCCTAAGCCTGGAATATTTAATGGGTTTGTGATCCAAGTGCAGGTCCAAGTGGTGAACCTCACACAACTGGCCTTGGCCCATCAATACAGCCTGTGCAGATCCCTCTTTAGAGCCTACCTGCCCTCCAGCAGATAGACACTCCTGCCCAGTGTGGGGTTATCTGCAAACTGACTGAGGGTGGTCCCGATCCCCTGTCCTGATCATTGATAAAAATGTCAAACAGGAGTGGCCCCAGTGCTGAGCCCTGGGGATCTGACCCCAGCTGGATGTAATTCCACTCCCCACCAATCTCTGGGATCTGCAATCCAACTATTTTCTTACTGAACAGTGAACACAACCAAGCCATGAACAGCCAGTTTCTCCAGGAGAATGCTGTGGGACACACTTTTGAATACTTTACTGAAGTCTACTTAGGCAACATCCATAGCCTTCTCCTCATTCTCCAAGTGTCACCATATCACAGAGGAGACCTGATACTCATGAAGGACCTGCCTTTCATAAACTTTGTAAATTTCACACTGGATGCTTTGAAAACTTAAGCATTAATATCCAAGTATGGGAATAATAAAGAGGTTTATCTAAACATCAATAAACATCAAGGAAAATATTATGAGATAGCTTACTTCAAAATTGTCTGCATGGAACCTTGTAGAAGTTAAATGATTGCATGCCTTTTAAAGCTGAAGCCCCTTGTTCATGAAACTCTGTACATATTTTAAATCAGTCACTAAATATTGATCAAATTTTACATGAACTCGTAGATAAGGTAGGATAAATATGCATATTCCTGGACAGCAAAAACTACTAAGCAGCTTAAAATAAATTTGGAACCAATGAAGCATCATGGTTCATTAATATTTTAGTGCATGTTACTAGAATTTCCCTATTGCAGCATAGATATCTTGACCTGTTCTGCTTTATTTTTTGCTATAAATTTTCATTTAAAAAACTATAAACATATGCCGTAGAATAAAAGTAATATGGAGAAAATTTTGAAGACCCCTTCCATCTTCTTGTCTGAATTTTTAATGAGCATATTTGAGTGCTAGAGCATCTCAATTAAATGTTTGATTTCTTAAAAATATATTTTCCTATTTTCCAAAGTACCAATAATAAAATATTAGTAAAAAAACATACATGAAAACATCCTCTTTCTTCAAATATTACTGTTTGCACTGTTAGTGCATAAGGTACACTGTCATGACAGGCTCTCTACAAACAGTTTGTCCTCATCCTCAGATACCTTTCAGTCTGAGCATTACCAACTTAGGCCCACAGAAAAGAAACCTAACCTGCACTGAATTTCAATTAAGCTGTTTTGTGAACCTAGCCTACAATAAAAACAAACAAACAAACAAACTCTCTGCCATACTGTTGCACTAATGCTTGCAATCCAGTTAAATTACTGGGAGAAAGGAACAGCTATCTTTTTTGTTTCTTGTCTTTATATTTTTGTTTTACCATTGATGAATGGTAAAAAGAAACTCACTGAATACAAAAACTGAATATTATATTTTTTCTGCATGAAAATAAGGGAATCTCACACTTACTAAGTGCCATTAATTATCAAATACTATCAGCTACACCAATAACTGTTAAAGCAGTCAGGCTGGAGGCACTGTCTGTGAGTTCTGCCATTAAACCTCTTTTGAAGGCCTTGGGTGTTTACAAGGATACCAGGCCTTGGCCCTATAACCACTTATCCACATGAATAACCTCAGTTACATGAGAGAACCTTGTAAACTTGGCAGCATCATTAAAAACTCACAGAACTGGCTCCAAGCCAACACATGAAAGCCAAGCTGATATTCATATGTTAATAGTAATGATCCTCACTGTTTTTCAACGATGTCACTGAAAAGATGAACATATTTACCTAATCTATAAATAGATGCATCTGACAGACACTTTCTTTTGTTTTAATTAAAACTGTCTTTTCCGACATCATCTGTCATGCTACAAGCTAGCTCCGGGGATTCCTGGGGATGCTCCTGCCTGGGTGGGAGGAGGAGTGAGCCTGGTCTTCTTCCAGCTCAGATCACAGCACTGTTTGCCCTTAGCCCTTCCTCTCTCACACTGTCAGGTGGAGTGAAGGAGGCACACACAGCACGGTCCTCACTTCTTCACCTCCTGTTTTGCTTTCCATTACCTTGTTTCACTGACTCGCTATCTCTGGAAAGAGAGAGATCTACATTGAAAAAGCAAGAGCAAACATAGATGCCTACATTATATCTGTCAGACTTAAATGTATGGCAAACCACTGCAGCATAGACATGATAAAACCAGCAAGAGCAACTAATTGCAGGTGTCAAAGATTTTTAATAACAGGAAAATGGGGGCTATTTCAATGCACAGAGAAAAAAAATCATAGCAGATTAAATCAGGAAAATTTTACCTTTTTGATGTCTGGAAACAAAATTTTAAAAAAACTTTGAGTTTTGCAACACTTAAGTGTCCACTAGTTTTCATATCTATCAATAAGGGAGATGTATTGCATTTCCCATTAGCTATACAAATAATAATAATAAAAAAACTTGTAAAAGAATATATTTGAATCATTTTTGAGAGCATAAACAGACCACCTTAAACATAAAATGCAACTTCAGTAAGAACTACTTGAGAAAGTTTTCTGTAAGTTTTTTCCACTCTGAATACCCAAAGAAATAATGTTCTCCAGGATCAGATATTGCAAGTCACTTGCTCTGTTTTGTGATAGCAACAGGGAACCACCTGTTCCCCATCCTTGATTAATCAAAATCAAAGAAGCTACAGTGATTCTGTCAAATGGCTCACCCTAAGGCAGCAAAGTAAATAAAACAAGCTTAATGCAGTATACTAATTTACAGAGAAACATGCTAGGATGATTTATTTATATCTCCAGCATAAATGTTCTTCATCTGCCTAACTCAAACCAGCAAGAAGGACTGAAGACTTGAGTGAAGGCATTTAAGGACTTGAGCATGTGCTTTATTGCATGAATGCCAGAGCACTTGGCAACCTGTTTTATCATTCTTTCGCATGTAAGAACAACAACAAAATCCCTTGTTCTACTCAACAGTTACAATCAATCTCAGTTACAGCTAAAAATAAAAAAGAGGTAACTACAACTTATGAACTGAGACAGGCTGGCTAAGTTCAGACTGCTACAGTGTTATCTTTTGTTCCAGGACTGCAAACTGATTCATCACCTCTTTCTAGATTGCTCATTGGGAAGCACCATGAATATTAATCAACCTTCATTTAGAATATTGATCAAGTACAGATTTCTCTGAATGTCTATTAAATAGTTGAGCACAGATTATATGTTTTTCATTTGTGAAGAAGACCAAAAAAACCTATTCATTAGAACTATTTTGAGGATTTTGTGTAATACTCAAATATGTTTTCACTCTTATTCTACAAGACTTCCATGGTGTTAAATACTTTTTCCTACTTTTTAAAAATATTTATTTTTGGTTACCATGAATTAGCATTCTTTAAGTCATTAAAATAATTGTCATGGTTAAAATTCCTCTTTGGAAATACATCATACGGGGTGTCAAGGCTCTGACAGTACTAAGCAATATATCAAGACAATATAAAAAAGGTCAATAGTTTATGATACAGGTAAATTTACTTATTTTTGGCTAATGCAAACACAGTTTGGCTAATGCAAAATCTTCTTTAGAAACTAAACAAAAGGAAATGCACGGAGAATCAATCCTGCAGACATTTTAGCTCCTGGAGCTATTCCATGGGCGTGCAAATTTCACTTCCAGGAAGAGGCCATGGAGTGTTAAACCCAGGCCTACTCACACAAGCCCCTGCCAGCTCCTGCACCAGGCTGGGTGTGCCCCTTTCCTGCTGCACTGCAAGCAAATCCAATGGAGCAGCATCCACCTCCTGGATAGTTTTTATATTTTGGAAGAGTTTTATAGTAGTTGCTTAGGAATTTGTTTAGTGAGTCTAGAGGATGGCTGGAAAGCAATGGAAAACAGGCTGGAGAAATGAAGGGTAACTGAGCAGACCACTTAACAGGAGCCCTGCACACTGGGAACGAGGTGCCAAGGAGCTGCTCTGTACTCAGGGCTCAATAGCTGCTGCTAAGGCAATAATAAAGTAAGCCTTGTTTGTCTATGCAGATGGTGAAGTCTCCTCAAGCCACCATCTTCTAGCTCCTAATCTAACATCTCCTCCATTCAGTAAAGGAAGACCAGCAAGTAACCTTATTAAGACAAATAACAGTTTAGAGTTAAGCAGTGAACAGAATTTATGTCAATAAATTCTTAGCATTAAATTACAGTAACTCCATCTGGACTCTACTTTGCAATTATCGCAATTAAAATAACAGGGACAAGTGCCACTTGAAAAAAAAGAGTAATGTAATAGACACTTACAGAAAAAAATGTAAAATTTAACACCCTCACTGTATTTTTACTGTTAAGACACCATTTGCTATTAAGACAGCATTAACTATCAACTAGTTCTTAAATTCTAAAGAACAATTTAGAATTCCAGATTTAGATTTGGATATGAAATGTATAGTACAAGAAATGTGAATTCATTATAATAATAGTGTACACATCTTCAAAATTTCTTAGGTCTAATAGATGGTGCTACTTGAAAAACAGAAAAAGAAACAAGCAGATACAATTTTGCAAGCAACATATTATAGCTGCCAAAATCTGTTGTCTTTGTAGTGCCATTACTCCAATGTTGCAGGTCAAATCCAACAAACAGCTGTTCAATATCTGAGGATTTTCCTAAATAATGCAATACTACACAAACAATGGGATATGTACTGAATCAGCCTCAGAGGAAACCAGAACATGGGAAAACAATTACTTTTAATCTTGTTATGGATTAAAGGGCTGAATTATATAATGCATTTCTTACAAAACCTGACAAAATACTACTACGAAATGTGTAAATCTCCTCTTCCTATTTTCAGGAGGTTTCTTTTCTTTTCTTCTTGAGCCAAAGCTTCATTTCTGCTTTTTTAAAAACTATTTGCAAAACTGGGTCAAATTCCTAAACCAAATTCTGCTTAAGAAAATTTGGTTGTCAGATTTACAGATCATCTGAAGAAGCAGAAACCTCCTTTAATGTAGAAGGGCTGGATGGGGAGGCTGGAACGTCCATGCCCTCAGCTGACGTTCCTGTTTTAACAGGAGCAATGGCAGCTCTAGAAAAAAAATGTTGGGCTGAACACTTAAAAAAGATTAGCTCACATGGCAGTATCTGGTTCAAATTTATTTACTCATATTCTTTTTTTTTACTAGGAAGCTAATTTCTTCTGTAAAAGTAAAGGTGCTTCTTCATTCAACTCAATTCACTTTATTTTACTGGTCTGAATGTGATACCCTTCATGCATTTACCAGTATCCACATAAATAATCTTCTCTTCACTTATTCTGGTTTCATATCATTGGGCTTTCCCCTCCTTTTTAACAGCAACAACTGCAAATAACCCAAAAACCAAAAAAAAAAAAAAAAAAAAAAAAAAAAAAAAACAAACCAAACCCCTTCCATATTATCTGCTAATTCAATTCCTGGCAAAAAGAGTGAAACAATAATTATATCAGATCATGTGGCATGTAAGCCCTGATTTCTGCACTATATAGTAGACTGCACTTCAAAATAGGTTTTATCTTGTCCTTGGAGCCAGCTCCAGGCTGGTTGGACGTTCAGCCTGGAGCTTTGACCCACACATGCCTGATGGGGATCTGAACTCTGCTGCTGCAGAGGGGAAGGGAGCTGCCAACGGTGCTGTGTTCCACAGGGCCACCTGTTTCACATCATACAAAAGCTGCCCTGGAAACCGAACTGACATGTGGGAAGTGGGAACAACCAAGGGATTTCCTTCAAGATTGTGCTACTGCTTCAAAACAAAGTGCTAAGGCAGAGCCCACTGCAACTCATGTAATTGAGAACATTCTCCAACACTCAGCTTAATTACCATTCAGCCCAGAGCAACATTCACTCTGACCCAGATGTATTGGGTTTAAGTGGCATGGTTTTGGTAGTGGGGGGGATACAGGGGTGTCTTCTCTGACAAGCTGCCAGAAGCTTCCCCCTTGTCTGACAGAACCAAAGCCAGCCAGCTACAAGACAGACAGACCCACTGCAGGCCAAGACCAAGCTAATCAGTAACAGCAGCAGCACCTCTGGGATAATATATGTAAGAAAAGGAAAAAATATGCTGTGCAACAGCCAAAGAGAGGAATGAGAATATGTGAGAGTAATGTCCCTGCAGGCACCAAGGTCAGCGAAGACGGGGGAGGAGGTTCTAGGTGCTGCAGCAGTGATTTCCCTGCAGCCTGTGGGGAAGAACATGTTGAGGCAGCTGTGCCCCTGCAGCCCATGCAGGTCCATGATGGAGCTGAGATCCACCTGCAGCCCACAGAGGGACCCCAATGGAGCAGGTGGATGCCCCGGGAGACTGTGACCCTGTGGGAAGCCCACACTGGAGCAGGCTCCTGGCAGGACCTGTAGACCCATGGAGAGAAAAGCCCAGGCTGGAGCAGCCTCTTCCTGAAGGAATGCACCCCTTGGAACAGACCAACAGTGGAGTAGTTCGTGAAGAACTGCAGCCCATGGGAAGGATTCACATTGCAGAAGCTTATTGAGGACTGCCTCTTGTGGGAGGGACCCCACAGCGGAACAGGGTGAGAGTTTGAGGAGGAAGGACCAACAGAGACCATGGCTCCCACTTCCTGTCCCCTTGTGCCGCTGGCAGGAAGGAGGCAGAGAAATCAGGAATGAAGTTGAGCCCAGGAAGAAGAGAGGGGTGAGGTGAAGGTGTTTTCTAGGATTTGGTTTTATTCCTCAACATCCTACTCTGATTCACCTAGTAATAAATCCAATTAATTTGGATTTATTGAGTCTGTTGAGTCGAGTCTGTTTTGCCCATGACAGTAACATGCGAGTGATCTCTCCCTGTCCTTATCTCCCAAGCCATGTGCCTTTCATTTTATTTACTCTTCCCTGTCTGGCTCAGGAGGGCAGTGACAGAACAGCTAGGCATCAAGCCAGGGCCAACGCAGAACAAAACTAAAGGGGTTTGGGGTTTTTTGTCGGGTTTTTTTAGTTGTTCTTCAGAGTGCTCTGTTCTTTATTTTTATTAATTTTGGAGAAATTATCTGAGAGAAAAGTGCATGAATTATCTTTGGAATCTCACGTACAAAGAACATCATACTTCATCAAAAATATAACATTTCAAATTTTTTTGTATACAAGAGTGGTTTAAACTTTACTTCATGGAGCAGTATAAATCCTCTCTTTTTTAGGAACTGAAAAAGAAATACTGTAGAATTACTGCTTAGGGAAACATACTAATTTCCTGTGTTCTACATGCAGTTTGTTTCCTCTAGTGATACAGAAATGTGTGTTCTGTTTACCTAGAAAATATTCCAAATTATGTGTAAATGCTGTGAATACATTAACCTCACATTTATTAATTTCACTAAATGCACAATACTAATTTCTGCAGTGCAAAGTAAAACCAAACCAAAATAAAATTTAACAAGAATCTATTTCTTTCCTGTCATTTTTCTTCAGGTGGTGTCTGGGGAGACTCATTTGATGTGGGTGTATTACTACTAGCAAGTGCCAAGCAGTTTTACCTAAGGTGATGGGGAGAAGACAAGCCTGAAAAATCAGCAGCCTTGCTGTTCTGGAAATACTGTTTCACCCCTGGCTAGCTCCTCCAGACTTCTGCAACTGCCTTAAAGCAATCCTTCCTCCTCCTGCTGCTTCCTTGGGCAATTATTACATCTTGGGCCAGGCTGAATACACCTTTGCCGAGCTGATTAAATATACCTGAGATTAGTAAGAAAAGCAATTTTCACTACATGCCCAGTGGTGAGACAGAAGAGCCTGTGAAGCTGCTCCCTACCTGGATGTGTCTCATTTGGCTCTCCTTGGTCTGATATAGCCAATAACATATTGTTTCTGGACTGCTTTTTCCTATCTGTCCTTTCCCATCTTACACATTAATGAAGAAAAATTATACCATTTTTATGCAACATGGGACTTGTTCCTATATTATAGCTTTAGTAATTTCTTATTTTAAACTTCTTAATTTACTTTAATAAAGGATTTTATGTCTGTACTCTCACCATTGCACCATATATATACTAGGACACCCTTAATGCCCTTGATTTCTCCTGCTCTCTTTCTGTGGCACATCATAATTTCTAGGGCTTTTTTAATTCTAATTAATTATACGATGTTGGGAGTTATTAGCTTGGAACTTCTGGTGTGTAAGTGGTGTGGGGTCGGTGCTCTGAAGTCCTTTTTAAACTGTATATTACATTTTTGCAGTCAGCTAAACTCCCTGGCTGCACCAGTACAAAAGGAAATAAAGCCAGGAAGAAAGCTCAAATGCTGGTTCTGCAGCCATTCCCACTGCTCCCCTGCCAGCATTCTCCCTGGCATAGGTATGTTTTGTGGGGGGGGGACTGAAGTGGTCCATGGATCTGCTGTATTCACCACTGCAGGCATGGCTGCTTATCCAGATGGTTTCTGGCATCTTAATCCTACAATTTAAAATTATCTGGTGCCCCCTCCTAGCCTCACTCCTGTGCTTAAAGGCCATTCTGAAATGCTAAGTGCCTAACATAACTGGATTTTTTAACACTGGTTATGCAAATGAGATGATACAATCATGGCTGGGGGTTCATAATGTAGTTTTATTCTTGTGTCTGACAGATGTCACCATCATTGATGATCCTATTTCACACTGGCTATACTGTAATTTTACATCCACAGTAAAGCTTAATTGCATGTAAGTTGAAGTGTTTTTTCAAAAAAATTGGTATATGATGAGGCCATAAGTCTGAGGAGCCACAAACAAAGTATTTAGGACATTAAACAAAGGGTTTGCTCTACAATTGCTCTAAACACGCAATTGCTCTACAAAGGCTCATTTTCATTAATCCAAGCTAAACCTAGTCAAATCCTGGGGGTTTATTACTTAAAATTATGCTGATATTACACTTTACTATCACTTGACTTTCCTAGAATCCCTTTTTTTTCTTTGGAGGCTAGTACTCCTCCTATGCCAAGTGGATTGTTCTTCCCTTTCTTGACTTTTTAATAATGAAGTATCTGAGTATTGTGTCTCTAAACATATACCATGTGAAGTTTCTGTAGGTCTGAAACAAGAAAAAGAATAAAATTTTTCTTAGCTGCATTTGTGACTTGCATTAAAATGCCAGATTTTCTGGCATGGTTTTAGAGCTGAGAGGAGGGGATTTTTAAATAGTATATGATAACTATAGGAACCAATGAGAAATATAGTGTCTTGTTATGGGAAGACGGGATATCTTCAATGAGGTCTGAGCTTCACACATTCCACTATTTCTGGTGATCCAGTGAATGTACTCACATTCCATGAGCAAGAATGACCTGTTCAATTTTATGTACCTATATGCCAGCAGCTACCATGATATCCTGCATAACATACACTATGAAGTAGCAATGAAATATTCTACCCTTCTGGTACCAGGATGAATTTTTAAGCCAATTTATGAACAATTAATTCTATTCCCCACATTGCCAGAAGAAATCCCACCCTTAAGGACACTTGCCAGAGCAGAGAGGGCAATACTTTTTGCTACTGTTCAGATTCTAGGTACATTCTCAGCACTAAATACACACTTTAATTAGAGTAGTAAAGCATCAGAAGCTGGGGCAGCCACAGATTGAGAGCAAAGTACAGCTGTCAGAAAATGTGCATGCAGTCAGTGCAGTATCTTAAGTGACAAATCAGAATGACATATTACTGAAAAGCTGCAAATTTAGCATCTGCATTGAAGACAGGTGTGTGGGAGAGCTACTGCAAACAGCACTGGCAAGACCTCCTCTAGCATAATGTAGAGGCTTCTGGTCAGTGTTCTAAAGAACTCAGACCACAATTGCAAAGGTAGCTGTTAAAGCATATAAGGGGGACAAAAGTCTAATTGGAATATTTTAGCTTGCTTATTGTGATAAATATCAGAGAAGCTATGATTTCTTTCCATATACCATTAGAGAACAAACATGAGGCAGAGGAAAAGTCATGTCAGTTAAAGGGCACTGAATCTGAGCTGTCCAGCAACTATTTTGGCCTTGAAAGCAGAAAAGAGATGAGAAGGACAAGCCTAAAAGGAAACTGTTTTAAGGGAGAGTAGGCACTGCATAACAATAAGGCCCTGTCCTCTATTCTAAAGAATGGGTGTATATATTAAAAACTGGAGTATATCCTGAGAAACAAATGATAAAACATTGGAAATTAAAGTTTATGCATCACTGTAAAATAAACCTTTCAAAATAAAAACAAAGATAACTTGTTTCAGGAATTATCTGCTGAACAATTTTACTATAATTGGGTAAAACTTAATGTGGCTCCAGGAACATGTAACTATAATTTTATGTGGTGGTTAGTATTATGTTCCAGCAGTGTCCCATCTTACATGGAAATAACTAGACAGAAATAAAGAGATTAAATATATCTCCTATGTGATTTATGTTAATTCATGCTAGAAATAGAAAACTGTATTTTTATAAAAAGGATCTAACAGGAAACCTTTAAAAAGAGGCTTTGAATAGCTGCCTTCTTACTCAGCTTTACTGTGCAAACACCCATCATTCAGAAGACATCTTTCTACAAATTTCCTCTGGCAACTCCTGTCTAGTCTGGGGATGGCTACTGGAGGACAATTTATAGGTCAGTGCATTTTTCAGAAGCAGACATCATGATCTATGAGCAATACACACTGTTCAATTAATTATTTCTGACTGAGAAAGGTAATAGTGATGACATACTCAAGTTAGATTGTCAGAGGGTGTTTCATTTGGTACCATGTGACCTTCTGATTATTAAGGAAGTAAAATGGCACAAACTAATTAAAAATTAAAAACCCTTTAAATTAAATCTTCCTTATTAATATGAGGTCAGAAGTCCAAATTCAAACTAAGAGCCCAAATATTTTAAATACGCTGAATATTGTGTAGTATAAAATTATGTTTAACTCCTCATTAGTGATAGCTTAGTTTTCTATTTTCTAAACTGAGATTTCACAAATGGGGGTGTGATTTATGATACAGAATTCTAAAAGGCTCACAGAGATTTTTGCAGAAATTTTATTCTTCTGTAGCTAAAATCAACTTACAGAACCATCATGCTTATGAGCAAGTTAATTGTTTTGATAGTCCAATGAAAACTGGGCTGTATTCTTCTTAAGTGAAATCTGCAGGTGGCCTGGCATTGCTGAAGCTTTGTGCTCTTCCTACAGACAGACAATTTGTGAGAATTGGCTACTACGAAATTAGGCCTGAGGTGGCTTTTTATAGCCTTCCTCAATCATTTGAGCAGACTAAAAAGACAATGAACTCCATTCTCTGTTTCTTCAAATTCCTTCTCCACTCTGATGCCTACAAAAAATTGAGAAGGAAGCAGTAGCTGATGGCTACTGTCAAGAGTGTTGCCAATATGGTTTTGTTATTACCTCGTGCTCCCCAGCTGCCCCAATCCAATTTCTCTCCCTTGTAAGCCCTATGGCATAGGTTCTGAGCGTGCACAAAACAGAGGGAAATGGAAACTGGGTGATTATGAGCAATCTTTTAACAGAAAGAAATCACAGTAATTCCTTCACCAACATTAAAATCCCTATTCCCATCCAAACCCAAACCACAATGTCTGCTTCCTCCCACAAGAAGACACTATTTCCAATTCAGACAGGGAGTAAAATAATTTCTTCCACAATTTAATCACAAAAGCTTTCTGAGGGTATAGGCAGATGCACATTTTGTCTGTACAAAGACATTTTATGAATGTATGTATGGAGTGGAAAATAAAAAATCTGCTCTGGATAAAGTCCAGCTTAGCCTCTAAAAGCACTAACATCTTTAATTGAAATCTGCTGAACAAACATGATCTGCTGAGTGCTGAATGCAGTGCCGTTCTCCTACAAATGAAAAGTATGGCTGTGTCAAATGGAATTATTTCACCAAACCTTTGTTTCACCGGCTCTTTTTTGGCAGGGCAATTTGTGGAAAGGAGTGTACAAGACCAAGAAGCTTTGTAGCTTACTTCTGAAGAGTATCTGTGTTACAGGGCGATGCCCCAGATGGGACCTGCATTGGAGATCTGTTTGCCTTTTTGCCTTTCCAGTCCTGACTCAGAGAGCAGCAGGTACACACCTGACCAGCCTGATGGAGAGAAACAGCAGGGGGAATGGTACTCAGCTCTGCATGGACCTGTCTCCACAGCATGTCAGTGATGACAGTCATGTTCTGGGGCTTTTCAAAGTGCAATAAAAAAAAAAAAAAAAAGATGCATAGGTATCTCATAAACTCAGATACAGCCAGATTGAGCTTCAATGTGTAAGGCCCAGAGTGAGCTAATTTATCTCAGGGAAAAAAAAAATTCTGTTTATAAATATGCTTTTCTTATTCAGTTAGATTACCCCTCTCCATTTCACTATTCCCTTTCATGCGTGTGTGAGTCTTAAAATGTGATAATCAGAAAGTTCCATCTGCATAACAAAATCCCCAGAAACAACTGCAGAGCCTGTGACAACCAGCTTGCATTTCAGAGGATACAGCACATATTAATGCTTTACTGAAGGGAACTCATCCATCTTCTCAGACAGGAGTCTGTCATTTGCACTCTCATCACACCACAAAACACCACATCTTACCATATCTTCACATCTCACAGTCTCTAATGTGTCTGTTCACTTAGTGTGCCAGGGAGGTGAGAAATGCTATCACCCCATTCTGCTCCTGGGAATCCAAGTCAGGCAACACGTCTGCACTGCCAAGCAGCACAGCCCTTGAGTAAACTCCTCACAGGGATAATCTACACTGCACACTGTGAGTTCATTGCTGCTTTCTGGAGTCAACAGGGACAGTCAAAAGCAGTTCACTCCACAGATTGCCTCTAACACCAAGGTAACAAGTGGTTTGGTCTGTACTGAACAGTCCTCTGATACCATCCTATCCCTAAGCTTATCCCTGCATGTAGCCTAGGACACAGAACATCTACCAGTTTTGCGTCTGAAAAAACTACAATGCAGGGGAGGCTGTACTTCACACCAACAAAACTAAAAATAACTCCATACACCTACATAAAAAACCAACTGTAAGAGTAATAACTATGACTAGGAGTCCATCACAGGTGATTGAGAAGGAACCCAAAGCCAAATGACAAATACTTTAGTCCCAGGCAACATCAGGCAGTGTGGCTATGAACTGCTCTCCACCACTTGGAGAAAATGAACTGTATTGCAGCCAAAACCAGCACAGGCTGGTCCCCCTTCCTGCCACCTACCCAGCTGGCCCCAGAGTACAGTGGTGGGGGGACTGCCTCCCAGCCAAGCTCTCGTTCACTTGGGAGCTGATAACCAAGGTGTGACATTGGCCAAGAAGGCATAATCTCTCCTTAGGGATGATGTATGCTATGGAAAAGATCTGATCAAACCAAAGTCATGCCAGAGGAGGCTGACCAACACCAAGCATTTCTCTGTCTTCAGTATTCATAGCTTTTCCTTAATACCCATCCTAGAAACGGCCTTCCCTGTGCCTGTCAGCTGCTGCACAGGACATGTGGTAACTCCAGGGCTGCACAAGATGGGAAGGCAGCACTCTGCTGACCATTCCCTGTGCCTTTCCAAGCACCCTGCCTGGGTGCACTGCCTACACACCCTGTGCCCACCCACCTGGGGCACCCAACACACTCCCTGCCAGCTCACAATCTGCCTCTCGGAGGAGGCTGAATTTCATCAAAACCTGTCACACAATCTAATTGCAGAGCTCAGTTATCTTAACTGGCAGGTGTACAGCTAATTGTTCACCTGTGGTATGAAATCTCAGGAACAACGCTCTACATAAATAGAGAATTTCTGTACAATGTAAGCAATGTGTGCAGCAGGGTGTCACAATCACTGTCGGTGACTGGTGACAGCTAGAATGTCTCATCTGATAAATAAATTCCACATTGCTGAAGGTAATTCATGGATTTATTTGTGTATCACAGCACATAAAATAAAGGACCGTTTAAGGATATTTTCTCCTCTTTGTCTTTGTGTTCAAATAAAATTTAGTTTTCACTAATAAAATAGATGTGTAGAGCCATTTACTCATGGAAACTGATAAACTAGTTCCTGTTTCATGTGTGCATTCACCATGAAAGCTATGCACCACACACACCATGTAACAGAAAAAGTGAGCTAGAATTCCTGACATCAACAAAACACAACCTCCTGCTAAAATCAATTATTTCATATGTAAAACTCCCATAACTCATTATGAAACTTTTGAGTTCCACAAACTGAATTTTATGGAAACCCCTAGAAGCATATATTATTTTGATACTGAGATCAGTGATGGTTCTCTGCTTTATTTCTGACCATCTTCAGGAAAGTGAGTGTTGATTGACAGCGTATTTTGTTTAATTTTATTCTTTGATAAGGACAGAGGAAAAATTGTGCCCCTTCATAATGAAGCTATTTTTAAAATAAGCTTTAAATAGTAAGAGGGTCTGTCTGTCCTCTAAGATAAGCAGAAAGACAATTTGTACTTTAAAACAAATTATGGACTTAAATAAATGGGTATCTAAATTTAATTACAAATTATTTTTTTTCTTTCTTGTGTGTCCTTTCCCTTTTGTCTATGGGGAAGTTGTGTGACTTATATTTTTATTTTTAATTAGAGCCTTAATAGATAATCCTCAAAACAAACTATAAAGTTTATGGGTGCAAAAAATGGCTATTATATGAACACAGTCTTACTATATTTTTACTGTATTTTTCCTCTATCCTACAATAACCCTCATAGTATAAATTTCCAGTAAAAGAATAATAAAGAAAAAAAACTTCTTTTTTAAGTTAAGAATATTGTGCCAATCTTGGTATAAAAAATACAAGACAATTCTACAGTAAACAGTCTCTAGCTGAAAATTCAGTCATCCTCATTCATCAAAACAAAGCATAAGGTTGAAAGCTTATTTGAGAGCAATTCTGAGAGGCCAATAAAAATAACAGTAAGAGTGAGGACTGTAGAAACACAGTCCCTGCCAAATAAGCAATAAAGTCTCTTATTTACATATTTCAGGTGGCACTGACACAGCCTGATATGCTTTGGGCTACATTATACATTTGCATTCCTGCATTCAGGTTTCATTATTAGCTAAAATAGAGTCTGGCTTATCTATACACACATAGATATTGCTTTCAAGCAATGGTTTTCATACTCTGTATCAGTGTGGGATTAAACATACCAAAGTATATGTTGAAATTTTGACTCCTACAGTAATCTAAAGCCATCTAAACAGCAAGCAGCTCCTGCCAAACTACAGATGTACTGCCCACAGCTTCCCCTACTACAAAACATAGACTTCCTCTGAGTTATGAATTCAGGACTAGCACAGAGACAGCAGCCTTTCTTGCACATGACAGGATACTGCCATTCAGGTGACTAGTGGCTCCTTGACTCCTTGACTTCCAGAAACTTAACCAGCTCCTGTGGCAATGCATGAGGGAGCTTGGATAGAAAAACACGTGTAGGTCTAAACCAGACGTGCAGGTGAGACTGAGCAGTGGGTCTTGGTAGAGTAGGAAAACCTCCAATACAGTGCTCTTGAATTCCCTAAGAACGAATTAAAGGAGCATTTTCTATGCAGCTGGATCAGACAGGAAAGCACAAGAAAAGTAAAACTCTAGTGGTTAAACAGTCCTTAACTGTGCAAATAAAATTATAAAAATAACGGTAAAAATAACAGATGAAAATTGACATAAGGGTTGTGTTTTCAATATTAACACCTATGATTTTATAACAAAAGTTATGTATATACATGCACACCTCTACTTATAGCTATATATATGCTTGTATATGTACATCAGTATTATCTGAAACCCATCTAAATGAACACAAATTAAAGCTGAAAGATTATTTTTAACACAAGGCATTTGAGATGGCTGGCAAGCCTTATTTACACATTTCCTGTAATTTTATATATTTAAAGAAACATCAAAGGTTTTTAACAAGAAAATTATATTCTCATAGCCATAAAGTATACTCTTGTGATTGCATTAGAGTGGCTGTGCAATATAACTTGTTTGCTTGTTGACAATGGTTTTTGCTATGTTAATTAAATAAGTCTGTGATCTTTATTCATTAAAATAAATGCAATAATATCTATGTTGAAGGTTCACATTGGACTCAATCTGGCAAGCCAAATGAAACAGCTTCACTGGAGTTACTCTAACATTATTCTTGACGAAACAGAGCTCTGACAGAAGATTCTGTGTGAAATCGGTTTACCCTTGCTTCACTTAATATTATTCCAAATCAGCGAGCACGAGTATCTTCAGAGCAGACAAAAATGTCTTCTATTAAACAAAGCTATGGAAACCACAAGTCTCCAGGCGACAGGTTGTGCCGGGCACGGAGCCCGCTGGCTGGGGCATTCCTGCTGTGATGGGGAAATGCCGCCGGCGTCACCGCGGAGCTCTGCGGTCCAGCCCTGGTCCAGAGCCGTCAGCTGGAATTAGCCCAAAGGATGCCACTGAGCACGGCTTGTCAATTCCAGTAACAAGACCTGAAAAAAACAGCAAAGGTTTCATGTACGAAACCCGGGATCCCTTCCCCTCTGGGATTATCTCCCAGAGAAACAGGAGCTGCCCTGCTCCGGCTTTCCCTGTGGGAAAGCTGCTCTCCGGAAGGCAGGCAGTACCTGCAAGCATGCAGCAGGTGATGGCTCTGCGCCGACAGGCAAACGCACTGCAGGAAAGAAGAGAACCTCGCTGCTAAGATTTTTAAATTCCCAAATCTAATTCACTCCACACTGAGACCAACAGCAGCCCTTCCCACAACACCCCAGGCATTGGATTAAGACTTGATGAGTAAGAGCCAACACAGAGTCGAAGTTCAGCATCAAAACCAGAAAGCCCCATCACTATTAACATTTTTGTTCTGTTAACCAGGTGGGTTACACCTGAACCTTGGCAGAAAGGAAAACCGCAAGCCACCTTTGATTCGTGACCATCCATTTTTTATGTTTTATTTTTTTATCTTTGATTCGTGACCATCTATATTTTATATATAATTAATTCAGGCAACAGGGGGAAATGAGAAGATGAATAGTGAAGTAATCTCAAATTAAAAAGAATGATTAGTATTTAGGAAACATGCAGCTGACCCAGCCACCCCCAGTAGTATGACTCACAATACTATTTTCATATTTGTATTATTTAGCATGTAAAGACCTTAGCTGAGAGTCCTGTTCTGCTAAGAACTTGCATTAAGTACTCTGAAAATATCTTCCCTGATTAATTTTCTACTGAGCAAAAAATGTTTTCATTAAAATTTTATGTCTAAAATGGCATCTTTTGATTCAGTCCTCTCAAAATCTAAGTGCTAAATAAATAAAAAATATTAAAAAATCCACCCTCCAACCAACATGGAAATTACTTATTTTCTGGAGGCTAGAAGAATGGAAATACTTTCTATGATTTCCAAGGGCTGGCAAAAAATTTAATTTCCACTGAGGTAGGAAGAAGAAATTGACATTAACTTCTTCTCTAGCCCTACTTCATAGATAATAAAATAGAAATATTAAGCAAAGAGTTTATATTATAAATAGATGAAGCACTTAATAAGATATGAAGGCAGAATGTGTTTATGTCTTTCAGTGTTTAGAGACAAGAAATTGAAGCATGGACAAAATTAGCAGAATTTTACAGAGAAGCAGTATTTGGAACTAGTGAAAGGGCCTGATTTCAGACACCAAAGAAATAAAAGACATACACTGCATTAGCTAATATGGAAGTCTTAAGCATTAAGTGATACTACAAATGGACAAAATCCAGAGAAAACAGTAATTAAGGAAGGTGCCTTGTAATTGAACAGCCATAAGTAGAAGTAGAGTGTCTGTCCATTGAGCCATATGACTTTCCTTTGACAGAATATACATTATTATATATAAGAAATATACATTATTATACATATAAGGTACTGAAGAAGCAATACAAAGGAGGATAAATTAAACTAACTAAAGACTGAAACCTATCAGTATTTTGATTAACCTGACAATTTTTTAGACAGAACTAACTCAGGATGTCCACTAACACTGCACATATTTTTAGTGATTTTAAAGATCTTTCTGAGTTTTCCATCACAGCAACTGAAAGTAACAGAGACCAGGAATGGTGTAACAACCTTTTAAGAAATGAGACATTCAGTGACTGAACAAAATATGGGGGTTGCATATCCCTTAATGATGGAAATTAATAAGACCGTTTATACTGTCAATAAAATAGTAAGTTTTATTGGATTCTATTAAGTTTACAAGATTTTCTTTTTGTAATCAATGTTAACCTATTAAACATAGGAAGTATGAGGTTGTTTTTTTCTTCCACAGAAAATAACAAAAACTAAGAAATTGGATGGTAAAGCTGGAGATTGATCCAATACCTAGAGTGCAGGTAGGCCTCTTTCCATTTCCATCACTGTGTTTTGGACCAGGACTTTAGTAATGAGGACTTAAACAGCAAAATTAGGCTTTTCAGTCAACATTAATAAGTCTTTATTAAGCAGTACTACAATTACTGGTTTTGTAAAATGAACAGAGAGTGAAGAACTGTAGTCTCAAGAACACACAGTCCATCTAGTCAGATAGGAGACCTCCAAGGGAAGCCAGTAAGAAATCTTTGCAAGAAGCATCCTTTAAGACTTCAGAATCACAGACACACATCCACTGACTACAGCACAACTGGGGTACACAAGGTGAGAACCCTCTGTTACACAGCCTGATAATATTCTTACCTAGGTATCTATTACAATGCAACACTTCAAAATTTTGTCTTTCTCAAGCTATTCTATTCTACTAGAGCTTTCTCTTCATGGTATCCTTGTCCATAAGAGACAAGGGATTTGAATGAACTATGAAAATTAGTGTTTTTCTCTACTCATTTTACATTTCCCACAAATAAATTTTACTTGTCATAAGCAAAACTTGCCATAAGATAAGGCAAAGTATCTTTCCATAGCCTTCAATATTCCCTGCATCATCTGTTCTTCCATATTGTATCTTCTTTTTTCTAAATAAATAAAATCTTCTCCTCTTTCTTCACATGGGAATCTTTTCATTTGGAAGACTTTTTTTTTTTTTTGGCTGTCATTCTCTGGTCTTTTCTTCTTTCTTAATAGGTTTCTGGATAAGAAGTTACCAAAGACAGATTATTCATACTGAGTATGAGAGTGAAGAAATGTTATACAAGAAATACTACACAAAGTTTTATATTTCTTTTATAATACACATAAAACTTTCTTCTACTATGAACTGAGAAAATACCCTGGTTGAGCTTCTTCACAACAATGGGCAAGATTTTTGATAGTATCTTGTTCTGTTAGGAGAGATGTACAGAAAACATTTAGATGGTATCTTCCAAAGTTTTACCATGTAGATTTCTAAAATTACATTTTATACCATATAGCTCTTAGATAGTCCTTTCAACGTATGTTTCTGCTTTGATATTCCAAAATACATTTGTGCTGTCTTCAAATATGCTGCATTTACAGGTCAATAAAAAATAAATACTAAATCAACCCTAAAAAACAGCTACTGTCTCACGGCTTTTTTTAATGATGCTTGTTTTCCTCCATTTAGCATAAGGAATAACTAGAGTATTCCCTCTTTATGGCTTGCTCTCAGTCTTCCTTTGGGTATATGAGTGAGTGCACAGGTAAAGGCACAGGCATACATAGGTACCTGTATTTGTGCATCTGTACATATACATAATTCTCCTCTAGTGACCAGATACAGAAATGATTCCTGAAAGTGTACATTAAAGTATTAGAGAGCATCCAAAGTAGGGCTACGAGGATGATGAAAGGTCAGGAGGGAAAACCTTATGAGGAGGCGCTGAGGTCACTGGGTCTGTTCAGCCTGGAGGAGACTGAGGGGAAACCTCACTGCAGTTACAACTTCCTCCTGAGGGGAAGTGGAGGTGACAATGATGATCTCTTCACTCTCACGACCAGTGACAGGATTCACGGAAATGGTCTAAAGTTGTGCAAAAGGAAGTTTAGGTTGGATATCAGGAAAACATTTTTCACCCAGAGGGTGGTCAGGCACTGGAACAGGCTCCTCAAGGAAGTGGTCACAGCACCAAGCCTGTCTGAGACTAAAAAGCATTTGGACAATGTTCTCAGACACATGGTGTGACTCTTGGGCTGTCCTATGTGGGGCCAATGATCCTGATGGGTCTCTTTCAACTCAGCATATTCTATGATTTTGTGATAACTAAATATATATGTATGTGCAGAGAGACAGTGCCAATCAGCCAGCCTGATTTAACGTTGGGGTAAGCACACCACTTTCAGCTATAGGATCCCACAAAGAAATGTTTAGGAGAAAGTTCATAGGCCTTGTCTGTTTTGTAAGAGATGTTGAATAAAAAAGCCTCTGTGTATACTTAACATGCAGATCTTACTGACAAATAGGTACACAAGCATACGTATCTCCATCACAGTCACAACCTGGTGAAAAGGAAATGCCATGCATTTCCAGTTATGTTATTCTAAAATCAGCAGAAGAGTTTGGGGAGGTGGGGGAGGAAAAAAAGTTTTAATGTGGGAAGAGACAGAAAGCATTAAAAGAAAGTCAGAGATGCAGAATGCCAAGGTGCTGTATGGTAACAGCTGTGCTCTGCTGCCATCCTGAAATTCTGTGCACTGAGCAGCTACCTGACAGACACAGGGCTAAAACTGCTGCCAGGGATCAGTGCCACACAAAAGCATCCTGGCCAAACACATTCCTGTGCAGACATTGTGGCTCTATCCCAAGGTTTCCATCATACCAACAGATCTTGGTGTAGGAATTATCCCTGAGGCAAATGATCTGAGCTCAGAGTCAAATCCAGTAAAGGTGCACTATCAAATAGATGTAGGCAGGGCACAGATGTACTTGCAGGCTCCTTACATCATTCAGGCACAGCAATTCTCAGTCAGATGCAAATGGTCAGGGAACTCAGACAGGTCAGAGCTGGTTAAGCCCACTGGGAACTCGGAGTGGTTAAACCCACTCCTAACCAGCAGCAGAAGCCTTTCTCTGCACATAACAATGCATGCACATTACTATGACTTCATTTTCCCTGAAACAGCCTAAACTTTTGGTTGGGATTGAGAAGAAATTGCTAATGACACTCCAAGCATAGCAGTTGCACTACCCTGGTGTCAGTCTTGCAAGAGTATTGTGAAATCCTAGTTGGAAATTCAAAGGTATGTACTCTGTCAGAACAAAGTCTGATTTCTGCAAATTATCAGCCTTTTCTAAAATTATTGGCCTTTTCAGTCTTTTCATCTAACAGAAAACATTCTTTCCCTCATGTTCCTGACATTAATTTATTATTTTATGGAGAAGGACCTTAAGTTACCTCAACTGAAAGATCACCGTCTGACTGCGTGACTGGCAAAAGGCATGAAAACAAAAAGTTGATGGCACTTGAACTGATGATTTTGAGGATTTTCAAAAAAAAAAAAAAAAAAGCAGTGGGAGTTGGGAACTGCAATAACATTAAGCATCTGGGTATCCCTAGTAAAGAACAGACAAGAGGAATACAGAAATATATTCCATCTCAGAAGATGGAGAAGATACTTCAATACTGTCTGTACATTTACAAACTTTTCTGGCTGGCCTCCTTTCTGCAGTCTCCATCTTCTTCCTCTTTCACAATGCTCTATTCACCATGGTCAGCTGTAAAGGACCAGAGAACAGAAAACTTACTGACACCACTACCCCTTGTCTGCCTGCTGATTGCATTTGTGTAGATGGTATTGGTCTTCTCAACACAATAAATAGCTTTCTGTATTTATTTTTGTAAGCTACACTAAGCATTTCCTAAATTATTCCCAGAAGTAAAAAATAAAATGGAAACAATATCTAGTGCATTGGCAAAAATCTCAATGTTCTCATGTTCTCCCTTTCTTTTACTTCATTCCCAATTTAAAAATCTTTGTGAGTGAATGCTGCAGTTGATGCCACAACTGTTTAAAGATTATCATTATGTCTGTGTGCCATTCCTACAAACATGGAAATAAAGCACATAAAGCAGTAAGACTGACTGACGCCCTTGGTTCGTTTGCTCAGACCCAGTTATTGAGGCATAAATAGTGCTGTATAACACCATGAACTGACCTAGGAGTGCCTATAATACACAGGTACAGTGAGACCTAGAAAAACTGAGTACTCAATGTTAAAACAGAGAGCCAGCACTACCTGATTTCCTTGCCCTGGTCTTACAGAGCTGTGACAAATGACACAGGGTTTTCCCTTCTGCAGGATGGAGTGCCATATGTGACTACTTCAGAGGAATATGCAAAGCTTGAATATTAACATTCAAACCCCACAAATTTTCATCTTCATTATTTTCTCCTTCCTCCCTGCCCCCAAAAAGAGTTTTCACCTAAATGCAAATTAATGTTAAGCTGTCACAAAAAGAATTAATTGCTGCATTTAATCTATTTTTGTTTTAGGAGTATGAAAACTATATGAAAGTGCATAAAAAATTGTATGTTAAATGATCCCTCCTGAGTCACTAAGTCACTGTGGTCCATCACTGCATATTTAATTACATTTTAAAATAAAAGAATATACTTGAATTGATAAAGCATAATGGCTGCTTTGTTGCTGCTGCAGATATTCATATAAAGACTTAAAGAAACACATGGATTACTGACTTGAGAGGCCATGACAGTAACCTAAAACAGCCATCATGGTCTCTACTGTAAATTCTTATTTCATAGACCCCTGACACAATGGATGGAAGTAGGATAAAGGTTTATAATAAAAATGCTGACACAACCTTACCTATAGCTGTGCAAATGGTGCTTCTATAATTAAACTTTACAACTTCAGCACCACTAGATAAGTTGCTAGTTTTTAATCATATTAATCAGAGCTTCATGTTTCAATTGCCATATATTATCATGCAGTGTGAACTATAAAAATAAAAAGATTCCCAGCTGCTAAATATCATAGCTGTTATGAAACAGAGAAGTATATCCAAACACTTCTTTGTAAGTGCAAATACACTGAAGAAAAACCTCAGTTGACTATCCATTTTTTTGGGGTTTTTTTCCTAATACATTGGTTCAACATAATGGCCACAGAAGGTACTCTAAATACATTACAAGAATATCACTGAATAGTGAAAAAGTTTCATTAAGATCTCCCCTGTTTGAAATTTTCCTATCAGCACTAAAACAAGTCTACTGTTTTCTATGACAATGACAGCCAGAAGCCTGCTCTTTCAGAGGAAGGCACTGAGATTATTCTTCATGCACTGCTGTTTTCTTTAAAAGCCAGCTCTCCAGCAATAGCGAGGAGTGGGTGGCCAAACTCTCACTACTTTCAGTGGTCTGAGATTTGGAGCCTGGAAATGTTTTATGTAAATATTTCTCTTCACATTTTCTCTTCATTTGTCCGAGTGATTTACAGCTTTACTTCAGCAAGGAAAGTTTCCTCTCAAAAAAGCTACATTTGGTGCAAACTGAAGGGATATTGCATTGGAGCTGCAACGCTCTATTTTTACCAAGTGGGCATTGCTAACTACAACAATAAAATTAATCTATAATTAAAATTTGGTTGCTTACCATTGTCCTGAATTTGCAAATCCTTGCATGCTGCATGCCACTTCACATGTATCATGTGATACATTCCCACACTGTCAGCGCACACTCCTCTACAGCACCAGTTTTATAACACCTTCTGGAGACAATTGTGCTTTTCTTCGAGATGGGTGGTACAGGTATGTTGCCTGTGTGTCACAAGGGGTCCTGTAAGCAATCAATGCAATGAGCATGCCTGTAATTTTGTGGGGGGGGAGTATGCAATGGACATTTCTGAAAATTCTAAGAGCTGTAGCAATGCATAGGAGTTGCCATAGTGTTATTCTGACCCCTGAAGGATGGAAACAGAGTTAACTTCATATCCTTTTTTTCCCAATTTACTCAGTATACTCTATGAATGTCAAACTCTAAATTGCATTAGCAGGATATTTTAGTGCTTGCCCAGACCTAGCCTCCAGAAATATGAATATAGTCATGAACTAATAGTGAATCAACTTTAAAATACTGATGTTTTCAGGGAAGCAGGAAAAAATGATTTTTCAGGATGCTGTAGGGTAAAATTACTGCGAGTTTGATAGTGCATTAAATCTAGTAGGTATGTGAAGATCATGTTTATCAAGAGATGTAAAACCCACTCTGCCCTCACCTCTTCTTAACTGAGAAGTATTTTAGTGACATTTTGCTAGAATGGATTCAGAGTGAAGTGGGGAAGGACACAGGTCAGTGATGATAAGATCACTCATTTCAGCTGAGTTAAGATTTCATCAGGCTTACATTTTTCAGAAAATGCATGTGTTAGAGGTATGGGCCCTCAGCAGTGCTTTTGTGAGCTTATCTATCTTCAAGGAGTGCTCCCCCTCCTCCCCCTTGAACAGATAGGAAAAGTGATTCAGGATTCTAAAAGGGGCTTTAAGGCATATCCTGATACTGCTATCTTTGAGGACAATTTACTAAAAAAGTCTGAGTTAAACCAATGGGACTCCTGTTACACCTCTGCTCCTCACCCACTCACTTCTAAGACGCTTGAAATGCGCTAAAAGACCACCTTTTCGCTTCCTGTAAATGTAACAGGTGCATGAAGCTGTTGTATCTGACAATACTTTTTCCTCACGGCAGTCACGCTGTATTGTAACACACTGAAGCAGCACCCTGCCAAAGCTGTGAGCAGTCGCTGCTCACACCGAGAGAGACACAACGCTGCCTGTGCTGGGCGCCGCACACAGCCGGGCGAAGCGGCACCGGCTCTGCCTTCAGCACTGGGAGAGAGAGGTCAGCAGAACGCCGTGCTCGGAGCTAGGCGACGGCGAGGGGACAGGAGGAGGATCAATTTTAATTTCGGTTTTGTTCCTCCTCCGCTCAGCTGTTGCCACGCTCCCAAGTCCCAGGCTGCGGTGTGACCTTGCAAAGGAGCGCGCAGCCGGGGCTGCTCGATGGGACCATTGTGCAGCCCTGCCGGGGCTCTTCGGGAGCCTCTCCCCGGGTGTGGCTGAACCAGCGCCTCGGCAGCCTCCCCCTCCTCGTCCTCCTCGTCCTCCGTGAACTCCCTGTCCCGGGGAAACTCCGCCAGCAGCACGCTGATGCAAAAGGCAGCCTACAAGAGGCAAACCCCTTGTCAGGAGCTGAGCAAGGATCTCCCCTCCTCTGCCCAGGTCTCCATCCCTCGCTGCCGGGAGCGCTACAAAGTTAAGCCAAGTGATCGATACGCTATAGGAGCATATTATTCCACTATCGGCGACTGATGCCACTGATGTAATCAAGTTACATAATCACCGTCTTTGCACAAATACATCCATCTTCCTACAGACAGATCTGCATATCTTCTTCCATCCATTATGCATGAACTCACCAGCAGTACATAAGGGTACATATTTTCGCACACACTATGTAACTTTAGCATTGCAGTGCATTGCACTGCACAACGTCATCACTATCGATTCCCTCAACCTTCCTCCATTCCCTCTTACCAGGACTGATTTTGCAGAGAGAGATTACCAATCTGCATTGCTCGGATCCCTTTAAATCTTTAAAGGCTGAAGTGCTTCCCTCACTTGCTTCTGTTCTTAAGAAGATGATCTTTCCTTTTTCTCTCGTCTCGCTTCACACCACAAGTAACAGGAATGAATTCCCACACAGTCCCTCAGCCAGATGCATGTATGTATGAAATACCGAAGATAGCATCTCTGTTTGCACATCTTCCAACTCCCATACACGTGGTCCGAGGTTTCAGTAGGTAAGTTACTGGATAGAAAAGATATTTTGTAAGAGCAGCTGGATGAGGTATTTTCAGGCTAGTGACATTTATGGTATTTCTCTACTATGAAGCTGAGGGGATATTGTCCTTACCGCCCCTCAGTTTATAATTTCCTTGCAGGATTTACAGGAACAGTTGTAATCCCAAATTACCAATGGCATTTAACCCCTTTAGCACCAGTGCACTGTACCACGATCAATAAGGATCACGACCTTAAAGTTTAACAACTTGAAAAGCAGATTTTCTCTACCTCCATTGCAGCTATGAAATGCAGCAGAACGCTGCACAGAGTTGGAAACATTTAACCAGAGGATGGGATCCGATCTCATATTAATTAGATTCCATCACAGAGAGCTTCTTTGCTGTCACAAACCCTTTCCAGTCAAATATATTACAACCAGGGAAATAAAAAATAAAAAGGGGGAAAATTAAAAGCTCCTTGCTCTTACAGTACTCTCCCAAATCCAGAGGATGCATAAAGACAGAGGGAGGAGATTTTTTTTAATTTATCGCAAAAAGCACTCACCAGAAGACCTACTGCAGTTATTCCACTCAACTGCCAATAGCGGCTGGAGCCCCTCGCCTCAGGGTAATGCAGCAATCCCGAAAGTGCCCATTTCAGTCACCCGCCACCAAGTTTAGCAATGCCGGGCTTTTGTCTGGATAAAATGACCTTACCCACAGGAGTCTCCCGAAATATTCCTCCGGTGCGATCAGTCAGCGAGGCGAGTGCCGGTCACCACACTGCGCACTCGGCCGGAGGAGCCCCGTGTTTACTCCTGGGGCTCAGCTGGCCACGAGTGCCGCGGACGCGGCGCCCATCCATCCACCGCTGCCAGCTCCGCCGGGGGCGCAGGTAATTCCATACAGACTTCGGCGCCCCCCACCCCCCCGAGTCGCCCCTTCCTTCCTAGTTCAGAAAGTGCCCGCGTCGCCGGCGGGAGGTACCATCCAGGTGCGGCGAGGGGGGCGGGGGGGGAAGGGGGCGGCCGGCCTGGGGGCCCCCGCGCCGCCCGCGGGCAGCTCCGCGCCCAGCGCGCCGCCGCCGCGGGCCGGATCCCGCTGCCCGCACAAGTATCCGGCGAGCGACGGTCCGGAGGGGGCTCCTTTCCTGGTGCGGGGCGAATGTGGGAAAAACGCTCCGGGGGGAGGGGGGGGGAAGGGGGGCGGGGGAGGGTGCTTGACGGGTCCTAGCACCCGCACCGCAGCGCCAAAAAAAAAAAAAAAAAAAAAAAAAAAAAAGAGAGAGAAAAAAGGAGGGAAAAAAAAAAAAAAGAAAAAGAGGGAGGAGGCTTGGGGGAAAATTCTCCAAATGGAAAAGAAGAAAGAAAAAAAAAATCAGTTGTCCGCTTGCCCCGAACGAGATACTAATCCCCGGTGAAAATGACAAGTGATCAGCAAAGAAGAGGAGGTCTTGATTGATAACCACAATCCACCCAAAATATCCTCGGGAGCAGAGGAAGAGAGGGAGGGAGAGAGGCGAGGGAAACTGCAGTGCATAAACGATCCCTGTGTTCCTACGAGACGGACTCGCTCGCTCGCTCGCTCGGCGGAACGCGCCCTCCGCCGGGCCGGCAGGAAGGGGCCGGCACTGCCACCCGATGGACACCGCCGCACTCGCGCCGCTCTGCGGGGGGAGCCGCCGGGGAGGGCCCTTCCGAAGGGATCCTGGAGAAACTCCTGGGTAGCGGGGCCTCCCTCCTCATCTCCCTCCGCCCCGGCGCCGCCCGCCTCCCCGCGCCGCCTCGGTCCGCAGCTCCGGGGCCGCTCCGCTCAGCTCCGCTCCGCGCCTGCCGGGGCAGCGGCGGGGGCACGGCCGGGCGGGGAACGCCGGACGCGCAACACGCGTGGGGGTCAACCTGCTTCGCTTACACCTCTTGTGCTTTATTTTATTTTATTTTTCTCCCCCCCTTCCCCTCCGGTTTCCCAAGCGAAGTGTTTTAGGAGAGATGATACATTATCTATTCTTGGATTTTTATAAGGCAAACTGTGGGCCTCGCTGTTGCCATGGGATCTTCTTTGTGCGAACTCTCTGAACTGTGTGGGAACAGTTTTATTTCCTTCCCTTCAGATTTTTGTCTTTATTTTTTTTCCCTTCTCTTCTGCAACTCTTCTGAAGATATGTATCAAAATGTAACTGCATTATTGCCAATTAAGATTAACAGCAGCTGCAAGGTGCATCTAATTAGGAATGTTAATTACTTCATGAAATAAATAGTCATTTGCGGATGTTTATTATACTAAACAAATGTTCTATAAAACATAACTCAAATTCTGACACTTCCCTCAACACATTTGTTCCCATTCCTACACAAAGGTGCAGGGGAGTAGGCACCCCTTCTTCCATTGCATTTACCCTCCAGGTGCGCACACAGGGAAGAGATAGAGCTGCCTGTGTATAGGTACGGGGTTGGATCTGAGGCATTTTGAACTCTTACAACCCATTGCATAGGGTGGGAGTGTGGAGGAGCAGGAAATAGCTGAGCAATGTGAGATAAATGTGTACGGTTACGTATTTGTTTATATCTTTGTAAATAACGCTCTCCAAAACCGGGACAAAGAGACTCGGCAGCATTCACTTATCTCTTCATCCATCCTGGCTCCTTGAAGAGCCACAGAGAGGAATCCAAACTGCTGCAGTTATTAAACCCCCAATATCTTACAAGAGAAGGGAGAAAAGAAAAAGCAGCCCATGGGAGAATGTGATTTTACTTCGGAACATGATAAACGATTATTGATAGGCAGATAACATGCCATGCAGAGTCAGTGAGTTGCAGGAGGGCTGGGAGCTATTGCAGGATTTGTGAAACTTGCTCACACCCCACCCCACCTCGCCTTATAACAGAATGGTGTTCTTCATGTCAGACAAAAAAAATAGATGAAACTAGAAATGAGTGCAGCAACCAGTAGTCAAAATCCAATGTTAAAGCAAAGAAATTAATGTGACTGGTTAAACCAGGCATTCAGATACTACTATGATGAGTGATCCATATGCGTGGGCAGGTAAAAGAGACATGAAAAACTTTATGGGATTCTCTTTGTGGATCAGTATAGGGGATTTTATGTTAGCTAAGTGACTCATACCATATACTTTAGAGAGCAGGTTTGCATGCTTGATTTAGAAGCCTGGGCATCCTAGCTGTTTGACAGAGTGAGAGGGAAAGACAGAGGGGTTCCCAACTTTGATTCTCACCATTATCCTTTGGGACAGCCTCTTTCTCACCATGGAGATGTGACAACAGACTCCCAGCACAGGAACCTCCATTACGGGAATTCCAAGAGTCTTCCTTGTGCCTTGACAGAGCAACAGATGCTTGAGGCTGCTCATAGTCTGCAAAGGGCAGAGTGTAGAAAGGAGGTGCTTGGGCTAACCCTAACTATTTGCCTTCAGCTCCTGATGCTTTACACTTCTCTTCCACTGATAGCCAAGTCATTTAATGTCTCTGTCCTTTTGTTCCTTCTCTGTATAATGTGAATTAACACTGTTCTTACTCATAAGGGTGCAGTGAAGATAAAAAGGCATTAATGTTTGTTAGGTGTTCTTACACAGCGGTCATGGGAGCTATATAAGTTCCCAGAGAGCTGATTAAGTGTCTGGCAGAAGAAACGGAAAATGAAAAAGGGTGGAAGCCAAAAGCTGTGAACAAAATACAATGGAATTGCTAAAATGGCTGAAACCAGACTAATAACACAGAAAAGCTGTAGACCATTCACATGTGCAGAATACAAACCACCTGTGTTCTTGAGTTAAATTTATCCCAGGGTTAAAGAAACTAGATTCTGTTCATTTGTCAGTTACTGAATTGCTATGAATAGCTATGCAGTTGTATGGATACAAGCATAAGAGATTTTAAATTTAATTTTTTTTCTCAGCCACATACTTAATCTCTAGTTTGCTTCATCCTCACCTTAATAAGTATGGTTTTTATAATATAGAAGGGGATCTCTTTTGTCCTCATCATGACTTGTGTTTTCAAGAAATTTCACCAAAGAGAAGAGCGTAATCTTATCTGTTTTAATTCCATGGCATTCAGTGCATGCTGAAATGTTTAATATGAACGAGTAGTGTACCTTGTGTATATGAGTAGTGTATCTTGTACCTGAACCATGTCTGTGATCTTGTGCCTTTTGTCTCTTGAAAAAAGGAAGAAGCACAAACCACATCCTCATATATACCTCAGTGTGTGTCCTTAAAAGGATCATCACATTTAGTGTGTGTTAAGTGAAAGAGTGCAAAGTAAGCTTCCTCTTCTAAAAGTAATACATATCTAAAATGAAAGGGCTGACAGAGTAGATGGGTCTGAAGAATGTTAACTTCATGCAGAATACTCTTGGTTAATAAATCCAATCTGCTTGAATGGGTACTGCCCAAGAGCTGATATCCACCATCCCCTTAGCTGCCAGGGGTTCTACAAAACTTCATGGCCTCATGCTTACCCTGCCAGCAAATCTGTCCAGAGGGTCCAAAGATTGACAGGTCTTGATTTCTTGCTACCTGCCTGTGGATTTTAGGTAGTAAATATTGTTTCCATTTGAGTATTTATTTTCCACTTCTTAGCAAATGAAGTGGGAGAAACAGGGTAACACAAAACACCAGCACTTGCACATTCTCTTGCTGAGTGTGCATATACAGTAGAAATATGACATGATATGAATCTGACAGCATGGAAAACAAGCATAGATTTTTATATTTAAAAAGTAATGAAGTCACAGTTTCGAAAATATGCCTTCACTCCCCCACTAAAAACACCAAACAGAACCCCTGCTGACGTAAAAATCTACTTCTGAACCCTTTGATCATGTAAACTGCATTCTCAATCTAATTACTAAACAGTTTCAGTAAAGAAAAAGAATCAGTATTTTGTCTAGTTTTGTCAAGCTTTTTTCTTTTCCCCTTTTCAAAACACAATTGCATTGATCTTATTAAAAAGAGGTTCCCTTTTTGTCCACTTCTAGCAGACTAAGTAGCCTTGAATGCTTCAGAGAAAACAAAGGAAAACCTGAAATCTGCTATGTGATTAACTTCCTAGTTCTTGAATTCTTGTGTATATGTTATATTTTAATTTTTTTTATATTTTACATTATATATAAATGCATTTTATTTGTTGAGTGCTTTATATATTGTACCTTACATATTACATCTTTTCCATAAGTCTAGGCAAGAGTGTTCGAGAAAGAAGATATTTTAGAAAGAATAATCCCTTGTTCTGTGTCATGTGAAAATTTCAAAAGCAATTTCCTTTACAGAGGGGCCTGACTCTAATGAGTACGTATCTAGTCAGGGAATAATACTTATCTAATAATGAAGAGATTTAATCACAAAAATTCTTGTTTATAGTTTTAATTGCAATTATATTTTTCTTTTCCTGAGCCACTTTTGGGTTTGCATGGCCAGATTTTGGTATCAGGGGAAAGAGCTACAGGGGTGGCTTCTGTGAGAAGCTGCTGGAATCTTCCTCCATATCCAGCAGATCCATGGTCAGCCAACTCCAGGGTGGACTCACTGCTGGCCAAGGCTGAGCCCATCAGGAATGGTGGGAACACCTCTGTGATAACGTATTTAAGAAGAAGAAAAAAACAAGTTACTGTGCAGTTGTAATTGCACCCAGAGAAAAGCAGGGTGAGAACATGTGAGAGGAACAGCTCTGCAGACACCAAGGTCAGTGGAGGGGAGCAGTAGAGAGGCTTTGGTGGGGGGCTGGCATCCAGACAGTGTCAAACCACCACAACCACATACACCTTTTCCTAAGTACAGCATGCTGTGTTCATTGCTGAGCTGTGTTGTCCCAAATGCTACAGTTGTACTGTGCTTTTCTTGTTGGTACCGTTTTAGTGTGACTAATTTGGCAGCTTTGTGCAGAGCGTGTCAGACAGCCCAGGCTCTCTGGTGCCCAGCTCTGCCAGGGCCTCTTTGCTAACACAAACCTTCTGTGTCAGGTACTCATCAGCTGTAGGTGGCTTGAGCAAAGCATTACAGAACCTATGGATGAAAAGTGACGTTGCATAAAATCTAAATATCTTGTTACTACTTTAATACATGCATTTCATTGATTTTTAATGATTAAAGAAAACAGAATTTGCATATATATGTATATAAATATAAATAAATATATATATATTAGCTTTGTTGTCCTTCAACTTATTGCTTTAACCTAATATAGCAAAGGATAATGTCAAGGTAATTAAATGTTCATCTCTTTCCCATTTTTAATTTTGTAGAATAAATGGTTACTTTTTGTTTCCCTAGTCTCTCATTAGAGTATCTCAAATGAAGATAAAACCCATCCATAAGCTGCTTAGAACATACACCTCATCTATTTAATTAAACAGCACTGTATCACAGGATGAGAAAACTAAAACAATGGGGTGCATCAATGCATTTAAAAAATTCTGTATGTTTCAGTTCAGAGTTGCTTTATTTTTCCCCCCAAGGAACTAACAGAAGGCAGCAGTAAGGAATTATTTTTCTTTGTGGATCTGTTTAAAGTATTCAGTAATATAAATCTCATCCAATTCCTATAAAGTCTATACAAAGACTCGTATTGCTTCAGTATCTGTTACAGCAGTCTCACACTACTGTTGTCTAACCAAAGATCATAAATGTGAGATTTTAAATAAAAGCATTATTTAGAAAAAAGTTGTACAAGAACAAGTGACCCATGTTATCAGAGTAATCCTTTAGCCAGTGATGTGTCCCAGCAGAGGCCAGGGCTGGATGGCTGCCGGTGAAAAAGGCAGGGCTCGTGACAACCAAAAACAATTCTCATGTAATGCCCCTCCCATCTTCTGACAGCTGCCAGTACAGGGATTTTCACTTTTCATCATGAGAAAATGCTAGTCACGAATGTGAAAAGTGTTAGAACTTAAGAGACAAATTGATCTGAAAAAAACCCCGAACAGCCCAACACACAAACCCTAAAGGAAAAAAGCAAGACCACAAGCAAAACTTTGTTGAGTCATCCAGCTGCTTTGTGAAAAAAAATTTAGTCTTTCTATTATTTTTCTTTTTTTCATTTTAAAAAATTGCCAGAAGGTGGAAAATGTCCCAGAAGAGCACCTCCCATGGGCTCTTGCTCCCTCCCTGCTGTGTTGCTCCCCCTGCCTCGTGCACTGCCCAGCACCTCCTTCCCAGCCCACTCCAGCCACTGAACCCTTCTGTTGCTGAAAGTTTTTCTCAGCAGGACAGGGATATTTCCATGGCCTCCTGCGTGCCTATGGGTAGGCCATGGCTGGCAGTGGCAGGGCCAGGTGTCAGGGACCTTCCTCAGCAGCCCCGAGAGACCCATCCATGTGGATATTATACACAATTTAATAAATATAATTTCTGTGCACTCCTGGACATCTGTCAGCACCTGCCCATTCTTGCTTCGAAATGTGGTATCAGTCCTGTTTGCATAAATGGTCATGTGGTCATCATGTCTTTAATGGGTGCATAATACAAATATTTTTCCTTTGACTGCAGTCATCTAGTGAAGCATTCCCTCTCTCACCACTGAAATTACTTCTGCAGCCTTGGTGCAGGTTGACCAACCAAAATGTGGAGTCACGCAGGCCAGGGGAGGGGTGGGACTGCCAAGAGCAGCAAGTTGCTCACTCAGATGCAGCTCCATATGAGCAAGTTCCCAAAGAACTATGGCTACTCATCCTGATGTACATTAAGTACTAAACTTTCATATATCAAAGAGCATGACTGACAAAAACAAAATGAAATCCAGAAATTGCCTGTGTGTGTAGATGTAAACCACTTTGACAGTAACAGACTAAAATTTAACTGGTTTAATGTTCCTGAGTAAAAATATCCTTTGGAAAGTTATGAAGCAGAATAAGAGATTGCTAAATTCAAAGATGTGTGAATTATCTACCTCACAGAGCTCGTGAATCAATTACATATAAAGCTATACATGTCAAAATTAATTAACCTAAGGAATGTTTATTATTCAGTGTTGCTGATTTTTTGCCTCCCCACTATACTTGCACACGTGTGCATAGCAAGGAACTTGATTTTGTGCTTACCAATGCATCAATTTAGCAGCTGCAAAGGTTTGTCCCAGTTATTAATATAAGTGATTAGAGTCATCTGCAGTAAATATTTTGTAGCTTCATTTTGCTATTTGAATGCCATGGGGAGATCAAGGCCTTTACATACCAATTGGTGCTGCATATGGGGGAATAACTTACTGAGGGCAGGCAGGGACAACATATGCAATGGAAAGAGGGATGGAAAAATCGACACCTTTATTACATGTATGACATCTTGATTGCAAAACCTGGCTGAGAAGAAAGTATCAATACAGGTGTACTATGGACCCCTATCTAAGGTGGGGACAATGACTGTAAAGGAGATTAGAAAGATTTTGAAGGCAAGAAAAAAAATTAAAGATGATAGTGATACAAAACCTCAGCTTGGGTGTTATGGTGGAACATGGTGATTAAACTTTAGGACATAATAAACACTTGCTCTTTGGAACAACTAAGCAGAGAACTCACAAGAAGAGAAGCAGCTCTTTACTTTTTAACAGTGCACAAGACCCAGTTCCAGAGCCAATTATTTAAGTTCCACTGTACAGTAATCATTGTGAAGAATGCAGATTCCTTAAGCAAATCTCACGAGATCCCTCCAAATAGATATCAAAACAATCTCACCTTCTCTTACTGGAATATTATTTTACTGTAAAGAGAAGCAATATATAAATATAATGGAATTAGTTAAAATTAACTTTAAAAAAATGTACTCCAAACAGCAAAATATTAGTTGATGCAAAGGATGCTGTTCAAAGACATAATGTTACAGGCTTGGTGAAAGAGCCCATCAGATCCTTATAAAAGGGCTAGCTTGATCCTGACAAATAATAAAAGGTCACTTAGACATTAAAAGAAACCCCTTCTTTCCAACATGAAAATCAAAGCCAAATAATTGGAAATTATATATAGTAAATTAAATGTAAAGCTATAGCAACTCAGCCCTGACAAAAATGTTGAGAATCAACCCACTAATAGCATATAACATATAGAAAAAATATTTTCAAACACATTAGAAGATGAAGTTTGCCATCATTGGTAACAGCAGATGATTCAGTCAGATGAGAATTAGAAAATTTATAGATATTGTTCTAGCATATTTATAGATATTGTTCTAGCATATATGAGATGTTTTAGCCTCTAAAGGTATTAACATTACTATTGATACCATAGTTTAAAGTATTTTTGGTTTCACAAAAATCTTGTAGTACTCACAAGGGAAACTATCAATATCACTATCAAAGTTTCTCAAAAATGTCAGATTATTATTAAACAATTTCCAATAATCAATCAAAATATCAAGAATGATTGTGACAAGAAATGAAAACAAAACTGAAAAGAAGCATTAAACCACAGTATAAATCCATAGTGAACTTTTTTTTCTGGGATATGACACATGACTGGGTCACCCTGTCTCAAAAAAAAGTCTTAATTGGTAATCAGTATTAAGAAAAGTAACTAGAAAGGGAGTAGTCAAATAGAACATGTTTGCTCAGAGAAGTGGAGGATGAGTGAACAGAGCAGGCCTATTTGGTTTGCAAAAGATGATACAAAGAGAAATATGTGAGATCTGTAAATTTACAGTCTAAGGACCACTGTTTTCAGTACACAAGAATGAGGAAGCAGCCATTGAAATTATGCTATGACATTTTCAAAACTGATGCATAACAAAAAAGTAAATTGTATAATTCATTCATTGCCTCAGGACACGTTGAAGGCTAAAGTATAAATCAGTTATGAAAGATTAAGTACATTCTTGTTGAAGAGGCCTCTCTTTTGTATTAAACAATCATCTGACTATAACATCCCAGCCAGAAAATGCCTAAACTGTGTGCAGCCAAGGCAGAAGGGCACACCAGAGAAAGACAGTCTGCTTCACTTGTTTCTTTCACCCTTTGCCTAGGTTTCTTTTACTAGTCATTCTTAGAGATGACACATTGGGCTAGCTGGGTCTTTGTGCTGAATCTCCATGGATATGTTTTTTGGTTTTTGTTGTTTTTTTTTTTTTTTTCTTTTATGGTATATGGAACTTGAAAGTTTGCATTATTGAAAGAGTTAATGCATATTATGCACGGTTAATGCAATACAGAATCTGGAAACAAATGACAAGGAATGTCACTTGCCTAGGTTACTGTACAGAAATGTCATTTTCCATTGGTGTTTCCTTCTACATAAAAAGGGAGTAAAAAATTGCTACCAGGTAAGAATTCCTGAATTTATTGCATGCTCATGCTACAGGTGTAAGTAAGCAGACGTTATGAATGCAATAGGAAGAAAGATGAGAGATCCTGAAAAAGCAGGAAATTCAGGATCAATTTTACTTCTGCCTGTAAGCACTGTTAATAAAGACATTGAGCCATATTAATTATACCGCTCCTTTCAAAATGGTACAAACCCCCTCATTTTTACATATTTTGTTTGGGTTTTTTTTAAATCAATTTATTCATGGCTTACAACCTGTAACGCTACTAATAGAGCTTCTAGTATTTGAGGAAGGTTAAAAAAATCTGTTCATGGGACAGAAACCTTCCTAACATCCCCTCAGATCTGGAGTGACTAAAAAAGGTGTTTGTGGGTGATGGCAGCGTGGCAGGACCTTTGTATTATTGGCAGCAAAGGGGTTAAAGGAAATGGGCTTTATTATGTCTGTGTGGGGGTTCTGTTTCTCTCTGAATCTTTCTTCAAGTATAGACTTGAAGAAAGGAAGAGAGCCTTGGTAGGAGAGTATTGTACCCTCCTGAAACGCTGTGTAGCTACAGGAAAACTTTACAGCACAAACAGATTTGGGGTCTCACACAGCTCAGTCAGAGTGCCAGCTTTTCCTGATGCAGATCTGTAAACAATTCTGTCTAACTTTTGTTATCCATAGTGTAAAATTCAAATTTCCCACATCCAACGTTTTCATCTTCTGGCTTTATTTTTTACATTAAATATTCTCTTGAAATAAACAGCAAAAGTAAATGCTACAACATTAGCATGATTGTTACAGAAGGTCTGTGACAGCACAGAAAGCAAGCTGCAGACAACGAAAAATGAAGGATCGGCAATTACTAAGATTTAAAAGAACACTCCTGTATAACATTTTTCAAGGGACCTGGAAAAAATATAACTTCCATTTCAATGTGTAGCTTTGCCTTGCCTGATCTTAAAATACCATTTTTTTCCTAAGGCCAGGATTCTTTCTTCTAACGGGACAACAAGCTGTTCCTTATGAGATCAACAGTGATGGTGTAGCATTTCGTGAAAGAAGAGAGACAACTGTCAAAGCAGAGGAGAAAGTTTTGTTTTCAGCCATGAAGAGAGACAAATCAGAATAAGAAAAAAGAATGAAGGCAGAGGATAGTGGCGAGGTCTGAAATGAAGGCAATGTGATCTGAATGTTGATGAAGAGGCATTGACAAGATGAAAGATCTCTCTCTGTCGCACTCTCGCTCTCTCATTTCCAGTGTGTAAAATCTGTGCTGTTGACACGCTCCTGCACTCTTTTTATATCACAAAACTGGAACAAACAGGATTCACAATCAGTGGTGGTGACACAGTCCCTGTGAAATATAGCTGCTAAGAGAAGGGCTCAACATTCTCCCCCACTTTTTGTGACCCTTTAGTCCATGTAACTGGACGATATCAAGGTTTGAGGATGCTTCTGTGAGTAATTTAGGCTGATTACAAATGCAGGAGGTCCTTGAGGTGCTCACAATTCACACCCACTCTCCAGGGCATACAGTATAGTGAAATATTCAGGTATTTTACTTATGTGTAATTAAAGTGTTTTCATAATGTAGCATAGTTCTGTGTTGGATGTCAGTACTCACAGTACTCACAGTACTCACAGTTGTTTTTCAAAACAAAACAACAAAAATAAGCAGACATATTATGTTTGAAAATAAAAGTTTGCCAAACTTTAAAAACAAAAAAAACACCCCACTTTTAATAGTAGATTGTCTTGGTTTGAAAAGACAGGTGTCTGCTGAGGATGGCAGGAGAATGTAAAACCCCTCTCTTTGAATTTTGAAATTTTGAAATTTTGAATTAAAGGACTCTCAGGCATAGATATGGGAGTAGGAATAACAGTTCTTTATTAAGAAAAATAAAAATAAAAATGCAGTAATACAAAACAACACTGACAGAGTCAGAATATGACCTGACACCCTGTGAGTCAGGGTGTTGGCAGCAGTCCCATTAAATGGTGGCTGCAACCCTCCTGGAGTGACAGGTGTGGTTCTGTTGGAGCAGTGATCCTGTAGAAGGGTGGAGTTTTCCTCTGAAGGTCCAGTGGTGCTGTACGTGGGCTTGGTCTTCCTCTGGGAATCCAGTGGAAAAGACAGCTGCTCCTCTGAGAATCCAGTGGGAAAAGGCTGGCTGAGGTGTTCCGAGTCTCAGATTATATCCAGGTAGGAATGCTTGTCTCCTCCCCCTGGGTGGAGCATCTCACAATGGCATAATGTAATTTTATCAGTCATATCAGTCATGCAGTGACACTCAGTGGTCCATTAACAGAAGATATTTCCCAGAGGGAGGATTGGTTGTGGAAGAGATAAAGAAAACTGCCCCACCTGGTTTTAACAGGTGGCCCAATTAACAGAAGAAAACTGCCCCACTTCTAACAGATGGCAATAGAATACACACCCCCAGCTACATCTTGCATTTGCAACCTAAGACATAGATACACTGCGGTCAGCTTAAGTTCTTGCTTCAACACATGCACTGGGGAAAGTGTCACTCTGCAGCCATCAAGCCATTGGTTTCAATGGCAGCTCCTTTCAAAGAATCAGCTGTTGCAGAGTGCTCAGAACAGTGTGTATGCTCCCAGAAAGTACTTTTTCGCAGTGTAGAACAGCCTATAGTGGCAGATATCAGTATGTGTATAACATGGACCTAAATGCGTTATCATATTGTGAAGTATGCAATATATAGACAACAAAATTCTGCCTTGAGATTAAAAAAAAAAAAAGTCTAAATTTTGTGTTGTATCTGATGCTATGTTGTATCTGGCTTTGTTGTCGTGTATAATGACCTTTTAAAACCAGTGCATAAGAAGCTTTTTCGTTTTTCCCTCTTTATAGAACAACTGGAGGGAAATTGTGATTTCTCTGGGGTCAGTGAAGAAAATCAAGGAAGCCAAGGTTCTTTCTCAAATCCTTCACTTTTTAGTAAAAGGCTTGTTCACTTTTGTAGCTAATTTGCCTAAGAAGAGTAAAATTAAATTATACATTTATCTGAATTATATATAGGAGTCATGAGGTTTAGTTAGTTAATACTTATATAGCTCATCATAAAGATAAGATACATTTTATTATTGTTTAATATTTAACAGCAAGTAGTATTCAGAACAGTTTTATTAGAATTTTTAAAGGCACTCCTGGAATACTTCCCTGAAATTCAGTAGGTCTTGAATCCACTGTGATATATTGAGATGCTTGAATCAAAGCAGGTTTGTTACCTTGATGTATATCTGTGTGTATACTGTTATTTCACCACTAAAAAGAAAAGGTTGTTTAAATTTGCCCATGTGCAGTTACAGAAAATAAATATGACTGCAGAGGATGCAAAATTGCTAGGACATCTCAAACACAATTGTTAGCTGGTAGGCAGTTGCCAGGAACATCAGGCTTGTGGGTATTATAAAATGGCTGTAACCTTGCTTCCTGCTTTGCCATGTTAGAGCCTCAGAAATCCAGGTTTGCTGCTGATAGTGACCATGTGGTAACATGGATTTGTGGAAATGCATTGAATCTGGACTCCTCATCTTCTGAGGAATAAAATTCAAAATTAAGTATTCCACTGAGAAGCACAAATTTGGTCTAGAAGAAATGATAACTGCCGAACCTCACCTTCATCTGCTTCCATGCAAAAATAAGCGTGTCACGGTACTGTCACTGCTATCACATCTTAATCTGATCACACCCAGGCTGTGCAAAAGGCAAAAATTTCAAAAGAAGCTGATAATGTTAATTCAACCCTAATCTATTAGGTTAAATAGGAAATTCCAATCTTTGTAGCCAACCCTGTTATGAAGATAGGGAAAATACAGAGAAAAAACAAACAAAATCATAAATTAGACCAAGTTTCCTTGAAAATTCACATTTTTAGTTCTGAACAGAATGCTTGACAGGTAGAAGGACAAATTCAAATATTAGTGTTCAAAAGCAGAATGTCTTTGAATTATTTGCTGTTATGTATTCTACATCAAGTTATTTTATGAAAAATTAAAATTCCAAATCAGGCTGAAAACACTTACAAGCAATATCCCATTTAAAAAAATAGTGCATAAATCACATATGAAAAAAATTATGTTTCTCTTATAACTGCATGTATTATTAGGGTTTGGTGTTACAAGCTGTTAATAAGCAATGTATTATCTCAGGAGATGGGGCTTTGGAATTGATGGGTCAATGAACACTCTGTAAATTTCCAATAATTTTACTATCTCTGGTCACTAGTTTTACACTATATTACACATACATTCACACTTTGTAGTAGGGGCATTTTCTTGCTGATACATTCAGATACAACAGTGAATAATTTAATTGAAGGATTATAGATTGAGAGGGTTTTTTAGGTAATTTGTTTCCTCTCTCCTGTTTCATTTCCTTGCATTTCTTGCCCACAATGGCCTATCTCTCACATATTTATTTTGTGTGGCTTGACATTAAATTCAAAAAATCCCACTGAAATAAATGACCAATATGTAACTGTCAGGTTAATCTAGATCTGTGGCTTATGTCTGACTGCATATTTATGAATTTTTAAAATGGAAATACTTGTAGTAAAATCCCCAGAAAAAGACTAGAAAAAAAAAGCCAAAAACCTCCTGAAAACCAAACACCAAACCAAGCCAAACTTCAACTCCCATACAAATCAAAATCTGATTTAATGATATCAGCAATGATGAAAACAGTTTCAGGTGTTTCCACAAGGGCATATATATATTTTTAATTGTTTAATATATATGTTTATATATATATTTTTTTTTTTTTTTTGGACAGTCCCTTAAGAAAAAAAGTAAAAAATTCTTAAGCTAGTCTTTGGTTTTAAATAGAGGTCTGACTATCATTAATGACTGTGAAAACATTGATCTCTGTTAGAGGATCACAAAGTGAATTCTTATATTGGGTTTCAAAGATTTGTCTGAATCAATACCAGGACAACTTTGCAACGTGTTGTAACAAATTAAAACAAATTTTCTGCCACTGCAATTTGCGATGTTAACTGGTAATTAGGGCAGAACTAATCTTCCATAACTTTAGGCTCTCATCATCATTATCAGAGTGTCATCATCATCCTGAGCTCCAGACTACCTTTATAGGCATGCAGGAGAAACAGAAACTGTATTAGAATGATTCAGCTCATTCTAGTGTAGACATCTTAAGTGAATCTCACCTTTGAAGGATCTATTTCACTCTCTCAACTAGACAGGAAAGTGGATTAAAAGCTTGGAAATAGAAGGTATATGACAGATGCCTAAATGTGTGTGAGGTTATTCCTGTCATTAATATGTAAAGAGGATATAAAATAATAAGCAGAAGTGAATTTCTAAATTTAGAAAGTACAACATTGCACACAAAGAGTGATTTTTCAGTGGTTACAATAGTGTTTGCAAGTAAAATTTTAGTAAAATTTATGCAGATTTTTAAAAAAAAATACCCTATCTTTGTTGCCATGAATGCAATACAAGGATTTCAAGGGGTTGCTAGAAAATCCTGCTCACTTGTAGGAATAGCTTTTTACATACCTAGGAACACAGAAAACGAAAACCATATTTTTGTTGGCTTTTGTTATTCTTCATAACAGCATACTTATACAGACACTCAATGACTTTTTCAAAATAGGAACTCAGTGCTAATATCTTGAAACCACTAAACACCTAAAGAGCAATTAGGGAATTGTGACTAATAGCCATCAACTCTAAAAATAAACCTAAAGATGCTTCTTTTTAACCCACAAATAGATCCCTTCTTATACAATCTGCTTGCTTCTGACATGGTGATCAAAGCCTTATAGAAGGAACCTATTTATTTCTTTAAAAATGAGACTAAAGTGAAGATTATGGTAAAGTTTCTAAGGAAACTCACTGTTGAAATGTGTTCCAGGATCTATTGTGCTCTGTCAGTGATCATTAGTAAAACTCAGGTAAACAATGTCACTTTTCTTTTTGAGTGAATACTGCATCTCCAAATGGAGAGAAACAACTGAAATCTCTTTCTTTTCAAGAACAAGCTGTTTGATATAGTTTCACTGGTTTCTTCTAGTTACCTGTGGCCAAGGATGATAAAGCACATAATGGATGATTTACACCAGAAAGTAGGTATTAAGTATTACATATTTCTGGTTTTGCACGGGATTATTCCTTGGGGACTTCAACTCATTTCCTCTAAATTTTCAACTTAAGTTGTTTTAACTTTTATGAGTGATTTTAAGTTAGAGAGGATAGAAAATAGACCCAGAAGTGGAGAAAGACTTATGCATCTCTTGTGCTTGTTTCCCAGGACATAATCCAAAAAAAACAACAGATATTACTTTTCCCCAGGGTTATGCCACTTTAGCTTTTTTTTTTTTTTTTAATCACTCATTACCAGATTAAATTTCTTTCTCTCTCCTAAGTGGCAAGGTGCTGCAGTTTTCAATTGCTCAAGAGAACAAAATTGGAAAGTTTCAACAGTAAGGAATATTTATCAAGTCACCTTTTCTTTTCCCTCTTTTCCAGACTGGACTTTGGTTTGCACCCATAACATTTATTTAGCTTCAAACATTAATACTGCTTGATGTTATCAGGCAATAAGGGCATGACTGGTTTATAAAAATCTACACATATAAACAAGGAATGATACTGGAGATTATATTTCCGTAAGATGGCATCTAAAGGCATCTATGGCTATTGTTTAATTGTGAAGAAAGCAGCAATCTTTGAAGCAGTTTTATTGCTTGAGGTTATTAATTTTGACACGTGTACCTGTAATTTTTCCCTGCAGCCATATTTTCAGATGTTTTTACAGGTAAATATAAGAGAAAAGAAATCAGTTTTTAGGGGTAATGTCATCTTTGTCCATTAAAGCAAAGAGGAAAACAAACCCAAACTTAATTAAAAATCTTTCCCCAAATATCTCTCCTTGCCAACAGGACAACATGACATAGCATGAATAAATTCTTAAGTAAGCTGTAATCTGCCAATAAAATTCCAATTTAATGGACACTGAAGCAAAAAGACATCAAAGCTAAGGTTGTAGCTCATTTGTTTTGTCAAGCAGTGGTTGAAAGTGCTTAAGATATCTTTGAATTGTAATCAATGTCCTTTTCACCTACAAATACACTTCTTTTTTTCCTTGTGGTTATAACTATTTGGTCATTAATTGATTTTTTAAAGGTTGGTTAATTATAATTTGACTGTAAATGGAGCAAGTTTAGCTCCATTTAAGATAGAGAGAAGCTCTTCATTTATAAAGGAGACAACAGAGAAATAATGACTTTTTGAAAAAGAGGTGTGCTTATCATCAGGAGAAGGGGTCTAAAAAGAGGAAAAAGAAATTAAGGAAATTCCCAGTTCACATTTGAAGTTTATATAAATTAGGACTTCCTCCTTATACTTGGGACTCTGAACAAACAAACACATACATACAGACACACAAACATTAATCATTCACATTAATCCAATCTGAATTTTCACCAATTAGTGGGAGAAAGGACACTTTTAGGAGGACCTGCACTTTTTTTTTGTGGGAGAAGCTGATAGAAAATAACAGGTGAAACAGGACTATGAGACAGAGGTATGGTGAGGGTACAGGTCACCTACTTGCAATGTCTATCAATTATTTCTCAGAACACCTGGTCAAAAAGAAAGTTAACAGGAGTCATGTTGAATAAAGTAGAAGGTCTAATTCAGAAAATGGTTTGTAAGGTCTTCTTCCAACTTTGTGAAAGCAGAAATGACGTGACAGCTCAGACAAAGTGACAACAATTTTGCAATCTGATCTCCCCCATTAATTGTATTTAGAGTAGATATGTTTGTGTCCATTCCCTTCTAAGGCTGCTGAACCTTCAAATTCTATGATATCTAAATTTCCAGCTGACTTTGGGAGTCCTGAGAATGCTGAAACTTTCCTTTCATATCCTATTGTAAAATGCAGACAAACCCAGCGAGAAGAAATGATGATGTCCAACATCAGTTCAGAAGGCTGAATTATTTCTTTATTATAACTATGCTATAATACATTAATATACTATATAAAGAAAGATACTAAAACTACATACCTACTTTTCTAACTACCAAATCTAACTAACTCACAACTTGTGACCCTTTTCACGAGAGTCCAGACACAGGTGGATCTGATTGGCCATCAGGCTCAAACAATCCTCACTAGAATCCTATCAAGCAATCACCCCGGGTAAACAATTCTCCAAACACATTCCACTTAGGAAAAACAAGGAGCAGAAATAGAAATTGTTTTCCCTTTCTTTCTCTCTGTGCACCTCTATGAAAAATCCTGAGAGAGAAATGTGCTTAACACAATATTCTTAAGGACATATATGATTTGCACCTATCCTGCTCTGGTATTTTTTTTCATAATTACTTTGTGCTGTTCAGAAACTCCCATGTCTGGCTCTCTGTATTTAAAATGGAGCTGGAATTTGTTCATAGACCTTTTATGGTTCACTGAATTTGCTCACAACTCCCTTGGGAGTTTCTGAATTGGAGAAGGGCTGGGGGATGACCCCAGAATCTTTATTTGTACACCCAAAATAATGAAAGAATTTGATGTCACCAATGTAGAACCAAGTATTCCCCATGTCAGGTAAGCTCTGATTAGGCAATCTCTGCTTACAAGAAAAGGACTCAGCCAAATCCTTATCACTCTTCAGACAGTACAGGGTAACTTAGGATATTCTTGGCTCAGTTAAGCAGTCATGCCTGCCCTAGATCTGTAGGAAGGCTGAAACCAGAATGGGTCTTCCCATTCTTGCAATATTTAAAATAAACTACATTTGAAAAGAGGAGTTGTAACATTTGTTAAAAGGCTGTATTTGAACTGCTGAGCAGCAAAGGCCTTTTAATACTTTTTTTTCTCATTTTTCCCTTGGAATTGTTAGCTAAGAACACACAACAAAGAGGAGATATAAAAAAATCCTTCAACTTTTCTGTGAAGCAGTGGGGTTGCCAAAAATTCATGCTCAATCCACCCCCAAATAATCCTCAGCAGAGCAGTCTTATTATCTCTGATCCCTGAGGACAACAGAGCTGAGAGTAAGGCAGTTACACAGAAGCTCCCCCTCCCTCAAGGTGTCTTTAGAAATTTCTCACTCACGAGAACTAGGTCTGTGTGACCAGAGGATGAAGACAAAATGCATGGCTTCATTTGGCTCCATGCTATGGATCTTCCTAGCCCCAGGATTTGTTCCTCAGCCATTCAAATTAACATAGCATTAAAATATGACAGGATTATGTTCTGTGGACTCATTAACACATTCCTCTGGTGCAATGGGAGACAAGGGATGCTTGAATGTTCAACCACCCGAGGCATGTATTAATGTGACTGACACCCCCTGCAATGTCTCAATACATTGAAATAAGACTCCTACTGAATACAACTTTGCAATTTACATGCAATTTTTCAAATGTACCATTAAAGTATTTATCTTTTCATTCTGCCAAGTAATTCTCAGGTTTGTGATGGGAGAAGTTTTCTCTAAACACCTACTATTAGATTATAATATTTTCCTAATTCATTTGCTCTTACTTTCTATCATAATTTTCTTGCCTAACTCCATTTAGCAAATTTAGCAAAGCAAACTAGGATACTTCAGGATCTTCATTACTTCAGTCATTTTCCCCCATGATGACTTTGCCTCACAGCTGCACTCAAAAACCTTTCAAAGGCAGGCTGAGATGCTTTTAAGCTTCTTTATTATTAGAAAGCCAAACGGAAAGCTGATCCCTGTTCCCCATTCAGTTTTTTAATTCAAGCAGCTCCATGGTTGCGTTTGTAAATACAACCAACCATAAAAGCAACTGTCCACCCCTGGATGTCTATTAAGCCTACAAGCAGTGGAAGATGCAAAAACTTGGAACCAAAATATACCAGCTGTAACCTGCACTCACCTACAGATCATTAGGTGGCAGTCTTCTCTCTGACTTAGCACTGAAACCAGAAGAGCAGAAAATGAAGTCTGGTTTTGGAGGAGCCATTGTTTTAAAACTGCTAAGATACAGAAACTGAGATTATTGGGATCTGTAGTCATTAAAAATGAGCAACAAAGTTTGAAAAAATAATGTTGTTTGGCACAATAACTTGACCACATTCAATGAGAAAGGTTTTCTATGTTTAGACTTATTATTCTGGCCGCAGCTCTTGTGGATGCTGCAGGTCATCATGTAACAGACAAACACATAACACAGGGAGTGTAAAAAAGCATGGCTGTACCAAAAAGCTGTGGTACTGTTTGTATGCTTGAGGCAAATGTAGAATTTAAAGATTTCTGGCTTTCATATCACACTGAAGATGTTCAGCCATGTCTCTCTACATTCCAAAATAATGAAGGTGAGACCCTACCCTTTTGCCATCAACAGGTGCTCATTTTGCAAACAGCTGCTTCAGTTAAAAGTCCTTAACACCATCCATATGCCTGTCATCTTCAGCTGTGATGGGAGAAGGATCACAGGAGCAGTTTGTAACCTCATTTACATGAAGCCAGCCAGCTAAGTTTTTATACCAAATAGCTAATTTGATTATTTTGCTTGATTCTGTCTACACTCACAAGAGGTTTTATGCTACCAAAGGTATAGAAGAACAACATCCTGTAGTCCATGGTATACACAAATTGAAGTAATAGCTTTACTCAGCACTGTATCTTCAGTAAAATATCTGTTTGCTGAATTATTTATCCTTTGTTATTATTCATCTGACTGCAAATAGGGAAAGTAACAACTTGACTGAAAAATTGAAACTTTTACTTCAGGGTAAGGTATTAAGGAAATGTTAAGAAATGTGAATACATTGCTTTAATCTATATGAAATTGTCAGAGAAGACCTTTGCTTGGGTTTTAATTCATTACTCTGTTATAATGCTTAATAATTTTAATTTGTTTTTAATGGAGAAATTTAAAACATTTTTAAATTACTGCCAGTAAACCTTTGTGTAACAATGAAAGTATGGTATGCTGGACTGTCTACTCATTATCTCAGGGCTCTTCTATGATAACACATCTTCCCCCAGTTCTATAAAAGTATTTACGATAAAGGAAACTTCAAAGCAAGCCTATACAGACTTAGCTGTTCTTTTAAAGGTTTTCTTGCTTTGGGTTTTGGTTTGATTTTGTGGGGATTTTTTTTTGGTATATGTAATTTGTTGTTTTGCTGGGGTTTTTTAATCAAATATTGAATCCTTGAAGTTACAGGACACCCAATATCCAAGGACAAAACTGGTTCTAGTGCTTCTTGAAATTAAATTATATAGGCTCAATGTTAAAAGGCTGAAATAAAGTCTGAAAAGTCAAAAAAATGCATTGAATGAAATACTAGATGCCTTTTTTTTTTAATCTAACTACTAATCTACATGTCTAATCTACTGTCTAACAGTAGTTAGACATGGAGCTGTTTTCCAAAATGACATCTCATTGAATTTATGAGTGTCAGTTGTGCTTCCTGCCAGCAACATGAAACAGTAAGCAAGAAATATCTTTTTTCTGACTAGTTAAATTAATTAGAATTAGCCCAATTAAAATGTCTGTTTGGCACTACATATATATACACACCTTGTACAATGCAATGTTGGGAACTCATGCATGATTACAAATCATGGCTGTGGTCCTCTTAAATTCAGTACCATGAGACCCTGGTTATTCAGTGTACACCAGTGGTTTTAGTTGTTTCCTCTACAAAAAATGTGAGTTTATTTTTGCTAACAGGAGAAGCAAACAGTACTGAGGGAAAAATGTTTGTGTTTGCAGAAATACCATTAAGTTTGTTCATGTGTGGTAAATATTTCAATTTTTTCTTTCTTAAGAACATAGTAAAATATATTTTTGTATTTCTGCACCATCTTTTCATAAAAATACTTGAAATTATGTTCTAAATGAAATTAGGCTGCAATCTGACTTGAGATACTAAATCTTTGATGTTTAATCTATGGATACAAAGGCTTTTCCTCATTCACATTAGGAACAATATTTCTTAAAAAATTATGGAAAGTTTTCAGAAACAGTCACAAAGAGATGTTCTTTACTAAAATATTATTACATAAGCACTAAAGATAAAAAAATTGTCTTTTTAGGGTTATATGTATATGTGTATATATATAGCAAGGAAAGGAAAAGAAAAAAGGGGAAAGAAAAAAAAAAAGAAGTATTGCTTGCCATGTCATCTTTTCTCCCAGCTAAAGTAGTATGATTCTTCCTATATTTGCTGTACATTTTTAAAGATGATAAATATAATTCTCAAGCTTTTAGGAAGAAAAAAACCATATTTCATTTAGTGAATATAAGATAAATAGTTTGTGGCAGAAAGGTAATTAAACTTTGCCCTTACTAACCTGGATTTTTAATTGGTATGTTTAACTGTATTTACTAGAAGTGTATAGCACAAAGTATCCTGACTAGCAATAGATCATTTAGGCATTCCAGTGCTTTTATCAGCTTGAAAACAATGCTGCTCTAGTTCTGAAAAAAATTTTGTCTCTGGTTCTTTATTCATCAGATTGTTTCTTCAAGAATGGTTAGAACCCCTATTCTCTCAAAATTTCCATAAAATGTTTATATTGCTAATGTTCAAAATAGCCTCTCAAATATATGTGCTGAAAGGAAACTACAAAAGGCAAGATTTGGCTGCCTTCATGTGACTGTATATTTACTCTATAAAACTTTTTTGTAAATTTGGTGAAATTATATAATGGCAAACATTATTTCAAGGAATAGAGGTTGTAGAAACTCAAAGTGCAGAAGAGGAGTATGCAACTTTAAGTATAAAATATCACAGTGTTCACAAGTGAACACTTTTTCATCTTATTTAACTTGAAAGAGAGAAAACATAAAGTGATTCCATAGAAATATAGAAAGAAAGTTTTGATTACTTAATTATACATTTGCAATGTAAAAAATCAAAGGCAATTGTGATATATTTTCATTTTTCAGAAATGCAATATTGGCTGTGGCCTGATCTTCCACCCCCTGGTCCCATAAAAAACATTCAGTTCCAACTTGAAGTTAATGAAATTCCTGTGCTTTTTGTTTGTATCCAGGCATAAACGAACAAGAGAAATGAGAAATATATTTATTTCCTTATATACATACATGTTTAGCATAAAAATATGATAATTCTGTTTTTCTGAAAGATTTCTTGGAGCAATTTTCAGATCTGTCATTATATACTATTTCTCATTAAGCCAAGTTAGCCCTCCATACTTCCCATTCCTCCCATGTTTAAAGAATAATATGCCAGAATGTTTCATTACACAGCATCGTTTCTTAAAGCAATCATGGTAAATTATGGACATCTTCAATCTTCCACCAAAGTAAAAAAAAGGAGAAAGGAGAGATTACAGTTCCTGCCAGGAATCTGACTAAGTCTCCAGCTGTTAGGACAGATGGAAAATTCTGTAAGTCTTTACATGGTAGCCCAAAGAATTGTAAATTTTAAGTCAACTTTTCATATTTCCTTATTCAGCTATCCTTGAATGAAAAAAAATGAGAAAGGGAAAAAGAGGGTTATTTGGTATTGTTTTTTTCATGCCATTGTGACAGATGGAGGAGAATATTAAAACTACATATAAATACTTTACTTTAGGATGTCTACTGTTAGTTTTTTAATTAAATTATTTCTAAGAAAGCTCATTTTGTGCTGTACATAGAGCAAACATAAATTAGCTTTAATTGAATCATATGAATATTTATCTGATGAGGGTATATTCCATTGGAAAAAACTTCTGGTCTAATGCATCAACAATGTGTTTCTAGAAACAGAAAAATGAAACACCTTATACATTCCACCTCACTGTGAAATATTAGTTGTGTATTAGTCTGCAAGTCACATTATATAAACATCCAGCTATGATCAGAATCTAACATCAGCTTTTGTTTATAATTCTCGTTCCATGTTCTTTATTCTAAAAAGACTCTTGATTTAGTAGAGCTGAAAATAAAAGAAAGAGAATGCATATTGTTGGCAGATAAAATGCAGAAAATCTCGCAGTTAGTGGATTGTGACATGCTAGCAAAGATACTGCTGTGTTGCTTTTCTATGTGTTTTTATTGGAACAGTGTGATTTATGTGGGGAGTTATGGAAAAAAGGTAAAAAATGTCATGATTAAAATTTGTTTATCAGACCAGATACTTAAAATATTATTTCTGCTTAGTATGTAAACATATTTTTGATGTGTGCTTATTAATGCTCTTTTCTGGTCCTTTCATTCTCAAGTATTTTACTGAATAGCCAAAATAATTTGAAGTCCACCTTGGACAAAGAAGGTTTGCTTTAAGACCATGTTTTTAGTCTAACTGGTAGATATTTACAGTATGAAGTTGTGTCAGGGGAGGTTTAGGTTGGGTATCAAGGAAAGGTTCTTCCCCCAGGGGATGGTTGGGCACTGGAACAGGCCCAACTCAGGGCAGTGGCCACAGCACTGAGTTCAAGAAGTGTTTGGACACAGGGATGTTACTCTTGGGGTCTCCTGTGCAGGGCTGGGAGTTGGACTTTGATCCTTGTGGGGTCAATTCCAACTCAGCACATTCAATGATTTGTTTAATTTTAGACCATCTGTTCATATACTGGGCACTTAAATTTTATTTCTGAATACAGAAATTCACAGAAATTCAAAGATGCTTCTTTATTGGCCAATTTATTGGACTTGCATTTTCCTTATATCTTTAAAGGCAATCTAAGGTCATTAGTTTAGACTTTGGTATTTGGTTACATTGAGTATTCTGCTACCTCTGATAAAGGAAACAACCACTCCTAAGTGATTTTCCTTTAAAAAACTCAATGTTGCCCCCATGTTCCTAAGAACTTTTAACCAAGGCTCATTTCTACTTTTTTTTTTTTTTTTTTTTGTGTTGTGTTTCACTTCTTTGTTTCATTGGAAATTGTTGCCAGACCAACAATAAATCCAAGAATGAGTAATACCATTAAGTAGTCCTATTAAAGTGTTCAAGGCCAGGTTGGATGGGAATCAGAGTAGCCTGGTCTAGTGACAGTCCTTCCTGCTCATGGCAGGGAGGTTGGAGGTAGATGATCTTTAAAGTTCCTTCCAACTCAAACCATTCTATGATTCTACCATTGCAAAATTGCTGTAAAATTTGTCAGCCTAGTCTGAGGAATTCCAGATTTGTTACAAAAGTATTGTTGTGGGTATACAGTATCTCTCCAGCTTTCTGATAGTGACGACTCTTTCTGTAAATTACTTTGCCTTCATGATTTTTCTTCTCCCTTTTATAACATGTGCTGTATCTACCCTGCTCATCTTTCCCCATTTTTCACCACAACAGAGTTTCTGCATGTAAGGGAGCAAGAAGTGCACTGCTACAGAAACCCATTAACTAACTTGAACTTCTTTCATTGTGCATTATCCATTATCCATTCATAATTCCCTCAGGTCAAATATATAAACTTCAAATTCTTTAACTCTTTAAAAAAGCCAGATGGTTTAAAAACTTTAGTTGTTCAATCCTGAGCAAATCTAAGTACAGAATAGGCTCCTGGAGGTTACCTTGTCCTGCACCTGCTCAAGCAGGGCCACTTAGAGCTGGTTGCCCAGGACAGTGCAAAAAGAATTTTGAGTATCTCCAATGATAGAGACTCCACAACCTCTCTTGAGCAGCCTCTTCCAGGGCCCAGTCACCTCACAGGGTGACAGGAGATTACGACATGTCTAGAATGCTGAAGATTTGAATGTAACCTATTAAAAATACATGGAGAATGTAATCAATTAATAAAGACAGAATGGAATAATAGCAACAAAACCAATCATAATAGAGCAGCCAGTCCAATATATACTTAAAGAAATTAAACTTTATTCAAGATCAGTCATCACTGGGATCTCACTGGGTGTTTATGTCATAGATAGCACTGTGCAAAAGTAACCATATTTGCCCTAATAAATTGAATAATTTAAGAAAAACAAATGAAAGGAAAAAATAATAAAATTGGCAGAATATCTTTGTATATGATTCCAGGAAGTTTACCTCACTGTCAGGTTCAACAGGCTGTAATTCAAATCATAACATATTGAAATAAACTTATTTGTAAATACCAAGTTTGAACATGTGACTAAAAAATCTTTTGGACTATCTGCAGGAAGCTGAAAACCTGTAGTCCTTAAGTATTCTTATTGTACCTCAGTTTGGAACCTCTTGAAGGTTTATAGACCTTTATACACAAAACATTTTCTTGAGACTATAAAATGGAAAGAAAATAAATATTTTATAATTAAAATATTACCATTTCTTTTCAGAATCACACAGTCTTCTAAATGTTCTTCATTACCCTCTCCATGATTGCAAAATATAAAGTAATTTGTTTCTTGAGACATTGAAATCTAGTCTATTAAATCATAGCAAGATTTCTGTATTTAATTAATATTGTAGACAAGAAAAAGAGGTCCTATGGAAATGCACTGCAGCCTCATCTTAAGCAGCACGACTGAAGTCTCAGCAATGCTCAGAATCAGGAAGATGCTTCCCTTTGATGCTGGAATGTGCCTGTTTTGTTATCTCCTTTTACCTTGTTTCTTGCTGACCAGCGAATACAATGAGTTTTGAAAAAATAGAAGAAGGGAGGCTTCTTGTTAAATTCAGTTTTCAGTTCATCTTCCCAACTTCTTTGTCTTTTCTATGGGAGAAAGAAAGGTGCACCAGTGTCATACTAGAATTGCTGCAAAATTAGCTTTTTTCACTATCCTGTTGTCTCAACACCTTCTTAAGGTTAACATTTTGCCTGTAGCACATGCACATTTTCAGGAAACTCTGTAAATGTGAGAATGGGAAAAAAATAGTTATCTTTAGTTCTAAAAACATCCCCAGAACATGAGTGAATGGGTAGTTTGCATAATTTTGCTTTACTTGATTTTTAGTAGACATTGTTCTTGCAAAACGTTTTCAGGGTATCTCAAAAGTGAAAGAAAATTTAAAAAATCACCTCTTCATTAGCCATTTCTTACTCTTAAGACTTCATTAGGAATGGGAAATCTATTTCCAGTGAGTCCAAACAACCTTACTTTTATATAGAACCTTTTATCTTTGGGGAAAACAAGTCCTTGAGAGTAAAGGACAATACAAAACTTTAAACATTTCTTTAAAGTATCCTTCTTCATGTTATTTGAAGGTGTTTGAAATTTTTCTAAAGGGAGAAAGAGACTGAAGTGTTGTCAATTTCTTTAACCAATTGGAAATAATAATGATGTTGCTTTCTACCTAAATGTCTCCATAAACCCACTTGTCATGTTTCTATGTAGATCTACATAAAACATTTATTTTTTATTACAGATGAGGAGAAAAGTAATGTTCTACTTGAGTATGTTTAGTGGAATTAATCCCTCAAGTGCTTGATATAGTTTTGGAGTCATCAGTTGTGTAGGCTATTTAGCATAGTTGAAATGCTACAGTGTTAATATTTGAAAAGCATAATAATAAAAAAAAGTCCAACATATTAAGACCATACCTCTTGCATTTCCCTTGGAAGTAGCATATTGGAAAATTGTGAAAGTGTCAAGGACGGGGAAGCAATATTAAAAAAATAACAAAAATAAAAAGACAGAAAAACCTTGGGAGCACAAATGAAGAGAAAATCAAGAAATTTCTCTTGCTAATGCTCAATATTCCAAATAATCTGAAATACTTGTTTTGATGGTATAAGCAAAAAATCTGAAATGCTAAGTCAGAGAGGGACTTAATTACTGTAGATAGAAAAAAACTACTCTAATTTTAAGAGAGTGAGAATTGACTAAATGACAAATAATTATAATGCTAAAAAAGCCTTGCACACATGTTTAATAGACCTGGAAAGAAGAGCTTTCTGTCCAAGAGGAGGGTTTGGGGGTTTCTTTTACAATTGTCTCAGCCAAACTTATAAAAAACATTACTAACATTTCAGTGTTTAGTTTAATGAGTTCCCTTGACTTTTGGTAAAGTTAATCAGGATGAGGACACTTAAATATTTCCTAGATTAAAATCTAATATGCAAGCAAGGGGCCAGCATAAAAAATAGTTTAAAATGCATTTCAAAGATCCATTCCAAATTCTCTGCGGTTCCACTACGGTGAATAATACAAAGAAGAAAGAAGTTAAAATAAAAAAATGCAAGTTTTTGAATCCTTTAGTGAAATTACTTTTTCTCCCAGGTTTGTGATCATTAAAGTTACTAGAAATTTATTTTTAGTTTTTAAAAGAGTTCAGATTTGGGCAATACTGCTCCACTGCCCAGGAGGTCTTTGTTATGACAATGTGGAATTCTGCTGCGGGTAGAGGATGTAGAACTGCATCAGGAAGAAATTTTATTTGGTTCTCTGTGGCTCTATTCTGCATCTCTAGTACACACTGGAATACAATAATGCAGACTATTACTTGACTAAGAAAGCACATTCACTGGGAATAGATTAGAAAGTGACTTGAAACCAGGAGAAAGAGAGCTGTGTAGAGAAATATTCACATGAGAGGTTACAAAGCACCAACTGCACAATTTTGGGAAAGCAGTCTTATGCTTGAAAATGTCTTGCTGAATTTTCATAATGGTTGGCAAAGATGCTAAATGCTTTTTTAAATCCATGCCATAATAGCTGTAACAGGATGCTATTTCTAATATTAATATGCCTGTTTGAATGCATTCTTGCCACCGTGTATCAGTACTCCAAAAGCCACGTACCAAAATTGCAAATAGCTTTATTGAAGCAAATAATTTAAAGTATTAAATCATGATCTAATTGAAATGTTATATCCTTTCAAACAAGGTCAAGATATGTTTATCGAGTCCAAGACTGCTGTGTCAGTCTTTGTGAATGTGCCTGACACAGGCATGCAGCAACAATAAGCAAAGGTTTTACACCCTCCCTAGACAGATGTGTGTAGGCATTTACCATTGCCATTGGCTAACTCCCAGATAAAAAGCAAATTGAGAGCCCCATTTATTCCATTTTGTGCATTCAGTCCTTTAGAGCTTATTTTGAGCTTATTTAAAAAGGACCACCTCCACATTCAGGGGTTCTTATCCTCTCATAGGGAAGTCTGCCTTTAATTCACAGTTTCTCTCACCCACCTTTGTGTGGCTTAAGCAGCAAAGGAAACTTGTGGAAAGATACAGACATCCAAAGGGAATAACTTGAGACAGAGGACTTGAATTAATAATTCACATCATTTTGTGTCTTACTGATATTGAATCTCAGACTTCTAATGAAGTCCAAGTTGTCACCTAGAAACAAATACATCAACAAAATCCCCAGAGATTTCTTCCTCTATGTTTAAAAACCCCCAAACCCACAAAAACCCCCTTTAATTCAATTTCATGTAGTATGGGGCCAAAAGTCTTGGTTAAACAATTTTTAATGTAATTTATATGCAAATAAGCAAATCATCTCTGTCTCAATTTCCTAAGCTAAGAAATAATGTTAGCTATATTTCTTCTAAATGTCATTAACCTAATCACCTTTGCAATATTGAAATTTGGTTTTTGTGTTTAGCTTTCAAACAGCCACAATAACTTTTTTGTCCCAGAGGATTTTCCTTAATAAACTTGTATTTATTGTCTTTTGAAGGACTTTCACTTGGCGGAAGTATAAGACACAAGCCTGTGTTGTAATCCTCACTAATATATTTTGTAGTCTTATTTACTTGTGTTTTGGACAAGGTCTGAATCAGGAATGTTCTCTTTCCACAAGAGGTGAACTCTGAATCACAAAGTGCAGGTACACTTGTAGGTTCTCTCTTTTCTTGTACCATCAGCTTTGCTTAAAGAATTTCACAATTGGCAGTCATAACTGCACACACCCTTCCTTACTTGTAAATTTGTAAACCTCTTTCAGGTTCAATCTTTCTATACCAAATAAAAGTACTGATCACCACCTGATCCCTTCATTACTGTGTTTGTCCTTACATATCTGGGCAAGAATTTAAGAGAAACAGCTACCCTGATCATTTTTTGGATGGCATTTAATAATGGAAGAAAAATAAACCCCTGCCTTTCAAGAGGATGTTCCAGGTTCTGAACCTGGCAACTGCATTTGAGTCAACCTGAATTATGGTGATTGAATGCAGCAGAGCATTCACTGGCAGATGAAAGACACTGCAACATGATATTAGAAACAATCACTGAGGGCTTTGGATGAATAAGTCAATGAAACTGGCCTGATTTTATTTTAAGTGCACCTCCTTTCTGAGCCCTGAAAGGCATCATCTTGTCTCTAGTTCTTTGTAGAAAGCACACATTTTCACACTAAAATTTGCAGTTAGCTGATAATGTTTTCAAAACATTAGGTTTGCAACTTTTTCCATCCCAAGATTTTACGTCGGAAAAAGGTTTAATTAGGATATTAGAAATAATGGTCCTGGTTTTAATTAAACAGAAAACTGAATGTTGAAGCCCTTACAATATCTATTTTCAGGCAGGTAGTTTCTGAACAGAATTTGGCTTTGTTCCTGTTTGTTGAAATGCTGAGCTCATAAACCATGAAACAATTAGTTGGACTACAAATTAAGACACTCTTTCCGTTATTGCAGATAATTCTTGAAGGCCAGCTCAACACAAATGAAATTGGCTGGTAGCACACCTGTTGCAGACAGTGATAAACTATCTTTCAGCCTTTTGCCTTGCACAGTTAAGATTTAAGAAGCTGATTTGGCCAAGACTGCTTAAAGCAATGACATCTTTTTTTGCAGGTAAAACAGTACTTCATTCCACATTAGCAACAGACTGTTTCACTGATTGTGAGGAGGAGAATACCAATGAGTTTTAAAAATACATTAGAAATGTTTTACTGGACCTTAAAATAAAACATTAAACACAAGAGTTGCAATCTGCTCCCTTTCCAGCATTCGCTGGGATAGATGTTAAGAGGGTACAATTGTAGGTAAAATGCTAATTCATGTGAATAAAGGTGATACACACAGGGTCTTTGCACAATACCACCCCTCACAAACATTAACAATTTGTGCAACATTTGGCAAGAACAGGAGCCTCTTCTGTCCATAAATTGTTAATATTAATGTGTTTTCATAATTAGATAAAAAATCCAGCAATAAATACAACTGTTGTGTGGTCTGATACTTATAGTTACATGCTAAAATGTATACTTATAAATCCAAAATCATTCTCTCTAATCCCCAACCTCCATTGTATTTTATCTCAAACCATATTACTCACTATGTGATTCAGTTTAAAAGGTGCAATGTTTAAATTGATTATTGTGCACCTCTTTGCAAAATAAATTTCGACAATATTTGACAGAGAAAAAGACAAAGAAGACACAGAATATTAATGTCTGAATTACTTTAAGCGATTTGTACCTAGGACCCATAAGGCTGGATAGAAAAGGGTAGAAAAACAGGTAGAAACCCTTTTTTCATGGTAGCTTTGGGAGTCATGTCATCTGTAAATTAAAAGCTTGGGTATGAATTGGATTTATACCAAAAGGGCCATATTGAGGATGGTCAGTGTACTGGGTCTCAGAAATAAATATCAGACCTAATGTAGCTCTCATAAATGTGAATGGAAAGCTTCCACTTTGTTTTAGGAGGAGATCTATCAGGCTCATGCTGCTAATTTCATTTTAGCCTGAAGCAATATTGGTCTGAAAGTTTCCCCTGGGCACTGCAGAACTCCATTGTGTAATTGTAGGAGCTCTGAAACTTAGATGAACATATTTTTATCCATTTTGACACAGATAAATTTATGATTAGTCTCATACAGAAAACAGATTATCTGTAGGCCTTAGAATTCTGAATTCTTTGTTTTTCAGGGTTATATCCCTTGGCAGGGAAATTTACTCCCCTTGTCATTGGCATTTGTCACTTCTTGGTCACGGTTTTACCTCAATTTTTATCTCTGATCGAGTGATCTTTAACTTCTCTTCATCTATGCGTCTGACTTTGTCTCAGTCCAGATGTCATTTTTTGTGACTAGGTAATGAAAGCTCAGCTGCCAGCTTTTATTACAAGAAAGTGCTTTCTCATATGTATTCTAGCATCCTGCAGCAAAGCAGACTTTTATTTCTGAATCATAGTAAGATGCACCTATGTTTTAATCCATCTCTCTAAGTCAAGGAAGTAGTCTATACTCCTTTCTGACAAAAAAAGGGCAAAGCTAAATGTACACCGTTAACCAATGCCTGCTGCTTTAAGAAAGTCTGAGCTAGAATCCAGTAAGGGTAAATCATACAAAGCCTTAGTTTTTGAGCAGGTATTAATTAAATATGAGCTCAGCCAAAGAGGAAAAAAATCTCAAATTACCTGATTTTAAAACCTTAATGTTAAACGAAGAGAAAAAAATCTGAAGCAGCGTAAAAAGAGAAAAAAAGAGGAAGGAGACCCCCTCCACACGAGCTACATCAAGGGAACTACCTCTTCAAAAATTATGTGATTAAGTCTCCTTTCAATCTAATCGGCACTCTTCTCTCTCAGTGTATAATAATTTTATCACCTCATTTACCCTGCTGTGAACTTGGGAAAAATCAGGTCCATCTGTCAGCACAGAAAGGTTTTGATTGAGGACTAAAATATTTATTCAAAATGAAAAAAAGAAAAATAGAAAATAACAGAACAAAGTTCCTATGTGTCTTATGTCACTAGCTGTTCTGCCATTAATATATAATGTCAAGAATTTCTTTTCTGTAACAGAGAGGTGATCAAATGAAGCTTAACAGCCAGGTAAATAGACACACCTTCTGCTTGTTCTGCTTTTGTAAGAGGAAGAAGTGGAAGAATTTTCCTGAACTGAGCTCTGAAGGGGCTGCAGAGGGAAAACTTAATTTAGCAAACCCAAAATGAATTGAGAATGAACTAGACTGGGACATGTCATCATCTGTAAAGGCTGAGTCATATTTCCAGGCTCGTGCAGAAGCAGAAACCGATAGATCTAGAAATTTTGTAGAAAACTTGAATGTATCAGGATGACTGCCAAAAGTCACTTCCTCCCTTGTTGTACTAAAGTGATGCACGTCACGCTGATGCCTGTTGGTGCCACAGATTCACGTTTCTGTTCTCCAGATGTAAAGGATCTGTAAACTCAGCCTACCTTGCATTAGCAATGTCCACTCTTCTGCAACAGCTTCTGCACCACAGATTTCTGATAGCATAGCCTAGGAAATGTAGTCCTTTTGCAAGCAACAGAAACAGTATGGGGCAATATAGTCCACCTTCTGAGTGAAAAATTTGCTAAGTGGAGTTGTTCTGGTCTGCCTCCATGGAGCTTTGAATAAGTCAATTTGCTACTTAAAGAGAGGAAGGGTCTTTGTCCCCTGCACTCAAGAGTAACTCTGAGTAGTATGGAGGAGGTGTTGTAATCTATACTTTCCCTAGTCCAGTCTTAATGTCTAATGCCTCTGCTTAAAGAGGAAAAAAAATCCCATTTTCCATACTCATTTTTGCACTCAATGATTTGCTTTCTCATTTTAGCAAAGCACAGAGAGCTCTCCTGATGAAAATCAGCCTAAATAAGACTGAATAAGTATAGTTGCCTGACAAACTGATGAAGTTACTTTAGTTTTTGTCAAAACTAAACTCAAAAATCTATTCTGGCTGTCTGACTCAACAAATGACAGAAGTACATACTCAGATTTCTAAAATATCCATTGCAGTAGGCAGTGGTTACTACATGCCAACAAAAAGCATTGGTATATTCAGCTACAATACAGGAAGGCTAGATTCTCTTTCCATTTTTCCTTAATTATTCATGTGTGTTTTTTTCTAATGAACAGGAGTAACCTTAAAAGAGCATATAAAAGGCTATGGCCCCACAGAGCTCTCCACAGCTACTCTTTTTTGTACAGATTTTAAGCGTTTATTGAAAAGATGTTTTTTCTGTTGTCAGCATGCCTTGTATAATGTAATTAAACTGGGAATTCAAGAGGAAGAGAGTATCTGTATCTTATGCCCCACAGTTTCAAAAATCTAATTCCAGTAAAATTTTTCAGCTGAGCCTTTTTATCTAACTGAAGCCAGATTTACTAATATATTCCAAGGAAGCTTTTCTGGTTTCAGCAGCAGAAAACTGGAAATGAGTTAGCTGATACATGTTCTCCTGTGCTAATGTGACAACAAAGAATCGATCCCTGGCAGTCAGAAATGTTAGATTCTTGCAAAATGGATGAGGTTTCGTACTCCTTCTTCTTTCTGTCTTTTTATTACTCTGTATTCATGCCATTGATCACTTTTGATGGTGCTCACAGTTACGTTTACAAGAGGTGGCAGAGCAGCAACTCCACTGCAGGCTCTGAATAAAAGAATGCAGTTCAAATCAGATATTTTTCCTTTTGTTTCCATCAGCTGTTGTAGTGGCTGAGACTAGGAAACCCTCCTCACTACTGACAACTGCTTGAAAGATCATACATAATGAATTTCAAAGCTGAAGTAGCCTTCAGCTGTTTTTGACTTCTGACTGGAATACTAAGAATTAATCTACTACCTTTTGGGTGCATTGGGCTACATGTGCTAACACTGACTGAACCTTTTGTTATGTATTTGTTCATTTAGGAATCTCAGAACAGTGCAGCAGCAGAGAGGAAAGGGTCCTTTTAGCAGCTTTTATTTGGGATATACATAGCCTCTTAAGAGTGAACTTGGCAGCTTGCATCTAATGGAAAATAATTGCATTTAACTATTATACTGAGATCAACTGAAGTCTTTGAAGATTTCTACTTCACATTGAATCAGAGTTGATTACAACCATAAAAAATTTATCTGTAAACATCCTCCATTCTTAAATCAAACATCTAAGCCCTATTTCTTGTTGGGTTACAAAGTAGAGATTTGTGAGATGGAGGAATCATTCAATTTTAAAGCTCACATATTTTTAAACTAGTATTATTTGCATTTAATGGTAAATGCAGTTTTAAAAACAATACAGTGTCGGTATACAAAAGAGGAAAAACTGTGCTAATACCATTTATTAATAATAATAATGCCCCTCAGTTTGGGGTAAACTTGTACATGTACACACACACTCTACTGAAAAAAAGGATAAATTATCAGTTCAGGTAAATGTTCAAAACTTTTTTTTTTTCTACTAACAAACTTGTGGCAGCAGCTCTCTGGCCACAGAGAGGAGGCGCAGACTTTCGCAGGCACTTTCCCAGGGAAGGCTGTGAGAAGATCAGAGGAAAGAATGAGAAACAATTCTTATCTCCACTTGCACCTGCTGTTGTGCACATGTGGCATGTCTCATGGAGATTTGTTTACCAAAGGGTGATTTCTTAATTGGACAGTGGTGATGGTGTTTGGATGGATTGACCAATTAGGTCAAAGCTGTATAGGACTGGCTGTAAGGGTTACTGAGTTTAGGGTTACTGAGGCTCTTAATAAGTATGTATAATATAGTACTGGATGATATAATAATGCAACTGATCAGCCTTCTGCAATCATGGAGCCAATGCTAATTATTATCCAGCTGGGGGCCCGCAGCAACACAAAATGGTGCAAAAAAAAAACCAATTTCCTTCTAGGATAGATTGTCACAACTTAAATTAGTTCCCAGTAAGCCCAAGTCAGGTTTTTCCAGTCTGTCTATGAACTGTGCAGGTTGAAGCTGAAAACCTAGCCCTTGTATGGATGAACACTTAAATTTTGTAAAGATAAACTTGGTGCTCTAATGCTAGCAACTTCAAAGGACTATTACATGACAGAATAGTTATCACATAGCTTAATGCTGCACTGTCAACCCTTCCTCATCTCTAGGAATGGTGTTATTGCTGATGGTTTTTTGGTGGCTTTGAGCTGCTCTCTGCATTACAGCAGCTTTCAGTGATTCTGTTGCTGTAGTTTCTCAAATATCTTCCTATATTTTACTAACTGCAGGGGAAAAGAGTACTTAATAAGAGCCACCACAGCATTTGTTATCATTAGAATTGCATTGAAATATCATTAGCATTGTAGTCTATGACTTTCAGGTTGTATTTAAAAAGTGCTTAAAAGCCACAGGTTTTTTTTTGTAGATCTGGTGTCTCCTGCAGCCCAACAGCTCCCAGTTTCTAAGGCCTTACCCATGCAAAGGTGGAAAAGAAAACTGTGCAGACCTGGTGCTTTTCCTTTATATGTCTATGCAGCACATTCTCTATTGCTTAAAAGAGTAAAATCTGAAAGAATATAATTTAATACTCTATAGAATTAAAAGTGGAAGCCTTAAAAATGCTTTGTTGTATCTTATCCAGTGAAAAAATCCTTTGTATTTCTATCACACAACAGATCTCCTCAAATATTCCCCTTAAATACTCTTAGAGCATTTGTTTTTACTGGTAGCACTATGATCCTGCTACCATCTCAAAAGTGAAGTGGAGTTTATGATTTCTCTCCTCTGCTGCAGAGCATTAAACACATGCATGCACATCCAATAGCATATCACTGAACCACATCTTGCTGGACTTTTTGGTTTTTTCCCCTATGGTTCTTTGTCTTAACTAGCAAACTTCACATTCTAGGTCAGTGAGAATAATTTTTGTTTTCTACAGTTGCAGCATCGGCCCAGTAGGTTGGAAGCTGTCGTTATATGCTTTCCTCCCTAGAGCAAAATATATTCATTTTTCTTGGCTGCTTTAAATTATCCACAGACAATACTGGGAGGATTAACATATTATCAATAGACAATACCACAAGGATTAACATGACTTTTCTTCCAAAACTACATTAATCTCTGACCTAAATCCTTCCTGAAGTTCACAAGTGGTGCTCACAATATGTGTGCCCAGATTGAGGGTATTTAGGAAATGTAACTGATGTCAGACAGAAGGCAAAATACCTGATATTAGGCAAGGCCAGTGGCCAAAAAGTGCTATTATTGTACAACCTTTTGCTTTCCTCAGATTCTTGTATCTTTTACTGAACTCTTCTATGGTGATAATTTACTGGTGTAGACTGGGAGTAAGTACATGTGCACTACTAACTCTGTTGCCTAACACGAGTTCCTAAAACACTTCATATATACAGCGGACACAGCAAAGCATGCCCCCAGATACAAAAGGCAGAACATAAAGATCAGCTAAGTAGTATCTTTCCCTTTAAGCAGCATGAAGGTATCTTCTGAGGTCACCTACCTCCACTCACCCCATAACATGTTTTAGAAATTATAGTGCTGACTGTAACACATGGGTAAAAATAGGATGTGCAAAGGTTTGCCTGTGGTACAAGAGTCCTTCCACCAACAGGCCCAAAACTGGAGGAAAAGAAAGGAAAGGAAACTGAAGGGAAGGAGTATGACTCCTAGGTTTTGTAAGGAAAAACTGTGCATCAGAGACCGCAAGGACCAGGGGAACAGTGACAGGCGGAGGACTTGTAGTAGCCTCATTAGCAAAAATCCAATCGGTGAAAATTAGAGAGCATTGAATCGGCTGTCCTTGAAAATGTTAAAGAAGAAGGACAGGACTGCTGAATCTGGTTTATAACCTACAAATATGAATAAGAAAAGGAAACTCTCTTTGCACCATCATGTAAACTAATGTAAACTCCTGCCTATGGGATCCAGGATGGAAGAGCATTTTGGGATCGTGTAAAACCTTTTATGGCTGGTTTTAAGGATTGTTTGGGGGAAGGAGCTAAATATGTACAAGACGTACAAATATAAGAAAATAAAAGGAAAAGGAGATTAAAAGGAGCTAGTGATGTCCAGACAGGTTACTGGCAGCACAGTTTATCCTATCCTCTCACTGAATCCCATTTCTAATTGTTTTAACTCCATGTGCACTCTGTGTAAGTGATCTGTGTGCAAAACCACAGATGAACAGCAACCCAGCTTAGCTGAGGGGTCTGAGGTTATGCCAAGTGCCAGTCTACAAGAGAGGCATGAGGTTGAAGGGACTGTGGGGCCCAGGCCAGCTGCTGCAGACGTGCATCTCCAGGGACAGCAACTGGCTGTAGTGCAGGTGAGAGACCACAGAGTCCTGTGTGTGGGTGTGCACTAGATTTAAAGTGAAGCAGAAGGCTTCAAAGACTTCAGTTTCTCTCAGAATAACAGTTAAATGCAGTAATTTGAAATCAGATCCATGAGCGAAATTTTCTCTTGGAGGCTACATGTCCATCAAAACTGCTAGAAGGGGCTTTTTCTCTCAGCCACTCTTTTGAGATCTTATATGAACAATCAGATAGGGATAGGAAATACCTGCTATCTCCTGAAATCCCCTGGGTCTGGGTACCTCTAGCAGTAACAAGCCTGTACAATTGCTTCAAAGGGTAGTATTGGGGAAAACTGAACCTCCAGGCTTCCAGCTGATACAATGCCAACAGTGTAATTATTCTACTTGAGGCACTGATTCAGCAATGTACATGAATACACTGCAAAAGTGAAGCAAAGGTTAAACTGGAATGTGCGTTGAATCACAAAAGAAATATTAATCTTATAATGGTTTATGCATATATTTGTATTTGGGATGGACATTCAGCTTGCCTCTAGTAAACCTTCATCTGGTGTATTATATATCCTTAAATCCTTTAGGGTGTTAAATCTGGGATATTTTTCACAGTGTAGTCATCTCTTTTCATTATAAAAAAACAGTGTATTGCACCTGAGTGATTTTTAGGCTCTTCAGTTAAAATATCTGAGACAGTTCACAATTGCCAGGTCTATTGTCCTGTCTTGCTGCACTTTAGAATCTTGTTGATATTTTTTAACACTTGTTTTGGTTTTATATTTTAAAAGGGATTTTTTTTTCAGCTCTTACAACTAAAAAATACTATAATATAAGTAAAGGTAAGGCTTCGTAGAGCACCTGGGGCTTTCAAATACTAGCCTGATAAGATTACTTACTTTCAGTGCATTTTTGAGTTTTGAATCTGAATGTACAACTCAGAGATTCCAGTGCAGCCATTAAGACTATGTGTGCTTAAAGATGTGACACTTAATATTTTGCCAAGGGAAATATTCCTTTTCTCCAAGGACCTTTCTGTGAAAGGAGTCTTGGTTTTGAGATATGATATGTTAATATATAAAGATAATAAAATCCAGTGCTGATGCGGTTGTTATTCAGTTCGGGGGGAAAATTAGTATCTGAAATGAGAAGTAAGATCTCTGTCATTTTTCATTGAACAGATCTAAAACATAGGTATTACCCCTCTCCAAAACATAACATACTACCTGTGTGTTGTGTCCTTTCCTGTAAGACAGAGGTTAACCACGATGTTCTCAACTCTTCTCTATCTGCACACACACATTATTTTGTATATATGTATATGTACACACACACAAAAAACCTAAAATCAGACTATGTTTAAATAAACACAAATAATACCTCTGGTAGTTCTTCTGCAAAATACTCACATTACATTTCTATACTTTTATGTATAGTCTGTTCCGATTGAAATAGGATGCTCTTTAACTTTGCAAAAAGCTAACAAATAGACACAGCTTGAAGTACATATCAATATAAAAAACATCTCATACACTGATTACAAGATAAAATATCATCATTAAGAGGTAGGAGACCTGCATAGGAGTCGACTGATTAAAGCAAAAAGACAAAACAGTTCTAAGACATAATTGCTTTCAATTAATTTCCCAAAATGAGCAGGAGTCAGGAGAGGTGGACATTTAATGGAAACAATTCAGTAGCCTGGAGAATAGCCTTAATTAAATGTTTTTTATTCAATATTTTGTACTAGGGGGCAGGAGGAAAAAGATATTGCTTCTTATTCAACATCAAATAATTTCCAGGCATCTAATCTGTAGTAACAGAATTGTTCAATTTGAGATTATGATATGGCCTTGGCCTTTTGCAATTACCTCATTTTTTCAGACACAGTGAATACTTGCCATTCACATTAATACAGTGTTTCAGAAAAGAAAAAAAAAACAAAAAAACAGCTTGCCAGAATATTTAATCACATAATCTCTTCATTAAGCAATAAAACCTATTCATGACCATTTGGTCAGATGAGAAAGAGTTCACTGGTGCAATTGCTATGATCAGCACTCAGGACACTCACCCAGGACTGTCCTTAGCTGATGTGCTAGAGTCTGACAAACACATTACTATCAAACCCACTTGCAGCAAGGCAGCTCCTAAGAGAGTTACTGTAACAGTTTATGTTGTCACCTTCCACTCTCACTTTTAAAGCTGCTCAGGGCAGAGTGGAAACACCCAGATTCCTTTAGGTTAAAAGCAGTGTGATTTCAAGGGCAGAGAAAATTTTTTTCTCCTGTCCTTTCTTATTCAATGCAATGAAACTGTTTACAGAGAAGAAGCAGGATGGAGACATATAGACATCCTAATGTAGAAAAAAATTTAAACAAAAACTAAGGTGATAAGTTTATCTTTTCCTCTGAAACTGTAGAGTAACGTATGCAGAATGCAATAACAATTTCCAGAGTGAAACTTTCACACAGAATGGCTTATCTGCTGAACAGAAATAAAACATGCCCTGCCCTGGTGTTCTTAAAAGGCTGCTTATTTTCAACTTGACTGTGAATAGAGAAATAAGTAGCAAACTTTTTTTTTTTTGCTTAATTTTCTTCACAGTAAAAAAGAAGGGGAGAAAGAATTTGCTTTCTTTAAATACAGACTGTGCAGCTATCTTGTTATCAGAGGTTGGAACCAGAGGCTTTGTTACTTACCAACCCACTTTTCTGTGAGATATCTCTTGCCCTTTGCTTACAGTAGTAATATCTGGCATTTAAAGATTGTTATCTTTAAATCATTTCACAGTTATTCTTCTGTAATATTAATATTAATTGTTAAATATTACTGATGCTATGTAGCAATGAAGACCTAACAAACAATTTTGTCTGACCGAAACTGTCACACCAGTTAATGGCTTAGTTAAAATTAGATCTTAAAGGATGTTGGAAGTCAAAACTAGGTATATTTCCAGGTTGTATTTAGGTCAAGATAGATACTTCTTTACTGTAAAATTTTCAATTAAATTTGGACATCTAGTCTCTGCAAATACAACTAAATATGAACACTACTCAACACTTGGGGGATTTTGTGTTCCAGTTCCTCATTTTGCTTGTGACAATTTCCACATTTAATAATCTAATTACATTTCCAGGTTAGCTATTTAAGTTGTGCTCTTTTAAGCTTAAAAAAAGCTGAATTTAAACAATATTCTTACAAATAAAGCTATACTCAGCAGTATACCTCTGTCCTCTAATATCATTGTAGATCCTGTTCTGTTGAATTTAATTTCTTTGTTTCTTGTGTACAAGGGGCTCCAATGACTCTTCCATAGCTTGTTACCTGACTGAGATATCTGGACTGACCCTATTCTATAACTTTACCATCATATTGATCATTCTTAGACTTCCTACATGTCAAAATATTTTTAACATCTTTATCATCTGAATTCTGAAAATGTTGGGTGTTTCTAACACCATCCTTTGTGTCATTCAAGCCTGTAATTGACTTTGTTTTTACCTGAACTTTGCCTTTGAAATACATCTGTGTGATCTTTAAGTACTTTTGATCCATTTCCCCTAAGACCTCCAACATGTGAAATTTCTTCTTTATGTAGTACCTTTTGCTCTATTAGAACTGTTTAAGTGTTTCTGGGATCACACAATCTCCTCTCCTTAATTTGTCTTGAGGAAGTTTCTTTTTTTAAGATGTTGAAAAAGCCTCCATGAGGCACCTGTTGAACATCCATTTCTCTCCTGTCTCAGCACACATTACTCTCAAACTAGAGTTCCCAGGGCAGCTTTAGCAGATGTTTCTGGCTTCACTCAGCATTCAGTTGAGACTGAATTTTGCCTGAATTACAGGCAAGAAGGAACTTCTTGCAAACTTTTTCCTAACACACTGTGTGCTCATTATACCCCAAAAAGCAGCCCAAACCTGCAATTCTCTTCAGGGCTGGTATGTGCCACATCAGCCTTTGTCAAATGCCAGGAGACACACCCTGTCACTCACCTTACCTTGCTACAATCCTGACTCTAATGATTTGCCTCTAAAGGCACCTGAAAAAAACAAGAATGTGTTTTTCCATTAATGACTGCTAGGACCCATGAGATTAAGGAAAGAGAGGAGTTGTATCATTGCTTTTGTTTTTTTTTTTCTATTAAGTTATGACCTTTAGTTCTGCCTCTCTTCTTTTAGATAAACTCTGTGGATAATATAATTAAAAAAAAAAAAAAAAAAAAAAAAAACAAAATCCCCAAACCAAACAGCAAAAACTGTGAAAAACTGTGCACTTGTCCTTAGAGATTTAGTTAGTGCTGTAGAAGCCTCTTTTGAGGAAGGAGGAGAAGAACTGAAAGACGTGTATGCACCCAGTTATTATTTTATTAACACATTACACCCCACTCTACTCTGCACTGGTGTGGCTCACCTTGGGTCCTATGTGCAGTTTTGGTTACCACAGCATAAAAATGACATTCAGCTGTCAGAGAACATCCAAAGGAGGGCAACAAGGATGGTGAAGGGTCTGGAGGGGAAGCCGTGTGAGGAGGGGCTGAGGTCCCTTGGTCTGTCCAGCCTGGAGAAGAGGAGACTGAGGGGAGACCTCACTTCAGTCACAACTTCCTCATGAGGGGAAGAGGCGGGGCAGGAACTGATCTCCACTCTGTGGTAATAGTGGCAGGACCCAAGGGAATGGCCTGAAGCTGTGTCAGGAGAGCTTTAGGTTGCATATGAGGAAAAGGTTCTTTACCCAGAGGGTGGTTGGGCACTGGTACAGGCTCTCCAGAGAAGTGGTCACAGCACCAAGCCTGACTGAGTTCAGGAAGCATTTGGAGAATGCTCTTGGGCACCTGGTATGATTCTTGGAGTGCCCTGTGCAGGGCTAAGAGTTGGACACAATGATCCTGATGGTTCCCTTCCAGTTTGGCGTGTTCTGTCATTCTGTGATGACTGCACTGGTAGCATTGTTTTACTATTTCATAAAATACTTGCAACAAATTTCTGCTTTGTTGAATCTACTGAAAAAGAAGACTTGGCACCTGGATAAACTGGATTCCTTGCTAGCAGAAGGCATTAGGCAGGTTCATATACCTAAAACTGTCTGACAGGAGAGTCCTTTCCAGCATCTTCACACTTAGTGTACACAGGTCCTCTGTTCTTTTTGTCTTTTTAGTGAGACAGAGATGTAGAGCAGAAATACTGATCTTTGAGGCATATCTAAGGGCAAGGTTCTGCTGAAACGTCTTTAGAAAAACTTGGGCACAGCAAAACTGGTGCCAGGCCTGCTTCAGTCAGGTTCATGCCACCCAAAGGGGTAGCGAATTAGTCCCTCAACCATGTGCAGGTCTCTCTACCACAAGAAGTTGCTGGTGTAAGTTAAAGCAGAGGCCAAGCACAATGTCAGACAGACAGTGTGCATGACTGGACAATCATGATACAGCTACTTTGAGGAGAAAAGTCATACTATATTTTTTATCCTGAAAGATGCAGTCTCTATTGCATTTAACCAGATAAGAAAGTAATTTCTACCTATGAGCATGAGCTTTGATATTTTGTTCTTATGGGGAAAAAGTCTCCAAATCTTTAGTGTGTTTCACTCCTTAGATTCTTAAGGAGCTCTTAAAGATTCAGGTGTGTCTTTAATCCCAGAGAATTTTTTGAAATAGAATGCAATCTTGTAGTTGAAGGCAATCTCTGCCCCATAATTCAAAATGGACTTTCAGTGGTCTCTTCTGTTCCCCAGCCTTTCAGTACCTGTTCACCTTAATTGTCATAAAATATTTTTTTTTTAATGTAATGCACCAAGTGCTTTCTGACACTTACTTGGTGAAACACAGAGCTTCTAAATTATATTTAACTCTATTTCATAGCTATTTGCATGGCAATTGGCATGGTATAATGCATGAAAACACAGTTCACTGAACTGAAATCTAGATTTCAGTATGGTTCTGACATATATTTTATTATTAAAATGATTTTAAAATGCCCTTTGTGTATTTGTCTAACAGCTTTTTCACAGCGACAATCTGAGCTTCAGCACTGCAGTGGAAGCTGTGGCCTTGTGGAATCCTGCATGATTTTTTTCCCATTGACCTCATCTTTCCTCATGGTTGCACTTAATACAGCGCGACAAAGGAATTCCAAATTTCAACACAGCATAACACATATTGTTGCTGTCCTCACAGGCCTTTCTCTTCCTCTTGAGAACTGAATAAAGAAAAGCCATATAATGGCTGACTTTAAGAAAAATGTCTTTGCTTCTGAATGCTGAATGTAGTGCATGAATAACTGATTTTTTTTCCTGTATTGGGATTTGAAAGATGGAGTGTGCTGACATAGGTATAATGTTAAACTTGTGCAATAATTTTTATATTTTGAAAGTATATCCAGTATACTGGGTATGTATGTATATATTTATATATAAATGTGTGTGTGTGTGTGTGTGTATAAAGTCAAATAATCATTTATTTTCTCAGGCTTCTGACCTATCATGAAAATTAACACAATTGCTATATTTTCAGGAGAGATATGACAGTAAGGAAAAGGAACTTGAGAATTTTGTGTGTGTTAAAGGAAATGGCCTCTCAGAGTTTTCCTTATACATCAGCCTCCATTCCATATAAAACACTAAAGAAGATAATATTTGAATATCAGATAGTGAGAGGAAAATGTTTTCTTCACCTTTCTCTGTTGCCACTAGTTCTGCTGGGGGGAAGCTGTACAACCATTAGACATCTGCCTTTCTGAGTAGGTAGCTCTTTTAAGCTGAGGAGCTGCCTTACTGCCCTTCTTTTGGGAAATACTGTGACATTTTTGCTATGTGACAGTACTGGCCAACGTTGAGATTCCAGACTCAGGGAAGAATTCTATGAAAGCAGCATGTATAAGATTTCCAGTGGTTTTATTTATTTATTTGTATTTCCCACTCTCCTCAAAGCCTATGCCAAGTTATTCAGCAGCAGGAATTGAACTGAAAGTTTGCAATCTGGTAAAAGCTGTTGGGTTTTTAACAAGCTGATGAATCAGGTCCTTAAACACTGAATCTCAGTGTGTTTGCCTAGATCAGTAAACAGTTCCTCTGGCTCCATTCCTAGATGTGAGCTTTATTTTTCTGATCCTTTTATGACAATGAGACTCCAGGGCTGACTCCTCAGGCTTTTGTGGAGCATGCCACCTTGCTTTCCTCAGCTCATTGTAGTTAATGTTGCTTAAGTAGTTTCCATCCATGAGGATGTTCTGATTTATGGTTTAGGAACAGGCCCACAACCCAAAAAGAATCCTCAATCATAATCACTTTCCCAGCATTAGCTCTGTTGAGAGCTATAACAGACTTTACATCTGAACCATTGGTTGGAGTTGTACTCCTAAATAAAGAGATTCTGCTCTTTCCTGAGATGAATGGTAACACACAGTAATACATGTCCAGAGTACATAGTGTTCAACTGTAAGTCAATGCCCCACATGCTGCTCCGTGGCTCTAATATATAAGTAATTTCTGTGAGTAGTTCAGTCCAAAATACCTGCAATAATGTGAACATGTCACAGCTTAGCAGAGTGTTGAAACAAAAGGAGGACATGCAATCGTGTGCTAAGATACCAAGTACTATTAGAGGAACCTCATACAGCAAAGAGAAACAAAGCTGGTGCACACTGTTCCCCTATGCCTGTGGAGTTCATTGGCCCCTAATGGTGCATGCTCGTGTCTGGATCATGGCCAGGAACTGTCCAGCAGAAATCTAGTTTGCTTCAGCCACAATTGTGCCTTGTGGATGTGTTAGAAATTAGGCTGTAGGGATGGTCAGCCCACAGCATTCAGCTTGGTTTTGTTTCCAATGTAACCACTGAGCCTGCAACCTGTCTCAGTGCTGCACGACCTTCTGATGGCAGGTAGCTCCTCAGGCATCTGGACATGTGAGTCACTGCTCAGCCTGGGATCCTGGGCTTCCCACTGCCCCTCATAGCACCCTGTGGCCGCTGCATGCCTGGAGGAAGAGTGGAGTTCCCTTATGCAGAATAGAGTGTGAAGAGAGGAGTCAAGGTGCTAGACCTTGTCCCTGCTGTGGGAGCAGACACAGACAGGGTATGTTCCTAGAACCAACAGCAGAAAAACACATCCAAGCCCAGAAGTGAAGGCACTGTCACAGTTAATCACTGTAAACTTGTGCAGACTCCTTCATTGCCCAAAGCTTCCCGTCTTACTCTGCCAGGCCCTTGGGTCTCTGACGTGTCATGCACATTTGTTTCCTTTTTTTTGCCCTTTTGTATTTTCTAGTGTCATTTCCTTTCCCTGTAGAGAAACCAGGGAACAGCATCTCCTAGATTAAGCTGACTCATTACTTCAGAGTCTTTCTACTGAAAAATGTTGCATTATTCATTTATTGCTATTCACACCTGTGACACACAAAATCTGAAAATCCTCAGAGAACATCTGAGCTGCAGAATTATCTATAACATCAGTAACTCTCTGTAAGTTGCTAAAAAGTTTGTTATCAAAACCCTTAAAATTTCAAAAATTATTAAAGTTATTTCTCCACAGGTTGTGCTGTGTGCTTAGTCTAACTACAAATGCCACAAGGCTCTACATAAATCTTGGTAGGATGGGCCACTCTGATTTTCTCTAATAAAATGAAAAGTTAAAATACTAAAACATTGCACTTTTAAATCCATCCCTGTGCCTGTGTTTCAATTTCTTTCACATTTGTTGAAATAATTGCTTTGTTTACTTAATGTGAGCATGATTCAGTGTCCCTCCCCATCTCTGACACCAGCAACTCAGACACCACTGGCATGTGGCTCCTCTCAGGGGCTCATGGACACATCCTTGAGAGCAGCCTTTTTTTGGCATCACAACATTCTTTCTGGGTGAATTTTCATCAGTGCTTAACTGCCAGTGGATACTTTCAGAAGGGCTTATTTACTAAACTTTGGAACATTTTGAACTTTTAAGTTTCTCCATCATTTCATTTCACCAAAGACAGCTTAAGCATAGTTTCTGATTCTACAACTGTTGGGCAGAAACTTTTAGAGGATCAACACTTTGTCTTTTCTCATCACAAAGTGTGCTGCTGTTGTACTACACACTGTCCCCAGACAAGAATTTGTCTTCATTGCTTTGGGAATTTTTTCATGTGAATAATATTTCTGGCTTGGTTGAGCACAATCTCTGTTTCCTAAGTCTCAGGATGGCTGTCATTCTGTGCTAACATAACCCTCTGATGTATCTCTCTGAAGATAAAAATTATAGTCATGAAGTATGAGAAAATCTAAAGATACAGGAATAGTTTTTTTAGAATGTTTATTGATGACAAGCAAACAATATTTTCTGTAGCGGTGTAGTTTTCTTTCTTTATTGGATCATATAAAAAAATTTCCCCCAGAGATAATTATCCATAAAACATTCTTTTCTTTACTGGTTAAAAAGAAGAGCAGAAGCAACAAGAAATCTTGAAATCAATTAGCATAGGATATTTACCAAATTGTATTCTTGGTTCTACAGTTCCCTTTTTCTTAATATCTGGCAGGGAAGAGAAAAAAAATATTAGGGCGAGTAATTCTAAGTATTCTTTTTTTTTTCCTGGATTGTCCTACACTGCCATAATAAATTTTGATGTACAGTTAATAAACTAGAAATTGTGTTTGACCAGCTGTATGTCCAGCCAAAACAGTTCCCAATTGATAATACACTTGCCTGAAAAAGACAACATTTAGAAGTACAGCTATTTATTTACATTAACATAGAAAATTTCTAGGTTTTCAGTTACCTGTGTACAGAGAACCTGGAAGTAGTTACTCTGTCCCAATGAAAAATTGCAATTTTGAGAAGTAAACTCTGGGTGGTATGGTTACTACTGGTAAATTAATTGACCAATACTTAGCAATCAGCAAATTCTTGTTAATATTTTTTATGTGTCTGAGAGGCCAGGCAAAGTGAGGCAGCAACAGACTGGGAAATTAAATGAATGAATTGTATTAAAGTTTTCTCTGACTGGAAATCAAATGCCAAGTAAGTGAATGTAAATGTGTGATGAAGAGAATTCAGAAGTAAAATTTGTAAACAAATTGGCTGGCGTTACACTTGTCATTCGAAATACATTTCTCAGCATAGTTGTAACAGTACTAGAGGTGTAGAGAAAATGTTCAAATCAGGAAAAAAATCCAGAGTCACCTGCAGAAATTTCGTGATGAGATGCAAGTGTCTAAGAAATTGAAAGGCTTTTATGTCTGAATGTTTCATGAGAAGCAATTAATTTTTTTTTTTATATTTTGGGTTTTTATATATATATAAATTTATTTCTGAGCTTGTTATCTATTTTTTAGAGGAAAAAAAAAAAGAAAGCTCATAAATCCATTTGAGAAAGAAGATAGAAACTTTCAAAGATTAAGGGTTTTTGGAGTAGAAACAGATTATCTAAATTTTAGACTTCTAATTCCTGTATGCTGGACTATATTCTTAGCTGCCATATTTGTGTGAGACTATACTCTTGGCTTATAAAGGTCATAGATTCCAATTTATTGAAAAAGAATGGTGCAAATAATTACAAAAAAATGTCTGATTTGGCTGTGGGGCATCCCAAGGGCACTGCTGAAGCTCCTGATTCCAAACAGAAAAAGCTATATCATCTATTGAGCATCAGCTGCTTCAGCATCCATTTGATGCAGGCACCATGAACTTCTCCAGCTCAGAGGCAGGAAATCAGAGCTTTTCTTTGGTGTGAATTCCTTCATCTTCCATCAGCAAAGTATGGGTGGTAGCCTTGCATAGTTCATGCAACCAATTCTCATTAACGTTTCAGTCATACCCAAGGCCAGAGGCATTTTTACAGCCATTTCTTCACCAACTGGAGGAAGCACAACATCTCTATTTCTCCTTCCCTCTAAATTAATGGCCTATTTTTGTTACTTTTTTTCTGTAAGTACATTTTTCTGAGGTAGGCTAATTGCCATAACAGTGTTATAACTGAATACAAATATGAGTTTTATGTGTCAACAGTGTTTTTATTATATTTTCTGTATTATTAATCTACTATTATTGTTTACATAGAAGACTGGATTGCATAGCTCTAAAATTCTATCTGATCCTTTCAAATAGTCTTCATATACTTTCATGCTGTGTCTCTAAACATATTGTACAGTTGTTATTTCTTCTTTTTACTCTTTTTTTTTTTCCTGATTGCAAACTTTTATCGTGCGTATTTTTTTCTTTAGATTTTCTAATCTGAACCACGTTGGGTAGGTGGAAATGATGACTTGTCTTGATTTCTGTTCAGTGACTGGGCAAGTAGGTACCAAACTGGGGTTAGAAGCAGACATTTCACAAGGAAGAGCTATCATACAGGGGTATATTGAAAAGCTGAAAGATCTGCAAACCATACAATGCATGATGTTTAACTAAGAGAAATGCCAGCCTGGGTTGAAATAATCCCAAGCAGCATTAACAGCTGGGGGATGGATGTCTGGGATATAGATATTTTGGAAAAGACCTAGAAGGCTCTGAGAAGCAAGCTGAACATGGCTCAGCTGTGAACCCTTGCACTCTGTGTTTGCTGCATAGATCATTAAGAATATATGCAGCAGGTGATAAGGTGTGCTTATTTAGCCAGACATGAAATAGAGTGCTCAGTTTTGGTCCACCCTCCATTCAAAAGACAAAAACAGGGTCACCAAGATGAGTGAAGCACACATATGAGAAAAGTTTGGAAAAGTTGGGGCCTTCCAGCCTAGGGAAGAGAAAACTCAGGAGGGGGTTCTAATCACAGCCTTTCAATACCCCAAAAGTAGCAACAGAGAAGGAGAAGCTATTTCCTGCACAAGGGTGCATGGGACAAAAGGCTGTGGACACAGGAGCAAATTCTGTCTAGGTACATGAAATAAATCTTAATGGTGAGAACAATTAAACATTAGAATAAATTACACAGAGAACTGGTTTGGTCTCCTTCACCAGAAATACTTGTTCTTATCTTGCCAGGGTCACAGATAATCTGATCTAGGACCCTGCTTTCACCAAACAACCAGACCAGGTATTTTTTTCACATATCTCCACTGTCCTGTTCTGTGATTTCAGAGTTCAAAGTAAAGCTCTGGCAGAGAAGAGGTTTAAAGAATCCTTTTAGGGCTTTTATCTATCAGGGGAGATGTCAGATAATCAGGATGAATGAATTTTTTAAATGCTAAGAAACTTTTCTAGTCTGAATCACTCATGTCTTGCTTGAGGCACCAATCCTGGAAAAGCGAAGGTTGTTGTGTTTATTGGCAGCACAGTTTAAATGTAATTTTCTCTTGTCACACTGAGATAAAATAATTGCTTGCACATTCCCTGGTTGCAAAAGGTTTAGTAACATTCTTGCCTGGCTAATTGTTTGATTCTGTGCTAATTCTTTGGCAATAACAACAGGACCATATCCCCAATCTGTACAGTATGTAAAGCAATTTTCATCCAACAAATATATCAAGGGTGTTTCATTAGTCAGATTATGATTTTCTGTCTTTATCACAATCATTGATTCAGAGTAATTGTATCCAGTTCTTCTGGATGTGGCTGGTTCCTTGCTCAATTTAATCAACTCTGTGTAAGTATAAACCTAGCATTTTTAAAATTGAGTTATTTAAATGTAGCTTTCAGAGGGGGATGTTATTTTTGGAGAAAGAAGAATAGTAATTAAGAATTATTTCTAAAAAGCAAAATCTCTTCTATTTTGCAAAGTTCTTCTCCTATCAGCTTGTATTTCACATTGTAAATATTTTGGAAAAAAACTTGATTTTTCAAGTCAAGATTTTCTTTTTAGGGTTTTTTTTCCCTTTTACCATGAATTCTATTTTTTACCTTTTACTGCAAATGAAAAAAAAAGGGGAAATAAAAGGAATTTACAAAAAAAAGGCTAAATAAGCATTATAAGGGTGGAAAAATGAAGAGAAGTGAAAAAATGGAAGAGAAGTGAATTGAAAACATACTTACATGCACCTATGTCCCCACCTCATAAAGGAAATAGAAATTAATTTCTGCTTTAATCTTTAAATAACTTCAACAAAGCTTCATAATCTAATAAAAAATGGATTTTTTTTTTTTTAATGAAATAATTCCTGGAGAAAAAAATGGTTTTGTCCAGTTCTAGTTTCTGAGTGCTTACTAAAACCACTGAACATCTTATTGGATTCTTGTTTTGCAGTCAGGTTAATACACACTGAGCTGATCATGAATAATCTGAGACAGGATCAGACCCTTACAATTTGGTGCCTCTGCATATTCTGGCTTTTTACCAGGCTCTTATTTTCCTAAAATATAAGTGGCTTCATTGAGAATTTGTACTGCAACATATGCATTTACACAAAATAAAATTTTGATTTTTTTTAAGCAGGTGAATTCATAAATCTCAGTGAACCAAATATTCTTAGTGAAGTGGAACAAGCCTCAGCTTTCCAGAATAAGCATACTGAATCTTTGAATTAAGGTAAGTGGTTTTTCTTTCAATTTTTTTTGTTTGCTTGTTTAAACAATAGCATTCAGCTGCCCAGTAGAAAAAAATAATATTTAAAACTATTTGATAGATTTCATAGACTTTTTCACAGTTGGAAAGCAAAAAAATATCAAATTGAACAAAGGGTGTAGAAAATGCTGAAATTTTTTGGGTGATAAACCTTGAGCTCATTCCACTGAGCTCATTCATACCTGGTATGCATCAGGTATTGGAAAGTTAGACAGATGACACTGAAATTATATCTTGATGATTACTTCTCACAATTTTTTTAGAAATTCCAAGTTTCTTGAGGTTTTTTGGGAGTGTTGGTTTGGTGGTTTTTTGTTTTTGTTTTTGTTTTTTGGTTTCTGGTGGTGTTTTTTTGTTTTTTTTACAGAGTATGATTTTTATGGAAACTCCCCTTACTGAGTAATTTGCAAGTAAATATCTGATTTCCACAATAGAAGTGTGGTGCTTCTAAGACAATTGCCTGAAGATGTGATAGTGCTTCCAGTTTGTGCAGGGATTTCACAGAGACTTCTATAGACATTTGAGCTCCTTCTTCTTTTCTTTCATACGAAAATGTCTTCTTCCAAACATATCTCCTGTTCTATATCATTTGCAAACAAGAATCTTCTAAAATTACTTCATACAGTCAAAAGCTAGAGAAAATGGAAGAGTGAATTTCCCAGTGGAATTACTTAGATGTATGATTTCATATTGTTGCAATTTATCATACAGTCTTGGCATAAAATTTCACAGGATGATGTGAACTGATGCTAGATTTCATTTAATAAGGGCTAATTTAGACTTACTGAAACTGTCCAGTGCTTCTTGTAAATTCATGTATCCTCTTGTAAGTATTATGATTTACAGTTTCACTCTGAAAAAAATCTATAATGAAAATTTTTGAAAGAAAATATCTAATTTTTTATGAGGACAGAATTTAAATTAATTTTCTAGCTCTGGCATTTGATTTATGGGATTTAATGCATAAAATAGAATATTGAAGTTTTAACACCACATGCCTCATGTTGTGTCTGTGGGTATACGTATCTTTGCCAAAATCTCATGGATAGTTTTTACCTTCACAAAAGTCAGTATCTCCTATGAAATAGTCTCAAAAACCTTTAAAGAGAAAGTAATGTAAAATTATCTTATATATTCAACACCATGTTTTGAGACTGATAGAAGAAATAAAGAGATATAAATGAATATTTGTGCCATTAAGAAAGTATTTTTTAAATCTTCAATTTTTCATAGAATCACAGAATCATTTAGATTGGAAAACACCTTTGAGATCATTGAGTTCAACCTTTGGACTTGTCAACCAGACCATGGCACCAAGTGCCACATCCAGTAGTTTCTTGAACACTTCCAGGGGTGGTGACTCCACCACCTCCCTGGGAAACCCATTCCAATGTTTAACAACCCTTTTCTTAGCAACCCTTTCTATGAAGAAATTCCTCCTGATGTCCAGCCCTAGCATAGCTTGAGGCAGTTGTGGAGAGCAATAAGGTCCCTCCAGAGCCTCCTTTTCTCCAGGCCAAACACTCCCAGCTCCCTCAGCTGCTCCTCATCAGACCTGTGCTCCAGACCCTTCCCCAGCTCCGTTCCCCTTCTCTGGACTCACTCCAGCCCCTCAATCCCTTTCTTGTAGTGAGAGGCCCAAAACTGGACACAGGATTTGAGGTGTGGCCTCACCAGTGCCGAGCACAGGGGACAATCCCTGCCCTGGTCCTGCTGCCACACTATTGCTGATCCAGGCCAGGTGCCACTGGCCTCCCTGGCCCCTGGGCACACTGGGCCCATGTTCAGCTGCTGCTGACCAGCACCCCCAGCTCCTTTTCCTCTATGCAGTTTGTTCTGCCACTCTGCGTCATTCACAGAGCACCAATGGTGTGAGATGTTTTTACTTTAAGACCAATTAAATTAGTCTGCATGATGTTTTCTATAAATAGAGCAGTGTATTTTAAATAGAGTTTTCCTTCTCGCCTTCTGACTTGGAGTCTTCATTGTTCCTGTCCTGCCTCAACAGCGACAGCTGGTCAGCTGGTCATAAAAGGAGATCAGGCTGTTCAAGCAGGACTTGCCTTTTCTAAATCCATTTTGACTGGGCCTGATCTCTTGGTGGTTCTGTATGTGCCATGTGATCCCACTCAAGATGATCTGATCCATAATCTTGTTGGACACTGAGGTCAGGATGACTGGCATGTATGTTCTCCAGATCCTCCTTCTGGCAGGTTTTGCAAGGTTGTTTTTTGTAGGTTTTCCTTTGGCCAGTAGAAATTCTTTGGATGATTTCTGATAGACAAAGAGAAAAAGTGTTCATTTCACAAAGTCTAAATTAAATCAAAGAATCAAAGCTGTTTATTGATTTTTGAACAACATGTAAATAATTGTCAATCAACAAACAATACATCCAGGAGTCATATCTTATGTAGATAATCTGCAATATTGCACACTTTCAGAAGAAATAACAAACAAATATTGACAATAATGCCAATAATGATAATAATAATTAAAAAAAATTCTAAACATTCTTCTGTAATTAGTCCCAAAATCTTCATACCACATATGCACACATGCAATTATGTTTACAGCCCCCGCCAAGACAGGGGTGTAACCAACCAGTAACCCCCAGCCACCTAGGCATGGGGGCTGCCCTGCCTGCATTCTCCTCCTGTGGAGAGGTGGAAGCCCCAGGAACCTGACACTGATGGGAAAGGCTCAAAGAGGTTGTTTGCACACACCTGCAATGGGTCCCACCTGCAGGAGCAGCCACTCACCAAGTCCGGACCCTCCCAGCATCTGGCAGGGACAGTGACAGTGATAGGGACAGAGACATCCCTCTGGGCTGGACAGGGGCTGTGATGCCCCAGGGCAACTTCTGTCACTCCCAAGTCGGGTTTCATTTCTGTCCTTTCCACTGCAGTCTTTCTCTCTGGTTATGAATTTTCATGCTTCTTTTATACTATTCCCAGTGATTGCTTCTTTATATCAAATCCTCTTTATAATTCCCCCATTACTATTTAATCCAGCTGACAATCCTTTTCTTCTTGAGCATGATCAGTTTTGGGTGAAAATTCTAAAAAGCAGGTTTCTGTATTCAACACATACACAAAAACACACATACTCACACATCACCAGAACTCACACTCTCACATTCTCACCAGAACAGATAATTTGCCAAAAGTGGGTTGTGCAGGCACCCCTGCACTGATCACCACAGGAATAGGGTGTCACTTCTCACACTGCACTGAGGTTACCAGCATGGACATTTGTGGCTGTAAGTAACATAGATAAAATTGTGAATTACTTAAAATATTTATTTTGAAACCAGAATTTTCATCTCTTTTATTCTTCTCAGGAGAAAAAGAATACCTTTTACGCCTGCCTGATTCTCTTCTTTTCACCAAGTCACCCTAAATTTCAGCAAAAGAATCAAGAATACTTTTTTTTTTTTTTTTTTAATTTCAAGAAAATACAGGGGAAAAAACTTCGTGAATGACTCTCAAGTAAATTTTACCATGAAGCTAGACAAGAGCTTGCAGGAAGACTAGCAATACCTTTTTGCAGTCTGGTCAGTATGTGTTCCACAGGGAGGGGACAGGGGGCAGCCAAGACTCCTGAAAGGGCTGCAGAGACTCTGTGGAGTCTGAGTGCCTCAGCTATTATTAGAACCTGTATTGGTTTGTGCTCATCCCTAGCAGTTCTGGGCCAGGTTATTTAAATAACCAATGTGGGTAGTTGATATATACCTAACTTGCTGCTTTTTTCCTGCATTCAGAACAGACATATCCAGGGCAATTTCATTGCAGAAAGGAGGTCAAATGCAGTTGTGGGATAGAGTAATTTATACTGCCTGGTGGGCCCTTTAGGTAGCTGGTAAGAAAACCACATGAATTTGTTCATCTGTCCATAGCATTTTGTTTCTGATCCTAGTGGTAACTGGCATCACATAAAAATTAGTTCTTAAAATTTTTGTGGTTATCTCCATATCAAGAACTGAGCACGGAGGGAGATACAACGCTTGACTGGAAGGCATAGATTTTTTTAAAATCTTCTTCTGTAGGTCTTCAAAGTACATTGTAATGACTCACCAATTTCTTTCTATCACAGATCAAACAACATTTAAAACCCCTTTCCGTGTGCATTGCTGAAGTGAGAGGCTTTCCATCACTTTCCCCAAGAGAACATTCCACTGTCTTAAAGTTCTTATTGTTAAGAAGATTATTTTCTTGATGTTTAGCTTAAATTTGACACTGTATTTTACCTTTAAATCCTAGTTCTATTTGCTCCATCTAATTTATTCCAAAATGTGATAGTCCTCTTCCCTCTTTGGATTTTTAGTGATGCTGGAGGTATAACTTGAGTACTAGCACATTTACCCATAATCTTTTGTAATTAAACTAGAATCAGAACCAGCTGTGAACCAGTGCTTGCCTTATTCCAGTTTAAGATGTATCATGGTGTTTTATATCTGATCTGACAGGGAGACCATTTTTCTGAAGGTCATCTCTATATCATTTTAGAAAATCCCCTGTTCATAGTAATAGGTAACTATCCACCTCTAAATCAAGAGCTAGAGCCTTGTGTCACTGAATCATAGAATGGTTTGGATTGGAAAGGACCTTAAAAATCATTTAGTTGCAGCCACCCTGCCATGGGCATGGACACATTCCACTAGACCAGGTTGCTCAAAGCCCCATCTGACCTTGAATATTTCCAGGGATGGGGCACAACTTCTCTGGCTAACCTGTGCCAGGGCCTCACCTCCCACACAGTAAAACATTTCTTCCTTATATCCACCCTCTTTTTAGCTATCCTTTTCTTAGTCTAATCCCATTAATCCTTGTACTGTTACTACAGGCCTTGGTAAAAAGCTTCTCTCCACCTTTCTTATGTGCGGCAGCTACCTGCCATGACCTCAAGCAGACGAGAGGCGCCGGCCAGCACTGCCCGTGTGAGGCCGGGTGGCCACCACGTGTGTGAGCACTCCAGGGGAACGGCGTCTGCCAGCCTGTTAGTGCCGAGTGCTGCGGCGTGGGTTACGCAGCTTTGGTAGCTTCACACGCTGACAGGAGATGAAGAGACGAGAGAAGGACACTTGTTTGCGAGCCCAAAGAGTCTTTATTCCCCCAGGCGGGGCAAGAACAAATGTATGCTGGGGTGGGTGCAATGACAAACACCAAAGAAACAAAGGATGGCAGCAGATTAAATGGGAGTGGGCGGACAGGGGTGTAAACCTGCTTCGCCCAATGGGGACAAATGAGAGACAGGAGTGACAAACGACGGGGAGTGAACAAACCGTGACTGATGGGACCAAATTAGGAGAAAACAGGGAGAGGTGGGAAGACTGACAGGTACCTGGGGATCCAAGTGATGGGAATTCTCGGGGTGAGCAACTTGGAACAAACTACTGTGAGGGGAAGAATGGGGGAGTACAAGGAACAAACCTAACTAACATTAATAAAACAACTGACTAAATAAACCCAAACCACAACACTTATGAGCCCTCTTTATATACTGAAAGGCCACAATAAAGTCTCGCCAAAGCCTCCTCTGTGCTGAACAACCACAGCTCTCTCTGCCTGTCTCCAAAGGAGAGATTCCAGTCAAAAATCAGTTTCCAAAATCAACTTTTTGGCCCTCCTCTGGCCTCCCTCTTACAGATTAATGATATTCTTTTACTGGGAGTCCAGACTGGACTCAGTACTCTAGACGTGGGTTTTGAGAGCTGAGTCATTAAATAATTTCTCTTGACTGCTTGCCACACTTCTTTTTATGAAGACTGAGATGGGCTGTCAGCACATACTGCTAGTTCATATCCAGTTTTTCATCCAACAGAATCCCCCAAGTCCTTCTCTAAAGGGCTGCTCTAAACACATTTTTTCCCGTCTGTATTGATATCAGGGACTGCCCTGACCCAGAAGCAGGACCTTGAGTTTGGCTTTCATGGGCCCATGCCTCAAGCTTGTCAAGGTTTGATTTCAGTCTTTCACATGTTTTGACACTTTCACTTTTTCATACTTTCCAGGAGAGAAGGGAGTTGACTGAGATACAGGAAGAAGGTGCTTTGAGTCTTACTGTGTGTATATTAATGGCCATTGTAATGGAGTATGGAGACTGAGGCTGAAGTGGGGGAAACACATTGAGAAAGTAGGGCATAAACAGTGGTGTGAATTTTACAGAGCTTGATTGTACATCTAAATCTGCTTTTACAATTACAGAGACTAAAGAACAAAGGAATATGTTAATTAGATAACGTGATGATTAAAGTGAAAGATAGGCAGGTACTTTGTGTTTCTTTTAGTAAATAACTATTCTCTGGAATAATATTTTTCATTCATTTTCATTGCAGTAGCCAGATTCAAAACATCTTTAATTTCCTGCAGCCTAAATCTCATAATATTTTAATGTTTATAAAAGTCTTAATAAAATTTGACAAAATATCAGAGCCACCATTCTTCACAAGAGTAAACAACAAATGATTCCACAGTAAAAACATCACAAGAATATAAAATCAAACTTAGTGCCCCAAAGAGCAAAACACTAATGTACAAATAAGATTTGTCTGGTTGCTTCCAAATCTGAAGCCACAGGGAACTGGTTAAATACCAGCTGATGTTTGCTGCACCTGCTAATTGCCATACATACTGTTGAATCTGTGCTGTTTCATCTGTAGTACAGGCTTTATTCACTACAGGGATCAGGGTGCTCCTAGCTTTTCCCTGAACATGGTTGTAACCAGCAACAGCTGCAACAGACTGTGTCCCCAGTCAAGATTTGATTAGCGCTAGAATGCAGACTTGGGATAAGACTGCTCCAAATGAGAAAGGTAGGGAGGGAGTCATGATTTGGCAGCTCTGTGTTCCCCTTGGCATGCCTTTTGCAGCTGCAGTGTGCTTGGAGCTCTAGGATTTGTGATTTAAATAACCCGAACCCTAGGCGTAACACAAACCCTAGGTGTAGCCCAAACCATATATGGGGGATTAAGAGGAGCATGGGGGTAACGCTGGTGCCAAGAAGAAAGGTAGGGGGAGAACCAAGTTTGGGCAGTTCTATGATCCCTTGGCATGCCTTCTACAGATTCTACAGCTACAGTGTGCATGGAGCTTTGAGCTTTGTGGTTTTCAAAACCCTAGCCCTAGGCGTAACCCTAACCCTACGCAGAGCAGTAAAAGTAGCCTTGGGTTAAGGCTGGTTCAAAGCAGAAAGAGGTGGAGGAAGCCATATTTAGGCAGTTTTAGCCCTTGGCATGGCTTTTGCAGCTGCAGTGTTATTGGAGCTCCAGGCTTTATGGTTTAAATAACCCAAACCCTAGGTGTAACCCTAACCTTAGGTGTCAGGAATCAAATGTGCTTGGAGGAGAGGCTGGTGCCAAGCAGAAATGTGGGGAGGGAGCCATGTTGTGGCAGTACTGTGTTCCCCGTGGCATGCTTTTTGTACCTGAAGTATGCCTGGAGCACTGGACTTTCTAGTTTTAAAAACCCTAACCCTAGGTGTAACCCTAACCCTAGGCATGGCAGTAAAAGCAGCCTTGGGATAAGGCTGATTCAAAGGAGAAAGCTGTGGAGGGAGCCATGTTTCTGCTATTCTCTGTTCCCCTTGGCATGGCTTTTACAGCTGCAGTGTGCCTGGAGCTCTGGGCTTTGTGGTTTTCAAAACCCTAACCCTAGGCGTAACCCTAAACTTAGGCAGAGCAGTAACAGCAGTCTTGGACTAAGGCTGGTTCCATGGAGAAAGCCATGGACAAAACCATGTTTTGGGAGTTCTGTGTTCTCTTTGGCATGGCTTTTGCAGCTGCAGTGTGCCTGGAGCTCAGGGCTTTGTGATTTTCAAAACCCTAACCATAGGCGTAACCCTAACCCTAGGTGTTGGAGTCAAAGGTGCATGGGGATGAGGCTGGTGCCAAGAGGAAAGGTGTGGAGGGAGCCATGTTTTGACAGTTGTGTTCCCCTTGGCATTCCTTTTGTACCTGTAGTATGCCTGGAGCTCTAGAACCCTAACCCTAGAAGCAAACCAAACCCTAGGCAGAGCAGTGTAAGCAGTCTTGAGTTAAGCCTCGTTCGAAGGAGAAAACTGTGGAGGAAGCCAAATTTTGGGAGTTCTGTGTTCCCCTTGGCACTCCTTTTGTAGCTGCAGTGTGCCTGGAGCTCTGGGCTCTGTGGTTTTCAAAACCCTAACCCTAGGTGTAACCCATACCCTAGGTGTCAGAGTCAATGTTGCATGGGGGTGAGGCTGGTGCCAAGACGAAAGGGTGGAGGAAGCCATGGTGTGGCAGTTCTGTGTTCGCTTTGGCATGGCTTTTGCAGCTGGAATGTGCTTGGAGCTGTGGGCTTTGCCATTTTCAGGACCCTAACCATAACCCTAAATCTTGGCAGAGCATTAAAAGCAGCCTTGGGCTAAGGCTGCTTCAAAGGAGATTGTTTTCCAGTATTTTTTAAGTTCTGCAAACAAAAAAACTGCTCTGGCTGTGCTGCTTTTATTTCTCCACTTGTTTAACCTAGGACATGGGTCTGTGGATGCAGAATCCAGAGGCTGGGGCTGAGGGCCCTGTCACAGTTGCCTTGCAGAGAGTTTCTGAGCTGTTGTGCTCACCTCGTGGCCAGGGAGGCAGTGCATCATCAACAGGCTTTGGGAGTGATCCTTGTCCTGCATTCAGCCCCGGTGAGACACATCTGGAGATCTGTATTCAGTGCTGGGCTCCTCAGTGGAAAAGATAAATGTATTGGAGTGAGGTAATATTTGGGTCTTTTTTTTTTTTAATGACAAAATCTCTTGGATAGAATACAAGACAAAAAAAAAAGGCTAAAAATTAATAAAAGGCATTTTAATTTGCAGCAAACTTTGGGTCACTCAGCTGTGTTCAAGAAAAGAACATTCACATGCATAAAACTTATACACCTTATGCTTATTGTTATTTCTAAATATATTTTATCATCCATACATTTTGATTTTCATTGTGGTTAATGCCCACAAAAAACACAACATTTCTTCTATATAAAAGAAATTTCAGCTGTGTCAGTCCCATTCAATTTATTTTATGAAAGAAGCAAACTTTATTATCGCACTAGCATAGAAATATTAAAGGAGATCTAAATTGGTAGACTATGGCCTAGTCCTTAATACACTCTTGTAAAAAAATACTGTGATGCACATGCTGCATTGCTTCTCTCATATTCACATTAATTTAATCAAAATGTAAGATCTACTTTGTTGGAATTATCAAAGAAAGCAAAAAAGCCAAAGAAACTTATGATACAAGTAGTTGTGGGATAATACAGGTTAATGCACTTGCCTTGGCCTTACCTTGGAAATAGCTGGGGAAAAAAATCGAGTTTACATACATTTTTCAGAAGTGAAATTAATAGCTGATGTGACATATAATATGTGTAGTGCCATTAGAATTTTACCAGAAATTCAGGCAAAAGTGGTTCAAAAGATAGTTTTTTGTGTGGCCCATATACATATTTCCCACAGCATAGTAGCTGTCTCTTTTTTTCTTTTTTTTTTTTTTTCCATCTGTGCATTGCATGCGTCTTATGTACTAATCTCTTCATTGCAAGATTGTAACTTCTATCATGATGACTTGGCCTACAAGGAACATGTGTTGATCTATTCTTTTGACTAGAAGTTGCTAGAAATTTATCTTATTAACCCAGATGTGCTTTGATTTCAGCTGTAGATGCCTTCAACTTAATCAAGGACAAATTTTTCTCAAAATGGATCTGTAGAGATGGTTTCTCGAACACCCTTCAGTGTTCCACAGTTACTTTTAGAGGGCAAAGTATGGAAAAGGAATGTAAAGGTGCACATAGATTCCCAAGAACTGGCATGGTTGTCACACAACTTTTGGTAACAAAGGAAAGGTGGTGTCAGAATAGAGTCATGTCATACCTTGTTCTGAGTCACTGAGATCTGAAAGGCAGTCAACAGGGTTGGGAATTTAGTAGGTCCACACACAAAGATACCATAAAAATTAAATAATATAGCTTTAACATTTTCACCACTCCTTCATGAATGTGTACCTACTTTTCCCTTTAGTAAGAGAGAAATAATTTTTGTGATGTAGGAAGGCACTTAAGGTGTCCTAGGAAATGTCAGTCAGTTCAGCAGTCTCATGTGCTCCCAGTAAAGAAATGATGGCCTTCTTCTCTGTCTCCCTGTCTGTCTCATTTTCTTTGTGGCCACTCTCAAAAGGAATTGCATTGTTGCATTGAATATGAAACAGCAATGTTAAAAGAATGATTCCCCCACATGTAAGATAAAGGACTATATGACCTAGAATATGCTTCCTATTTTTCTTCCCAGAGGGAAAAATATATGAAGACATCTTCCACTGTTTCTTCTTTAAAAAGACACCAAAATTCTTGACTGTCCCTGTTGATATATTTATCTAACATATTTTACTGTTTTTTTCCTAGATTTTACATATATATGGATATTCATGCAAAAATGACATGTTTGTCTCTAGTCATTAACACAGGTGAATCTCCCTTTTATGAACTCAACCTCCTCTTTAATGGTTTTCTGTTGCTGTTTTCCAATTTGATTTCATGCAGTGGAAAGACCAAAGAGTAACAAAATAAAAAAAAATAGTGTAATGCTGCACATTTCCCCTACTCTTTAGCAATACTCTACTACCTTGAAGGTTTAGAGAAAATATGAAATTATGCATGATAAAAATCTCTTGTGTAAGTTATTCATATTTGCTGTACTCTGTGAATTCACCTCCGATGCTGCAAGCTCCAATGTTTTACACAGAAGGATTCAACTTCCTGCTGACAATATTGAGCTCATCACATCTTTTTAAATGAGTCTGGAAAAATTCCCTAGTTACACATATGCCTGCTTTTCTAACTCATGCACCAGAGGGCTAGGCTGGCTCCATGCATTCCCTGAGAATTGACTTCTCTCCCTCTCTTTCCCTCTTCCCGCTGAAACATCTGCGCTTGATTTCTATTTGTCAGCTGGCAAAAGGAAGCTGAAATACCTCCGTGACACTTATTCACAGATGCACAGTTTATATGATCCATCTGTAAAAAGTACCATGTGGTATTTGCTTTCCACCATGGGCCAAAGGACCAGATTTACAAGATTATGTGTGTATCTCATTCCCACTGTAATCAACAGTTTTTGGGGTTGCAAATAACTTCCCAGATCTCTTCACTTTATACTTGATCACTACTTAGATTTCTACTGAAACTGCTGTATAAATATTGCAGGATTTGTATTTCTTCATATCAAAGAAGAAAACAGAGCAAGGGATGCAGAAAGGGCGAAAGAATATATCTGATAAGAAGTGGCACTCATGACAACTACCATGTGTTGATGGTCACAGAGTGTAAGTAGTTCTGAAGTAAATCCATGATTTTAAAAACAAGGCTCAGGTTCTATATTTGTCTTGAGTAGTGTTAAGGTGAGCAAAGTTTCCATAGGGACTGAATTTTCTTGACAAGAAGCTTTGTTACACTTTCTATGACCTTGTTCTCACAGGGTACAGTAAATGCAAAACTTTTTTGTGATGCTCACTACATCACCGGTGAGGATAAAATTCTACCAAAAATCACAATGAGCAGGATCTTTTCCTCATAAGCTTTTTGAATGACATTCATTTCCTGTTTCAAAGCCTAAACTGGGTTCAACAATTTTGGGTGATACATAAGTGTGAATAATAATTTTTAAAAGGGTAGAAGGAAGCAGAAGGACTGTAGAGTTATCTAACTTGCAAAGTTCAACTGGATTGAGATGGGGAAATTGAGAGTCAAAGGATGCATCAGAGCAAAGAAGTTAAAACAATGCATGGAAGGGAAATATCCTTGGAGATGGTGATGATGAAGCAGCAGCCAACCCAGTGACAAAGCTGCATAATTGATCATTGCCAGGTTCTGTTCTGTCTGGTATGTTAATATAAATCTATAATAAAAGCAATAATATGTTGTCCTAAAGGATGTTATCTCTGAAATAAATACTAAGCTGTCTTCTAACTTAGGTGCAGATTCATTATTTCACCAGAACGGATTGATGTCGATTCTCAGTGGATACAGAAATTATCACAGTTTTACTCCTTGACTCATGCTGTGGGAAAGGCTTGGGAGTGGCAACAATAAACAAAACACTAAACACAGAACTGAATATTGACTAAGACTCAGTCATCTCATTTTCTAACTGGGTGTTTCCAAGCCTTTAAAATTACCTAGCTAAAAGGAAACACTACCAAAATTGTTTATATACAGTTTAAATGGTATTAGTTTGACTAGGTTCTTGACCTCCAGTTCCTACACATCCTTGATTTTATGTTAGTTGACAATCTAGGTGTATTAAACATTTAATACAGATCCATGTCTGGTGTTTTAATTTTTTGAATGCTAGTTTCTTTTCTTGAATGATGAGCACAGTTGATATTTTTGTTGCATCAAAAATGAACAAGAGAAAGGACAGCTTCAAGCAAGCCTATCTGCTCTGAAATAAAGTTGTAAATTGCTTTTCTAAGTATAACTTATTTACCATTATTCATTAATATATACATTCATTAATATATACTGTCAGAATTTTGATTTATGCACATTTACTTTCAGAATCAGGTATATTGTGCTGATTTACATATACTGTATATCAAACTTATTTTAAAATCTTAAATTTTAGAGTTCTGATTTAGTATGTGAGTATATAAATCTTTCTGTTAAACTTTCAGTTTAGTTTCCTGATTTATATACACAAAATTTCATGGATCATAATATTGAAATTCTGAGTTAATAGTCTAGTTGCAGTAAGAAGTATTATTACAATAAAATATGCAACAGTTAAGGTTGTAGGATGAAAGTAATCAATGATTTTTGTAAATTGCACCTCTGGCCCAACTTAAGCTGGTGTAAATCAAAATAACTTCTTCACTTCAGGAACTTTCTCTGACTCATTATATTTATGAATCTTGCTCTTAAGTCATAATGTGAAAATATAATTAGAAGCATTACTCTTGGAATAGTTTAATGAAAGGGGAAGTTATATCATAGAAATAACTTTTGTTTTTCATCTCAAATCTCCACAATCTTCATTTGCTAGTCATCAAGACCAATATACCTAGCAGAGATATGCTGTTACAGATGTTGACATGAATGTTTTGGTACATTAGCATATACTTCATTTCAGATAAATTAGGTGTTATGATGTACATCAGCTCTTAAAAATAAAATCATAATGTAGTTCAAGATCACAATTCATTGTAATGTTCAGTTTTCCCATGAGTTCAACTGCTATATTGCTGTCTTTCCTACATAATATAATACAGTATAATATAGTAAACTATCACATTTTGTTTTAAATAGGCAATATGAGGTATTCAAAAAACCAAACATGAAATCATCTTTCTAGGTGAAGAGGGTTATTAAAGGAGTTCAAGTTGAAACACTGGTAAGATTTATTCCCAAAAAGCAGCTACCTCTTTTTACAAATCCATTTCCCAGCCTGAGAACCCAAATATCTGAGTGATGAGCAGCTATGAGGTCCTCAGGCTAGAAGGACTCTCTCTAGCAATAATGTGCTCAGAGACTGATGCAGAAGCAAAGGATCTTCCATTTCCAAACAACTATGTGTTATACAAAAGATGTATTAGGTTGATGTGGCAAGGTTTTGGAGTTTGGTGGATGGGAGTTGGGGAATAGTATGAGGAGCTCTCCCCTGAGCAGGAAGAATAGACAGGGACAATGTGTGATGAACTGACAAAAGAAATAGGGAATAAAGTTAAGCCTGGGAAAGAGGGAGGGAGGGAAGGAGGGATGGGAGGAAAGTGTTTTTAAGATTTGGTTTAATTTCTCATTATCCTACTCTGATTTAATTTGTCATAAATTAAATTTATTTCCCCAGGCTGGGTCTGTTTTACCTATGATGGTACATGATGAGCGATTTTTCCCTGTTAGGTTGACCCCCAAACATATTGTTCTCTCTTCCCCATGCAGCTGAGACAGAGAGTAACAGAGTGACTTTGGTGGGCACCTGGCTGCATCTGACCAGGGTCAACCTGGCAAAAATGGTCAAGAAAACGAAGCTTTATTCCTGACCCATAAAGGGTCATAAACCTCAACTTAGTCCTACTGTTTTGTTGTGTGATAGGTCTGTTTCATCTGTATTTTGCTTAATAAAATCACAGAATCGGGGGGAAGATGTGTTTCAACAAATTAACACTTCAGAGGTGAACATAGCTTAAGTTTTCCTGTGTCAGTTAATTTCAATTGCCTAACTGGAAAAAAAAAAAAAAAGAGCCAAACTGTTGCAACAACATATTCCTTAACTCAATTATTCCATTATAATCTATTTCTATTTAGGATCTTCTTCCTGATCCCATAGAAACTTCCTATTTACAGATATATTCTTAAATTTTCTGTAGGACTCTGAATCCCTTTGTGTATTTCTAACCCCTGGAACAGATCATCTGGCAGGAATATCCATAAACATTATGTTTCTTGCTGCATAAATACACTCTTCCACTGTGGGAGTTAAAGGCTTCCTGCAATGACCAAGTGTGAAAGTTCCTCTCCCTCTTCATGAATGGAAGTGCAAGTGACAGAAAATATTTATCAGCCCTTCACTAGTGAAGGTGTAGGACTGCAAGCATCAGGAAGTCTTGTCTGTTAAACTAAACCCAAGGTCCTGGCAAAAATATTTTTCAACCCAAAAATAAATTAGCTGCTCAAGTGTGTGTGTCTTGTGCAGTTTTAACTAGCAAGGATAACTATAACTGGCTATGATACCACTGGGTTCTTTAATGTTAAATCTTTGCAGTAAACAGTCCATGAGTGATGTGAAAGATGGTCATTATCAAGGGTGCACTTATGAGTAAAAATACAGCCAGCAGAGAGTATTGATACCTTGTGCAAACTTCCTGGCATTTTTCCACAAACAAGTGTTTAAGTAATTCTTTGCATAGTAGATTTGAATATCTTCTGCATTAAATTCAGAACTTAATGTAAAAGTGATAGTCATAAATAGTACAAATAGTTGTGCTTTGCTGTGGTTAACAATAATTTTCAGGACCAATAATTTTGCCAATTAACAAAAGCCTTATTTAAGTGGAGAAAAGTCTCCAAAGCTCACAAAGTAACCCAGATTATAATAAGTACATGGATTTAAAACAATTTCTTTGTAAGCGTGATCTGATGATGCAAGTAATTACATGGGGACAAAGCAGAATTTCTGAGAAATATTTATCCATGATATAGATGTATAAGATTTCAGCAGAAAGTGTAATAACTCTGCCCTGCCAATATATTATAGATTTAGTAATGCATGCACACACACTTGCAAATGTAATCTGAGACCTAAAAACCAGATTCCAGATCTTCCTCTGAAGGATAGTTTTAGAAAGCCAGCACATTGCCTTTTGTACTAGAACTCATTTTCTGCAGTCTTCACTAATTTCGCTGATTTCAGCTCCAGGTTTCAGGAAAGCCAAGTATCAAAACCTCAGAAACCTGGTCATGCATCACCCTGACTCCTCGGGATCCTTCAATATCTGGAGGTGCTTGAGCCAGAAAGCTCCTTTCCTATTGTCCATCCAGAGACAATACTGGATAGTGCAATTCCAGGCACTGGTTTGTTCTGGAAGGAGAAAAAACAGACAAAATTTGGCCATGACAAGAAAAAATATATATACAGAAAATATATAATACAGAAAAAAAAATGTTAAGAAAGGAAAAAAGAGGAGAGGAGAGGAGAGGAGAGGAGAGGAGAGGAGAGGAGAGGAGAGGAGAGGAGAGGAGAGGAGAGGAGAGGAGAGGAGAGGAGAGGAGAGGAGAGGAGAGGAGAGGAGAGGAGAGGAGAGGAGAGGAGAGGAGAGGAGAGGAGAGGAGAGGAGAGGAGAGGAGAGGAGAGGAGAGGAGAGGAGAGGAGAGTCAAAAAGAAGATTAAGTAAAAACATGCATATGCTGAATTTATTATTAACTTGTGTTACTTTCATGCCTAGTAATTAAAACTTAGAGTATCAGAATCGATATCACATTTAGACATAAGATCAAACTTTCTCAAGAATAGGAATTTGTGAATTCGTGAAAAACAATATTTACACCAAATTTGGAATTTTTTTAAAAAATTAATTATTTTGTCGAATTCTGAAGAATTCCTTTAATAAAACTGTCAGTCCAAAAGCAACCCAACAGGTTTTATAATGAGATTGCGGGTCTCCAGGATGGTTTGGACGGATGAGAGATCTCTGAAGTCAGGTCTTAGAAGATGTGGTTTATTAAAAGGGGGAAAGGCCCTGCTTGGAGTTGCCAGGCGCAACTCGTGGCAGGCCCAGGGAGAGAGGGAGAGGGAGAGAGAGAGAGAGAGAGAGCGAGGGTTCCAGGTGAGGGTCCCAGGGGAAGGTCCAAGAGGGAGTCTGGTCCCTCGGGCACACCTTATCAGGGGGCTTCAAGGTGGGCTGGAACAGGACTTGGGCCAATGGGGTCACAGATACCTGTTACTTCAGGGGAGGGTCACAGGTGTGGGATGAACCATACATTGGGGGGTGAGACAGAGCATTCCATGTGACCTTTGGACCTATCTGCAGGTAAAGGGCATTGTTTAATCAGAAAGGGGGATTGCTTTCAGCCTGGCTATACTATTGTTTTCTAATTATTCAGTAGTCAAGGTTTGCTATTTCAAATCTAGTTCTCATCTCAATGTCTGTATTTTCTAAATCTTTTGCCAGGCAATCATATTTATAAGGTTTTCCTATTTCATCTTCCCCAACAGTTTTAGTTAACTCTAAGTAAATAAATATGTGGGATGATTTTTCTGGGGTTGGGGGGATGGGGGGCAGTGGGAAGGTCATGTGTAAAATCAGTATCTGAAGTAATGAATAAAGTAATTCTAATAACTTTTTTCTGGTTTCACTTACATATCTCCTACACAAGGTAATTCAAGATAGTTAATTCCAGTTAACGTACTGAACAAATAACAGGTGGTTTAGTTAAACTGCATAAAATCCCTGTGTGAAAGCTATAATGAAAATTAACTAGGGTTTAATTCAATGAATTCAAATTGCTTCCAAAGTAAATCAAGCCAAATCAAATTAAGGTCATTACAGTTTTCTGTGAGACAGTCCAATCAGGGGTTCAACACAAATTAGTCATATGGCTTAAATAACTAATTCAGAATGATTTTTCTGAGTGTCTTTCCCCATGCAGACCAGCTCTTAGACTCAGTCAGTGACACCACCTGCAGAGCACTCCTGTGGGGGCTGCCCAAGAAGGCAACCAGCTTGCACTGGCAGAAATGTCTTCTGCCTGCCAGGTCTCCACCACAGGAGGGGATGCCACAGGAGACAATGCTCTTCTGGCAGCTAAGTAAAGTTCACTCAGAATATTGACAGACTATTTACATGAGTGCTGGCATCCCAAACTCACCTACCATTAGTTCCCCTTTCAAAGCTGGACACTGCCTGAAAAAAAGGCTTAAAAATTAATCTAAGAAGAAAGAAATGTATTTATAATAGCAGAGTTATTTAAAATTGGAGTGTTACATTGGGAGAGTTTTTCACTAAATAGAAAAAAGAACATAAAAGTACTTCCCTTCCTCTAAGAAATAAGCATTTCATTAATTATCTTTTATTCATTGCATGCTGGTTTATCCCTGGCAAATGTTACCAAAAAAAAAAAAAATATGCAGTCACTGGTTACAACCAGCACAACTTCAAGTGAGGGGAGACCTGCTTGTTGAACTTGATTTCCTTCTCCAAGGTAATCCACCTAGATGATCTAGGAAAGCCAGTAGATGTGATCTTTTTGGATTTCAGCAAAGCTTTTGGTACTGTCTCTCACAGGATCCTTCTGGAAAAAATGTCCAGCACACAGCTGGATATCTGTGTTGTGTGAGGGGTGAGCAAATGACTCATGGATCAGGCAGAGAGAGTGACAGTGAATGACATCAGGCTGGTGTCCGGCTGGTTGTGGGGTTCTGCAGAGCTCCATCTTTGGCCCATTTCTTTTCAATAGCTAATGACCCAGATACGTGACTTGAAAGAGTATTAAATTTGTCATTTGAGGGCAGAGAGGCCTTGTAGAGACACCTTGATAAATTAGAGAGATGGATAATCAGCAACTGTGTGAAGTTTAACAGGAGCAAGTGCTGAATTTTGTACCTGGGATGGGTGTACGAGGATGGGGAACGAGAGGCTGGAAAGTGGAAAGGCACCAAAGGGGTCTGGTCGATGGCAAGCTAAATGTGGGTCAGCAATGCCCTGGCAGCCAGGAGAGCCAACTGTGTCCTCCTTATGAGGAGCATCTGAGGTCACTTGGCTTGTTCAGCCTGGAGGAGACTGAGGGGAGACCTCACTGTGGTCTTCAACATCCTCATGAGGAGACCAGAAGGACAGGTACCAATCTCGTCACTCTCATGGCCAGTGACAGGACTCGAGGCAATGGCCTAAAGTTGTGTCAGGGCAGGTTTAGGTCAGATATCAGGAAAAGCTTTTCACCCAAATGAGGATCAGGCACTGGATCAAGCTTCCCAGTGCAGTGGTCACAGCATCAAGTCTGAGTTCAAGAAGTGTTTGGACAGTGCTCTTGGGCACATGGTGTGGCTCTTGGGATGTCCTGTGCAGGTCCAGCAGTTGGAGTCAATGATCCCTTGGGTCCCTTCCCACTCAGCATATTCTATGAGTCTATGATTCTCTTGCCTGAGATATTTTATCTGTCAAAGACACGTACCAGATATATACTTTGACCTTGAGGATTTGCCAGTCTGATTCTAATCTAGTTGAACAATTTGCTTTTGCAGGGAGAAAAAAGGTCAGTTGCAAGAATCTGCTGAATTTAAACAGAATTTCAGTGAAACTTGTACTGCTGTTTATTCACACACTTTACTAGTCATAGAAATCATGTACAATTTTATTCCTAAAAGCTAGTATCTACTGAGCCTAAGTAAACAGAAGGATGTCAGATAAACGGAATTCTAAGACAAATTTAGAGCAGAATAAAATGTGTCATTATACTACACTTATGACAGCCAATCATTTCTATTTTGTCTAAACTGGTCACAAGCAACACCAACATTGCAGATGGTTAGAAACTACTTTTTTGATATCAACATCCATCTATGGTGAAATAACTCAAGCTTATAATACAGAATATAATGATATAGAAATCAAAATTTGTGTTTAAGAACCGTATCAAGGAATCATTGAGACATATGTGCGGATCTGACACTTGACTAATTTTCTGTTTGGAGCTTCTAAAAGAAATTCTGCGGACTGCCTTAGTCAGTATATTAAAGTGCTTAACTTCTTACTCTTAAAAATGTTTTATTATATTATATTCAAAATCTTTCTTGATTTAAATATGGTTGCTACTGCTTGTCCTATTCAGAAGGGCTCATGAGCAATAGTTTCTTTCTTTTGTCTTTACACCTGTTTTTTATCATATCCATGTTGTAATTCCTCTTCTCCAGACTAAACTACCACAGTTACTTTCTTTACAGATTTTTTTTTGTTAGATCCTGCATTAATTAAACCAAACTGAATGATTAGGATTCCCAGCTTTGCAACCATTTTCAGTTCACATGACCCTTTTCCAGCAGCATATCCTAAACAAGAGTAATGTAGAAAGGCATAGCCATATTAGAATTCAGATATGCATATTTCAACTGCAATTCATTTTTTATAGAATATTGTGGTTTTTGCTTACTGCATATTCTGCAACATGCTAGGTTTTTGATTTTACTCTAATACATATCTTGACTTGATATCACTATGATGGAGTCTCATCAAGCTGACACAAGACAACTATTCTTTGTGTGATGCTCTTTGGCACAATTTGATATGCTCTTCTTCTTTGACCACTGAATCAGGGGAAAACAAACCAACATGTCAAATAGCATTGAGTAAACATTTACAATACATGGATGCCTTCTTTATTTTATGCTTCCGATAATGAATGGTTTGTACACATGACAGCTAGTACATTCAACATTTGAAAGAAGTTTTTGTCAATCATTAAAGAGAGACAAATCAGAAACTAGGATCTGAATTATGTGTTTGCAAAACAGCCTGTGCCAATCTTGTTTTGATTTTGAGCTTTTTATTCCCTAGCAACTGTAAGTCACAACATTACACCAAAGAGCAAAACAAGTTCTGTATATTCAATGCATGTAGACCTACATGAATGTATCAAAGCCGTGTTTTCAAATGCATTTTGAAAAATTTTCCAATATCTCCTTTTTTCCAAATGCAACTGCAGAAATAAAAAATTACTATCCAGTTTTCGTGTTTGAGCATAAAAGAGGTGCTAATGATTATGCAATTCTTCAGGAAATATCAGTTTATTTAAAACTAAAGGATATTTTTCAGTAATATGCTTCCAAAAGTCTTTTTCATGTTGTCATGTATTCTATTTCCTTTAAATGTATTATATAGAATATAAATAAAAATTACAGTTATGCATTCAGGGATAATCCTTTTTATTACTACTATTATCATTAGTAATCATTAGTAATTTTTATCATCATTAGTAATGTTGATTACATTTATATATTGGCTTCTCTCTTAAATAAGTTATCAGCTAGAGGCCATATGATGACCACATTCTGACATCTCTGACCTTTTCCCTCTTTACACTAATTCATTTTGCCTCACTAATTTTCTTTGTATTTCTTTGTGCTGTGCACTCCTTCCAACATACATACATCATATTTAGTGCTGCAAATAAATAGGGATTATACCAGCACTCTGACCAAAAGGGTGTCAGGTTGTATTCTGACCCTGTCAGTGTTTTTTCTTTTGTATTATTGAATGTATTTTGGTTTTTTTCCCTTTTCCTGATAAATTATATTTCTGACTTAGAGTCTCTCACTGGTTTTACTTTCAAACCAGAACACAAATGCACTGGATTGTTGGATAATACTTCAAAATCTATAAAAATAATCATAAATTCACTTTACAAACACAAAATAACTCCTCCAATTCCTATAAAAATGCCCATAAATATCACCAAATTCCAATTACTCAACCAAAATACGTAAAGAAATCACAATAACACTGGATGAGGGAAAAAAGGTGACAAATCCTAAGACCAGTTTCAGAAAGATATATGTGTATCTAAGAATGTAATTATACAGCTAGCAGCATTAAAAAAAAAAAAAAAGTTCCTATTAAATGTAAAGGAACAGTCTAAAACTTAGACAATCTGTTTAAATCCTTACTTTGCTATTAGTTTTTTGGGTGATGCTAGGCAAATTCTTTAGGATTAAGAGACTACCTAGGTAACCCAGTCTGTATTTCATTTAAACTGCTGTAGCAAGGTAATAATCAGCCTTTGAGGGAACAATTCTTTGCACTGATTAAAAAACTTAGAGCAGATGGACAACCTTTAAAAAGCTGGATTAAATGAGTTTGCATTCAGGATTAATCAACAGTTGACTTCCAGAGTCAATGTTCACAGTTTATTAATCTAACCTGAAAATTAAAGGATTTTATTTAGAGATCCTTAATATTACAATTTTAATCTTATAGGCAAAAACATCTTGTCTGATTTCAAGGTTTACAGACAGACATGACTTTTAACATAAATGTGAATGGCTACTTAGGTTTATGTAATAAAACCTGAACATTTAATTATAAAACCACAAACAACTAAACCCCTAACCCCAAAACTTTTCTGCTCTCCCTATTTCTTAAGCGAAAATTTTTAATTTTAATATTTCAGACTACATTTAATATCACACATTTTTTTTAAATTAAGGTACTTCCTAAGCAAATTCACAAAACCTAGTAGAAGTTGCTGATATATTTGTAGATAATTGTTTAATATGAGTAGGTTCACTGTGTGTTCCAGTTTTTAATCACATAATAAGCTTTTGTCTTCTGATATTTTGTGCAACCAACTTCTCACATTCCTGGGTTAATGGAAAATTAAACAGCAGAATTGTCTTCTGTGCATTGTCCTTTCCAATAATGTATATTCATTTGCACTAGATTAAAGTATACAATTTCAATGAATGAAAATGCTTTACAGTGATGATGTAGCATAAAGAAGAGAGTGACTCATCAAATAGAAGTATAACAACAAACTCACCAAACATCTCTATATTGATTTTATTCCCAAGTTCTCAAAAATCAAGATTCATCAAGAGGTGTACATATAGAGTTATGTTAGTGTATAAATCTTTGAAATTGTCTCCATCCTCCAACCTCCAAAACTTGACTTTCATAAAATATGTTGCCACTCTCCAGATACTTAATATCTTGAAGCAAACATTGGTAAAACTAGAACGTTCATGATGAAAACTAAGAAGAAAAAAATCACTTCAGATTACCACCTTAAATACACCGCTGGACGTTTTTTTTTTTTTTCCCCACCCAGGGGGAAAAAAAAAAAAAAAAGAAAAACTTAATTTATTGTTTCATATCCCCACAAAAGAAGGAAAAAAGAGACTGATTTTCTTTCCCTGTGCTCTTTAATTTTTAGTGAGTAACAAGTTCTTCCCTTCTAACCTTTGTTTATAGCTCACTCCTTTGACAGTCATGATGTAACAACATTCTAATACTGTTATGCACTTTCATTCAGGAATAAAAGCTGAAAAAGGTATACACAAGAGACTGCACACTTGTAGAATACCATTGAATTAATTAGAATATGCCTGACCAATCATTCTAAAGAAAAAATCCCAAATGATGACCAACTTAAACCCATTTAACTACATTAATTTGCTGTTCTTGGAGACCGTTTCATTACAACATTAAATTTCCAAATTCTATACATAGATTAAACCAATCTGTGGGTATAAATAAATATATATATATATATATATATATATATATATATATATACCAGCAGTATAGCTTTCAGGGAGCTGATTTAAAAGTATCTAGAATTCTCATGTAGAGAACTATATAGACCAAAATCAAGAGATATCAAAAAAAACCAAAAAATTTAAAGCTGCTGCAAAGAATTTGGTAGAAATTTATGCCCTGCTAGTGTAATCTCTGCAGGGTTAGAAACTGCAGTATTTTCATCCTTTTTTGGTTTGTCCACAAGGGTAATTTATATGTTAGTGAGCTGGTGAGGAAGAAAGAGGAATAATACAAAAATTGTTTCAGAATATTGAGAGCAAGATTCACATCTTATTCTGTCTGTCTCAAAACTTAGTTTCAGTTTGCAATCAAAATTTTCAGTATTGATAAACCTGACACAGTTACCTTACTTGGCACAGTAAAGTGCATATTAGAATATCAACTCTCTTACTGCGCTGCATGCGTAACCAGTCAAACCCCAAATTCTGCCTGTCAATCATAAAAGGAATGAGAAAAAATAAACTTTGTAGTGCCCAGGAATTAAATAATCTTCCTAGAGTTTAAGTTTCATAATCTCTATCAATTAATAGAATTTTAAAAATGTAAATCCTGTCTAAAAAAAAGAAAATTAATATATGTGAAATAACAGTGAATGTTCTTTTTATCCACATGTCTAATCCTTCACTGAATCTTGCTAAGCTCTTGGCCTCAATTATATTTCAAGATAATGAGATTTTCATGTATCAATTTTCATTTACACTAAATTTCTTTTTTTTTCATTATATAATGAAAAAGGTTAAAAGAACTAGATTAAGATTTACCTGTAATTTCTGAGTCTCTATGGTTTTATAGACATGTCTATATTAACAATTTAAAATGAGGCAATACTATGGTTTTGAAGAGAATCCTGCCCTTATGCCCATTTGCAGTGCAGCTTTTCCCTTTTGCACATATTCCCTTGTGAAGAAGCTAAACAGGAATCTCACCACAAGACCCAAATATTCTCTCCTGTTCAAAGGGGCATCAAGTTGTGAATTGGGTCATGGTCACACAGCCACTGGGTACCATGACAAAGACTCTGTTCACATGCCAGTAACAAGGCTCTCAAGCTACTCTGACCATCTGAAGTGGTCCTTGTGTGTCATAAAAGGGGCAAGCACTGAGCACTGCACTCAGCATCTTCTAGTTTTCCACTCATAAGCCCGGAATTGCTCTTCTGTCTTGTACTAAGATAGATTTGCCCCCTTGGATCTGGTTTGCCACTAAATGATAAGTCATGGGCTGCAAAATTCCCCTGAAGAGCAGCTCTCCCCCACTCTCAATTCAAAGATGAATGTAGGCTCTGAAAATTGGAAGGGAGGATGCCAAAGACCAGTTCATTGCAGGGCACGTGAACTGTTCCCTCACCACCAAACACTTCTGCATAAACTTGGACAGTTCTTCAATAAAATCACTAGAAAGGAAGAACTAACAAATACTGATTTACTTTTCACACTGGAGGTGTATCAGAACTGGTAATCCAGTGTTCTGCATTAGTTGCTGCAGTCAAACGATGAGCACTCCACTCTGACACTTTCTGTGGACACTGAGAAAACAAAAAGGATGGTTGCTTGGGCAGCAGCCACCACACAATGCAATTTTGAAATATGGTTTAGCAACAGCAACATCGTGAATATAAATGATGTTTTATTCTTATATGGATTACAAAGGTAAAGGTGGTAGGAACACACAAATGCAATAATGTCCTAATTATCCGCATAAAATAAATGAAATTAAACTGTGATTCCTAAGCAGATATGTGGAAGTGTGTATAGTCAAAGAAACAAAGGTTTACTGAATAAGTTTTCATCAGAGAACTTGAAACCATATGTATATAGGCACATTTGGCCCAAGTATCCTGCATTATCAAATGTAATCTCCATGAACCACATACAACAGAAATATGAGGAACAACAGAACCATCTATTTTACCTATTGGTCTGCTCCTGTTGAATCAGGAGGAAAAGATTTTCGTGAACAGCTAATTCAAACATAACTTGCATGACCACCTCCCTGTCTTTGTGGTAAAAATATCAATCTTCCCACTTTCTGGAGATCCTCTGTGCCTTTATTCATAGCATACAATCCTAAAACTTTTTAATTTTGTCTACCACTTTTCCATAAATAGAATGAGAAACAAGCAATCTATTTCAGATGCAGATCTCTCATAATGGAAAACTGGTACTATTATTACTGTTAGTTTATATTTTGTTCCACATCTGTCTTTTCTATTATGACAGCACTGTCATATTTCCTTCTAGATATGCAGATTAATTTTTAACCAACATCTAGAATAATGCTGAAGACTCTTGTATTTCTCCAGTTTATGTTAACTGACATTTTACTGTAAAGTATTCTTTCCAATATGAATCATCTGGCATGTCTAAGCCACTTTTACATGCCATGATGATATTAATGTAATTTGTGTGGGCCACTCAGATACTGTGCGGATTATGACTTGTAGTAATGTTTTTTTCCCAGTTTCCAGCATGGGGCGGTGGATTGAATTATTTCTAAAAATGGTGTTGATAACTGGTATATTTTTGGTCTTGCTGGGCACTACTTGCACAGAAGCAAGTCCTCTTCTGCTCCTTCTGCCACACCACCGGTGAGGAGGCTGGAGGTGCACAAAAAGCTGGGAGAGGACACAGGACCAGTGACCCCAAGTGACGAAGGGGATATCCTAAACCATGTGAAACCACGCTCAGTACACAGAGGGAAGAAGGAGGGAGGGGTGCGGCTTTTCTTTTTCGCTCTCCGGTCTTGGGCAGCTGGGGCACCCGGCTAGGCACTGCCTTCTGGTGAGACCGAGGCTGCTGCGTGCTCAGAGGCTCTAGGGCTGAGCGCTCCAGGATGGGGAATGCAGCTGTCGTAGCCGTACGCTGAGAGGAAGTGAAGGGACGAGAGAAGGCACACCTTGTCCCGCGTGGCCGAGAACTGTTTATTTCCCACGTGGCCGCTGTGGTGGTTGGAGCGGCTGTTCCCAGGTCGCGTGCGTGGACAAAATGGCGATTTGAACAAAGGAAGCATTGGGTTAAATAGGGGGTGGGCAGACAGGGGCGGAAGCCCCCCTCGACCAGTGGGGACAGATGACAGTGATCACAGCAACCTATGGGAACATTACAGAGGCAGGTACAGGGTTCTGGGACAAATAGGATTACAAGGATGGGGTGACTGACAGAATTTTCAGGAATAAACAGGGGGTGGCCATAAGATGGACATGTAAGAGCTCCTATGATAGACAGCTTGGAGCAGACCATTGTGAAGGGGAAATAGGAGTACATAGAACCAACCTAACTAACATCTATTAAAACCCTTAACTGAACCAACCCGGCATACAACAGAGGGGAAACATTCAGAGTGTGGTGTTCTTCTTCCCAAGTCACCATTACCAGGTGGGGCCCTGCTCTCCTGGCAATGGCTGAACACCTGCCTGCATTTGGGAAGAAGTGAATGAACTCCTTGTTTTGCTTTGCTTGTGTGCTCAGCTTTTGCTTTCCCTATTGAACTGCCCTGAGCACAACCCACAGGTTTCCTCACTTTCACTGCTCTGGTTCTCTCCCCCATCCTGTGGGTGTGGTGGTTGGCAGCAGGTGTTAAACCACAGTGGTTATCCATCCAGTCTGACTTTTCCTTTTGCTTCATTGACTGTGTCACTGGTCACTTACTTTTGCACATTACTCACAAATGACAACCAGCTTTACTGCTATGGAATCAAGAGGTATGTTTCATTTATCACAGGTAGAATGGTTCTTTTTCTTAATTTTTTATCTACTACAATTTCATCTTATACCTCCACATTATACTCCATTGCATTTTATTTGCCTTCATATATTATTTTGCTCTACATCAAGGTTAAAAAAAAAAGAATTGTCATCTTTTCTGTACACACTCAAGTGATTTATCAAATACTGCTGGTACAAAACCTTATTTTACTTCTATAAAAGACTACATTTTACACCACTATTTTTTCTCCTTTTTTATACTCTATGAACGGCTTCAGTTAAATTCCCACCTTTTCACAGAAGCTGGACTAACCTGACCTTTTAAGAGCTCTGTCAAGTCTTTTCAGATGCCATTAGTGACATTCAGATGTCACAACTACTTTTTGTAAGTGTAAAGAATAATCTTTCTTTTAGACATAGTCTGTAGTCATGTACCAATCTGGATTCATGCTTTTTCACGTTTAATGTAAATGTCAGATTAACACAGTTTAAAGCATTTATAATAGTGTGACTGAGGAGGTATCTATATATTTATTATATGTATTTAACCCTTATGTAGTTGTTGAAAGTGATATGTCTTAAATTACAGCAATTTTGTGCTGGCAGTAAGGTACTCTCTTACGGGACATTACATAAATTGTAAATGTCTTCCCAAAGCTTGATCATCAATCAAAACTAGCAATGATAATGTTGCCAGCAAAATTAGAAACAAGCTGTCAAGAAGCAAATAAAAAATCATTATGAAAGAAACTCAAATTTATGTTTGGCTCTAAAAATTACTTTTCTCCACCAAAGGAAGATAATAATTTTTGGTCTTTTCTGTTAGATTTAGGGACGTTTCCTAATAAAAATTTAATATTTACAAAATTAGTGAAATGTTCAATGCATTTACTACATAGATCTCTTATTAACCAGTGGAAATGTGGTTAAAAAAAAACAGGCAGGAAAAAAAGGAATGACTACGGGGTACCAGTTTTCAGGAAACTCTTCAGATAATTCTAAAAAGAATATAGAAACACTGTTTGCAATTTAAAAAAAAGAAAGAAAATGAAATTACATTGATTCATTCTCTTCTCCCACCGACTGTAAAAAAAGAGTTTTGATTAAAAATATCAAATTTTCAAAATTCAGTGAAAGAAAGAATCCAAGCTGATCCTCTGCTATCAATAAGACAGCAATAATTTTGAAGGCTCAACCTACTGTCCATCAAATAGCCATTGAGAAATGATTAAGCATTAAATATGAGAGGTGTAATTTTTTTTCTTGTTTCAAAATGTCTTATGTCTTACAACTTTATTGCTATCTATACTCTAGAATGTCATTTAACTAGAAGAAAGGAAAATAAAAAGGAAAAGTTAAAAGAAAAAAATAGAAGGTTGATTATTATACTTGTTACACCTATCACTTGAAAAACAGTTTATGAGGCTTGACATTTTCCATGGCCTTAAATAATTAACTGCAGACTAAAAGGCTGAGCAAATATGATTAGTCAATTAATAAATGTTATTGATTTAAAAGCATAACACCATTACACAGTGCTAGAACCATCTATTTTACATGACATAACTATATACATTCTAAGTAAACATTACTCCCTAAAATTCCTTTCTCCCTTAAAAAATTAAAATAAAATGCAATGATAATTGCTTAATGAAGCATGTACAAATATTCAGTTTCTTTTTGCATTACTAGCTAGCTAGCATACTGCATGCCTAATAGGTTGTTCAATCACAAAAAAATCAATTTTATCTTTCCAATGTGATATGCAAAGTTATGATTTCTTTTTAAAATTGAGAACCTTCTCTGTAGTGCTATAAATAAATAGCTATGAAGAAGCTGAAACTTTTTGCAAACTTGGGCTTATACTTAAAGTAAGTAATAAAGTAAGCATGTAAAGTAAGTTCAGTGAACTCATTTTGGAAGACCTGTTAGCATCAGCTTTAAAAATAATGAAAACAAAACCAAAAATAAAACAATTTCAAGAAAAAAATAAGCAAAGACAGATTACCCTGTTATCATTGCTGCAGTTTTTCTCAATTGCAGTGATGTAACTTTTGAACTCATGTCAGTTTTACATATTGAGAAAGATTAAATGTCTTCTTGCATCTTCCAACAATAAAAAGTGTAGTATTTATACTACACTGCCAGTGAAAGATGAAAGGAATGATGGTATCTGACTTTCATTATCATGCTGTCTTTGTGATAACAGCTTTTTACCAAGCATTTATACAGTAACCTTATATCTAGAAATCTAAAATTGAATGGCTGTGGAGTGATGTTGCACACTAACTACTATAGCATGATTTAGGTAACCAATATCAATTTCCTTCCAGCTCATAAAGCAAAATCCATCCAGCCTTTAAGTTGAAAGATCTGCAAGCAGCAGCACAAGATAATGCTAAACCAATGAAAAAAGTCCTAAAACATTCTCTACAGAACCAATAAATAAATACACAAAAATCTATACCAATGAATAAATAGAATTACTTAAAAAGGTGAAATCAAAGAAATCACCCTCCAATCAGATTCTTAAAGATATTCTTTCCACCTAAATCTTCTTATTAATAGGCCATTTTATTCTGATGTTTGGAGTTACATTTACATCGTTGATGCAAATTTACCCATTTTCTAAGTATTAGCTTTTCAATAAATATTGTCTGGTTCTTGCCTTTTTGACCCATCAACTGCATAACAGTTTAGACTGAGACTAAGGGGTGGGGCATATTGTTTCATTTACTTGCACTGTATGGATTATTTGGACTCATATACATAATAAACCGCCAAATATTTAGTTTAATTCTTGGCCTACTTCTTGTGAACAATTAATTTGTACCCTTCTTGTAGTGCCTAGTCTTAATTAACTGTCAAGATTCCAGAGCACAGGCAGTGTTCACCTTGTCTTGTAGAGGGATGAATACAAAAGGGGTGTGCTCTTGAGAGTACTGCTGAGTACTTTGGTGCTGAAGAATTTTCACTTCCATACTGCTCCTAGAATATTTCTTCCCCTAAAAAATTCTTTGTCATCTCACCTGATTTGCAGCCAATGGATGTGATTTCATTGTGTTTATCTGTAGAACATGGTGAGCACTAAGATTACTTTTAAGTGCACTAATTGCCAACACCATCGTAATGAGGTGCATCAATAACTCTTTCATTTCTATTTGATAGTTTTCTTTCTGTTCTGCTAAACAGGTTTTAAAAAAACACTATTATGTATTTGTTCCTACAGTGCAGTTATGCAATGTACGTAACCTAATGCTTTAAACACCTCTTTCAAATCAAAGCACAGTAACTTTGGAAAATATGTACTTTCATGGAATATTGATGACATTTTTAGCATCTGTTTATGAAATTGTGATTCCTATTTTGTTCTCTGATATAGATGGTCAGTGAGGTTTTTAATGGTTTAGGTTCCACTCTGCCTAACTCTAAATAGGGTTATTAGCATTTTTTTTTCTCTAAAGGGCATGAAAAAATAAGATAGGAGAATAAGACCTTCACCAGAATTGTGAAACAGTAGGAGTTATTGAAAGCTGATTTAATGGCACAGGCAGTAAAAGGAAGCCACAAAATACAAGTACTGTGATTGGTCTACTTTAAAAAGTAGGGATTGTGGGGTTTGGCACCTGGAAAAATGGATTTTTCTTATATCTGGAGAGATAATCACTGAAAGACTGAATAATACCTAAGGGCTAATAGATACAACCCATGAGAAAAAGTGCAGGGTTTCTGTGAAGTGTAACAGTAGTTGAAACTTAAAACCTCTCATGTAGTCACCCAGCAGCTCCTGATAAACCATCAAGACAATACTTTTTGGTGTGTATATATTCTATGGAAAAAATCTATTTCCACAGCAACTGGTGGCTGCAGAGTATTTCCACATTTATAAAGGGGGTAAAAAGGGAAAATATTTCGAACGTATGGTGGAATTGAATAAATTGACAGAGTCCTGTCAGTTTTATACAAGGTTCTGATGAGGTCAGAAATTTATACTACTCATGCTGGAATCTATTCCTGGGCAGAAAATAGAATGGACCTATCCAAAATCTTTTGCTCAGCAAATCTGGTCTGATGAGAAAATACATTGCAACATTGGTGCTTTGGGGTGTCTAAATACTGAAGAGACCAAGTTGTTGCCCAATAACCCACAAAAGATGAATTCAGGCGTTGCAGCAGAGATTATACCAATAGCAGCAGGAATTATACTTTAATTCCATGTTTATTCCACCTCATATCTCCACCCTCTGAAACTCATCAAATATTTTTTGTTCTTTAGACATATATCTTTATGACAATTAGTTTCTCAGATTAGGGTGTTGCTTGCCTTCCTACTATCTCTTTACCTATCACAACCACAACCATCATCACCGTCATCATCATCATCATCATTGTATTTCCCTGCACTTAATCTGTTTGGAGTAATTCAGAATCTGCTCATTCATTCTTCTGCTTCTGAGATGCATTCTCTGTGACTAAAACCTCTCCTCAGACTTTGCCCAAAAAGCTTCTCAGCTTGCCAAATGAACACACAGTCACACAATAAAAGGTAGAGAATAAAGAACCAAAAATATACCCACTGACAAATAATGCAGGCCACAGAGTCCAAGCTAACACAGAGCATATGAGGGCCGCAGATCAACTGGCAGAAACCTCAACAATTTAGACAAAATGTTTGACAACAGTACTAAGTAGAAAAAGGAAAAATTAAGAAGAAAGGTGAACAGTGAAACAACCTTCTGATAAGTTTAGGTGAAAAAGCAAGTGAAAAAGAAACTGAACTTTCAGCTATGTCAAGGAGAGGGATATACTCAGAATATCATCAAAGTCAAAGCAATTCTAAAAATCACTGAACAACATTTAACAATATATCACCAGCAGAAAAATGAAAAGATTCAAGCAGAGCTGCTCTCCCCATGAAGCCGTGATATCAAACAGGGCATGAGGACAACAAAGGGATGATATCAATAGTATGGAGCGCTTACTAGATCAGATGCACAACTAGCCCACTGGAAGGTTAGCACAGAGCTAAAGAAAATACCAGACAAAAAGTGAATATATTAGCTCTGCTGCTCACAGAACAACACTGTAAACTTTGCATAAGGTTAAAAGTATAAAAATGGAATCAACTGGATATGGAACAATGAGGAAAATAAGAGAAGAGGGGGAAGAGAGAAATAAGGAAAAAATTAGGAGAAAGGGGAAAAAGGAAAGGAGAAAGGGGGAAGGGAAAAAGGAAAAGGGGAAAGTAAGGGAGGGAGAATTTTTGTAACGCAAAAAATAATTACAATAAGTTTTATTTGGTAATTTTAGAAATATTTCCCACGAGAACAATACAAGTATTTAGAATAACATTGATATTTATCCCAGGAGCTAGGCAAATTCTTTCTAAACATGAACATGATTTTTGCTCATTTATTTCTTACCCCCTCTTTTCACCAGGCTGAGTTTTCTGACTGACTTAGGAAAAAAGGACATAGCCAGATGATGACATGAGAGAAACTAATGTGTTTACAGTGGTACGTCTCAGTAAAATCTCATTCTTCTAAAAATCTGTGCAATGATTGTTAAAAAAACCACAATTTAAGTTCAGATGTGGAGACAATGAGAGAAAGAAACAATATGACAATGAAGAACCAAAAAGAAGGTTTGCTGGAAAAACAGAAAAGGACAAGAAACAAGAAAATAAATAGAAACAGAAGTAAGAAAATAAGGATAATTTTGAAGAGCTCTGTATGGTCTATACTAGTATCTTTAATAAGATATGAGACATTTCTACAAATTACCTGTTGGGCTAAATTTTCTATGTTTGCAGTAGGAGCACTTTGGGTTAGGAAGATCTAATGTGCAATATCAGATTTTCAATAGCCAGTCCAGGAATCTTGCTGAACATTTGCATCAGCCAGCAGCAGTGTTTCCATGAAGGCAGCAGGCACAGTCCATCTGTACTTCTAAGTGGGATCATTTCATGTTTAAGGGCTATGATTTGAATTCAGGCCATTTCTGGCTAATGAAAAACACATTGTAGGTCATGGCATCAGTAAGATGATTTGCCCTGAATTCCTGTATCATACTATTGACAATAGGAAGAGTAAAGACAAATCTTCTAATAAATACCTTCTTTAAATGCTGTCTTTCTGATGAAATAATCTAGACCCTGGACTCCACAAATTTTATATTACCACACTTCTGCTCAGCCATTAATGTAAAGCTAATCACATTTGTCTGTCTGTCACCATCTAGACTATTGCAAACAAGAAACAATACAAGGAAATGAGACTCTATGTGAAGGGGAGAGAAATAAATTTTGTTAAAGTTCTTCAAGCTAATAAAAAACAGTGTAGCAAAAAAACTAAATGGAAGGAAAATGGAAGAACAAGAGAGAGAATGACATAAAAAAATAGGACAATAGAGAAAGCAGTAAGAGGTGAAATTGATACCCTGAAGCATGATTAAATATAAGACAGGGTGTCAATAATTCATAAGAAGAAATGGCTACTTAGAAATGCAAAGCTTACCTCAGCTTGGTTTGGAGATATTGTCAGTATACAGGTGTGAAAGGAGTCTGTGATCTGTCAGTAATCAATCAGTATTTTATATTTAAATAAAAAAAGAGCTCCAATAATTTATACTGAATTTTTCATTCTGCCTCTAATAACTGAACATAGTACCTGGAAACAGTTGGGCCAATGATCTGATGACTAATAAGGAAGGTGCAGATCTGAATTATGCCAATCTGATTAATAAGACTGCCTGTCTATAGCCAGGAACATGTATGGTTGTGACAGTATTTGAAGATAGGATGATGGAAATAAATGTCTACCCTGGACTAAGCAAAGCCTGAAGGCTGTCAAAAGAGATGTTGGCAGTGTGCCCTTTTTGTGTGGGGATATATTACCAGTTATGAATCCAGACTCTCTAAACCCTCAAATTAGGATCAGTATTTTTATTTAAACTTTCCCTTCTCATCAGGTAAGGCATTATACTGTTCAGGGAGAAAGAAAGTGGGGTATTGTTTTCAGAAAGATAATGGTGTAATCACTTGTCATTCTCTAATGAAGCTAAGAGAGCACTGGCAGGCTGGATGCAGAGTAAATCACAAAATGTTACCAACAGTCTAAAAAATATATTCTTTTTTAGCCTGTATTTTAAAAATATCTTGCTACTGAGACAGCTGCTTTTATGTATTTGTCCTGGAAAACAAAACCAAAGAAAACCAAAAAACCTTTCCAGGGTTACCAGGGCACATAAATCCCAGTCAGCAGAATATGGAGAGGCATCCTGACACTGACTGGAGTTGCAGTAAAGGACATGAAGACATTAGCACTTCATGATGAAGGTCTCAGACTTCTGGGGCCTTCTCTCATTACAATTCCCGGAATGGCTGAGACATCAGTCAATCAAGGGAAGTGACACCAAGGAAAGTGATGCTGTCACCCCTCTTGGTTTTCCCTGGAACTCTCCCCTGGGATGTTTTCTGGACTCAGTGCAATCACTTTGGCCTCACTTTTTACAATAAATGTTTTAGTTTTTATGGTTATAAATATCTTTCACACACCTAAAGTAGCTGTAAAGAAGTAAAGCATGAACATTATCAATACATGAATTCAGCATTTGCTATTGTGCTTCACCTAATTAAAGAGGGGTTTTAAAAGACTTGATTTAGCTCATTATTTGTGTTATAGTTTTTGACAAAACTTAATTGTTCTGTGGGAACAACTCAGAGATGGAGTTCTAGAGTATTAGAACAGTGAGTGCACTGTAATGTGCACAGTGACACAGTAAGTGCATTTAATATTTTATTGCACATATTACTGAGAAAATCTTCCTTTCTGATTTCTCTGATTTCTCTCTGGTTTTGGTGTTATATTAACAATTCCACAATGTATCTCTGAGCAGCAGTTTTGTGGGTGTCTTCATTTTATCTTGTCAATTCTTCTGCTCATCACATGTGGAACAAATGAAAAGCACCATGAAATTTGATTGCATGATATTTGTGCAGTGTTCATCTTAGAATAGTCCTTCCTGTTCCTTATTAGTGCCCCCATTCTCCATCAAGCTAAGTAGAATATTAAAACCTTCCATTTTCCCAATATTAAACTATGTGACAAAAGTCCTCAAAAATGAACCCTCTGAAAAAAAATGCATTCCACCAGCTTTTATAACTTTGTTGCTTAAGACTAGTACTGACAGTCTCCTATCTCTAGCAAGTTGCACTCTAAATTCATAAGCAGTTAGATTTTGCTTTCGATCCCTGAGCAGATTTCAATTTAACTATTGCTCTCAAACCATCTAATCACAACAGCCACTTAGTCTGTGTCCTTCCATGCTGAGGTAGACTTTTAAATTTTATTTGGTATTTATGTTTATCATGGCACAAATCTCTTCCATCAGTGCTCAAGCAGTGTCAATGCCAGCCTGCTAGATTATTTTAGCACCTCTTGAGGCATACTTGTTTACTGAGAGTTAACAAATTAAATAAATAAATAAAACAGGTGAACAGAATGCTTCAGATGATTCATAAACATGTGAGTTATAGTTTCTGGGTTGTTTTTGGTTGGTTGGTTTGCTTGTGGGGTTTTTTTATGTTCTCAAAAACTGCCTCAAAGTCTTTTCTTGAAATCAGGTTTGTCAGTCACTTTCAGAGGAGTTGTGTTGATGCACATGTTTGGGAAAAGTCTTACTGGCATTTTGAAAGAGACTGGTTTTTCCCAACAGGAAAGGTGTTGTTTAATTAACTCTTTCTAAGTCAATATTTATCCTCTAAACCATTAGAAAGAAAAGCTTCTTTATTTAAGGTGCAAGACACAGGTAATCTACAGACTATATCTGCATTTTTTACATATTATCAGAAAGAAGGATATAGTCAGAAATCTATTTAACATAAAAATAATGGATTTGTTGATAGTTTGTATAAATCACAATTAAAATTTTAAGAGACTCAGAGTGTTATTTGTTAAACTCATAGCAAAAGGTCTTCTGAATCAGCTGAGATGGGACGTGAGTGTCCAACACTAATCATTCTGCTAATACAGTAGAAGAAACAAAATTTGCTTTCTGACAATTTATGACTGACCAGAGAAACTATGGGTGTAAGGAAATATTTATTAGTGTTATTTTTCATCTTTTGAATTAATTTCTTGCTTTTCCTGAGCTATAACACCTTCTTGTGAAGTAGTATGTCCTAGAAATTTACATAAAACAAACTCCATTTAATATCATTATAAGAAATCCTGTTGTTTCTCTCATATTGCTGACTTAAGGCCTGATGGCTTAACCTGATCTACAGTTTCATTTTGTATATGGCTTTAGTTGAAAAATTATTATTTATCTTCTATTACTATTCATATCCCTGCAAATGCATGCTCCTGCATTTCCTTCTTTCACTTCCCATCTTGTCCCCCAAAAATGCAGTTAGATAGTTTGAGTTTACAAATTAAATAAATCTATAATAATCTGAAGATGTTACTTTGAATCATCATACACAGCTATAAACAAATGTAACCATTACTCTATGTTAAATTCTTTATAACCAGCTCTCAGGGCAGTACCAGTAGCTGGGACTGATGGGTTCTTACTTGATCTTTATCATAAAAATGTCTGTAATATCTATATCTATAAAAAATCTCACTCGTATCTGAAAAGGACTTTGAATTTTTTCTCCTGTAAATCTTTGTTAATTACTTATTTTCCACTCTACACCAATGGAAACCTTTTCTCACAGCTTAATTTTTAAGTGTGTGACTAATTCTTTTGTGTTTGCAGTTAGCCACATGCATAAGTGTCCAGCATGATGTCAAATCTTCAGTTCTTCTAAAAGCAGGAAATAAATTTTCTTGTTTCTACAACATGTATAGTGTTATGCCTTTTTTAAGGATTCTAATCCGTAACTGGCGATTATAGAAATATAAAAGCTTAATGAGCATCAGTCCATACAATATCAGAATTAATTTAATTCATAATAAAATCTTGCAGTAGAACAATTGCTATCTAGAGGAACTAATGCATGGGAAAATCAATGGCTTATCACTTGACTGTTTTTTGTCAGTCAGATTTGTCCTCAGAACACTATAGTTCATTTAGAGCTCAGACTAACTCTTCCATTTCTAATATCTCTCAATTTTTCAGGGGATATATTTTTTCAAATGGGATCAAGGATACTGCTCAATTCTTATGGGCCTTAAATAGTTATTGTAGGCTAACTTCAGGCACTAACATGAAATGTTTTGGAAACCAAGATATGAGAGAAACTCTGTTTTGTTGATGATCCCTTGAGTCATCAAAATGCCTTAGAACACCACTTTTCTAAGATAATAAATCCACTGGAGAATTATCTAAACCCACCCAATTCTCATTAGGATTTTTTATTAATTTTATGTCTGCTGCATTGATACTAACAGCACATTAAATTAAAAAAATATTCAAAGCATCCTATGGGATAATGTATTATACATAATATCTGAGGCTTATCCTTTTGACTGTCAAGTTTAATATCAATAAATAATATTCAAGCTCAATTATCCATTAGTAAGATATTGCAGCATATTATAGATTTCCAACATTGACTACTAGGACTGCAAGTCCCCAGCAGCAAATAACATCAGAATGATTTTTTGTCCATTCTCTGGTTTGTTCACTTCTAGGAATTGACAGGAAAATTTTGTCCCATAGGCTCACCTCCCTTGGTGCAGGACATGCATAATCCCTACTGAAGGCACTGGAACTGCTGGTAATCAGTGCATACAAGATCACTCCCATGATACCTCTTCAAATTACTGAAAAAAACTTGGGAAATACAGAACTAAACTTATTCTAGTAGTCCTGGGAATTTGTATCTTCCTGTGTTTCTGATTGCCTATTAGACAACGGTAGTCTTAATTTCCATTTAATTTTTATTCATGTAATTTTTAAATGCCATTTCTTTTAATCTAAGATATTTGCTGGCAACTAAATTCTAATTGCTAGAAAAACAGGTTCCAGTGCAATTATTAAAGAAATCTTTGATTGCCTGAGGTAGATAGATATAATTTCCTAGACTGTACAAATTAATTATCATTGATCTGTTTGACATTCCATGCCTATCTCTGTATCCGTGCATATATATGCGAGATAGATATATATATATATATGTGTGAGTTATATTATTATACACACACACATATATATATATAACCATATATATATAACTTTAAATCTTGCTTAATAGCTGAGGGACGTTAGAATTTCTGATCATGATGATTCATGGTACACATTGATAAGTTTTCTCAGTAAAAACTGACACTGGTTAATAGATATGTTAAGTTCTTGCTATTATAAATGTGTCATACAAGCAGCAGATGCCTTTTGAAGGTAAAATTAAGTTGACAAATTCAAGGTCCTGAAACAGAAGCAGACTGGATAACTTAGTCTTTCTTTCTACTTCTCTACAATTTCTCTTTGGAAATGCCTTTAACTTTTGATGTTATTTCTGGTAATGTGTTGGCATAAAGACAGCTAACACCAGACCATTCTTCTGTGCTGTATGTGAATTTTCTAATTGTCTTCAGAGGTGATAGGTGAGGTACAGCATGTATACCTCATTTATTTTTCTAGACAAATATTAACTATTTAATGCTATTGTACATACTGACTTCTCATTTTATCTGCTGAATGGGTGTAAGAGGCTGTCTGAAGCCCCCTCATTTTCCTTTTGCCTTCCGATTGCCACGAGGAGAAACCCCTTCCCCCACTACAGTTCTATCTTGAAGAGAGCAGCAGTGCAGGTGCAACTGCTGTACTGTCAAGTTAGCTGTTCTGAACAAGGCCTGGCAAGAACTTGGCAAGGAGTTGACAAGGAATTGGCAAAGACCTGGCATGGACCCAGCAAGGAACGGCCTACTGCATATTTGCCCACTCTCCTCCTTGAAGCCAAATGAACTTTTGGGGTGACTCTAGTGGCCTCTCACTAAAAACCCCTCATCTGCCCCATTACCACTGTGACAGACGGAGATCGAGAACCCTCCTCCCAAGGACTGAGACTGAGACCCCTACCACAGGGAGTGGGGAAACCACTAATGACACGACCTGTTCTTCTTCAGTAATTCCAATGGACTTATTCTTCATTGTGTTCGTCCTGCCTTGGTGGTTTCAGTGGACTCACCTTTTCTCCCGCAGCAATCACAATAGACTCTCATTGTCCTGCATGCTCCCCCCTCTTTCCTCTGTGGACTATAATTGGATCCCTGAGTTGACCAGAACTTTGGAGATTCCCCCAACACGACAGATGGATCCCCATTGTCTGGTCCAGTGAGGATGTCGCCTGTGTTGGTAGCTATTCCCATCCCCCTCTTCTCTCTCTCTCTATGCTTTTATCTCCTTTCTGATTCCCACTATCGCACTTACTGTTTTGGCCCCTAATAAAGGTGCATTTGTTGTGATTAACTGATAGTCCCTTGTCGTTTGCCTTTTTGCACTTTTGGGATCTGTGAAAAGAACCATCACGACACCCCGCACAAGTGGATCATGACAATGGGTAACATAAGTAAAAGGTTACATTGCACAAACATGAATTTCATGTGGCATAATCCTTGTTTAACAAAAGTGTGTGTATCTCCCATATTGCATTATTGCTCATTCCTAACACTTCATAATCCCCGTTTGTTTGTATTGTCATTCTTAGAATTTTTTGATTCCAGCAGGAAATAAATTAAGTACCAAAAATAGCTCAAATATTCTCCATGCTGAGATGCTTTGGAGTGTATCCAGAGGTAAAAGGAATAATTTTGATATTCAAGTGTGTTTTGTGTTAAATTCTTGTGTCTTTGGCCATCAAATAAGCAGAATTTTTGAGAATTGAAACTTTTAATGTTTAAGTTCTACCCATAGCCTTGCATGGGTTTGGTCTGAGTGAATTTGGTAAGGTCACAGAGAAGGAAATCAAGCAGGTCAGGAATTCTTTCCACTTCTAGACTAGTGACTCAAATACAAAAATGCTCTGGTTTTCCTTAGCTCAGTTGAACTCCATTTTTTTATAAACTCTGTTTTGAATTCACCAATTATGGCTACTTGCAATTGTAAATTTGAGGAGGCTATCCATTGATCAAACATGTGGTAAAACATTTTTCTATAAAATCTTCTGACAATCATCTAAACACTAAAAGCTTTTCGATGCTCCCAGTCTATTGTAGAATCAATGCAAATGGCTTCCAGTCCATTGCAAAAGTGACATTTCAGAACTCACCTTATTTAATGTTCACTTGGAAGGCAGAAAAAGTGTTTCCCATTAGTTTTTGTCTAATGCCTTTTGTGCCAGCTGTCTTTTACAAGGTTTCTAATCTGTTTCGATTATGGATATCCCCTTTTATGATCTGAAAAGGTCTTCTGAAGCATTTCTGATATTACTTGAGTTACACACACGTAGATCTGGGATAAGCTTTGTAGATTCTGTTTTCTCACTGACAGTCTGGAATATAAACAAATGCATTTTACATTTTCAACTGCTTAGCTCATTGGTTGCTCTGTATATTAAAAAAGAAAAGTCTTAAGAGATTTTCAGAGTCAGAGATACTATATTTTTTCTAAGTTTGATTTCATCCAAGCTTTTGATTTGGGTTCTATATACAGATTATGATGGGCAACCTTACTTGATATACACCATAATCAAATTTCAGTCTAACTATATCCTGTAGGTTGTAGTTTGTTGGTTTGTTGCTTTTCTTCTTTTTCAGATTTATCAGACAAGTCCTTCTATTTATATGTCCTGACTTTATTTGCTCTCATGTGATGTGGTCTTTTTCTTGATCTAATGATTTATCTTTCCTTGGCTGTTACAAACCCCGCTTTGGGGAAAATGTCAGGCTTTACCCAACCTCTTCATGCCAGCGTAATCTTTCTTGTCTTGAGTCAGGCTATTTCTTGTCTTGAGTCAAGTCATCTATGTCAAAACTCTTACTAGGTGTTTTATTGCAAAGTATTAATTTATTTTTGAATGAGAAATAATGCAAAGATGACCTGTAACTGTTATTTATATCTAGTCTCTATTATTAATTTAATAGAGAGTAAAATTCATGGAAAATGGAATGGAAAATTCAATTTTGGAAAAGAAAAAACTAACAGATTTTGTCTCCTATTTATTCTGGGCTCAGGTCCAAATGTTTTGTCTTTTTGGGGTGGGGGAGAACAAAACAATCTAAGGGTATATGAGAGAAATTTCTAACTGAGATAAACTGACCTATTTCCATGTATCCAGGCTACTTAAATGAAAATGTAGTGTTTGCAGTAGTCCAAAGGGTGGCCCCAATTTTTTGAAATGAAAATTGAAAATTTTGTTGATAATGAGTTACACACAATGAAACGCTATTTAACAAGTTGATTGCTTCTATTAAGTTGCCAGTCAGATAGTGTTAACTTGGACTAGCAGAAATATTTCATCAACATAAGCTCTATGATTTTTCTCTGTATTATTTATTTCTTTTCTCTTTCATTTCCTCTTTCATTTAGACTGGCATAGTATTTTGTAGTAAGTGAAGCATGAACAATCATTTTGACTTACAAAGCAGACCATTTACCTACTTGGATTATAAAGACATTTAATACTTTTGACCCTGTGGTTTTTTGTTTTTTTTTTTTTGTAGCAGACATAAAATACAGTGTGATTACAGAGAAAAGATGTGGGCTACATACTTAACACTTAATGTCTTAAACATTTTTTATGGAAATATATATTCTGTTCTGCTTCCTCTTCTCTTCATGACTGTAGCATTGCAGAATAGCTATAAATTGTTGTCTTTAACCCTTTAAGAATATTTTTGGCTGATGACATTTCTAATGGCAGATTATCAATATATATTCTAGCTTTGAATCACTACTGGAAGAAAAGTAGCATAATAAGACTTTTGTTTTTCCTTTTTATAATCAAGTATATTGTTTCTTAATAATTTGGCATAGCTATGAAGAGGAGGTTCATGTGCAGTTTGTGAAACTGGAAATATTTATTTTTATCATTGTAAGTATCCTTATATGCATTTTCTATTTATTTTCCACAGTGAAGATGGTCCGCCTACAATACATATACATAATTTTATAAAGATCAATTCCAGCAAAGGACTGTCAGGTTCACTATTATCTCAATAAGCTTTTTCTCCAAAGGCCCTGCCTGAGAACTCTGCACCAAAAGGCCTTTAGCCAGGCTTTCAACATGGTCATCACTAGCATTCACATAGCCAATTCACTGTAATATAAGCTGATAAATGGGTGCCAAACTGGCTAAACTCTCAGGCTGAAAGCTTATTTTCATAATTGGTTTAATGTCCAAATGGCAACTATTCATGGACATGGATTGCAACAAATACTGTTTTTTAACAGCCTAGGTGATAGAATGTTGTGCACCCTCACCCAGCTCACAGGTCATATCAAAATGGGGGAAGTGGTTCATTTCATGGTTTAACCCCAGCCAGCAACTAGATACCACTCAGTCTCTCAGTCACTCCAAGTCCTGAGTGGAAATAAAATTAAATACTCAAGGCTTGAATTAAGAGGAGTTTAATAGTTGAAATGAACTAAAATATAATAATTATAATTATTATTTTATGCTAAATTATAAATTGTAAAGGAAAAGAGAGAAAGGAATAAAACCCATATAAAACCCATGAAAACCATGTACTGAATAATGCAATTTCTCACCACCCAGTGACTGATGCTCAGACGTTTCCCCAGTAGCAATCAACCCCTCTTGGCCAACTTCCCCCTGTTGATTGATTTGGCATCATGTACCACGGTGTGGGATATTCCTTTGGCCAGTTTCGGTCAGCTGCCCTGCCCATGCTCCTTCCCCCTGGCTGCTCGTGCAACCCCTCAGTGGCTGAGCATGAGGCATAGAAAAGTCCTTGACGCAGAGTGGGCTCTGAGAACTGCTAAACCACCAATGAATGTCCCAGTAAGGCAATCCCATAGACCTGCCTGGCACAAATCTATGCAAGCTCATTTATTCTGCAGTGCAAGCTAATTTATTCTGCAGTGCCTTCTCATAAGGTGTTTATGGGTAAGAACACAAAAGAGACATTCTCAGTTTTGCATTATGCAGTCATGTGTTTCCATGGGGTTACAAGAACAGAGTAAGAATCTAACACAATCTTTGACTTTCACCTATATCCTTGTAAGAAACTTGTTTCAAGAGCATGAAACTAGAAGGTATTTGAACTCTTTCTGAAAAACTGTGATTCTTGAATTTCTCTCTGTATCTTGACTATGTAAAGCTTTGTACAGAATCTGCATGGATAGGATACCCAAACTAAAGGTTTCAAAGACTTTGTCAAATTTCTGCCCATCAACTGACCTTACACATCACTTTTTTACATTTCTATACTGTAAATGGTGTCTTTATTTCATGGGACTATTTTCTATGCTTTTTACTTGATATTTCAAAGCACTCTGAATATGAGTAAGTGGTAAATACACTTAAGCCGGTGTAAATAGCCACTTTGATTATGTAAACTCCTGTCTTAAGAGATTTCTAAGTATCTCCATAAATAGAACAAAATTTGCTTCTAAGAAAAAAACATTTTGTGTTAATCCCTAGAATGCTCTAGTTGAATGTTACTTGTTATCTTAATTGTCTGCTTGTATGTCTAGTTCTCACTTCTCAATAATTCAAAATGAGATTAACTATATGAGCCGGAGCTAATAAACTTTAGGGATAGCTCCTTGTTTCCAGAAAGAAGTAGATATTTGTGCACCAGAAGTTCTAAACAGCTTGACAGAGAAAATACTACTTGCCAAAAAAAAAAAAAAAACCAACAAACCAAAAACTAGGAGACATTCTACTGTAAGAACTGATCGTTTTGACTGCAGAAGATTTTTATCCATAATAGCAGAGAGGAAGCACTTCACATTGTTTGTTGTAGTTTAACCCCAGCCAGCAGCCAAGTCCCAGGCAGCTGCTCACTCATTCCCCTCCAGCAGGATCAGGGAGAGAATCAGAAGGGCAAAAGTTGGAAAACTTGTGGGTTGAGAAAAAGACAGATTAATAGGGAAAGAAACACCTGTGCTCACTAGCAAAGCAAAGCAAGGAATTCATTCACTGCTTCCCAAGGGCAGGCAAGGGTTCAGCCATCCTGACAATTACCTGAGAAGACAACCATCACTCCAAACATTACATCCTTCCTCCTTCTTCACCCCACTTTAAATATTGAGCATGATCCCACATGGTCTGGAATATCCCTGTGGTCAGCTGGGGTCACCTGTCCCAGCTGTGTCTCCTCCCAGCCTCCCATGCACACCAGTCTCCTCTCCAGTGTGGCTGTATGAAAAGCAGAAAAGGCCTTGGCTCTGTGTAAGCCCTGCTCATCAGTACAAAAACATCTCTGTATGATCAACCCTGAGTTCAACACAAATCCAATACACAGCCCCTTACCAGCCACTGGGAAGAAAATTAACTCTAGCAGCCAAAACCAGCACAGTGCTGAATCTTTAACCTCATGAGAAACTTGGCAAAATCCTGGTCTAGACATAAATACCATTTAGAAAAAGATGCAAGCCTATTTCCAGAAAATTAAATGCACTTCCTTTTCTGATTGTAGACTCGTGCACAAAATAAAATATCAAATAGATATAATAAAATAAAATATCAACTAGAACCCAAGGAAATTTTAAATTGTGCATAAAACAGAAATTCTAACACACATCATGCTTCCAAATTCAAGAAAAATAGTGAAAATGTACTCTTATTATCCCCATGCAGAGTATAGTGCTATAAAAAAACTGCCATATTTACTTCTTGACTTTTTAGAGCATCCTGAAGAAGACTAAATTTACCAGAACAAGATATTTGGCCTATTTTTTACCTTCACTATTCAAAATGGCCATCACTGTCGCAACCCAGAATGTGCCTTGGACACTCTTGGATGTTCCAGGCCCAGGTCAGAAGCATTTGAGACCCTGGAATGCAGCCACAGACCCCTGTGGCTTTGAACCTGATCCATGGAACAATTTACCAACCTTGCAGGAAGAACAAGAAATCACAGAAGTTTAGATATCATAGTAGAAGTAGTCACAAAGTGAAAGGAAGAATTTTTGGTTGCTGTACAGGGGGGTTTTAGGCCTTTCACAGAGGGGTCTGAGTTTTGTACGTGGGGGTCAGAAGGTCTAAGATGGAGGGATTTGGGTGTGCCCTGTCCTCTTTCCTTCTTCTTCCTAACCTCCATGTTCATGGTGATGTTGGCACTCACAGATTGGTTTAGAGTAGAAAGTCACTATTCAATATAGGTGATGGGCATTGGGGAGACTTTACCACCTTTCTGGGCCACAACTTTACAAAATTTAGTAATATTACAATACATCTGGGGAAAAAGTTTAGAAAAGAAAATTAATTTATGAAAGAATTTTTGTAACTACAAGTTTCTACTTCTCTTAGAGCAGCTGTATGTCTTGGCTAAAAAATACCTAGGAAAGAACAATATTTTCCTTCTCTATATAAGGATCCTATCATGATTTTGGAAAAGATACATTGGATAGCTGTACTGCATTTTTTCAATAACATGCCTTCTTAGAAGACATTCCTGGCATGAAATATGTGCGTTTGTTTTCTCTCATATAAACTGTCATAGAAATCAAACAGTTGATAAATTGCAGGTAAGTGATGGTGTTAGTTTGCTAGTTGTTTTTAGGATTATTTTACAGGCTGTAACTGTTGCCACAGAAATGCCTGTATTATACCTTTGTGTTTAGCTTGCAGATTTGTCCAGCTCAGCATAAGTTGTGAAGATTTTACATGTTAGTGATCTGAGTAGAGTTTCATCCTGATGTCCTTAAACTACTCACTGCTGAGGTTACAGTTCCCCAAAGCAGTTTAATTTGCTGTTATTATCATCTTCACAGCATCTCAAGAACTGTATACTATGTATAACTTACTTATTATTTTAGTACCAAAAAGATTCCCATTACCATTGGAAAAGCTTTCATTTTCTTGTCCTCTAACTTTCACTCCCACAAGTATGCATATTTGCTGAAAGTAAACTTTATATGTAAACTTTCCTGCAACAATGTCTATCCCTAGACCATGATGGAGTAAGGGTTTGGATTTAGCACTTTTATCATCTTCTGAATCATTCCCATCTGCAGTGCAAAGTCCCTCACCATCTGTACCGTGCCTGATAACTTATGCAGGCAATACAAATACTTTTCTCTTATTTCTATCAAGGGCATTTTTTTAAACATGAGCCATTTCTCTTGCAGGTCCTAATTCAGCAAAATACAGAACCTATACATAACAATCAACCATTTTTCATCGAATTGAATGACTGTTGACAAATTATCTCAACTTCTTTTGGGAAATGTTCCTCTCTAGGAATGAGACTAGAATGAGATCTTGCACCCTCACACACTGCAGTGGTGGCCCACCACACATAGCCTTTGTGAGCTCTGGCACTACTCAGAAATTCCCATGGCCTTGTGCACACAGGTGGAGAGCCTGTGTTCACCCAGAAAAATAGTCAGAAATTAAGTTTAATGAGAAAAATTGACAGACTGAAATACCAGGAATCTTTTTTAATGTTTAATGGAAGAAATGACAGCTGAGGCACAGGGCATGGTCATTCGAGCACTGTAACCAGCTGCTGCTTACAAGGCTAACCTCTTTCGTCCTCTTATCCTTCTATTTTCTTCTCCAGCCACTCTAAATCCCAAGAGTACCTGCAAGTCTTCCTCTGGCCCCATGGTAATGGGTGTCCACCTTGGCCATGGGGCTAATCAGTTCCTGTAGCTGAGACAGGTTACCCTCAAACTTCTGCCCTGCTTTGTTTGTATGACAATGAATTCTTTATCACAAAACTGTGCTATCCATGATAATTTAGGGTAAATCAAAGCCTTTGAAAATATAAAACTATTATCTTCTGAAGTACAGAGGAGAATAAAGTGTTGCAATCTTAAAAGGCATCAGAACAGAGAAGGAAGAAATGAGATAAGGTGTGCACAGATTATTCCAGTTGGTGATCTGCACAGATCATGTCTATGCTGCTCATGGAGAGAAAGCCTTCCAAGGTAGCCAGCAGCAAAACTATTATCTTCTTCTAATTCAAACATCAATTTTATTCTTACATTGTGCATTGGGTTTGTGTGGCAGGTTTTTGGTAGCAAGAGGGGAACTACATGGGTGGCTTCTGTAAGCAGCTGCCTAAAGCTTCCTCTATCTCGGACAAGAAAATGCCAGATGAATCCAGGATGGACCAACCTGCTGCTGCCAACGCTGGACCAATCAGAAAGGGTGTTACACCTCTGCAATAACATATTTAAAAAGGGGAAAGAATATTGTGCAGAAGAAATTGCATCCAGAGAAGAGTGGAGTGAGACTATATGAGAGAATCAACTCTGCAGACACCAAGGTCAGTCACCAAGGGGGGGCCCAGGCCCAGGGGAAAGATTCCCCTGCAGGCTGCAGTGCAGGATAGGGTGAAGCAGCTGTCCCTGCAGCCCATGGAGTTCCACAGGGAAACAAACATGCACAGGCAGCCCATGTAGGACCACACGAATGCCTGAAGGAGGGCTATGAATCCATGGGAAACTCATGCTGGAGCAGGCTCCTGAGAGGGATCTGCAGACTTGTGGAGAGAGAAGCCCACATTGGAGCAGGTTTCCTGGTAGGACTTGTGACCGTATGTAAGGGACCTAAGCTGGAGCTGCTCATGAGGAACTGTAGCCCATGGGAAGGGTTCATGATGAAGTTCATGGAGAACTGTCTTTTGTGGGAGGGAGCCCATGCTGGGAAGGGGAAGAATCCCTCTCCTTGAGCAGTGGCAGGAACAACTTGTGATGAACCAACCATTACCATCTCCCTGCACTGCTGGGGGAGGAGTTAGAGCTGGGAAAGAGGGAGAGGTGGGGGGAAATTTTTATAAGATTTGTTTTACTTCTCATTATCTTGCTCCAATTTTGGTTGGTAATAAACTCATTTTGTATCTCTAAGTCAGGCCTGTTCTGCCTATGACAGTAACTGGGTCTCTCCCTGTCCTTACCTCTACGTGATTCTTTCAATATATTTTCTTATCCATATCCAGCTGAGGAGGGGAGTGACAGAGCAGCTTTATTTGTAGTAATTTATTACGTATAACAAATATAGAATTAAGAAAATGAGAACATGTGCTGAAGATTAGGATATTGCTGATAGTGGACTGAAGATAAATATCTCACTGCTGGGCTGCATCATATATGTATATACCGGAAAGATATAGTTAAAAAAAATCATGTCAACTTAGATTGTCATAATTAACAGATACTCCAATAACATGGTTGTTAAGAAAATTTCCTGTGCTAAGAAGATAATAAGCCTTATTTTCAAGACCAATTAATCTAATTTCAGTGTCCAGATATTTCTATGCATTTGTCAGCAAGGTTGAATATTTTTCTCATAAGTAGATGTAATTTTCACAAAGAAGTCACCTTCAAATATTCTCTCAAATAGTCAGAATAAGTCGATTTTCTTAAATCTGACATCCCAAGCTTTATATTCTTAGCCTTTCAACCATTTTTTAAAACTTTTCTGATTGTTTTATTAAACTTTTCATGTGTATTAAAAGCAAGTGACATATAGTTGTACAGATCTGAAATTACAAAAGGTAAACAACCCCTGACTGTGCAATATATCTGTACTGGTTTAGCTATGTTTAAATTGAAAGTAATTAATATTAATTCTATTTATTTTAAATAATTATAAGTCTTTAAAAAATGATTGTAATAAATTTTGGAACAATATTGCCTCATTTGGGACATAGCCTATTTCTTAATCTGAATGGAGGATGGATGTTTAACATTTTCCTAAGGGGATTTTCATCATATGTACTGTGAGTTTCTTATTTAATTCAAAACATCAACCACAATGGATGTATACTCACATTTTCATTCTACTAAAAGTTGATTTTTGCTTTACTTCTTTCAATTTTATGATCTACAATTTGCTAGTTCTCTAACAGGACCAAATCTTCATTTGATTTTATTCCTTCTGAAAATGCATTTTGGTTTTCCTTAACTCCATTAGGCATTGGTTTTCTTTCACTTTTGTTTTTCCCCCCTCCTCTGCCTCAGGAATTTTTACCTTATTTTTATTAATTTTTTTGCATTTGCTGAACAATGCTGGAATATTTCAGCACTTGCTTGTTTCTTTAAATTTCATTTATTTATGCCAAGAGTTACTTTAAATTCTATTAAAACTGTTTAAAGTTCAGAAAATCTATATTCAATGAGTGTAGTTAACTTCAGATCCAAGTCAGTATGACTAAACCATAGCCAGTATAAGAATTTCACCTCTGTGGGAAATTCCGTTTTCTCTTCTTTCATACTTTTCCCAGTTCAAAGTCTTATTTCTTTGATCAGATTTCAGATCATCTCGACATCTCTTCTGAAGTCTGTGTCTTCTGAAATGAGGACCATTTTTATCTCTTCATACATAAGCCTTTTTAGTTATTAGTTTTGGAATTTTTTGTTTGTTTTTCTCTTGGTTGGTTGGTTGGTTTTCTTTTAATTTCAATCTCTCATTTTGCTAGCCAAAAATTTCACAGCAAAATTATCACTTCTTCCTTTATTCAGCTTACTGAAATACTATTGATTTAAGTACAGATAGGAAACTACAGCTCTCAAGGAGTTAAGATTAAAATATAGTTTAGACCCCATTCCAAAATACATATGTTGATATGTTGTATTGTGTTTGCCAGTAGATGGAAAAAAAAAAGTGCAGTAAATACATGGGAATTTGGGAATTCACATATCTAGTTGGACTCGTGCAAACTGTCCTCTTGAACCCTTGCTCTATTTGGCTAATATAACTGGAATTACCAACATAAGAAGGATGTGGACTTACTGCAGCAAGTCCAGAGAAGGGCCATGAAGACAATCTGGGGGCAGGAGCACTTCTCCTGTGAGTCTGGGACACCTGGGCTTGTTCAGCCTGCAAAAGAGAAGGCTCCAGGGAGACTTCTTACCAGCCTTCCATTAAGAAGGGATCTTCCAAAAAAGTCCGGAGAGGGATTGTTTGCAAGAGCATGTAGTGATAGTACAAGGGGGAATGGCTCTGAACTGAGAGGGGGCAGGTTAATGTTAGATATTAGAAAGGAAATCTTAGTTTATAAGGGTGGTGAGACACTGGCACAGGTTGCCCAGAGAAGTGTTCGATGCCCCATGCCTGGAGGTGTTCAAGGCCAGGTTACAGGGGTTTGAGCAACATGGTCCAGTGAAAGGTGTCCCTGTCCATAGCAGGGAGGTTGGAATAAATTTTCTTTAAGGCTCCATTCAGCTGATACCATTCTATGAGTCTGTGATTATGCAACAGCGCCATTTGGATTCTGAAATTGCTTTTCTGCAAGTCTTTGTGTGAGTGTATGAAGTGCTGTCATTTCTCAGATCAAGATGTGTTGTTTGTTCATAAATTACACTTTTACAAACATAACATTTTAAATAGTCAGACACCATGTTGGCAGAGTTTAGAAATACTGCTTGAAGAAATACTGAATGTCTGATGTCTTTCAAACACTTAGAATCTCATGAGTTTTAATTGTCTAAAAAAGACAATGTCAATCTCTGACAGTTTCAAGAATTCATGTAGAAAGTGCCCAGATCTTTATCGAATGAATGAATAAATAGCATATCAAATTTTCAATGGCGTTTTATCTTAAACGAACTTTTGATTTAATTTCAACAGTTTTTCCAGAATACTTTGTTCATTCAGAAATTAGAGTTTTCAGCTATTTCTTGAATTCAGACATTGTCAGAACTAACTTTCCTGTGCCATTAAAAAAAAAAAAATCATATGGAATAGGCATTTTCTCATGAGTATTCAGATATACCTGGGGTTTTTTTTGAGCTAGATAGCTTCTTTTTACCTCACTCATACACAGTGCATAAGTTTCTTTTTTACCAGAAGTACTTTGTGACGAAGCATTTGATCGTTAATCTGTGTACAGCCAGAAAAAAGGAAGGCTCATTCCTGCATTAGCAACCTCATTTCCAAAGAGGATTACTCTCATATGCAAAGATCAATGAAAGTATTATTAAATCTCCCAGCCCTCTTCCCTTCCTGTGCAAAGCTGATATTACCAATTATTTTAAATATGTCTGACTCTAATTATAGTGAAATATTTTTGGCATGAAGTGGATGGATGTTTAATATTTTATATCAGCCTGATCTCAGAAGGAGTTCTAAACTATTTAATACCTTAGAAGATGTCATTGGGCTAAAAGGGATCACTTTAATAACAATCCATCTCACTATCATTTTTGTCAACTGTATGTACATTTAATTTTTCTTCCTAACAAATGATTTACCCTCTTTCTGTCTGATAAAACAATGGATCAGTTGACCTTGGGTTACTAAATTTCCATACTTATTTTAATTCTGGAGAATTTGAATAGTTTAATTTATCTCTTACCTCAGAAGGTGCCTTAAACTATTTTCCTCTACCATGTAAAAATAAGTTCTTGTGTCAAATATGCTTGAGCAAAAACATCAAAATACTTATGGCAGCAGAGCATTTGGCCAAACATTTAAAAGATTGTATCATCTGTCGCATGCTTGGATAATTCTAAAGTCAGTGAAATCTAATAAAAAAATGACACTTGAATACAATAAAATAAAACAGTAGCTTTAATGAAATGTATCCAAAATATACAGTTGTGCATAAAGACACAGTTTTGAATTTATACTTTGCAGATAGTCACATCTCAAATGTTGGAGGATGGCAGGAAACAAACAAATAAGCAAAAGACATCCAACCACCTCGTTCAGATAAATGAAACAAAGCCAAAACAAAACAAATCCCATGGATCTTGACAATTATACTTTCATCGTATTTCTTTGATTATATTCTACCGTATTGCCTTCCCATTTATTTAACCTGGCATGTCCTCCCTTGCAAAATACATTGCAACATTTGTAGAAATGGTAATAATTTCCCACAGGACATTTAACATTTTCACCATTTCAGGACTGCATTTTAAATTTGCATTTCCCTGGGGCTGTAATTGTTGAGACAATTGTCCAGATGCATAACTGCAGACAATGTCTGTGGTGTGCAGCTTGAGACGAGGTGTTGTCAATCAAGTTTTAGCATAGTTGTAGTTTATTAGAGGAAATGGGACCAGCTTTGCAACTGAAAATAGGTGCAGCAGGGAGCCAGTGACACCCATCTTGATTTACAGCACATATCTTGCAGAAGATTCTGTGGCATGGTGCCCACTCCAATCACCTTTTGTTAGCTGGGAATTTATGTTAGGAGAAACTCTGCTGGAGAAGAAAAAAAAAAGTTAATGGATCGTCTGAGAATCACAAAATAAATAGAACAAAACTGAACTGTGTTCTATTCTAAATTTTATTCTTAGTCTGTATGCACATTTAGAATACAATTCAATTCTTAATTTTTGAGTAATTTGGGCTGGAAATTTTCATCATTGTCTGCAACAATGATTGTTGTTTAACTAAAGAAGAAAATTAAGTAGTTTTAAAAGGAAAGTCTGATCACACGTATAGTCATCTAGTTATTTTTTTCTCCACTAAGAAAAGGAGAAAAAATGCTATTCTTCCAAATGTAGCAGGTTTGGTATCCTGGCTGTATCAGTAACTGTGTTGCCAGCAGGATCAGGGAAGTGTGTCACGCCCCTGTACTCGGTACTGGTGAGGCCACACCTGGAGTCCTGTGTCCGGTTCTGGGCCCCTGAATTCTGGAAGGATATTGAAGGGCTGGAGCAAGTCCAGAGAAGGATGATAAAGCTGGCAAAAATTCTTGAGCACAAGTCCTGTGTGGAGTGGCTGTAGAGGTTGGGTTTGTTTAGCCTGGAAAAAGACAGCTCAAGGGAGACCTTATCACTCTCTACAGCTCCCTAAGGGGAGGTTCTAACCAAGTGGGGGTCAGTTTATACTCCCAGCCAAACAGCAATGGAACATAATCTCCAACTGGACCAGGGGAGGTTTAGGTTGGACGTTAGAAAAATTTCCTTCACAGAAAGGGTGATTTAGACACTGGATTGGGCTGCCAGGGAGGTGGTAGAGTCACCATCCCTGGAGGTGTTTAAAGAAAGGTTGGATGCAGCACTCAGAGCCATGGTCTAGTTGGCAGGTTGGTCCTAGGCTGGATTCGATGTTCTCAGAAGTATTTTCCAAGGATTCCATGATTCTGTGTGAAGTTAATTAATAACTTAATTTGTGTTTTCAGGGAGAAACCTTTCAATTTCATTGACCTATGCTAACCAACAGCTCTTCTTACAGCAATAAAATGTTTCAAAGGAGAGTTGCAGACTGAGACAAAATAACTTGCTCTAGTAAGAATATAATGAGTCTTTAAATGTGTCCTTCAAGAGATGGATTCTCATAATTTCTTTTTTTCTTTTTCTTTTTTTTTCATAAAGAAGAGGTCAGTTCCTGTATTCTTGAGATGAAAAAAACCATCATCTTCCCAGGAAGAAGGTGATGAAGGTAAGATCCTAGCCTGATAAGAGCAACATTTACTTTCAAGGGATGGGAAGATGAAAGCAGCAAAACATCCAGAGAAATTCATTCTCTTGGAACTGAATATTTGTGTGCCATTTAATTTCCAGAGTAATTTGGTTTGAAACCATTCATAAGCCACAATTTACTTCCTTTTTCTATTACATGTTGCTAAAGGTATTATTATAAAATGATACTAAAAATAAAGGAGTACTTAACTATATTCTTATAACAGAATGTAGATTCTAGCCATTCTACTTTATGGTGTCAGAGTTTTAACACCGTTGGACAATCCTCTGCAGGCTTCTTATAGTGCTGTACTTAGGCTGTAGTCAATCTTTGAGTAGAGAGCATCATGCAAAAGAATGTTGCCTACATGATATTAAATATGAAAAATAAAGAGTTGTTGCAGGTTATTCAGCTTTGTAGGTTTTTCTAAACTTAACTGACATTCCCAGTTCATCTCTGGTAAAAGCACACACACAATATAAGCTGTTTTGTGAATTAGCTGAAATATTAGTGGTTTAGAGCAGTTAATTAATGATTATTCAATGGAATGAATAGTAAAATATTGTTTTCCTGTGTTAGCGTAATTTAGGGAGTAATTTGAGATTGAAAGCTTCTAAGCAGGAGTCTTGAATAATTTTGTTCTCTCAAACTCATTCATGGAGCATTCAGAAAATGTTTCAGTGTTTATCACAACTCTGTTATAAATTCGTAAGTTTGATTAGAGCCAAGGTCATTACCAGTTACTGCATAGCAAAACTGTTGCCAAACTTATTCTGTAAAATAACACGACAGGAGTTTTTATTCTTTCTAGAGGATTATGTAAAAGGAAATTTTTGGTGGCAATGGTCATCAAAAGAATGGCATTTTTTGTGCAGAAGACCATTTCATACTCTGAAAAAGCTCTTTGTTGCGTTTAACATGATCATCTACATTAACAATGAATGCACAGCACTTACAGACAGATGAATGAAGGTAGTATGGCCTAAAAGCTATTTATTTAGCTGCACAGTGTTCCCTGTTGCTCTGGCCACCCAAATTAAAGTTCACAAAGCCAGACACTCTTTGACTTAGTTAATGGTCACATACAGGACAGGCTTCAAGAGAAGTTTAAAAAAAAAAAAAAAAAAAAAAAAAAAAACTACCAAAACCACCAAATCCCAAATTTTCCAAAAGACAAAGATGCCTAAAATACCACATCATTGCTATCCTTTTAACAATTCTAAGGGTACCAAAATCATGATGACAAAAAGGATGATAGAGAATATTTTTCATCATTGAGAGAGAATAAAGTTTTAGGATGGGATTTAGCTACTTTGTAGTACATTTGGTCTATGTCATGGATTTTGGCCAGGTCTTTCTAATTCTCCATGCTTCAGGTCCTGCCAGATATGTATCACACTCATGCTTCCCTTGCCCATCTCTATTATTGTTACCAAGACTATGAAATACATGAGACAGGAAGACATTATTTCAAAAATAATACATATGTCTTTCTCCTGTCCTGCATTGCATAAAGTTCTTTAGAGCAATCTCAATTATTTATGGAGTTTACACATTACCTAGAAGCAGAGCTAGTGTTTATGTAGCCTGCAAAGCCTAAGTATTTCTCGTAGTATTTCTCTTATGAATGTATACCTCGGACTGCTTAGCATTCCATGCTCTGCTGCGTCCTACCTCATTAGTCCTAGAGGAGTATTGGCAGAATAAATAGGAAAGACTCCAAGAATTTTCACTGTTGCAGAGCCACTTCTGCACATCATGCAGATGTGTCCAAATATCTGCAGTGCAGCTTCATGGACTTGGATAAGCCTTTTTCTTTTTTTTTTTTTCTATTTTTTTTTTTTCTAGATAGAGAACTGAAAAGAAGTCAGTATTTTATTTTGGTTGCCTTTTGGATTTCTGCTTATTTGTTTCTCTCTTAAGTAGCTAAATGGAAAAATATAACTCAAATACAGTGGAATTCTGTCTGCCATTTAGTGAGCAGTACAGAGAACTTCTACTTCACAGCAAAATTCTCTGCATACTGGACTGTCCCATTCACAGATTACCTCAAAAACATTTCACCTCTGATTCTTGTAGGAAAGGATCACACAGATGTTTTCAAATGATTTCTAATAGGACACCTTAAATATTGTTCTATAAATGTATTATTCAAAATATAAAATTTAATCTTTTACTCCTCTACTTTCATGGAAGTCTCTCAAACATGTCTGAGAGTCTTAGCCATTCAAATTGTTTATTATTAGATAATGCACGAATTTTGGCTCCAAATATATGGAAGATGAACATTTCAGTTCAGCATAGAAACCAAGATGAGGTTCATAAAACTATTCAGGTTTCTATCTCTAGAGCTCAGACTCTGCAGAGAGGTCAGCTGCTGTCAGCTGCAATCACGCAGCCAGAAACCTGCATCAGCCAGTGCAGGACAGAGAAATCAACAACTTGGGAATGAGCCAGTCTATTTTGTTTAGGAAAAACTTGAAAAAGCATAGAGGTATGCACTTGAAGGGACTTCTGCTAGCATGCTGTAAATGCATACTTGAAGAGTGTTTACACACTGTAGTTATTGACTTCTGAAAAACTGAGAACAAATTTCTAAATGTCACTGTAGTCATTTTTAGAAAAAACAAACCTAGGTAACAGGAAGAATTAAAAAGCAAAGTTTTTTTTTTTTTTTAATATACATATTTAATATGAAGGAGATCCTCCAACAAGTTATTCTTTTAGAAGCTCTTCACGTTATCAGAAAGGAGAAAATAAGGAGACCTTGGTGCTACAATATAGAGAGGGAATCAGCCCACACTGTACATGCATACAGGCATGGACACCTCTGATCTGATCCTGCCTGGAGCTAGACTCCCAGTCCATCGCTGTCCAAGACATTTTCATGGAGATAATAGAGTCACTAGCAGATCACTAGGTGTTTAACCTGGTTTTGGAGTGGCATGTAAATAGGAAATAAGGTGGGAGAATCTAAGGCATCTAGAGTGGTCCTGGAAGGCACAGCTTAGGTTTAGCAGATCTCAAATCAAGGTGTCTGCATGTGCTTCCACGTATGTGTGGACTTCATGTGCCTGATGCCCTTTTTCACACCTTTCCTAGTTCAGCTACCCCCAAAGCAGAATACAGTTCATTCAGTTTCTGAGTCATACCAGTCAGGGTTGCATAAAGATCTTGGATTCCCTAGGGTCTTTCAGAAAACATTAAATTCCTCTAGGCAGCTAATTTGAAATCTGAGTCTTCATGTGGTTTAGGTTCTATAGAGTTCAATGGAGATGTTGCTGATGCAGTAAGCAGATTATTTTATTGTAGACCAGACCCAGCTATCTCCTTTAGTGTGAGCTGAAATATGCTACAGACTATAAATTCACTGAGTAGCTCTTCATGACTTTATCAGGAGCTCAGAACTGTGGAGGCACATATGACTCTAACATGAGGTGTCATAGCTTTTACCAACTTCATATACTTGTGAAATGGTGACAAGATTAATAAGTAATAATGACAATTAAAAAAAAAAGAAAAAAGAAAAGACCAAAGATCAAAGAACACATTCCCATACATTTGCTGCTTACAAAAAATAGCCCCATGGGACTTGATGTGGTGACTGCTTCTCGATTTGTATTTTCAAGAAAGGACATCTCTGCTTGTCAGAAGTCTAACAAAGAATTCAGTCTCATAGACATGACAGTGTCAAAACTGTAACTCACTTTTATCTTTTAAGACTTGTATGTATCTTTCATATACCATATATATTTCCAGGAAAATCTATCACCCTTCATCCTTTGAAGCATGTGACCTTTCGTTCAGCATTTTTTGGGCAGATAAATTCTATGGAAAAGAAAACAAAATACATTTAAATCACATTGCCTGGTAAGGAATATGTACTTAGCTACTGCATTACATGCCATAGAACTGTAAGATTTTAGTAGAAGAAACTAGTCTGTGGCTTTATAAAACATTTTTTTTTTAATATAAAAAGAGCAATAAAAAATTTAAAACTTATTGGTACTAATGAAAAAATAATGAGGTTGGTTTTGTCTATTTCATTCATAAGTAGATAAATTTAGTTGAAAAGAATTAGATTGCAGAACAGAGTTCTTCATACAATAATATAATCAGTATAACATGCACAATTTTGGATTCCTAATGCTGCCACTAAAATATCATTGTGATGTGTCAATGGACATTCAGATTTAAGAAGAATGCCCTAATTAGCTTGTAATTATGTAAATATGTTTTTTTAAAATAGCAAACAAGTTATCAGGTGATGAGTTAAAGGCAGTTGCTTTCCTCACTTCTAATAATTTTATTAAGTATTCATAGCTTGCACATTATGGATTCAGACTACTTATAGCTTTGATATACAATTTAGCATTAGGTGGTTGGAGTGCTATCTTTGAATTTATCAGATGAATTGCTTGAATTTAATTTGGGCAGAAAGACACCTATTGAGGAAACTATTTTCAGTTAGGCAATGAGCTGTTAACAGTAATGTTTGGAATAAATACATTTTATCAGCATTTACAAAGGCACCCTACTAGGTAGGAAGCAGAATAGTACATTTCATGGTGCAATGTAATTTCTTTGCCCTAAAAATAGCATATTTTTCCTCTTTCAAATTCAAGAATCTTGTAGGGACAGTGTTACATTTGTTTTGCCTCCAAGTACAGTTGCAATACTTTAAAGGGATAACATTTTGCAAACAAAATTTATTTCTCTACCTCAAAGAAACAAATGTATAAAGCAGTTCTCTTTTAAAAATATATATTTGGCAATGTATATTTTGGAACATATAGATTTTTTTTGTAGGTGTTTAGAAAGAAAGGGAAAAAATATGGTATTGTAAGGTACTATAAACTATAGATCTTCATGAACAGTCTGTGAAGGCACTTGAACTCCATGGCATTGCAAAAGAGATGCTTGTTTTTCTCTTAGATGATGAAAACTTTGACACAGATGCAGCCTTGGAAACATGAATGGCAAGAAATCTCAGAAGACTGAATGCTTGAGACAGGAGGTTCAAATAGTGCAGTATTTAAATTGTGATATTTAAATATATCTTGGTATGAAAGAGTTAGAAGAAGCTAACCAAGTGTCACAAAGTCTGAGGAGATAAAGACGGGCCAGCATCCGCTGCTATACAAACTACTGGTGACTTGGACTTCAGCACTTTTTTTTACCTGTAATCCAAATCCTTTTGTATGCAAGTACATGAAACAGTATGGTCAAACATTTTGTTCTGCACCATGGACCCTAGCAAAAATAATGTAATTGAAATAAATAAATATAATTAAAATTAAAAAATGAAAAAAGTAAGGAATACAGAAATAAAGACTTTTAATTCAATCTTTTTTCTAACTCTTGAAAGCACAGTCTAGCAAAATTGCTGAAGGTTTTTAAAAAACAAAGTACCAACACAAACAATGCTAAAGTGCTGTAAAACTCATGTTTTGTATTTCTAATTTTGAAAATGCCAAATTACTTGGTAAGATAAGACACTGTAGATGTCATATTCACAGAGGTCTGCAATTCATTACACTTCCTATATACTTTTTTACATATACTTAAGTAGAAACTGGGGCACAAAGCTCATTGTCAGTCCAGCAGTCTTTCAGATCTGAATATATGAGCTTAATGTGTGTTAATCTTACAGCTATGTTATGTTTTATTTTATGTTAATTTTGAAGAAATTAAAATATTATTTCATATTGTCTCCAAATTTTGTGTACATCATGCATATTATTACCTATGATCTCAGTGAATATGACAAATATAATCACAGAAAAAGTCTAGGAGAAGAAGCAGCTTACTGCTTTTATCTTATTACTTTTGTGAGAATCTTTATTGATTGGTGTTTGTTCTTGGTCTGTGTTGCAGTTACTGTACTGGATTTATTGAATTACAGGTAAGACTAGGATGATTCCCAGCTAAATGATTCACTGCCATATTTACATGAAAATTGTAATTTTTTTTTTTACACCATAATTGTCAGGTAAATGAATCTATCACAATGGCAGTATACAAATGGGTATTAGAAAATATGTATAATGTTGTTACAAGGATCTTTGTGGCCCTTCTCTGAACCCTCTGCAGCCTGTCCTCACCTCTTTTGTATAATAGGGACCAAAACTGAGCACAGCATTCCAGATGTGGCATGACAAGCACTAAGTAAAAGGAATTTCTAAGACACAGCATCCTGTGTAGGCTGGCACTACAGTGTGGGAGCAGTTTATCTCTTTCTATTTTTGCTTTCTTTACATCCTTGTGGGTGTTTGTCTTTTCTAACATGTCTGTTGTTCGCTTTCTGTAAGCTTCTTTTCTCTTTTTTTTGTTTTGTTTTCATTGAACCAATACTCAATTTTTGGTTTTTTTTTTTTTTACTTTTTTATATGCCTTGGAAATGAATAATTAGCAAAAAAATAACCTGAAAAATTACCATCATATATTCAATATATGCGTATGAATAAATAAATAAAAAGTAGGGGAAAACAATGGAATACAAGAACATATTACAAATAATAGGCTTGTAAAGCTGAAGAAAACAGAACAAGCAACCAGAAGGATGAAATTCTAGTGAAATAAAATTCTTGTATTGAAAAGACTACTCCTGTATAAGAATTTTATTTTAAAAGTGTAGTTCTTCTTAAAAATATTGGTTATAAATGACACCAAAAAGCTGTCATGCCTAAACAAATTTGGGGAAGACCATTTGAAAATAGAAAGTCTTATTTAAGCAAAAGAAACTAGATACAAATACTGTAACTGTAACTTAATTCTAAATTGTGTTTTACTAGAATGGGGAAAAAGAGACTTTGAGAAACATTCTCTCCTAGGAAAATATTTTACCCCTATAATAATGTATTCAAACAATTTCCAGTACCAAAACCAAGAAGTCTTCCAAGATTCTTTATGGCCGAAGATATGTTTGAGTAAAAAGAAGCCATAGGACAAAACTAAAATGAACTAACCACTTCACTGTGCAAAAGTTTAGGAGCATCACACATTAAAGTTTATTGTAGCAGAAGTCACTGCTCAGGAGCTGTCTCATATGAAATGTTAATAAAAAGAATTTTCAAATAAATTAATGAAATAAATACCAGCAAAATTCTAGAATCAGATGGTATTCACATAGAGTTCTAAGGAAAATGAAATATGAAAGTGCTGAGTTATTAACTATAGTGTGTAATTTATCACTTGAAATGTCCTTTGTACTGGAGGAATGGCAATCCTTTGTACTGGAGGAATGGCAAATGTGATACAAATTTTTTAAAAGGGCTTTGGAGAACTATAAAATGGAAAGTCTATATCTGCACTCAGCAAACTGTTGAACTTGTAGTGGAGAATAAATGACTACATATGATGTAGTAGAAAGTCAACACAGATTCTGTAGTTATGCTGCACAAACATAGAGCAAATTTAGATAAAGAAGGTGATAAAGGTGATAGAGATAACTATTGATATATCTACTTGGTTCTCATAAATAATTTTGAAAAAGCACCTCTGTAAAAGAGGGTGCTGTGGTAGAAGGGATAAAGTCTTCCTGTAGTCATTAATATGTGGTTAAAGAAAAATAAACTGTTGGAAAAGATGGTTGCTTTACCATTATGGAGAGATCCTTGGGAGTTGAAGCTATTCAACATATCCCTGAGCAATCTGGAAAAAATTATTATGGTAACCCAGTTAATTGACACAGTGTTTTTCAAGGAAGCAGGAACAATAATTCAGTATGAAAGTTTATGAAAGATATTGTAATAGTGATTGAGTGAGGGATGAAATGCCTGAAGTAATTAAAGCAAAGTCATATGAAATCAGAGGTTCTATACTAGCTATTTGCATTGGGAAAGATTTAAACAGTTGTGCTTAGATTTGCAAAATATCAGATAGATGCTCCAAAATTAATAGGAAAGGAAGAAATAAAAGCCACCATGATATGTCTTACTGTATAAATCCATTCATCACATTCCTTGCGTGGTTCTTCTCGCACAGCACACTCCTGGAGAAGCTGGCAGCCCACGGCTTGGACAGGAGCACTCTTTGCTGGGTTAGGAACTGGCTGGATGGCTGGGCCCAGAGAGTTCTAGTGAATGGTGCTGCATCCAGCTGGGGCCAGTCACCAGTGGTGTCCCTCAGGGCTCTGTGCTGGGACCAGTTCTATTTATTATTTTTATAGACGACATGGATGAGGGCATCGAGACCTTCATTAGTAAATTTGCAGACACTAAGCTGAGAGTTTGTGTTGATCTATTGGAAGGAAGGAGGGCTCTGCAGAGAGACTTAGATCAGTTGGATAGATGGGCAGATTCCAACAGCATGAAGTTTAATAAGTCTAAGTGCCGAGTTCTACATTTTGGCGACAAAAATCCCCTACAATGTTACAAGCTGGGGACAGTGTGGCTGGACAGTGTTCAGGCGGAAAGGGACCTGGGTGTGCTGGTCGACAGCCGGTTGAATATGAGCCAGCAATGTGCCTTGGTGGCCAAGAAGGCCAATGGCATCCTGGCCTACATTAAGAATTGTGTGACCAGCAGAAGTAGGGAGGTCATTCTTCCCCTTTACTCTGCACTGGTGAGACCACATCTTGAGTGCTGTGTCCAGTTCTGGCCCCTCAGTTTAAAGACGTTGAGATGCTTGAGCATGTCCAGAGGAGGGCAACAAGGCTGGTGAGGGGCTTGGAACACAAGCCCTATGAGGAACGTTTGAAGGAGCTGGGGTTGTTTAGCCTGGAGAAGAGGAGACTTAGAGGTGACCTTATTGCTCTCTACAACTTCCTGAAGGGAGGCTGTAGACAGATGGGGGTCAGTCTCTTCCACTGGGCAGCAACTGACGGAACAGGAGGACACAGCTTCAAGCTACATCAGGGAAGGTACAGGTTGGATATCTGGAAGAAATTTTTCACTGAAAGAATAATAAAGTACGGGAATTGTTTTCCCAGGAAGGTGGTAGAATCACCATCTCTGGATGTGTTTAAAAAAAGACTGGACATGGCACTTGGTGCTATAGTCTCATTGAGGTGTTAGGGCATAGGTTGGACTTGATGATCTAAGACGTCTCTTCCAACCTCATTATTCTGTGATTCTGTGATTCTCCAGGTATTTATTATTCTTCTATATCAGGAAGGATACAGTACAGCTATACACAGTATGGGAAAGAGAATCAAGTGTGAAATGGGTTTTGACTGTGAAGAGACAAAAAAGAGCTCTCCGGTTTACCAAATAAACAACTATCACAGGATACAGCTGCATATAAAATCATGAAATCCAGGGAAAATGTAGTCAGGCTTTATTATGCTGTAGTACACAAGAAGGACAGTAACATTTCCATCTTTTTCTAAACAGTTGCTTCAGCTCAATGTAGTTTTCAGTGAACTTTCTGACCAGTTTATTTTGAGATATGAAGATCTGACAAGCTGAAGGTACTGTTTGATTTCAGACTACTTTATAGTTTCTGAAAGATTTCCTGGCGTTAATTCCATATCTTTCTAAGCTTTCCCAGTCTAGCATGCCTGACCTGAAGAACCATGTCTTTTGGTACAATGATCTGACCATACTGTGCTCATACACTCCATCTTCCCTTAAGGCAATCAATATACCACCCTCAGTGCAGTGGGATTATTTTTAAACCACAAAGGCCACTAATTCCAGATAAGGCTTCTTTTTGAATTTGGAGCTTATTAAGCAACATGAAGGGAAAAAAGCTAACGAAACTTTAAATGCAAACCCCATCTGAACTTTCTATCCAGACAACAAACAGAATGAATTATTAACCAAAAGTGATGTTAGATAACCGGAATTAGCTTATTTGCTTAGTTTTAACACATACAGGTTAAGAAGATACAAACCTATTAAGATAAGAACAACTAATTTTTTTCCAGTTTGCAAAAGGGATGTGTGAGTGGTGGTTGACAGCTGGCTCAAAAGAGGGGATCATTCTGCTGTATTCATCATTGGTGTGGCCTCACCTTGAATGTTGTGTGTAGTTCTGGGCCCCACCAGTTAAAAAGGATGTAAATGTCCTTCCCTGCCAGGGAGGGAAGGAATGAAGCTGGTGAAGTCTTATAAGACTTGTCTTAGGAGACATGGCTAAGAACTTTGGGGTTACCTAGTTTGGGGGAAAGGAGGCTGAGAGGTAACCTCATTGCCCTCTACAGCTTTCTGAGGAGGGGAAGTGGAGAGTGAGATGCTGATTTCTTCCCCTTGGGTTCCAGAGATGGAATATGTGGGAACAGTTCAAAGCTGCATCATCAGAGGATGTTTAGACTGGACATTAGGAAGCATTTCTTTACCAAGAAGAGAGTGGTCAAATAGTGATAGGCTTCCTGGTGAAGGTGTTTGATGTCCCATGGTTCTCAGAGATTAAGAGACATTTGGTCAATGCCTTCATCAACATGTGTTTACTTTTGATCAGCCCTGAAGTGGCTGGGCAGTTAGAATATAATAGATTCCTGTTAGGCCTCTTCCAGCTGAGCTATTCTATTCTATTCTATTCTACTCAATTGCAAATCCAGGTGTGTCTATAAAACTTCTAATTAATACCAGTGGAAAAAAGCTTTCTAAATTTTGGACAGGTTTTGAAATCAGACTGTTTGGCTGTGTCATTCAAGGCACTGCAAATGGGAGAAAGCATAGAAGATTTTATAAAGGAAATGTTGATTTTGCTAGAGGAATAAAATGGAATTTCTGATGCTCTTTGTTCACTGTCTTTATTTTAGGTCTGAAAAAACCTTTCTAGCTCTTTCATTGGAAGTAAATGCATAATGTAAGAAGAATTGCTAGGATTCTATCTCCTACAACTGCATTAATAATTTTTACCTACCTAAACATATCTACTGTTTAAGCTAAAGATCTCCTGGGTGAATATCAGCATGTTGGCATCCTACCACTGAAATACTTTCTCCTACTGAGTAATAAATTATTCATTTGGATATGTCAGCATATGAGCCACTTTGCAGTCTCATTTCAAATTAAATTGAAAGCTTTTATACAATAACTATTGATGTTAACATGGTAGGTTCTCAGCACTCTGTGAAGGTTTACATTCTCAGCCATATTACTAACTTTCTTGGAAAATAAAAAGCTTTTGTTCCTAAATATGTAATTAGAAGGAAAAAAGGAAGGAAGATGATAGGTTCAAAATTGAGTGTTTTATTTATTTCTACTGTATAGCTCATAGTATGTTTTTGATACAACATTCTTGGTAGTAAAAATAGATAAAGCATGCACAACTAAATTCTAGAACCGGCAGTTAGGTAAAATAGCCAATCTAAAACAAAAAAAACCACACCTATAAAAGGCAAAGATGTCATTGAAAAGGTGAAAACCCAAACATTTCCACACATATATTTTTCTAGGCGAAGAGTAATTTTTAATGCCAAAAGGATGGAAAAAAAATCCGATCTATGAGAAGAGGAAAAAAGTCCACCTCAACTCTACAAATTTGGTATTAGCTTCCAATTCAAATTTGTGAGCAGGATGGAAGTGGTCTAGTGAGAATTACCCGCTTTAGAAGCAACTGTTCACATCTTATATAAATGTAGTCAATCGTGAAGGCCTGAGACGAGTTAAAAAAAAGAAAAAAAACAAATCAAGAAAAAGGGAAAACTCACCATGTATCAAGAATAGGAGGATTCCTTCTTTGTCAGAAGGCAACCAATAAAAACTCCAACGAACAGGTTGAATAGTTTGTGAGTGCAATGGAGATCACTTAAGGACTAGTCCAAGGTAACAACACAGTAGAACTACCCCACCTTCAGATAATCCCTTTTTAAAGTATATGCACTGTTCTCCCTGAATTTGCCAAGTTACATCTTAAAATGTATTTAATGCCTTGCTCCCACCATTTTAATTAAAAGACTATTCCACTACTTGAATTATTAAAATCCCATTTTTCTAATGCCAAAATATTTCTATACATTTTTTTTCAAAAGGAGGTAAAATACAGCATAATCTCCCTTCTAGGCTTGTTTTGATGAGGCTTAACTGAGGCATTGCCAGTGAAAATGTAATTATGATTCTCTGCCTTTTTTGAGAACAGGTGTGTTTTAATCAACACCAGAAGTGTAGCCATACAATTTAAATAAACAACCAAGATTTTTAAAATCCATTGTTAGATGAAATTAGTAGTAATGTACAATAATATTTATGAGACATATGAAGAAAGGCAGTATGAAAATGTTGCATGCAGCATGTATTCTTAGGCAGAACATGCATGTGTTGAATGCAACAAAAGGCACACTGTGTTTGTACCAATAAGACAGAAACCCATGTTTATCTCAGCCATTAAGGAAAGGGCCTGTTGCACTGCAGCAAGAGCAGAGTTGTGGAAAAAAGGTATCAACAATCAAAATTAGCTTCAAAAACATTTCCAAAGTTGGGGAAAATGACCTGATTATATTATCTGCTAATATCTCATATTCTGTCTGGTCTTTATAGCATTTTTTCCACTCCAATTGCCTAAAATCAATTGAGATTTGTTCTGAATATTTTTCCTGGGTAACTAATCATCTAAAATTATACACTGGGGAGTAAATGGACCTCATACTCAGTTCCACAGAGAAATCAGCTAGTGGGTGGGACAAAATGTAATGGCTAAAGAAAATTATATTCACAGTCTCACAGGAACCTTTAGGAGATTAAGGACTCTTCTCTCACAGTATGTACATACTGGTTAACACTTGTGGAATTATCCTTGACTGCCTAAGAAAGACAGAAATTAGGCCTTTGATCTTGCCAAAATTTGTAGTATTCTCTTAAGCATTAGAACTAATTTAAATTTATACTTTATTTTCTCATTTCAAAATAATCTCAGGGTCAGGGTTTTTTAAAATTATTATTTGTTTGGTTTTTTTGGTTTTTTTTTTTTATCAGTTAAAACTTTGAGGGATACTTCAGGAGAATGGGAAAAAATCATAAGAAATTGCAAAATATGTGGGAGTGAAAAGTATTGGTTGTTTTTTTTTAAATTCCTAACAGAATTTGTTGACCTGTTTCCACTTAGCATCTCAGTATCCTATTTTCTCTTCTGAACTGACTATGCAATATGTTTTTGCTAAATTACGCTAATCTTGCCTATAAGATAAGCAACATCACAAAAAAAATAAAAACATATTTTGAAAGTCTCATCTCACTTGCAAAATATGCCCTTTTTGTTGGCAACTGGACGTATCATTGAAAGTTAATTTGCTATTTATTTGGGAAGCAGTTTGCAGTTTAATAGATTTGTAATTTAATATGCCACAGGAAATAAGGTTGGTTCTGTGCCTATTTCCTAGAATGTCCTGAATATTGTTGTTTTGGATCTTAATAAGAGAAATTTTTGTATAGATTATAGAATTTTTGTATAGATAGCAGCAAGTACTCGTCTAGATATTCAGTAGATGGACATTTTCTAGTATTTTTCCGGGGTAACTCTCTTAACTTGTTCTGTAAGTTGGAATAAAATGGAGAACTTTGCTAGAATATGTAATTATTATTCAAGAGAAAGACCAAAGAATGATCTTTGGTATCTTTGTTACCTTTTACCACTTGCTATAATTATTTCTATATGTAACTATTGGCACAAAGCTCTCAAAAACCCATGTATTACTATGATTTGCAACCTTAATGTTTTCAGTCTCTTCACACTATGTCCAAATGGAACCATTCATGAAAACTTTGCTTTGACTGATGATTATCTTGAGGTCAAAGTTATTTAAATAAAATCAAACTGTACCATAGTATCTCACCTATTAAGTCCTGAAAGTATTATAATGTGGACATACAGTACAAAAATTTTAAAATATTTTAAAGAAATGAAAGTTGACTGTATCTCTCATGAAAAGAAACTAGAATTCATCTGGAGATCAAATACTGGAAGAATCCAAGTTTCATTATCCACACCCTCACTCTCTTCACTGCACTTCTAGACTTGTTCACATTTTAATCATTTGCTGTAAATTTTTTGTTACTTAAGGTACTCTTTCACTGGAGTGATCCCTAAACCTGACACAAACACCAAATAAAAGCATAGGAAAATCTGCACCTTTATCTCCAACATGCATTATGTATTAAATCTCAAAAGGCAGTTCTTACTAAATCATGGAAACACCACATTATTTTATTATCAAAAGATTCAGCTTTTTCACAACTGACAGAAAAAATAAAAGTTTTTTAATCTTCTTACTCCTCTTAGAACTGTAGAAACAAACCAACTCTCACAGAATACCCAGGTCTCTGTCTAACTCATTTGCCAGTAGCAGAATTATTAAATCGTGCAAACAATGGCCCCAGCTTACTTCTCTTCGTTGCAGCCAAGGGCAGGATTTGAAAAGGTTACACACAGAGTCATGGGGTAGTGTAAGCATTAAAATTGTCTTTCTTATCATACTGAATAATGTAGAAGGCTGTAATGAGAATTTAATTTGCAAGGCAAAAAGGAAGGCAACAGGATCACCAACAGAACTCGATTTTATTCAGATCACAAAACTCAGTGAGAATTCAGTAGTGAAATTTTTTGATATTTTTCCTAAAAATCAAAAATCAGACAACTTCAATGAACTGTGATTAAGGGCAGTATTCCATAACTGATGTCCTAAGCCTTTACAGCTTTATCATCTGTAAGTTGCTGTATTAGAGCTCCCTTTAATTTCACTAAGGAACAGCAAGTAACAACTGTAACCAATATAAAGAAACATAAAACACAAGAATGGAGATGAAACGAAGTTCTGCTTTACCTGCAGAACATCTGAATATCAAACCAAGGCAAAACAAAATAAAGCCCATATGCTTCTGGCAAGAATTTCTGAGCCACTTTTCTTAACGCTGTAATTTTTTTCTGAGCTCGTTTCCTACTGTTTCTAAGTTTCAAAAATGCATATCAATAAAAATTTTGGCAGAAATGATATGATATTAGCTGGAAATAATTCAGACAAACTAAGATTGGATAAGGAAGTATCTGATGAATGTTATACACTTTTTGACTAACTGCAAGGTTCTATGATTTTTGACAAGGTGACAAGCATCTGAAGCCAGAGGAGATGTAAAGTACTTCAAGGTTCGGGAATAAAAATAATTGAATGTCTTGTAGTTGAACTTTTTCAGAGGTGTCCAGGCTTCTTTTACTCAATTCCCCAGGCTCAGAAAGCCTTGCTTCACTGTGGGGATAATAGGAGAAGACAACTGTATTTCCCCAATTTTGTCTGGATCATGCTTCAGTGTTCATATTCTAGCTTTGCAATAAGTCAGGCAGAGGGATAAACAACAGTTTTACTAGTATTAGTCACATTCCTCTCTGCTATTCTGATTTATCTGTCTGAGAGCATTACCTGATGTAGATTAGGCCTTCAAACAGAGTGTCTGAGCCTTCACTGGGTTACTGTCTGGTCTTCCCTTTCTTTTTTTACTTTCTTTTTTAAGTGAGAGGTTTCCCTCTCACTTCAGTCTGGGATGCAGCTGGCAAGAGGCAGAAGGGGATGATGTTTTCCATCTCTCACCTCTCTAGCCAGGTACATGTGGAGGACTAAACTCTCCCTTTCAGACTAAGAAATCAATTTATTATTACTGTGCATTTACATAGTGCCAGGAAACAGGATCTCCATAGAATCTCTAATGTACATGTATAATGAATATGAAATCAAGATGCTAACTGTCAGAGGATTCCAATCTATTAAGAAATCATATTCTTGAATATTGCCCTTTTTTGTCAGATGACTTCTATTTTCCATTTCTTATAACTAGTTTTTGTTTGATTTTCATTTGCTTGTTTATATTTCTCCTCAAAACTTAACACTGAAATGCAATTCAATACTTATTAAACCATTGTATTTACATCCCTTGAGTTGTGGACTATTGGAAGATTGAAGACAATTATGAAATTATTCGCATTTTGTCTGTGTCTCGGAACACACACCATTCTCCTTTGATCCTCTTTCCTTAAGGCCTTTACTTTTAGATTGACAAAAGGGATAAACAAAAAAAAAGTCAATCAAAACTTCATAAGTGATTAGAACACACAATAGTCATAATTCTCTGGTCACCCTCTGTAATAAAACAGCACTGTGCAGTAAATGACAAAGCATGCAGGTTGGATTGGTTTCACAATGCTGACAAGAATATTGTTGAAGGATGGGCACCCTTAGAAACTCTTTTTAATATAGATTTAACTTACAAATATTCTTCCGTTTAGGTTTAATTCTACTATTTTTTTCTAATACATTTCTTTCCTTACAATGAAATACTAAAAATAACCCACAAAAAAGCCCAAACAAACATTAAAAAAAATCTCCCCTCCCAATAATAATAAAAAAAAAAATCCAAGAAACCATACACAAAAAACTCTTGGAGCCAGAAACCTTATGCCTAGATATAATTCTAATCTCATAGTCAGGTAGAACCACATTTTAACTTGTCTCCACATATCCCCTACACATCATTTTTTATATATAAATTATTAATCTTCCACCCAAAATTCTTTCATATTAATTATTCTTTTCTCCTAAGCCCTTCCTAAATCCATGCACCAAGTCAGTACTAGTACAAAAAATAATGATGCAAAATATAACTCAAACTGTAAATTTAAATGCAAAGTTAGAAGTTATAGGCAGTAGGATCAAATGAAAATTATGTTTAATTCTTTCAGTCAGAAAAGATATAGAAACTTGTAGATATATTTTATTGTGTAGTTAATTCATTATGAAAATGCAAATACATTGAGTTCTACTGAATGAGACAAGTAGGAGAATGAGAAAGTATATAGAATAAGGGAAATAATTCCCTTGTGAAAGATCACTTTCAAAATTCCCAAGAATCCCTATGCACCAGCAGAAACCTGATTCAGTCAAGTCTATAAAATGGGTGGATATGCAATATACAGTGAATTATTCAGATGTGTATCATCATTTTTAAGTACTGTGTTACTTTGTGCCACTTAACAATGTGTGCACGAGGAGAGGATCCCTACTCTGTTCATGTTCTGGCCATTCAAGTAAAAGACAATTTGGAAGTTTTCTGCATTTTTTGAGTTTGTGGTTAAATTAACAATACATTTCTTAAAGAAATTTTCCAGCAGAAATACTGGAATATAAAACTATCTTTTTTTTTAATAACAGAATGTTAATTTCAGAAAAAAATAAAACCAGAAAACATTCCCATATAAAACAGAAAAACACATATTTCATGTCAGAGTAAGGGGCATGGACAAAACTATTTTGAATTGACTTGAACTAAATCTTTCAACCAAAGACTCAACAAATCTAAAATAGATATAGTTACATGGGAACATGTATTATTTAATGGATTATGGAACATGGATTATTTAATTCTAAGAGAGCATAAGTTTTTGTTAGACATTTATCAGTAGGTAAAATCACAGTTGCCATCAAAAGAACAAAATAATTAGAGTACTACACATAAGCCAAGGCTGATTTTCTGAGCCCTCATTATTCAAAATACACAGATAAGGTGTTTTTTTCTGAGCATTAAGAAAAGAATGGCCTGACCCAGGAAAGAAAGTAGAAGAATGAAGTAGCAGAGGAGGACAAGGAAATATTTGGATGGAGTAGTTTTTTCTGTTACCTGAGTTTATATAATATCTGAAGAAGAGCCAAAAACTATACAAAATTTAGGCATGTATATGAATGTGCTTAGATATGCTTGTCTATGTACAAAATATTTGTGTGTGCATTTATAAATACATAAGCCAAGGCTGATTTTCTGAGCCCTCATTATTCAAAATACACAGATAAGGTGTTTTTTTCTGAGCATTAAGAAAAGAATGGCCTGACCCAGGAAAGAAAGTAGAAGAATGAAGTAGCAGAGGAGGACAAGGAAATATTTGGATGGAGTAGTTTTTTCTGTTACCTGAGTTTATATAATATCTGAAGAAGAGCCAAAAACTATACAAAATTTAGGCATGTATATGAATGTGCTTAGATATGCTTGTCTATGTACAAAATATTTGTGTGTGCATTTATAAATACATTTCTACATACTCATACACATATTTTTATCCACATATGTATAAACAAAATAAAAAAACCCCAACAAACAAACAAACAAAACCCCCACCCAAAAAAAAAAAAAAAAAAAAAACCAACCAAAACCGAACCCAAACCCAAACCCAAAACCAAAACAAAATGAGAATGGTGCAGAAGCAATTAGTACTCTACTTGGAAGAAAATAATTTTTCTCATGAGTGAACAGGTAAATTGGGTGGGTAACCAGAAACAATAAAAATCCAAACAGGATACTAAAATGTCCTGGATGAACTGTAGGAATCAAAAGGAATTGCACTGTAGGAATCAAACTGTGGGGGCTAAAGCATGTATCTGGGTTATCCAGGTCAACTGCCTTATCCTCATCCGTCTGCACCATGAAGGATCTGTTTACAATCAAATACTGATATATTTCCTCTTTTGCAGCCACCACTGAATTTGCAGAGATGGCAAAACTGACAGTCAGTGTCTTCTAAGGAAATTCCAATTACTGGCAGGTACAACAAATGCATAATTATGAAAAAACTAGAAGAGTAAATTACATGTGTGTCAGGATAAATCATTAATTTTCCAGCTATTTTTTCTGCTTTGGCACAGCTTATTTTTTAAAATCGTGACATATGAAAGTGTGAAGAAAAATCTTAAAGGATTTTTTTTATTTAAAAAGATAGTCCATAGATAGAAAAATGACAAGCTGTGTAATAAAATGCTATTCTAACAAAATATCAGACTGATTAAAAATACCAGGGGAACAGAACATTGTTTCATAAGGCCCTCTTTTCCATGTGGATCGTTAGTGTGGGAGAAAATCCTTGTAATTCTTTGCACTGCTCCCACACATACGCCTACACATATCATCACTTGACTTTCAAACTAACAATAGAAGTGTTAGTAGAGCTATCACCATCTGCAGAATGAACTGTGCATTTTTAAGGCTGCAATAGTCTCAGACATTAACAGTAGTAGTCATATAGAGGGTAAGTAATACCCTCTTTCCACAAGAACCATGTAGGGGTCAGTTGATGTATTTCCCCATAAAATCACAAATATAAGTTCCTTTACATGAAAAAAAAAAAAAAGAAGAAGAGTAAGTTGGAAAATCTTTTTCTGTTTCTTGGATTTAATATGAGATAAAGAGCATTCATTTAATAATGGTGGGAGCAATGAGATACTCCCCTGTAGTCACACATGTAAATTATTTTGGTCAGTGTTTTAATGACCTTGGAGAAAACCTCACAAGGATCAATTATTGCAGATAATATTTATGGGGAGTGGAAGTTCAAATCAATAAAGGGTTCCTATATTATATCTTTTTTTCTCCTCTTTTCTTTCTACTTAAGAATTCTGACCAGAATTAGAATGCTGCACCCAAAAATAAATTCTGTGGTCATCATTCTTTCACTTAGTGTTTATATCCTTTGATTATTTTGAAGAAAAACTTAGGGCATCACATTTGAGTTTTCTAACTGTACAGTTGTTGCAGGAGCTTTATGGTGCAGATTGCAAGAGTACTGGTGTGGTAACATAGGCTTCTTTTTTCTTTGCTATATTGAAACCATCAAGAAATCCTCAGAGAAAACAAATATTGTCAAAATATTGGAGTCGTGCAGGAAAGGATTGCTCAGAAGTTTGCAAAGATGATTACACAGGGAAAAAAGATCAAGGAACAGAGGACAAAGCTAAAAATCGTGTGACAGAATAACAGAACTGGAACATAAACTCAGTTACCAAATGCTACATCAGTCCAAAAGAGGGTCAAGACTGAAAGGCAGCAGAATACCTGACAGCAGACAGGATGGGCAAACTTAGGTCTAAGTCTGATTCTTCTTCAGCCAACTCTTGCTTGTGTCACTCAAGGTGCATCCTTTGAAAAACACCTGCACAGTTTCTTTTCATCAACTTGAGATTTCAGTCTATTTAAGATATTTCTGGAAGAAAAAGAAATCTGAGGTAGCCTTTGAAAACAGTGTAATGGCTAAAATATTAGCCCATCATCCTTAGTGTTGATTAACAGTAAATCTGGGGACAGCTGAAATGTTTCACATACACATCGTTCAGCTTTAAGTTTAATATTCAGGGACGCCACAGTTTGCTCCTCAGAGTTTTGCATTTCTTTAATATGGAATGTAAAGGCTCTTTTATATTAGGAATGTGTTCTACTAGGGACATTTGTATATAAGCATTATCTTAGTTGCTTCCATATAGAAGTGGTGCAAATATCTGAGATTGCTCTGCCTAGATGCAAACTGGATTTGGTTTGAAAATTTTGCAGCAGGAAAAAGCAGGGCATGATTATTTGGCAGTACACACTAATGTAGACATATGATTTCTGGCCTACAAAAATGTGTGCTTATCTACCACCAGAACTTTAGCACAAAACATTCCCATGTATTTAATTTACAGACTAACACTGCAGGATGATGAATGTGGCTGTCAGGGTTACTTGAATTTAACTGAAAGTATAAAAAGATTGAAATTCACCGATTTCTAATCACGCATCCCGAAACATCCTTGAGGATCTGTGTGTTAGCTATAATTTATCAAATCTGAAGTTCTTTTATCCTAACTGAAAAGCAAAATCAAAAACTTTTTTTTTTTTTTTTGAGAGTATTAAGGTGAAAAAATGTGGCTTTCAGAATCTCCTGAACTGGAAGATAGTACACAAGGCATTTTCAAGACATTAGTTTGGACTTTCTATCCACTTCTTACGACATCTAAATTTAAGTCTCTCCTCTCCTCTCCTCTCCTCTCCTCTCCTCTCCTCTCCTCTCCTCTCCTCTCCTCTCCTCTCCTCTCCTCTCCTTTTTTTCTCCTTTCTTAACAATTTTTCTGTATTATATATAATCAAGGAATGAAAACACTTCACTGTGTCCTTAAGCATATTTATCGAGAACAAAAAATCTGTAATATATGAGAAGAGCTTAGCAACAACACTGTTTTGAGAGATGTGTGTATGGAAACTTACACTGCCTAGAGAGGTCTTTCTTACAGCTGGCATTACTTGGAAAAATTGTGTTTCATTTAGCTGCTACAATGTGGTGTACTTGATAAAGTAGGGATACAAATGCTATCAAGGTTATCTTGAGTTCACCAATCTGCCGTTCCTCTTTCAGTTGACTTCCCTCTTCACTGCAGCACAATCTTTCCTCTAGACCTGTTTTTGTTTAGGTTTCTGAAAGAAGTCAGCCAACTAATCACTAAATAATCTAATCACTCAAAATCTATTTATAAATCATACAACAATTCAAAGAAGATATATCAAAAATAAGAATAAATAATAGAACTTAACTAAATAATCTATTTAGTAGATAAAATTTAACACCATAGTTAAAAAAGTATCTTACAAGTTTGTATATTTTAGTCATTATAGTAGTAGTGCTAATAATAGTGCCTTGTTTACTTTAGTATATACAACAAATAATTAATAGATTTTTTTTTTTAGTGCAAAGAGAGAGGAGAGATGTAGGAAACAGAAAGATAGAAACTATGTGTTGAGTGAATATTGCAGCAATGCAATATGTAAATTCATACATTTCTATATGGGCGGGTAGGTTTTATAAAATTAAAATGTGAAACCTTTCATAAGGTTTAGCCAAACCTTGTGTAATAGCCAAACAAGCCACATATTTACTACTCATCTCCATTGACCAACTTTTTAAATGCAAAATGAATAACTTTATTTCTTTTCCAATATAGGACTATTATTTACCAAATAAAGCCATTTTGAAAATTACTAGCTATCAGTTTCTTGATATATGTATACAACTGAAAGTTAGGAAGGAGAGCAATAAATATTATGCTGAGCAAGCAAAAAAGGAAACATATTCTGAGGAGTTATATGGAAAACTTGACTGGAGAGAGATGCTGGAATGCTAGTTTTGGGAATATTCACATCATGCAACTTGCCCTTCTTTATTATTTCACATCTCCAATAGTAACTGTCACAGTAATATTTTCACTAGTAAATATGCCTGATTTTCTCCACTGAGTGTCTTGAAGGAACATTTAATCCAGAGACCTCGGGTCAAGCTGTCCAGAACACAGCTTGCCAGTGTCCTTACAAAGACAGGCACTGTGGCTACCAGTCTCTGTGCTCCCAGTGGAAAGTTGATTTCTGAGACCTGTAACTGCCACAGTCAGAACAGTGAGGTCTATCTGCTACAGTGAGGTTTAACAGGATTTTCCTGTTAGTGGCCTTTTAGAACAGGGCTCAACAATTTTACTGCCATTCTGTGCTTCTCAGTCTCAGTTGCAACACTCACATTTGTTTTGACCATGACATAATTTACTTTTGCCAGCTGGATATTGTGTGATAAGCCACCACCTTATGCCCCTTGCATATGCTGATAGAAAAGAAATTAGAGCTAAGAAAATGTGGTTATTATTGTGGCTAGGAGGATGGTTTTGTCATTAAGGTGAACCTAATAAGACTTAGATTCAATAACCAAACCATGTGCTAATCTCTTAACTCTAAGTCAGCCAAATGGTTATCAAGGAGTGCTACAGGAGATTCAGGCTGGATATTAGGGACAATTTCTTCACTAAAAGGGTAGTTAAGCATGGGATTGGACTGCCCAGAGAAGTGGTTGGGTCACCATTCTTGAAAGTGTTCAAAAAATGTTTGAATATGGCACTTGGGAACATGATTTAGTGGTGAAGATGTCAGTGATATTACATTGATGGCTGGACTTGTTGTTCCTAGAGGGGTTTTCAGACCTTAATGGTTCTATGATTATACCGACTCATTCGCAGAGGGAGGTCATTGGGAGGAAAGGGACTAGGAACATCCTGATGAAAGGGCGTTTCTCAGATGAAAGTGCTTCTCATCAGTGTAAGATGCTTAAAACAGAGACAAATCAACTCATTCTACTGGATGTGGCAAGATCTGGATGCACCCAGCTGAGAGAGTCTCTGCTCCCTTGCTCCTTGCATCACTTTCTGTTCAAAAGAGTTCAGTGTTGAACAAAGACTATACAAAAATTCCACTGGGTTAGAATCCCAAACAAAATGGTTTGGGATGGAAGGGACCTTCAAAATCATCTAATTTCAACTGCCATGACATGGATGGGGAAATTCTTCATTAGTCCAGCTTGCTCAGAGCCCCATCCAGCCTGGCCTCGAACACTTCCAGGAATGGGGCGTTCACAGCTTCTCTGGGAAGACTGTTCCAGTGCCTCACCAACCTGACAGTAAGAAATTCTTCCTAACATCGAGTCTATTCCTATTCTCAGAGCTATATCAGCTAGCGCTATGTGAAAAAGTAACCTACTGCCTTATGCATTTATTTTAGAAGTATAATTGGATGGAAGTACAGACAAGTGATATAAGTTTGAAACAGAAGCTTATGGCTTTGTACAACCAAGAGCAAATACTTGATTTAAACTTGCAGTCATATTTTTATCTCAGGGAAAACATAATTAGAAGGAAAGATACAGTATAACTCTTGTTTTAATAAACTATATTTCACATATGCTTTATAATTTGAAATGTTACACCATATTTGAGAAACTAAAGTGGGATCAACTTTCATAATTATCTAAATCAACTTGACATGTCTAGGGATCTGAATTTACATAACTAACTGAGGGAGTTTAGGCTTTATTTTTTTCTTTCATATTCATGATCAGTACAAAGGGCAATAGGCTATTTTCAAAGTGCTTGGTATTCTGCAACAGCTTGCTAAAAAAGGAGAAAAACATGTAGTTTAAACAAGATACAAGTGGTATTTAAGATTTAAAATATTGACTGTATACCCATGTCTTTGGAATTTAGATTTAAGAAAATATTCAGACAAGTTTATGAGAACAGTTAACTCCAGCAGAAACATAAATAGTTAAGAAGTAGCTTATAGTTTAAGTTTTATGTTAATAGTTTAAGATTTGTGTTAATAATATGATGATTAGGAAGGAGACACATGATTTTTTTTGTCAGAGAATTTTACAATGCAAATTTAACATTCCTGTTTAGAAATTAAACTCTCATTTGCACAGGACGGTGAAGGAAAAGTCAATATAGTCAACAAAGTATAACCAATGTAGTCTGCATTACATCTGAAGCTCTTCCAGTGGTAAATAAGAAAAGGTGTTAACTTCAGTCAGGCACCAAAATATTGCCTGAAGAGCCTAGTCATCTGAGTGAAGTATGTCATTAGGGAAAAGAAATGCATCATATTCTCCTCTATCTGAAGCCATATTAGAATAAGAATATGTAATACAGAAATTTCAAAAATCCAGTAGACCTATGCATAAATATGAGGCATTCGAGAGCAAAAACTGACATGCATTCTGTTTAATAAGAGTAGAAATAGAAATTTTATTTTTTCTAATATATATGTACATTACTTATAATTTTCTGGTGCAGAACAGAAATGCTTGCAATTGGGTACTTACTGAAAAGATAAATATCTCAAGGTGATGTTTTTTCCTTTTAAGTATTAAGATAAGCTCTTTCTACCATGTACTCACCTGAAAATTAATTGAAAATCCCAACATATTTTGTCTATTAACACTTACCTTTCATTTTAAATAGAATATTAAAATAATCTTACATACACACACAAGATTTGTAATAGTTTCAGGTAAATATTTCATTTTCTTCTAATACTGGTCATGAGATCAAATTATTTGAAGGATTACATATTATATATTCTTCCATGCACATGGAAACATAAGCTTATGATTTTCATAAGTCAAATGTGAAATGAAGCAAAACAGACTTAAAGCACCTTTGCATGAACAATGGATTCTCTCAATGCACAAAACAAGTGAAAAACCAACAAATAAGGTATCTTCATGGCTAAGGAAGGACGATGAGGAATGGCATTTTCAGAATACGGTCAATGATAATATTTTGAATGTTTAAAATAAGTATTAGCATATGTGCATAGGAATCCTTTTCCTTTATTTTTTAAGATAGACATGCATAACTACTAAAAAATGTAACTTATGTATTGACTATTTAAGGTCTCAAAGCAAGATTTTTCCCAGATATTTGCCATCTTAGAAATCCTCCATTTCTTTTGTGTGCTTAGTTTGAAATTAATGAGCTTTTCAGAGAATTACAGAGGTGGATAACATGATCTATGAATTTAAATTGATTATATAGCAAAAGGAATCCATTTTGTGTAACTTTTAAAGTAAGGCCAGTAGATTATTTTGTGATCAACGTTTAAAAACGTATTGAAACCATATTTTAAAAAAATCTTGGTTCTTCATAACTGTTTTGAAAAAGAGGCAAGAAAACCCTCTATAATAACTTTATGGAATTATTAAAATGATTTTTTTTCCTTTCCTCATATACACATCAAATGAAGAGTCAAGTTAACATAAATTACTTGTATGATCTCTTCTATTATTGCAGGATTATACATGCACATGTAAAAAATTTATATGAACAGAATTCCTTTTTTTTCCTAGACAGAAGTTTTCAAGTCTTAAAACAGTTTCTCAGGAAATTTTATAACAGCCTGATTTTGACTTCCTATTGAAGATTTTCTTTGAAGATATTAAAATCAAGATTTATTTATTCCACATCAGCATCAAAAAATCTGTGACTTTTTCGTTGACTGTAGCCTTTCCAATATCTTTTCTATTTCTTACTAAGAATAACAAAGATATACTAGATAAAGATACATCAATTTTCATTAAAATGTTTGCACTTGTATCAAAGCAATAATTGCACTTATATAATAAAAAAATCTCTAGCACTTGCTCTGAAATGCTGGAAATAAACCTTAGTTCAAAATATCTCCTGTGTTGAAGTTGCATCTGTGAAGAACAGATATTAACTACCAGTTTATCTATAAATATGTATATTTTTAGTCCTAAATTACTTGATTAAAAAATATCAGACCAAACTGTATGTTAGATCATTATCACTTGCCAAAACAGAATTTAGAATACTGAAATTTAGATTGAAAGTTTTTTGCAGCCAAAGTAAAGAAATTATCTAAATGCAAATCAACATAATTCATTTGAATGAAAATATGTATGGGAATTAACTACATAGACTATGAAGATAATTACTACCATGTATTAAAACATTAAAAAGAAATACATATTTCTTATTGGTAAAAAAAGATCATTGACTATGACAGATGTGAAACATGGATCATTTAATCAGTGTTTACATGTTCAAATGCTTTTAGTTTTTTTAACAGTGAATGACATACTGATAAATGTTTTAAATAATTTGCTTTGTATTGAGTGTAATAACTTATTGCATACATTCTAGATACATGTAATAAATGAAATTTTGTTTTAAATTGCTTCTGCAGGGTTTATGGTGTAAATTCCATGAAAACTGAAGTATCATCCTAACTGGCACCATCACTGGAATAGTGATGAGGAAGCTTTGTGAGGTTCGGGTATTCTGATGAGGAAGGGTTTATCTGATTACAGAGTTCTTTCATCTTTGACTTTCACCTTCACATGTGGAAAGTTGGATTTAGGTATCATCACTGTGGGCGTGGGTACAAGTGGGTACGGTCTTTATGCCCCTGATACTATCAGTGAAACAGGTATTCAGTTTGTCCAAAAGGCATTTGGTTAAGTGGCTATTCAGGTATCCACCTGTATATAGATGAATATTTTCCACAAGAATCTATTGACAACCATGATTAGATCTCCACTGGGAATAAGGAGAGGATAGATATGCAGGACATTTCTATCCAGAAACCTAAACTCAAGGTGCAGAATCTTAGTAAAACTGATTGAGAAGAAAATTATTGTAGTCCCCTCAACCCTGGCTGTGCAAGGTTTATTAACCTCCCTCCTGAAAAAAAAAAAAAAAAAAAAAAAAAAAAACCACCAAAAAAACAAACAAAAAGCAACAACAGCAGCAACAACAACAAAACAACCAAACAAAAAAACAACCCCCCTGAAACAGGGACCAAAAATAAAAAGGTGAGCTGGACAGGAACAAATGCAGATCCAAACCAATATGGATAATCTGACATTCTCCCTTTATTGTTTACAGACAGTAGTTTTTATACACTTCTAGATAGTTTACAATCTCACACACTCTCATTGGCAAGCAAACATTGTTTGTTCCTTTCTCAAGGTGGCTAAAGTTTCACACTGCAGACCTATACTAATTCACACCTAGATAGCTCAGTAAATTGTGTTATACTTTAACATAATTTCCGACTGCGCCACAAACGTATTCTTAACTGCGCCACAGGCTTTCAGGCCTCCGAGGCCCACATCTGAGGCCTAGGCTGGGGTAGCTCAACCTTCACTTTAAACATATAAATCATGAACATCCAGATCGTGACCCATTTCTCTCAGAAATTCCTCTACACACACCCCCCCAAAACAAATAAACAAAAAAAAAATCCAAACCCACCAAATATGTAAGGACTCTTTATGTCAATAAAATGCACCTGGTTCCAGCATCAGAGTAGATAGACTGAAAATAAATTAACTCTCCTTCACTACCTTGTTCCAAGTGATCAAGTCATAGTGTGACCAAGAGTTTGTTTGATTCCCATCACCAAACTACACTTTGGAAAAGAGCCACTTTAAACTAATCTGTTATCTAAACCAGAATGCTGAACAACTTCAACAAAATAATAGTTGAATGGCTAGCTTCCAGTCTGAAAAGTGCACTATCACAGTCACAATGTTATTCCCGTAATAATGGAGAGAAGGTTTACAGAGAAGAGCTTAAATATCTGCAGGGATCTAGAGATAAAAATCATTCTTGAAGAAATTCGATATCACTGGATACAACATATCATAACTATCTAGGAGCTTTATTTGCAGATTAAGTGACAACTACAGAATAAATCTCATCTGGAAAGGGTGATTGTTTTATTAGCCAAACCATTTGTTTTCAGTGATTGCAGAATTGCTCAGACGTGAATAGATAAACATTTTATGTAATTGAAGGAATAGAGATCTGGTGTTTTCATAGGATTTTCATTAAAATATTCCCTTGGATTTCTTTTTTAAATGTAATTTCATTTTTATTTAATTTCTTCCACCATAGAGATCATTTCCTTGTCACTCTTCACAATTTCATATACTGAGCTACAGGAGGAATTGCTGTCAACAGCATTTTCTTTTAATGTCGCATATTTAAAGAGGCTGGTATTTTAGTTCTTATCTGAGTGAACATGAATCTTAGTTGCTTAGAGAATACACAATCTTGTATGCAAATTGTGCATTTATTAGAAGATAGCTATAAATCTGTGTATACTGGATCCTAATTTTTAAATGCTGTTATTTTAACCATGCTCAAATAAATAAATAAGGCAAATAATTCAGAGCTAGCTTCAACAAATTAATACTCCCAAACAGTTGATTATTTCCCTCACAAGCTACTAAAGGATACACAACGAAAAAAGGGAATTTATTATTTACTGGCCTGATGTTAAAACACATTTTGATTTATGTGGTCCTTTATAGCTTTATATGGTCCCTTATACTGCCAGGAGCAGCAAGTCACAGCAAATGTCCCCAAGTTTTAGTGATTGGACACTGGGCAGGAAAATGTTAAAGCTCATTATGCATAATAGGTAATCAGGTTTCCAGAAGTAATTGTTGTCTTCTAAAAAAATAAATTAATCTAATGAAATATGCTACTGGAAGCCTCACAGCATTTGGAAAGGGGTCTTTTATCTTATCCTGCTCTTATTCATGTAATCCTGATGATTTTTTTTCTCTCCCATAATGCTTTCCCATAGAAGACAAAATGTGACTTATTCAACTACAGCAGTAATTTAGAGGGTAGGTGTAAGAAGTAAGTAAGTTTGGCAAATTGCTTTGTTTCTATAAATGCGAAATCTTGGAAACAAGTCATGAATGTTGTTCAACTTTTCAACTAGGTTTACAAAGATAGTGTTCATGATCTATGCTATCTTTTACAAAAAAACTTGCCACCTCATAGAAAAGGTATATTTAAAGTAGTGAAAATTTGAACATAACCAGGTAGAACTGTTTTTAGGAATGTAAATATACATATTTATATTAGAAAATTATTTGTTATAAACAACTCAATCTTTCTTAGTAATAAATTGTTGCAAAATCTCTCTGCCATCATTAATAAGTCACATGCCAATAGTTTAATACTCATTTATTTTGCTCCATGTGATAAGAACTTTCCTCAATTTTTTTCTATATCTAAAGTGATATATCCATATTTCTATATCAGTTAAGCAATTAATACTATTAAATATTTGTTGATATAAATTATATAAAGCAGAGGAAAAGACAGGAAAATTCTGTTCTTATGTTGTATCTTGGAGACTTGCTTTGACATAAACAATAAAATTTTGCTTTTCTAAAGCTAAATATTGCTGAAAATAAAACAGTTTTTCCCCCAAATATCTTTTGCAAGCATTTGAAAATTACAATACTCAAACTCTCTACCTGTACTGAAAATTAATTCTGACATGTGGAAACACCTGGTTTTGTGAGATCCAGTGACAAACCAGGACAAGACATCTGTCATAATGAACATTGCTTCTTTAAATTACCTGCAGATTTATATTTAGAAGAGAAGATCTGAGTGTGCCACAAGGATTGCAGGCTGGATGGTGTGAGCAGATGTTGGACAGCTGCAAATGGCTGGTACCGTGACAGCTCCTCTTACTCACATTTCAATACAAGCGAACAATTTTACCCTTTCTCCAAACCTAGTGCCTAAAATGTACCCTTTGCTGTTTAATTGCACTAATAAGGGAATGGAACATTTTTGAAGACTCAGAGGTACCATGAGACTCTGTAAACAGCAGGAATAACCTTTAAGACAATGTTAAATGACTACATCTCTCACAATGCAATTTTCTCTGCTAGGGCTACCTGGACACAGACATTAAAATAGTCTTTTGGGAGATACTTTCTTGAGTTAATGTCTAAATATAACATAATTGAATTAAGGTTTTTTATTTTGTCTCCTGCCAAGCAGAGTTCAAGTGCATTGGCTACCTCTTACACAACCTGCAAGCACTAAATCATTTTCAAATTGAACATGTATGATATGTGATGTCTCTGAATTGCTGTTCTGCTCAACAATATATTTAAAATGTTAAGCAGCATACACACAGTCAAACTTAAGGAATCAATGGACTTAGTAAGTCTTGTAACAAAGATATGTGATTTCTCTGAAACATCTTTGTAGTTCTCTAATGAACACCATTTTTGAAACAGCAATAAAACACAGCACATTCACAATTCAGCCTGCAGTCCAACACACAGGTGAAGAGAGACACTAACTCTTCAGTTAGTGTAGAGTTGTGTAAATGCACCTGAATTCTTGACAGTGCTGGAAGCATTGTGTTTACACAGTGCTAATTATGCATTTTGTGCAAGAAAAATAATTGAGAGAATATAAGATTAATTTTAAAGGTGTCTTTACAATACAAACTATGAAAAAATAATATGAAAAGAAACAAAAAAACCCTCAAATCTACCACCAACAAATAAAAACCCAAAAAACAATACAACTTTAAAGCAAGAATAAAGTGGGCAAGTGTATTCCCTTGAGATTTCTTTTTGATGAATGAAATACATTCTAACTTACACCAACCTTTAAAATATACTTGTGATAAAATTATCTTTTTAGAAAGCATTGTCAAAATTATTTTGAATAAAACATATTTTCTTTTCTTCTTGCAGGTAGGATCCAAAAAAAGAACACAATTATGTCTCCAACAGCCGATTTTTGAACAGCAAAAAACCTGTAGAATGTTCTGATTTTCCTCCTGTTTCTATTCTCCTACTGACCCTCTTCCATCTCATCCCATCCTTAAGCCCACATCTAAATTAGCAGTTATAAAGTAAGCAATGTGTTTAATTCATTTTAATGGAACTGAATTAAATTTAAAGAAGGCAGCAAACATGCAAGGCACATGCAAAACACTTTTCATATATGCTCATGCTTGTCTGTAAGATAGCCAGAAGTTACTGGGGCATTTGGCACTGTGAGATTTAACAGTCACAATTCACTCCATCCCAGTCTGTGGTCACAAAGCAGTATGAAGGCATTCCTAATTACCCCTCAAAGTCTCAGTCTGGAAATATTTTGAATATTCTGATGTGCCCCATTTGTATAATTACTATTTACTCCTAAAGTGTATGTGTTCATACAAGACATAATTTATACTATTTTAATAGCATTGCTCAAGGCATCCTATAGATTAGTTTTGAAACAGAAATTGATGGAAGAATAGCTTCTTATGAGAAAGTGGTATATTTCTAGCTGGCATAGGTACTATAGCTTTTCTTTGTGTTATGTAATTTTTCTGTTTGTTTTCAATCACCTCTTGGGATATGGGATGGTATCTCATGAGTGGTAAAAAAAAAAAAAAACTGAAACAACTAGTATTAGAATTAATTACTAAAGCAAAGAACAAATGTTTTGACTATGGAACTCTACATATTTGAAAGAACGTTTCTAGAAAAGTGATGGAGAGCAGTTCATCATTCTTCCTTACTTTGACAGATCAGAGCTGGTTGCTCTATTGTAATTTTCAGGAGTCCCATTTCCTTCTCTACTGCTTCTCATTCCTGTCATTGTGGAAGTCATAGCCTTCTTAAAATTGCCCTGGGATATTTCAATGAGTTGTCTTTTTGACTGTCCACTTGTTGCTGGAATGCAGTTTTATGTAGGAGGGAAGCAGAAAGAGAGAACAAACTGCTCCTTCAGATCATTTACTCAAATCACCTGGAAGGCACAAGGCACAAGCCCACGTGGTAACTATTTCCCTGTTTCTCTTATCTCACCACTTGCTACTGATTAAGAAGCAGTAAATATAATTTTTATATTACTTTTTATACTTTATATTACTCTTTTATACTTTTTTTCTCATTTATTAGTGAAGCACAATTTCTACTTTGGCATTATTCCACCTATATATCCCTAAGTTATTTTATCAAAGTGGTTTTCTTGTTTGTTTGTTTATTTACCCAGTAATGCACATAACTTTATATTTTCATTTAGGGAACATGGAACATAGAGGTGATTTTGTTTTTCTTGTCTTTGTTTGTGTTCTTGGTTTTGGTTTGTTGAGGTTATTTGGGGGAGGTGAGGTTTTTCTTTGAAGAGTAGAACACAAAACTCCAGGGAAGAGCATTTGAAATAAAGCAAAGTAATTGTAATGAAGCAGAACAACTTTTCTAGAAGAGACCAGAAGTGTCTAGATAAGTGATGAAATAACAGGAAGTACCCATTATGTTCATTTAACCTGTTTAGGAAAGTATGATTGTGGACAGGCTTGTCTAAATGTTTTTCATCATGTGCTGCTTAGAATTGAAGCAATCAGAATTAAAAGTAGAAGATATCATAAATCTATTCATAACACAGAATGTGATGGATTTAAGGAAAATACATTAGCAGCAAAATTTAAAAATGGAGGAAAAGATTGGAAATTGGACAAATTTTATATCAAGCAGAATGAACTTGCAGCTACAGAAAGACACTGACTTTTTTTTCACTTGTGTCTTGCTGTAGTGCTCCAAATTTATGTGTTGGGTTTTTGAGAGATGGAGAAGCTACTGCTTAGAGAGAAGAGTGAGAAATTTAGTGAATTTTTATTGGAATAAGAGTAAACAACAACAAAGAGTATCAGAAAAGGAAATTTATTTTTTAAGAAAATAGTGTTTTCAGCAAAAATCCATTTTCTGGCTGTCTAAAAAAACCTTGATGCTATCTTTATCCCCATAATTCAGGTCCTGGTGGTCAAAGGTTTAGTTTGATGCCACATAGCTCTTTGACTGTGGCTCAGTCTTGCTGATAAAATTATAGTTGCAGTTTGAGATGTGCAGGATGAAGCCTGGCATAATAGCAAAACACAGAAACATAAAAACACACAGTTTTTGAGAGGGTATTTAGGTCCTTACAGATTTGAGGAAAAATACAGACATGAAATATATTGTGGAAAAAATAGGTAGAATTCAATGTTGGCAGTTTAGCATCACCAAGTCTCTGCACTCAAGGGGAATTCTTTCCCAGCTGACTTCCTGGCTGTCAAAGGCTCTATGGCAATCTCACTGGCAGTGGGACACAATATTAATCCTTAGTTTACTGTCTCATTAGCCCTATGTATTTTTGTGTGCTCTTACCTTGGGTATATTCTGCTTGGTAAGTTTCTCTCTGCATGCCTGAACAAAAGGGAGCTGGTGGGTGAATGCTGCAGTGCATCTACTGGTGGTATTCTAAATATTTTACAAGGCCTAGAATATCTAACTGGAAATAAATGACACCTTCCATAAAGCATTTTTGACTGATACAACTGTCAGAAGATTTTTATGCCAAGTGGCATAGGAAGCTACCAGTTACAATTGTTTCATTTGCTCAGTTTTGGACTAGGATGTGCAGATGTAAAAGAAATTGAACTAATTTTTTTACACCCTGTTCATGTCTGAAATGTTATTAAACAAAATAAAATTAGAGTTTTCTCAGTAAATTTCAACCAGTCAGCTGTAAATGCTAATACATGCATTCTAACGCCTACATTTGAGACAAAAAGTACATATGAGATCACTGAAGAAGGACACATGCCTGTGTGCATTCTTGGATACACGCACAAGGTAGCCTTAACCTTTGGTTTCACAACAGAGAATCTCACATAGTTTGCATCAGAAGTAGTTTCTGCCTTAATGCAACTGTATGTCATAATTTTATTTTCTTAAATAAAAGGAAAGTTCTCCTTAATTAATATATATCTCTCATTTGCATGTCTGATGTAAGTCCTCCCTCCAGTATTTCTCTGTGATACTAGGAGAATGATGATATTGTTGTGATCATTTTTTTAAATATTGTTTCTACAGCTGTTTGAATCCTTCCAACCCTCTCACTTCCTAACCTCAAGCCTCTCAACCATCTTCTCACTTTTCATATCTACTCCTGGAGACTTCTTCAGGAAGTTAAATTTAACATTGTAAAAAAGAAACCACTGATGGTATTTATTAAAATAAAAGTTCTCAGTTTACATTTTTGTAGGGTACCTTTTGTCTTTATTGACACCATAATTTTCCCTGATAATCCATCTTTTAGGTTCCTGTTCCATTGGTTCAAACACTCTTCAGAAGTCCTGAATGCTATGAAGACATTAATACTGCAGATTGAAGCTTTTTATTTGGAATAAACAATAACAACCATGTGAACAATTTACAACTGTCCACACAGAATCACTGAGGCTGGAAAACACCTCCAAGGTCATCAAGTCAAACTTTTGATTGAATACCACCATACGCACTAAACCATGTCATGAAGTGTCATGTCTACTCATTTTTTTAACACTTCCAGCAATGGTGGCTCCATCACCACCATGGGCAGCCTGTTCCAAAATTTAACCACTTTTTCAGGGTAGAATTTTTTCCATATATCCAACGTAAACCTCCACTGGCTTACCATGACACCATTTCCCCTTGTTCTGTCTCTGTTTATCTGGAAGGAGAGGCCAATCTCTCCACAGCCTCTTTTCAGGCAGTTGTAGAGAGAAATAAGGTCTCCCCTGAGTCTCCTTTTCTCCAGGATAAACACCACCAGCTCCCTCAGCTGCTCCTCATCAGACCTGTGCTCCAGACCTTTCCTCAGCTCTGTTACCCTTCCCTGGACATGTTCCAGCCCCTCAATGCCTTTCTTGTAGTGACTTGCCCAGAACTGGACACAGTACTCTTAACTTATATCTTCCATTTTCCTGCTACCCTTAGATACAGGTTTGCACAAACTTGGCTTCCATTATTTTGTTGTCGAGTATTATCTATCATAACTCTATTTCTAATGTTAGTTTATGTGGTCTACTAAATATGTTTATTACAATTGATATTCTGGTGAATGCTGTCAGCCTGAATCACTCGATCTTACCTCCTCAGTCCAAAGGAATAAATTTTGCATGAAACCCTGTTTGCAGAGAGATCTCCACTCATTAATCTGCTCATGTTTGACCCTTATGAATGACATGTAATTATAGGCACCACAAAAAAAGACTGAAATATGTACATATACCTACACACACATATATATGTATATATGTATATATGTATATATGTATATATGTATGTATATATGTATACATGTATATATGTATATACATACATATCTACATGTATATGTATGTATGTATGTATGTGTGCTTAAGTAGACAACAAAAATGCACATGATTACACAGCCAATGCAATTCCCTGTTCACAGCTGCTGTTATTTTATTACTTTCTGTTCTTCCAACATGTGTTGCTGTGCCCTTTAAAGCAGAAAAAATATTTTCTTTTTTATTGCTACAAAACCAAATCCAGAAGTGTCTTCACTTTTGTGTCAATCTCTGGATGCTATAAAGACAATAATAAGTAAATAGAGATGCCACTTGCAGGTGGGAAGTTCATAATTTACATATGTAAATTTGGGAAATAGAAGACTCTAGCCATATGAGTAGTTAAATCAATTTGCAAGAAGGGAAGGTATCAAACAGCTGGTGTAGAAGTAGCTATCATAATTCTCCCAGGAAAAAAAAAAAACCCAACAAACTGTTTTATAATATGTGTTGTGGTTTTTCAGGTGATTTGGCAATGAAGAAAATGTAATTTTCTCCAATGAACTGTGTTTTATGTGTTTGTCTGTTATTACATCTGTTGAAAGAAAATCACATTTTTATTTACTCTGACCATTTCTATTGTGGTGATTGTTAAGTACATTTATTAGCAAGAAATAACATTTTTCCCTTTCTTAAAAAAAGTAATAATATATCAGCAATATCATATTAGAGTAAAATCTTTTGAGTTACCGTTGCAATATCAATCTTAAATGTCTGCTACACAAATGAAATCACCACGGTGCAATTGTCTCTAATACTATGCTTATTTATTTCTGAAGGTCTGAAAGAAAGAGGAAATTGAACCATACTTTTTTGATTAGAGTCTGTTATTCAGCTTTGCTCTGCTGTATGTTTTTTGTACAGCTGTAGGCTCTGGTTTTCTCCTAAAACTTTTTTTTTTTATGTGAAGGATGGCTTATTTTAAGGGGCAGAATAACAAACGATAGCAATCCAAAATGATCCAATAGTCTAGTTGGTATATGGAAATTTCAATAATGGATCAAAAACATCACTAAATAATTACATATATTAGAACTGGCCAGAGAATGAATACTATTTCCTTTCACTGCTTCAAGTAAGTGTGGTTTTGTTTTGTTTTCATCCCTGACCCCCCCAAAATAAACCAAACCAACATAAACTACCTTTGCTATATTTCATAAAATGGAATATATTTGAAGTGTACACTTCTAGGTTAATACAAACAAACAACTAAAACCCAAAGTTTTCATTCAATTCTTTCATGAGAAGTGACACAGGCCTTTTGATTTGGGTCTCAGACACTTTGTCTCTTAAACCTTGTTTAGTATCATGAGTTTGCAAAGCTCAATAATTTATCCTCAGCATATTTTGATAAAAAGGCATTTCTTCAATCATTCTTCCATTTGTGCTAGTAATCTGCTATTTCCTCTTTTCTACTGAGAAGGAAATCTCATTCTCTGAGAGATGAAAAAACCTGAGGAAGACTTCTCCATGTTTCTTTCTTGATTTTGAAAATCACAAAGAGGATTGTGACTGGGTTGATTACAGCCTCAAACAAAAAAAAAACAAACAAAAAAAAAAAAAAAACAAAAACAAAAAAAAAACCACCCAGATTACTGCCAGGTGTCAAGTGGGCCAAACCCTTACCATTATCTTTCTGTCGAATACTTCAAAGTCAGTTAGTTCTGTGTGAATAGCATTTGATTACTGAAAAATAGACCTCTAGTTCTTGTAATAACAAAATATTGGAAAATCTAATTTCTTAAGGATAACAAACTGTTTCAAATGTCATTCTACAAAAGAAGTAAACACTATTATTTTTACAACTTGAGAAGGTTAGGTTTAGCACTAGAATATACATTATAAGATTAGCCAGGCTTTGTCTGAAACTGTGTGAGTGATAAAAGGTTTGCACAAAAGGATGGATGCATTTGTTCTCAGTAGTATAAAGAACATAGAAATAATATTTTTTAAAAATAAAGATGTGACAGTTTTTGGCAGTGACTAGTGATTTCAGGTATATTTTCATAACAACAGAGGGAACAGAATATTCATGGAGCAATCAGAATAAAAATCAGGAAAATAAAAATTACCAAAAAGAGAGAGGGAAACAAAAACCTCAGACCAACACAACCCTTTCCCTTCTCCAAAAAAATTAAAAAAAAAAAAAAAAAGGAAATGCTTATACACATAATCAGCATAGAACATTTCAGGAATTTGGCCAGTATATGAACATGTTTGAATAATGAATACAGAATAATTTCTTCCAGCAATAACAATACCCTTATTCTTGTTGGTTTGTTTTTGGTTTTGGGTTTTTTTGGGAAATAGTGTTGTTTCATTATATGAAAGGTGGCTAATCCACTAGACTGAACCTGGCGAGTTATTTCAAAATACTCTATTATTCAAATATGCAAAATTCTGATAAAGAGAATAAAAAAGTAATCAGCATTTCCCATTGTGTTACTGGGAAATGGCCACAGTTAAAACTTACATATATTCATATAAAAGACACAGTTATTCTTCCCTTGAAGTTAGACTGGTTCATTAAGAAATTGTATGCCTGCTTTACTTCTGACGTGGCAATGAAGAAAATTAGTGCCAACCAATAAAACTGTCTGGAGAACAAAATGTTAGTGCTAATGACAGGATATTCATGTTATCAGAATTACATGATAGCAGCAGTTTTACTAGTGCTGTTTCTAGTCTTCTTTTGATAGGCATGAGTAGTGGAAATGCTCTATGTGTGCTGCTGGAAAACGTCTGACTTACTTGCATCCCAAGGAAATCCAAATTGTGCATTCTGAGACTAACTCTGTGATGTGTACTAAAATAAGATGTGTGTAAAAACCAAGTGATTTTCTTCCAATAGTACATTTGATACAAGACAAAATATTAATGTAGATGAACCTTTCTCATTTAGAGCATTCCCAGCTCCTATTAAAATGTTTTCAGAAATGTTGTCTAAATTGGTAGAAATAGCTTTTAAAAACATCACCCATAAAACAAGCAATTTGCTGTAGCCATAGTTACATGGCAGATGCAACAAATATGCCATTCTCAGTCTTCTGCCAGGGTAGAATCAACTTTAGGGGAACAAAATTTGTAATTATCCCTAACTATACAATGAAGTAACACATCTTATGGTCTCACTGTCATCTTCAGCCATTTTGGAATTCATTCTCTAATTAAACAAGGATCAACTACAGAAATAAAATTTTAAATTTTTGCTTAGCCTTTACTCAGGTAACTCTAAAAGGCAAAGATCAGAGAAAGTGTTCATTGGTCTTTCATGCTATTTCCATTGCTAGGTTTTGCTCTCTTTATCTTTTTCCTCCTGCAAATGCAATAATATTTTTGATCATTTTTATGGGAATTTCCAAGATATATTTTTATGAATGAGATAGGAAATGTGTGGGATATTTATCTCTTAAGAAAAGAAAGAGACTGATAAGAATCAGTCTCTTATTTAGTTCATAGCAGGCAGAAATCAAAGCTCGCAAAATTCTCCATCAGTGTGCTAGCTGAAGTTTCTCAGTGTGAAGTCCACATGTGAAAATGTCAGAGAGCAAAATGTACTATAGAAAAGAAGAATAAATAAATCTGTTTAGCTCAGACCACCAATGTGTAGCATAAAGAGGCAAATTTTGTGTGAACACTTTCTGGACACCTAGTTATACCATGTGTAGAGGAATTTCTGAGGGAAATGGGTCACGATCTGGATATCCGTAATTTATATGTTTAAAGTGAAGGTTGAGCTACTCCAGCCTAGGCCTCAGATGTGGGCGTCAGTGAGGCCTTGAAACCTGTGGTGCAGTTAAGAATAAGTTTGTGGTGCAGTCATAAATTATGTTAAGGTATAACCGAATGTACTGAGCTATCTAGGTGTGAATTAGTATAGGTCTGCAGTGTGAAACTTTAGCCACCTTAAGACAGGAACAAACAATGTTTGCTTGCCAATGATAGTGTACTCATGATTGTAAACTATGTGGAAGTGTATAAAAACTACTGTCTTTAAACAATAAAGGGAGAACGTATGATTAACCATATTGGTTTGGATCTGCGTTTGTTCCTGTCCAGCTCACCTTTTTATTTTTGGTCCCTGCATCAACCATGCTTGATTAATGGCCCATAAAATGTTGCTTCAGTGCAATTAAAATGTGCTGAATTACTGCAGATAGTAATTCATAGATAGATAGATATTCTGATCCAAGTGACGAAGAGTTAAATTTCTCCACCAGCTCTGGGGCAGAGCACTACGTGTTATTAACTTCTTAGGCAACTACAGAGTATAAGAAAACTTGCCCAGAGAGGACATGCAGAGTAACAGACTTCCTCGTCATCCCTAGAATACAAGATTAGGGCCAGACTCAGCAGGAAAAGATTAGTTAGTGATCTTAAATCCTGAATGAAATGTCTTCTCACAAGTTTATGTCAAATTCTAGCCAGATAATTTCAATTGCAAGGTACCTTCTGTTCAACAGGGACATTAATGAAAACATGGCCTTTTTTTTTCACATTGATTCAGTAGTTTGACATGATACTTTTGAAACAAAAATGAACCTCCTGGTTCTTCAGCTGCTGTGTTGCTACTGTCACTGACAGTCCTTGGATTTATTTCTGTGGACTAATAAGGATGAAGCATAACAACAAGAGATAAATAATTGAAAGAATAGTATTTTTAAATAAATGCTAGTACTCTGCAAGACAAGAAATGTGCTTTTCACATGAATAATGCAATACCATTTGTGTGTACTGTTATGGATGCAGTATAATTATCAGGTAGACCTTGTGAGAAATATGTTCCACATCATTCTCTGTGACTACTAGGGGGGAAATTCTTCAGAAAAGAAAACCACACTGCCATCTTGAGCATTCATTCCCTGTAATTTTGTATTCTGCTTTTTGTTTGGGGAAAAGGTGCAGGTAGCTTATTGGTATTTAAAAAGTGAAATCTCTTTCGTTAAGATTGTGTTGTCTTTTCAAAAGAGAAGCCACTGACAATAAGCATGTCTGCTTGACACTTCTAATAGGTTTTCTTTATAGGAATAGGATTTCTGGTCAAATCTGGACTGGAATTCCAGAGAGCAATAGCTTAAAATGGTAAGATCACTCCCTTATGAAAGCTAAATTCATGTTCTTGTTCTTTCTAGTTCACAGGATTTATTCATTTTCACTAATTGTGGTGTTTTCTTCTTACTGTCCTTGTCCGATTTTACACTGTCCCAGCTTCATGGTCTTTGAGGTGAACCTGGTGCAAGTGTAACGATAGACATCAGTAGAAATTCCAGCCTCTTTCTTGACTTAATAATTCAAAATCCTTGAGCATGGATACTCTGGCAGCCTGCTTCTCTGAGCTCTGTTCATAACAAAAGCATTTCAACCATTCATGCTGTTTGGAGACAAGCTAGCACTGGTACAAACAGTCCTCATAAAACCTCAGCTGCTGAAAGGTATAGACATTTAAAAGTAGAGGCTTTCCCTCGTCCTAACCCTGCTGCTAATCCAGACAGTTTTTTCTCCCTGTCCCAAATGCAATTTTTTTTTGGCTGTGGCTATAATCTCAACCTAGATTTCCTGTCATCAAACTAGAAGTAGAATATTAGCATTTTGTGTCATTACTTATCACATTTCTTATCATTAACACATGTTAGAGGAGAATATAGAACAATCATTGGCATGAGTCATTGTTTGAAGTTATATGAGTCAAAATTTGAAGTTATAAGCTGTCATGCACATACAAGAGAATATAGAATATAGCAAACTTATTATTCAGGTATTCTGAGGAACCTTTTCGCTCACATCCAGTGCAAGACATTTTACTGTTAATATGCTACAGGGTTTATATACTCAACAATTCCTGTTTACCCAGAATTTTGTTGAAATGAATGGGGAGGAGGTGTATGCAGAGCAAGAAGTGAAAGACATTAATATAGCAACAAACTGAGCATGGCTTCAATTTTTCTATGCAGAATGATTGAAGATCCATTAAACAAGTAATCAGCCTCCTACCCCTCAAATACCAGGAAGGAATACACTTAATGAATCACACTACTCTTTTGCACAAAAAGGTATTAAAAACTCTTAGAATATGTTTTGAAAAGCTTTATTTTAAAAATTAGATTTAAATATGAAAAAAGCCATAAATTATAGTGTTTAGAAACCAACTCTGAGTCTAGATTTTCAAATAATAGGTTTTGCACTCTTTGCTAAGACTTTCTAAGGTTGCATGTTAGGCCATGGAAGTGAAAAATGCTAATTAAAGTGTTGAACCGAAGGTCAATGATGTACATATAGGAAGGTATCACTAAATATGTAAAATAAGATTGATGTAAATAGCCTTAAATTCGGCCTGTTAGAAGGACAAATGGACTGGACAGAAGGAACTGTAAACTGAAAAATGTAGAGCAATTTCTGAGAGAAATGGGTCACGATCTAGATGTTCATGATTTATATGTTTAGAGTGAAGGTTGAGCTACCCCAGCCTAGGCCTCAGATGTGGGCCTCGGAGGCCTGAAAGCCTGTGGTGCAATTAAGAATAAGTTTGTGGCTGTCTTGGTTTGAAAAGACAGGAGTCTGTGAAGGAAGGCTAAAGTCTCCAGTGAAATGGAAAAGGTAAACCTCCCTCCTGTTGCATCCTGGGTTTGGGTTCAAATTATGGATTTTTTTCTTTGTTAGTTTTCCAGTTCTCTGTACCCTCGTGCATCTCCCGGGTTTTCCCCTACTCCTGCGGTTTCCGTGCCTGTCTCCCCGTTCTCGCAGTCCCACTCGCCCCAAAGCCCTGTGTCTGCCCCTGCCGTGTTCCCATTGGTCGCTGTAGTACACGTCATCACCACGATGTCTGTATCCATTGGGCGGGAGGACTCCCTGTCCGCCCTGTCCTTCCCCTGTTTCATCCCACTCCTCAGCATGCTCGAGGCCATTTGCGTCCGTGCGAAACTGGGAGCGGCTGCAGCTTTTCCACCACAGCTCTTGCAGCCAATAAAGCATCCAGCCGCCACACGGACGGATTTGGATTAATTCCCTGCCTCTTTGTTTCTTCCCTCGCGCCGACGGCGAAGCTCGGCCAACAGCCCACCCCGGAGCGCGGCAGTAAAAGCGCCCAGGAACTGCAGCGAGCCCCGGCCCCGACGAAAAGCTGAGATGCCCAAGCTGGGCGCTCGAGAGCTGACCGGGGCCGAGAAAAGTAACGCGAAGCCGCGAGTGGCACCCAATGTTGGGCCACAGCCAGTGCAAAGCTGCGGAGCAGGCAGAGAGTCACAACAGAGCACCCGGGAGCCACGCTCGCTGGCCACCGCCACGAAGCCGTGCCGCCGACCAGCGAGCACCGCTGCTGAGACGAGCGAGCACGATCCGCACGGAAAACCGCCGCTGCCACCACAGGGTCGCGGTGCTCTGTGCCAGACTGAAAACGTGAGCAAGAGTCCCCCCGAAGTAAGTCAGTGACTTCTTCGCCACCCACAGGAAAACACGCTGTGTTTTTCCACGTGAGACTGGAAGTGTAACCATTCACGGCTACAGAAAGCCAAAGAACGGACGCTTCCCGGGAAAGAAGACCCTGGTAGCAGCTTTTATTTGCGAAGATTCCAGTTTGGTGAGTGATTAGCTGCGGGGGGTACCCAGCTAATACTTCACGTGGGTGGGCTCTGCCACGTTTCCAGGGGTACGGAACACGCAGCGCGCAGCATGTGCGGTGGGCTACCCGGGTCTTTTGCGTCTTTTGCTTTTTCTTTCATTTTTTCTGCACCAGGGGTGAGGCTGTGGGTAGAAATAGCATGGGGACCATGCTATCTACCCAACAAAGGGAATTCTATACCCAAATTAAGGGGATTTTATCGGTAAAACATCCCTACCCCAAAAATTCAGTCAAGCAGTTTGTACGATGGCTCTGCTTTTCCTTTCCACGTGGAACCGAAGAGGATGCTCACAGAAGAGAGTTCTGGGAGCAAGTAGGAGCCAGGTTAGCAGAGGGAATCAACAGGGATCCCTCTGTGAAAGATTGCTTCCCAAAGCTCCATTTGCTGATCTCGGAGGTTGTAAAAACAGAGTCCGTGTGGGACGTGAGCAGGGAAAGGAAAGAACCATTGGGCAAAACTGTTGTTTCCCCTAAACCCATTTCCCCATCCTCTCCTACCCCTCTTTCCCTTAACTTGGGTAGGCAGAGGGGAGTACTCTGCCACTCTGAGGCGCAGGGCAGCTCCACAGATGTGGACCATGCTCCTGGTCCCCTGAGCCGCCCCGGCACCCACACCTTAGCGAAATTAACTGCTTCGCTGAGGAACCGACCCCAAACCCCTTTTCCAATCCCTTTTTCCCAGTCAGAAATCCCAGTTCTGGCGCTGCTCCGCGCAGCTCTGCTCCCCTGAATCCCTTTCTTTGTTCCCCTGAGGAAGCCGCAGCCATGTGGCTAGGGCCTCTGTATTCCCAAGATGGAGGACAGCCACATGGAGGGGTTTCTTCTTCCCATAATCCCTTTATCCCCTTTGTTCCCTGTATCCCTCCCTCCAAATTACCACAATGTCAAAATAAAAAGGCTCTCAGGTAAAGATATGGGAATGGGAATAACAGTTCTTTACTAGGAAAAAAACTAAATAATAATAATAATAATAATTATTATTATTATTATATATTTTTTTAATGTAATTAGAGAAAACAAAACTACTTATGGAGTCAGAAACCTGACACCCTGAGGAGTCAGGGTGTTGGTGATAGTGCAGTTAAGTGGTGGCTGCTCCTCCTAGAGTGGCAGATGATATGCTGCTGAAGCGGTGGTCCTGTAGAAGGGTGTAGTTTTCTCTGAAGGTCTGGTGATAGAGTAGATGGGCCTGGTCTTCCTCTGGGAATCCAGCGGAGAAGAAGTTGCTCCTTTGGGAATCCAGCGAAGAGGCTGAGTTCATGTCTCAAAAAATGCTGATTTAATGCAGGTAGGGATGCTTGGCTCTTCCCTCTGGGTGGAGCATCTCACAATGGCATGATGCAACCCCATCAGTCATGCAGTGAGTCATTCAATGGCCCATTAACAGAAGATATCTCCCCGGAGGGAGACATTGTTCTTGGAAGAAATAAGAAAACTGCCCACCTCCAACAGATGGCAAATAGAATATATGCTTATCCTACAAGCCAGGACAGTGGCACAGTCAGAAATTATGTTAAGGTATAACCGAATGTACTGAGCTATCTAGGTGTGAATTAGTATAGGTCTGCAGTGTGAAGCTTTGGCCACCCTAAGACAGGAACAAACAATGTTTGCTTGCCAATGAGAGTGTGCTCATGATTGTAAACTATCTGGATGTGTATAAAAACTACTGTCTGTAAACAATAAAGGGAGAACATATGATTAACCACATTGGTTTTGATCGGCGTTTGTTCCTGTCCAGCCACCCTTTAATTATCAGTCCCTGCTTCAGAAAAACAGTGACAGAGAAGTCGTCTCCCAGCCTGGAAGCTGTGAGCCCAGGACTAGGCCTGAGAGCTGGAAACTTGAAAAGTACAGCTGGCCTCTCTGAGGTACAGCTGGGTAACCTAGAAACCAGAGATATCCTCAGATACCACTAAAAAGTGCAAAATCAAGGAATGACCATTTGTTTTCTGAAAAAGTGGAAATAATCTGGGAGTATAAAATAGATCTGAAAGAATAAAAAACATCATGATAGGTGTAAAATAAAAATGAAAAGCATATATTGACTGCTCAAAGTGTCATGACTGTCCTATGTCATGTTGTATAGCAACAATTTGAAAAGGACTAAATTTTTATCCAAAGCTGAGCCTCTGTCTCTGGGAACTTCCCATGCTGCATACACATGAGGATATATGCTGTTATATTGGTGATAAAGTGGATTCACAAATGATAAGTTTGTAGTAACCTGTGATATACCTTCTGGGTTTTGCTGTCGAAGAAAAATCTACACCACCTTGGTTTTGCTGTTATTCATTGCTGGATAATATTGATTGAGACTATATAATTGAATGCCATATTAATTTGTAATAGCTTGATATAGATCAATATAATCACAGAGGTACTTGTTAGCAGTGATTTTGTGGTAGCCCACTTGCTAAAGTGCAGGACAAACACATATATGCTATTTTATAATTTTCTTGTAGTTGGTATTAAAAGAATTAGAAGGACAAGAGATCACAAACATGGAATCCAGGTGTTATGAGGTTTTACTGCAAATCTAAAATTTGAGAATGTCTTAAGTTATTAGCTTTTTATTTTTTAGATCCTGTACCGAATTTGTGTTTAACTCCATATAGAGTGTTAGTAAGCTCTCTTCATATTTTGGTCAGACAAAACAATCTTTGTAAGACTGACAACCAAGGACATCCTTGGCCTCAGGCCCCGAAAAGTATAAACAAAAGTGAATGAGGGGAAGAGCAAACTGGGGGAATATGACTTCTTTACCTGAATCTGTAGTTGGACAATTAACCCCTGATATGCAAATAGACCAAACTTATATCTGTCTGAAAAACTCATGACCATTGCCCATCTTGGGTGTAGCCTCTGCAAGGCTTTTGCACTGCCCAAGGTGTATCTATTGAAGGCCTTTAATAAGTATCTACTTTATTCTTTGTCTAGCCTCTGTTCTAGGCAGCCATTCCAAGGCATTAATTAAACTAAATTAAAAATCTTTGAACTACTCAATAAACTAGAGAAATTTTAGGGAAACAAGTGAGGTGCATGTTGGCTACAGTAACAATAACACTAGCATTTTATTTTTTTTTATGCCTGTTAAAAATAAAAAAAAAGATAACGTTTTGACAGTACAGAGAGGATTTTAATGCTCCATAGTATCCCAAATTAAATTCAAATATGGAACAAAGACATTTTCTTGACATGGAGACATGGAAGAAAGTTAGAAAAAAGTCCTGTTGTTGTTTAGAAATTTAAACTGTTAGTTTTATGCACAAGAAGAATGTGTACACAAGTCATTACTTCGTCAAGGAATTATCATGAGGGGTGGTGGCTGACATACCACTCCTGAAAATCACTTGTATGTTTCCACTTGTACAATGGATTTTAGAGTTCACTATGTGACAACATGAACTCCTGTGGAAATTACTTGTGAAATATTAACCTCCTGGAAGTAACATTTTTAAAATGCTATTATTCATACTAGTCAGCTGTAACTCCATTATATTACTTGGTGACATTTTGATTTCTCAGAAGTCACTTCTTGGTAGGATCAACCCAAAATGAAAATAGATTTTTATTCTTTCTAGATTTTTACATAAATGGATGAATTATCAATCTTGGAATAACTAAAGGCATAAGTAAGTGTCCTGCTTTCTGGCTTCAGCCAGATATATATGGTAGCCCTAGGCTAGAAAATGGAACTTTCATGCATTGCCTCAAAAATAACCACTTTAAGTTAACAATCCTACCATGAGTAATTAAATTGATTCTTAATCAAATTTTAAAACTAGTATCATACTAAAATTAGTAAAGATGATACAGTATTAATAAGAGTTTGTCTCAGTTGTTTTGACTTTGCAAGCAGAGTTTATAAGGACAAATGAGAATAACTCCAGCAGTGATAGTAACACACTAGGAAATACAATAATATCTTGTGTGATTATAAAATATTTATTATGACAGAAAAAGAGAGAAAGTGACAGAGTGGGAGCATGACATTTGTTTTCAAAATATGCAAATTTTTTAAATGTCATTTTGAAATTGAAAGAGGAAATAAGCCACAACTAACCTATTATGTGATCCATATTAAGAGAAAAATAGCTTCAAATTTACTGAACAATTGTTTTATGACAGAACCAAAATTGTTCTAAATGACCGTGAAATTCTAAACCTTTCAGCTTGAGTTCTTTAGTAATCAAAGTTTGTGCTTGCTATTTTATCCCTCTGCTCTTGATTTTTAATTGGAGTTGTTTATTCCATAAAAGTGATCACTAGGAAAGAATGTTACAGCTTTCACAAGTGAGGTCAGCAGAGAGATTGTAATTGACTCAATCACTCAGAAGGAAGTGTAGAGATGTACTAGTTTTCATAAAGCATAACAGAGATTAAAATGCTGGGAAAGCAATAGAGCATAATAGATTGTCATAATTGTCATAAGACTGGAATGTTTTCTCTTTTTTTTTTTTTTTTAGTAGAAGAATGTGTTTTATTCCTTTTTGGTTTTTTGTTTTGTTTTTCTTTTTTCCAAAGCAAATAAATTAAGTAATATTAAATGATTCTACCAATCATTTCAAAGAAAATGCAGACAAGAGACCTGAGGCAGGCAATAAGAGGAAATCTTTCAACCTTATCTGATGGTGAATGGCAGAAGTCAAGAAAATTGTGATTTTGATTTGTCAAATATTAAACATTCAAATGCAAATTCTGCATTTCATCTTTCTTCTCTTATTTTCTCTTTTTTCTTCTTATTTGAGGAAGAAATCTATCTTCTACTTCTAACAGTTTGTCTTTCTCTCAAAATACATAGCAGGACTAAAGTCAACATAAACTTTCAGAGATGTGGAGTGTTAAAATGCTGAAAGCAAGCAAACAAACAAACAAACATCTGTCAATAAGGTGTGTCATATGTCATTGGTTAAGAGTGTAAGGCTTTCACTTCTGGAAAGCATCACTTGAAACTGCTGCTAAGAATAACTGTTATTCTTACTGAGGTCAGCATTTAGAATTAAAAACAGTAGTAAAATAAAGTCTCCATTCAGATTTACCTGGAAATCAATTTAACTATTACCAGAACTTCTTCTGTGACTCTGAGCAAAAGTGAAAGGAGAACCAGCCTAGACCTGGTTGAGATTTATTTTTAAATTTGATTAATTTTAACCCTTTGTAATTTTTTTTTTAGGATATATGTAAAGAATCTGACATCTGAAAGTGTTTTCTTTTTCAGCATTTATTTTCAGGAAAAAAATAGTTACCAGCTGTTTTTAATAAACAATTCTTTTGTTCAAAATGCATTTTACAAAAATATTTTTTTCATGGGAAATTTTCTTGATTTTCAAGATTTTCATTGAAAGTAGTAATTGATATATCTGTTATTAAATGTGATAGAGTCCGATACTATGGTAGTTACTGCCACAGAGATTCCTGTAGAGATATGAAACAATAAGGAAAAAAAGATTTATATATTTATATACATAAGCATAAAGCTTTCTGCATTAAAAACAATTCTGGTGACTACATCAGAGGCAGGAACTGATGAAGGTAAGAGTCTATTATTTCATTATTTGGTAATTCTGTAACTATAACTCTAATAGTGTTTCCATATGTATAAGGACAATATAGTCTGTTATTTTCTGTGGGACGGGTGTCCTCACAGGAGGACCAAGTTTATCACAGAATGAAGAAAAATCTTTAGCATACAGAAGTTTGCAAAAGAATCTTCAGATTTCCCTTTTCCACCTCAAATAAACATAATTACTTGATTTTATGTGCAAGGCATTCTGATCCGTCTTATCTGATCTGTTATCTTAATATATAACCACAATTTCAGTGAATATATGGCTTTTCCTTTTTTTTGCAATTTGAAAGTTTCTATACAGAGCCATAGGATTTTGTGATGATTTAGTGAAGATTTATTGCTCTTCCGTGGAAGAGAGGTTTGGAAAACATTTCCATATTTCATGTACATGGTACCTCTATAGCATTAGAAGCCTTGCCATACAAGAGCTTTCATGGAGAGACATTTTGGCTCTTGACTCCACAAGCCTACATCTTCCACCTCCTGAAGGCATGCACAAACTGTGCTCCAAAGGTCATCACAACACCAACTACTGGCACACGTTGCAGTTCTATTACAGTCTGAAATAGGAATGATATTGGAGCAGGCAGAAAACCAAGTTTTCTCTATCCAAGGTGTAGAGCCATGGGGGTATATTCTACATGAAAACAACTGTAGAAATGTGTCATAAGATAACAGTACCTGACTGTTTCTAAGGGGGCAATCAACAATAACAGCTAATTGTTTAACATAAGCACTGCAAACCCAAAATAACCTGCTGTGCTCTCTTCTGTTTTATCTCAAATAGGAGCCACAGAAGGTAATTATTCTAAAATAATGGGTTTGTTTGAACACTACTGGCTCTACTGACATTTTAAAATATATGAAGCTTAAATAAAACTCTAACACCAATTAACACATATTCTTGTCATTATAACCAGGGAAAAAGGGAGCTAATACTGCTATGGCTCTTATGTCAAATTATGTGCCTGACTTATAAGGTATAAAGGCTCCAAGGGAGTAAATTAATGTTGTATGGGTAGTCTAAGTTTCAAGTTGGATAAAACTGAATTCAGAGGTTTCACTCACTGTCATTTCACCCAGCTCTAGAGGACCACAACATGCTAATTCAACACATCTTTTTTCCCTTAAACCTATGGGTTTAATATTATTTCATATTAGCACATCATCTGAAATAGTTGTCTGTGCTACTTTTTTTTCCATGGAGTCTACGATTAGCAGGGAATTCTGATTAGTTTTCCCCCTTGTGGAGATTTCCCATTGTTCCCACCAATGGAGACTCAATCTTTGTCAATGCCTTTTATTTAAACAGAATTCTGTCAATAACATGGTCTCCTCCCATTGCTTCAAAAAAGCTTGCTGTCCTCTGTCATGCACTGGAACTTCTATTTAGTTTCTCAACTTTTATTGCAGTTATTTAGTGAGAATTTTGTTCACATCTTGTATGAGGATGAAAAGGCCAACTTAACATGGTGGACCCCACATCATATTCTTTTTCCTGAAAACTTTTGATTGAGGAAAACTTAATTCCTTTCAAAGTTTTTTGAATATATATATATATATATATATATATATATATATATATATATATATAATAATAATAAAACAAAAAAGCCAAAGAATGACTTTTGCCCAGAAAATGTAAATGATGTGAGCTTGACATAAAAAAGTAAATAAAATTAAATTGATTTCAGCTAAACAGAAGGTTTTATAAATGATTCTTTAAAACTTTCAAGTATAGAAATAATCATTAAATGTTTTGGAGAAAGGCAAGATACCACAACAAAATGTCTGCATTGTTAGCAGGAAATCTCTGACAAGAAAAGAGAGCAAGAGAAAACAGTAAAGCTAGGATGATGAATAATAAAGCAAAGGCAAGTGGATAATTACCTGGAAGCACTGAGACATTTGGGATATGTCAGCTGATGGATGGTTTTAAGACCTACCTCAGTTTGCAAAGTGCTGAAGGACAGAAAGTCACCTAAGTAGCTGTGACTAATCCTAACCCTCTCCTTACTGAGTTGCTCATAGAAACATGGAACAGATTTTTAGACTAAGAATTTATGAAGCATCCTATCCCTTCAAAAAAACTTTAATTCCCTTGGCTATGTAACAAAATATTAAAGCCTTGATCTTTACCATAGGAGAAAAAAGAAGAAAAAAAAGATAGTAAAGCTAGACACTGATATTAAGTGGTTTTTTTTCAGTACTAGTTTAGTCTTTTCGAGATGCAGGTTTCAACAAAGATGTAGCACTCTGCAGTAGAAGAACCCACCTGGATTTTACATTACCCTTTTCTGTCCTCAAAATTGATAACAGACACAATGACTTCCTAAATTAGACTTGTCCATTACAAATTGCTTCTATTCAGTTTGTTTTCTTTAGAAAAACATTTATGGCAATTTTACAGAAAGAAAAGAAATGTATGAGGGCACTGATCTCCAAATTCAAGCTAATGCTGCATCTCACTTGAAGAAAATGTCCTATGAACATACAGATTCACAGAACAGCTGAGTTTGAAAGGCATCCCTGGAGGTCGTGTTGTGCAACCACCCAGCCCAAGCAAGGCTACCTAACAGGAGGCCACAGTCATGTCCAGATGCCTTTTGATACCCCAAAATCTTTGGGTGTCTACAACTTTCACAGTCTTCTTGTGCAATCTGTGCCATGGCTTGATCACTCTCACAGTCAAAAAGAGTTTCCTGATGTTCAAGGGGAACCCCCTGTGTTTTAGTTTATTTCAGTTTATTTATTTTACTAATATTCAGTTTATTTATTTTAATTTCAGTCTATTTCCCTTCTCTCTATCACTGGGCAACACTGAACCTGGCTCAAGTCTCTTAAAAATAGTGGTTGGTTCAGTCCCCAGATCTCAGTAATATTTGCAATTAATATTTCTGTTCTACTAGTTGGATAATATTGCCTTCTTAGGAATTCAGACTGTGTGTCAAAATCATGGGGAAAAATAAACAAAAGACATTAGAGTCAATTTAAAAGCTTTCAAGGCCTTAACTGCAAAAATAAGTTACAGTATTATATAAATACTATCATTTTAGTTTCTTAAATGCAAAAATATATAATCACATAAATAATAAAAAAAGTCTCTTTTTCCATGATTTATCAAATCATTAACTGCAGATGAATAGATAGTATACTACATAGTATACTAATATTTTATATTAAACTTCTTTCCTTATAAAACTGAAATATATGATGCTATTTAATTTATTAATACTGTTTTGAATATTCTAGTAAAATGACATTGAAATAGCTCTGTGAGTTTGAATGTTAGAAAACTGTAAAAGTTTTTATACAAATACTTGTGCATTGTCCACGGCTTTTTCATGAGTTAATTCTATACTAATGGCACAGATATAAAGTGAAAATGGATGCTGCTTGCTTAAATCACATTCCTGCCAAGAAATTAATTGGAGAAGCTACAATTAACATATATCAAATTATGAAATTGTGCTATATGGGAAAATAAATACTTTTGTAGGAAAAACTGCTGAAATGCAAAAGTGTGATACTTAAAACAAATTAATAAAATTCCTATTGACTCAATTTAGGCAACATGGTGGAAAATGTGTATCTACATCAACACAGGAAGAGTAAAATTAAACCTTTTTATAAGAGAAAAAATCTGGTTAAATGAGTCAAGGGAAAATATTAAAAAATACATCGTCTCTTAAGCTACAGGATCCTCCTTTGTGGAGCATTCAAATAAAAGGTTGGTAAGTACATCCTATTTCCAATACATTTGAATATTTTTTACCATATCATGCTATTTTATGGCATCTTTTCACAGAAACTTTAGTGATGCTGATACATGCATTGTCTGTTATAACCACCTCATAAGAAAATATGTTAAATCTCATGTTAATTTCATACATACAGCAATAAAAGTACTAAAACTAACATGATGAAGAAAGAAAATATTCCCAGACTTTAACACACCTTAAAAAAATCAGCAAGCAATATACATAAAAAACATGCAAACACATCAAACCAAGTTCTAAATAAATGATGAATTATGTGTTGCAATTAACTCAGAATATGGGAAACACCTCTATAAAAAGAATGCATTTTTTTCAAAAATAATATATGTATGGCATCTGGTAGTACAAAGGACTCAAGAAATATATAGAACAGGCTGTTCAGATATTGTGGCAGTGTGGGCAAGTGGAATTTCTTATTCATAGCTTTGCTAAAACTGTCAGCTTTTAGCAAATTTAACTGCCTAATATCACAGACTATAGCATTAGAAATCTCATGATCTTATCTGTGTGCTCCACAAAACTGCTTCCTCATGCTCGGTGATGTCCACAAGAGGCTTTCCTACTGTCTTAGCTGAGCTGGAAGATTTACTTGACAGAATTCTTACTTCACTTATGCCTTTAGCTTTGACATACAGTCCTTCAAAATGGGTCCCATAAGTCAGTAGCCTTGAAAAATCTCACAAGGTTGAGAAAATAGGAAGATGGGGAAAGGAAACTCTGAAAAAGAAAGTAAATCTGGAAAATAGCACCTTTCAATTAATTTTTTGCCTTGCTCATCATGCTCTTCTTCTACCAATTGCAATTAGTATTGCCATAATAAAAAACAGCACTTCTCTATTCTTCAACTTTTTATTAGGTTTTCTTCCAAGTGGCAGGATGCTTCTGACACTCAGTTTAGACTGACACACCTTCACAGTTCAGGTCATGCGTCACAGCTTGTACTTCTTTTTGACCAAGGTGAGATGACCAACAGCCTACAACTAATTTCAGGGTGTTGAAGGACAGAAGAAGTCAGGTGTCAGAGGTAGAACTGGCTCAAGCAGGGCAGTACACTTCTTGCAGTTACCTTATTGTAGCCTTGGAAAGCGCAGTCAGTGCCTTCTGAAAGTCAGATTCATTAGACATTTACAGTTTTGTGAGACAATGGTTTAGCCTCAGTAAATTCACTTTAAAACCATCAATGCATTATATACAGGAGCAGGCTGGCAATTTTTTTTATTTTAAATGGCTTTACAGTCTGCAATCTACTGGGCTTCAGCATTTTGTCACTCAGTAGTGGCCATTTGTTCTTTCCAGTGCTGTCTAAAATGTATTTTGGATTGGCAGTGGTTTCGAAGATACAGAGTTAATGTTTGAAGTCAATAGTCTACAAAATTTTATCAAAATCTGAGATTAGGAGGGGTATAACTGCTTGCAGTATTGATGATAATGCTTTATCCTATCATCCTTGCTATTCACAAAAGTAGATCTCATGCATTATCAGTTGTTGAAATTAAATTAATAATTGAATATATAAGAGTCAGCAGCAGATCCTCAGTGTTGGGAACTGCCAGATCTGGTAGCCTAGCTGAGGTGAGGTTGCTGAGGATCCATAATCCCACAGGTGACTGGGGATACCCTTTATGCCTCAGTGTGTACAGGGATCAGACTTTTATCACATAACCTAACACCTAGGTACCAGTTTTCTTATCAACATTGATGTACATAATGACCAGAATCACCACATGAAGCTGTGCAAGAAAGAACCCCTGAACAGTCCCAAAATAAAATTGCTGGGAGTGTTACTGTGACTTCTATGAAGTGACAGCTCTGACACCGTCCACATACACACTGAGAAGTCCACCCCACTTGGTTTTTTTCACACTTTTGTCTTCATTTCGTTCCACAGCACAGCTCTCCATGAACCTCTGCCCACAAGGCCCCTATCCCCTTCAAAACACATTTTTTCATTTCTCACTGCCTTCTTGCAGATAGAGGGATTTCTCTCCATCATATTGATGGAAACATACCCACCATGGTGTCTGGGACATTCAGTTCTGATTAAAATTTCCTTGTATCTTGGGTAGAGCTCTTTACAGAGATCTTCATGGAAAAAATATACTTGGCTCTGAAATTTCTCCAATCATCTTTACACTCAAACAAAGAGCCTATTCCTCTTCCACCTACTGCAGGTTCAGTTTTTGGCCTAGGTAAGAAGTGGGAGAGCCAAGCCTAGTGCTGAACTGACAATAAAATTATTATCTGGTTCTTATATTCTATAAAACATTCCCCCTTTGTACTTCCTCCTCCTATTATTTTCTGGATTTTAGTTATAAGTCTCAATGGCTCCAGGCCAGCATCTCAGTGATATGTTTTCATCATTGTCATCCTCCATGAGTGAGTATAGAAAAGGTATAAGGTAATTCTGCAGTGGGGGCATAAAAAACCCCACATGCATTGCCCTCAGGTGTCCTATGGATCTCCAAAACCAGTGAGTGCTCTTTCCTGATCCACTGTTATTTGCATTTGTTCAATTCAAATACAAAGATTTTCAGACATTGTATGTCATCCCTTTCAGTCAGAACTTCCAACTATTGACCAAACTCCCATTGAGACAGTCTGGAAATTACCTACTGTAAGTTTACAGGACACAGTGGGGCTTCAATGTCCCGGGCCATACAGGTGAGAAAAAAAAGATAAATATACACATACAGTCTGATGGACTCAGACATCATAGGTAACATACAGAAGGTCCCTCATTCAGCCTATATGTGAGAGCTTTGATGGGTATTACCCTCTGGTGATAGCTGTGGCAGAGCTCCCATATCAAAGATGTATGGATGTATGGATGCTTTGTTCTTGAGGCACTAGACACTTATAGCAGATAGACAGATAGCTCTGATAAGAATATTTATGGTTAAAAACTGATATCCAGGAAAGACTTAAACTGCTGGCTGGTTTATGAAATTATTAATATTTCTTTCTTTTTATATTTTTATTATTATGTATACATGGAAGAGTTTTCACATAAGCCAGTTCTTGATAAACAAAGCCTTGTTTAAAAATGCCAAAAGCTAACTTTTGCAGTCTTTAAAGCTAGATGCAATTGTTGTTTAAATAACTGTGATTTATCATGGAAATAAGGGAATTGACTTTTTTTACCACCTACGTCACAAAAGAACCTTGAAATATTTAGATGACATGAAGCTGGAGGAGGTGGTTCAGAAACACTGTGAATGCCTTTGCATCAATATCTGCTATGTTTGGAGAAAGCTGACATTATTGGTATTTCTTAGCCCTCAAAGGAAGATCTGCAAGTAAAAGACATGATTAATAAAGGTCTTGCTCAGTCTAGAAATTCTGTTAATCTGATTAAAAACACGCTAATATATATTTTAGACTGATAGGCATCTGTGGGTAACAATTAGTGCAAAACTCCTCAGCCATGAAACAAGATGACAACCAACAGGTGCATGATCAGTTAATTTTCAATGTTTGTCAGTCACAAACTTGCAGCCTGCATTAGCTTTGGCTCATATTGTCTTGTGCTGTGTGTTGTGACTGTGCACAGAAAGAGAGAGGCAGAGAATCAAAGAAAAGTTAATCGAAAACCAGATTTCATTAGTCTACTGAATATCAAGAAATTTGTTTCATATGACAAATGTCATAAAAATTAAGGGGAGACAGTGACTTTGAACAACCTCAAAAAAACAGTGAAAAAATATGCAGTTAAGAAAAATCTTTTAAAAATAGTGTATATTTATCCTGTTTTCAAGAATAAACTTCTCCTGCTTAAGCATTGAGGATGCCAGATGCATGAGAGAGAGAACATGTTCCCTACCCTCAAAACCAGCTCAAATGAGGAGACCAGCTGAAGTGGATAATGTATATAAAACCAGAAAAATGAAGGTCATTTTAGCAATTAAAAGGATAAGTGAACAGTAAAGATATTTTGAGTGGTACTGAAATGATATTGTATACATGCAATCAATGAGCAACAAGTCAAAGATGTCAGCCTGTAGCAGAATAGGGTAGCTTTGTTTTTATTAACTGCAGCATGCCTACTTCCCAATTTCATTTTTACCTTCCAAAAAGATCTTTACTGAAGGATACTAGAACTAAACATAATACTGTACATACAAAATATATGTTTATTTGGGGTTTTCTATTATTGCTTTTTTGTGTTTTTTTTTTCCTAGAAGTGCTATACTGAAGCAAATAATATCTGAAAACAACAGAAAAGTTTAGAATTTTAGGTTCAAGCATTTTGCAAACAAGTACAGATCTACTAACTTGTCACTGTCATATTCAATGCAATGAGTTAGGAGGAAACAGTATGAAAAATACTTTTAAAAAATAAATTAAACTCTGTGGAGTTAGGTATACATTTCTTAGAATTACACACTAATACCAGCAAAGCAAGACTAATAATTTTAAAATTTGTCTTACTAAAGTGTTGTGTAACCATACCTGAAAAGAAATCAGGAATTTCAAGGGGTCCCATAAAAGCAAATTCCATGAGTGAGATCCCCTGCCATGTCAGGAGTATGACTCATTGGGCAGTATCTTATTCCCTGAATACACATATCAATTGATACTTTGAAAGCTACAAAATACCTGGGGCATGTACATGTAACTGCTGTTTGTGACACACAACACCTACAAAATAATTGCATATTTCTAGACCAGTAAACGAAGGTCATAGGACACCTAAAATGGCACCAGGTGCTTTTAGTTAAGAAACTGAATCTAATTCCATGTCTCTAACAGAAACTGACAGCACAACATAGAGAAAGGCTTGCTGTATGATGAAGTGAATTTGTTGTCATTCTAGTCAGACACAAATGACACTATATCTAGACTGAGGGGAAAGGGGGAAAAAAGACAGTGCTTTTTCTCTCTTACAGTAAAATATCTTAGTTCTGGGGTAAAAATCCTAGTTTAGATTTAAAGGATTTAGATTTATGTATAGGAAGACATAAGTTACACCAAGCATTGAAAAACATATTCATAAACTGAATTAGAGTAGATGTGTTACAATTTTCAGATTGCAGTTACATGAAAGTTGTTAAGAGCAAACCTTAACTGAAGAGGAAGGTTGTGATAAAATTTCTTGGAAGTAGCAGTTATCAAAAACTCGGCTTTTGAAAACTGGAAACTTGGGGGAGGTTGCACACAGAGGCAGTGAGAGCATTTCAGTGAAGATTTGTCTGTGGGCCTGTGCTGAGCTCTGGAATAACTGGCACATTTTCCCACGGTTCTTCACAATGTAACCACTAGAGTGGATGAGGGTAGTTGAACGGTGACACCTGTCCCCAGAAATCCTAGAGCCGACCCTGAATAATTACAGCAGTTCTATAACTGTGAGTATGCAGAAATGAATCATAAGGAAGGATCTGAATGAGATTTCTACAGAGAAATTCGACAATCAGATACTACATGTGCAAGTGCTGTACTGAGGACACAGCCCACGGTGAAAAAGAGTTACTTACACAGACATAGGAACAAGGTCCAAAGGGTATCAGATCTCTTTCTTAGGTCAAAGAACAAGAGATACAGTGATGTTTCCTGTCTGGGTACTGTCTTCATGCTCATCTGTTACTAAGAGAGATAGAACAGGCAGAAGAGAGCATGGCAGGACACACTTTCAAGATCATTGGAGGACCTTCTCGTTTAGATTTGGGTTATCCAAGCATGACAACTGAGTACTGACAGGGCAAATATAGAATAAAGTAGTGTGTATAGTTCTGTAGAAATTCTGCAAGTCACTTCTTAAGTTACAGGCTTCTTTTTCTAATACTGAACAATGATAATATTTTGCATTACAAATAATCACAGATCTACTCTGACACTATAACTGTCATTGAGAGACCCACACACATGATATTTAGAACTCAATATGTGTCTCAGACTTGGTACATCTAAAATTTACTGGATACTCTTTTTCTGATATACCAAAAACAAGAGGCAGGAGAGTTATATGGAGTGCAAAACTGCTTTCAAGTTGGTTGGCCTCCAGCATGTACTGGTGTATGGGGTCTTTTCTTCCACGGTCTGGGACTCTGCACTTACCCATGTTGAATGGCATGAGGTTCCCACCAGCCCAGCTCACTTCTGCAGTCTGTCAAGGTCCCTCTGATGGCAGCACAACCCTCTGACATATCAGCTACTCCTCCCAGTTTAGTGTCTGCAGCAAATATACTGCAGGTGCACTCTGGCCCTCACCCAGATAATTTAGGAAGATGTTGAACCAGATTGAACTCTGGTCTATATTGCTAATTTCTGGCCTCCAACTAGACTTAGTGCCACTGAACATCACCCTCTAGGCCCTAGCATTAATTTCCAATCCATCTCACTGTCTTCTTGGCCAGTCCATACATTAACTGACTGTTTATGAGGATCTTCTTGGAGACAGTGCCAGATTTTTTACTGAAATCAAAATAAACAAATCCACTGCTCTCCTGATATTTACCAATGCATTTCATTATTGAAGTTTCTCAGGTTGGTCAGTCATGACTTCCCCTGATGATGTTGAGATGACTACCCCTGATGACCTTCTTGTGCTTCATGTGCCACAAAATGATTTTTATCCTAAGCAGATGTGCATTCTTAAATAATTTCTGGAGTAATAAAAACTAAACCCTGCTTCTGGCATCCAGTATCAGCTTTGCCCCTTTAGCCTTAGGATTGAGAACACCACCTTGGTCCCTAGAGCTCTGCAGTCACTATGGATAGTCTCCAGATTTTTCCATTGTTGCCCACAAGAGAAAACTTCTGGGGATAATATTCAGAGAGTTGGACACACTTCAGCAGTTGCTCTGCAACATCTTGGACCCAGGCACCCATAAGTCGCAAAATTCTTTAGGCAACAGGTCAGACTGGCAGACAGGCTCCTCTGTGCCTGGCAGCAGGGAGTCACCCACTATTATCCCTCACCTTTTACTGCTGGTGGAGTACCATGAGTTAGGGTCACTTGATCCAGATGTCTCATTGGAACCCACATCTGGCTTCTCCATAGATTTGAGGTCAGTAGACCTATTCTGTAGTTACAAACCGCTTACTTGTCTTACTTTTGTTACTTATTTATTTTTTTTTCCCCTGGCAGTTCAGTGGATTTAATTATTTGTGGTTTGTACTTATTGATTACCAAACAAATTGGCCAGAAATGCTGTAGTTTGTAGCTAAGCTGAAGCATAAATTTGGGATTGCTGCTGGAGAATGTCTTCAGTTCAAGACTCAATTGAAAAGAATACAATGTTGCCTTCAGTTTCCACTTGAATACCAACTTGACTCTTTCAGAAGGATTTTATCATTAGTTATTGTTATATGTGGGTTTGCTCTTTGTCAGTCCTATATCATTTATTAAATTGGTTTCTTGCCTTGCAAGGTTTTTGATTATCAAGGACATAAATCAAACAGTCCCTCCATTCTTTTTGCATTTATTTCCCCTGCATGCAATGTTTTCCCACATCTGTTTCCTTTTCTAATTCTCAGATGTTTTATAGTAGTTTTCAACTTTCACATTCAGACCTTTGCTTCTGCTCTGATAAACCTTTTGCTTCTATTCTTAGAACAGTCTCTTGTTTCATGAAGAAATACTTTCATAAATAATTTTTCTCACACACATGAATAGTTATACAGTATATTCTCTCCTTTTGATTTGTCCTTTATATTTTAGATTAAAGTACTAAAGATTCAGTCTGTGTATCATGGAAATGTATGACATGTTTAATAACTCAATCCTAAAAATGGCCATCTCAGTACTTTCTAAACTTCCAAATATTATATTTAATAAATCCATTTAAGTGATTAATTTTCCATATTTCCAATAGATGTGGAGTGTGATATAAAGATATAGATCTGCTACTTTACTAAAGTTTATAAAGATTGAAGGAGGTTTCTGTCTTTCATAGTAATAGAGTATGTATCACACTGAGAAAAGATAAAAATTAGGTATACATGCACACATAAATATAAATATTTGTTTTTGTTTGTTGTTGGGTTTTTTTGGGTTTGTTTTGTTTTTTTTTTTTTTTTGGGGGGGGTTTGTGTGTGTTCCAACCTTCATTTGAAATTAGGGAAAAAAGTTAAAACAAAACATAGCTAAGATGATTAACTGAATAAAATTTTTGTTTATTTACTCTTACTAATCAGTCTTTTTACAGAACCATTTTTTCTATATGACAAGGGTGCTGGTTTTGACTGGGGTAGAGTTAATTTTCTTCTCAGTGGTTGGTGTGGGGGTATGTTTTGGATTTGTGTTAATACACACAATACACAGGGTTGATAATTTGAGATGGTTTTGTTGCTCCCAAGCAGGGCTTACACTGAGCCAAGGCCATTCCTGTTCTTTGTACTAGTGGGAAGTTGGGAGGAGACACAGATGGGACAGGTGACCCCCAAAGACTAAAGGGATATTCCAGACCATCATGCTCAGTGTATAAAATGGGGGAAAGCAGGAGGAAAGGGGAGGACCTTTGGAGTGGGTGGTGTTTTGTCTTCCCAAGTCACTGTTACACAGTTGGATCCTGGCTTTCCTGAACACCTGCCTGCTCATGGGAAGCAGTGACTGAAGTTCTTTTTTTACTTTGTTTGTGTGTGTAGCTAGTTCTTTGCCTAATGAGCTGTCTTTATCTCAACCCACAAGTTTTCCAGCTTCTACTCTTTCAGTTCTTTCCCTGATCCTGCTGGTGGGGGAGTGAACAAGTGGCTGCATGGTATTTTGTGGCTGGATGGGGTTAAACCATGACAACAAATGAGAGATAAGAAAACTTATGTTAAAATCCTTACTAAACCAAAGTGTGTTGAAAAGCATAGATTTGTATTCCTGTACCTGAATCAAAAAGTGTAGTTTTGCATCAATGGAAGTATCTGAAGCACAAATAACTTACACTGTATATTTGTATCAGTCCTGAATATGGACTGGAACATAGATGAAGTCCAGCTAGAACACTGCTTTTCTTCTGATAACTAAAATTACATTAAACATCACCTGAGGAAAACCCTGTGGAAAGAATTGGTGTGAAAGACTTCCATTATTAGAAGGTATGTGTTAGAATAATGATTTTTGCAGCAAGGTCTATCCTCAGTACCTTGCAATTGAATGATACATTCCATCAGACTTAACACAAAAAAATCACAAATGAAAACCATATTTACTGTACATTGCTCTCTTTCAAAAATATATCATAAGTTATTTTAAAATAAGACATTCAAATTCCAAAACATTTCTAATATTTTAAATTGCATTTGCGGGTTTTGGAAAACCCATTGAAATGTCAATTTTTGGGAAAACAGTCTTGCTCCTTTTTATAAATCTCATCAGATAATGCTTCTGATCAAACTTTTATTTATGAAATTTTTTTCTTGTGATATCCTAGTATCTAATTTTCTCCCTTAAGTCAGATTTGGTGGTAGTATGGAAACACTTCTTATTTAAAACAGTTGTCTCAGAGGCCTGTCTAGTCTACCATTGCTCATTTTGCCTTGACATTTATGCAGCAATAACTGCTTGGAGTTAATGCAGTTAGGTAGGTCTGGGCAGTGTTCCAAAAGGAACCATTTTGCTTTACGATGAAGCAATCCCCACTCAATGCAATTCCAGAAATATCCATCTTTGGTTGAATGACATATTTATGATTCCTCAGTGTTATTTCATTTTTCTGAGTTCCACCAGTATTTGTAATACCAGTTGCAACTTACTTATTTCAGTCAACAGCATCAAGTAATTTTTACATCTGTTCTCAGACTTCATGAAATAAATCAATACAAGCAAAGGACTGTATTTTCCAAAACGTGCTTTTTTACTGTATGCTGAAAGATATCTCTTTCAAACCAAATAAATATTTACCCAAGAAAACTATATTTTGCTTCTATGTACTTTTGAAAATTTGGCATTCCCAGTTTAATAAAGGGCTGTGCAAGATCTTTCCCTTTGGCCATGATACATGCAATACCCTTCAGCCACTAAAATATAAAAAAAATCTTTCAGAGCCTTATAGTTTCTCATGACAGAGAGAAAAGCCATGTTTATAGAACTTAGTCCTAGACCACAACAAAAGGAAAATATAGTGTTTCTGTGATAGTGCTCTCATGCAGAGATTTTGCTATTCTCTTTTCATCTAGGATGGTATTTGGATATAGACCACTGCAAGTCAAGCAGCAGCTATACAGAAAATCATGCTTTCAGCTAGACATGGGTAAAAAAAATGTTAAAAAACAACGACAAGGGAAGCACAAAATTGTTCTGAAGCATGAACAAAGCCAAGGGACCATTTTTAATCTCATCAGCTCCAGTACTGATTCTTTTGGGGTGGCCCATGTCAAGCCACTGAATTTCACCAGCAGCATTACTTGAGGCATAAAAGATAGTAGTCATGCTTAACTAGCTGTATCATAAGATTCATGAAGATTCACTGGTTTGTACTTGTAGCATTTGAAGACAGAAATTTTAAATAAACACTTTCTTTTTAAACACTGGCAGACTAGTTTTATTATCATTCTAATAAGCTAGGTACAGAAACATTTGTGCATTCACTTTTCTACAAAAGTGTCTGTTTCAAGCTGATAAGCACGCTTCTAAGTTCTGTAGCTGGAACACACTCTGTTAATAGTGTGCTCTGCACTCCAAGCAGCATCTGGGTACATCTTCTCAAATGTATGCAGACTAGACCTTGTTTAAACTTCTGGTTGTAAACTCTTGTTCTTTCATTAGGTAGTGTAGTAGCCCTGGATGTTTAGTGGCACCTGTCCAACACTTTCCTCTGCCTTTCATGTCCTGTCCTTACTGAGGATTTTATAAAAAACCTCAAATCTCCAGGAGTTCAAAAATAAGGTCTATATTTTGATTTTCAATGGAATTATTTGTGTATTCTTAGAGGCTATGAAGTCACAGGCTCCATTTAATGTATCATAATTATTAGATCTGTACTTATTAAGTAGCTTACATTGATAACAGAATGGTAAAAAGATGGCCATTGCTGTTTACAGTAATAGCCTATACTTAGGAGGGAAAATAAATGTACATAATAAGTATTCCATTCAGTTTTAAGGACTAGCCAAAGTGATTATTAGCTTCATTAGTTAGCATTATACACTTTATACATGCATTACATATCTACTACACTCACACTGAGAAAATGACTGAATTTCTACAACAACAAGACAAATTAGGATTTTGTGCACTAAAATTTTATACAATACACAGTATGTTCACTGCTAGAACCCACTTCTGCTAAGTGGGTGTTAGGTGAGTACTTGGTGCTTACTTTAAAGTGGATCTGTCTTAAAATAAATAAGAATATATAATAGGTAGCTCTAGATATGATATCTTATAAACATCTCATTTGATTGTGTGTTTTGGGGTGTTAGCACATATATGAACTTGATTTTAAAATAATAATAAAGGCAGTTAATCACATTTATTCAGATGCTTTGAGAATCACTGACAAGTCAGAGTCATCAGAATATGGGATAAAATTCTTTAAAAACTAGTAGGAACAACAATCATTGGAAATATCCTCTTTGAGAGCATCTTCTCCACCCATAGGGAGAAGGGAGTCATCAGTCCTGCATTTAGAGTTTCTAAAATAATTGGAATGCGATGGAGGAGTCCTGAAAACTAATAATGTTTTTTTAATAATGAAGAGTAGAAATTAAACATGAAATCAACATATTGACTGTTTTTACAGCAAATATTTATTTCTGTGTGTATCTATCCTCTTTCCATGACTCATTGCTGAGTAAACATTTTCCTTCAGGTTTGCCTGGTAAACACCCTCTGAAAACTCTTCCAAAAGGAAAATCAACAACTGTGATGGCTCGCACAGAGTTAGAAATAACAGTACCTGAAACACAGTGTGATAGGACCCTGACCACAGGCTGACTTCTCAGATGGTCCTTGGCCTGGTGTCATCACACTGGAGTTGCCTGAAGGTTTTGACTCAAATTTGCATGAGTTTGTCATCATGAACGCGTTCTCTCACCTCATGGGGGTACCTTGAGCCCATGAGGCTGCTGCTTGATGTCTTGCCTGGCAACCATCTCCCCTTGTCATGTGGGGCAGCCAACCTCCACTGCTTCCTGACATGATGCATTTAACCAATATTTCACTGAAAAAAACCCGATAGCGCTCATCGGGCCAGAAAATGAAATATCTCAATATAGAAACACTATGTGGGTTAGGACAGGGTAAATAGTTTAACTGGTCTTGGATTAAAAAAATCCCAGCAATTTTCAGTTCCAGACAAGGTGCTAAATGCCATCCTCAACATCAGAGCCAGTAGTCCCAGTGTCAGAGCCAAAAATTGTGCAAATGTACTGAGTAAGACATACTACATAGTCCATCATTCTTGTCTGAAGCCTCTACTTCAGGTATGATTATAAAGACATTTAGTTCTAGTAAAGAAAAATTTCTCTGCAGTACAAAAAAACCAACCAAATGAAGAAGCAAGAGAAAATTAATGTATTCATGGTGTTTTGGAAATATACGATAAGAAATTAAGTATTTCTCTGCTAAATATATATATCATGAAATCATATTGACAACATATATAAGTGGTATTTCAGAATTTTAAACTGTCTCTGGTTCAATTATTGATGTGCTCACTAAGTAGCATTTAATGCAGGAACTATGGTGACAGAAGACCTAATCTGATATTCAAAGAGGCAACTAAAAATTGTTCTTAAGAGTATCTTATGTTTTCTATTCTTTCTACCTGAGATTTAGGATGCTGTTCCTCTGAGGTTAATCTTATGTAATTTTTTAACAGTTCTAATTGCCTAATTAACTGCTCCAGTGAAAGGACAAAGTTTCTCTAAATACTCACTATTAATTTTCCTATTAACATAAAAATCATTATTTGGAAATTCTTACACAAGATTCCCGGAAATCTCATGAAAATATCTCCATACTTAGTCTTTTTAATTTTGCAATGGCCAAAAATTTCTTTATGTCCTTGATGACACAAAGCTTATCCGTAATTATTTTAAGTAAATAGTCCTTAATGCTTATATATCAATACAGTGAGTTTTTAGCATACCTCTTTCATATTTAAGCAATACATAATCATTACCATTCAGACATTTTAATTTTCTATATCCATGAATGATAAAGAGGATAAAGCATCTTTTTTTCCATTGCAGTCTTGTAACGCTAGGCTACAGATAAACTGAAGAATGTTGAAAGAAGTAAAGTAAGATGCCTGAAGTCACAGAATGTAGTTTCATTCGTTTTTATTCATCCTGTATAAAGGAATCAAGGACTTGTTACCTTTTCAACTGGATTGTTGGTCTCTTTGTTTCTTTGTTTTAATATATGGATTGTGATTTATTGTTCTTGAATCTGAAAAAGAATACTCTGGTAATTAAGACAATACCTCTCAAACTCATCAGAGTTTTATTCTAAATCTGTATACTTCTGTGCCCAATTACCCTATATTAGTTTTGCATGCATATCAGAAATATGATAATGTAATTTGAAATTTTGCCTCATCTCAAATTAAAATGCAAGCACCTCTTTATATATAATTCTCCCTTAACTTGAAGTTAAAAAAATCTTTACTCAATATTGTATCAGCAATCTGATTTTTATTTTTAAAATGCTACAAAAATTAATCTAAATATCTGTATTGCTATAATACAGTTTTCCACATATCTCTATTTGGATTTCATAGCTGCAATTTGTTTTCCATTCAAAGGCCTCAGAGCAGTATGAACATGACTGCTGAACAGTGGTGCCTGTAGAGCTTGGTTCACACTCAGTAAATACATTTCATCATATCTGACAGTAAATTGACAGAATGTTATAAATTACTTCCAGAGAAAAAAGAATTCAATGTGGAAGAGGCGTCACCAAAAAAAGAGTAGATAAGCTGTTCAAGGCAAAGCATTGTAACAAAATAATTGGAGGAGTGTCTCAAGGACTCTGTGATGAATATTGCAGATACTCCTCAAGTAACACCTTGCTCTCCAAAATCTGATGCCAGTCAGCTGTGTGTTCTTGATCTAAAATCTATTACAAAGGAGGGAAATACTGTGCAGGTTTTTCTCTCCGTCTTTTGCCCCAGTTCAAGTATCTAACATAAAATTTATAGACTTAGACACTTAAAAAAAAAAAAAAAACAAACTGTTGACATGATCATTGACATTGTAGTGTTCATCAATCACTTTATTTATCAATTTCTTGTCACAAGGATATTGGAAGAAACTTCCAAATGCTCTTCCTGACTCCATCAAAAACAAAACAAAAGTTACCTTCTTTCAGCATCAGACTGATATATTTGGACACCTTTCTTATATTTCAGCATTTCTATATCCTGAAAGTCTCAGCTTATACATGCATCAGAAAAAAAAAAGCTTTGAAGGAATTATTGAATTTCATTGACCAATATTTTTAATTCTACTGAGCTAGAAAACCAATGAAAGAAATTTTGGTAGAACGTATTCCTCTGGACACTATTCACATAATCTAGTAATGACATATTATCTGTTCTATTTCCCAAAATCATATATGTAACCACAATTCATATTGGAAACTCAACATTTGTTAAAATTTGTTAACAAGAACTTATTAATATTATTAACGTATGCTAATTGCATATATAATATAACATTACTAATTTTTTTCTATTTGTTCTTGAAGAATAACTGTGGCAGGAACCTTAAATACATAAACCAGTAGGGTTTCAAATGGAAAAAAGACACTTCTGAAAGCAAGAAACATACAAGACAGACATAGCATTCCCTGTCCAGGGACTGCAGAACACAGTTAATTTGAATCAAGCTTAATCAAGTGTTTGATTAGTCACAGAGATATTAATGGAGTAAACAATGGTAATTTTTAAAGATGCATAGTTTAATTTGTGATCTATTTAAGATCCTGAATTAAGCCATCTGGAAACTGTGAAGACCAAATTTAAAATAGAAACTGAACAGATATATAAAAGAATGAAAATCAGTTTATTACCATTGCTAGAAAATGGATATAAAAAGATGACGCCACAGAAGCAACAACTCCACTTGGAAGGTTAGACCAATAATATAACAAACTTTAAGGATGGCCTATCTGAATTTTAAAAAGAGACTAAAATGAGATTTTTTTAAAACCAATGAAAAGTGAGATAATTTTTTTCCTTGGCTTGATTCATTCATGAGTGTTTATCGAATGTTAATTAAATGTTTATAAAATGTTAATTAATTCTATATCCACATACTGAAATATATTTCAAACTAATCCATTAAAAATAACAATAAAAGAAAACCAACAAAAATAAAAACAAACAAAAACTCGAAGAGAGAAAATTTTAAAATTGAGAATTAGAATTAAAATTATACAAACTTCTATTATGAATCACAAAAGCTGCTTGAAGCTTCTCTCTAAAATTTCTTTACTTACCTGCATTTTTCATAAAATGTTTAATTCTTACAGAAGTCTCATTGTCTGTGCAGGGTAGCACCAGATTTTGGAAGTACTGGTTCTGAGTTATGCTGCCATTGATGGCATTACAATAATGCTCATACACAGAAAAAAGATAATTAACTTTATTTATAAACACACCTAAGCAGAAATGTGTATCTACACATTTTTCTTCATGGGAATTTACTACCAATACTAAAATTTAATTTCAACTAATACAGTGTGATATAATGTACATACAAATGACTATAAGAAATCAAGAAAAACACTGAAATAAGCAAAGCTTGTTTTTTCCTTTTTTGGGATGGAAGAATAAATTATATGCAGGCATAAGTTGGACAGGGGAAAAGAGAGAAGTATTTTTTCCCTCAGCATACAAGGTAATAGAGTTTCAGACAACAAATGCCAGTTTAAGGGGCAATCACTGCGGATGACTGTGGACATATACTTGCCATCATCTAAAATTTTTATGGGAGGACCCAAAATAGTCAAAACCTGTTCTGAGTTGACATTCAGATTGACATCATTGAGTGGGATGTTGAGCCTGAAGGAAAACTGTAAGGGCTGTGTCAGCCTCAAAGGTCCTGCTGGATAAGTTAGAAAAGGGCCAGCTTGGCACTAGGAATATGTAGAGATGAATCAGGAAAAAAAGAGGGCAAAACAACTTTGGGAGCAAAAGAGAAAATATCTGGAATAGTGGATTAGACCTCCTGTCTAAGCACCCCCAAAATGTAGGAGCACTCCTAAATCATTGAGTTAGGAATTGAACAATCCTCTTCAGACATGTAGGCTTACCAGTCAAACTGTAAGAAGACTGAATTAATGTCATTTAAATTAAATACACAGTGAAGTTTCAAGTAGGAAAGGAAAATTTTCGATATGGTTTTAAAACTTTAATTTATTTTTTTTGTTGATCCAGACTGATTTGAATGTGACTGCACAAAAAAGACATTTTTAGGTAACTGCCATTAATTGCTGCTCATCTTCTCAAAACTTTCTCAAGAATAATCCAATGGCAACAAAGTATTTCTTCCCATAACTGTTATGACTGAGCAGTGTTAATATAAGAATTTCTGCGGCAGTTCAGCAGAACAGAGAGGACCTGCTGCAGCCAGAAGACAAAGTGTGCTCTGTCTTGCATTGGGCAGTTTATGCTGAGTAAGAACAGTTTCATACCTTTCGGGGTTGGGTTGGGTTTTTTTGTTTGTTTCTTTGAGTTTTTTTTTTTTTTTGGCTTTTTTTAGCAGTAAGAAGTGCTAATATTATCTTCAGGTGCTCTTCACAATGTGGGTCCTACAAAACAAAAGGTGTAGGAAGTCTGCAGTGTCTGCCAAATTTCAATGCAAGTAATTACACACAGCCTACCTTGAATTCCAGCTGACAGGAGCTGTTCTGCTGTGTGCTGCTGAACCACATCTCCCTTCTAAGTGTGGCTGCATTTCTGCAGTGAATTAAGAGATCCTGTTATTATACTTCATTTTCATAGGAAATACCATTTATGGGGACTGTAACTCTAAACAACTCTGCAAAAACATATTTACTACAGAGTTTGAAGTGTGTTTTTTAATGGGTACAACACTTTCTGATGACAGCTCAGGCACAAATTTATATTTCTGGGTGAAACAGAGCAATGAAGAGTAACTGCCCACAAAATATTGTATAAACTGGGAAACATTTCCTTGTAAAACAACAACAAAAAAAAAATCCAAAACCTAGAGATATTGAATGTTAGCAGACTATAGAAATAAACTTATGAGCAGCACCTGCAACACTTAGTGTCTTCTGCAGCTTCATAGAAGTAGATAATTTGCATATAACAGATGTAGCATTTGTATGTCCTTCTTTTTCTCCTCCTTCCTGTAAAGACCCTAAAAAACATGTATTTTGGACAACCAGGAAAACTATGGGTGGACACACACTAGTCTTAAGCAGTGAAACTCTAAGAAAGATAATCTCAATGTTTTTAGATTTTTTTCTTCCCCATTCAGAATGCCAGACTTAGGTGTTAATAATCACAGATGCACCCTCCAGAATTTAAAATGTGTTTGATTTGTTGGGATTTTTAAAACAAGTAGACCCTGTTCAAACCAAAATCCTACTATATATAGCTGTCAAGCATAACTACGTGTACAATGTGTTCTCTAGCGTGCTCTTTCCTTAAAAATGCAGCTAGACTTACCCCCTCGTCCTTTTCAGACCTCCTTAATCGGCTCATTAAGGTTGCAGAACACATCTGCCGGTACTGACTGAATCACAAAGCACTTCAGCTGCCTTTTCTCACACCTAGATTCTCCAGACAGAAGACAGCTTGCAATTCCTCACTCCTTAGGAATTCAGCTCTGTGGGATACCCAGACCCCAGAGGGGATCCCAGTTGATCACCTCATTTACGGAGTAACACATAAAACCCGTGTAAAGTGTCTTTAACACTGGTTTGGTTGCAACAAGGCGACTTACTTGAAGGCAGTATAAACTGCTGGAGGATTTAGTGTAGGACTGAAGAATGGGAAAATTAAGAGTTCTTTTTGTTTGTTTCTGTTCTTTTATTTTCTTTTTTTTTTCATTTTTTTCCCCCGGTGCGATACAAATAATGCTTAATAAAATCACTGGAAGTTCTTTTATACCAGGAAAAAAAAAAAAAAAAAAGAAGGTCCTGTGTTATAATCTCTGCATTATGTAGCTTTTGATTGCTATATGTCTCAGATTGCCATCTGTAAAATGGGGATAATAAAGCTTAATTACATTCCACCTACAGCTTTTGAGGTTGTCACCTTTCATAATATATATCAGAGAAGTTCTGAATATAACATTTTCTCAAGACTCTTTCTTCCCAGCTTCTAAATTATTAAAAAAAAAAAAAAAAAAAAAAAAAAAAAAAGACATTTTTATTACCAGATTTAGTTTTGCCTTAAATATAAGACGGAATTCCCTTTTTGGATTGCAGACTCCATTATATGTACTTCTAATTCAGCAAATGATTTTGCCTGGTGATATCATGTGAGAAAACTTGTACATTCACTGACAGTGATGACTGACACTACTAGTGAACAACAATGATTTCAAGCATGCTCTTAATAATGTTGTTTATTTGGGATTTTTAAAAAATTTTGATCCATTATTTGGTCTTTCTCTTTCTGATGCAATAGCCACAAAGTTTCTAGAAATTTTTCCAAATAAGGGATTTTTTTTCTATTCTTTGTGGTCCTGTAATGACACCCCTGTTCTGTCAAGGTCAATGTTACTCACAAGCTTTCATCTGATTCACTAATAATCATGACAAAGTTTTCATAATGAAGTAATGTGTTGATTGCTTGAAGTGAATTTAAGTTTTTAATAGAATTAGAAAATACTTTTTTGATAAAAATTTCTTGCTATTAATTAGCTTAAAAAAACTATTCTGGAATGACACAATCACTTGATCAGAATGAAAATGTGGAGGTTCTAATTTAATTTTAAAGGCCCTATTATTTATAATTCAAGTGGCCAGAATGTCTGGAAGTAAGCTCAAAATGATGAAATTTCAAGAACAACAAAAGATAGATGGAAAAAACTCAGCTGAAATTTCTATCTGAAGTTATTTTCCTGGGCTTAATTGTAGACCCTGGTAAAAATAGGGGTATGTGTAAGAACATATACTTATTTATTAAATGGAAAAACTGACAGATCTAAACTATAGTCATGTTAATGAAACTATCATCACAATACCAATTGATTTATTATAATAATAGAAAAACTATTCCACTATAAAGACATTAAATCCCTGTTACTCAATGATGAGACTTATTAGAACTATTCATTACATACCTGTATTTTATATCTTTACCTATAAAAGACATTACAGGAGTTGCAGGAGGTAAAAAACAAAGCCAAACATGTAAGTACTTGCCTAATTTTTTCTCTGGCCAAAGACATTGCAGCAATTAAATTTTCAGAACCAATCAACCTTCATTTTAATGACATCTCTGCAAATTAAAAAGAGTAAAACCTTCACTAGGGTACAAAATTTGCAGTCATTTTATAACATTCTGTAAGTACTTTTGAAGATTAATTACATGAGGGTCTGCACTGTCCTGCCTTTCTCTTTGAACATGACTGGTATTTTCATGAGTACAGTTGTGGGGGCCAGATATGGATACGACAGAGCACGAACACCAAGATTTTATTAGTCCTGTACCCTGACCTGGATAGACTCTGGAATGCCTGTTCCAGGACCTTACCGCCTTTCTGCATCTTCTTGTCGTCAAGATACATGATCCTTTGTGTGAAAGCAAGAAGGATGTTTAAACCCCTGTGTTACTGAAGAATACAGCAAAGAACACTGGCATTCCAAGAATCCCTGACATTTTAATATTAGTTAGGCACAGGACTCAGGCTTAGCTGATCATTCATCTGTACTATCATGAAGGTATGCAAAGGGAAACAGAAATGTACTTTTCTGGTTCTTCTTTTTCACAATACATAGAAATAAATTCATTTCTGGAGCTACTGGTGATAATGCATGCTCTGTCTAAAAACCGAAGATGTGTAAGTGGTCAAAAGCATTTCAAAATCTTAGAAAACTCCAACATGCAGAACCTAGTCAAAACCTGCATGCAGCTCTGAAGCTGTTCCAACCCTCAAATCTGAGGCTTGCTCTTCTGTGGTGTGGGGATTGCTTTGGCACACATCATGTCACAGAGTTGGGCCACATCTCCCTGTGCTGCTCCCACAGTCAGCTGCATCTCTGCACATCCAGGAGGAGTCGTACACACTTCATTCCAATATTTGCAGTGCAGATGGCAGGAATTGGTAGTGAACAGCAGGGCTCAAACGTGAAGTTCTCCCGTGTTACCCATCTCCACATTTATAGCCAGACTAGCACTCAGATGCAATATGGATTTACATGGTGTCTATAATTTTATACTTTTTTTTTTTATCCTACATTCATTTATTTTGATCCAGACACCATATTTCTGGAGAAAATAGGGTTATTCACTGCTGTGACAAAATAGCAAATGTATTTCTGCAAATTCATGGTGTTTTCTTTATTTCACACGGAGGTAAATTCATGTTTTATTCTCTGGATTTCTTTTCTATAATTTCCATTTGATAGAAAATTATTCACAGAACAGTTTTAGAATGGAAAAGTGGAGATAACAGAATATAAAAAGTAGCATGTTCATCGATGAGAACGTTCCTAATTAAAAGTTTGAAATATACATGGTGGAGAGGAATGCAAAGAAAACTCTCTGATTTTTTTTTTAATTCAATTAAACACACACTTTCCCTTAAAATAAACAACAAAAATGTCAAGATAAAAAAGAAATGATAAGCCAAATGTATCTCAGTATAAAATTATTCTAATGTCCTTTGTAAAATTTTAAATTTAACAAAAATATTATTCAATAAATGCATTTAATCCACTGTAGTTTTGAACAAATAAACTGTATAAATTAAGAATATTGTTGACTACACAACCCAGTCTTTGAAAGATATAGACTGTTCTTCAGAAAAAGACATGGTCTTTGCTTCTTTTTAGCTTTAAACCATCTTGTTCAGAAACAAAGTAGGAAAGCTTGCCTTCTTTTCCTGATGAATAAAAAGTAGGTTAGAAATGCTGAGGCATGATATTTGTAGAATTATGTGTTGATAAATCTGGAAATAACCCAACTACCTCAAAAAGAAATTAGTTCATTAATATTTTATTTTAAGTACTCCAGGTTTTTTGAAAACATGTATTTTGCATTTCATTTATATACAGTATTTTTAAATTCTATTGAAAAAAAATCAGCAACCAAATATTAGATTATTTTTTCACAATGTTAATTAAAATACAGTTTTCTTTTCAGATATAAATTGATACAAATCACAGAAAAAATATTTTTAATTGCATTTTTAACTCACCTTTTTTCAATATTAAATATGCATAACCTGAAACAACAAAACATAAGATAAGCTCTTTAATTCCTTAAATTTGTAAAGAATTAACATTTTTTAGAAAAGTGGTTATTAATATTTAGGCAATAAAGCTAAAAAAAAAGATAGTAAGACTCAAATCGCTCACTAAATTCTGTAGGGTGGAAACTCTTGCATCCTACATTTGCGTAAAATGCATGTAACTACCTAGCTATTAGCATAGATGCAGAATTCAGCATAAGTAATTATGTTGAGAGCTGGGATAGTCAGACTTCTTTATATTCTGTTTGAAATTTCCTTTTTCTTCCAGACCTGTTCAGCTTCCTTAGGAGAGGACGAGGACGAGTGCTATCTTGGAAGAGAAGCATGGAGATTTAGTCAGATTTTAGGAATGAGGAAGACAGAAACTCATTTCGCCAAGATTAATTAAATATAAAACCTAGTTTAAAGTCCAAAATAGCCTTTGAACAGTTTTGTCAAATAGAGGCACCGAAATTCCTGATGTTAGGCTATCTCAGAAGGCAGAAAACAACTGAAACCCATGCTATTTTATACCTAAGGTATACATCCATCCATCTATCTATCTATCTATCTATCTATCTATCTATCTTTCTATCCTGAGTATAAACTAAGTAATGTTACTTCAGAATGAGCAAGAGATGCATTGCGGATTTCGTGCACTTAGCTTCTTGTAGGCGTAGCGAGGACTAGAAAAACCCTAATTCTGCAAAAATCTGCCAAGATTTTTAATAACAGGCAATGACAAAGTTTTGACTTCAGAATTAATTGGAATTAACGTCAGGGACTGATGATTTTTATCAGTTGTTCAGAAGGGGTAAGTCTAGATTTTTTTTGCATGGAGAAAGCAGTAAGGGAAAATAAAAAAAAATCTCATTGTCACATCACCATCATTACAGCATTCTTTGAAGATTAATTGTGTCCTTCCTATTTTCTTCTCAAGTTACTTTTTTCCCCTAAGAATTTTCATTCTCTATCCCAACTGCTAGCATTATTGCCAGAAACTTCTAAATATCACTAAAGACGCAAAGTTGCAGTTTCTATTTTTAGTTAATATGAGTAGGTTTTCAAGCACTTTATTGACTTCTGGTACTAATTGCTAGCTCAGCGTAGAGTGTAAGAAGCACAAATAAAACCTAGATATAAACCAAGATATAAGCAAACCCCACCTTCTTTATATTACTAATAATTAGCAAACATACTTTGATTTTACGCTAATGTGGGATGTTCTCTTGAACACTCTTTTATGTTTAATTGCACCGGTTGAATTTTCTTCCTGTATTTAAATTATTTTCCTTAACTTCCACTGTCTTGCATTACAAAAATAGCACTGTAATGATTTCCACATGAATGCACAGAAAATTCTAATATCTCTTTAGAGGTGTTTAGTTCTTTACCAAGAATAGAAGTCATTAGATTAAAGGTACATATTTGGCACCCTTGCATTATATCATAACATCCATGGGCTCTACCAAAATAGGATTTTATTGTAATAGCATGTGATAATTGCTGCAGTCCATTGAAATAGCAAGTATTCCTTCCTCCACCCTTTGGTACTGTGGAGATACAAAACCAGGTAATTTCAGAAGAAATTTAGAAAATAAGTACTGGTGAGATGCAGGATGGGTTTAGTGAAGCCAGAATACATTGTATGTATATAGGATTTGGAGGTTATGGTCTTCTATTCATGATACCATTATGAGACTATTTTTTCCTAGGGCAAAGGACTTTCTGATATTTTGATAGAATAAAAAAAAAAAAAAACCACAAAGGCTCCAAAGATTAATCTTCTCTTAAAATTATATTTTTCTCTCTAGTATTTTGCACTTATGGTAGATGGTTTGACACGATCCTACACAAGTAGAAAAATAACAGAATTCTGTATATTGAGTATAGGATGAGATACGAGGGAAAACTTGAGTTTAACCTTAAATCTAGCAATCTGAGATTGGAATGCTGGCTAGTTGAATAGACCCTCACTTTCTCAAGTGTTTAAATCAGAGTGAAAATATCTTTCTAGGAGATAACCTCACCTCCAGTGACAGCTATGAAGGAAGAGAATTCCTGAGCCCTTCTTATGCTGGGTATTGAGCATGGCTCCAACATTACACTTTTATGCCATGAAGCCCTCTGCATGTATTTTTCTTCATCTTTCTGATTTAGATGTATAGAAAGAAACATTCTGAAAGAAGCATGGGTGTAAACAGCAGTTGATGAAGGCTGCACAGTGGGGAAGGGGGACGATGATAAGCAGAAGGAAGAGGGAATCTAAACATAAGTTGATACACTTCATGACTCCATAGAAAAAAAGGGTTACAAGGGTTATTTTGTAACTTTTTAAAAATGTATTATTGTTTGAGCTTTTATTTTAAGATAGCATTATGATTTATTTCTTTCTTCTTAATTTCAGCATGAAAGAATTAAGGAAAAGCAGAGAAGGATATAAGTAACATTAAAAATCATATCTGTGATGGTTATAATGTGATGGTTAGCAGGGTTTGGAGAAGACCTTGTTGATGGACTTAAAAATCTGTTTTTTCTGATTTGTATTTCAAATAATAGGAAAAGGAGGTCTGTTTCTGGGGAAGACTGTGAGCAGGAGAAGGATTATTTCTATGCTTCATTTATGCAGTTACATGCTTTTATTATATAATTTAATAGGCCAAAAATGTACTCATTAGAGGAAGTATTATAATTTTCAAAATGCTTCTCATTCTAAATTGATAGAACTTTTTTTCTTTTCTCTGAAATATTTCAGTTTGCAAGCAGGGTATTTTCTACCAGAGAATTTTCAAATACTTATTTTGTATCCAGTGTTACAGCTTACAGTTTTAAAAGCCACTAGCATTTGTTAGCATAAAGACCTGGTTTGAAGCTAAAAGGACAGAGATTTAAAACTTCTGTTTCCTGGAATATATACCACACTTAGTTATCAAAGTAATTCGTAGAAAATGTAAAATGTTTTTACATGGATGTGCATATTATTTTATATACCTGCAGAGACTCTGAAAATATGTGCAAGTTGTCACACCTTTTTCTCAACTCTTACTATACCACACTAAACATTTAAACAAGAAATCAGATACTGAATATATACTGAATGTATACCGGAAATTCTAAATTATATTTTGAATTATTTACTTTTCTGTTTTCATCAACAGACATATGCCTTAGGATTGTTTTCCTTTCCTGTCTTTAATTAAAATGAGGGTTGGTTATTTTGGATTGGTTTGGGTTTTTGTGTGTAGATTTTTTTTGCTCTTTTTTGGGTTTTGGGGGTTTGGATTTTTTTTGCACAGAGAAAGTCCTTCTCTCAATAGAAAATCTATAAGACATTAATTTTCTAGAGGCACATTTCTATGTAGCAAATTTTATGCAAAATTCACTCCAGAAAAGCTTTCTTTTTTTTTTTTTTTTTTAAGCTAGAACTACAAACACATCAGCAGATACTGGTAAGAATTTTTCAAGTTGTAATTGCTATTTATTTCAGGAAATTAAAATCAATTTTCTTTGCTAGATACTGCATGTGGTTCACTGGGCAGTAAATATAGAGCAGCTATCTCTGCTAGTGGTAAGCTGAGAGGCAATTAGTTTTTATTTCTCTCAAAAGATAGATTGTGTGTTCCTGAGCATTTCACTTTGATTCACTAATTCTCACCTTTTATACTGTGATTACATGGATGAATTGCAAAAAGCCTGTATCAGATAAATTGCCAAGATAGGAGCACAGTGGTTTTCCCAAGATATTTCAATTTGAAATTCATCAGAAGCTCACTGTGTGCACAAATATTTCTCACAGTTTTAAAAGACTGCAGATGGGCTATTTGAAATACATCTAATTATGGAAAGTGCCGGCCATCCCCCTTTCCTTCAGACTATATAGACTAACCACAAATGTCAGTTTATGTCAGTTTTAAGTGGAGGCTTATCCTTTTCTCCTGGAGCATTACTAGATTTGTTTTTGGTACAAAACACTCCATGTCTCTGTAAGGTTTTATGGATCTAAGCTTTTCTCCTTCTCTTGTAACTTCACTGTCACCATTTCTAGGCATTGTTTTGTGTCTTAATTCCCTTAATAATAAAGGGCCCCTGTGTGCCAACTGCAGTAGACCTGCAAAGATCACCACTGCCATCTCCATGGTATCTTCAGCCAGATCCTGGAGTATCAAACATGTCTTGTGGCTTTGCAGATTTTTCCAGATTCAACATTTGAAAGGAGAAGATGGATTTTTAAAGGATTTTGTAAGCAACACCAACAAAAGTCAAAAAGTGCAATTTGGTCAATAACACCAATACGCCACCTTTGGCAAAGGAGCAATTGTACATGAAATCCTGCCTGAAATTTCTTTTCCCTAAAGAGCAATTTTGTCCTCCTGAAGCATCAAAACCTTTATTTCAGACACATTTCTTCCACTCAAGATTTCCTTGAGCTTTGTGGATAGTCTCTTATTGCTAAACTTCAGTATAAAATATTCCCCTTTCCCATACCTGTAGGGGAAGTTGTGTGTTGTCTTGAGAAGAAAACAATTCGCACAATTTTAGTTATAACCCTGATATTTCTTTTTTTGCTGTTGCTCCCTTTGTGGTCAAATTCTACTCATTCAGTTCCCATCCAACATGAAAAATGTGCTGAAAACTGTTTATCTTGCTTTCTACTCCTCTAATTATAATAAAGTGTTTGTATTTGATAAAAAACTATGAATAAGTTAATTATTCATCTTACAGTCCCACCTCCCTGGTTCATGGCAAAATATTTATTCTATGTAGATCCTAATATTCTACATGTTTTCTACAAGTCTACATGTTTTTTGCCACCCTGAGTGGGTGGTGGGTCAAAACCCACACAGAACTTTAAACTTTCTCCTTGGCCAAAAATACAACTTGTTCCAATTTCTAAATTAAAGGGGATCTGCCAGTCTGTGTATATATGTTTATGTAAAGATATACACTATTTATTCAGAATAAAATTACTCAGATTTTCAATAGAAACTAAAAATTATCTAAATCATAGAACACAAAAATATATATTTACTGCTGTATGCATTCTCTGCAATTATAAGTTAGCTATATATAGGTAAGCTTGCTCTAATATATCCATACAAAACAAAGATTTTGTCATTTATGCCTGGGGCAATGTTGGCAATATAAATGCATGTAATGTAGAATAGTGACAGAAACTGGCACAGATGATGATGGTTTTTGGAAGTATTTAAGTATTTGCATATGTATTGCATGACATTCTGCTGCAGTTAGACTATTCTTTTTCCCTAGAGCAGTTGATAGGTACTTTGTGCCCCTGACCCACAAGCTAAAGTCAGAATGAAGATATTTTTCTCCTTGTCTCGTTTCTGTGAAGGTTTCAGCATGTACCCCAAAATGATGACACTCCTATTTCAGCAGGAACTCTTGCCATACCCCTACAATTCCCTTGGTTTGTTTATAGAGCCCTCCAACAGCTTTGTGGCCTCTACTTTTAACCTAGAGCTAAACTTATTTATGTACTTATGGAAAAAAAAAAAAAAGAAAGGATATAGGGAAAATGGAAAAAAATAAAATACTCTCTTAAAAGAGAAGCAGCACTTGTCTGGGGTCTCTTCTTTTCCCTCTTGTATCTGTTGTGTACACACCCATCCTTGTCTGTGATATCAGTAGGGATCACATTCTCTTCCTATTACCTCAACAGGACATCCCATTTGATGTTACACCATCTCTTCCTACTGCCCTAGCAATTAACAGTGATATTTCAACTTCAATGTCTAAGAACATTTATATTCATCAATAAGTGAAGACAATTCAGGTCAATAAAAGCCCTTTCTGGATGTCATAACTGACACACACTACTGAGTAGATTAAATCTTTCAAAGGAAATAAAAACTTGGTGTTTTCTTTTTACCTATAAAGTTTCTTCATGAAGATGTTATTACATGTGCACACGCTTAGCACATAATTAAATTGATCTAATTTGAATAAGTGGGGCTAAGACCTACAAGAATCTCCTCAGGTTCCCTTTGTAAGCAGTGGAAAGACATAATGTATGACAATTTTAATATAAAATAGGTATTTAAGTTACTTGTTTTTGTGCTGTAAAAGCACCATGTCTCTCCACTGACTTTAAAAGGATGAATAACAGAGCTGAGGTGTCTCATTCAAAACTGAGCATCTTTCTGTAGACATTTGCAATTAGCTTAATTACTTTCCATCTGTCATGTTTCAAAAAGAGAGAAACGAGGAAGAAGATAGAGCTTCCCGTTCAGCCACAACAAGAACAGTTGATATATATTTAACTCACTACCCTTGAGAATGCTTCCATCAGTCTTAGAATCATAGAGTAGTTTGGGTTGGGAGGAATCTTTAAAGGTCACTCAGTACACCACCCCTGCGATGAGCATCGCTGCATCTTCAGCTAGGTCAGATTGCTTAGAGCCCCGTCCAGCCTGACCTTGCATGTTTCATGGTACAGGGCATCCACCAACTCTCTGGACAACCTGTTCCAGTGTTTTACAACCCTCTTTGTAAAAACTTCTTCCTTACTAATCTAAGCCTGCCCTCTTTCAGTTTAAAGCCTTTGTCCTTTGTCCTGTCACCAATGGCTCTGCAAGAAGTCCCTCTCCAGCTCACTTGTGAACCCCCTTTAGGTACAGGAAGAAGCTATAAAATCTCCCTGAAGACTTTTCTACTCCAGGATGAGAAACTCCTCCAACTCTCTTGGCCTTTCCTCATAAGGAAGGTGCTCCATCCCTCTAATCATCATTCTGCACAAATGCAGCTATTGGCAAGGGCAGCTATTGGCAAGGCTTTAGCCAGAGGAAAAGCAATCAAAGTCCTGATTACTTCAAAAAGAGTAGATGACAATCAATTGATGTCTGTTTTATTCTGGATATGAAGGATTCCCCTAAAACTATATTTCTATATGACATCTTAGTGTTTTTTAAAAGTCTAGTGCTTAATTTTGTTATTTTTCTTAGTTGTCTAGGAATGAACTCAAAATATTTGAAGACAGAAATAAAAAAATATATTAAAAAATACTCACAAAATATAAACTGATCTTAACAATAAAAATAAATTTGACATTTTAGTTCAAAACTTTATTTCTCCTTCTAGGAAAGTTAAATATCTTCACAGGTTGGACTCAATGATCTCCAAGCTCTTTTCCAACCTAGCTGATTCTGTAATTTCTATTCTTATACAATTTATATTGCCTTGCATTTTAATTTTAATTTTTATTCGTTTAATTCCTGGTCTTTTTTTTTTTTTTTTTTTTTTTTTTTGGCTATTGTTTTGATATGCTAATTCTGAGATGATTATTTAAACTAAATAGCTTCTTTATCCAATATAAAACCACAGCATTATTCTAGATTCTCAAACAGACTTAACTGATATATTGCTCTAGAATTAAAACAGTGTAAATAAATGAAATATAGTTCGATGTTGCTTTTTCTACATTAAGCCCTATGGAATTGTCCCAAAACACTATCTGGAAGTATTGCAGGTCTGTGAAAAGGAAATAATTTATGTCCAAAATAATACCAATCATATAATTTCTGTTGGTATCTGCTGCAGTTGTTTCCATCTTCTTTGACTATTTAATTCAGTTGGATCAATACTCATAAAGAAAATCTTATCCAGCTGTTTTGACTCTTGAATATACTGATGCAATGACCTTGCAAACATAAAATCCCTAAATTCAAAGACTGATACCCTAAACTCTTTTATACATATATGCTAACAGAGTAAATTAAAAACGGCTTTTCCAGAAAACCACAGTAGGATAGATGGGCCAGTCCTGCCTCATCTCCACATAATGGCACCCTAAGCTGATCCATCAAGCCTTTCTTTCCACACATCTTGCTCACAAAGTGACTGAGAAGGAATGCTACTCACTAAGAAGAAAAAGGAAGTGCTGCTCTTGTCTTGGTTTTCACAAGCCTATCACAAGGTGTTACTTGTCTGTTTCATCTGTTTTTCAAAGATTCTCTCTTAATCTCAAGACAAAGAGAGCTGCCTACTTCTGTCACCAATGTCAAAAATGTATATGCTCATAAATCCCCTTGCAAGAGCCAAATGTTTGTAGAAAAGAACATTCTAGTATTTCCATGTCGGTTTTGTAGCTTTTTTTTTTCCTTCAGGAAGCCTGGGGATTTTCACTCCTGGTCCAGGCTGCAGAGTGCACAGAGCCCTTGCCATCAGAGCTGCTCCTCCGCTTGCCAGGCAGTTCACGTGATGAGCACTGAGAGCCAAAGTGGCAGTCACAGGAACCTGTGCTCAAGGTGTCACCTGGGGCCTGTTTGGTGTGGTCTGCACAAAAGACAGCAAAACACCCTCTGCTGCAGTAGAAATTTTGCATAAAAAATATTTTGGTCAAGGAGTATGAAAAAAGGAGCATCACATCTTGCACAATAGATCAGAGAATCTTCCTGTGTTATTAGTAAAATTACTTTGTCAAATCTCCATTTCTGCATCATTTAGAATACCCAATGATTTTCCCTATATCACACAAGTGATTTTATATTTAATGTAGCCAAATAGCATGATATGACCTTTTTAATGTGAAACTTTTCTTTGAGTAGATTTTAGAAACCCAACTTCCCACTGCCTAATAAACTGGTAAAACTTCATTATCTGATAGAACATTGATTAAATTTTGAATCTCAGCTACAAAAACATATGGTGTAAGTAAAATATGCACAGATTGAAACATTTCTGAGGCAAAATTGGTTAACTTATTTTTTGAGCATCAGCAACATTTAAATTTGGATTTAAATTAATAAATCTGATACCATTTTTCATAATTAAAATTATTTTAGCTTTTTAAAAATTAGATCATTACACCTTTTTTTCAACTTCAGTTTTCTTTACAATAGAAATTAAATTATTTTATATATTTATTAATTAACTTCTCAAGCTAATGGATAGGAGAATTCTCCTATCAAGATCATATCTAAAAAGCCATCCTAGATGGAATCATGTGTCTTTGATGTTCTCAAATGTCTTAGGGACATGAGACATGTTCCTTCAGAGACTTATTCTGACCTTTGTCCAAGTGTAAAGGCCTGTGACAAAAAATGATTCCATGAATATCAAGGAAACTATAAATTACTTTCATAAAAGATTCTTAGAGGCAAAATAATGAGATATCTTGAGTAATTTGATTTAATATTATTTAAATTGTTCATATAATGAAAGAGGAACTTATATATACCTCTGTGTCTGTGTTTGTGTCCACATGCACTTCTACTTGTCCTGAAGTTTTGTCACACAACAAAAAATTCAAATAAATGTCTCAATGATATATTGAGGGAACTTTTTCATTTGTTTCTGAAAATATATTTTTTTGTCTCACAACCATGGGCTGTTCCTTACCAAAGTCAGAGCTCTTTTCAATCAATATTAAATAGCGGCAATTCTAATGCCTGCCAGTGCGAGGTTAGAGAAGATTAGCTCAGTGATCAGTCCTTTAATCTTTTCCTTAACTTCAAATTCTGCAGCTCAAAGACATTTTTTTTTTCACTTTAGTATTGGAACTAAATGAGAATTTACTGAGTGGAAGATGTAATCACTTTACCCTGTTTCAGTGAAGTATTTAGATGATGATTTAGAAAACTAATTTAATCAATGTCTGACTGATGTGTCAAAATATTTATTCAAGTGAATGCATGCTGTTTAAAAGGTGAATGTTTACAGGCTTGTAAGAGTAGTACATTTAAAGGTTCATTTAAAATATATATTCTCTGATTAAAACTGAAGCTAAAGGATCACCTCCCCAGTTTTTTCTACTGTTTACAGGAGTAACTAGGTTTTCACTAAAAGAGATAAGGAAACAAAATACTTCTTAACTGTTCAAATATAACACCTTGTATAGATGCAGCAGATATTCAAAGTTTAAGTATCCTTCATTTTCCAAAATAAATTTCTTTACGGGGATGCAAATCACGTCCAGTCTAAAACTCAGTATTTAGAGACTTCTCCAGTGTTCCTGTATTCACTAATTCCCTCAACAAATATTTCTTGCCATAATTTTCCATTACTTAAGAAATATTGTAAGTTTATTTATTATTATTATTGTTGTTATAATAATAATAATAATAATTATTATTATTATTATTATTATTTATTTATTTATTATTATTATTACTGCTATAATAAAGAGTTTGACAGACTTTTGATCCCTTGAGTGCTAAGTCTTTTATAACTGGTATGGTATAAACAACTATGTTTTACAAACACAAGTTAAACAGCAGAATATGAATACCAGATTAAAACAGTTACAGTCTCATAAAAAGCAATTTCAACAATGCAAAGTGGTCTCCCATATAAACATTATTACTACTCTAAGGCAATATTACTGTACAATCTCAATAAGAAAATATAGCAAATGTGTAATAAGTAATTTGGGAAAAAATAAAAAGGAAATAGGCCAACAGATTATCAAATACATTTGGTTTTATGGGACAAAATAATTACATTGAGTGGTTATGACAATGTTCTGCGCCAATACAGAAAATTGGAGCATGTGTGTTGAGTATGCAGTTGGCATCTTTGATCCCCTAATGCTCTGAACTTGCAGACACTTACCCATTGAGCAGAAGGTCCACTTGGGTCTGTGTCACATCCTGATGGTGACATTCTTTGTCTTTCCTGGTGGTCATGCCTCTCTTTGGTATTCCTCTACTTGCTTGGGAATACATGCAGGTGGAGAGATGGGCCATTTATAGCCTCAGTTTTTCCTTTTATTTTGTAGATTTTTTTACAGAAATCCAGGAGATGTTCTTCTTTATGTCTACCAGTTGTTCAGCATCTGGTGGCAGAGATAGTAGACTGCTGCTTCAGGCCCCAGTCTAGCAAAAATCCATTTCTTTGATAAGCAAAAAGTGATATAGATCTCTGTGCAGCAGTGCTTACCAGGGAATGTTGGATTTGGAGCAGGATGAATAAGAATAGCAGTAGGGACATTTATTTTTCCTCTCTGGAACTGATAAATTGTCATTCTTTCATTCATTTTAGCTAGCTGTTGAATAACTTCTGTCTAATAATAACTTCTAGCTGTTGAATATCAGCCTAAACAGGTCTGACACATTCTTAATCTGTTGCTGATGATACCTAAAAATGATTAAATTTAGGTAAAATTGACTAATTAACTTTTAATTCTTGAAGTAAATTTATAATGGAAGATTGCTTCAAGTAGGAGCTGCAGATACTCCATAGGAAAAAAAAAAAAACAAAACCAAACCAAACTGAACCAACCAACTTATCCCCCACACCTAAAAAATCCCAAAAAATACACCAACCAAGAAAACAAGAAAAAAACCAAGGATAAGCCCAACAGGAATTTCTAAGTATTCCATCCACAAAAAGTCTTTTTTTTTTTTTTTAAGCTATTTGCTACTGGTAAATGTTTTATTTTATTTTCAAGAGTATTTACAATTCCCTGTAAAATTTGAGAGCATGCAAATTTATCCATCAGTTTACTGCTTTAATCTGCAGATAATGTATTTTGAAACATCCAGGAAAACCTACATCAAGTGCTAAATCAAGTACCAGATCCATGAACTGAAGAATTTATTATAGGTTCTTGCTGTCAGGAAGTAATTTGCTCACCTGTTGTTGAGTATCCATTCCAGTGTAGTCCTACCCCTCTGTAATCCTCCAGAAATCTTTCTGGTGCCCTGTGAACCACTGTGACATTATGACATGAGGCAGGGAAACTAACTCTTCATTTCTGACAGCAGTTGACTCACTTAAAGTTTTATATTCTACACAAATCTCAGTAAAGTGTTTTCAACAGTTGTCAACTACCATGGGTTGTTTTCTTCACAAATGGTTGCTTTGGCCACTAGTAAAACATATAAAGTATTTATCACTCCTTATACTTGTGAAAATTACAGAAAGCCTTTAGAAGAAAATCTAAAGAAAATTCTTTTGCCCTGTCTCTAAAAGTTCTGATTTTCCTTTATATATATGTTCTTATAAAATAAAAACTCTTATTCTTTGTCTTTACAAGTGAAAGGAAGGATTACTGAAAAGCTTTTCAAGAGAATACATTGGGAAAATTAAATTTCACATAAAGCTTGTTGCAAACTAATATCGCTGAGTGAAACAGACATTGGTGCATAGTCTTGAAAAAGCATCATTGATATCCAAGGAAAAGATTTCAAATCCATCTTTTCCTCAGTTTTTGTTTTCGTTTATATGGTACTGTTCCCTCAGAATTGCATAGGATAAAACAGTAAATGGAATAAATTGACTACCATGTAAATGAAGTAATCCCAGTGCCACCCGTCAGCTCAGATTTACCTTTACCTAAGGTGACAGAGGTCAAATTCTAGGCTAGCTGAACACCACTTTTAATTAAATGGATATTAAAGAGCTTCCACAAAACTTTACAATTGGACTGTCTATTGTGTGATTAAGCATGCATTTACACTTAGTCTTGTTTCAAAGCTTATATCTGCAGAAAGTGGGAAAATGTAGTCTTACTGCTCTGCAGTCACTTAAAAAAAAAAAAAAGGCTCCCCCAAAGCAACCAAAACACAGAATGAGCTTGGAATTTTTGAATAATAAATAGGAGGCTCCTTACAACCCTGACACAAAAAGCACTGCAGACACTGGTGTTACATCAGTCCTTCCTAACTGTCTTGAAAAATATGTACCGTGTTGCAAAGAAAACAGCTCACCAGCTGTTTATGTAAAAATTATTTGAAGAAAAACAAGCATGGCCATATGGCACTCGAGTAATGCAGTGGGAGCATGGAGCATATTTTCTGTAGATTGTAGTAGATAATAGTCACGCTAAGTAGAGTGTCAAATATTGATGACACATTGTATTAATAGTTAATCTCTCCTTTTATCTTCTAAGTGCCTACATTTCTTAGCAGCTTGTGTGTTGGAATAAAAATAATAACGTATTATGATGAAGAATTCAATTTTATGGAATGACAAAATATTTAATGCATTGAAGAAGTCCCAAACATTTTCCAGTTAAAGGATATTCAAAAAATATTATGCCCTTATTTGAATGGCATCATGACATTTCATATTAATAAAAAACACTACACTTAGAGTTATGACATATTTTTCATTTGTGGTTTGTTTATTTTGGGGGTATTTTTAGAACATATATGTCTCTGCATTCATATTTTGACCGTGAAAATTTATTTTCAGGGGAAAAAAAAAATCTGCCATTTACTTCTGAAAGAAGAGCCACAATCTGAAAATCTAATTTGTCAATATGAAAGTTCTGCAAAGATTTGTCAACCCTAAATGCATGTAACAAAGATATTAACAAGGTTAAATCCTAGGCAAGCCTAGAGCTACCAGATAAAGGATTAAAATGGAGAAGGAAAAGAAAAGCTTGGCAAGTGCTAGTGCTAAGATGCCAAACTGGAAAGTGAAGCACCATGGCTGGGGGGTTGAGGGGGGTGGAGGGAATTAAGACAAGCAAATTATTAGGGAAAAATTTTTAACAGCTTTGTGTGTGTTTATCCTTAAGTACATGTGAGCACTGACTTTGCTTCATTTTAGTATTGTGTACATTTAAATATTGATTCAGACTGGATTCTCACTCTCACTCTCCACTGGGAAGAGACACTGACACAGACCCACCTGACACAGACCTATGGGTCATGGGGTGAGAATTTTGTTGAGGTGCCTTTATCCTATTATCATAAACTCCCTCATGTTCCCACCCTTTCTCCTAAGCTATTTCCTCTGTTTTCACAAAATCAAAACCATAGCTATGTGAGGGTTTTTTCCCCTCCAGTTGGTTAGAGAAAAAATATATTTGCTTTCCATGCATTACAAAATGCTTTGGGTTTAGGTTTTTGTTTTTTTTTTTTTTTTACTGTCATGAAGTATATTTAAAATTGGAATAGAACAGTTGGTGCACAGATAGAAATAATAAATTTCCCACAATGATATATAATCCTATAATATCAGCTAGTCTTAAAGGATGGAATGGTCAAACTTTAGAAAATGCCCTGAAGGTAAATAAACTCAAGTGGGAGCTGGATTCTTGAATCAACAGTCTTCCTCTGAGACACAGAATAAGTGAAGATAGACTAATTGGCTCGCAGACTAGGATATTCTACTTTCTCCATGGAGTAAATCCTATTATGGTTACTATATCCATCTGTTAAATGGTTGTATTTTGCCTGCTGAAAAAAAGAATGTTTGGAGTTGTACTTAGAGAATAGCTTCTGTTTTCCTTCAGCAAAGGACTCCAGAGGTAAAAGTCTTTCACTGAGGATGTCAAAAATATTACTTCTCACTGCATCAATCCAAACACTGAACTAATTGTTCTGGTCTGTGAATAATACAGAAGACATGTCTGAAAAAAACCCCGCAAGTAATATAGTACCATGGACCATTCTGAATTGATGTATATTTTATAGCTGCTTGCTATTACAGTGACTTAACTTTAATGTTCAAGAGTTTCTTCTGGCCTGTGTTTTCTTCTCTAATCCTATATTGAACTGCATATACAATGTGATTGGAAGCATGTGCCTCCTATCTGACTTTTGGTCATGTCACACACATATAAATGAAGATTATAAGATTACTGATGACATTTTCTTTTTAAACTGCATAATTTTCCAAAACCAATGCACATTAATTTTGTTAGGCTGTAGTCCAGCAAGAGTATCCTGTAGCATTTATCAAACAGATTTATCTCAAGCTTCTACCTATGCATTTAGAGATAGAACTGAGTTCAATCACATGTATCTTGACACAAGTACTAAAGAGTACTAGCTTGGCAATGTCTTCCAGCCATTTCTTCCCTACTCCATCATATCCTTAATGGCAATAAACTTGACTTAAATGCTTTTTCAGATTACTACTGACATCTTGAAATCTTTGGGCGCCAGTACTAAAACACCACTAGTAGCAAACACGTCCATTTGCATACTTGTGACAGTGAGTCCATGACATGTCCTGACCTTTCCTTGAGCTTTCTTATCAATTCACATAGAGCTCTCCAGAAAGCTTCAACCATTGACTGCCTCTGTTCCTGTCAGGAGAAGCAAAATACCACATGCTCATTATGCATCCAGCTGTGTCTGTTGGTTTTACTTCATGGGCAGCAGTACAAATACGTGAATATCAAATGCATCTTCATTTTAGATCAAATCCAGAGGCATAATGCTGAGTTTAGTTCTTTAACTCCCTGACCTCCTTTCACTGCATTTATTAATTTATTCACAGATTTGCTGAGGCTGGAAGGCATCTTTTGAGATCATCTACTCCAATCTTCTGCTCAAGCAGGTTCAGCCAGTGCCTACTGAGAAGGACATTCTTGGCACAGTAGTTTTCATTTTAAAAATACTGATTTAAAAGTATTTCATTTTGCAGCACTAAGCCAAAGTCTTGGAAAAGTTGACTGAAAATTTGCACCTACCATAAATACATGACTGTCTGTATATTTTGCATGTTTTCATAACAATTCTAAAGAAATTGTGTATTTCCTTCAACCAAACTGCAACTATGTATTGATTTCTCTCCATTATGTTTCTAAAATATTTTAAAAATTAGTCCTTTTAAAATAGAAGTTTGCATTTGGAACATTCTCTTTAGTTAATTTTCTCAGTTTTATGAAAGTGTACTCATTTCTACTGTTACTGTATCAGTGACTGAAATTTATTTTTGTTAAAACCTAGTTCATACCAGAGGAAAAGATGGCGGAGGATTCCATCTTTTTGATCATATTATCCTTCCCTCACATTCTGCTTTTATCCTCAGGGCTCTTAATGATATTAAAAGGAAAGAACTGGAGGCTTTGTTATGCTCAAGAAACTGCATTTCACTTCCCAGTGCTGCTGATTGTGTCAAGCTTTTGTCAGCTCTAATTAGAAGTGAACTCCCAGATTTCAGTAAACCAGGTAGGGATGTCACCCTTTATAGCAGTTGCCCATTTGGGAGGCAGTTATTGCTTGGCTGAGTTGTCAGACAGTGCCAACCCTTATGATGTGGCATTAGCAAGGATCTTCTGGCTTGCAGCATGACTGGAGTCTCTTGAGGTCACTACTAATATGTCTGTGTAGGTTTCAAATGTAGGGCAAGAAGTAAAGTAAATGTAAAGGTTTTACCTTGGAAATGTACATTTCTGAGACCAGTGAAGATCTGCAGTATGTTTTGTGCCTCTTTCAACTACCAATTTATAACATGATTCTTTCATTAGTTAAATAAATCTCCAAACAAGCAGGTTCCTTTCTATTCCCTTAGTACTTCTTCAGTACTTTCTCTCTAAACATTTTATATTAAAAATGACAGAACTTGTTCCCTAAACCCTGTTATGAATCATTTGGCAGAAAATAAGCATTTAAAAGTCATAATAAATATAGAGAAATATGTGAAAGCTGAAAGATGCCAGATTAACTAATTAAATTCTTCATAATGTGCTTGATTGATAGGAAAAAAAACTTTGTTTTTTTCTTCCTACTTTTTTTGGTAAATTGCTGAACCATATTTTTTCAGTTTATTGTCCTGCTGTTTCTCAGATTTTGAGCAGTAGAGAGATATGTTTGTATATAATAAAACTTTTGACCAAAGAAAAGACTGAGGAAAAAAGTTCTCCTGATAAATAGGTTTTGCTCAAAACAGCATTAATTTGTCTACTAGCATCTTCTTTTGTTAGCACAAGAGAGAACAAACTGGAGGTAAAAGAGTCCCAGACTACTTGATGGGACCTGTCTGTATGGGAATTGCAGTAAGAGTAGATTCCATCTATTTCAGGCAGCATCACGGGATCCAAAGAACCAGCACACCTTAAAAAGTGGACTGCTACATTATGAGCTTTTTGAAATTGCAATATCCCAGATAAAGGAATCAAAGTCATGGTGTGCCACAGCTGTCTGCCTGATAAATACTTTGATACAGGAAAATTCACATGCCTACACTTGAGTACTCCTCTTCCCAAATAGACAGGAACCCAAATATCAGCAAAATCACACTAAAAATATGAAAGCAAATTGCAGAGGATGACTCTTCCGGAAAAATTTTCTCCTTTGCACCTCCAACAATTGGATCTCTAATTATACCAGACTGGAAAAGAATAAACTTTGAGACATCAAAGTTCCTCAGTTTGATGTCTGTGTGGAAAATGAGAAAAAGCAAATGCAATTCACAGCATTCCAGTGTTCATACACTCACTGTGTCATGTACTATAACACCTGCCTCATTAAATGGGTCTGCTATGTCCATCCCTACCATTCTTTCTATGAAAAGGCAGCTCAGATTTCCTTAAGGGAAAAAAAAATAATAGAGAGCAAAGAACATCAGGGAGAACAAAGTGCAGATGAGAAAAGAAACATTTTGAACTCCTGTAATTTATTACATTTTAAATCAATATTATCCTTTCACTGTAGACTTTGGTAACTAATGGTCAACAATTGCCATTTAGTTAAAACGATCACCATTACTTTTCCTATTGATCTGCTTGGTAACAGCTTTTCTTTCATAGCCATTTTTTTGACAGCTATGTCGTCCCCAGCAATTGAAGTCAGAGGAAACAATAGATGAAACAGTAGCACTGCAGAATAAACTCATGTTTAACACTATTCCTGCGAGCTATTCTGCCTAAAAACATTGTACAAAAAGGCTGATAATTTTTTTTAAAGAAGCTGCTCTGCCTTGTGGAAAAGAATCTGTTCTGATTATTTCCCAGCCTCTCCAATAGACCAAGAAATGACAAAGTCTTGGTAACACATCTGTTACTCATATTAAAGCACTAAAGACTATCAGCAGTGCCTGAGAGTCGTTGACATCAAAGTTTCTCAGTAGATCAAATTGCATTCTAACTTATGTTCGATGTTTATTTTGAGGAAATCAGAACAAGTGAAGAGTTACGGGGTGAACGTAGACAGACAAAAGTCAAGGAGATTGGAATATTTCCAGCAGACAGATTGTGTTTTGTAGTGTTTTGTTAGCAGTCTTAGTCAGAAACAGAAACCTTCCCCAGATGTCAAGACTCTCAGGCAAAATATTGGTCATAATATTCAGGTCAAGTTATTTGTTTCCTCTCTAAGATGCACTCCAGCTAACAGACTTCCTCAGCACATTGTGAGCAGCACCTCCACCTAATGGTGCCTTTACATTAATGGTCCTCTTACACAGCACCCCTTACCAAAAAAAAGATATTAAGACCCAGACATAGCAGGCCATTTAGGTAATATTGACCAATAAGGTGTCTCCCTTGGAAAAGAGCGTTCATAAGTAATTTTAATACCTGCAATAGGTACAGGCAATTCACCACTTATAAATATGTTAATAATTAGATAAGGAACTATTAATAGTATTGAAAATGGGGAATGAAATTTCAAATATGATCATAGAAAAACAGTAGCAATATGTTAAAGCAGTGATATTTAAAACAAAAAAAATGTGCAGAAGAATGTATTAAGATGCCACTAAGAAAACTTGCACTTCCCATAACAATCTAAATTCTTGGAAGGAGTTATATTTAGGGATTCGTCTTTAGTAAATTATTATGTTAACCTTACCCAATAAATTTATTTGTGTATATTCTCTTAAAGCTTGGATGTTAAGTCCTATAGGAAATACATTAAGAAAAAATGCAGCATATACTTTAAAACACATGTGTTACATGACAGATGTTTCCTCTTCATTGTATAAAATGGAATTAACACTGTACTTCTCTGAAAAGAAAAATAAAGCCCAGACTCCTGAACAGAACATCTGTGTTGCTTTGGCACTTTGCTATATGAATTGAAAAATAATTTCACACTCCTAGTACAAGCAGGTTTCATCAATAAACAAAGCATGATGAAGTTGTCAGCAACAACTCTGGCTTTCTTAAAAGTACACATGTCAAAAATCATAGCTCATATTATACTTTTCCTGTGTTCTGAAAAGATGAATCAGGATGTGGGTCCAGAGAGGAAAGCAGAACCAAATCCAGTAGAAGTATTTTTGTATTTTTTTCTGATCTACTCCAGTGTGTTAAATTAGAATAATTTTGTTAATCCCACCCTGCACATTAGAATTGAGGAATGGAATAAAAAATAATCTGCCAGCAAGACCTAAGAAAAATGCAAATGTACATTATACCCAATAATGTGTTTAACAGTATTTTTACTTATAATATCCCTCCATATCATACTGATAGAGAAATGAAACGTTTCAATTATATCTGGAATACTAATTAAGAGTGGAAGCAGGGATGTCAAGAGCTATCATTTTAAACCAGAACCATGTGAGGCATTATAGTTAACATCTGCAATAATTGTTTCTTTGCAGATTCACTGTTTCTTAATTAGATGTGTTGTAATCAGAAATAGAAAGTTTTGAAAGTTGACACAGCTCTACTGGCTTCCACCTTTAGCAGGCCTTTTCTCTCCTTTCAGATGAATAAAAAGATACAGGAAGTGGAAAATGCAGTAGCAAACAGAGACAATACAGTGGGATGGTAAAGGGGAGCTCTTAGAAGTAATTTAAAACTGTATTTAGTAGTTTAATTATTTAAGATAAAGGCAAAGTTAAAGATATATCACAATTTATGTTCTTAAGAGTATACACCAACATCATATGCTGGATGATCACCTTATGGATGTTAGTAGAAATTAAAAACCACAAGATTTCAAAGCAAAATAAAATGTGCACCTCCCCACAATAAAATGTTGGCCTAATATAGTGATAAGCAGAAAATTTCATGGTGCATAAACACCCTGCATAACAACCTGGTCTGGGGTTTAATTATATACTCAAATAATTTTGCGTTGCTCAACACCATACTAAAAACAGGATGGTGAAAAGCACACAGTAGTTCTTTTAAATTATGAGATCTATAGGGAAGTACATTAATTTCAGTAAGAAATAAATAACCTTGGAAGGCCTGAATAGATAACAAATTGCTAAAAATCATATTTGCATTTGCTGCAGTACATGTTATGTCTAAGAGGGAGCTGTTTTTCATCAATAGCAGCTGATGAGGTGCTATGTTTTGGGTTTGTGATGTGTTGACCACACAGGGATGTTTCAGTTTTTGATGAACAGTACTTGTACAGTTAAAGCCTCTTCTGATCCTCACCCCAACTACCAGAGAGCAGGCTGGGGGTGCACAAGGAGCTGGGAGGAGACCCAGCTGAGACAGCTGACCCCTGCAGACCAGAGGGACGTCTCATACCCTATGGCCTTGTGCTCCACAATAAAAGCTGGGGGAAATGTAAAAGGGGGAGCCTCAGAGTTATAGTGTTTTGTCTTGCCAGGTTGTATATGAGGGATCCTGGCTTCCCTGGAGATGGCTGCACACCTGCCTGCCCCTGGGAAGCATGAATGAATCCCTGTATTGCTTTGCTTGTGCATGCAGTGTTTACTTTACACATTAAACTGTCTTTATCTCAAACTACAAGCTTTCTCAAATTTGTGCTTCTAGTACTCTCTCCAGTCTCAATATAAGGGAGTGAGTGGTGTGAGGCTGAGCTGCTTACCAAGGTTAAATCCCAGGCAGTTGTGAGGAATTAGATGAAGAATTGCAAAAATTTAAACTTTAATTCATCTCTTTTTAATATTAGTGTAAAAGTTCTAAGAAACCTTTAAATACGTAAGATTTTTCATTAATTTTACATGCTATAGAGTGTAGGGATTGATTACTTTATATATATTTATCTAGACTGAAGTAAGTTTTCACAGTTACATTATGGAAAAATAGATGTTTCAAATAAAATTGTTCACCAAAAGAAAGCAGCTCTGTCAGTTAATTTTTTAAATCCATTTAATTGCAAAAGACATTACTTTTGGTACAATAAACCAAAAAACCCATCACTGGTACAGTAAAGCAAAGTAAGGATTTTTTGCTTCAGGGAGCAGTTTTAAAGCAGGAATTCTGTAGGCCCTGAAGAAATCAGCAATGGAAGTGATGTGGTTAGAGAAATTCTCAAGTTGGTCATTGTAATTGTTTTCACCTATCAAGCTACATTTAAAAACAAAAAAAAATAAAAAGTTAATAAAGACGTCATAATTTTTATGTAAGATGAGATGGAAATTAAAGGAAGAATAGAATTAATAAATACTCAGTAAAATCTGCCATATCCAAATAACAGATCAGGAGGTATCTTGAGTTCTTCTAATACTAATCGGATTTTGCAATTGTCTTCCACTATTTTGACTATAATAAATACAGAATTTGAAATTTTCAAAGACCAGTTTTCCCTTACAAAACCCCCACAACTTCTGCAATATTACCAAGCTTATATGTGACAATTTGAAAATTTAGCAAATATTCAATTGAAAAACTATAGTCAGAAAAATTAAAGCACTAATAAATTTGGGGTATTTTGATCATTTAGTCTTCCCAATTACTGCTTCTCTTTGACAAGCAATTTTTTCTACCACTGTCTCAATTTAATAAAAACCCTTTTTTTTCTCATTGAAAAAACAGCAACTTGCCGCAGAAAAGCCAATATATGACAGTTATAAGAAGTTTCCTAACAACAGCTATTGAATAAATATTAATACTGCTTAGTATGCTATTAGCTTCCTACAATAATTTCAGGCAAAACAAATTGCCTAATAAATAACCTTCAGGCACTGCATCTGTGGTGTTTTGAGTTGGATTTTTGAGGGGTTTTTTGGGATTGTTTTTTTGTTTGGTGGTTTGGTTTGTTGTTTTAAAAGGAAAAATAATATATATATACACTTGGAGTAGTTGCAGTTGCGTTTCTTTCTTTGCAAGACATCTTTTTAAATCTTGAACTCATGGAACACTTTAATTTTTCTCTTTAAGTCTTCCTTCCTTTCATTCATGGCATTTATTTCATAATTCTTTCCTGCAGGAACTATGCTTCATCATAGTTATATGAAGCAAAGCTTGATAACTGACAGAAGGATTGGCTGGTGTCACTCAAAGAACTCAGACTGGTCCAGCTTTATTTTGGCCGCAATTAGCAAATGGCAGATTTCTTCAAAGACTGGAGGAACTCTTTGCAGAAGCTGCTACTGATCTTTTCCAAACATTTAGTGGATCCTTGCTGAATAAAGCAATTTCATTTTCTGTAGTCTACGGTTGTATCCAAAGAAGAGAAATGAAACTGGTGAAGGATCTGGAGAAGAAGATCTGTGAGGTTACTGAGAGAGCTGAGGAAAGAAGGTTCAGGGAGGCTGTGATTGTTCTTTACAACTACTTGAAACAAGGTTATTGTGAGGTGGATGAAGGCCTCTTCTCCCAAGTAGCAAGAGATAGGATGAGTAAAAATGTCCCCTCATTGCACCTGGGGAGGTTTAGACTGGATATTAGGAAAAAAGTTGTTCACCAAAAGGATTAGTAAACACTGGAAGAGGATGCCCAGGGAAGTGATAGAGTCACCACTCTGGAGGTATTTAAAAAACCTGTAGATGTGGTACTGGTGGACTTGGTAGTCTTTTTTCAAATCTTTTTGGGTCTAAAAGCTATTTTCCAATCTAAATGATTCTAGGATTTTATAATCTCCTATAAACCTTCAAGCTTTGCATAGAAAATTAGTTCCTTCTCTTTTTTTTTTTCAAATGTAGACCATGTTCTGTTCATCCAAACTTGTTTGTGTCATTTCATGTCCATACTAATAAGTGTATATCCCCAAGGTCATCTGTAAGGCAAAACTGAACGTAATTTCTCAAAAGTCCATGATGAATTTAGGTATATTTCTTCCTTTTATTAAAAATACAATACTTCTAATAAGATTAATGGAAGATCTGAGATAGTTAGTGGGAAAAAAATTGAAGTCCTTATTATTATAATTTCTGAGAGGATTTATACCCTTTATGGGACTGAATATATGTTATTCAAATCAAATTACTATTTTCAATGATATCTACATGAGTAGAGCACACCTCCTCTATGAATGTCATACTACACTGACAGAGAAATTTGGAGAGCTGTGAAGGTCTCATTGACTTCTGTGCTCTTATGCCTTTTGTTTAGTTTTGATGAAAATTATTAAGGGCTTTTCAGAGAAAATTATGTTCCAAACTTACTGTACAAGAAGAAGGCATTTGAGATTGATAAAGGAATGAATATATATAAGAAAGGTTTCTGGGCAATTTTCAGTTGCACTCTGGGCAATTAGACACCCACCTTTAATTAAAAGTCATTGAAGCTTAGTGACTAAGTACCACTCATGAGTTTCAAAGTATCATTTAATTGACAAAGGAATGAATTAAAAGGAAAAAAAAGGGGAGGGGGAGACCACAACTGACATGAAAGAAGTAGACTTCTGTGAGTCTGAAATGTTTAGACTGAAAAAATGTCATTAAAATATTTTTGTAAGGCAGATGACGAGAAGAACATGCTAGTGCAGAATAGAATAGAAAAGAATTGGAGCAGTTGAAGTTTCTGGTTGATTAGAAATCTGTCGCTGAGCAGCAAACTGTGCTATGACTTTTATGTGAACAGTAAGATAATGGAGCTAGAGCTGCTTCTCCCCTCCCACTTCTCTGCACTGCATGAAAAAAAAAGAATGATGACATGGCATTTTGGGTGTTGGGGAGAAGATGCTGCAGCTCCAGGCAATGAGAGGCCCTGCATGGGGGTCAAGGCCACAGAGGTGGGGAGAAGCTGATGGCTGAGGCTTAAATCCTGGGTAGAACAGTGACCATTGAGCCATGTGCCAGTTACCTCCTCCCTTTGAGGCTGGGTCTGTCTGACCAAAACTTACCCCCAGTGTAAACAGACCTTCAGTCTGAGCACCAGAGCATAGAAAAGTCACAGGAGGGTAAGTGGACATTCTTTGCTAGGGGGTCCACCCCATACCTGAAAGACAAAGGGGAAGACTAAATATATAGAGAACAATAAATTCAATGTCAACAACTGCCAGCAACTACACAAGCATATGCACATATATAAAAAATCTGTTCTTCAAATTAGTTTGCTGCAGTTTCAAGCAAATGAAATCTTAGTAAACAGTAAAGGCTTTGGAAAGGATCTTGGAAATCGTTGATATAGGTCATTCCACTTCCTGGAATATACTTACTCTTGCAAGAAATAATGTTGCTGAATTGGCTAGGAATCACCAAAAATAGGACTGGAAGGAAATTCAAGGCATCATCTCATCCTACCTTCTGCTCTAAGGCAAGATAAATTCTATCTAAACTGTTCCTAACAGGCTTGTCAAAGATACTCTTAAAACCTGCAGTGATAGAGACTCCAAATAGAGACTTGACATTCTGCTGATTTAAGTGGTCTTTAACCTTCCTTAATATTAGAAGTACTTTCTAATGGATTTCTATCTCTACAAGGAGACTATTATGTTATGTGAAATAGAAACAAATATATGAATAAATAACTTAGAAATATTTTCCATCCATATTGATTTTCTTTTCCAATTGAATGAATAAAATGCATAAGATTTTACAAGGGGCATAATAAGTGCAAACATTTCTATAATTTAATAAAATTAAGTTCATTTCTTTTATTGGATATATTCTGGTCCATTTATTAAACCCTGTTCAGATTCTAGAATATCAATAAAAGAGGTATTGTGTGGTAATTGATTCAGTTTTGACAGCTAATAAACTTGATATGAAATAAATAACAGCAGCAAAATTAATCTGTTTAATAGCAGTTCTTTTTTGCAAAAAATCTTTTTTACATTTTTAAAAATCAAATATCGAATAATTTCATGGAGAAGCATTTCTTTTGAGCATTGAAAATTGTTTAGAGATGTCCATATAGGTGTTTACACAGGGAATTTATCAACTGATGTTGCTAAGACTACATACATGAGCAATGGCTGATGAAATCCATGAAAAAATGTAATATTTATGTTAGAGAATTCAACCCTGAATGTATTTATAATAATGAATGCAGGAAAATAACTTATGAAATGTGAAACCTTTTGGTGTTTATCTTCTGAATACAGAAACAAACTTTGGGTTCTACATTTACTGAAGAGGGAGTTCACTTACACAGCTATTCAAATTTGTCTCTTAATTCTTTCTGTGATATTGACATTTTCCAGAGTGATGTGGGTATCAGTGTTAATGCTCTCAGTTTTACCTTCTGATGGTATCTATTATTGATAAACTTGGTGGAGAGAAATAGGAAAAATAGGATTTCCAACCTTTTTTAGTTTGGATTTTTGCTTAGATTTGTTTAAAAAAAAGACAAACAAAAATTTCAAAGAAACAAAAATTCAGATAATCATTTGCTCAGGTAATGATAAGATATTCATAAAAGGTCCAAGAAAAACTGAGAAGGTAAGTAAGTATATGATGCATTTATTTCATAGTGATTTTCCTCAGGTTTTGTTGATTTTGCACAGGAGTTGAAAGGATAAATGTAGGTGCATAACACTTATAAAAGATGTCTTAATAGCCAGGTCAAGTTTAATTTCATGTTACCTGAAATTATCATATTTCTGTCTCAGGATATACTGAAGCAAAAGCAGAAGTCCAGATGTCAGAATGCATATAAGCAATATATTCAATATATTGATTATATAAAATGCATATAACCAATATAATCATAAATATTTATCTGGCCATCCATTATGGCTTAGTTTTTGAAGATGGTGGCCACTCTTAGTCCAGGTTAAAGCACAGGGAAACAATGGGTGCCTTTTAATATTTTCACGGGATTTTTATGGTGGAAATGTGAAACTGTGTAACTGAGCTTTTTCAACCCCAGCTTTTTATATTTCACCTTAGGCTCTGTCAGAAATCTCAAGAAGTCTCTGTGATTATTTAGGAACACAAGATTTAATCTCAGTTTCCATGCATTGATGTGAATACCAGCAATGTTACAATGATGCTACAGTAGCCATGAAATTATTACTAGTGTGTGTTTGCTTAAAAGTAAGTAAGGAGATAGTAGTTTTTAAATCAGAAAAACATACAGAAGTCAAGAGATAAAAATTCAATTATATAGAAAGAAACACAGTGTAATCGAATGCTGCTTGATTTGAATAAAGTGAAAGATTTATTTAGTTAATAATCAACTTAGTTGCTCTCAAGGTATTTTTAAAGTAAAAGTGTTTACAAAAAATCTGAGATGTTTTTATGTCAAATTAGATAGGATGAAAATGTATAAGCTATATTCTTTTTCTTGAAACCTTGAAAAAAAGTGCTTTTGCTTAAAAATTATTTTTCTTTTACTAAAAAAATTGAAAACAGGAAATAAGCCCTTTTTTCCAAAGAAGGCTGTGTGACTGATCTATTTTATATAGAACAATTACAAGAATAAGTATAATGTAAGGATATAAAAGGTTTTTCTCAGTTGTGTAGAAGACAAATTCTGATTGTTCATATTCCTTTCCAAAATTTCCATAGTATATTTTTATTTGTATCCTTTTCATTTCACTTATGTAAAAAACCAATTTACTTTGCCTACTATTCTTTGCATTTTTAAGAATACACAGAGTAGTGGGGCTCATGGACCAGGTTTCTCAGGCCTCTTGAATTATTATAATTTAGAGCACAAAAGAGAATGTCCTTAAATGTAAGTTTTGTAGGTTTTTGGAGTATGTAATCAAATACTGGGTTTGAGTATTGAGTTCAGTATTGTATGGAGACAAGACATGGCAAAATTTAACTTTGTGAGATAACAATTCCAAAGGGGAATTTAAAACAACAGAAGATAATGGATGGCAAGTAACAATGCAAATTAAAATTTCTTAATGAAACATAAGGTAATTTAATTTCTTGGACTTGGAACACCAGCTAATTAAAGATGTACATAGAAAAAATTATGTTGGAACAGAATTGCATATCCTTAAACAAAAAAATTAAATAGGAAGGAACCAAAGCAAAGAAAAATAATTAGAGGGTTCTGATCCAATCTGATATTTTTAAATAAGAATAAATGTTTTCTAAATGAAACTAAGGGATCCCTAAATACATTGATGTCAGGCGGAAAAAAAAAAGAGGAAAAAACCCTTGCAAAACAGCAAAAAAAAAAGAGTGAATGTCCCTTGAAATAGTGGAGGAAGAATCAGAATAGAAATAACTGTCTAGAGACACTCAAATAATAAAGAAATCAGTGGAATCTATCAGAAACAAGAAATATGCAAATAAGAAATAGGAGGAAAATATGGATTTTGGAGAATGTAAAATAAGTAAAAGATTTTCACAGGCATTACATAGCTTTTCTTCATTCATATTTATACTGATGAGGGTGTTGAAAATGTACACATGAAGATATTCATGATTCTTTTCTAACTTACACTGAAATCAGACTACAGTTGCATTACAGTATATTCAGTCAAGTACAGTCATTTGCATTTAGTGATTTGGGTTCTTACAGTAGTTCTTCCTATATCGTTCATGAAATGCAAGAAACAGACTAATTTTGCAACACCTTGCACCCTCACATTTGATTTCATTTCTGTCTTCAATTATAATTATGATTACTGTTTGCTAAGACTGAAAAAATTTTGAGTAAAAAAGTTTGGACTTTTAATTAAAGAAAAATTAAAATCCCTTTCTAATACATTATTTCTTCAAGAACAAGTTCTTGTTCAGTGCTTTGGTCAAATGAAGCAATGAAAATGGTTTCTAAGGGCTGGTGCCATGGCCAGTCTTATAATTTATGTTGTGATGCACCCCATACACTGGGTGTATGTGCGTATAAAGAGCATGTGAAGGACTCACTTGCTGTTTCTGGTCTTGTGAATGGAAAGGTAGGGAATGGAATTGTCACTGGAATTCTGCCAAGGAATATGTCTCAGACCTGAAAGTGTAATACTTCCCACAGAGCTGCAGACAAGTAGCAAACAAGTGAGTTAGAGGCTTTTGGAAGGGCCTCCAGAGGTTTTCCCTTAGCCTGGAAACTTGGTGTGACTGACAGTGAGAATATTTCTGGCTTTATTCAGCAGAGCAGTGCCTAAGCCCCAAACATCAGTCAGTGAATCTTACCTTACAAGAAGACTTACATAAGATTGCTGGAATTGTGTTGGATATACAACTAAAAATCTAGTAAAAGAGTTGACAAAATGGCATCCCACAAAAATATACATTACTCATAGAAAGCTATGAAGACTCCTAGGGAATTGAATGGTAATCAGATATAAATAGGATGGTAGTCAAAATTCTTTAGGGGCAAAAACACAGCAGCATACATAACAAAAGATGACATAAAAAATTGTACACATTGATTGGGTTAAATTAGCTGAATCAAATAGGGGAAACTATCAAGCACATACTGTTATCAGTGTAAACCAGTGACCATCGGTGGTTAGAAAAGAATCCATGTTAGGCTCTATAAGAAAAAAAATGAAATTAACAACCACATTTTTCTAATGATGGATGCAATTATAAGAATGCCTTTATATTGCAGTGGATGAGATAAAAGCTTGGTGACAAATGTTAGAAATATAGAAAGTATCAGAGTACTTTAAAACCAATTTACATAATTCAAAATACAGGTGCATATTTTTAAAATGGATTATAAAATGCCCCTTTTTTCATTCTGCAGTTATGAAACTCAAGGAATAAGAAACAGAAAAATAAAAGTTGTGAAACTAAATACAACTTTTCATTATTTTTAACTCTATGTAGTATTCAAGCCAGTAGCTTACAAGCAGTTCAGACAGGACATGAACATGGGTAGAAAAAGTAATTAAAAGTCATTAAATTATGATCAGTTTAGATCAAGCTTCATATATAAGTAAGTTTCCCCAGTTATACTCTCCCTCTATCTGAAGCATCTTATGCTACTACTTTAAGGATGGGATAAGAGGAAGGCTGTACATCAAAATCTGATTTGGAAAGATAATCCCTATAGGAAATTAAGAGGAAATATGATATCTCTTTAGATAACATCTTGAAATGTCATCTACCTTTGTATTTCCTTTTTCCGATTTCAAAAGAGATATCTAGCCTCCTCTAGCTTCTACAGCAACATATAAATCAGAGTTGTCAACACAGAATTGCCAGACCATCTTTGCCTGTCTACTTTTAGGCACCTTTTGCTAATGGTTAACTCATTGCAACATTGCGCTGCTTTCCAAATTTGAAAAGCCAAGAATACTATTCAATACTATTGAAATAACACTAAAGAGCACTACTGTCTCTTTCTCTTAGCTCAAGGAATGACAGAGATTTGTTTTATAAATAAAAGGAAGCACCCTATGCAGATAGTTTTGCAGGATCTTTGAAGCAGATGTTGTCTCCTCTAGAAAAAAAAGAAAATTCGCAATTTGTATATGACAATAGTTTGTTTGTCTGTTTGTTTGTTTGGAGACTTTAGAAGATATGTTTGCCTTTAAACATTAAATTAGAGGAGATTAAAGTCTGGGTTTGGAAATCTGGAGAAAGGCAAAAGGCTATTTTGAGTCGAACCCCTTAAATGAAACTCTTGCATTTAGAAGAAAAAGTATCACCATAAATCTATGTTATTGCAAACAATGCACCTGCAGCGCTTCCCACTAAACAAGAGGAAAAAAATTTACTTAAGTGAGGAATATTTAGATGAGCACTATCCCACAGCTATGAAAGTCACAGTTGCAATTTGCAACTATGTTTCTTTCTCAGTGCCATGCTCAAGTGCATTTGATTACAGAAAAGGTAATTTAAAAAATATTTTTGGAACACATTCTGTGACAATTGTGTGATTTAAATATTGTTGTGTCAGTCACAATGGAAAAATATTAAAAAATATTAATATCTTGCCTTCTGAAGGAGAAAAGTAGAAACCATGGTGACAGTAGCAATGCCTTGCAAATGGAACCAGTGTTGATTGCCATGATTATGCTACACATGAATCTACAAAACTTCATTATTCTTTTGCCTTATGGTGGTTAAGCAGGGTACATTGGTAAGATTATGCTCACACAAGTAGAAAGATAATAATGCCATATAATTATTGCCACACTTTTAATAACTCTTCTTTGTCCCTCATGGATATATGGCAAGACAAGAATACTATTTCCATTCTATTCATTTCAGTATTGTTTCTGATATAAGATTTTGTCTAATCCCACACAACTCTTCTTATGCAATTATGTGATGTAATTGTACTTATTAAACATTCTGCTAGTACAGCCATTAGATAACCAAGAGAAAAGGTTTGTATCAACTTGCTGTACTTGGAACCTTCTAAAAACTGGTGATAAACCCAAAATCTTACGGCACATCTTTTTTAACATGAGACTAGTTTTAACTGAAAGCAGTCTTCAAAGCAAACACTTTGATGACTTTGCATAGGCCCTATTTAGAAAGAGGCTTGATATATCAATGGAAAGATATGAGTCAATATACAAAACTCAAAGCCAAATGAGCACTAAAACTGAATAAATTAATGGAAAATGAATTTGTTTTTAATTAAATCTGTTGGATCTAAAGCACTTGGTCTATGTCTGACTGGGCTAGTTGTCTTTCATAGCAGCCTGTATGATGCTTTGGATTTGTGGCTAAAACCATGTTGGCTACACATCAATGTTTTGATGCTTGCAAACAGTACTTACACAGTGTCAAGGCTTTCTCTTTTTCTTACTCTTCTCCCTGCCTATCAAGCATGAGTGGATAAAAGGTTGGCAAAAAACATAGTTGGGAGAAATAACCCAAACTGGCCAAAGGAACATTTAATATCATAGGATGTCATCCTCACAAACAAAGAGCTGGAGCAAGAATGTTTTGACTTTCAAGGAGGCCATTGCTTGGAGACTGGCTAGATGTTGGTCGTATTTTTTCTGTTTCACCCTTCCCTCTAACCCTTTCCTTTCACATATTAATCTATCTTATCTCAAATAATGAGTTTTCTCACTTTTGTTCTTCTGTTTTCTTCCCTGATCCCAATAAGGGTGAGGGACTGAGCAAATGGCTCTGTAGAAACTCAACTACTGGTTGGCATCCACCCATCACAACACTATTGAATCAGATACCATTTATAATCTACATTAGTCTGTGATCCTGGTGACTAAGAATCTTTATATGAATTAATCTGAATAAATTCTAGCTACCACAGCTGTGTGGCCTCCGAAATTCAAAACAAAAATTTAATAGAAACAAAGATGAGGGAACAGAGATTAACCTTAACTGCTGAGAACTTATAGAGCCCCATATAATTACTGATAAAGCATATCTGACTAAATTAATATAAATTATCAACATACAATGACTAATATGTCATAGCTAAAGAATAATAAGAAAAAGTATAATTTGCTTTCTAAAAATATATTTTTTATATTTTGGGTAAGCTGCTGAAGTCACAGTGTTATATCTGAAATCAGAATTTGGTGTCCTGAAATAAGTAAAATATTTGAACAAAAAAAAATATTTTTTGGATTCTAGTGTGATGATGCTATTCTTGCACTGGTATAGTCAAGGTTTTATTTACCAGGTAATTAAAATATGCAAATTTAATATAATTCCACTTTGTCTTTCTCCCTTTGAAAAAATAAAAAAACAATGTTCCAGATTTGAAATATTACTGATTAACTGAAGATGGCATTACACTATCTTACTTAAAATCTTTGCTTGCCTCTTAACTTGGTTTTGCTTTTCATTTATCCCTATTATCTTATGTAATCTTTTTTCCATAAATAAATTAACATGTTTGGCATAAGAATTTTGCTTAAATTCGCGTGACATCAAGATCAAATGATCTTGTAACATTTTTCTTTAATTACCTCTTTTGTGCCTTTAGCTCTTCCTCTCTATATCTCTAAATGCTTGATCCTGTCTCTCATTTAGCCTAAATTTTAGAAGTGGAGTCACAAGTCAACTAGATCTGGTTAGCAATAATTTGAAAGTCTCCTTGAGGTAGCACCAATGGTTACATCTAACCTGAGCTTCCTACATGAGTACTCAGAGCACACTTTTCCATCACTCTCAAACCAGGACAGGAAAACTGCTCCAGGTTTCTGGAAGTGGTTGCTCCCCATGCTGGGCTTTTCTGAAATGCCGTGAGTTTTCTGCATTTGAACTTAGATGTTACACTTGGAAAGTACCAATGGTACAATATAGCTGATACATTGCATGGAGGAAATAATAAATAGCTACATATTCAGCTGAACCATATTTTGGAAAAAGCAGAGTACTCTGAATTGGCACTGATGTTATAATAAATATCTGTCTGCTTCTTCCCAGGGGAATATACTGGAATGAGTCTCCTCCAATTAATCTCTCTCCATGGAATTTCACACAAGTATAAAACTTACTGTGAACGATCTCTGAGGCGATATTGAAAAACGGACAGAAATAAATTAAGATTTCTGAGAAATAAATTGAAGTGACTAGTACAGTTCTGGAAGTGTGTAAGGGAAAAGTGTGTGTGAGAGAAATACATGAATGCCATTATCTCTGTGGATTTTATGCAATCCTCATAGTTTACAGATAACCACATATACCATAGATATAATTGATTAATTAATTCTTCATAGTGCATTTGCCCTTAGAATCCTCCTATAGATACTAATAAATTAGGAGCAAAAACTGTTTGCCATGTCCGTGGTCACTGTCTCCTTCAGTATCTCATGGACAGTAGACCAGGCACAGTCCAACTGGCATCCTGAGTGAGTCTGTCTGCAGTTGAGGAGGGCAATAACCTACATAAGGGTGTACAGTCCTGAGTCACTGATATTCCCATCTGCCTTCAGTGCCAAAAGTGAAACAAGGTAGATGTCTGTTGCTCCTGCAGGCAGTAACCACACAAAACTCTAGAGCTGTCCATCCCCAACCATCCTCTGCTCTGAAGCTTTCTGACTCTTAACCTTCTTCCTATCACATATCAAAACAAAAACAAATGAGATACCTGTAGCAAAACACCTCAGCTTTTGCTTTCTTTGTGGCCTGTTATATTTTCTTCCATTAATCTGTCTATTTGTCTCCTTCTGTTTCCTTCTGCCTCTGTCATCTGTGTGTTTATGTACACACAAATTTAATAGTGTGCTACAAAGGTAAATTCTGGCTTAAACAATTGTAAAGCTTTACCATAAGAGTGTGTCTCAGTGCTCCTGGTTTCATCGTGTTCTGATACAGACAATATATTGTTATAAGCAGACCATCTTCTCACAGTGGAAATGCCGCAGGGGTAGACAGCCACCTATTATCAATTCCATCTTCCATCTCAGTCGACGTGCCTGTGTGATTGAACATCTGTTTTAAAAATCAGTGTGGTGCCTAACACTTCCCAAGTGAAGTCTGACTCACTGATAAGGTCACTTGCACCTCAGTAACTTCTGGACATTGGATATGAGTGCCTCCTCAGAGCCCCACATCAGTGGAGGCATTTTGAGAATAAACAGTCAAAGCTGAAAGGGATGGCAACACAAGGAAAAACAGCAGTGATGTTCCTGACAAGGATATTAAAGAATATTAATCATGAGGATCAATGTCAGGAAATAGCTGAAAAAAAGTCAAAAGGGATTAGGCATAAAGAAACAGTTTGATAGATTTTAGAAAAAATCTTTTAGACTTTAGAAAAAAATAACAGAGAATTAAAAAAAAAAAGATAAGGCATTTTATGATAACTGAACTTTCCATCAGAGCTTAATTTAAAAAAAATATATATCCAAAATAAATATTCAAGTTTTAATGAAAATTTTTAAAATATACTTCATTTTCTTCTGGAGTCCCCTGTGAAATGGCCATTTTTACCTATCATATTTTGTAGTTTTACCCCAAGTGGGCAACTCAGCCCCACAGAGGAGCTCCTCAATGCTTGCTTTTCAGTGGGATGAGGACAGAAAAATTTAAAGTGAGAAAATTCATGAGTGGCATTAAGGACAGATTAATAGGTAAAGCAAAAGCTGTGCACACAAGCAAAGAAAAATCAGCAATTCATTCACCACTTCCCAAAGGCAGGCATTTAAAAATCTCCAGGAAAGCTGAGCTCCATCCTGCATAACAGTGACTTGGAAAGACAAACACCATCATTCCAAATGTGTCTCCCTCTTTCTTCTCCTTCACCCAACTTTTATTATTGAGCATGATGCCATATGGTCTGGGATATCCTGCTGGGCAGCTGGGGTCAGCTGTTCTGGCTCTGTGCCCTCCCAAATTCTTGGGCACTCCCAGATCACTTGTGGGTGGTATGAAAAGTGAAAAAGGCCTTGATTCTATATGAACACTGCTCAGCAGAACCTAAAACATCCATGTTATCAAATTATATACACAGAATCACAAAGTTGGAAGACACCTTCAAGATCATCGAGTCCAACCCAGCCCTAACACCGCAACTAGACCGTGGCACTGAGTGCCACATCCAGTCTTTTTTTAAACACATTCAGGGATGGTGACTCCACCATCTCCCTGGGCAGACCATTCCAGTACTTTATCACTCTTCTGTAAAAAACTTTTTCCTAATATCCAGCCTGTATTTCCCTTGACACAGCTTAAGACCATCCTCTGGTTCTGTCAGTTGCTGCCTGGAGAAAGAGACCAACCCCACCTGACTCCAACCATCTTTCAGGAAGTTGTACAGAGTGATAAGGTGACCCCTGAGTCTCCTTTTCTTCAGGCTAAACAACCCCAGCTCCCTCAGCTGTTCCTGACAGGGCTTGTGTTCCAAGCCTGTCACCAGCCTCATTGCTTCCTCTGGACGTGCTCAAGTGTCTCAACATCCTTCCTAAACTGAGGGGCCAGAACTGGACACAGCACTCAAGGTGTGGCCTCACCAGCGCAGAGCACAGCGGAAGAATGACCTCCCTGCTCCTTCTGGCCATGCTATTCCTGATACAGGCCAGGATGCCATTGGCCTTCTTGGCCACCAGGGCACACTGCTGGCTCACGTTCACTCAGCTGTCGACCAGTACCCTCACGTCCCTTTCTGCCTGTGCACTGTCCAGCTACACTGTCCCCAACCTGTAATATTGCAGGGGGTTATTGTGGCCAAAATGCAGTACCCGGCACTAGGATTTATTAAACTTCATCTTACTGGACTCTGCCCATCCATCCAACCATTCCAGGTCTCTCTGCAGAGCCCTCCTACCTTCCAGCACATGGACACACGCTCCCAGCTTAGTGTCGTCTGCAAATGTATGAATGAAAGACTCAATCCTCTCATCCATGTCGCCAGTAAAAATATTGAACAGAATTGACCCCAGCACAGACCCCTGAGGGACACCACTGGTGCCTGGCCACCAGCTGGACACAGCACCGTTCACCAGCATTCTCTGGGCCAGCCAGCCAGCCAGCTCCTAACCCAGCAAAGAGTGCTCCTGTCCAAGTCATGGGCTGCAGCTTTTCCAGGAGTGTGCCGTGGGAGACAGTTTCAAAGGCCTTTCTGAACTCCAGGCACACAACATCCACAGCCTTTTCCTGCATCCACCAGATGGGTCACCTGGTGATTAAAGGAGACCAGGTTGGTCAAACATGACCTACCCCTCCTAAACCCCTGCTGGCTGGGTCTGATACCCTGGCCATCCTTTAGGTGCTGTATGATGACACTCAATATAAACTGTTCCTTGACCTTACCAGGTATTGAGGTCAGGCTAACTGGCCTATAATTACCATGATCCTCCTTCCTACCCTTTTTGTGAATGAGTGTCACATTGACCAGCTTCCTGGCATCTGGAACCTCACCAGTGAGCCAGGACTGCTGGTAAATGATGGAGAGCAGCTTCACAAGCTCATCTGCCAGCTCCCTCATCATCCTGGGATGGATCCCATTGTGGCAGCAGCTCTCTGGCCACAGAGAGAAACAGACAACTTTCCCAGGCATTGTTCTGGGAAAAGCTTGTGAGAAGATCAGAGAAAAGAAGGAGAAACAATTCTTAGCTTAACTTGCTCCACCTGATATTGTGAAGGTGTGGAATGTGTTATGGAGATTTGTTTACCAAAGGGTGGTTTCTTTATTAGCCAATGGTGATGTTGTTTTAATTAGAGGACAGATTAGGTCTACCTGTAGCGAACTAGGGTATAAAAAGTATGGGTTTCTTAATGAAAATAAATGATCAGCCTTCTGTAAATGTGTGGAGTCTATGTAACTTATTACCTGATTGGGGACCCTTGTGGTGACATCCCATCTGGTCCTACAGATTTATGAACATCCAAACAGCTCAGAATGTCTCTGACTGCCTCCTCCTGGATTACAGGGGGACCATTCTGCTCCCTGACACCACCTGCCAAGCAAGGAGGACAGTTGTCCTGAGGACAAGACGTCTTCCCACTAAAGACTGAGGCAAAGAAGGCGTTAAGCGCTTCTACTTTTTCCTCATCTGCAGGTACTAAATTCTCTCCCACATCCAATAGAGAACAAAGGTTGGTCTTACCCTTCCTTTTGCCATTAATATATTAGTAAAAATATTTTTATTATCTTTTACAAAAGTTGCACAATTAAGTTTGAACTGCACTTTGGCCTCTCGAATTCTTTTCCTACATGCCCTAGCAACCCCCTTAAATACTTCCTGAGAGACCTGACCCTCCTTCCAAAGATGACAGATTCTTTTTTTATTCCCAAGTTCCTTCAGAACCCTGTTGCCCATCCAGGCTGGACATTTGCCTTGTCAACTCATCTTTTGGCGCACAGGGACAGTCTGTTCCCATGCCCTCAAGATCTGTGTTTTGAAGCACACCCACCTTTCCTAGACTCCTTTGTTTTTCAGTTCTGCTTCACAAGGAAATCTCTGAATAAGTCTCCTAAATAGGCCAAAGTCTGCCCTCTAGAAGTCTAATGTAAGAGTCTTATTGATGTTCCTCCAGATTTCACAAAACATAGCATGAAAGCAGTTACCATGAAAAAATTAACATTATCATTACTAAAGACAAATACAAAATATTTTTGTATTATTCTGATTCTGATTTTTTTCCCACAGAGCTTTATATTCAATTCTATGACCCGAGCAGCATCTGCAAATCTCAAAATGGCAATGATGGGACACTTTGGAAAGGAAATATGGTATTTTTATTTATTTTTTTCATTATTTGAAAATTATTCAACATACCTCATGGAGAAACTGTAAATAAGTCTTGCTTAACACAGTGGAGTAAGGAAAACTAGAACAAAAACCAGAACCATAAACATTTCCTTCAAAATTAATCATACATACTTCACAGCTGATCACTCAAATCCTGAACGTCCTTCAGTCACCCAGAATTCTTTAGCAACTGAGTATGCAGAGTACCTAAAGGATTCCACTCTATACCATTTTTGTGCTCATCCCAAAAATTTCTTAAAAAAAAAAATTCTTAAGAAAATGTGCAATTTTTTTTTGTGCAGATAGAAAATAATAAATTGAATATTTTCAGCTGCAATTGTGAAAGCATTCCTTTCGTATCTGAGCAGGCTGACAGTACAGTGTTTCATGTATTTGCACATCTTTGCAAATCTTTACTTGTTATTTCTCATTATCCACTTATAAAACAGAAATGCATAAATGGTTAGATGAAAGGAGAACAATTCAAACAAGAAATTCATGTCATTATCACAAATTATTCTCAGCATTATAAAGGAAATAATGATGAGAAAAAGAAGAAAAAGCAAATAACAGACCTAATAAATTGTATTCTATTTCTGGTTCATTTGTGTGTAGTAAAAAAAAAAGTAAAATATACATTAAATATCACATATTTGTTTATTTGGTAAAGATAAAATAAGATTAGTATTTTTGAAAGTATTTTAACTTACAGAGATGAAAACTTTATTTAAGTGTTTTCACTGTTTTTCTAGCATAAAAATTATGCATATTTTGTTCTTCAATTTGAAATAAAATAGTGATAGAAAAAGACATTTTATCTAGGCAATTATTGAATTACAATAAAATCAGAAAATAAACAGTCATGTTTTTTTTTTCCACAAATTTCACAGTAACAAAAACTGGTAAAGGGTAGGTTCAAGTTAGAATCATAGAAAATCATCCTCAGTACTTGTATTCAGCTGACTTTTTCTATTTGACCACTTCAGTTAAAAAAAAAAAAAAATTAAATTTTTAATCTGCTGTAAGAATGTTAATTGTTATTATCTCATGAGGGCTGAATGACTTTGGATATAGAAGCATCTATCTGCAGGGTAAGTAAACTGCAGCTAATAAGTAATCATTATCATGTTTGGATTTCATTTAAAGGTTTTTTTTTGTTTTCTTTTCTTTCTGTCTCTAAAGAGTGGGGAAGGAACACCTGCCTAGGAAGAAGCATTCACAGCAAATTTCTCTCAATTGCTTCTCTAAAAATTCTCTACTTAATTCTGAAAACATTGTTATGAGGCATTTTTATGCTAAGATGTTTCAGAGCTGTAAACTGGGAGGGGATCACATCTCAGAATTTTGCTTTACTTCTCTTAATAGAAAATGTCTTCATTAGGTATACAAAAATAACTGTTAAAACTAAGATGCATCTGTACTGAGTCTGTCTGAGATGGACTTAGTTTTCCCCACAGCAGCCCTTAGAGTGCTGTGCTTTGCATTGGTGGCTGGAAAGGTGTTGATAACACACCAGAGGTTAGGCTACTGCTGGGAAGGGCTCACAGAGCACCAAGAATGACTCCCCAACATTCCCACTCATCAGTAACCTGAGGGTGGGAAAGATCCCAGGAGAGGACACAGCCAGGGAAACTGGCCCAATCTGACCAAAGAGATATTCCATACCATGTGATGTCTGCTCAGACATAAATGCTGAGAAAAGAGGAGAGGGGTGCAAATTTGCTGTAATGATATTTTCCTTCTCTAGCAACTGCTACACAGCTGAAGTCCTGCTTTAGAAAAATGTCCTAAATGTGGGTATTTTTATTGCTAATGAATTAGTTTAACCTGTCTCAGATCAATTATCAACATTTATGTGCGATATTAATGATGGCATACTTTCCTCTTTTTATTTGTAAGCAAATAAAAAAAAATCTCAAAACAACAAAACAAACACAAAACCAACAAAGAAAAGACCCAAGAAAAATGTGTCCAAGTCCAGTATTACCATAAATCCCTATTCCCAACTCACTCTTAGTCACGTCTGGAAAGTTGTTTAAGATGTTGTACAGACATCACCTCATTGACTAAGGATAAGAAAATTTCAAGCTTCAGCAAACCAATGGGGAACTCAGTCAAGAGGTGGTAGTGCTACCTGGGAATGTCCTTTTTCTAAACATGAAGTCTATGATTTTCCGTAATTAATGTACACGTGATCTTGGCAGACAATTATAAAGTTCCTACTTTTTTTTCTTATAGATTTCTTAAAATCTTAGAATATTTGATCCCTAATAAACACACACATAATTCCCTCAAATCATGATTTCTTGCTTGATATTGATAGGAGTCAATATTAGACTTGATTGTTGTTCGCAATGATTTTGTTGCAAACATACCTGAAAGCAAATTGAGAAGGCTGTGTTCCCTCTAGCAATTTCTTAGCAACCTTTTATGTGAAATATGTAGCAGATGAATTAGGAACCAACTGACTACATGTGGAGAATATGGAAACTACAAACTGTGAGGAGATCTGTAAAGGAGTTCTACACCATTAAGAAGCTGGGATTATCAGGTGTATAAAAATGAAGATGTTCTGGTCTGTCATAAGCACAGGCACACATAGACATTTATGACAAAGGTATATGGAATAGGATAGCAAGATTACCAGGATATTCTACAGAACTGAAAGACTCACCAACTGACATTACGCTTAAAGTGCAATAGCTTAAAAATATGGACGAGAAGACTCTGTACAATTTATCAATGAAGTGCTAGTCTAATTATATATAGAATAGTATGAACTAACACACTTTTATCACACTTAGAAATGAAAATTCAGCAATCAAATATTAACTGCATCTAAAACTGCATTTAAATTGTCCTTTAAAATCCATTTTCTACAGCATTGATTTTACAACTAATATTTTTTTTCTCTTTTGTTACCAGCTCACCATAATTAGAGGCAATAGAAGTAAAAATGAAAGTTAAATGTAAATGTTGAAGTAGTACTTTGCTGCCAACACTTCATACTAAGAAGGCCAATTAACTAGCTGTTTCCTTGACAAATAATTATTTGTGCATAATCAAACAATACCTTAAGGTGTTTCAAGGGGTAGAAAATATTGTCAATTAGTTACTTGACCATTTCCTTTCAATGTCTGAAAAATAGAAATCAATCTCAGGCCTACTTTCCAAGGTCAGAAAATAAACAGCCTGGCAGCAGATTGTCCTATCTGAACAGAGATTTTTAGAGAGATGATCTCAGAAAGTACAGAAAGATACCACACATGTACTCTGTCCTCAGCATTAACATGTCCCATAATCCATTAGTCTGTAGAGGTTCTTCAATGACTTATTTGTACTGCAGTGACTCCCTGTGGTCTAAGTCACAGCAAATCAACGTTACTGAACAGTCGTAACAATTTAACTAAAACCTATTGTTTGATGTTGACTATAATAGAGTTAATTTTCTTTGTAGTAGTTTTTATGGGGCTATGGTTTGGGTTTGTGACAAAAACAGTGTTGGGAACACATTTTTAGTTATTGTTGAGCAGTGCTCATACAGACTAAAATATGGAGAGGAAAACCAAAAAATAAATGCATATGCACAGTTTCAGTGTGAAGTTTTAAGTCCTTATACAGAAGAGCAATGTAAACAAAGTCAACAAAGAGCAATGTAAAACATTACTTGGTTTTAACTTTGTAATTTTTTTTGTTCTTTCAGAATGCATACCCATCTCTTGATGTATTTAGGATGCAAAATGAGGAAAGGAATATATACAAGATAGAATGCTAAAAATAATATCCTGTGTTAAACTCTAACCTTTTGCAACATTATTACATATGCTTTGATTGTTTGAAATATGTGAGTATGAAAGCAGGGAGGAAAGAACAAGGTTTATTTTTGATATGTACAGGGCTAATAGCATGTTGCCAAATGTTTACCAGTTTGAAGGTGTTACATGCCAATGTTTTAAAGATCCATCAGAAAATGCTCTGTGATAGACAGAAACTCAATGTGTTTATCTGTTTTGTGTTAAAGGTGTTGACATAGTGAAAGGCATTTTTATTGCCTTTCTTTTATGTGGATGAGGAGTTTGTAGTATGCTTGCAGCATCAGTAGACAATTTCCCCGTTGAATTTATTTTGTGATTATTACTGGAGCAAACAGAAGCCTTTTTTTCTGTTCTTCGTAGCAGAAAATTAAACAGTGTCACAATTTTGAATGAGTATGAACAGGCATTTTCCCAATGGCTCTTAGAATGTAATAATTTAGGCAAAAAATTATTGCTAACATTTTTCATAAAATTTACTAAAACAAAATTGCACTGAAATCTTGGATCTGGATTCTATATATCAATAAAAGCACATCTAGCAAGGAAAATATTAATGCAAAAATAAGTTTATGCTTTTCTACCATTCACTGTAATTACAGAAAACAGTGAGTTAATTATATACCTTTTATGTTTTGTTGATATATAGCTATCAGACATTTTCTTGCAGTTTCTGCACCAAGCCATTATTGCTTGGCTAATTTCTTGCAGGTGTCACAGAAACATTGATGAATGAACTATTAGTCCCATTTGGAGGCTGGATTTCCCGTTATGTAGAGATAATAATTTTTTAAAAAACCAAAATTGAGGAAATATTTCTATTATATTTTCTGTTCAGTTTTTTGAGTCAAATCCTAAAATCATCATATCCACTTCAGAGACTTGCACTTTCTCACTTAGCCTAATTTTTAACAGTAAGGTCTTCTTAATGGACTCATGGTTGCTAGTATTAAAGCACCAGTACAACTTTCCATCCATCAGTTGATAGTTTTGACGTATAACTAACTATTGGACTGACCAGGAAGGTAATAGTTTAAATAGAATTGAACATTATAGGCAAAGAATCAGACGAGAGAAAGACACAAGATCAAACTGGTGAACATTTAGAAGGACAAGCCTGAGTGCTGGAGAACAAAAGGAAGTGTATTGAAAACAAATCTGATCAGAAGTGACAAGCTGAGACTTTGTTGTGGAAAGTAGGAATTTTGGAAGAAACTGAAAGACAGAAGCGATCTTGTAGGATGGCAAAAGAATCTAACAAACCAATCAACCAAATAAAACCCCAGAAACATCATAAAAGTATTAATTACAAAATTGTGGTCAGGAGGTCATAAAATTAAGATCTATTTAATCCTTTGTTAAACCTGACCCAAGTGGAAGACACTAGAAGACAGACTCTGGCATCCTGACAGTAGCATGCTAATTCCATACACATCCATCAGATTTCACTGTTTGATGTTGTCTTCTCTACTGTAACTTTCTAATATACTGCTTATCATACAAATTTTAACTTTTTTTTAGGTTAGAAATATTAAAGTTCTTACATAATCAACTGCTGTTTTCCAAATACACTGAAGCGTTTCTATTACTCTTTCTTATTTGTGAAACACTTGTGTGTCTTTCAGAGTTTAAATTTATGAGGACCCCTCTTATACACAGTTTTGTACAAGCCAGTTCCTTTAAGTTGCTTAACCACTGATCATGGAATCATAGGATGATTTGGGTTAGATGGGTTCTTAAAGATCATCTAGTTCAAACCCCTCTGCCATGGGCAGAGACATCTTCCACTAGGTCAGTTTGCTCAAAAATCCCATCCAATCTGGCCTTGAAAACTTCCAGGGATCTCCATGCGTTACTTTTTAAATTCTCTTTACAAGAAGTGAAACTTTTTTTCCCCGTCTCTCCTGAGTAAATGTGTATAAAAAGGAAGGCATGTCAAGATATTTTGTGTTGTCCTTCTGGGATGTAGACTTGATGTATTTCGTATGGAGAGTTGTTTATATTTTTGTGTTTCTTCAGCTAAAATTTTGGGACACCAACATACGCACAGAATCTAGGAGTAGAAGAATGGTTATAAAGAAAATGTTGACATTTTCTTCCTTCTTTGTTTTGGAAAAAATGTCCCACTTATTTGGATTTTTACCTTAAAATAGATTCTTCAAACAACATACATAGAAGAAAGGAAATTGTATTTTACATTTAATATGTAAACTGGGAGAGCACATTGGCAAAAATTTCCTGCAATATAATTTGACCACTTTTGACTGCATAAATAAATTTGGAGGCAAGGGAAACCCCACAGAGAAAGGCAAAAGGGTTTAATATTTACAACAGAAGTTCAACAGAACATGAAGAGCGTTCGGAGGGACTGGCATTCTTATTATACTTGTTTGGATGAGAACAAAAGGAAAATATGGAAAGAGAGGGAGGGAAAGAGGGAGGGAGAGAGAGAGAGAGAAGTGACAGCTCTTGAAAATTGCAGTTTATTTCATTCAATAAAGGCAAAAGAGCCCTAGAGTCATTATGCAGTGTCCAAACAGGGTCACATAGTGTGTATCCAGCAGAAGGAGATTGATTCGACCTACAGAATTAGTTACTAAACATCTCCCTTTAAAAAGAAAAAGTTTATGTGTCTGCATACGTTAGGACGCCCTTGAATTCAGTCAGCTGTGAAAGCTTTTGAAGATCCATCCAGCTGTGAATGTCAAAAAGGCAAATTTTGATTCTAGTATATAATTTTGACTCTCCTTTGGAGTTGTCCCCATCCTCAATCTGGAATAACACCCAATAGTATAACATAAGGCTTTTTGCTGCAATCCATGTCAAATTATATTACAGTAAGAGAAAAAATAAACAATGGTGAATATTAATAACTTTTTGTGGTGGAGAATATGTAACAATCACTTTATTATCATTTTAAAAAGTTAATTATTTTGTTTATTTTCAACAGAAAACTTTCGTCTTCCTGGGAAAAAGATTGTTTAAACTAGAATAATGAAATATTTTCTGTATTCACAGAAAAATGTGGAAATCAGTGAGGCTCTACAGAAATCGAGGCTGCATGCCAAACTCCTGCTCCTTGGACTGGGTGCTAAGTTGATCCAAAAAATCCCCAAACTCCTCCCTTTTTCTTTCCTATAATTTCCTTGCTCTACTGTCATTACACAACTATTAATGGGAATGGAGGACAATAATAAAACTATTTATATACACAGAAATACGTTTAAATAAATGTATTTAAATAAATATATTAAATCATTAAAAGCTGAAGAAGAAATTTAAATGCTTTGGTTAGATGGATTTTTTTGAGAAATGTACAAATGAAAAAAATAGTTTGTTGGGATGAATGTGTAAATCCTTGAAGAAGAACTCATTACTTAAAGGCAAATAAATGTACCTTTTATCTTGTAACTCAATTCAGATTAACTATTTTCAGTTTGTTGTTCTGCAGTAGTTTATGTGAAGCCTTAATAAGCTGGAAAAATGTGGTTTCATGCAAGTGACTCATAGGGCTTTCTTTGAAATAGAAGGAAAAAAGCTCTGAGTTGTGTAATAGCATCAAGGGATACCTTTTCCTTGCTTTAGAGAATAATTTATTAAAGATGAATAATAACAACTTAGCAGACTATAAGCAACTTGGCTTCTTGATAGAACTATGTAAAAATCCTCTTCTTAGGACAACAACCACTCTTCTTCCCCTAGAAAACATTCCCCACATAAGCCACTTGTGCTCTCCAGAGTAAAGACATCCTTTATGCCAATTGAAGCATTTTTGTCTGTCACTTCCTTAGCCACTTCCTTCACACTATTCTCTAGCTAGATCTTCCAACCATATGAAAAAGTAAACTTTTTTTAATGAGAGATTTCTAGAATTTTTTCCATCTTTTTTTAGTCTATGTACATGGCAAATTTAAAAACACAATGACCCATTAAAATCACAATTAAACAGCTTGAGGCAGTATTTCAGCTTCAAGCTTTTTTATGACCTACTGCTCTAAAAAGTTGAAGAGTAAGCATGAAAAGAGATTGAAGGTTAAAGAATGATAATGCTTAACAGTCTGCTGTGAAAAATGTCTTAATCCTTGAGGCAGCAATTCTCTGTGCTGTGAAGGCCAGTGTGAGGACCTCTGTACCCACTGAGCCCTGTGGTAAAATTACATGAAGAAGATGAAGTCATCATTTTGAGAGACTTGGGTTGGGACAAAGAAAAGATCATGGCATGTGAGGCTGCACAGGGTCCAGTGGTGCATTGATGTTACTGATTAAACTGGCAAATAATGAGCTCGGAATGTTTTGAGCAGCTGTTGGTGTCAGAGATCGGATTCATCCTCAGCAGGAAATAATGAAGGTAACAGAGTCTAAAGTGCTCTGGAACAGACCTGAGTACCAAAGGATTACACTCCAAATGGTCTTGAACTGTAATCTAGTTTGTGCTGATTTGTTTTGGTTTTGGTTAGGCTTGATTTCAAAAACATGTTAATTATTCATAGGCAGTTGCGGTTTGTATAAATACTATTGAGATAATGCTGTTTTTATTAATCTACTTGCTTCAATCTAATCTCTGTTATTTGTCCTGTGGTTTTGGTCATGAAAATGATAACTAAGCACAAATTCAAGAGCAGATTTGTAGGATATGAAAACAGACCTCTGACCTCAGGTTGTTCATTGGAGAACCAATCTGTTAAATAAAATGGGGGCATTTGCCCAAGGGTCATCAACACAATTAACACGAGAGACTACTGAGCTGTCATGGAGAGAAACATGGTAAAGATAAAATGCCATTCTGAAAAGTGTTTTTGCTATTCTTTGGATCATTTACAATCTTACTCTTGTTTTATTATGCACATGCATGCGGGTCACTTTTGTAAAAAGAAGCATCACTTGCATGTCTCTGTTGGCCTGCCAGTACCTTTTGAATGGATCAGTCATGTGTTGCAATCTCTTCTCCAGAGCTGTAATTGGAATTAGCTTGTAAGCTGGGTGGAAGGAAAAGCAGAAATTAGGCGTGAACATTGTTTCTTAGAAAACACTACAAGCTTTCACATATGATGCCGAAACCTTAGCTATCCCTGTTTAATGTGGATTTCTCTGTAACACAGCAGAAGGAAGGGGTTGGGACATTATGATGGCAGAACTCATATTTCTACTTTTAGCTGGTTTAAGATGGATTTAGAAAAATAAATGAGGAAAAATGGAGACACCCAAAGTTAGCAGTTATTTAGAAATGTATTTTCCATAGTAAGCCTCTTGAAATGATGTAATTCTATCAAAATCTGCTGGTACTTTAAAAGCCTAAAATATTTACTCAGTGCCATAGAATTATAAATTGATTTAAGGAAAAAAAAAACCCATAATTAATATTTGTTGGAGCTATAATTATTCTTCAACTTTTCTTGGGATTTGCAATCTCTTTCACCATTATATTTAACAATTCTCCGTTATTTAATAATTAGCTATTATTTTCCAAAAAAAGTCAATGGAAACTTTAAATATTAAACTTTAAATAATTCACTGTTGTGAAATATTTGATAAATGCTGACATGCTGCATAAAATTTCTGGGTATTATTTTTACTTTTTTTTTATATAATAATAATTTTGAAAATCAGTTTCTAGTAGCAATTCAATTGTGAATGCAGTTTTTTACTTTCATGGTTATTATTCTGTAGCTTAATGTCATATTTTCTTTCTGAACATTTCTGGCATAGAAAAGAATTCCTTATTGTCAGAGCATCGCTTCTCTGCCAACATGCATTAGAATGAAAAGAGTTTTCTGCTTTATTCAAACGCTTGTTAAGCTTGTTACAGGAGAGACTTTTTGCTGCATTTGGGGTAGCAGAATGTGGTATGATGTGCATTTTGATAAAAAAAATTAATATGATGTATGTATATTAACTGTTTTAAGAAAGTGACACTGAGTTCTGACAAAAGCATTCTTTTGCTGTTTTAGCTGCATTACAGAGGCTTCTGCCATACAAGAAGAACAAGCAAGTATATTTGTTTTCATGATAAGCTTTTTCCAAGATTTGATTTTCATTAAAAATACTAGCTTTATACTGAGACAACCTCCTGGAGTCTCAAAAATGTTTTTAATTTCTATGATTTGTGTACCTGCATAGCAAGAAAGGGACTGAAAACCCATCAGTGAAGTTTACACTGAGAAATAAGTAGTCGCCAGAAAAAAAAACATTGATCCAGATCAGGACTGAACAGTATTCCAGGTATGTAGTATTTTATGTATTTTTAGTCTGAAAAACCCAGAAGACAACAGAATGGGACAGAAAGGATGGAATAAAATAGAATGGGACTGAATGTGATGACATCCTTAAAGAGGGACCACAAATAAACTGTTGAGTTAACTACCACAATTATTGCATGATGTTCTATCGCTTGTACTGTTCAGAAGATCTTTTTTAATGTATTGCCTTTTCTGATTACAAAAAGCATGGATTTTCAGCATCTATAAATCCATATATAACCACTGTCATGAGTGCTTTTACCTTGATTTATACTGAACAAAGATCTGATCTGAGGAAACTAAAAGGTGTCTATGCTATTACAAGCCTCAAACTGTCACTGATAGGTAACAGCATTTCTTTTCGACCCTCTGCCCATTTGAGAACTTCTTGCAGTAAGAAATTACTTAATAATAAAAACACATTTTAATAATAATTAAAATGAGTGAATTAGTTGGAAATATTTATTAATTAAAATTTGAAATTAAGAAAAATGCTTTATTTTCCTCAAATCACAATATATATATATATCCACAAGGAAACAATTTTCAGTAATTTTTTTTCAGTCTAGCAATTGATCAAATTTTGAAAACTTAAATGGAAACTGTCAGTTGAGATAATATCACTTAATGCTGCCTTCTAAAGGACTTTTTCTTTAAAATATTACTCAGTGAAATTTTTAGTATATCATGGTTATCTCAACTGGACTTTATTTTTGGGGTCAAGCTTGATTTTATAGACATTATTCCTGAACTTAGAAACCTAGGTTGTTTAAGAACTACTATTTGTAAGAAGAGGGCATAAATGTGAGTTATCAGGGAGTACATGGAGGAAAGTAAAAAAACATAGAGAATTTTTTATTTATTTATTTATTTACTCATTTATTGCTATTATTTTGCAGTTCTGTATCAAAGCATGCAAAAGAGGAAAAAAGTCTTAAAGTGAGTATTTAAATTATATTTTCCTCATTTTTCTTCAACCATCAATATACTTTCTTACCTTAATCAAATTTTTCATGGCTTAATTTGAGCCAGCAATGAATTACAGGTGGGAAGGAGAATTGGAGAAGAAAAAGTCAAATTCATGGTTTGATATAAGAAGGGTTAATAATATTTTAAAAATAAAATATAATGATAATATGAAATATTATTATAATATTTCTAACAGTAATTATAAGAAAACAAAAACAAAACAAAAAACCAATGAAACAACAAAATAACAATTGTAATAATACCAATTGTAATGTAAAGGTGGTGATGGTGAATAAACACCAAGAGAAACAACTGCTCACTACTTGCTGACCAATCCCCAGTTCATCTCTGACCATCCCCAGACAATCCTGCCAGTGTGTATGGTGACCATGATGTTCTGTGGTGTGGAATGTCCCTTTGACTAGCTCAGGTCCCCTGTCCTGGCTATGCTGTGTCCTTCCTTCTTGTGCACCTGCATGGGCAAAGCACGGGAAATTGAGAAGTTCGTGATTAAGAATAAGCATTGTTCAGTTACAACTAAAGTATCAATGAGTTATTGACATTACTATTTTATTAAGTTCAAAACACAGCATTGCATCAGATATTAAAAAAAAAACTAGGAAAAAGTTATTTAGGACTCAGTTTAAGGACTATTGACGAATTCTGTGAGGTTTTAATAATTGTCAGGCGGTTGCAGATAAATGGATTTTAGCTTAATGAAATATAGATGGGGCAAAGGCATTTTTTGGTGTATGACCCAGTATTGATGGACGTTAAGGGCATATCACATTTTGTTACACGACATGTCTACTAAGTTATAGTATGTTAAATAATAAGGAAAGCCAGTTTACAGTCTGTCAGTCACTTCCCTGAGAGGTGCACCAGTCTTCACAAAATGCTGACTTCTACTAATATTATAGTATCATATGTATGGCATCTGTGTTACAACTACCCAAGTTGTTATCATATAGGTAAATTATTATTATAATATTTCTCAGTTTTCTACTATATATATATATATATATATATATACTTATGTGTTCAGAAAACAAATAGTCAAAAGGAGGTATATGTATCAATTCTTGTCAGTAACTATGAAACGACATGCTCCAAAATTAAATAACAAGACTGCCAAGATGAAACATATGGTAGACAGAAATTATATAAGTAGAAACTATCTTTATACATAGATGTTGGCTAAAAACAGTTTATAGTTTTTAGCAAGATAGACATAGAATTGTAGGCATGGTTGGATTACTTTTATTAATTCACCACACAAGAACATAACTTTGTGGGGAATAAGGGACTGTGAGCTGGTCTTGTAGAAAAGATCACAACTGAGCCAATGGTTTGTAGCCTGATTTTTATGAATTTTCTAAAGTGAAAAATTGCAATACATGCATTTCAAGTCTCCCTTCTGATTTGCATCAAAATTTCTTCCAAAGGAAAAAATAATTCCAGCAAGCTGTTCATCACGGACTCAAACTTATTTAAATACCTCATTCAAATCTGTAGTTGGAGGCATTAACCTCACTCACCTTCACTGGCCTGGCATTTGTAAGAAAGGCAATATCTGGGGCTGCTCTTGTAGTTCATATGACTTTTCTTTATCTGCTGGAGCTCAGATTGGAGTGACATGAAGAATCAGGACACAATAAAGAGTATAGGAGTTCTTCAGGAAATGCAGCCAAGTCAAATTCATAAAGGTCATGCTCATTTATTATTTAGCTTATCACTAGGAAGCTCATATGAGAAAAGCTTCTTAGAATTTGTAAACACTACACTACCTTTATTAGTCTGATCCTAAGGGAGCAATGCAGTAGAACTGATGTGGAAGAAATATGTACATAACTAGAAATACAGGTGTTAATAATATTCTGCACTGATATGGGGGTGGATGGAGCAGTTTAAAACACATTACTGACTTCACTGGCCATGAATAAATGTCTACAAGATTATTTCATGGAAACACTAAAATAAATCATTGGGGCATAAGAACAGGAATTATTTCCTGGGGGAAGAGGTAGTTAAGTCTGCAGAAAGCTTATTAAAAATGTGGATGCTCTAATAAAATAGAGAGAGGGAGAGAGAAATAGGAAGAAAATACTGGCATAGCTTTAAAGACTAGAAATATTAAAAGGGATTTGGTGAAAAAAAAAGTATATGTCTTGGACAAACTGTAACTATCCATTACATTGATGAAAATATGGAATAATCACAAAGAAATTCATATTAAGAGAGAAAAATATTGCATTATAATATAGTAAAAGGACAGATTAGTCATTCTTTTAGTCATTCATCCTGTAGAAACCAAATTTATCTCAAAAAGGAAAGTACATAGTGTGACTAGATATTCCACTACATTTTACTGAGATACACAGATCTCAAAGAATGAAAAGGTTGAAAAAGCAATGATGGGACACAAATTATCAGTACAGTGATATTCATATGGATTTTCTGAAATTAACTTTGAAACAGTCACAAAGTCTGTGTTCTGTTAAAAAGCTGCTCAGGGTGCATCTGCTATTCTCAGGTAAATCTGCAAATCTAAAATAATTCAGAGAGTTTTCAGGACTGTGATGTTTAAATGTCAGAATGGTGAAAATCCATTTTTCTTGGAGACACTCCAAGATTTAGTGAACAACAGCAATAATTTACTGTAAATCACAAAAAGTTAGGTTTCCTAGCCTTATCACAATCATTTGCTGTGACATGCCTCCATAGAATTATGTGTTGACAAAGTCTGCACGACTCAATGGACTTATGTATTCCTGATACTGTGAAGTTATTTTTTGAGGTAAGTAAATCTTGTGTGATATGACCCAGCCTTCCATAAGGACTGCAAGGAAGTCACAGGACATCACCAGTGTCCTTTCCCTTTGCACCAATTAAGAAGGAATTTGCAATGGGAATTTGCGTTGTTCCAAGAGAAATCTGCCAGTGTTGCTTGAGCAAGCAGCTCCAGTATTACACAGGGAGATGCCTCAAAGGGAACATTCCAATTGAAAGTTTGATGGATTCCAACAAATAGAAAAATAAGCTACAGGAAATTCCATTGGAGCAGTTTTAGTGTTTACAAATTTATTTATAGACAAATAAATGCCTTGACCAACTAAGAGGAGAAATCTGTATAAGACTTACAAAATATGAAATATCTAATCTGGGGGTTTGTTGTGGTTTTGGGGGTTTTTTGGTGTTTTTTGGTTTGTTTGGGTTTTTTTTTTTTGTGGTTTTTTTTTTTTTTTTGGAGGGGAGTGGATGTAACCTTTTAAAAAAATATTTTATTTTTCTTCATTTAGATACTTTATTCTCTAATTTAAACTTTCAAGTATGGCCTTCCTTGTCTAAAAGAAGTTCCTGTAAAGACTTGTAAGACTTGTAACCCCTGAAGCCCTAATTCCGTGAAAGGTTGTGGCAGAAACTCAAAAAAGCTTTTTTTTTTTTCTTTTTCACTCACATTATGATTCTTATTTTCTAATGATTGCACATGGTTTCTGTCCTCAGGGAACATTATTTCCAAGTTTGAAGATAATAGGACATGATGCCTTGAATATGGGAGAACATTTTTACTTTTGGGAATATCTCCACTATAGTTTAGAACAGATTGTCCTAAATATATCCTGGTGTCTAAACTTTTTAAAAAGAAAAATCTGTGTTCTATGTACCTTCAAAATTTTGTTATCTAACATAGCAAGTCAATTAATAATTTTTCACATTCTCTCAGTGGGTTCATTGACCAACACATGAAGAATCTTTCTCTACACACAGGGTAAATAGCTCTGGGAAGTTTATATAATATTAAACAGTGCATATTTGGACACAGGTATTCAAGGCTTTTTGTAAAACAATTGTGTCCAATAGGACACAATTTCTGCAGCCTGAACATCCAAAGTCAGCCAGCTCATGATCCTGTTCCCTTATCATTTTCCATTATGTTCTTCAGCTAGATGTTTGACTTTTTAATGGCTTATTTCCCCATCAATTAAAAAGAAGGGAGTTACTTGTTAACATAAATGGGAAGATATATCTCTAAGTGCTAATCAGATCAAAGGAATTGCTATTCCATCATCAGCTGATTGAGCTCTCAATGCTGAGTAGTAATGTCAGTGGTGCTATTCAGAGTATTTTAGAATAACATCCTGCAATAATATCTCTTAGACAAGTATTAGTCATATGCAGGCATTATTACTGAATTTTGCTTTTTCTTGACATGTTATTAAAAATGAATCAACTTCTTTTGGAGGCTGCTGCGTCTGCTCTTTTGTTGAGCAAAATAGATTATCAGCTGTTTAAATAAACATCCATATCAGATTCTGAGGAAGTTGCTTTTGGAAAATACATGTAGGCAAATTAAGAGCATCATAATATGGAAACCAAAAGTATAAGTAAAACTTATACTGCTATTATCAAGCTTTTGCTATATGTTTGTCTTGCATGATTATCTGTTTCAATCTAATCCAAACTACTGATGGTCAAACCTACCATGTTTAGGGCTTAGGATCGTGAGCTAACTTGTTTCTAGCCAATTTGAATAGATAGTCATTCAGAAAATCAAAACTGATCTTTGTAGTTAAAAATCAAAACACGATCTCTTGTACTTGGCACTGGTGAGGCCACACCTCAAATCCCATGTTCAGTTTTGTGTCTCTCACTACAAGAAAGGCATTGAGGGGCTGGAGTGAGTCCAGAGGAGGACAATGGAGCTGGAGAAGTGTCTAGAGCAGAAGCCCTAAGAGGAGCAGCTGATGGAGCTGGGATTGTTTAACCAAGAGAAAAGGAGGATGAGAAGAGACCTTATCATTCTCTACAATTACCTGAAAGGAGGGTGTGGCCAGATGGGGGGTCAGTCTCTTCTCCCAGGTAACAAGTGACAGGGGAGGTTTAGATTGGCTCTAAGGAAACACTCCTTCACTGAAAGCATGGTCCACAAAATAGGCTGTCCAGGGAAATTGTAGATTCAACATTCCTGGAAGCCTTCAAAAGATGTGTGGATGTGAAACTTGGGGATTTGGTTTAGTAGTGAAGAGGGTAGTGCTGGATTAACAGTCGTACTACACTATCTTAAAAGTTTTTTCCAACCTCAATGATTCTGTGATTCTTTGAAAAAGTAGAGCCTCAACAAACCAGTAAAGTCTTCATTCACTAAAATTATTTAGTGAAGCTCATAGAAATATAATGTTCAGGTATTTGCCTCTTTTTCTTTTTTTTTTTTTTTTTCACAGTTTCAAGTAACATAAAAGACACCTTAGTCTTTCCAACAGCCTATTTCAATATTACACCTCTCATTTCTTAGTGTCAGTCAGGGAGAAAGGCAGGCAGGGTGAATTTTGGTTTTCTCCTGTTCATGCTGAACTATTCTGCATTAATATTTATATATGGCATCTGTTTCTATAAACACATTCTCTATATCAGTGTTCAATACCAAATTTACAAGTGAAAACAGTACTATCACTTCAGACGTGGATAGATCTATATTCTCTTTGCCACTCATTAACATGCTAGTTATTATGACAATTACACACTTATGAAAGAACAGAAGGCCAGAAGGCAATTTTTCCTCATTCACAGAGGTATTTGTGTTGCTACTCATGTAGCAGATAAGGAATTGAATTAATTAGGAGATAAATAAAATAATTTTTAGAAAATTATGTAATTTAAAGACTAAAATAGTTTTATTTTGTACATTTGTACTGAGCTCCTGTGTAAGTGATAGTTATATATGAATAGCCTTACAACAGTCTTTGAAAATCTCTTTGAAACTCAAAACCTGTATGAAACTTTCTGTGGTACATTTCAGATCTAAAATTCTACCTTTCTTCCATGGCTAGAAACCTGTAGATCAAAGGTGAGAGCAACTGGCATCCTCATTTTATAGTTGTGCCATAAAGAAGCAGAAAGAACTATCTGATTCTAGAATTGTAAGAAGAAAATTGTCAATGAAACCACAAGCTGAAATAGAGAAGGCTACATAAAAATGCATCAGTCTTTTATCTCAGATAATTGTCATTTATCATCATAATTGTCATTAATTTAACTACAAATGTCAAACAAAAAATATTGACAAAAATATTAGAGTTGTACACAAAGAACTGCTCACTCTTCAGAGCTGCAGTTTGTAGAGACCCTTTGACAAAGCAAAATCAATTTTCACAGGAGTAAAGTTACTTGTCAGTGAAGGTCAAACTTCAACTTTCTGCTTATAATTGTTTTGGCACTAGAGATGTTTAAAAACATAAATAGAAAGAAAGCAAAATCAAACAACATGCAATTGGAGGATTTCTTTTTTTATACCTGAAAAATAACTGTAGGCAAGAAATATAGAAGTGAGTTCATTCCTAGGAAACTTTAACTCCAGTATAAAATAATGGGTTATGACTCTGAGCCTATCACTGGAGGTCTCCAAATGTGCCTTAAAAAATCCTGAAACACTCTATATTTAAGTGAGTTAGCAACTCTTGGCGGATTTTACTTATTTTTTGGAACAAGCTAAATAATTTTTCCAAAAGGCAGTGGTCTTCCAAAACTTACGGATGTAGGTAATATAACTTCAGTTTTAGTAAAAAATGACTCAACTTCTCCTATGTTCGTTCCAGGTATGAAGTATCTTTTTTTGCACACACACTTTTAGTTTTTTAGTTTTTTCAGCATGGACAGAAATCTATATGATATGCTAAAGAGTCATTAAACAGAAAACCAATTTATCATGGATGAGGATGCACTGGGAGATGAACAGATGGAGAACAGCCCTGGAAGAAGGACTTGGGGAGCTGGTGAATGAGAGGCTCAATATGAGACAGCCCTTTGAATCCTGGTAGTGTTCAGGATTGGACAAAGTCAGACTGGACAAAACTTTGAGAAACCTGATCGAGGGAAAGCTGTCTGTGACTGTGACAGGAGGAGTTTGACCAAAGAGACTTTTAAGGTTCCTCCCAACACAAACCATTATATGATTCCATGAAATCATTCTTGTCAGGAGGTTTTGTCCAAGCTCTTCAGATTTTCTGTCTGCGTTTGTGTCTGTTGATTTTGGGCAAGTTGTGATGGAACTAAAACATTTACAACAAGATAGCGATTGCTCAGCAAGCTCCTATAAACATTCTCTAAAATCCTTTAGCAAATAATCTTCATCCAAACCTGGATGCTTTACATTTCTTGTTTTTGAAAAATATGGTGATAATTAAACAGATATTATGTGTCATCAGAGGACACAAGGAAAAACGACGCACCACAGCTTTGGTCACCCTGAAGAGACGATTTTATTTTTTCTGACTCCAATCATTTATAGTTCTCAAAAGGTGCCGGTGGATTGGAAGGTGAACGTGCCACCTCTCCAACGACACTGGACAAACTACCAGTCTATCAAATTTCTCCGCCTCTATGAAAGAATGCAAAACAATAGGTTGTTTACAGAAAGTTGCGTGAGAAAGTTCTCGACAAGAATGTAAATTCAGAAGGCTTTAGAAAATCCTAAGAAATCAGGGCGACAATTATGCAATTTAATTATCCTATTAGGCCAATATACAAACAATTCCTGAACCTGCATTTACTGTTATTTAAAAGCATCATGTCTGAATAGATTGGCTTATATCAGTAGATCAGTAAATTTTGACAAAACATCTCTGAATATGGGCAAATAATATAAAAAGATGGCTGAGTTCTTCACTGAAAAGATTCAAGATAAATCTGTGGGTATTATGAAACTGTTCCACTTGTATGAATGTTTGAGATTTTAAATATTAATAGGACCTTTAGTTAAGTAAATGTGAATATAAAATATCAAACTAAAATGCAAATGGCATAGATCTTTCAAATATTTATAATATATGCTAACCAGACATCAGAGGAGCAAAGAGCAGTCAGGGTTTCAAAGTCATATGTAAGAAAAACAGAATAATCAGAAAATCATGTAATGTGACACAGGACTTGAATAGTAAAGATAAGCATTACATGTTTCTCAAACAAAGGAACCATTTCAGAAAGACAGAGAATCAATAATATATGTGACAAAAATATCAGTGTAGAAAAACAATATCAAATATACCATGTTCTTTTCATTACAGTGCAGCCACTCTCTCTACTGTCTCTTGAATAGCAGGAGTAAAATATAAAATGAAAAATTCCCATATTCTTTAAAATCAGATTATTTTATCGTAGTATCCACAAAAATGTGCAAAAATTCCACTTCTCCAAGTGTCATGAAGCCTTCTTGTTGACACAGACACAGCTTTTATAGCAGCTATGTATCAGTCATTCTGTCCTGAGCTTTTCTGCTGTCATCTACAAACAATATATGTGAAGATTTTAATTAAAAAGTAAATGGCAACAACAAACTATCCCCTGAGATTTATGAAGTCACTATTGGTGTTTCCTTTTATGGCACATCTAAGAAGGCTGAGAAAATAAGAAGATGTAATTTCTGCTTTCTGAAAGGCCACTGACTGTTGTTTCAATTCCACAGGTCATTGCAAGAAGGGAATATGCTCATGACCCCATCTCATTGTTTTCTCTAAAACACCAAATGGAAATAGTCGTTTGAGGTCTGACTACAGCAGAGGTCTGATTGCCTGAACTGCTTTTTAAATGGACATGAGGGCACTGATCCCTCCACAGGATGATATCAATGTATCCATCTGTTCTTAGGGAAGGGACTAGCCCTTCCTCTTCAGCAAGTAGAATATGAAGAAGGTCCATCCATGTTTGGGACACCATTCCCCATGTTTTCCTAGTGTTGAATAAGATTTAGTCTTCTTTCTTTTCTTTTTTCTTTTTTTTTTTTTTTTTTTTTAACTAAGCAGAAGTCCAAAGTTTGAAATGTAGCTCAGTTTTGCTGCTAAACCTGAAGCTTTCTCACATACCATTTTTTACACCTCTGTGGAATGATATTCCTGCAGATGTACAAAAATTCACATTACTTTTTTGTAGTGCATTTGCATGTTTATGTACATAACACTTCATTCAAAATAATTGTTGCTGGGATAGGAGCCTAGTGCAATGCCTAGTGTTCTAAGGATCCTCTGTAAGGATATTCAAATGTCTTAAATGGCTTTTTTAATGTTGTTGTTGGGAGGGAGGGGAGGGAATGAATAGTTCAATGGGACCTGAAAATCCCCATTTAAAGAATAGGTGACAAGTTCAATTTCATCCTCTTTCATTTTCTTGTCTTTTTTTTTTTTTTAACATTTATCATTTTTGATCCTGCCTTTTCTCATGATTGTATCATATATTGATCACAGGGGAAATGTGGTCTATCTATTGTGATAGGCTTAAGGTGTACTAAAGGTCCTCTGGATCTGAGACACAGAAAAGCCATTTCAGGAGTGTTAAAAATTTCAGTTAGGGTCATAAAATCCGATTCTTAGGGAAAGATCATCTCCTTTCCCTTTTTTGGGGTATATAACATAGAAGTGGAGTAAAATCTGCTATGTTATAATGCAATTAAGTGTGTATAGTCTTGAATAGGGACATAATTTGTATTTTGTATTACCAGTGTAGATCAAATGTAAGCAGCCAAATAATATCTCTGGTAACTACTTAATTAGCCTTTCAGTCACATTTTCTTGCTTCTTTTCTTTTCAGTCTTCCAGCAGAAATGATTGAAAGAACAAAAATAAGCCAAGAATCTGTGTTCCACTCTAAAACAAAATAAATTTGTAACAACCTACTTGTTAATTTGAAAATTTTTATCTCTTTTCTGAATATTTTACTTTTCAATAATTCATAATTTAAAAGTTTGGTGGAAGATATAAGAAATTTTGAGTACAAACTCAAAAACCCTCAGAAAATACAATAAATGACACATTAATGCTGACCTTGTATCACCTTTTTCCTGTCTATAGTGGATGAATATTTTGGACAAAGGAAGAATATCTCCTGAGAAAAAGCTTGCAGTAATTATTTATGTATTTATGAACTTCTCCAACTCTTCTATTCCACATGAAAAATATTGCACAATGCTCCTGGATGTTTTTTTTTTTTTTTTCTGGTTGCTTTTTAAATTTTTTTTGGGTTTTTTGGGGTTTTTTTTTTGTGGTTTTTTTTTTTTTTTTTTTGAGGGGGGGGTTGGGTGTTTTTTTTGGTTCTTTTTTGTTTGTTTGTTTTTTAGTGTATGTATGGTTTTGGGGGGTTTTGGGTTTTTTTGTTGGTTTTAGTTTTGTGGGGGTTTGGAGTTCTAGGTTTTGGGCTGTTTTTGCTTTTTGGATTTTTTGGGTTTTTTTTGGTTTTTTTCTGTTTTGTGAGGTAGGACACAACAGGGAAGAAAAGTAGAAGTTGTGAGATGTCCTTGAACATTGCTTTTACATATGATAGCCCAGCAAAGTGTCCAATTGTAAAGCAAATTGGGTGTTCCTATTTATATCAATTTAACAAATTATTTTTGTTTTGGCTTTTTATTACTTAGTGCTCAGATACAATTCTATGTTTTATTAAAACTCATACCTTAATTCCTCTTAAAATTTCTACTGTTTCCTTTTCTACCCAAAAAGGAAACAAACTTTTAATTACTGATTTTTCTATTAATGTTAAATTTGTGGAATAAAATTTTTCTCTTTTGTTAAGGATTTTTTTTTTTTACTTATTCAATTAAATTTCTCCTCGATCTAAGTCATCAAATAAATATCACAAAGACAGTCTTCTGAAATTTCAGATATCACTTAACTACTAACTCCTACTACACTGCTATATGGTATAGGTTTTCTTGGCAATGAGAGAAAAAGCACCACTAAAATACAATTTCAGAGACTTGCTCTTGAGCATGATGATAAAAAGATGATAGTTCATTGCTGCTCTTATTTTTTGCATTTATTTATTTAGCAAGCAGTATACTCTCTGGTCTTAGGCTTGTAATCAGCTGTTACATTCACACACACATGCACACGCAAAAAATAGTGCCATTTCAAATGAAAACATGGCCCCTTATTCATATCTTTCATTTTAGGCAGGGTAATATGAGAAAAAATGGTTAAGGAATACATTAGATAATTAAGCAATAAACCCCATACTATGATCTTTTAATGTCTTTGAAATTTTCTTACTTCCTTTAAACTAGAGAGTATTCTAAAACTGTGATAACTACTCTTTTTAAAAGATAGTGTCCATTGAAGTTTCTTTGAGAGTCATGGAAAATGTCTGACAAACTAAATTCCTACAGGTCTCACATTTATGAGCAAATACATAACAAGAACACCATGAAATAGCCTATGTTTTCCAAAGGGCTATATCTCATTTAGTAAAAAAAAAATTTTAATTACTATATGGCACATATGGGACAACAAGAGGATCAGGCACAGTCAAGATGGGTTTACAAAAGGCAGGTCCTGCTTGACCAAGATGATCTCCTTCTATGCCAAAGTGACTCTCTTAGCGGATGAGGAAAGGCTGTGGATGGTGTCTATATGGACTTCAGTAAAGACTTTCACATCATTCCCTGCAGCATTCTCCTGGAGAAACTGACTGTTCACAGCTTGAACAGGTGCACTGTTTGCTGGGTAAAAAAACTGTCTGCATGGCTGGGCCTAGAGAGTGGTGGGGAATGAAGTTAAATCCAGTTGACTGGTCACAGGCGATGTTTATTTATGTCTTTATTTTGCTGCTTAGATCAATTTATTTGCTGGAAGTTGTGGAATATAGATCTTCAAGACTGTTGGCATTATATATGAGAGTTTCCTTTTATGGTTCAGCTTACCATATGTTTCTCTCTTCTGAGTTTTAAAGTTCATTCCTTGCCTTTTTTTCCACTGTTTAAAATACATAATACAAATACAAAATATATTGGTAAATACATAAAAATCTGAAAACAGTGTATTGCAATAAGAAGAGCTAGAAACCTTTAATTATAGCTACTATATTATTTCGAATAAATCAGCAGACCTTGGGAAAAGCCAGTGCACATCTATGCATGTCTCAATCAAACACTTTTCACCAGCTCCCTTGCTTGCCAATTTTCTGTACAAACTCCGTGGCCCTGTGTCTGCTGGGGGGTTCAGTTTGTTGTCTTTTAACTTCCATCTTGAACTGGGATCCCAAGGGATGGGAGCAGATGGCTAACAATGCAGAGCAATCAAAATTTATTAGCCTGAAGGATGTGTAATTCAAAAAGAAGTATGCTGTCACAGTGAACTAGGAGATGAAAATCCCAACAGGCCTTACTCCCAGATGCACTTACATGTAAGGTTTGGGATTCTTTAAGGGATTCTTTAAGGGATTCTTTAAGGGATATGAAATCAGTAGGAAAATTTATCTGAAAGGGGCTTTGTGGAGGGAACTTTAGGAAACACAAATTTTTAAAGTCCTCTTTCATGCAATTAACATAGGTAAGTGCACTTAGCACTACCTGTGTGGCTTCAAGTTTTCTGAAAACCTTGATAAAACCCTTTTATGGGGATTTTATGCCCACTTCTGTAAACTTCTCTTTTCACTCTGAGTTTGCACAGCAGCTCTTTATCCATCCATGGAGGCTTTCTGGCATTTTTGCCTGATTTCCTCCTTTTTGGTATACATTGCTCCTGAGCTTGGAGGAGATGATCCCTGCAATTCAACCAGCCATCTGTCTTCAACCAGGACTCCATCCCATGGGACTCTACCAAGCAAGTCCTTGGAGACCCCAAAGTCTGCTCTCCTGAATTCCAGGGCAATGAACTTATTGTGGGTGCTCCTTGCTGTCGTGAGGAACTCCAACTCCACCATCTCACAGTCTCTGCAGCCACTGCTGCCTTGGAGCAGTACATTCTCCCCAGATCTTCCCTGCTGGTGAGCATGAGGTCCAGTATTGCATCTCTTGCTGTCTCATCAATCACTTGTAAGAAAGCTGTTGACACATTCAAGGAACCTTCCCAATTGCTTGTGCCAGACATGGACATGCGCACCAGCCCAGCCAGCATAGGTTTGTGAAAGGCAGGTCCTGCTTGACCAATTTGATATCCTTCTTTGACAGGGTGAGAGTTACAAGGGATGGGCCAGACAAAATAGCTCAATTTGTGCCGGGAGAGGTTTAGATTGAATCTAAAAAAAACCATTATTCTCTGAAAGTATGGTCAGATATTGGGACAGGCTGCCCGGGGAAATGGTGGAATCATCATCCTTGGAAGGGTTCAAAAAACTTGTAAATGCAAGTTTTGCCACTTTTAAATGCAAGTTGTCTCTTTGCTTAGAGACAAAGTTTAGTGATGGGCTGTCACTATTAGGTTAATGGTTGAACTCGGTGATCTTAGAGGTATTTTCCAACTTTAATAGTTCTGTGTTCTACATTGTGAAAGCTGGTAGCAACTGTTTCTTGATAGCAAGTGTTGTTCTTGTCCTATATTCCATGCTTTCTTTTTCTGATGTTAAGTGTTTTAGCATGGTTAGAGTGAAAACTAAGGGGGGAAAAAAATTATTCCAAAGATAAAATCCCATAACATCAGTTACAGTTTAAGGGAACCATGGCAGTACTTTCACATTGTTAATGACTGGAAACCAAAAAAGGGCTCTTTTCAGTTAGCTGTTCCACCAAACCTGAAAATCATATCAATATGAACATCAGAGAGTTCATATTGACATACAGGACTGACACAAAGGAGAATTGAACAGATAATGTCAGTAAATTAAAAATCTCTGCAGTAATATCTAAAGCATATTTGGACAGGACAAAGTGATGAGACTTCAAAGTAGGTCACCGAACTTTCACAGATCTCATTGACACAGGGAGGATTTCGCATGATACTTCCTGTATAGTCCAACAGGTGGAGTGGAACCCAATCCACCTCATGAAGGAATAAGTTCATTTCCACTAAATATGGACAATGCCTTTTGACTGACAAAGTTACATAATGTAATGCTAGTTACTGGTATCAAGGCAACGGAGATGTCTTATCGAGATTCTTTTTCAGTTGGCTAAGGACATGCTGCACGCTGGTCACAGGGTCCATCCTTGGAACAGTGAAACAAGATGACAGCAATCTCATAATGCCTTTCTCAATTGTTTTGACTGCACATATGTGGAAATATTTTTGTAACTGTTAAACAAGGATTGTTAAAATATTCTGACTTTACTGGGACAAGCACCAAAGTGGGTTTTATCTAAATGTAATCTCATCATGCCCCATGTTTCAGAGGAATTCTTAATTGTTAAAGTAACTGGTGAAATGTTTTACAGTCACAAACTAGTAGAAGAAGGGTCATTCAGGAAACCAGGGAGTCTTCATAGGTAACCAACCTCCAAGCCAAATTCCTAGCATATTGTAATATTATCTTTTCAAGTGAGTTTACTATTGGGGTGGTTTTTTCTTCAAATTAAAACAGCCCAACTGAATCTAGGTTTAGTAAAATGAGTCACCAATAAGATCACAGTAAGAAAGCACCACAGATAGCACAACATTGGTAGATCTGGTATTACATTTGCTTAGATTCTCCTGACTGTAAGCAGATTTCAAACACTGAAAGTTGCTGAAATGTTAGACAACCTGGTGGTGAGCAGAGCTGCTGTTCAGCTCATACATTCTTGATATCTTATAATTGGTGGTGTCATGTATTCCTCGCCAGAATTAATTCTATTTATTTATAACTGATCATCCTGGCTGACTGGCAAAGATAGTATGCTAAATAAAACAGTGTGTTGTCCTCCAAAACCTGGTAAAAGTATTGAAGGAGGCCACTTTTGGGTGCAAGATACGACACTTCTGTCAAATCCAAATTAAATGTTATTATGCTATTTCACTAAAAGTGTTACTTTCTGCCTGACCCCGTTGTATTTCATTGCATTACCTTAAATTCATCCATATTAGAATGCAAAACTCTAAATACTGGCATAAGTCTAAACCTGCAGAAATTTCTGAAGAAATCACAGAGAAAATTGCCATTTTTCCTTGAATTATGATAAAAGATGAAGGAGAAATGTAAGCTGTGATTTGAATATGCCTAGCAATTACTGTTCAGTGAAATATAATATCATTTATTGCAGAAAAATATTTTACACTTTAGAGCTCAGATTCTTATATATGAGTATGCTAACACATTAGACATATTTAACATTTTCAATGAAGGGCAGTTTCCTTCTTTGTTTACTCTTAATTTGTGCAGGCATGCCATAGGGAATGTGAACAAATTAATATCCATTAATTTTACTTAATAACTTGAAAAGCTTCCTTGAAGGTGGGGAAAGAGTCTAGTTCCATAGCTCATAAACCTGAACACATCATTAATCTTTCATGCTGATTTCTGAGCTGGTTATCAAAATAATAGATAGAGGACAATATATTATAGAAAAGACTGTAACAGTTTCAATACCACATTATTACTGTTGTTAATAACAGATAATGAAATATTAATGTGTAAATATTTATTTTAATTATTTCAAATATGAAATTATTGTTATTTAATTATATTTATAATGTTATAAAATTATAAAAATGGAATTTAAATGTTATGTTAAAAATAAATTTTTATTTTGTTTGCATTTAAGAAATATTTTCATGTAGCATGAAATCTTTGTGCTAGGTGATATATACCTAAACTTAAAAGATGTCCCATTTTATGGGAAATCTGAAAGTATTGAATGATCTTTTAGTTCATTGACAAATTAGGAAAAAATTAAGTCCTTAAAAAACAGGAAATCAACTTTTAGAGACATAGCAGAAATGAATGAAAGGAGAAAATCTTAAACAAGAAAGAACAAGGAAAAGGTAAAGTTAGGACACTAGTTAATAAATAGAGACTAGTTCAGAATACTGATTTTAATGAGGGAGAATGGGAGAGGAAACCTCAATATAGATTTAGGGCAAATTCTGCAGGCTTTGTACCTGAAAAAGCAAGATATAGAAAAGGCATGTAGTATCCAAGAAAAAAGAGGGCATGTAATTGATTGTTAGAGGTAACACAAAGGGGCAATAACCAACCAGGGAGCCTATAGGTCATGTTGCCAAACCAAAGGTTATCCTAAGAATGGGAGCCAAACAGGAAGTATGAGAATGACACTTCTGACTAATTTCTTAACAATGATAATGAGAAATAAAGCAAACTATTAAGATATTCTGAAAAGAGGAATGTAAGTCTCACCAGCACTATAATTCTGGAAATGTGAAGACAAGTACAGAAGATTTAAACAGTTCTTTAAACAGTAACTGCAAGAAATGAATGAAAGTAAAGGAGAAGGTAGTCATAAATAAGCTTCAGTCCTGATAATAGCTGGCTCTGAAGTCCTTGATGTTTTATAAAAAGGGTTCAGTTGTGTCAGGCAGAGAAAGCTAGCCATGAAATTTCATGTACAGAAATGTGAAGTGCAGCACCCAATGCAAAAAAAAATGGAGGTTGCTTTAAAAAAAAACAAAACAAAAAACGTTACAGAAAGGGAAAGAAACAGAAAGTCTTCAAATTGTTTGGATGTAAGAGACCTATTTTGGATGAGATAATGAAAAAATTAAATCCTAAAAATGATCAAGAAATTGAGGTGTAACATTTAACAAGTAATAAAATTTGACAAGCAAAGGCATACCACATTGAAGTGTGTTAAGGATGGGCTATGCTTAGATTGTCTTGCTAGAGTGAAGAGCCTAAAATTTGTTAGAAGGAGATACCTTGAATAGAAAGATTTTTCAAGACCTGTCCTGCAGTACACAAACAGCATAAAATGTACTTTACAGGTTAAGATTAAGTAACAAGAGTGAAGAGAAAATATGGTGATTGGAAAAAAACATGCAAGAATTATGCTGCACTACAACACTTTGTAGACACCAGTACTAGCAGATTACAGTACTACCACTAGCTCTGAAGATCATTTATATAACTCACTGAAACTCATCAAAGTTGGATATTATCTGATCCTCCATCCAAAAGAAAAAAATAAAAGCTTTTATTTGTGTTTCTAGTTCATAAAGGTACCTGGTGTTCTCACCTAAGCGTGAACATTTATTAACCCATTAAAATCTAAGTTTTGTGGGCTTCCCCCACCCATGACTGATCAAGACCATCACTTCAACCCACAGACATTGAAAACATAGCATCAAGTTTTACTGCTTTCTTTTCTTTATATATTTTCTTAAGTGATATCTTTATACATTTCTATTGCTGTATTACTGCAGAAAATAATAACTGAAATGGCTGCATATCTCCTTTCCATTGCAAGCAAATTGTTCTTGAATAAACTCTACTTATATATATATATATATATATATATATATATATATATACAGAAAAGCAGTGAGCATTCAGTGTCATTTCACTCTAATCCTCCCTAAGGCATCTATTAACAAGTACCTGAATTACCCTTGCCTTTAGGGGTAATTTGAGAGAGGAATGCATCAAACAGCTAATCAAAGACTTGATTATCCTGCTCTGTTCAGTGCTTATGCATCCTCACCTTTAGTATTTTGCAGTTCTGGGACCCACTATCTAAGATATAAAGGTCCTTGAATGCATCATATCTGCCACAGCAGCTGCAGCAGTGGCTTACAGTTTAGCAGGAACTCAGCTGAAAATTTGCTAAAACAATTGAGTCATCCTGTGATACCCAAGCTAACTTTTTGTTAGAAAAATGGTGTCAAAATAAGATAAATATATGCAATGAACTCCATTTGCAGAAATCAATATTTTAATTCCCTCTGCAGTCAAGGGAGGGGAAAAAAGTTATAGGACATGATTCATCTTATTCTTAAGTAGATATCTAAATAGGTCAGATGAATCATACTCTAAAGGGCCTTTTCTCTCTGATAGCTATAAAGAGAACCCAAAGTGACTAATTGAGATGTAGACGACTAAACTGTAGATGTCTAAAGTTAGCTGCAGCGAATCCCACACAGAGTGGCTTGTACCCTCCTAGTGCATGAAAAAGGCTGGGGAGTAAGTTCACTTTCATCACTGGCATAGTTGTAATATACTGCCACAGACAAATTTGATTTGTCCTAAGCTGACATTTCTCCAACAGAAAGCTGAAATAAGAACTCTTTGAGTAGCAAACCAGTAAATCTACTTTGTAGTTTGCAAATACATAAAGTTAGCAAATATCAAAATATAACTGGGGATTCCTGGGAAGTGTCTTAGTTTAACAGAAATTTTGCTGTGATAACACTATTGCTTGCAGTGAAGTAGTACCTAAATCTGAAATTAATAAAGTGCAAAAAATGGTGACTGAAATGTCACATGGATGGAGCAAATGCCTCCCAAAGTGACCCAGTGACTTACAAAGTGACTCTCAAGGATGGGAGTGTTCAGTTTATATAGGACAAAACTGAGAAGCAATATAATGGAGGTTTACAAGCTTGTCCTGGACCATTCATTTGTCAATTCTCACAATACTTGGACTGAAGGCACCTGCTGAAGCTGGCAGAAATTCAGGTTCAGACATGGAAAAGATGATATTTCTTTTCACAGCATGTAATAAATCTCTGTTATTTGGTACTGTAGGCTGCTGCAGAGGCAAACATCACTAGTTGCAAAAGGGATTAGATAAACCCATTGAAAAACAGAGCAGTAAATAGACAGTGAAGGGACTAGGCAGGGATCTACTATTTAAAACCCCTAAAATTACTCTAGATGTAGAATGCAATGAGAAATGGAAGGCAGACACAATCAGAGCAGGCAGGATGTGCTCTTCCCACCCTTCTCCTTCTGCCATTGCCAGAAGCATTGAGAATACAGGGCTCTGCTGATCCAGCTTGATGGGGCTCTTCTTAACTTCGTACAGATATAAAACCTTACTCATATAAACTTCTCTGATCATGTCACTCCTTTTAAGCAGATACGTAGAAAGGACGAGCAAAATTTCCTCTAAGTCCAAGAAAGCAGCAAAACAATGTATAGACTGATCCATTTCTGAGTAGCTCTAAGATGGGCTGCAGAAGCAGTTTGAGATGACTGAGCCTCAGGACAAACAGCACCAGAACACATTAATTTAGTTTAAATTAAACTTCTGATTAAATTTCCAGGGAGACTCAGCAGCTCAAAGAATCATGTTAATCATTTTAGTAACAATCTTGGGTAAAGGATTCCACACTTTTCTGTGTTGCAAGTGCTGGGTATTAATTTTTTGTGATGCCCTCTGGAATGGAGAATATGAGGAATCTGAACTTGCAAAGACTTGGCCATCAAACCTACAAGACTCTTCTCTGTGTTTGGAAGAGGCTTGTGCTCCACAGCTGGCAAATGAGACCTTACACCCTCATTGAAACTCTTCTCCATTAAACTACACAGCTCTTAGTGCCTGCTCATCAACACAACCCTTTTCAGCAAACAGCTTTGCAGCCTGAGTTGCATAGAAAATGAGTTTTCTATTTAAGGCAGGTGCTGGCTGGGGTTGTCATGTTTATATACGGGCTGAGATAGCTCCTTCCTGTGTTAGAATGGTACAATTAGTGCCCAGCATAGCACTGACATCTCTCATCACATACATTCTTCTGAGATACTCAGTGCCCTTCCAGAGAATTCTTTTAAATAAGCCTTGGTAATTTGCAAAGTTATCTGAGGGGATGAATTGTGAACAGTGTGACCCTGAATTTACATGTGTCCCTCCCAAGCATCACAGAAATGACAGCTGCAGTCAGACATAAAGAAAAATATATTTCAATTTTTTAAAAGAGCTCTTTTGAGGTCTTGGCTTTCTTTTTCATCTGTGTGTAAAAATGTTACTCTATTAGAGATCAAGTACATTTTTCATCTTTTTCATGTTAAATTCTTAAATATATTCAGTGAAACTAAAAGTCTAATTAATTTTATGGTAGAATAGAAATAGGTTCTGAGAAAAGTTTTAGATATATGTCCTTTGAAGGTAACATTTTGAAAACAGACCTGCTAATCTGATAAACAATGATTAAGATTTCCTGCTGTGAGCATGCATTCTTTGCTAGACTGAATAAAAAGAGATGTTGTACCATGCATACCTAGTAACCCTTAAGACATAAGCATCAGTCTGTAATCATTGGAGATCTTTGGTTTTCTCACTAAAAATGACATATTTTGTAGTGACCCTTGTTGACATAAAAACTCTATAAAATTAGGCATGTTATCATATATGTGTTGTAGATTAAGTAATTAGATTTTTTAATGAAAAAAGAGAGGAACTGGTAACAGTGGAAAAAGAAGAATACAGGAAGCGTTCACAATAAGTGGTGAATTCAAACGGGAAAATCTGGTTTATTTCTGTGTTCTTTGCCCTTCAACTTGTCTGCTGCCTCTACATTAGCATTCAGAGAGCAGTATTGCCATTCCTGGTTATTCACTAAGGTAATATGAATATGCAAAATATCAGAAGCTTTTTATGTCTATGGTTTGTCTTTCTTAGATGTCCGAAAGAATTATTTAAGGCAATCATTTCCTGAAAACTTACATATAGGTGAATTCCATTATGGAAGAAAAATGAGATTTAATACTTCTCACAACATGCCAAAATGTTGACTTCTATCTGTTTTCTAAAGAAAATACCTCTTGTTTATTTTTCCCTACAACAAGACTAATTGATTTACAAGTTAGTGTGCTGTACTATTTTTGTTTCTCAGTTTATCATTAGGTAACACGTTAAAGGGCTGTGTACTCAGTGAAGTATTTGACAAGTTATAGTTTCTTTCTTTTCTTTTTAGTAACTTCTGACCTTCTGAACAAAACACAAATACAGTTTTACAAGCAATTCTCAGCAAATTCTCTTTTATTTATACATTTAAATAAATCCATAAAAATCAGATGACAATTACAGTATCTGATCTGGGATCATTCTTCTTACCCTTTTCTTTTAATAAATAATGATTTTTCTTCTAAAAATAATCAAATAGCAAGCAGTTATCAGTGTTTGAAGGGTGATACTTTCTGAAGGATTCTAGGTTTCTGAGGTATTTCTAGGTTTTCATTTTCTAGTTAGTGTAAAGACTACACAAAGCTCACCCTTTGTAATATTCCTTGAAAGTAACAGCAGCCCAGAACTGAAGTGTGCATGCAAGGGAGAACAGCCACTCATTCACTGAAGCAGGAATGTTTTACAGTGGACAAGGTATGGAGTATTGCCTAAAGAACTAAACATGGAAGCTATGTTTCTTTGTCCTGCATCTCTTTCCTGCCTCTTTGAAGCCTCAGATTTTCAAATTTGACCTTGCATTTATTTTCAGGTGGGGTTTCCTTAAGTGTTTTGCACTGATGCTCAGCTATGGGGGAACTATCAGTCTCCCCAGTTTTGCTCTCACCTGGCTGTGACATCTAGATGCTTGTGAGGATGTGACAATTCTGGACTTTTACCTGTCGCCAGGAGCACTACTGAGCTGAAGAAGAATTTGAAATGGGTGGAATGAAGTAAGAAAAATCTTGAAAGAGTGACCCACAAGTCTGACCTTTATGACTGTAACAAAACCTTAATATTAAAATACTCTGGGAGAATATTAAGTTTGACTGTTCACCCTGATTGCCTAAGACAGAAGTAATATTCACCTTTTTCAGCTGGCTGTAGAAGAGCAACATCCGCAACTCTCCAGTCAATGTGCATGTTGAGCTGCTGGCCTGGGACCGTTCACCAGAATAAAGTCTGAAGTTCACTTTCAGCATTTTGCATCAACCTGGAGTCTGAAACCTCTGTGACTTTCTTTTAAGCTGTTTGAGTTCTGGGTAATGAGGCCAGATCTCACACAGGGCGCTTCAAACTGCTGCAGCTCTGTGTGAAGTAGTTGAGACAGTTTTGTATTTTCATATGAGAAAACTACCTGGCTGCATCAAAAACATCAAGGAACTGGTTAATCTATTATAAAAATGAATGAATGAACAAATGATGGGGAGAAAGAGAAAGAAGTACAAAGGGGAGAAAGGAGACAGGGAAAGGAAAGGAAAGAAAGAAAAAAGCAAAGCAAAGCAAAGCAAAGCAAAGCAAAGCAAAGCAAAGCAAAGCAAAGAAAAGAAAAGAAAAGAAAAGAAAAGAAAAGAAAAGAAAAGAAAAGAAAGAAAAAGAAAGAAAGAAAGAAAAAGAAAGAAAGAGAAAGAAAGGAAGGCAGAAAGAAGATATCTTCTCAACCTTTTTTTCTTTAATAAATTTTGGAATTAGGAATAAAGTGGAGGAGTTTATAATAGCAGTTATAAAAGGAAGACAGACAGAGGAGATTTGCATCCCCCTGAATACAGATGAATCCAAAAATATCCTGATACCCATTAGTTTAGATACATTAGAAATAATGTCATTTCAGGTTCTCTGATGTACTTCAGCAGGAGAAAAGCATGATTTCTAGGTGTGAAGGATTCTTAATTAGCATTAAATACAGTAATTATTTACAAAAAAACTACACAACAAACCAGTCATAATAGGATCTACAATCCAGTATATTCATCACTTTTTACAAATTTTTACTAATATTTTCATTTCTTTTAATTTTAAGCAGACCATTTAAAACAGAACTTTTTATCTGACAAATAAGTATTGAAACTTAAATTCTGGGAGTGGTGCTATAATGTTGAGAAAGGAATACTCTGATATCACATTTTAAAGAATCTCTGTTTCTACCCAGCTTGCTTGCAGAGATATGGACATAAGGAGAAGTAAAACACTGAAATAGAATCATAGAATCATAGAATTTTACGATGGCTTGGGTTGGAAGGGATCTTAAATGTCATCTACTTCCAACCATGAACAGGGGTAGTTTTTGCTAGACCAGCTTACTCAAAGCTCCATTGAACATGGCCTTGAACATTTCCAGGGATGGGGCATCCACAGTCTCTCTGAGTAACCTGTTCAGTGCCTCACCACCCTCACAGTGAAGAATTTCTTCCTAATATCTAATCTAAACCTACTCTCTTTCAGTTTGAACCCATTCCCCCTTATACTGCCACTCTTGTAAAGAGTTTTGCCCCATTTCTCTTGTAGGCCCCCTTCAGATACTGGAAGGCCACAATTAGGTCATCCATAAGCCTATTATTCTCCGTGCTGAGCAGTTCTCTCAGTTCTCTCAGCCTTTTCTTCAAGATGTGATCCATCCCTCTGATCATCTTGCTGGCCTCTGGACTGGCTCCAACATCTCCATGTCCTTACTGTGTTGGAGGCCATGGAGCTGGAGGCAGCACTGCAGGTGGAATCCCAACAGAGCAGAGGGGGAGAATCCCCTTCCTCACCCTGCTGCCCTCAGTGCTTTGGATGCAGCCAAAGATGTTTTTGGTTTTCTGGGCTGCAAATGCCCATTCCCAGCTCATGTGCAGCCTCTCATCCACCAGCACCCCCAAGTCCTTCTGGGCAGGGCTATGCTTGCTCTGTTCATCCTGAGTTTACACTGGGGGTTGCCCTCATCCAGGTGCAGCCCCTTACACTTTATCTTGTATACAATATGAGATTCCCATGGGCCAGTTCTCAAGCTTGTCCAGGCCCTCCAGACTGCATCCCATCATCCAGGTGTGTCAACGGCACCCTCTGTTTGATGTCATTTGCAAACTTGCTGAGGGTGCACTCAATACCCCCATGTGCGCCATTAATGAGGATAGTAAATGGTACTGGTCCCAGTACAGACCCCTGAAGGACACCACTTGTCACTGATGTTCATTGGGATGCTGAGCTGTTGACCATGACCCTCTGAATGTGATTGTCCAACCACTTTCCTATTCATCTAACAGTCCACTCATTGAACCCATCCAGTTTAGAGAGAAGGATGTTGTATATCCTATCATATCTAAGGCTTTAAAGAAGCCCAGATAAATGACATCTGTGGCCCTTCCTTGCCCACTGTCAAGGATAGTGTCACTACAGAAGTATCGTGGTTTGACATGGAAGTGATTTTTTTCAGGAAGTTGAGTCAAACCAATCAGTGGTCAGGTTTGGATATTGGCACCTGAAGTGACCACTAAAGGCATGGACATGCCTCTGAGAACACAGGGGGTTAAAAGCAAGAACTCCCAAGAGCTCGCTCTCTTTGGTTCTGGTCAGGGTGCTGTGCAGACCTCCCCTGCCCAGCCATGGGGCTGGGTGGGGGAGGGGAAGCCATGAGGCCTGGTCGAGGTGAGCCAAGGGGTAGAAGGACTGGAACCGAGCCAGCTCCTGTGGACGGAAGGGTGGAGAGAAGCGGAGATGCCTTTGTCATTCCCCCCCTCCAGAGGGAAGAGACAGAGAGTCCGGACGGCACCTGTAACTTTGCCGGCGCGGAGGGGAAAGAAGGCGGGGGGGGGGGGGAAGGCGCCCAGCCTTGGCCTTGGGAATCGGCTGGTGGGCAGAGATATCAGCCATCCAGGGAGTCTGAGCTTTTAACCCTTTCCTGAGAAATGAAGGCTTTGTAAAATATTACTCCTCCTTGATTTGAAGTAGAAGAGAGACAGTCTGGGATCCGAGATGATGGAAGAAGAAATTCTCGAGTTAGAAGGAGATGATGGAGTGGCTTGTGGCTGGACTTTTCTTGTTAGCCATAGACTGAACCAAATTCTCCTAACAAAAGATGCACTTAGGGGGGTGCGTTGGTGAGTCAAGAGACTTGTTTCAGTGATTACCAGCAAAGGAGTAGAGAGAACAGAGGAGAGCTGGAGAAGGTGTGGAGAAGCCCTCTATCTTCAAGGAAGAAGAAGAGGAGAAGAAGACCTCTGTTCTTGAACCCTCAGCCCCAGGGGAAAATGGGGGGGGACTGTAATCCCAAGATGAGAAACTGAACTGTTGTCTCTTTTGGTCCATGGCAAAGCATCCTTAAAGGAGCCCTATGAGCAGTCTGTCCATGCACGGTGGTGAGAGCACTGTGACATGGAAAGGAGAGTGTCACCATGGCAGATTTTCTCGGGGCAGTTGCCATGTGTGACATGGAAACACAAGGGTGGCAATTGTGTTTCCTGGGGAGTCTGTGGCACAAGAGAGACTCCTGTCTCCCTTGAAAGACTGAGTATTTGAATATCTGAAGGGTAGCAACTTGATCAGGATCCTGGGTGGTGTCTCACTGTTGAGTTTGTTTAGAAATTAAGTGGGAGGAGGAGGGGTGTTTTGGAAAGTCTTCATCCAGGATTTAGTGTTTGTAGTTTTTATAGTAGTAGTAGTTTAATAAAGTTCTTTCCTTTGTTACTAAGTTTGGGCCTGCTCTGCTCTGTTCCTGATCACATCTCACAGCAATTATTTAAAAAATTACATTTTCATGAAGGCGCTGGCATCGCGCCAGTGTCAAACCATGACAAGAAGTCATACAGAGGTCCTTCTTTTTGCTTTATCTCTCCCCTCTCCTCAGGAAATTGAGTCTAAAAAGAGGGTTTAGTTTTTACTGGTGGAATTCTTGTTCATATGAAATGATAGAAAATATTTATGTAAAATTATATTTTAAAAAGCAAACAAACACCACAAACAATCCCAGTCAGAACCCTCCAAGGAAATTCACTTCCATCAAGAGAAGACTGACTGCCTGATTGCCTGACTGGCATGCTACCATACTGAGTACTAAACTAGCCCCTTAAGAAATCACATGTGCTTTCTACTCCCCCACTGAAATAGGCTAATCTCACCAGAAAAAAAAAGTATTTCTGTTGGTTAGAATTTCCTTACCCTTCATCCTGACATACAAGTACTGATGCCGATTGCATCAAGATTGGGCATCAACATTATGATTGGACATTCAGACATTAGGTGCTGGAATAGCCCAATCCCACCTGGTCTCCAGGGAATATTAAATATGAGTTTATGGTCTCCCAGACTGTGGGATGTATTAGGTGACTCAAAAAGGTGAAAGGAAAAAAGAGAAGTCACTGATGTTACCTAGTAGGAAGCCTTCAACTCTTGATCTTTATACAAATTTCTTCCTCCTATGTGGTAGCACAGACCCCCACAATAGCATTGCTAAGCAGTTGTGTTGGAAACCAGAATAAGAAGCAGCAAGCAACAGTGACATCTACATCCACCTGCTTAGTAAGACCTAGCAGGTGGTAAATCTGAAACTCCTCCAAAATGAACTTATATAGAAAGTCTACTATAAAAAATAGCATCTGCCTATGGTGTAATTTGTCCCAGAAAAGTCTATCCTTGTCTCTCTAGACTGCAAAGGAGCCTAGAGCTACTAACCTCTTAATTAAGATGGTTAGGGCACTTGGAGTTAGCTTTGGTGAGGGCACTTAGAGTTAGGGGTGCAGAACAAAGTCCGTAGCCAAAAGTACTGGAAGAATTTAGATGCCATTTGCATTTAGCACTGTTTTTGAATAATAATGTCAGATTTAGTCAACTGAAATCTGCTTAAGTCTTGTTTAAGACAAGCTGTAAGTCTGCAGCATTATTAGAGAAAATTGACATTTTTTAAATTTTATTTTTTACATGCTTCCATTTTACTCTGGCATAGAGCACTCACAACAGTTTCTCTGCATGTGTAATGTAAAGGCTGAATTTTAATTCATTTTGCTATTTCTTATGGCTTTTCTAAATTTCTTCCAAGGCACAAAATTTTTCATAGTGTTTTTCAACATAAGGAAAGTGTGTATGTAATGAATTGTACTGGACTACATTAAAATTGTAACCTGATTTTTAAAATTGAAAGAAATTCTCTTTGTCTGAAAAATAGCGAAAACCAAAACGGAAGAAATGCTGAAAAGAGAGAAAGCAGACAGCTAACTGACAGCCAGTTTTCTGCTGATTTTTCTCAAAAAAAAGTGAAATTCCTATACCAGGAACTTGTCCATGCAAGCTATACAAGATTTCTTCCCCCTCCAAAAGAGGAAAATCCCAAAGAAACTAACACAGTTAAATTTAATGGGACACTAAAATATGACGTCAAGAATTGATGTCTTCTACTGATACAGAAATTTTATCTTTAGACATGTTTGCCAGTATTGCGTACGGTTACATAAAACCATGCTGTGTGTGTGCTCCAGCTGTCATTGAGTTTGGAAGTTAATGCTGGCATGGCTGGTGCTAACCAAGAAAGTGGCTTGGTGGCTGGGGTTTGAGAAACACAGAGAAAGGGCTCTGGTAAGACACTCTGTGAATAATTTGCTATAAATACTCAATGAACAGCAAGACTCCTGCACTGCTGTCTTGTTCACAGAACAGGTATTTTTGAGGATCTGTGTTCTTAGCAACATTATCTTCACAGGCCTTATCCAAATCAACCTGTTTTCTCATCTGGTACTTATATGTATACTTACCCTGCAAATATAAGATACTAATTCAAATACAGGAAGCTAAGTAATCTAAAGAATATTTAAAGAGGAACAAAAAGCTTATGTTGGTCAAATCCAGTCCTTATGGAAAAATCAGAGGAACAGCTATGCAGAAAATGTGACAGATGTCAGCTCAAAAGACTACTATTAGCTATTATTACTATCCTGTCACCAATTTATGGTGACACTAGGAAGACAAAAATAAAGATCATCATTCCAGGAGCTAAAAGTGACATATGAGAATTTTTGGTGGGAAAATGCAACATGCTCTGCACTTAATGGTACTTACACCAGCAGCCACCTTCTTTCTGATTGTAGTAATACAATGAATATCTTCCCAATCAAAAGTGTACAAAGAGGCAAATGGCTTCATATGCTTCTAAGAAGTCTATGTTTTATCCTGATTAAGTATATATAGGTAGCATTCTTGTCTTTTAATGTTTTGGTTATAAAAATATCTTTTTGTTCTGTGACAGGTGATGAAGAACTTAAACAAATCACTGTTTCGTGGGTTTGGTTAGTTTGGGTAGATTTTAATCTGCTTTATTCTTTTCTTGAAATGTTTTTAATGGGCCTTATAATATCTGCTCTTAGTGCTGAAGTAATATATTGTAGCTCTATTTTTCTTAAGAACAGCCTTAAAAGAAATTATGTGGATTGATGTTCCTGATATTTCCTAAATCTATACAGTCTTCACAGTGTTCAGTCCTGTGAGTAATGTAAACTGCCTCTTACATTGCATATGTCAATGAAATGATCCAGCCCTGTGAAACTCTGCTTACATTTTTTTAATTTGAAGAATGTAAATGCATTACCATTTTCACATTTATATGTACATGATGCACAAATCGTGCTTTTCCATAAATACTTAGATTGCAAATTGACAAAAAAATGCAATATGAGAATTCCTTCCCTTTGACTATATTCCTGAAATACTGCAGCATCAAAGATAATGCATTTAAACAAGATAACTTGCTTTTATAGCAGAATGAATTTGTTCAGCATTTGTAGAGTAGTGCTCTGGGAGACTACCTGTACTACCATAATTCAGTGAATAAATTCCTTGATTTTTCCTACTTAGGTAGCAAAAAACTAGTGTAGACACGTCATATAGAAAGAAATAAAATAATGCCTTCATGATGATAAAATTATTGCTGTCAGTATGGATCCATAGAGTTTGCTCTAAAGAAGCCACTGTCAGCATATAAGAGCATCATGTCTTTATTAATTTTTATTTATTTTATCAGGTTTTGTGGCTTTTTTTTTTTTTTTTTTTTTGCTGGGAAGATCCCTTGCCCCTGTCAGTCTGTCATTTGTTGTAAGCCTTGCTGTTGTCAGAGAACCTAGTGCTTAAATGATTAGAAAGATTAGATTAAATTTGGCCCTCAGACTGCAAAATGCTCTTTGGAGTCGGGATCAATGTCTTATTTGAGATTTCACATTTAAAGCACACTGAGAAAGTATTACATGCTTGACCTCTGAAGTTATTAATGCTCCCTCTTGCAGTAAGTGAGGGGCATCGCTGTGATACGGAGCCATCCCCAAGCTGTGAAGGTTCTGCATGGAGGAGCAAAGCAGAGCAGTCTGAAGGCAGAACTCGGTAATCGCCTGTAAAGTTATTTTGCAAGAGACAGTGTAATTATTAAAACACAGACAGATCGTGCTTTGATATACTAAGCATACTGTCTGCACCTTCTCTGAGGCACTAGACAAGTAAATGAGAAATAAAAATAGATGTCTTGAGGGGGAAGAAAAGAAGTTTCAAACTCTGCAGCCTTTATTCATGGCCTGATTGCTCCCCCCAGCCTCTCTGCCCCATTTGTGCCTCAGACTCCATAGAAAGACAGCTTCACAGCCAGAAGAGGAATGTATTTATCACTGCAGCACTGCCAGCCAAACTTTTGCATTTCAAGAAAGTAACACAGTAGTTTTCTATTATACACCTTTTGTTCTAAAGTGCTTTATTTAGCCTACACAAATATGGATTACTTCAGTTGATTTATGTTATCTTAGTTTTCTAATTTATTTAAGATTCCTCCCATTCCTGGTTTCTTGGAAGTTTTTTTTTTTTTTCTTCATGCAGTGACTTTACACTGGCACTCAAAAAGAATAGAAACAAACACTTCTGTTTCCCTTCTCCATGCTAGTTATATTGCTGGAAAGCTGATGCTAGTGAATATCCTCTTAAACATCATTAATAAAGGCTGTGATCAATCCTTGTCCCTTGCATTTTGTGCCATTTAGCTTCATTATTTTAATACTTTTTTCTTCCTATTATCTAATAGAGTAGACTTTCCTTCACTTTTCAGTCTCTGCAAGACTACTTGTGTGTATGTGAATCTCAATTAATTTTAAACCCATGTTCAAAGGAATATTGTATGAAAAAAATCAAAAGTGCAGATAAATTGCTTCAGCTGGAATAAAATATAATTGAATTTAAACAGAACTGTGAAGGACCTGGCCTTACCAAGACACTTTAAAGAGAAAAGCTTTGCTCCCTTCAACTAAGAAAGTAAGAACTGATCCCATAGTAATTACTAAGACATCCTAAACAAGGTTATCATATTCCAAATTTATAATAAAGGTAAATTAGCATTAACCTCTTGGTTATTTGCATATATCCATAGAAAGGGTAATACTTTTTCCATTTCAGATTGTTTTCTGACATTTTAATCCTATTTGTTTTCATTTGATGTCTTTTTCCCCATCCACTTACAACCCCAAATAGAGTACTTTGTTTCCCTTTTTAGTACTGTCCTTCCCAATATATGCAGTTATTCTTATGTCTAACACAGGAATGAATTTCTGAATGTACTGTTCACATGCACAAAAGCTGTCAGCTGTGCTTGTCTTCAAATCAACATCTCTTGCACAGAAATTGGTGTGCTCATTCAGGCTTTTATCCATCATACACACTTTTTCTTTGTTTCACCCCACAACAGGTTTCTCAAAGACTGTCCCACCACTGTGGGGACCACCTCCTGTTTATGTCTCAGCTTGTGCCATGCTTAAACCTTTGAAGTCTTTAATTTTTTTCCTGCCATGAAAGCCCACACACTTCTCCTGCTCTCCTAGATCCTTTCTGCCTGTCTGCTGTGAGCTTTCATCTTGATTCTAGGATATTGAAGAACAATATATGTACTCCAGCATAAGATCTGATAAGATTCTGTGGGCTTGCCCACCTTTTAATTATTACCTGTTCCTGACCAGGAGGTTTCCCTGATCCTGTCAGATGTAGCTCTTGAAAGATCCGCTTGTCATTTGGTGTGATCTGGAAGAAGACTATAGCATTTTCTCCACCATTTACAAAGTTACTGTTTTAAACACTACTGCTCCCTATGTTCCTGTTTATTGTCTAAATCATGTCTGAAAAAAGTTAAATAGTTCTTCTATAAAAGAATAAATAAATCCATAATCTTTCCTCTGACTACAACAGTCTCTTCTCTGATATCCTATTCCTTCTCCAACTTATTCCTTCAGGATTTTGCAAGCTTGCAAATTTTCAGTCCAGAAATATCAGTGGCAGCACCAAGGTCACCACTAAACTCTTTAAGCATTCCTTACTTTTCCTCAGTAGGTACATAAGTATTACAATAGGTTTTACAACAAATTTCTGTCATCAGCAGTTGAAATCCAACAGATCAAGCTACACAAACTCTCTGCAGATTCAAGAAAATTTCCAAGTTTGAAAGATGGGTAAAAGCAAATGTAGGTTTTTATTTAAACAGCAATTAATATTTCCTGTAGCTTACCATAGTGAAGGTCAGACAAAAAGAAGGAACCAATCAATTAAAGCAGTCAGGTAATCATGCTAATTTAAAGTAGGTAAAAGCAGAAACAATGTGTAGGTTGCACAATACTTTTATTAGTAATGGCATAAGGACAAGTCTTTCTGCTTCTGGGATTCATGTTGATGAGGCTCAGTTCATGACCCCAAGTCTGAAAGAACAGAGTAAGAAAAGAGAACAAATTATCCTCATGTATCTGGTATCCTCATGTATCTGGACAGACACTATCAGATTGACTAACAATTTAATTGAAGTCTGTTTATATCTGCTAGAAAAGTTAACAGCTGGATAATTAAAGTCTCTGCCTGACCCAGAGGGAGTAGAGTACACTTAAAATGCTACTGCCCACAGAAATTATTTCAGTGAGTATTCTCCAGTTTAACTAAGAAATACCTTTATAAATGTAAATTTACCTCCTCTAAGTACAAATATACAAACTCCTTGATACTAAAACTGTCCCACTAGCAGCATGAACTTAGGCATTCAAAATATTTAAACCTTTGTCAACATTGAAACCATAGCATACTGATCAATACATGCCATACTGTTCCTTCTGAAGTACTCAGAATCTCTTTTTCCTATTAGTAGCACAGACATACCATATATAAGAAATCCATTTCCTTCTGTAGGTCAGGTGGACACAAATTATTGCTAATGTGTTACTATGGATGTGCAACATTTCCTTGCTTGCAATTAGTGTCTATTTTAGTGTGCTGCTCTATATAGGCTTAAATAGTAGTAGCAGTAGGAGTAGCAGTGATTATAATGAAAACAAAAATAATTAGTATCAAAAATAACAATAGAGGTCTCATTATTAACCTTTTATTTCACCATTTAGTTTGAGGGGAAAAAAAGTAATTTGCAATTCTCAACAAAGTATTTTGTATCAGTATTTCACAGGTTATTTTCTATTTTATAGTGTGAGTGTAAACCTTTGTGGAAAGGACTGACCTTTCTTTCTGTGCTTGTACTGGACTTGACACACTGTTTATGTCAATAGCAACCAGGAGGTGTTACCATTAAGACAGGGATAAAAGAATTTTGCTTGTCCTCCAGACATATTATTTTGATACCAATAAAGTAAAGAAAATTAAAGGTAATATTTTTACATAGAACAGAGACATGTACTGATAAAACATGTGTCATAAATCATTTTTTCAATGTGTGTATTATGTCCAAACTCTTTTCTTCTTGTCCAAAGGTGAGCAATCTCTACCCTTCAGTGTTTCACAAACACACCTACTCTATAACCTAATGTTACAACATACATGATGAACAGTGCCCTTCACACATTTTTTTATACATATGACCTATAGGAGGTAAAAAGATAAAATGCTGATTTTCATGTTTTACAGTAAAATTTTGGTTTCTTATGTTTCCATCTCACTGCATTTTGCATGGTGACATTTGTTAGTGATTTGGGTAGCTGAGACTTCTAAATGTCCTAGAAGGGTGATAATTGGAAAAAGGAACAATTGAGGACAATTTTTTTTTTTTTTTAGTTTCAAAGTAACCAAAAAGAACTTCTTCAAGAATTAAAAACCACTTAATATTAATGAAAGTAACTTAAACACAGTATAGCATGAGATTAGAATATTACTTACAAGATAATTCAAAATACAATACTAGCTCTAAAATGAGAAGTTGAAGCACAGAAATAAAATGTTTATATAGATGCTCTCAGATTTTCTGTTAAAATTGATAATTCTTGATGAGCAAATTACTGACAGAGTTTATTAGATTTATGCAATATATTTACCTGAAAACTTCCAAGGTCGGCCAAATGATTCTAATGTCATACAATGTGTTAAAAAATATTCTAATCCTAAATTGGTCAAATGCATGTTACTTTAAAAATGGGAATTGATTCCCTATTTATTTATATTTTAAAACCAAAATAAAGTAAACATTATTTAATATTGGAAGCAATATCAGTAAACATTATTTATTATTGGAAGCAATATTAACTCGTCTTTCAAAATAGAATTTTGGAATGTGTAAATTAGGGTCTAATTTAACTTGTATAACCTCTTTCTTAATAGCAATAAAATTAGATAATGAAGGACTGGACAAAAATAAAAAAATATATTTGACTCTGCAGAGTTTATAAGACTGATAATTTGGGGGAAAATGCATGTTATATTCATAAATTGAGCTTATTTATTGTGATTAGCTCTAATGGTGAAAAAGTTGTTCCTTTTTATTTTATCTTCAATGAGAATGTTGCAGCAGTTGAAGCATTCAAAAGAAAGAGAGAAAAGAAAAAGAATTATTGAGAATTCCTGAAACATTCTTGACAAGGTGTTGGGAGAAAGGGCAACAAGATAAGGAATATCTAAATCACAGCAATGAAGTAGAGAAATATTTAATGCCCATTAAGCAATAAGGAGGTTTTTATTATTATTTTGGTCACTGGTTTTGATTTTGCTAGTCCAACTTAATGAACACTACAGTGAACTTTATAGCAAATATGAAGAGAGAGATATAAATATTTATATTTATATAGTTAATTACTGTTGACATTTATCAACAGAGGAATAAAAATTATTTTCCCCAAATTTGTTGATTTGGAAATCAGAACAACTTGAATCAGTCTTACTTTGGGCCATCAAAAATTTTGGAGAAGTACTGTTCTGGTTAATGTGACTTCCTTCTGACATAAGACTGTGTGAGGAGTCTCAGTCTAACTTTACTAAGAAATTTAAAGACTCTAAGACATATCTATGCACATTACTTTGCAATTTTAAAGGCTGCCTTAAAACAGTATCATTCTGCCTATATCAGAAAGTATAATAATAAAAAAATATTACTTAGATGATATTATTTTTCAATGATACTTTATATTTTAAAGGTTGTAGTTCATGTTTTATTCCTGATGCTCAGCCTATGCAAGGTGACTTTCAAAGATCTGACTTGGTTGCAATGTTATTCATGTTCCATAAGGCACTACAAAGTTGTAAGGGTTGCTTCCTTTATAATTTAATATTCTGTTCTGATCTCTGTGTCATTTGCTCAGAGTTAATTAGCAGAAGATTGGAATGGAGAATTCATAGATGTTTTTATTAAAATTATGTTAAAGGGTTAGAAATTCACTGGAGACCTCCTAAAATGCACAGTATTAGTGTACAGTAAATATATTTTTATGTCAGGTTTTCATATTAAAATAATTCGCATGCAAAGCATTGATTGTTCAACTGGTAAAGAGAAAAATTCTTTTGGCGCATTATTTATATGTGATCTGTAGTGGTCCTGTAATATGCTTTTAAGACTCTTAAGCCTTAATATAACTTGTCAGTTTTGAGCAAATTTTGTGGAAGGTTTTTTCTGTTCACAGTGGCCAAAAACACAAAAGAAAAGCAAAACTTTTCCGGTGCAGGACAAATCTTAGGCAGAATGTTACTAATCTGAGTGTGACTCATTTTCTGAGTGAGCCTTTTCAGTTAATGTCCTGTCCCATAAAGAAAAATAGCCATTTATAATGGTAGAATTTGATAATTTTGTCTGACAGTAAAGAATTTCTAGAAGTTTAATTTGATTAATTTAAACACACACTACTTATGAATCTTTGGTTAATTCTATATTCATAAGATATCTATCAGATCTAAAACTCCAATAAAACCTTCTCACATTGCTTTCAGAATTACAAAGGACTGAAATTTCCAAGATGACCAGTTGCTCAGGTTGGATATTGTGGGCAACACCGACTTTTTCCCTTCTTCTTGTCTTATATTCTTGTTCTATAGTAATCTTTCTATTACAGTAAGGCTATTTTCTAAATTCTTATAATTGTGTATTTGTATAATAGGAGTTGTTTTTTTTTTGATTCCTAGGTCACTCTCTATAAATATTTTCAGTCTAAGAAATAAATTTTGAAATCACTGTAATAAAAAGGGAAGGACAAGTAAAGATGACAATATCATCCAGAAGACAAAGTAGGGTTAAAAGATCCAGTATACAATTTGCAATTTCTGTACTGCATAGATAATCCAGTGATATGTACCTGTTCTTTTTCTAGGTTTTGAGTAAGATAGAAGCTCTCAAATAACCACTAATTAGAACAGGGAGAAAACTACACTGCTAGTATATGGTATCCTTCCCTTCACCTCTTTTTTTTTTTTTTTTCCCAACAAAATAAGTATTTAGAGATATAACTGAAATGCACTGGTTTGTGAGAATATCACTCAAAAACAGCATGTGCAATGTCTGGTACTGCAGCTCAAAGGCTATTTAATTCATTCTGGGCTGATTGCAAAGCTTAATGTTCCTTCCAGACTTTTATTCAGGGAAACTCTCCCTGGTGAATCTGAATAATAATAGGCTTTCCCCCTTCTGAATAACACCCGAAATATCTCTGACTGGGTCAGACTCACGGCTGATCACAATCTCTACTATCCCTGTCAGTCCAATGTAGATGCTTAGGGAACAGTGTAAGAATGGGTGCAAATCATTTCTGTTGTATTTCTAATTGCTTGTTTTCCTTCCTTCCTTCCTTCCTTCCTTCCTTCCTTCCTTCCTTCCTTCCTTCCTTCCTTCCTTCCTTCCTTCCTTCCTTCCTTCCTTCCTTCCTTCCTTCCTTCCTTCCTTCCTTCCTTCCTTCCTTCCTTCCTTCCTTCCTTCCTTCCTTCCTTCCTTCCTTCCTTCCTTCCTTCCTTCCTTCCTTCCTTCCTTCCTTCCTTCCTTCCTTCCTTCTTTTGTTTTTTTTTTCCCTCTCCCACACTTTCTCCCTAGTCCTGGTCTCTCAATTATATTCAGTTTCTGTTACAGGTCTTACTGTAGAAAACCATTGCATAAATGCTTAGAATTCATGGTTGACAGGAATATATTACAAAGGATTTATATAACTAATATAATTCTACACATGAAATCATATTCAGACTTGTGTGAGATGCAAGCTTGGAAATATCACTTATGTTTAAATTTCTTGCAAATTTTCAGTATTTATGCTTGCCATAAACTCACCAAAATTTAGCATTAACCTGAACTGTTCTATATTCAGTTATTTGAAATTTATGCATTAAAACTGGTGCATTTTTTCTGAGAAAAAGCCTGAAGGATTGATATATTTTTAAAAAAGTATTGCTGCTTACCTGAGGAATTCTACTTTTCCTTGTGGCAATGGGTTTGAATTTCACTGGATGTCTGGAAGCAGTCTGAGCCTGAAAGAAGCAGGGCTGCATAAGGCACCAGGCTACAAGTGAGTCTTGAGACATGGGACTACTCACAGTATGTGTTTGTACCAACGCTAATTTGGGAACACCTTCCATCATCCAGCAGATTATGTCTTTTGCCGTCCTCATTTTTTTCCTGATTTTCTCACTTCCTAAAATTGCCTTATGCATGTTTAAAAAAACTGTAGAGGTCTGTTAAAATTTGCCAACTAAATTCGCTGAAAATGGTATCTGTTTCACATTGTGGAATTTGGCCAAGACTTTACTTCCAAATATGAATCTGGCTTTCAAGATGCCATGACAGAAGACAATATTCACAAAGACAACCAGGAGAGCTACTGTGCTGACAGTGAGGAGTGTGTCTGTGGAATGGGGAAGAGAGCAGTGACAAAGGAGAGCTGTGTGGCCTGGAGGGGAAGAAGGAAAGAAGCAGACATTCAGAGAGTAAGGAATGGAGAAGAAGTAGCATGAGAGTGTCCTGTGGTGAGGAGGGAGATAAGAAAAATGGAGCAGAAGGGAGTAAGTATGGGGGAGAATCAGAGCAAAAAACTGGGATGGCTGGGCAGGACAAGAAGGTAAGGGACAAAATGAGATGGATGTACCCTGAAAAATTTGTAAAAATATTGTTGTGAAGACAAATTAATTAATGCTTTTTAAGTACCAGCTGTTCTGGTAATGAAATCCATAAAAAGTCAAGATACCAATAATCATGTTTGAGTTGATTAAGAGTTAAGATAACATGTGGTAAATAAGCTCCAGAGCCACATATTGAGTGATAAGAGAAAAGAGAAATATTGAAAAATTGTCTAAGGTATAAGCATGTGCCCTGAGTAAGGCAGGTGTCCTGTGGAAGAACTAAAGATTGTATCAAAAAAACTAAAGATTATATCATAATGTATACTCATAAAGCCTAGCAAATAAAATTTGCATGGGAAATCTTAATTCTGACATTTCCTAAATCTGAGGGTTTGATTTTGCAACCTCAATGTTCTTACTGGCATTCAAATCGGAAAACAGTTAAGCTGGGTTAAACACTGAATCAATGAAATCTTAGCTGCAAATGCTTCTGCTTCCCAGATGGTTTAAAGCTATTGGTATACCTAGCTCAGACAAACAAATAAAAAAAGATATTGCTTTATTCCTTAGATGTAAAACACTGATGTTTTAAAAATAAGCACAGCATGAGAAGTTCTACTGAAGATCTAATTAGTCTCTGAAGTTTTAAATCTGTCTTATGGTGCCTCATATTTCTGTGCAGAAATTCAAGAAATAATAGAATTGCACTCAGTTTGCTTCACTGCCTTCAGAAATCTTTATTTCATGCTGCAGATTTGAACTGTCATTAATTTGATTCACATCATGTAACTACACTTCAGGAAGAATAATACAAACTTGATCTGACATTCTTATTTTCTTTTCCAGCATCTTCCTTTTTTTTCTAGCTTTTATAGTCCTCTGGGCTCCTGTTCTACAGGATATTCTGATTGTATCAGTTCTTTGACTCCTTCAGCTTTCAACCTGACTTCCTTAAGACATTTAAATAGTGGGTCTTTAGGGGAAATTAGCTAACTTTCCCTGTCTTTCTTAGGTTCTGATTTTACTATCTGTTTCCATTCTTTCTTGAAGAAAACAACTCCATTCTTAAGAAAAGCAATGAAAAATGGAGTTTCAGAGAAAATTTATAATGACCTCCCTGACATTATGTAATTTAACATTATTATGAAATAGGGAACAGATTTTAAACTGCTACAGCAGAAAAGTAGAAAAAAGAGAAAATGCGCGTTGAATAATGTGATTTTGATGCCTTGAAATGTTGAACTAAGGAAAGAAACTAGTGGATTTGGAGATGAAGAACTCTTTAAATTATTTCTTGAATCTGAAAAAATTCCCCAGCTAATCCCTAAAAGAGCCCTTGAAACAACTTGTAAACAGCATATTTCTGAAACATATTTTCTTGTCCATCTTTTACAGTAGTAAATTTTTTCAGTGTGCATAGTGTGCATTATTTAATGTAGTATGAATATTTCACCATATTTTCCAACACAGCACAAAAAATTACTATCTCTCAATAAGTAACAGAAGTCTTAGTAATTTCAATTCTTAAATTCCAAAATGCCCTTTTATCTTAGTTGTGTGAATTATGTAGTTGAAAATACAACTCTTCAGTCCAACTGTTCATTTGTATCATCTCCAAAAAATCTCCTTCTCTAACCACCAGTCTACTTGGTTATAATTCTCAGTGCACAGAAAGAGACATGACTGAAAGAGATAGAAACTTTATATTACAAGATATATTTCTCTAATGAACTCGCTATGAAATTTCCATGGCCTAGGAAACATTTTGAGCCAAATGTTAAAAAGGAAGTGCCCTTAGGGTTTGGAAAGCGAAAAAGCCCTAGAGTGTGTGGCAAATTATATTATTTTTTTATGGAAAAACTGTTAATTTATCATTCTAATAAATAAAGGCTTAAATGAAGAGGCTTTCTTAATGCTGTTTCAAATTAAAATGCATCAGCAATAATCATAGGAAAATAATACAATGAAACAACCACTAATACAAAACTTGAGGAAAGTAAGAATTAATTCAAGATGGTTATTGAGGTAGTGAAGAAATTTTCATTGAAATATTGATGTCGTGTACGGCAAATGTCAATTGCAATAATTTCACTTTTACACACTTACATGCATTGTTGAATGTCTTGTCAATGGAAATTGCTGTGTTAGGAGGTGCAAACAGAATGGAATTAAGATGAAAAGGAAAAGAAAATCAAAACCAGTATTAGTATAATGAAGCTTATATAAATAAATGGAATATAATATACTTTAAATTAGCATTAGGCCAAACCTAATAGCTATGACATCTTGTAGAAAAGAAAATTTGTGCTGGATGTTTAAAGAGGCAGACAAAATTACTGAATATTAAAACTCACAAGCAGGTGCTGGTTTTCTCTTGGCTTTTTCATATCAAATAAATACATCCTAAAATCCCTTAGGCTTTGTTATTTATTGCCTTAAGAAGAAATGTAATAAAAAAAAAGAACAAGTACTACATGTGTGTTTTTACTTTTTCTAACAGGAGGCAATGAACAAAATGAAAATGACTATATGAGAAAGACAGAAGTTTATGAGAAGGATTACTTGACATGGCTACCTGGTTATCTGTGCTAAGAGTCTGGGTTCCAAGAGCTCTCTTTCAGTAGGCTGATCTTACGCTGTCAAATACAAATTTGGAGGACAGAGTTAGCAAAATTCCTGCAGAAAACAAATTAGAAAATCAATAATGACAGTATTGAACTGTCCAATTAAAAAAAAAAGACCTTTTCCAACATATCCCAGATACAGGTCAAGCTCCTACAGTCAAATAGAATTAGCTTTGTTGCATAAATGGCTGTGGTAGTTTAAATGAAAATGCAGATATGAGAAATCAGGAGATGGGCAAAGTAAAGATTCACAGAAAGTGTTGGTAGGGATTCACAAATTATTCTGAGTTGGAAGAGACCCACAAGGATCATCAAGTCCAACTCTGAAGTAAGTGACCTGTAACAGGAATTGAACCCACCACCTTGATATTATTAGCACCATATTTTAACCAACTGAGCTAATCTCATGGTGGTACTTAATGGGAAAATAAATTGGGGAGAGACCAGAAGAAATAATGAAAAATAAAGAAGAAATACAAGAAAATCAAAACAGAGTAAGATTTTGTCTCATATATAAAGTTAGACAAGTACATTTTTGTCTCATATATAAGAAGAAAATCTATATAAAAATGGTACAGCAAAAAACAAAATCTGTTAGCCAAGATACTAAATCAGAATTCAAGGTCTTTTGTTTGGGACCTTTTGGAAGGAGGTGAATATGATACAATCCAACATGTAAGAAAGCAAAAGTTCAGGTTTCACTTATTAATGGTTGCTCAATTCAGAATTCAGAAGCAGTATTCAAACTGCCTTATAAAGGAAGTCAGCTACATCAACTGTTGATGGTTATATTCATTGGAAGATACTGAAAGTTTTAAATCTTATCTTCTGGATTCTTTAGGTACATCATGTAGGCAGCATTATTAATATAACTGTGGTCCTCTTGAACTGATTTTTCTCTGCAGATTGAATACTGTTGATTGTGTCTACCCCTTAGGGCTTTCATACTCTTGTTTTTTATGTCACTGAAAAATAACCAAACAAGAACAAGAGCAACAAAGACAGGCTTCCTTTTTGAGGTCCTGTGCTCCCTGTTAGAGCAAAGAATGGTGAAAAGAAATAAACTGCATCTTCAAAGATGTACATGTTACTGAGAAAAAGATGTACTTGATTATTCCATTCAAAAGTATCCAAGAAGATGAGTGCAAAACTATCAGCAAGTGACACCCAAAAGAACATATCATGGTGATAAAAAGGAAGCTATTTGTTGATAGAACTACTATAAAAAGGGTGTCACTGAGTCCTCCCAAGTATATAAAAAAGTGACAGTGACATTTTAAGTTACCTGAAAGGTAACTAAAATCACAGCTAGTACTTACTGCATTTATAAGATATACACAGTCAAATACCTCTGAGAGAAGTTTTGAAGGGAAGTGATGAAATTTTATGTTTCATAATGTAACTGGATGCCTTTTAGGCTTAAATCCTCTCCCTGACAGAGGGTCATTGCTCTGCTTCCAAAGCTAGCAAGTTTAGTGTAGCAAAAGCTTTGAGATTTATAAGCTTTGAGTTATTAGAGAGATTTAAGTATAGAAATCAAGTTATTCTACAGTTAGAACTGTAGTGTAGCTCTTTATCAGAGTTATGCCTATATTCATAGCCAGTGTATCAAGTCATTAGTTCCCTAGGAAGTCTGGGAACATGCCAAAGATTCTGTGTAGATGTGAAAATGGACTGGCTTGAAACATCTGATAGATGTGAAACTCCAAGACACATACAAAATGAAGTATTTGACTGCTTATTTCGAGAAACTCTCCATCTGGGAATTTTGAAGAGTCTAGTGAATCTCCCATGACTTTCCATAGGCTAGTTTGTGGGCTTAAATGCATTGTTTAGCAACCTGGATAATGAATATGGCAATTCTCTCTAGACACTCTCCTAGTCATTTCGTCCTGTAAAATTGATCAAACTGTATAGAAATAAGACTCAGGTAGTGATCCAATAAAACCTTGTAGATTGTGGCTGGATGACAGGTACCTAACCAAGCTGTTCTGTCACTGCCATCATAGGGCATGGGGAGTTAAAACAAAAAGCAAAAGGCTTATGGATAAGGACAGTGGGAAGTCACTCCCCAGGTACCACCACAAGCAAAACAAACCTTACTCAGGAAAATTAATTTAATTTTTTACCACTCAAATCAGGGTAGAATAATAAGAAATAAAACCAAATTGAAGAAATACCTTGTTTCCACCTCTCCCTTCTTCTGAGCTTAGTTTTACTCATGATTTCCCTACTGATTCCTTCATAACAGTACAGAGTGATGAGGAATGGGTGATGTGTTCAATTCATCATATAATTCTGCTCCTTCCCCTGAGGAGAGGACTCCTCAAATCTTTCCATGTTCCATTATAGGGTTCCTCCCATAGGAGACAGTCCTCCACACACTTCTCCAACATAAATCTTTCTCCTGGGCAGCAGTTCCTCTTTAACAGCTCCAGTGTGGATCCCTCTCATGTGGTGCAGTCTTTCAGGAACAGCCTGCTCCAGCATGGGCCTCCTGGGATCACAAGTCCTGCCAGCCAACTCACTCCAGTGTGGGCTCCTCTTTCTGTTAATCCACAGGTCCTGCCTGGAGCCTGCTCCAGCACAGCTCTCCCATGGGGCCACAGGCTCTTTTGTGTATCCACCTGCTCTGGCACTGGGTCCTCCCCAGGCTAGAGGTGTATACTCTCTCCTCCAGCAGGGATCCCCATGGGATGCAGGGGGCCAGCCATTCTCACCATGGTCTGCACCACAGGCTGCAGAGAAATCTCAGCTCCCGCTTCTCCTCCTTCACTGACCCTGGTGTCTGCAGGGCTTCTGCTCTCACACATTCTCACTCCTCTCTTCTCTGACTGCAATTCTTGTGCAGCAATGTTTTACCTTTCTTAAACACATCATGATTTGCAGATTGGTTAGATCCTGGCCAGCAGTGGTTCCATCTTGCAGCCAGTTGGCATTGCGTCTGTTGGATATGGGGGAAAATTTCAGCAGCTTCTTACAGAAGCCACCCTTGTAACCCTCTATCTCCCCTAGACTTTTCCACACAAACCCATTCCTGAATAGACAGTAAAGGTCACATCTTTTCCAGATAGTTAAGGGACATTTAAAAAGTATTTTGTATTTAGTTCAGATAATCAGGAGAAATAAATATTGCATGTACTGGAGGACCATGGGCCAACTGTATTATAGGAACTTATCAGAAGAGCAGCATGGGGAATGTCATACAAACCAGATGAAGATGTAGACTCCTATTGTGATATGGGTACTAATTAACCATCCTGTTAAAGAAAAATTATTTGATCTCAATTTTTTTTTTTTTTTATTTTAACAACTGCTATTTGTGAATATCTATCCAACATAAGTGTGAAACAGTCAGGATAGTAAAAAATATGGTGAATCACAGCTTATTCAATTATTTGAATTATGCAAGTCCTTGAAGAGTCTTTCTCTTCGCTGTCTTATTGGAGTGTCTTCCAATCACAGGTAATGAGCATTCCCTTGGCGCTTGTTGTTCTAGGGTTTTATTATCCCAGCAGCTTACTTTATGTTGTTTAGAGGGGCGGTGGTTAATTCCAAGTGATCAAGAGAATATTTTAAGCACTAAGTTATTGCTCTTCTGAAGTATGTGTCCCTTTAATTCTTCAGTTTCATGATAAAGTTGATGAAATTGTACCCTCCATATTTCCTGTTTGAGCAATTTATATCTAGCAAAAAGTAATCACATATTGTCACAGTGAGTACTAGAAACCCTCTTTACTCCATTATAAGTAAATGTCCTAACCACCAGAGAGTAGAAATCTTCCTTCCCCTCATCCCACCCTAGCCGCAAATGCACAGTTTTTTTCCCTTTCTTTGTCTTATGGAGTTAGTTACATAGGAAAATTAAACAGCTCCCACTGGAGGGTCTCAGAAAAACACAAAGCAAGCTTTACAACCCAGTGGGATCTGGCTAGTAAATATAGAAATGTGAGTTAGAATCCTGTCTCTAGACCTGATAGGCGGTTCATGAACCTATATATTTCCTTCAAAAAGTTAATGCTGCAGTTAGAAAGCAAAGTGAAAGGCACAGCTGTCCCATTTCTCTGTCTAAAAAGGCAAAAGGCTGTTTTGTTCAGGTCTCAAAAAGCTTTGCAAAAAGTCTTCAAAGTTCTTTGAAATCTTCTAAAATATGTAAAAATTATGGCAAAAGTCAACAAAATTAAAAATAGCCTTTATCCAGTTCTTTCATATTACCTAGAAGCTATCATAAAAATACATTATGATTGTGAATGGTAAACATGAAGAGAAAGAAAACAAATGTCACAGAATCACAGAATCACTAGGTTGGAAGAGACTTTCAAGATCAAGTCCAACTTATGCCCCAACATCTCAACTAAACCATGGCACCAAGTGCCATATCCAATCATTTTTTAAAAGACATCCAGGGATGTTGACTCCACCACCTCCCTGGGTAAACCATTCCAATACTTTATCACTCCTCTGTAAAAACAATATCCAACCTATATTTCCCTGGATGCAGCTTGAGACTGTGTCTTCTTGTTCTGTTAGTTGCTGCTTGGAGAAAGAGACCAGCCCCACCTGACTCCAAATACCTTTCAGGAAGTTGTACATAGTGATAAGGTGACCCCTGAGTCTCCTTTTCTCCAGGCTAAACACCCCCAGCTCCCTCAGTCATTCCTGACAGGGCTTGTGTTCCAAGCCTGTCACCAGCCTCGTTGCTTCCTCTGGACGTGCTCAAGTGTCTCAACATCCTTCCTAAACTGAGGGGCCAGAACTGGACACAGCGCTCAAGGTGCAGCATCACCAGTGCCGAGTACAGGGGGAGAATGACCTCCTTGCTTCTTCTGGCCATGCTATTCCTGATACAGGCCAGGATGCCATTGGCCTTCTTGGCCACCAGGGCACACTGCTGGCTCACGTTCAGTCGGCTGTCAACCAGTACTCCCAGGTCCCTTTCTGACTGGGCACTGTCCAGCCACACCATCCCCAGCCTGTAATGTTGCAGGGGGTTATTGTGGCCAAAATGCAGGACTTGGCACTTGGATTTATTCAGCTTCATCTTACTGGATTCTGCCTATCCATCCAAAAATGTTCCAGCTCTCTTTGCAGAGCCCTCCTACCTTCCACAGATGGACACACACTCTCAGCTTAGTGTCATCTGCAAATTTACTAATGAAAGACTCAATCCCCTCATCCATGTCATCAGTAAAAATATTGAACAGAACTGGCCCCAGCACAGACCCCTGAGGGATACCACTGGTGCCTGGCCACCAGCTGGACACAGCACCGTTCACCAGCACTCTCTGGGCCGGCCATCCAGGTAGTTCCTAACCCAGCAAAGAGTGCTCCTGTCCAAGCCGTGGGCTGTCAGCTTTTCCAGGAGTGTGCTGTGGGAGACATTGTCAAAGGCCTTGCTGAAGTGCAGGTACACAACATCCACAGCCCTTCAAGGAAACTGATAAGAAAACAGATGACTTGTGTCAAATGGCCATACTAAAAGGGTGAACTTACATCCTTTCCCCTGAAACTCTAGGTTCAGCATGTCACCATCGTTACTTGTCTCCTCTTGTTGAAACAAAATTGATATCAGGTTCTTGTTTGAAGCCAAGACACTGAATAGCCCTCCCTTGGCCAGGGGTTCAGGAGATGCTAACTGGGCTAATTCAGCAGCAGACAGGTTGCCCATTCACCTACAATGTGGTTTTGTATACACAGAAGAACTTTGTGCAGAAATTCACATAATTTTTTTTCTAAACTTAAGACCTAGTGACTTACAATGCCAAGGGCAGAACAGTAATAGATACTAATACTTAAAATGGAATCTTTATCTCCCATTAAAGGAATTCATACAGGGGAAGTAGAGCATGAATGTCAGTACATCAGGGAGACATGGTTAAATTCAAGCAGATATGATTTTAGTCATGATAATCAGGCATATTTAATAAATAAATGGGGTCAGGACACATCAGCAGTGGGAACACAGAAAGAGAAGAATGAAGAGAGAAATCAATAAAGAAACATCAAGAACTCTGGAGGTTTTTATCATTAATTTAATTTTATTTTAGCTCCTGCAGGGTATAATGTGAATTCAGGCATAATTGCAGAGAAACACTGAAGTACTACTGGTCTATGAAGTGCATTTGGGAGAAAACAGAAAGTCATGGCTCTTAAATGGCAAACTTACCAGGCCAGCAACATGAGTGCTGTAAGCTGTGTCCAGCCTAACCATACTCAGCCAGTAACTGTTCACATTTTTGAAGCCACACTTCCATCTGGAAACAACAACAATAACAACAAAAACATAAGCAACAAAGCAAACAAAAACCCTCAGATCTGTTCATAACAACACAATTATACAGGCTAGAATTTTCTTTCTGAAGTAATAAGTGACTCAATTTGCAATGTACCCAGTGTTCAGGTGGTGAATATAGAGCATGTTCCACAAAGCTGGCACACTATAATTTTGCTGAAAGAAAATTAGCAATTTTTTCTGATTTCTGTTCTGTATGAGTTTATTCCCACTGTTCTTTGCTTTTCCAGACGTCTGTATACTTACATTGCCATAAGAATTTAGGACTGTGTTGTTAAGGTGTGAGGAAATGAAATGACCACTTCTAGACTTTTCTGGAACATTAGAAGAAGTCTGTGTCATCTGACTATTGTGGAATCTTAGAGTATTCAGACAAATAATATACTCAAATGAGATCTATTTTATAAACCAGTTCAACCAGATAAACCAATTAAAGCTATGCCCACAATTGACTGTGAATTCGTAATGACAAATGGAACTGATACTGCCCAACTGACTTAACAATTCCCAGGCTTTCAGAAAGTGCAACCCAGAATGCACAATCACTCACCCAGTCAGGTGAGGGCTCTCCAGGAGTTGTCTTAGGCAACATCCCAGCCCATGGGGAGAGACCCCAGCTTCAGACCCACTGTTCTGAGGAGGCAGACCCAGGTGCCACCTGCTCCAGCAGGGCTCCAGCAGTACCATATCTGATCATTGCTCACACAAGGTCATGTCACTGTCACACTGTCACTGCCTGGGGTTTGGTCTCATGCCCCACAGCAGACACCTTGTAAGTGTGATGGACATTGGCCTGCCAGAGGTCGGTCACAGGTCACTCTCTGCAGTATTTGGCACACTGACACGGTTACGTTGCTCCTGATTACAGATCTGCCATGACTCAGCAAGGTCTCAAGGTGCTGTGATTCATCCTTTGTGTTCTGAAATGCACAGGGCAAATGGAAACACGGCTACAAAACACTTTTGTGCTACACCAGCTCTTATGCAAGTCCTTCAGAGCAAAAAGACAGTGAGCTTTGTATGTAACCTCCAGACCAGGGCTGCATCTACTGAGAAAGGTCACCACTAAAACTCCTTCATTACATTAGTGTTTCAAATTCACTGTATTTTTTTGATAAGACTATTTTTTATAAATATAATAATCACTGGGAAAAAATCAGGATAGCTTCCACTGTGAAAACATTTTTCTGTAAGAGCTGAAAATATGTGAACAGTGAAAAACCAGTTTAGCTTTATTGCCAAATAAATAGCACATGAGCTATTGTACTATCTGCATTCTTGATTTTTCACTGAAATAATTTAAAAGAAACCACTAAAAATTACTATTTTGATGACACCTCCACAAGAATTCAGATGCTGAACATGATTTTTATGATCCAAGAGCAAAGTGAAAGGTTAGGGTCCAAAATGACTGTGAAAAGTGGCAGTAAATTTTATATATGCTGTTGATTTGTGTATCATGTGAAATGTAGGCAACATAATCATTATAGAGTCTGAGAACTTCTGCAAATGGCACTTCTCAAGTCCAATAACAAATTGACCACCAGGAGAAAAAGTTATTGAAGTATCTGTAGAGTACTGTTATGGATATATGGAATGAAACTGGATATGCTGCTGGCTATTCTTTGTCATTCCTAAGCTCTGATTCATTAAAAAGATATTTTAAAGCCACGAACAAGCAGAGCTGTGGCTAATGAGCATTTTCACCCAAAACCCAACATCCTCCCAATAAAGCAGTTAAAAAAAGGCCCCCCAACTACCAATCATTGAAAAAAAGATATATGCATCTTCTAAAATACTGGTGTTCCTGGAGTTTATTTCTTCACATAATATTTGTTTACACATAGTCTAGATAAAAGCAAAGGTGATGTTTCTGTCATTATGCCAGGCACAGAATGTTTCTGAGGCCTTGCTTAAAATCAAAATACTTTCAATTTATTTCTCTTCTGACAAATATATTCCATAAATACCAATATAGGATAAGATAAAAAAATTAAACTATTTATATATATATATATATATATATATATATACACATATAAATTATATGTATTTCTGGGAGAAAATTGGCTTTTTAAGAATGTACAGGCAAATAGCTGTTTTGGAAGTGAATATGACAGACATATTTTAAGCAAGGACAAGTTTTTCTTAAGGAACCTGTACATTTTAAACCAAGTTAATATAATCAAATGGTGATTGCAAAATGCTCTGAATATTGTGATCTTCATTATCAATATTTATTTTTTGAATGCCTGGTTCCACACACATGAAAACCTTCCTGTTTACACTTTTGCTCAGTACACTGACCAAAATCTGGAGAAAATCTGAGAAAGGAGAGAGAGATGGTTTGGTTTGGTTTGGTTTGGTTTGGTTTGGTTTGGTTTGGTTTGGTTTGGTTTGGTGTGGTTTAGGGGGTGTGTGTATCTGTTTGGGGTTTTTTTACAGGACCATTTGACCACAGGCTTGAACTGACAAGAAAAAATGGGGTCTGGTTTCAGCAGCCAGAGGAAGAGGGATTGTTTATCTGCTAGGCACAAAGGAGCCCTCTGATCTGTCAGGCACATTCCCATCACACCTGGGACCATGCTTCCACCACAGAGCAGGTGAGCCCCATCCTTAGAGATTCTACCATTTCTTCTTCTACACAAATATTTTTAGTTGACCTTGGGTTGAACAAATGCATTTCTGTACTTTGATAAACTGCAGTTGACTTTGTTGACCTGAAATCTCTAAATGTGCATTTTTATAGGAAGCAGATAGTTCCTGTACCATGTGTGCATAAAAATGGTAATTATTGAGTAAAGTCTATAAGTTGCATTTATCTTCTTAAGCAGTCTTCGGTATATTTCTGCTTTCTCTCAGTGGCTGAGTGGCAAAGACTACCTTTGATCAAGTTAATGTCTTCCTAACAAAGGTAATGCTGTGCTTAAGTAAGGTTTGTAAGTCCCTTTAAAAGTTTTGGAAAATATGGAAAAACTTCTAAAGAAATGCCTCAAGAGACTGTCCAGGTTATTCTCGATTCATAAAATACCACAAAGTAATATTCATTGGCATGTAGTCTTAAAATAAATTGCATGGCAGAATGATACCCTGAAAACCTTGAGTTTATATATAAGTTTTGAGATAATTACAGCATACTGCCTATGGTTTGGGCTTTTTTTTTCTATTTTTTTTCCTCACAGCTCTTCCTGTCTTCTCCAGCCTAGATCTTTTTAGTGGGTGTGGGTATCTCTGCTCTCACAGAAAATAAGGAATACTATTTATGCCTTCCTAGCACAGAATTCCTTGAATAGATGCTAGCTGGGGTGAAATATGAGTAAATTACAACATCCTTTGAGAGCTTGATGAATTTACTGAAAGATGAAGAATGCATGGGTTTAAAAATATTAAGTTTTTCTTCACCCATTAGTGGATTCTGTATGTTTCCACAAGACAGCTGAGATAGACAAAATAACAGAACTTATGAAATTTGTTGACTACAATTCATTTTTCAGCAATCAAATGCTATTTTCATAGTCTCATAAAAATTCAGTCAACAAGTATTCTTTTTATTCCTACTATACTCCTGAACATAATACAGTCTTATGAAGGTATGCTATTAAAGGTAAACAGTTTTTTAAACTCAAATAGTTGCTGAAAATTTCTTTAAAACACTTATTTTAATACGTGAGAAAATGATTCTTGTTTTTCAAAAGTGGCTGAACTATTCTTCCAACACCTGCAAGACAGTTTCCTTTCAAAGAAAGCAGAAACTCTGTGTATTTTAAAAGAAAAGGTAACAGTTGTGTAAGACTAGAAGCCATTGAAAAGTGATTATTGGAATGAGAACTTGTATGCAACCTTAACTACAGATGTTTTTACTGACCCTGCATAGAAAATCACATGGAATGGATTAACCAGAGGAAAAAAAAAAATCCAGACCAACTCTTTCTTTATAAACAGAATTAGATTGAAAAATATGCACCTGCATTTTTCTTTAGTTTTGCTCATATTTTGCAGCAGAAAATTTGTTGAGGTAGAGAAAGTAACAGCATTGACAATTTTTCATTGATCACGATCATACGTAATTTGCAAAACTCTAAATCTGTACCTGAATGCTACCCAGCATACACATGGATACTGTGTATAAAGGTAAAAAAGAAGGGATTTTCCAGACACCTTTTCAATATCAGCAAACAATATTAAATGCTTGGGACAATATCTTTATGTAGGTGTCAATAAGAAAGAACATTATAAGGCTTTCTAATCTATATAGTCCTCTTTCTATTCGAAGACTGATGTGGTCACTGCTAAAGAGTTGAATTTGGCAGGCACAAGACAAAATAATGCATTCAATTTTTTTTTCTAGCAGTGGCATCTGGATTTCGTGCTGACTTTCTGTCTGATTCTGCTTTCATTTGTCATGAGAGATACAAATAGTTATTGTCTGCTGAGAGTTTATACCATTTGAAGAACACATCTCAATATATACCTTTTGCTATAATGTTCAAATAAGGGATTTACTGTAGATAATCTCAATATTCTTAAAATATTCTAGAATAAGCACAAGAGAGCTGGTTTCCATTACCTATTACTGTTTTCTGCAAGAGTATTCATGGTGGTTGCACTCAGTTATTTTTCTAGTAATATTTTTTGTTTCCTCTAAATTTCTTTGGAATTAAAATGTCTGGTTACTAATATAATTTGATTTGTATTAATATGTAGGTTATGTTTTTTTCATTCATACTTTGGTGTGGGGTTTTCTGTTTGTGTATAACCATAGTTTCAAAATTATTTGAAAAGAAATGTAAATTAAAATTATTTCTGGTTTAAAATGTCTTTTTAAAACTATGTGTATCTTTCTTTTTGTGGGTCAAAATAGTTTATTAGACAACTGAAAAAAAATCCACTAATACATAAAGGATGTGGTTTACTTCCACATACTTTTGTTAGGTAGTTTCCACTACTAGTAGTGTTGTCAGTCAGATCATACTATTAGTATTATAGAATCATAAAATAGTTTAGGTTGGAAGGGACTTTTAAAGGTCATATAGTCAAACCCTCTCTGGTAGTGGCTGCATGAAGAATATCAGGGCCATCTGGTACAACAAATGACAGTCAGCAAGGCCTCGCTCTATATTATATTCAGCCTTATACTTACTGCTACAAAAATTTATAATTCCAAAGTGTCGTTTTACATGCCTCTGTCCAGGAGCTGAAAATCACAGTTTGTGAGTCCCAAGTATACCTGTTAGGCTGAGTTAAGACGGATAACTTTAACCAAAGTTATTTAAGTTAAAATAAGCTACTAGGTCATCAATGAGTAATTACAGAAGAGACCTAAGTCCAAAGGGCTACATAATTTTAATGATGAAGGATATCTATAAGGAAACCTTACCATCACTGACACATTGATACAGCATGAGAAAACTTATGACAACTATGAAATTCCTTATCAAGAACTGCTGGAAGCTGTCATTTTCCACCCTTTCATGCCTCTGGAACTGCCATAGCTCCAGCTTTGCACCATTCTGCCTTCTCCTCCTGGATTGGCCCCAGGTGGCAGCCAAAACCCCATCCAGCCACTCATTCTCTCTGGCTGACCTCAGAAGGTTTAGGGCAGGAAACAGAAAGAGCAGTAAAAAAAAAGTTCAGGGGTCAAGATGCAAAATAGTACATAAATTACCTGATTTTTTGGAAAATAACATTTATTGAAAAAAAAAAAAAAAACCAAAAACACCCAAACACTAAATAGTATGGGAGACACCTTTTCTTCCCCTGTCCCATGCTTGACTTAATTCCTGACTCTTCTTTCCTCTTGCTATTGTGGCAGGTTACTCCCCGTCCTTTCAGAGTGGTGATGCACAACAGAAGACAGGAGTATTCTATGGTCAGAATGTAGTGGTTTCTCTCTTTCACTCCTCATTCTTCTGCTCTTTTAAGGACTTTCCATGGGTGGCAGTCCTTCGGGAACATCCATCTGCTCTGGTGCTAGTCCTCCACAGGCTGCAAAGAACACTTGCTGCGGCATGGAGACCTTCTTCTCCTCCTCCTCTGACACTTGCGTTCCCTCTGCTGGTTTTCATTGCGGGTTTTTTGTTGTGTTTTTGTTTGTTTGTTTATTAGTTTTGTTTTTTGTTTTGGTTGGTGGTGGTGGTGGTTTTTTGTTGTTGTTGTTGTTTTCCTCTCTCCCTGTAGTACTTTTGTCCCTTAAGTATGTTTTCACAGTTGGCACCAGCTTGGATGATGGACTCAGCCATGTCCTGTGGTGGTTAATTTTGAAGCCAGCTGGAAACATCTGTGTTCAGAGAAGAGCAGTCTATGCCTTCTCCTTGCAAATGCCACTCCTGCAACTGTCTGTTACCAACAGTCTGACCGACGCACCCAATACACAATCATATCCCTTTTTTTAAATTCAAATGCCCTGAGAAGAAGAATTGTCAGTGACACTGAAAGTTCTGCTCCAGTTGAAACAGTGGAATATATATACAGCTTTTAAAAAGAGATCCCTTATTGAATTGCTTAAATCTGATATTCCTAATCTATTTTCAAAAACCTTGGGAATCTGATAATATTAAAGGCAACAGCTGAACAGAATGCCTCAAATGTAATTGGGTGACTATAGAAGTATTTGTGAGCATCTTCTTGGATAAATAATGCATCAATATTAGATATGCTTTTGTTTAGCTAATTTCTAAAAGTTCCAGATTGATTTTACTTACTTTAAGTAATATAAAGTTCTTTAGCATTATGAATTTCTATAATAATTTTACATTCCGTGAAAATATTATTAAAATGTATGTATATATAAAAATTGTTCCTTCCCTGTAGCTTATGAAATTGTCCCTTCTTTTATTGACTTTAATTTTGGAAAGAAAATATTTTGAAATTGACTATTTATAATAAAGCAAAGATCATGCTATAGAAGTGCTGCCTCTACTACCCTTATACTGCCCTTGTTAGTGCCTACAAAACAGCCAGTTCTCTGCTACCTGTGACAGAGTTTACAGGAAATAACTCTAGAAACCTATTTCTCTTGCATTTTTAAATGTTGTACCCATTGTCTCTAAATATAAGACAATATATTTCAAAGTATGTAACATGAGGTAATGCATTGAATTATACTACTATGCCACCTACAGCCACATATATGCATTTCTGCCAGAAAAGCTTTTTCCTTAGGTAAAAATAATTACACAAAAAGCAATCTGATCTAAACATACAGTGTCTTCTGTTTGTGTTCCCTCTTTTCAATGCAAACATAGCACTGATGAAAACATACTGAGCTCTCAGTAATTTATAGAGGAAAAAGTATTGATTGGTGTAATTACCTTTTCAGTCAAAAAAGCCTGAAGGAAATACTAAAACAAAAACTCCCTAAATATAATAAAGTCTACTTCTATATTGCTTTTATGCAATGAATAAAGTTTTAAGGCTTTAATGTTTTTGTCTTTAAATTGGTTATCTTTGCAGTGCTCATTTACCCAGTGCATGAGACTGATAGAAAAAAATAGAAGACTTCAAAGGTTTATAAACTGTGTGCCATGAACACTTTAAATGAGTGATGTTTAAATAAATATTTGGAGTAGTTGATATATCAGAATTTTTTTCACATTTACCATCTTTTCCCTGTTGGATATAACATTAAATGTTATGTAAAGGATTTACTATAGCAATTTTGTAGCCAATTACTTTTAAGACATTTTATTCCCTTAAAACATAATTGCCTGAAGAAATGTGCAGCCTAGAATAATATAAACTAAAAGTGGCATGCCTTACAATTTCACAAAGATGGTCAGTCTCTACCTAGCAACGAGACAGAGCTCTAGCTATCCTAGTATTACTGCCTGTTGTGATTCTCATAAGCTGCTGCTACTGCTGTAATTTCTCTTCCCCAAATCCCCTGAAAAACACTCTCAAGCTTGAAAGTACAGTTCCTTAAAAATATATTTGTTTCCTTTACAAAAAAGATGTGTCTCCGAATATGAAATGTTTAAAATTTTGCAAGCAGTGGAATTTACAAAGGAACATTCTTTTGGCTCAAATAAGCTTGGTTTGCAGCACTGCAAAGATGCAGCCCTTAACCAAAGTAGGGTTTGATGCTTCTGATTTTCATGTTATTAAAATTTCCAGGATGCATTTTCACAGTATGATGTAAAAATCTCAAATCCATTTCCCCTTCCCTCCCTTCCCTCCTCCCTTCCTTCTGCCTTTTTAACTCAATGCGTAGAGCATTAGAGCATCTTTAATACGCTCTGCTTACAATACAGATTTAGAGTTGCTGTGTAAGGAAATCCCGAATCTCCACATCAAAGAGAGAAGGCCGATAGCTTTAAGAAAATGTCAACGTAGCAGTGATGTACTTAAAAGAAGATCTGCTACCACACCCATGTCCAAGGTCACAGAGGGCCTGGTAAATGGCTGGGAAGTGTCACTCAAGCTGGGAGCTGCAGCCCGACAGGAGTCAAATGTCAGCACTGTTAGTACCAGTGCTGGAGCAGAGCAGCCAGGGGAGCGGTGCTGCAGCACTGCTTAAGGCCATTTTGTACTAGAGGTGGAAAGGGTCTGGGGAGCTACTTTCACATCACTGCAAATTATACCCGTTGAATGAAAAGATTCTGGGGACTTCAACAAGCTTAAAGACATTCAGAGAGATTGGCTTGAAGAGAAATAGGAAAGCTTTTGCAGCCAATGTGTTTGAAGAGGAGACAATGAGTAGGGAGTATGAAAAGAGGGAGGTAGTCATGCTCCTATAAGACCTAGTTATTTCTTCAGACACAGGTGCTTCAGAGTTCATTGCTGGCACTGCATATTTGAGAGTTTGTTCAAGGGACATAGAAACATGCAGTCTTCCAAAGTGAAAATAACATGCTGTGAGAATAGAAGGAAAGACAAAAGATTGCAAATGAAAAAAAAAAAAAAAATAGATTCACTGGTACATCTCTAAGAAAAAGGAACTGGAGCAAAATACAAGTGAAGACAAAAGAAGTGCCAACGGGTGCAATGAAGATGAGACAAATCACAGAATTACAGAAAGGCTGGAGTCAGAAGGAAACTCTGGGGGTCATCTGACCCAATCCCCCAGCTAAAGCAAATTCACATTGAAGAGTGTGCAAATGACTGCATCGAGGTGGGCTTTGAATATCTTCAGAGGTGGAGACCCCATAACCTCTTTGGGCAGCCTTTTCCAGTGCTCTGTCACTTTCAAAGTAAAGATTTTTGCCTCATATTCAAATTAACTTCTGATATTTCAGTTTGTGTCCATTGCCCCTAGTCCTGTCACTGAACACCACTGAACACCATCCTCTTGATATCCACCTTTTTGAATATTTGCATGCATAATGCTCTTGAACAGCTGAATGTAAATTTAAAAAAAAAGAAGATATAAATGCTTCTCATAGAGGAAACAGAATGATCGAGCTTTGAGGGTAGAGGTTAATGGGACATGCTGTGGAGGTGAGGAGCAAGTGGAATACTACCATGCTCTGTCCTGGGGCCTGTCCTGTTTCAAACATTTTTAATAAGGACATGGGGGCAATGATTCCCTGTTAAAAAGTTTTGCAGATTACTCCAAACTGAAAGGACATCTGCTGTTAAGGAAGACCAAAACAGGAGTTCCAAAAGGAACTCCAAGCAATTCACCAAGGACAATGCAGAGACTCCCTGACAGTGCTTCAGGCTGGGCACCGAGTGACTGGGAATCCAGAAAAGGCCCTGGGTCACCACTGAGGTGACCCACGCCAATAAGAGCAGTGTGGCCAGCAGAGCAAACAAAGGGATGGAATCACGCAACTCAGTATTCCCGAGATCTCATCTGACTGTTGCATCTGGTTTAGGTCCCCCAGTACATGAACAGCATCATTAAACCAGAGTGAGTTCTGTGGAGACCACAAAGGTTGATGGGGCTGGAGCACTTGCAGGTAATATATACTGTCCCAGATTGTGAGGCAAGATGTATTCCATTTGCCATCTGTATGGCAGTTGTCTCCTGTTAAGTGGGCAGTTTTCCTTATCTCTTCCACAACCAATTCTCCCTCTGGGGAGACGTCTGTAGATAATGGGCTATTGAATGTCACTGCATGACTGAGGAGAACTATAACATCCCATTGTGAAATGCGCCACCCACAGGAAGGAGTCAAGCACTCCTAACTGGATATAATCCGGGTTTTTGGGACACCAGAGTCAGGCTTTCCCGCTGGATTTCCAGGAGGACTGCAGCCATTCTAATTTGGACTACTACCAACACCCTGACCAAAAGGGTGTCAGGTTGTATTCTGACTTTGCCAGTGGTTTTTCTTTTGTATTATTGCATGTATTTTATTTTCTTTTTCCCTTTTCCTAATAAATTGTATTTCTGACTTGGAGTCTCTCACTGGTTTTACTTTCAAACCAGAATATATACATTGCAATAATAATCAGGAAATAGAGTCATTTTGTCCAGAAATATTACAAGACCAGGTATTCAGCAGTCATACTCATTGTAGGGCTTGGCAGGAAAGTCAGAATCATCAATAAAGCTATTTCCAGCCCTTCAGATTCCAAGATAATGAAAAAACTGGGAGATGAAGACACACAGATATACCACACTCTTTTAGGAACAAAAGTTCACAGCTTCAGCTTTGAAGTTGAATAAATATTTAGCTTTCAAGAGCCATTACTTGGACACATAAACATAATTTGAGATTGCAAACTCATTGAAATAAAATATCTTTTGCTTCAAATGATAACATTTTTGAGATACTGACTTTATAAACTCCTCTAATTACTTTATTTCCCTTAGAGCACATGAAAATCTTAAGTAAAGGATAGAGTATGGAGTGTGTGTGTGGAATGGCACTTATAGGAAGATAAGGTTAGGAACAGGAGGAACAATAGGTAGAAATTTTATTCCAGTAGAATTAGATTATATATAATGGCATTATTTTTTTCATCATGTTTCCTTCTTTCTTTGACTTAAATCATAGTTTCTGGCTGCCTGTGGGTAAATTTGAAAATTCGTATGCTCTTTTTTTCCTCTCATGTCAGGAAAAAATTTCATAGGCTAACTTATCCTATTACAAAACCTGTGTCTGTCTTCAATGTCTTTCATAACTTTCTCTTGGGCAAGGTTCAGAATCAATATTCTACCCTTGATTTCTGTAGTCTACTAGATGACCTTGAGCCCATGAGAGAGTATTTTATTGTTAATTTTGTCTTTCTATTAGGCTCCATATTTTTGTCCTATCCTAAATCTGCTTCCAAGTACATCTTTAAATTCTACTCAAGGTATCCCCAAAATGTCTGCAATAGGTCACCAAGATTTTTTTTTTCTGGAATCCTGGATTCCTTTCCATCATCCTTTTCACTTGAAAAAATTAATTCAGTTCCTCTCCTTTTCTGGGTCTGACTCACTGTGTCTAAGATTAAATTTGCATGTATGGTCAAATCAAATTCTTAAATTTCATTTGAAGAAAGCTCTTCTCCCTCATTTCTCCTCATCTGTTCACAGATACTGTGAACACCATCAACATCTTGTCAATCTGAGATTACTGCTGAGATGTTATGTGTTATTTCTTCAGGGACTGCAATTTTCCTACATATCATTAATAATATCTGTATTTTCATTGTTGTGTCTCTTGCCTTTTCAAGCCTTTATTATCTCTCATTTCAATTTACATTCTCTCTGCTCTTGCCCGAGAAAAATTTAATTGTACCTAGAGCAATATATCAGTTGTGAGCAGTCAATCAATGCCCAGCTGTTTTCCTGCCTTTTGGATGTTCAGACAAGTATATTAGTGAAATTTTCCTTTTAAATACTCAGATAATCACTTCCTTGACTTTTATTGTGTCTAAATTCTCTCTCTTGTCGTGATATCTACATGGACAGTTCTATGATAACAGCCACAGACAGAGAATATTAAGATCCTCCTCTGACAATTTAATTTATTATACTTTGTCATATTTTAATTTCTTTGCTATAGTAAATTGTTGTCCCCTCCCTTCATACTGAACTTGTAAGTTAGTCCTTTCCTGAGTTATTGGCAAATATTTGAACTATGTTTAAACAGTCAACATTTTTGTAGGATAAATAACAAGTAACACTACTATTGTTGTTACCATTAATAATACTATTAGAGTCTATGGTAAAGATTGACAGAAGTAGAGAAAAATAATTTTCAGAGCAACTTATCACATTGTGGCTTTGTTTTAGAAGAGATTAGAGTGTGTTCTTTTCTTACCCTGTACCCTGTCATAGAGCAGAAAAAAAATTACCTATATTTATCATAAGCCCCTATCTACAAGCAACAGAAGATGGTGAAAAATAAAATAGAGTAGATGGGGAACAAGAAAAAGAAAGAGTTGGGAGAGAAAAGAAGAAAGAGGATCAGAGAGAATCTCTTTACACGTTTTTCTGACATGTTCTAGTCATTCCTAGGTGCAGATGGCATTTGATCCCTTACCTATGCCTACATTATTAATTCTGAGCAGACATATTTGCACTCAACAACAGAAAAGCAGAAATGCCATCCTGAGAAATTTTTTCTTTATGTGCATTTCATTCTAGCAAACATATTTTTTTTCAATTTATATTCCACTCCTCCAGCTCTTAAGAGAACACAAAATAGCAATCATCATTGAGAATTAATAGCACATTATCTTGAAGTAAACCCACAAATGTCTAATGTCTGAATGCAGCACAAATTCCAATGTGTTTTCTAGATCAGTTTAAATATGGATTCATAGATCATCCACAGCAGGCTTTCCAATGATAACTACTGGGAAGAATTTCTTTCTTTCATGGCTTTGGTGAAGATTTTCACTTTCTTATCAATCTCTAATCATTCCAGCATGAACGTCCTATATGAGGATGGCAATTGTCAAAATGTTTGCTGATCGAGTTAGCCTGAAGTGTGTTTCAGTAAAGGTAAAATCATGAATTATAATATTCTTCATTGTTTTCATTGTGATTTATTGTGTAGATTCTCATGTTATTGCTTTTTTACCTGTGATTTAATAGTTTGATATAGATTAAATCTTTGTTGTTTAACTGTTGCATGAAAGCAATGTCAAGGGATTAAATCTGTAAAAGTATTCAGTTACAAAGACATCTCTGAAATGAAAATGCCCTTTTGCCAGGGGACATATTAGTAAATCAGTATATCTACTGGATGTCCTTCAGGGATAGAGCAAGATATTTATGGTCTCCTAGGGATTATGTGAATTCACTAAATAGTCTAACACTATGTATTTACATATGAATAAATTGAAAGGACAAAAAATAATTTACAACACACAAGTCACTTACACCACAGAAATTTTATGAGATTTGTCTTAGCTGATCATGGTACAAATATATGCCAACAAAAAAAAATCTGTTGCTAATGTGAAAAACACACTTGAAAAGCAAAGTTAAAAATAAAGATAATATAAACCTACCCTTTCTGCCTGTTCACCCTAAGATGCTGATCTGTTTATTTTGGTCCACAAACACCAGTTTCCCTGTGTGTTGAAACACACAGCTGAGCCCCAGCGAGGAAAGGAATGACTCTACTTTGCAGCCTGTCGCTGGCAGTTACAGAAGGATGGTGTCAAACTGGGGAGAAAATTGAACAGCACCTTATTTCCAAAGGAGAAACTACATCTGCACCAAGGCAACCACAGGTGTTCTTGGATGAAGTATCAAAGCAAGCACTTCAGCTGGATTGCATAAAAAGCCTCAGGGAAGTAACACTGGTTCCAGAGAAGCAGAAGGGTAGGGGCTGCTCTTTGGAAAGTCCTGGTATATTATTGAGCCTTTTGCACAAGACCCTCTGAGTGGCAGATGCAGACAAATCAGATTGGCCATACAATCAGGCATTGCTTATCTTTCAAAGTTTCAAAGCAGTACTGTGAGGGAATAGTGTCAAGGAGAACCTTACCTCTGGTGTAGAAATGCCTCTGGCCAAGTGGCAGAAATCTTCCTGAGAGGTGTGGGATCAGGGCTGACGGCTTTTGATGCACACCTGCAGACCCTTAACCATTTTTGTGGAGATGTTGGATCGTGCTACTCTTAGGGAGAAAATGGAACTCTTATGTAAGAGCATGAAACAACTATTCTAGTGTCTGTTTTCCTTGAATTCAGGGGTTACTTTATTTTCAAAACCAGGATATTTGCTTTGTTTCCACGCAGTATACCAGTTACTTGCTTTTATTTTGGAGGCAATTCATTTACAAAAAGAAATCAGTTACAGAGCCTTCAGCTTGTGAGCAGGACTTTCTGTGTCACAAGGGAGGTTTACGCTTTTGTGAAAATGGGAAATTAAATCCACTTACCCTTTCCAAAGAGAAGCTACTATGGGAGATACTTAAGATGGCTTAAATCATCTGGCTTTTTCAGTGAATATCATCAACAAAGACATCATTTGAATATCATCAATTAAGACATCATTTGCAAAGCTTTATTTTTAATGTAAAATGGTAGGAATTGATATTTAAAACTGTCCGATAAAGAACCCTGTATGAGAGAAGCAGAAGCCACAAGAATCTCTTAGGTGGAATGAAAACTTATTCTTTCATCCAAAACTAAAAAGAGTTTAAGAAATATGCTCATTCTCTTACCTTGAATTTTGAAAACAGTTGCATAGGGGCTAGGTGTTTTATATTTTTTTGGTATTTTATGAGATAAAAGGGAATTGAACACAGGGTAAGATACTCCCTGCCCCAGTTTATTATTCAATAGAGGCTTTTCTTCCAGTGTAAAGAATTTATAGCAAAAAGTTTTTAAATTACTCACTGATTAATTTTTTTTATATAGATTAGATTTCTTTTATATGAGTCATTACTGTTACCAGCATGAGCTGTCACTATGGCCAAAGAAAAATCCAGGCAAATGAGTTTTTTTTGGTTTTTATAAGCTTAATCTCATAATGATCATGTTTACAGTTAATACTTAACAAGTACAAGTAAGAAAATATTCATCAGTGATCACACTTCTCTTTAAAAAAAGTAATGATAGTGAAGCTGTTGTAGTGCAACTTTTTTCTCTTCATGATTAAGACTGAAATGCAGCTCTAAGTGCTCCTTTTTTTTTTTTTTGACTTTTCCTTTTCTTTTTGACTTGTGCATTCCCCTCTTTAATTAACTGCTTCATCTTGGTGTTTCATGAGCTTATCTGTGTGCATGTGTGTGCCTGTGTCAGCTGTTTGGAACACAGGACTGATAACAGCAGCTGCTCAAAGAGAGCATTCCACTGCATCAATTAATGTTCCATGCTAACTGAGAAACCTACATCCTCCACACCAGTCTTGTTATAAAATTATTAATTTGATTCAAATGCTAAATTAAGTATGGCAAGGAGTTTTTTGGAATAATGTTAAGGAGGAAATAGACTGCAGCCTTGGTAAGCCTAGAGCATGTTTTGTACTGCACCTTGAAACAAACAGCTTGACTAAAGAGTAAGTTAGTCTATCTCTTTGATGGCTGCATTACCAAGTCAAAGTCTTCAGGGCCTCGTGAGGGTTCAATGACAGAGAATATTGTAGCAGCTAGATGTAGGACACACAGAATTTAGGCTTTTTGATCAAGTTGTAATAAACAGCTTTAATTAACTGGGCTTCCCAGAGGGGATTAAAGAGCAGTGAAGAACTCTTTGTTTTATTATTTAAGATTCAAACTATTGCTTCCATTAGGCATATTCAGAGTTTAAAGCTAGGATCCATTATGGGTTCATTGCAGTGGAGATTGCACATGCAGTATACCTGTTTTCCTTCTCTGGCTTGGTAAAAATAAAAACCTTCAGGTTCCATCTGTGTTTCAGAACAGTTATTAAGTAGTCATGCTCTTCTTTCCCTTCAGACACACATCTGTTTACTCACAAGTAAAGACAAGGGAAAAAGAAAGAGAAAATAAGAATTTTGTACTGGTGGTGTGCTGTATTCCCATTCAGAAATCTGTTTTAATTTGAATCTCTCTTCTGCTGGGTAACCAACCACTGGTCAAAGGCACCACAGGAGTCTGATTAGGAATGACACAGTGACTTACTAGAGCAAACAGAACCCATCATTCTCCCAATGAACATGTAAAAGGCAATGCAGTGTTGTGTCCTTAGCTAATCAATATTTTGAGACATATTGCAAGGATCACTCCTAGGGAACACTCCTCCCTTATTGCCTCTCTTTGCAATTACAGAGGTACTTAATTTTGCATATATAGTGACAAAAAACTTGAACTATGGCCCGGATAACAGCAATAGTTTTTAAGAACTAACAGCTGACTTGTGTACTCGAAAGTAAAAAACTCCAAACCATTTGAAATTTTTTCATAAATAAATAGTTGATTAAGCTGTTTAAAAAGTGTTTTCATCCCATTGTAAACTAAAAACAGAAATTTACTAGTAAGTATGGCTAAATATAACCTGAAACAGGGGACTCCAAGGTGGTTCATCAGCTGTCAATTAACCAGCATTGCACCCTTAAGGTCTCCATCAACTTATTTTCAAATGTGAAATGTGTTACAGTAACTGCTATCTCCCTGCTTGAAGAGACTTTTTAAGCTATAGCAAAGAATTAAAATACTCAGAGGTAAAAGAAATAAATGAAACAAGGTAGACTTACAAACCTATCCCTGGTCACGTTTCTTTAAAGACATAAATTCAGTGTGAAACATCAAAATAATGGAGCTCTATTGATCCTAGAGGAAAGTTTCCAAATGCTAATAAGGAATACTCTCCCAGCAGAATTGGACTGTTCAAACACAACAATCGAAAGACAAGGTTGGGAAGGTAAATTTTTTAACTAAAGAGAAAAAATATTAGAAGGTTTTATTTTATAGTGAATAAGAGAATTTTAAAAAATCACACCATCTCAATATTGATCCCTTCATATACCACAGCACAATTTACCTTATGAATGAGGAGTTTCTTACAGTATAATTATGATTCTTCAACCTGTATGAAATTGTTTCCCTTTTAATTATGAAACAGCAACTTAATGGGACTAAACCTAGTTAACATATAGATATACAAATCAAAACTAGGTCACAATAAAATATGCATATTAAAAAAAGTGAAGATAAAATTCTCCTTCTTAATATTGCATTTTTGCTTTTGAACAGTGATTACCAGGGATTGGTACTCATTTAAATGTGTTCTCACTGAAGTCAATGGGAAACCCCTTTCTGGGTCCAGGAGCACAAAAAAAGCTGAGGAGCACCCAGAGACTCACTATGGGAATGTGACACTTTCATTCTGTGTAGTGTTGGTGGTTTTTGATACTGGAATTACAGCATCAGAAAACCCACTTGTGATTGGTATCTTTACATGCTTTACATTATGAGACACAAATACCTTTCCCAAGGCAAATATAGCTGTGAAGTGAGAGGAAAATGGGACTGGAAAACAGAGATAAAGTGACTTGCTCAAAGTCTTGAAGCAAGGCAGTGGAAGATCTGAGAAAGATCCTCCTGAGCAACATCACCTGCTAGACGGCACAGCCTCCTTGTACCATCCCTCCCAGACTACAGTTGCACATGCTCCAAAATAGGGGTACCAAAAACATAGACTGAGATGAATTTTAATTCTGAAACAGGAAGCTGGCATGATGAAATATCTGTGATCAAAGAAATAAGGCTTACAGAGACCAAAAAATTTGTAGCAGTGATGTCAGACAAGCTTGAAAAACAAAAGCAATGAGAAAGTTACTTGGCCTGAATTATTTAATATTAAGCAGAATATTCAGAAGCTTTTCTCAGTTAAATTCTCAAAAATGATTTCACAGAATTTCTCTATTTTTTTTTAATTTTTAAGGTTAAAAATATATCCACATATACTTCTTGACAGAGACCTTCTATAAAATCAATGAGCATATAAAGACACCAGTATATAATACATCAAGAACTGCAATATTTTTAAAATGTATACATACTCCTGTTTAAATTTGAATATAGAGAAAAATTTATTAAATGGGCTTTATTATTTATTAGGAAAGACAGATACAGAGGATAAAAAATTTTATAATAGTTCAAAGCAAATAGATAAATTACTGTCTTAATTGTAACCATTATGACAAAATAAAAAATAAATATCTTAAAAAAATAATGCTAAAGGAAAAAAAGAGTAGGCATACTGATCAGGAAGAAGGAGCATTGTACTCGAATTGTAGAAAAAAGGGAACGGCATCTAATGGTTTTACAAGTGAAAAAAAAAAATCCAAAAAACTGAAAACACAATGCAAGTATTAAAAACCCTGTTCCTCTCTCCCCCAACTTTTCTCTAAAATGTCGTCTTCCTTTTGAGTCAGTTTGCATTAGAAAGGAAGAATCATTTTGTGATTTTAAGATGGGAAAAAACCACCAAAAATAAATACTTGCTTTGCCAAAGGTCTGCTCTGGGATATTGGGAAAGTCATTTAGCTTTTTGATTTAACTGCCTGGCCTATTAAATAAGAATGCTATGTTTTCCTACTTGGAGTCCTTCAGAATATGAGGAAATAACCCCATACCATTGAAGAATATTACTTAAAAATTATCACCTTTCCAAGGATAATTTAAAAAGTATAGTCTCTATATTCATCAATAGTATCATAAACAAGATCTCTGCTTAAGAGTTAATATGGAGTCAACCAGAATAAGACAGAATTAAAACTCATAAACCATTTCTACACTCTGTTTAGAAGAAATGGTTTCAATGTGGAATGACAGGTTAATGAACACAGAAAAAACAAGGTTTATAGTAGAAGACTATATCTTTACTGCAACAAATTGATGTTTTCGAAGAGATATACAACAAGCAATCTTTTCAACATGGAAGCAAACTTGTGTGACTATTGTTTTCTCCAGTGATTTCAGATGGTGCCATAAAAACTATTATCTACTCCTACAAATCTCTTCTTTTCATAAACCATGGTCAAATGTAATTCCTGAAAAGCTGTTTTCAGGAACAATTAGACAAACTACCATAGGACTCCTAAACAGATAAGTTTGCAGATAAACCTGTTCAGAAATAAGTAGAAAGTAACAATAAACTCAGAAAGTTATTATTCAGGAACTTGCATTAGTGAGGTTTGAAATAAATCAGACAACACAACAGGACCACCAGAAACTTCAGGTCTGTGCCTATGGTGTAAGCTCACAGCCTCTAAGCCCTGTGAGCATGATTAGAACTAATATCCCATTGCTTATTTAAGATTTTATGAAGTGGTTAACTCTTTCCTATTTGCAAATTTGGTTGCCACAATCTCCGTTTTTTTTAAAAAAGTACTTTTTTTTTTTTTTTTGATAAAAGCTTTACTGCATGTGTTTTGGGTTTTTTTTTTTTTTTATTTCAAGTTATTTAGGAGAATAGTGTCCTTTTAATGCAATGATGGGAATTTGCTGCTGCCAATGGTCCTGTCTGTCTTCCTCCAATGGGTGGAGAAAATTGCCTAAGAAAAATATGAGAAAAATGCAACTTGTTACACTTTTACATTTTATGACATTCCTATTGTAAAAGAAAAACCCTCAAACAAGCACAAAAGAAAATAAAATTTAGTATTTCGTGGTTTAGTGTTAAAAAAGGCCTAGGATTACCCTGACCCTGCACTCCAATTATATATCTCTGATTAATTATGGCATCTTCTTCATGAGAAAAATTATCTGTTAGACATTTTCATATTCAATCTGTGTGACAAAGTACTGGTTTACACTCTTGCTGTCTGGTGAGAGAAACAGAGGAGGGGCAGTGTTGCTGGAGGTTACAAGCTCAATGAGGGACATTCCAAAGGAACAGGGCATTCTCCAGGCTATGCAGATTCTCCCCAGCCACAAGTTGTCACATCCCCATTCCAAATCCCCTCAAGGGATCTGGATTTCTGCGCTGTCCTTTTCACTGCAACTTATTTCATCAAAATCAGTTGGCTTGTAGTCACTCCATTACCAAATTTTAGGGTTTTTTTCAATTACAATTTATTTTATCATATCTTGTTTTCAGAGTGTTTGTCACACTTTCTTCTCTGTTTTCAAGATTTCAGTGAGGATCAGTTTGGCAAGCCTTGGTCCATTTCCCTGCACTACATGTCATTCCATGCCATTTTATTGTGCTCCCTTTGGTGCAGATTTTTTTTAAACATTTCATTTCATCAATTTCTTCTCCTCTCTTTGTTTGACTTCATTCCCTGATTTTGGAACTGAAGTTACTTATGGTAAGTTTCAGACCTTTTCATTGCCCCTCATTTCATCACAACGCATTTGGCTGTAGTCCTCCATTTCCCTTGCCCTAAGTACAACCCTAACCCTAAGCAGAGCGTTAAAAGCAGCCTTTGGTTGAGGCTGGTGACAAGAAGAAAGGTGGTGGAGGGAGCAATGTTGGGGCACTGCTGTGCTCCCCTTGGCATGCCTTTTTAGTTGCAGGGTCTCTTCTGGGCTTTGTGGTTTTCCCAACCCTGAACCTAAGCCTAAACCTAACCCTAAGAGGAACACTATAAAAGCAGTCTTTTGCTGAGGTGCCGAGCACATGAGTGGTGCCAAGCAGAAAGATGTTAAGGGAGCAATGTTGAGGCAGTGCCATGCTCCATTTGGCATGACTTTTGTAGTTGCAGTGTCCCTGGAACTTTGGGCTTTGTGCTTATTTCAAGGCTAATCCCAAGCATATGACAGTAAATCCCAAGTGGAACAGTAAAAGTAGCCTTTTACTGAGTGCCCAGCACATGGGTGGTGCAAAGAAGAAAGGTATGAAGAGACTAGTCTTTGGGCAGTGGAGTGTGAAGTGAACTGGACAAAACCTTGCAAAATTATATTTACTGGAATCCCCAAATCAGGGAATGAAATCAAAAGAAAACACAGGAGAAGAAATTGATGAAATTAAATGCTGGGAAAAAAAAATAATCTGTGCCCAAGGGAAAACTATAAAATGTCATGGGATGACGTGGAGTGCAGGAAAATGGACCAAAGCTTGCCAAATTGATCCTCATTGAAATCGCAACATTTCCTTTCATGAAGGGCCAGAGACCAAGGCCTGGTTTCCATGAACATATCTGTGCAGCCACAGCTTAAATTCCTGAGAATGTTTCTAGGGTGGGAAAAAAAAAAAATCTGCAAGAAAATCTGCAGAGTGGAGCAAAGAAAGGTTAAGAAAAACAGTGAGAGTGGCAGACAGAATCCTAACTATTGAAAATAAGGCAGTTCTCAAGACAGGATTCAACAGGATAAGTACTACCACAAAATATTTATAGCACTAAGGAAATGAAACAGGGATCTGGAAGGCTGCAACTCAGCAACACTGAGGATGTGTTGATGCTGACCCATCCCTACCTGAGTGACAACTTCCTTTTGTGTGCTATAATGAACTTAGGGAAACATGTTAGTATTTATCATAGTAGTTCATTCCTCCTTAAAGTCTATTGACTGTATCATCCAATAATTACTTCCTATTTTAACTGGGTGGCTCCTGCTTTCAAACTGTCTGTAAGCAGTATAAGCTGTCTGGATAAACTGCCCCAAACAGAAAGGGCAGAAAAAAGCCACGGTCTTTTCGATTCTAAGGACGTGGGGGGATACCATACTGTTATTATTATCATTTGTCTGTTTTCCCCTGCTGCTGCCCTGCTAGCAAATTGTTCCCATTATAGAACAGCTGCAGTGCTGCACTGGGGATGGAAATCATATCAACACAGAACAAAAGGCTACGAGAAATTATTTAATTTCCCTTTCTCCTATACCCTCCTTCCTGCAGATCCGTGGTAGAGAAGATTTTGGCACCAATCTGGAAAGAGGTCAGGGTCACTATGGAGTGCAACACCATAGCTATGGAGTCCTACTGATGACTAGAAAATTAAATACCACAGATGATCAGTGAAACATCTGGTAGTCAGTTAGAAAAACATCAGGAAGCCTTTTATCCCATGTGTTACACAGGACTGATTTTTGCTTTCCTCTTAGATGAGGATTATAATTTATTGTGAGTTTAGTCATCAGATCAGATGCAGGGCCACTGCCCTGAGTGAGGCTTCTACATGTTAATAATGCACAAAAGATAGAGGTGTTGTTTGAAAACTGTCTCTGCCCTGCAAGATTTTTGTGAACACAGTAGATAAAAGCATCAGTCAGGTTACCAGGACTCACTAAATTAAATTGCTTGACACTGGGACTCCATTTATTTGAATGAGTATTGCACAAATGGTTCAGTGGCACAGCATATCCTGGCATATTGAAAACAACAGATTTAAATGGGTTTTTACTCTGAAGGGAAAGTTATTGAGGCAGAGTACATCTCCAAGATGTCTCTTGAGAATTACAAAGTAAAAGAAATTAGTCTATAGATTGGATAATTTGCAAACTTCTTTTAAAATTTTAGGTATGTGTTTTTGAGGCTATTTCTGACATGTGATGTCTAGAAATATTCTTTGGCACATATAACTTTAATTGATGTAACACCTTAAAATCATTTTGTCTTCTCTGAGTTTTGTCTCTACTATCATCTGAATCCAATTGACAAAAGCACTGTTATGGCCTTTATAAATTGTTTTAACACTTCAAAATGAAATAAATCACCAATATTTCCAGAAGAAAAAAAGTTCTTGTATAGTAACCTAATGGTAAAGCCGATACCAGTATTAAAAAATTAATATCAATAATATATGTGAATAATAATATGAAATAAAAAATTACTTCCTACACTCTATCCTTCAGAAACATAAACACTCCATTTCTGTAGTAAATTACACAGAATGTGCATAGCAAGATATAGAAATAATATATATATAAAATAAATATCTATCAATAACAGGAAGATTAAAATTGGTTCAAAAACAATGTTTAAAGATGTTTAAAGTATTTACCATTTCAACATCCCACTCCTAATGTAATTGAAAACTAGAATAGTACAGCATATATTAAATAGCTATTTCAGGCAAAATAATAACTGACATTTAAGCAATTTCTTAAAGTCTTTTAACAAAAATGTTTTTCCCAAGGTACTAATGGCTGTTAAAAAATTGCTGAATATAAATTAAAAATAGAAATTAAAAATTTAAAATGTTTTGAGGAGTAATATATTTATACCCCTAAAGGAATATTTGTACCCTTAAAGGAATTTGCTTACTTTAATTGTGTAATTGATTTGTATGCAAACAGGTGAAATCACTAATCATTTCACACCAAGTTTAGTACACTTTTCAGTAATTATAAAATATGACTGATATTTTGACATTTAAGTTCTAGCTTCTAATCAAATATTTTGAACTACCTCTAGAGAAATAAAATAAAATATAGAGTGGAATAAAATTTTTGGGTTTGTCATAAAAAACAGTTCCCAAGCACAGAATCCAGTGGAACAGTCATAATCTGAAGTTGAGATATTAATGATATCCATCACATAATAGAGTTATCCAGTTCGTGTCTGGGTATTTGGTCCAGAAGAATCCTGTGAGGGACAGTACCAAAAGCTTTGCTGGAGTCCAAAAAGATTGCACCTACTGGCTTTCCTAGATCAGCTAGATAAGTTAGCCTATCATAGAAGGAAATCAGGTTCAACAAGCAGTATTTTCCTCCCATGAAGCTATATTAGGTATGACTAAGTTGTCCTCCAGGTGTTTTTCAATACCACCCAGAACAATTTTTTCATGATTTTACTGGGCACTGAAGTGAGACTGACAGGCCTGTAGTCTCTGGGGTCCTCCTTCTTGCCCTTCTTGAAAATTGGGATATTCACCAGCTTCCAGTCAGCTGGGAAGTCTCTGGATGCCTGAGGCCACTCAAAATTGATCTAGAGATGCTTTGCAATGAGATCAGCAGCTCTTTGATGACTCTTGGGTGAATTCCATCAGATGCCATAGATTTGTAGGGATCTAACTGAAGGACCAGTCCTACAAAAGTTCAAGGAACTGGAAGTTGATCAATGCCACAGTCTTGGTCCTCTAGCCCAGGGCACTGAGACTCCCTTGGTCCACCCTCCATGTGGAAGATGGAGGCAAGTAATGCGTTAAACACCTCTGCCTTTTTCATGTCCCTGTTTGTGAGGTGCCCATCCCCATTCTGTAATGGACTAATGTTATTTCTTCAATGCAATTAATATATTTGAAAAAAAAACTCTTTTTATTGTCCCTCACAATTCTTTCCAGCTTCAGCTCCAGCTGAGCTTTGTTCACACGAATTTTCCCCCTACACTGGCAAGCAACATCGCTGTATTCTTCTCATGTCACCTATATTTTGCATATACCTTCCTTTTCTACCTTATTTCCAAGATAAAATCCCTGCTCAGCCAAGCTGTCCTTCTACCCCGTCTGCATGATTTCCAACATTTAGGAATTTTCTGCTCCTGTTCCCTTATGAGGCAATTAAAAAGTGACCAGCGCTAATAGGCCCAGCATATGCAAAAATGTTATCTCGGGGGACTTCACTTACTAATTCCATGAGCAGCCTGAAGTTTCTTTCTCTCTTGTCCAGAGCTGAGGTTTTGCTACACTTTCCCTCCTGTAAACAGGGATTTTAAACTTGGTCATGGTCGGTGTGGCCAAGAAGGCCACCAAACTCCACTCACAAGATCCAGTCTGTTGACAAAAAGATCAAGGAGGGCATCCTTTGTAGTCAGGTCCCTTAGTACCTTCCATCAAGCTGTCATCTAATTTTTTAGAAATCTAATGACCGAGATTGGGCCAACTATGGGATCCTCCCAGTTGATTTTATCAAGTTGAGGTCCCCCGTAAGAACAAAGACAATTGAATTGGAAGTGTCTCTTGGTTCCTTAAAATCTGAACTAACTAGAAATTATTTATTTTAAAATGCATTATTTGTTCATACCAATCAATATCTCTGAATAGGTACTTTTTTCTTTATGAGCCTAGAATAATATATAATTCAATTTAATCGAGAAATTTCTAGGAAAAAATAGAGCATTTTATATAGAAACTGTATTGCTATATAGTTTATATAGCATTTTTTATTAAACTAGTCTTACCCATTTAATAAAGCTGATCAATGTATATTTGTAAATTTGTTACATAATATAATAATAGCTAATAAGGGCACGATTTTAAATGTGTGGTATTGCAGAATTAAGTGCTTTTATAAGTTTGCAAGTTATATGAAGGCAAAATTACAAACACTTTGCCAATAGGGCCTTATACATGTTCATGAGGAAGAAAATAGAAGTGTTTTTTATGTTAGGTAATCTACAGCTTGGAAAAAGATGTCTTGCTGAGTGTGGAGTTATAACAACCAAAATGAAAAGCAGCTATATCTGACCTTCCCCTTCTTCACACCTGGTAGTTTTCCAGATGACATCTTCAGTCTTTTGGTCCAGATCCAGAATTCAGAGGTCATTTTGAGAAGGTTCATTAAGAGTGAGGAGGAACTCTTCTATACAGGAGAGTTCTCTGTCAGAAAGATGATGCCTAGGGATATTTACTTGTGTGACTTGTCAGAACACTCACCTGCTGGCTCTAAATGTGGTCTAGGCAGGAAATAGCAAAGAGAGTAATGGGCAGAAAGTTAAAGATTTAGGGTACCTTCAGTTAAGAAAAGATGACACCCTGTTTGGTTTCTAAATATAAGTAACTGGTAAGCATGGACTTTGTGGCTAAAGCCGACTGAAATCCTGCTTGAAAATATTTTTCTTCATTATTTGAATCTTCATTGAGAGCTTTTGTTACTCTTTTATGAAGTTATTTCTCCTTTGAAATAATTTTAAAGGCTTATACTTCACCAGCTGACTTTTATATATACACATTTGCTAAGTTCGTTCTGGGAAAAGAACAAGGGACAGAAGTATCAGCCCTCAGGATAATCTGCTGCAATAACTCCAATGTTATGGAAAAATCAAATCAGGCCATTTGCATTTCAGATGACTGCCACTGACCCATGACAGTGAATGCTTAATCATAACCTCACACACAAAGGAGCTCTCTTATTTGGGAACACCAAATTACTAAATACTCATCTATTTCAATGGGTGTGTTGCTGATACTTAATTCTGTATTTCTGATTTGAATATTCTTAATCTCTTAAACTGCCTTCTAATAAACCTTGTAGATTACCAAATGGGTTGGAGGCATCATTATTCCTAAATCATGTAAGAACTCCAACAGTTGTCATTCCCTTCATACTTCAGTAACATTTTGACAAGATCATCAAATCAATAATGTTTAATGAAATTTAATTTTACTAAATAACTTTGAAAAGATTTAGTAGAATTTCATTTTTAGTAATTATTTTATAATGAGGCAAACAGTATACAAGCTGTGTTTTACCATTTTAAAATATCTACTGTGTATTTTAGAATATGTGTTTGTTTAAATGAACTAGAAGAGTTATAAGAGTTATAATAGTTATAACAGTTTTAGCTGTTAACTTAAAATTAGACTTGTGGTTAATTTGTATTGTTTTGATCTGGTGTCCTGTGGAGAATAGTTGTAGATTTTTCATCTACAAGATTCAGAAATGAAATATTAAAGACTTTATTTTGCCTTTGATGAAAAAAAGCAATTTGAAAGCAAATTGTTCTCATTATTTAAGTCCAGTATGCATTTATACTTTATTATATAATCCATTTCTTTCAATCAGCTTGCTTATTTAATCCATCTGCTCTCTTTCTGAGGAACTATGCTAGTTGAATAATTATAGAGAAAGAGAGCTCAGAAAAAGAATCCTGGAGAAAATCTTACATTTATAAGTGATGAACATAATACTCTGTCATCAGAATGTATTTCAGCTTTCTAATGGGGAATGGAAATACCTCTGTAAGTTAAAAAAATAAAAAGTCATATTTTATTTTTAATCTGTTCTTACCATTTCTCTAGTTTGTGCTTTTAGATTATGAAGGAAATATTGTTTCTACAGAAGTATCTTAAAGGATTTTAGGGTCGTTTACAGAAAATACAAACGAAAAATTTTTCTTTTTTTTTCTAATTTTGAAACAACTTTAACCCTACTTATATAAGGACAAGCTTTCACCCATATGCAGTGTCTGAGTTGCACAGGACCTTCATCTTTAGAAAGAGCAGCTTTGGATCCTGCTTTTGTTGAATTTTTAAAGGTTCTGTCCAGTTAAGTGTGTTAGCTATGTGGGAGCTAGAATCTTCAAATATATGAACAAGCACAGTGTGTCTATATTTTTCCAAAAAAACAGAACTTAAGACTTTGAGGACAAAGGAATGTTGGAGACAGCTGAGCAAGGAAAAAAAATAGTGGTTTGTGCTTTTGTTGTTATATTAGGAGTCTGGTGAACCACAGAAGATAGAAACTAATTAGAAAGAGGAAAGAGCATTATGGTATAGTAGGTATCTTGAATATTGATCTTAAGAGGAAGAGAAAGCAGGGCAAAAAGCAAAAGAAAAGTCTTCAGAGACATGGGTAGGGGAAACTTATATGTAGCAGTGTAGTGAAGTCGTATTAAGAACCTCTACCCAGGCTGTGACCCAGGCTCTCCAACTGTGCCTACAAATAGTACTGAACAAGTAACACTTGAAATCACGTTGTGTTTTCCAGGCATTATCAAGAAAATAAGTGCTGTTTAAAATACTGATGGATTCTCCAATGCAGCTGTTTCCAGTAGCAGATAGATACAAAGTGAAACTTACAGTACCAAAAAAAATGGTTTCTCGTACAGAAAGCCAGAATTTGAATCAACCTTGACTGTCTGTAAGATAATTATTTGACCCTAATATTAAAAAAAAACCAAATAAACATATTTAAAATCAGAGTCATTTTATTTTCACAGAAAATACCAGGGAAGTGAAAATGTAACTGTATAACGTAGTAAATACATTTTGTATTTACTACTTTGATGTGAGAATACTATTCTCACATCATCACCACATTAAGATATTCCATTCTTTCTTATACTGAAGACAAATGATGATATAGGAAAACAGCTTGGATCTATCACAGAAAGCAAATATTTTTCTCTCTGGGAATCCTTATGTAAGCTGTATAACTTTATTCTGTTTGCAGTCAACAATTAGTTAGAAGATTATAACCAGAACTTGAAGAGTACTGAAAGCCACAAGTGAGCTAATTAGTAAAAATATAGTGAATTACCATATCTTTTTAATGAAGGCCTCTTTGCCATTTATCACATATTACTCACTTTAGTGTAAATTGAGGAAATCAGAATAATCAGGATGAAGCTTTGGTTCTAAGCTATTTCTTATGATAAATGTCAGCTTCAGTAATCACCTACTGTTTCTCTTCTCCCTTCAGCTCTTGAATACTCTTCCTCTCAAGCCCCCCTTTTTTTGTTTGCCCTTGCTTCAAAACGTTGCTGTAGCACAGCAGGCTGGTATGAAGGTGGGCTGAAAGTGAAGAGGCTACCTGCCCAGTCACTTCCACCCTGTCTATGCATTCATAAGCCAGAGCCTTTTCACATCCAGGAGCAGTGTCACTGCCTGCCTGGACTGGCAGCAGACACAGCTGTGTGAATAAAATTGGATTGCTTTGTAAATACCACCATAATTTCTTTCTCAGCACTATTTCCATGTAAAGTTTCTTTCTCAGCTGATGACAACATCCTCAGAGTTTTCTCCTGTTGCCATGTTTCTGCATTTATTGTTTGAGAACAAATTTATGTTTAATGAAGCAGAAGTGTGTTCACCTCACATTTGTGGATCATAAGTATTTTTTTTTTGTACAGCTGCTCTTAATATACCTCAAAATCTTGGTGGGAAGCAGTATAAGACTAACTGTTGCTACAGTCATTATAATTATTAAGAGTATTTTTCGGTTCCTTGTTTTAAGAAAACCAACCAGACAAACTGCAACATAGACTAAAATCATGCACAGAAAACAATTTCTGATACATTTAAAATTAAGCATTTTAGATTTTTTCATGAATTCTAGTATGCTTCCAATCTTGAGGGGAAAAAAAATGCAGCTTAATTGCTGCATAGTGTACCAACACTATTCCTGCTACTGTTCATACTAAGGGAATCACGGGATGTCCGTTTAATGTATCCATTTTTCCACTCACAGATCTGTTTTAGCAACATTACTGAGCTGAAATACAGGAAGAAGAGAAAACAAAGCATTGTACATCCAGAACTCTGGATGAAGAGAAATTTGGTTTCTTGCGAAGGCCAAAATATACCCTGGGTTTGCATTGTTGCACTCCTGTCCTGCAATAACCTCCAAAGGGCAGCATGTTTTGTCCTCCTTTTCCATAGTGCTTTTCCTTTTCTTCCCCACCTTCCCCCACCCTACCCTTATGCATGCTTTTGAAAGGTTCAAGTAAGGTGTAGTAAGATTTTTACATGATAATGATGGACAGAAATCTCTTGTGAGATGAAATCCTTAGCAGAAAATCCAGTTAATTCAGAGATTCGACCCGCCTGATATCTGCAATTCTTTTTGATTTGGGAGCAGATTGAAGCACAAAAATAAATCTCAGAAAAGGGTTGGTTGTTTTTTTGGTTTTGTGGGGCTTTTTTTTTTTTGTTTGTTTGTTTGTTTTTCCTTTCTTCTTAGAACTACTTTCTAAGCATTTTTATTTCAATATAAGAAAAATATATTTCTAGTTCAAGTTGCATTTAAAATATCTATTATTGTTTTTCTAGACTTTTTCATAGCATAAATAATAATGTTTCAGTTATTAAAAAGCAGAATGAGTGATTACAAATAGGTGAAAATCGTATCTTTAGATGCACATCTCTATGCTGAAATTATTTTCTGAAAGTACAGATTATCAAGTTTTTTAAAAGATATGTTAATTCCCAATAGCTAAAGGAGTAACATTGTTGAGACAGTGCTGCAATTCATTGTTGAGTTAATAATTTTTGTTCTGTAAAGATAAAGGAAACACTTATGATTTGGTTAGGCTTACAGTATATATTTAAAAATAACACTAGCTTGTTTCTAAGTAGTATCCATCTTATAGCAGGATAAATCCTTAGTTTGATGTACAAGTACATAAAGGAGAGCTGAAAAATGATGGGAAAAATTTACTTCATATCAAGAAGCAGACAGGTAAATGAACTTTGCCTAAATGCAGCATTTTTGTACTATTACTCTGATCAGTGTAGATAAGTAGTACTGGCTTCACTTGTAAATAACAGGTCATGGTCTGAAAAAAGGAGATGTATCCCATGTGAATTATCTCCATATGAGCCCATGCAAAATGGGCAGATGCCAATGGCAAACTTTTAGCAAGATTTTCAGATTATTTTTAATAGGATTTACAAATTATCTGGCATTTTCATAAAGAGCAGGAGGAGCTAAGAAAAACCCTGTTGTTAAATATTGTTTAATATATTACTCAACTTATCACAAGATCAAACCCCACACATGCTAACAAAGCCACTCTGCTCTCCAAAAGTACCTCTCCTGTGAAAAGCATAAGAATATAAAGTCCTCTTGGAAAATATTGCTTCCTAGGCACTAGAGTCCAGAAAGTTCAAGACCTGACTTTTTTAAAAGTATTGCTTCCTCCAAAACTCCTTTAGAAATCCAGTCTACAAAGACACTTTTATGGGAGTGATGAAACAGCCTAAACTCATACATGTCTGAAATTCTTTATTTAATCACTTGGATTACACACCAATCCCAAGAAAATGGATTTCAGCTGTCCACTTGAGACCACACTGTGTGATGGTTGCTGCTTCTGGAACCTTGCTACACAGCTCCAAGGGAAAAGTGATGCCAAGCCTCATGAGCAAAGTCTGTTCTCAGAGATATCGATATTCTGCTAGATCATCACATGGAGTGTTGTTTTCTTTTTAAGAATTTTCCTCTCCTCCTTTGTCATGTTTACCTAATGATCAGTCCAGTATGAATTTATAAGTTGCAGTATAAAATTGCATCAAAATATCTTGCTAACTCATTTTTTTCTGTATGTCTTTAGTATACAATTAGATGCATTATTAGTGCACCTAACAGAAAAACATCCCCACTCCACTTTACATCCCTGAATTTTTTATCTGTGTACTATTTACAGATTGTTCCTTACTCTTTGACTGTCTCTCTCCCACAAAATTGTCTATGTTGACATAAATATTTACTTGTGTTAGTAGACAGAGTAGAATATCTTCAATCTCTCTTTTTTTTTTTATTTATTATATTTTACCTAGCAGTGTGATTTTTGTTATTGAAAAAAAAAAGTTTCAAATAAGGAAAGAAGAAGAGTTAATATTTTATAATTTTTTAGTAGTACATCAGGTTTTCTGAAAGCCTGATAGTGATTGATGCCAAATACATTTAGTTAAAAATTAATTTCTTGTAATTCAATTTATTTGTGACCTCAAAGTATGAAATATGCTATTGCAGATTAGTTTTCCTTGCTTTCTTTTTGCTCTTTTTCTGTTAGAGGGTGACTCATGTGGACTGAACAAAACCCAGCACCAAACGTAACATGGCATTACAAAACCCTTCAAATATATTACAAAATATTGGTCTCCAATATAGATTCCCACCTCCTCTCCCTGACAGCTGGACTTTTGCCTGAGGCTGTGCCAGACAGACCACACCCACTCCTGTCTGAGGGTAAAAGCTAATATTTTGTCAATACTTGGGTGGCTGACCAGCTGAGAATACTGAATACCACTGATGCTGAAGGCACAGCCAGGGGTATTACGATGCCTTTGCCTGATCTGGATTAAATGTTGCAGCTTACAAAACTAACTACTAACTTCCTTATGCCAGTGTTGAGAAGAGCAACACGGCATTTAATGATGAACAGGAAATGAGTAAGAGAAAAAAAAGTAAAAAAAAGAAGAAAAGAGAAAAAAAATCTGATTTTTCTAGAAGTTAATGGAGTTAAATGCAATCCAGAAACATTTATTTAAAACTGCAAAGTGTGTCACCAAAAAAATCATAAAAAATATCTTATACTTATTTGGAATGATAACTCTAATTGTTTTCCTTAATGCTAAATGGGATATAAAATTATTCCATTTTAAATTCAAGTAGTTGATGCTTGAAGCTAATGAAAAGATAATTTAATATGCTAAACTTCCTGTACTGAAGAGAAAATTAGAGGAAAATAAAGATTATTTGAGTTGTAATCAAAGTTTTCTGTACATATTTTCTCTATTTTTGTCTGAAACTCTTTGTCACTAATAGAGATAAAAGAAGTAAGAAAGTGCAATTTTTATTTCTTATCAGAAATCCTCCATTTTTTTTGGCACTGCAGAAGTCCAAACAAAACAACAGTCTCACCATCTTCACTCAAATGAGATATGAAACAAGGGAAAAAACTGAGATGTAGAAGCTTTTTAATCAAGGCTCCCAAACTTGTATCTTCCATATAACTTACATGAAGAAAGCATCAATAACAGTATTTCTGACTTCCTTCATGGGATATGACTCATCCTTCATCAGGACCCAAATTCACCCTGTGAAACTGCTGAAGATACTTATTAGATTTGGAATTAGTCTACCCCAGTACAATGGGTGGAGAAGGACATCCTCTCCCAGCTGCAGCTGTGCTGACTGATCTGAGATGAGTGATGCCACCTCGCCCCCATCTGATCTTTCCCACCTCCCTGGTGGAAGTAATCACCCCTTCCTTTCCCATCTGACAGATGAGCTGTTCCAGTGAACAGCCTACTCTCCATTTCCACCAGAATTACCTGGTGAGAGTGTTTGAATTCTTCTAATAGTGGATTGTTGCAGTAGTAAGCAGACAGGACTCCATTTCTTCATGCAGGAAAACCAATTCTTTATTCACATAAGTCATTTTTATACAGTTTTCACAGATCTCATGTTCAACTCCAATTGGCTAGTAGTTTCCTTGCCACTCAGTTAATTGGTTAAAAGGTGTTTTGTGTGTACATGCTAAGACTCTCTATTCTTAAATAGTTTACTCATCTTCTTCACTGATTCTCATGGGATAGATTTATTGGTTTTGCAGGTGCAAATGGTTCTGTTACCAGAGGTGTTTTTTGTGCTAACTGCTTTCATTCTTATGATTTTTCACACAGGAAGTCACAAGCTGGCTGCTAGCTTAGCTAGAGTAGCAGGGCATAAACCATATTTTATAAGGCGTTTATTTTATATGTCTACCTGTATGCAACAGTGGATTATTTTTCATCTCCTTCATTCTCTATCATCTGGGCTGAAACAGGGTAGGAAATGCAGAAGGAGCACTCAATAAATTGAAGACCAGATCCCACTTCAGAGGAGGATGTCAGACCTGAGGGGTGCCAAACAGCAACTGCTCAGTCCCCATGCTGCAGATTCAGGGAGATATCTCGGCTGCAGGGCTGTGACTGCAGTAGGATTTCTTCCCAGGAAAGTGGCAACATACGGGAAGTGGCAGAAATAAAAGGTCGTGCCATGGTCTGCCTTGACACCCTCGGTTCAGGAAGATCCTCCCCCTAGCACAGACTCCTCCTCTCCTCAGTGCCCTGCATCACCCCATTGTTGTGTAAATGCAGAGAATTCAGAGAGGCAAACTAACTTTGTGGGATGGTGTGAGTGTAGTTTCCTCTGCCTTACCTTGTTCTTCAATTTGCTGCCAGCCCTGACCAAAAGCAGTTGTCTTTCCCCCCTTAGATACTGACTCTGCAGCACTGGGATGAGTTCCCAGCATGAGCTCAAATGAGTGCATTAATCTCACAGACTAAAAATTTAAAAATAATTTTCTTGGTTTTGTCCCCCCAAGAAATTTAATGGATGTGATCCTACATCTTGAATATTGCTTTGGAGAACAGTCAGAGAATAAAAACAAGCAACAGGCATGAAAGGTGCTGATATTAGTGGTGCTACTGCACTCCAGTTTAACATCTGAAGGGTTAAGACTAGTGCACTTCATCCAGTGTAGGAACAAAAGTTTGAGATGCCTACTCTCTGAATGACCCCTGCAAAAGCAGTCATCATTAAGATCTTAAAAAGGTTTGCTTGAAGTTTTCTTAACTGCAATAATAAAAAAAAATTTGATTAGTACCAAGGACAGAAATACAAGTTTTGGTAGGGAATTACTGTGAGAATGAATCAGAAGTGTGAAGTGAAACATCCTCAGACCTTTAATAGATATGTGATAAGTCATTAAGGCATTAATGTGAAAGGCAGAGGAAGTTTCCATGACAAAGGACGTCCTTTAAACTGCAAGCCACAGGATCTGTTGGCTTATAAAGGCAGTGATTTTCCTTATTCCAACTGTGTGACTATATGTAAGGTAAATGACATCAAAAATAATTTTCATTTGTACCAAAATCAGAGGCAGGTCTTGTTTAGAAACAAGTTCTTACTCAACTGACTGCAAATATAAGTTGTCACAGCATCCTGATTGGTAACACTGATTACTGGTACCACATGTTTTCAAGGAATCCAGCCAGCAGGCCTGACTATTAATCAGCTTCTAAACATTCAATTCCAAGTTACGTTAAAATATGCTGGTAAATCTCTGGTGAAAATCTAGATTCCAGGTCAAAATCCATTTTTCTAGAACACCCCTTTATATACTGCTCTATATAAAGTCATCAGGGCACTGAAAGATTGAGAGCGAAAAGAAAGATTTTCTTAACAGGGATTTTGTGTCTTAACTGTGGGTCAGAATTTATTCATGTATCAGAAATGAAAGTTTGCAGAAATACATGGTCAAAAGCAGAACAGTAAACTCTGAGTTGACTGAGACTTTCAATTTCTAGTATTTTCCCCCAGTTATTCCAATAACTATGCAAATTTGAAATTAATTATGCTGTGTTACTGAGGGGTGACTTAATTTAAAAACATTCAAATCATGGGAATATATTGGGAAAAATACACTGAAACACCTCCAGTGTATATATCCCTTATATAGTATGCAATTTGATTAGTTTTAGCTACAAATCTAATATTCATACTCATGCTTTCCAGAAGGAAATGACCTCTCCTGTACATCTCTCTCAGAAGCCCTGAAAAAATCATAGGCAATAATTTTCTGTATTTGCTCAATTCACATAACCCATACAAATTAATTCTTCATTTATTAATGCAATATAACCGTGTATACATTTGTACAATAGTATATTGTACAATAGTATATATTACTAACAATATTCAGAATCTAATGTAACTATATTTTACAGGAAAAAGAAGACATGGATATATAATACTGTTGTGGGAGACAATTATTTTAAAATTGTACCCTTGGTAGTCATGTTATACAAAGTAGTTATAATGGAGGATCATCTCTTCTGTTTCGTTCTCTATTTTTTTCTCTGCTTGCTACCAATATTGAGCAGAAAATGCAGTACTAAGTCCACAGCACTCCAAGGTAAACCAACAGGCAACTGCTTCAAGTGACATTCCTCAGGAGCAACACTACAGAGGGAAATGTGCAACGCAGAAATCATCCCTTCAAGTTGTCATTGATAAGGGGAGTTTTTTAGGCTGGAAGTCAATTTTCTAGACAAGCCTTGTTTAGTCACCTTACCACAGGGATAAGCAGAATTAGTTTTATAAAACTAAAGTATATTAGCACAGTCTAATAATAAATTCTGCATTGAAAACCAGCAAGAGTTAACTTGCAAAATTCATGTATGGTATGAATTTAAAAAACAAATTATCATAAAATCAGGGCATGTAATGTATCAAAGTCCAAGAAGATGTGTAGGATAAACTGAGCATATACAACAAAGAAACATGAATGCTTTACTGGAGTCCCATGACCCAAGGCATGGATGAGAAAATGGACATCCAAAGCATTAGTATCTCCTCTGTGCACTTCTTGTATACACCAGCCCTTAGAAGTATGCAAGCTGTCCATTCTACTACAAATTTGGACGATTACCTTATTTTGTATGATTTCAAAGGGGTCAACATTAACTTGCATAACTAGAGCATCAGACCTATTTCACAAATTAATAAAGCAATAAATCTTGCACACATTTCAGAATAATTTCAATAGCTTCAAAAATTGTTAATAACTTATATTTTCATGAAATCCACAAGTCAGTGATGTCATGTACATTTTTCTTTCAGCAATTTATCTGTGTACCCCTACCTGCATAGCTGTGCTGAACATATCTGTGGTACACAGAAAAAGTTGACAGAATGGCTGCTCCACCTCTACCACATTTTTTCTGTCTATGCAACTAGTCTGAAAAAAAACCCTTTTGTTATTATTTGAGAAGCTTATAATATTAGCTTCATTTAAATCAATATATATTTTGGTACTATTTTCAGCAAATCAGAAATTATACCAATAACAACAATAATAATTTCACCAATAACAACATACACTCATATATGTGAATGATATATTTATGTTAAATCCTTCATACAAAATAGAAGAACTGGGGTTCCATGTGCAAACCTGTGCACCTGGTTATAAAGATGTATGAAAAAGACTTACAATAGCACTGTTAGGCAAATTCACTGGTATTGAACAGGTATTGAACTCTGCCTATTATTATGATTTGTGGATGAATAAATAATCCTTTCTTTTCACTAAATTATTTATTTTAAAATCAAAATGAGAGGAAATATGTTGTTTTGCTATTGTTTTGCTATTGTTGATTATACTATGAATGTTAAAAATATATTAATTGTGATTATCATAATGATTAATGTACTGCTGATGTAATAGTGACCTATCTAGCAATAAGCACTTAAAAAAACTGAGAATAGCGTTTATTTCAAATCAGAAAGCATTACAGTTTTTTTTGTCAATTTACTTGGAAAATAAATTCAATTTACCATAAAGCCAAAAAGTAATTTTATCTTTTCAGGTTATGAGATCAGTGCCTACATGAGATTAATGACAAATCTGGAATTTGATTTAATTATTTGCAATAAAACATTTGTGTAGAGTTACTTGAAATATACAATAGATAAAAAATGTGGTGCAAATGGGGTGGTGCAAATGGGCAATTTCTCATTGACTTCATGGAAGTCTTGGCAAAACATTGCTTCTAAATCTTCTGTGCCCCTCCTGCACTTTGACAATTGTTATGAACCCTATTACAGATGCTATTTATTATGTATGCATATCCTCAAATGTTTATACAGTAATTTTGCTTTTATAATACCACATTAAACTCTAATGAAAGTTTACTTTTCAAATTATTTCATAATCTGAGTAGCAAAATTTAGAGTGAAAGATGCTGCATCAGCTCCTTGATGTTTGATGTTTGATATTCTGCTTCGTAAGTGCAGCTGTCAGCTTTCAGGTGATATCTTCTTGAAGTCTAATGTCATCATTGAATTAAAAAAAAAAAAAAGGCTGCAGATAAACAGACAATTTGGAGCCATTATGTGCTCAGCAAGGTTGCATCAGACACAGAATAAAGACTGTTATAAAACTGAAGCTGTATCTCCTTGGTAATGAAACCATTTGACCTGGGTTCCACCTGTCCCAAGAAGCTGTGCAAGGAATGCTAATAAGGGGAATATGAAAATCATTTTTATACTAAACCTAAGCCTCAGTGGGGTGGGGGTTTGCCTGGTTTCATTGTAAATGATCTGTACTCACAATTGCTGAACCTCCCATAAATTAAGCAAGCTAACAAAGCTTGATGCCAAACTTAATTTCCATTTCACCATTACTGCACTGAGAAGTAGTGCAGTAGAGACTGAGCAAGTGAATCTACTGCAGATAAATTGAATGCTTTAATTTCAAATGTTCCTTTTATTTTTATTGATTATTTCTCTTTCAGGATATTTCAGTTTCCAAAAACCTCAGCTGTGCTCCTGTAATGGTCTCTTTTACATTAAAACTCTCCCTTAAGTTGTGGCCTTTATGTTTAGAGTATACTTGAGGGTAAGACATGTAAAAACTGAGAAACAAAGAGGTAAATATGCAGGGGAAATATAAAGGGGGTAAATATATAAGAGGAAAAGAGCAGAAAATTGTTTTTCTTTCCAAAGTCTCCCACCATTAAAGAGAAAATGTACAGTAAAAGAAACCTGAGAAGTAAACTGGGGAGAGCAAAAATCATATTTCCATTCATTTTGATAGTTGAGTGACAGACTATAAGTAGGAACACATAGGCTTTTTCTATTTAAAGAACCAAGTGATAGATCCTCTAAGAATTCTGCCCTCCGAAAACATCATCCTGTCCCATGGTGTGAAGTTTGTTGTTTTAAACATTTAAGTCTATTCACAACAGGATATATCTTTTCCTTGAGAATATCTCAAGTCTGTCTCTTTTTTCCCCTGTTTGTGATCTTTTCCTTCTATTTTTCTGACTGTGATAGGCGAAATTCAATGAACTGGTATGTGAGGAACTTCTTACCACAGTATGAAGGATGTGAAGCACAAATTGCTGACTGATCAAGAACTTAGTCTGGATGCAGATAAGTACAGGATTGTGACTCGTGGTGACAGATTTGAAAATGCCGGCAGTTGTACAAGAGCTTCAACCTATACAACTGTCTCGTGTAAGGAGGAGTTTGTCATGCAGACATTAGTTCCTTTACCTCTGGAAATGACACAATTCAGTATATCCCAAGGGAGAATATAAGCTCCTATTTAGTTGTAATATTGCTTTCAAAATAAGTGTAAGAGCTGAGCCTCTGTTGCTACAAATGCATTCCAAGTTCTGCCAGCCAAATGAATTATTGAAGAAACAGAAGCAGTGCTGCTTAACTCTCTCTCTTGAAAAATAGCTAAGCATTTAAGGTTTTTTCTACATTCATCTGCTAAAATTTGAATTATTTTTATTACTGAAAGTATTATTTAACACAGCAGAACCTAGTGGAAACATATTTTGAACAAGATTTCCAAATATATTTCAACTCAGAATTCTATCCAAACCTAAAATTGTTTTTCCATGAGCAGCATCCACACTGTTTTTTAGACTATCCCAGGAGAACACCTTGTCTCCTTCCATCCCTTTCTTCCTTTCTTCCTTCTTTCCCTACTCCCCACACTCCTTTCATCCTTATCCCACGCCTTCCTTTCTTTCTGTTCCCTTCCCCTCTCCCTACATTTTTTCTCTCTCTTTTTCTCTTCCCCTTTCTTTCACCTGAGGCATCCAAAACAGAAGAAACACATAAAACATTCTTCTGCATTTTTTTTGTTCTCTCTTCCAGAAACATAAATAAAACCAAGTAACTGCAAGCGCCTTCAAGACTGCAATTGGATTGCCCTCAAAGTGCCCTCAGTATACATAAAATGTGCTGAAAGTACACTAAATTTATACACAGAAAAAGAATGAAAGTTACTTACATACTGTCTTCACGGGATTTAGAAAGTAGGGGAAAGTGGAGAGGATAAAAGACAAGAAAGGTTATTTTGATATATGACATTTTGATATTTGACAAATCTGGGAAAATTGAAACTTTGGAGGTCTACCTTGCAAATAGCAGAGGATGGTGAAACTAAAATAATCTGTCAGTTAATTAATCTAAAAATATATGTCAAATATTAAAACCAAAATGTATGAATGTCTGCCATGGTTTAACCTCAGCTGACCACTAAGCATGACACAGTTGCTCATTCCCTCTCTCACCAGCAGGGTGGGGGAGACAATTGGACTGGTAACAGTTGGAAAACTCGTGGGTTGAGGTAAAGTTTAATAGGTAAAGAAAATTCTGCATACACAAGCAGAGCAAAACAACAAATTCATTAACCACTTCCATGGGCAGGCAGGTGCTCAACCACCCCAGGAGAGCAGGGCTCCCTCACCCTTAACAGTGACTTGGGATGGCAAACACTGTAACTCTGAATATCACCCACTTCCTCCTTCTTTCCCCCTCTTTCTATCCTAAGCATGATGTAGAAATGGAATATCCTTTGGATCAGTTTGGATCACCTGTCCCAGATGAGTTTTCTCCCACCTTCCCAAGCACCCCCAGCTGCCTCACCAGGAAGGCAGTACCAGAAAGGGAAAAGGACTTGGCACTGTGTAAGCCCTGCACAGCAGTAACAGCATCTTTCTATTACCAACACTGTTTTCAGCACAAATCCAAAACACATCCCCATACCAGACATTGGGAAGAAAATTTACTCTAGCCCAGCCAAAACCAGCACACCACCTTTCCTGTCTTGAACAAAACAATGGTAAATCAGATATAACTCGGCAATATTTCTGGCCCTATATTTAATTTTACAAATTTTCCTGGAAAAATCATGCAAACCTCACGAGGCAAGATTTTAAAAACCGGAAACCTTGTTACAAGAATCTATGTAATGTAATCTGGGGGAAAAAAAAAACAACCAAACAAAAACAAACACCTCTGTGTGAAATCCTATTCTCACTCTAGCCAGTGTACTCACTAAGTTTGTACATAAAAACACTGTCTTAAGGGGTATTTTAGTATGATTGAATGGTCAGATGAAAGATCACTTGTTTTTACAGAAACAGACTACAGGGAACAGAATACTGCCAGCATATTCACATTAAGGAATTATAATTACTGACAATTCTGACTGTTTTTTTTCTGTTTGTGTAGTTGTAGTTACAAAGATCACTTTTATTTGTCTAATAAATCTTAATGGAACTATTAGAAGACTGCTTTTCCTGGGCTTTTTTTCCTTGTTAGGTGTCTGAGGAAAATGAAAGCAGGGTACAGCATACTCTGTGTTCTGTGCAGGAAACATAATGGTGTGAAAACATAATATTTCTGTTTGAATCTCTGCTGACTCTAAATAAGTTATTTATTGATTAAAAGAAATAAAATACTAGGATGTAGAGTTATTTTAATGTAAGAGTCAAGTAAAAATAAAACTTTATGGTTACAGATATCCAGGCAAATGTCTATCTTTAAAGACAAGGAAATGGTAGTTCATATTAATGGAATACCAATCTGGTGCTGAATACTCATCTAGTCATTCTCACCTCCTACGTTCTGTCATCCTCCTTTAATGGCATATTCAAGGAAAGGATTATATAAAAAGTTTATTATAAAATAGGGTAGAATGAGTCACCAAAGGATACTTAAAGTCAGTCTGTCCAACAAGGTGGTAATGTTGTCCTACTTAATTTGCTTGCTTATGAATTATATGTCTGCTGTGCTAAAAGGACAAGCATAATACATTTCCAGCTTTATGATGGTAAGTTGATCTATATTTACTCCACTTCCAGATGTGGAGGTAACACTGGATGCTCATTGTGCCTTAAAAGATTAAGGTCTTAAAAGCAGTGGCTCTGAATCAGCAGTGCACTTTAGCAAAACTGAACTTTGTCAGTGGAAATGACTCGGGTATTTCAAGTTAGGAACACGTTAAACACTATCCTCTGATCAAGGTCTTTGTCAAGGAACAGCTTTTTGCTTCAACTAGAATTTGATGAAATTAATCTTCTTTTTCTGTTTATGGATTTTGTCTTTTATAAGTGAAAACTGTGAGCAGTGAAAATAAAAACAAAACATGACTCTTGCTTCATTCATTGGGAAAAATTAACTTCATACATGTGAGATGCAAGAAAGGGATATCAGCTAGGAGTTGAATGATGACATTTGTTTAAGAGATCAGATTTTTCTGGAATAAAAGATACAATGTGATGCCTATAATCTAGGCAAGTACTCCTCATTGGTAAGGAATTCTAATACAGTTGACATTCAATTAAAATTTTACAAGCACTAAAATATACTTTCAGTAAGTCAGAGGAGCAGCAGATTTTTCTTTCAGTTACTCCCCTAATTCTTTGTGACGCTGCACTCTTGCAAAATATAATTTTGTTTAAAAACAAAATAAATTCACTCTGGAACTATGGTAGCTTAGATACTTATTTTAGAAGGGTTCAATTGTTATTCCATTGTGATTGATATAAAAAAGTTATATATTTAAACATGTATATCTTCTTAAAGGCATAGCTTATTATTCTTTGTAGACCTGAATATTCTTTAGAGGCCTTGCTTTTGCTATCCACTCCTGTGTCTACTCAAGTAAGAAAATATTCTAAAGCAATTTATAGTAATTTTTTATTTATAACACATGCCTTTGCTGCAATGAATGACTTATGTAGGTACTCAGAGTGGATGGAGAACATTTAAAGATACATTTGGTTAATTTAAGAGATTGTTCTCCTTTGGAAGGGAGATTGTCTCAAATATGGCAGTTGTCAAAACTTGTTCAGGAAACATTCAACCAAATAAAATGGATATAATGTAATGCTGTTTATATATGCTGGCATTTCTGAAAAGGAGTAGGCCTCTGCATCAGTAGTACTGTAGTTAAAACTACTGTAGTTTTAACTGTATTTCAATGTTTATTATTAGTCTATATATTTTCTTTCTCTACAGCAGCTCTTGAAACTATTTTCTGTTCTCAGATCCCATGATAGAAAATATGCTCCAAAATAGTAAAGGCCAACTCTGAATAGGTCTGGGGAGATACTATTTCTTTTTTTATTTCTTTCCTTTGGATAACTTGCACATACAAGAATAAAGCTAGTCCAGGGTAAAATTCTTTGATCTAAATTTCAGCCTGAAAATCTAACAGGAACTGAAACATTTCTATGTCTTCTTTTTCTCTTTGTTTTATTTTGGTCAAACAGAATATCAAAACCTAAATGTGCACATTCTATTAAAGAAGACCAGTATTAAAGCTGTAAGAAAATTTATACCCCCTCATTTTGCCTAACTTCCCATATATTGAAATGAATAAAACCACAGTCAAATGCCATCTGGTGTTTCAGGAAACTACATTATGTAGGCAATTGACTTTTCCATCATAAATATTTCGGCACCTGAACATATTTACTTTGGCATGATGGTCAGAACATTTAGAACATGATTTCCTTAAAATCCTTCAGCAAGGCATCTCCCAAGTCACCTCCAATCCCAGACTGGCCCACATGAATCACAAAATTAGTCTTGGGAGCTGAAAAAAGAAGGAACTTAAAAAGAAGGAAAAGCCCCAATCCCCACAACCACACTGTCAGATAAAACTGTATCTATTCTTCTTAATAAGGATTCTAGTAGTCCAGCTGGGATGTGGGAGAAAAGGTTACATTCTCTCCAGTGACAGAGGGAATTTGAATTCTTATTCCCTAACAGACAAATGCTTGGCATTACATTTTATGTGGTGGGACTCATATTTTTCCACTATTGTTCTATTTTATATAGCAAAATGAATATTGTTTGGTAAAGAGAGATGAAGTCACATATAAAAATTATTTGGTTTAATTTGTCTTTAGCATAGTTTATGCAAAATTCCGATTGAAATATGTGATACAGAAGGAAGCATAACATGATTAGTAGGTCTTAATAGCATTCCTAAACAGGTCAGAATAGCACTGCTTAACTCTGGAGAAAATAAAAAGGCCTGCAAACTGGAAGAAGTCGAAAGGAGTTTGCAAAATACCATTCAAAGTTATTTCAGTGCAAAGAATCTAAACAAGGTAAAAAATGCTCTTTTGGGGGAACTAAGTATTTTAATAATGAAACATACCATCATAATAAGCTCATGCATTTCATTAAATGTTTTAGGCAGTTGCCTAAATGGCAAAAAATCTTCATTGGCCAGAATAACACTCCTAAATACTTATGAGAAAAGAGCAGTGTTTTTCTGGTCTCTTCATGCTATTTAACTATTTAGCATCACAACATATCTATGGAAAAGTCCAGGATATAAGTTCTACTCATTCATGCATTTCATACCTTGCTTTGATAATTAGAATTGTGATTTGGGAATTTTTCAAATGGAAAAATATCTACAAGTTGGTATTACAGTATTCATTAATTGCTTACAATCTGTCTACTGTTTACTCACAAAGACTAGACAAAAGATGAAAATTTACATTTTAATTAAACTCATAAAATGTATCATTGTTAAAGAAAATTATTAAAACTGTTGGAGGTTATAAACCCTCAGAGAAGTAAAATACCTTTAAATATTCAGATTTTAGATGATGATTTGTTTATCTGTGAAAGTATTTATGAAACAGAATATTCACAAAGGCAATCCTTATTCCCATAATTCACAAGTGTGCTTCAATTATTTCTTTTGCATTATTATTCTTTCAAAAAAAACCAAAGTTGGACTAAGAATAAATCATATATCTGGCAAAGCAGATACTGCAACTTTGCTCTTACATACAGATTATCTTGTATATATAATATATATGTGATTAAAATAATGATATGAGATTCATCTTCTACACACTAGGAATTTCGTAATTGTTCTTCATAGTCCAATGTTTATAAACAAAGATTTCCAAATGTAAAGTAGGGAGACCAATACTGAGATATGAGACACATTTGTAACAGTTGTTTGTCAAATTCTAAGCAGGTGTCACTAATGGTAACCAAACAGATCACACAGGCTACAATGAGATTGAATCTTACTGGAAGATTAATTAAAACAGGTGAGTTCAAAATAAACACAGAAAAAAAATAAAATAGCTTTCTCTCACAAATCAAAATTCTGGTAAAATTCTTAATTTAGCACACTGTGTTATGAGGAATGTTTTCACACAAAAAATCAGAGAGGTTCTGGAAATCATGCACTACTTTGGGTAATTCTGTAAACAATTGTGGCATGCATAAGGAACCTAAGACTATGATTTAGATAAACTATATGTGAACACTGAGAGAAAAACTATAGGGAGGAAAGAATAAAACACAAATATGTGAATCCTCCCCTAAAATTCCTAATGATTTGTTTCCACCACATATATCTGTAGAATGAACATGTATAATAGAAAAGTAATTTGAAACATGGAATCACTGCGGTATCAGATTAAAATTCACCTAAGTCATGAAATTCATGAGGACTAGAAATTTGAAATGTAACAGATTTTTTTGAACACGTTCAAGATAAAAGAGATGGAAAACTTGACCTGCATATTTAATCTGTGCATTCTGTCTTGAATACCTGAGATGATAAGTACATTTAAGAACAGAAGATTAAAAGGACAAAAAAGGGGGATACACTAATCATATATAGCGTTGAAAATTTACTGAAGTCATAATTATAAAATGGTGATGTATTTAGGGTACTATAATAATTTATTGTAAAAAAAGCCCTTATGCCAAAACTCAAGAATACACATCACCTGTATTTCTGAGAGAAGGCAAAGATTATTTATATGCCTTCTTTATGCTATACTCACTTCAGGATAACTTAAAAATTATTGTCCTGAAGAACTTTATTAGAAACAAACAAAAAATAAACAAATCCCATGACACTAAAAAAAAAAAACAAAACAACAAGATGCCAAGATCCATTTTATGATGATGGCTTAAAAATGAATCAAAAAATCTAACAAACCTGCAATGTTTCCATAGCTTATCTCAGTGAATGTGTCACAAAGATGTGAAAATATTTTTTATAAGAGAGACTTTGAAGTTTATGTTTTCATTATCTCTCTTCTTGAGAATGATAGATGTGTCATCAGTACAGTAGATGCATTCAGAATGATAATGTGTATATGATAGTCTGAACTGCTGGTCTGTTCTGGATAAGATAAATAGTCTTCACTAAAACAAAAGTTCCCACCAGTTTGAGGGTTTTGGAAGCTGCTAATATCAGCATCCATGAATTAAGATATATTCTTTGGGACCTGTGTTTAGGAGTGGCAATTTGGAGAAGCACAGTATCTTCTCAATTTTTTGACATATGGAACGGCCATCTTTCTGTTTCAATTCATTTGTGTGGGTGTGCATGGGTGTCTGGGTGTGGATATCTATAGCAACAATAAGTTTATTTTAGGGCTATTACAGTATCCTGTGAAGGAACACATTGAAGTCCCATGGAGTGGACGTTTCAGAGAAGCCACCGCTATTCTGGCTCTCTTTACCATCAGAGATATACACACTGTATCACATAGAGTTCTTAAAACAAACAGAAACATGGTGCTTCTAGCAACATTACTGCAACCATCGGTGAGCTAGATAAAATTATCTGCTAAAAAAAAATACCAATTTGGGTTTTTCTTATGGTATAAGACATTATCGCCTCATTCCCATAGCAAGATAAACGTAATTTTAGAAATAGTTTCCTTGGTTTAACCATAGATATGGCAACATAAATGATAAACATTTCATGAATCAAGAGTATGCCTCATTAAGGATTTTAGTAGAATAATTTAATTTAATTTAGTTTTTCCTGTCAATGCTCTTCCAGAGCCTTCCCTTCTGACTTCCCTTTGCTACATTGACTTACTTGAAAAGATTGAATTTACCCAGTATATATCCTGAAATTTTTCATTAACCCCTGTCCAGGTGATAGTTGCAATTATGTCTTCACTGAATTGGTAGATACAAATATATTTTGTTAAGATATTGATTTCAATTATTTAGTGTTGTCTCAAAGCTGAATGTCAACATTGGAGTACTATGGTAATGCCACCACGTCAAAGTCCCTGAAAAGGAAGAAATCATTGTGCTTGCAATCTTTTCTTTCTTCTTAGAATAGCTGTAAATTTTAAACGGCTGTTTCAAACTCCAAAGATCACCCAGAGTGTGCAGGGGATTGCCTTATATCAAAGGAAAATGAAAAATAAAGCAAACCAGAAAATATTCCAGACTTGAACCACATCACTGCTAGAACTGTTTTTTCTTGGTATCCTTACACAAATGAAGCACCACAGGAAAATCTGGTGGACTGTAGCTGGCAAATGAAGTCCTTGTTCTTATAACCACTCATGCAGTTGCTCATAAGAATAACAACAAAAATTAACTCAGATACAGCATAACCATATAATTGTGTGCAGCAGAATTGAATCATGTTGAAGAAAGGACAGAAACAAGTGTTATGGTATGGAAAATGCCTGAGAATACAACCTTACAGATTTTAGTCAAGAGAACTGAAGAGAAAAAAAAAATATAAATCTGAGCCTCGGTCAATGTTTGCAAGAGTAAATTCCGAGACATCTCCTCTCCAGTTTCTTGCTTTTAAGTACTTTCTTCGAAAGTGATATTATTAGGGATACATTTAACACATTTTATTTGAATAGAGAATAAATTATAAAAAACAGACAGATCTTGAGACAACTCCTTTTTTTTATTCAGAAAACTTTCTGTGCCTTAGCATGCACCACAAGTGTATACATGAAGAGAGTGTACAAAGCCCTTTGTGCATTTTAAGTTAATATTCTTTTTCTCCTCTTATGAAGTCTCTGGTAAACAAACCCAAATGCAGAGGATATTCATTTTTTCCTATGATCTCTTGGCTTGATTCACTCAGCCTTTTTAATAAGAATCCTTGTAGTTTTTCCCTCTTTCTACAGTTTGCACTTAAAACTGTAGAGATAAAATAAGAACAGACAATGGAAAGTTTAATTTTTAAAATTTCAATAACTATAATGCCAAAAACGCAGTGAAGTTTTCCTGCTCTTAGACATGTCAAGTTCAATAAATGTCATCTATTTGCATAGAAGTTCTATTTGTATTCAATTGCTGTCATATACTTTTGTCATTATTGGATTAATCCCTCTGATGAGAAATGTTCAATACACCCTTCACCTGGAGATCTGAGGAAGTCAGATAATACATTTCCAGCAGAACTGAACACATGTTTTTTAAGACGTCATTTACAAAAATCAATGAAATTATTGTTTTGGGTGCTGTGCTGTGAAGTAGATTATATTGCAGTGTCCTCCTGGATAATGGCTGTTCTTCCCAGTCTCATGTAAGTGTACAGAAGGCCACTTAATCTCTGATTCTCTTATTAGATTTACAGTGGAAAAGTGAAAAGACTTTCAGCTGTGGATGGGTTGTGAAATTTGTAAGCACAGCTAGTGAATGGGCTGATGAAAACCTGAGAAAATTACTGTCAAAACTTATTTTTTGCAGTGGAAGGAGAAGTAACTACCAAATTTCTTTGAAGAGATGAACTGAGGAAACTGGACTACAGGACTTTGCCTAGTAGTGCCTTGCAGGAGATGAGGACAGACTTTCTAGTTATTTTAGAAGTCTGTCATAGGGAGTTGGAGAACTTGTACTTATTTGCATTAGTTTGGGTTTTTTAAAAATTTAATCAGAGAATTGCAGAGGCAAGAAAGTAATTTGTGCATTTTTTTCCCTAGAGGAATTGCTTTCTTTCTTATAATAATCCTGGGGTGCATTACAGTAAGGGGACAATTTGATTGACCCTTCTTGAACCCGAGTACTGTGCAGTTTACTATAGAACCATGAATGTATATCTATGAAAGCAGATTTCTAATTTTTGATATACTGGCTGCATACAGTCTCTTTATCTTCAGAAAAGATGATACAGCACAATCAGCATGTATTTTTAACCTTGCAGAACACAGCTACTTAAGTGATTTCTAGATGGAAGATGAGCAGTATAATTGGACTGAGTTTTCACATAAATCACTTCCAGCAAGAAATGTAGCTCTCTTATTGATAATATACAGAAGGCTTATTACTAACAATGTTGGTGAGAGAAATTAATTATTCCCAAGAATGTGTAGAGAGACATACCAATAAGCATAATTTTAAAAAAATTCTATTTGCCTTCAAAGTTATTTGCTCAGTGTTAGAAGGAAATTGTTGTGTTCCTTCTTAAGTATTTTCATTATAATTATCATAATAAAAGGCATAATCCATCAAAATCATTGTTTTGATTGTATTTTGTATTTTCCAGGGTATGATGTAAAATTGTACACTCACACACACAGATAAATGTATCTGTTTATGAAAATGCAAACATTGTTTAAATTAATTATTTTAGTATTAAAGGAAGCATTAAAAAAATGAATAGCAAATTATATCTTTATAAGAAGACAAGTGTAATCAGTAAGGTAATATATATATCTTGTTAAAATCATCTTCATGGCCAGTTGCTGAGTTTGCTCCATGATGTCAGTGCCTGCCTTATCCTGAAGAGCCAGGGAAACAGATATGGCCCAGCAGGGTAGAACAGAGGGGAAGGATGATCTCTCTCAACCTGCTAGTAATCCTCTGCCTAGTGTGGCAGAAGATACTGCTGCGTTTGCTGCTGCAAGGACACGTCCCTGGCTCGTGGTCAACATGGTGTCCACCAGCTGCTTCTTTACAAAGCTGCTCTTCAGCTGAGCGCTAGTGGTGCCTGGCTTTATTCCTTCCAGGGGCAGGACTTGGTTTGTGCCTTTGTTGAAGTTCTGGAGGTTCCTACTGGCCCCTTTTTCTAGCCTGTCAAGGCTCCTCTGAGTTGAAAGCCAATAATCTGGTGCAACAACTAAATCTAATTTTGTAACATCTGCAAACTTGCTGAAAATTATTCATCAAATTTTAAAGGTAGAAGCTACTAAACCTATGTTTTTATAATTTATCATACAAATCTTCATCTTGCATTCACTTTGAGTAGTATTATGTATTAAAAGACCTCAAATAAATTAGTTACATTACATGGTGAATAAAAGAATTGGGTTTTATTCATTATGCACAAAGTTTTCAGAATCTGCCTGTATATAATTCATTCTTGCAATACTTTCAGACACTGAATGTACAATTTGTTTCTACCTCTCCTAGATTGTCATTTATTTGACAAACAACAATATATTTTTATTCTAAACTGAAATTGATATTACATTCTAAAGAAGTGAAATACTGTGTGAAGGTTATCCGTAGAAAGATAGAACTTCAGGAAAGTTTGGGTGGACACATCCTGTTTTGGAAAAGAAGGAAGTGAATGGTATAAACATGAGACATTTCTTGACACTAAACAATGCCAGGGAACAGCCTTGGCCACATTTAGCTTTGTACCATAAATGAAACAGCCATGGACCAGGAATCCCATTATGGTGAGCACCAAAGCAGGCACAAGTTTCCAGGGTTCTCATTGCCCAAACCAGAGCAGCTCTTCCTTAAGACTGGATAATCCTGTTCTGATAACTTCAGGTTTAAACATTGTATGTAAAACCTGGAGACCTGTTTCAAGGGGCTTCAGGCAACTAGAGAGTTCAGAATGAGATATTATATTAAGCACTTATTAGGTAGTAATTAATTTGCAGCAATTAATACAATAAGGCAAATAAATAAATAAATATGTTTATGCTTCTGTTGCCATGTGAACTGCATTTTTTACCTTTGTTTTTTAGGATTTTTTCCCCTTTGCCTATACTTTGTTTTCATGCCTTGTCTCCTTCAAAATGCCTTTACACTTAACAAAAAATCCAAATCTAGTAATAGAAATTATCTGACAGGAATACAAATTCCAACTTGGTAACTCCTATTCCAGTTTTGAATTGTGGCAGAAGTAAGAACTCCCCAGATCCTGCTTCCTGTTATTTTTCTATTTTTCTTTTTTCTCCCCAGAATTGAGCCCTGTAGATTTAGCCACCATTAAACAAGCTTAGATGTCTTTCTCACACATAAATTTATATGTAAACTTTCCTTCATTTTTAGGTGAGCACATAACAAACACACACTGCATTGCAGAAAGGAATTGGATATGTACGAGTTATTTTTCCATTAGAAAGCATTTCAGTCACTGTCCAAGACAATAAAAAGTAAATTTGCATTCCATAAAACCTATAAAAGACTGAACAGGTAAAGAAAACATTGCTAAAAAAAACATGTTCATGATTTTCTGTGGACACTTTCAGGGAATGATGATACAAATATGATAAAAATACTGGGTGATACATTCACTACTTTGATACACTTCTTTGAACACTAAGTGATAAATTCACTATGGAAGCATATCTAAGATAAATATTAAAATTATTCATCCTTAATATATTCATCCTAAATATATTGATTCAATAGAATCCTCTTCCAGGACTCTGACTCACCTATAGCTGTGAATCAAAACCTAATAGCTGAAGATGTTTTTGCTTTTACCTGTGCATGTTTCTGCACTGATGGCTGCTGCTTTTCAGAGTGACATCCCTAAAGGGTACTTGCAGAAGACCCTAACCACCACTTTTTCAGCTGCTGTCATAAACAAAGCTGAAGATCATGCCCAGGAGCAGGAGTGGAGCTGACTCCAGCATTGGCCAGGCAGTCCCTGCAACCGGTGAGCATCGGGCAGCATCTGCCATGCACAGTCCAGAGGATCCAAGTGACACCTCAGGGACGGGTGGAGATTGTCCCTGCTGTGGGACAGGGGCTGATGTGGGGTCCTCTACTGTGGGGTGAGTGGGTGAAGCCCCACGAGAAGACCCAAGGGGGAGCTGTCTGGGACCAGCCTAGCTAGAACTTTCAGGACCCAAAATTTTGCTGTTTTTCAGGTGAGAGAAAGCTAAATGCACGTAATAGTTTTGTGAATAGGGCATTTTGGCAGCTATAGTGATGTGTTCATGCTTTTTTTTTCCTTTGAAAGCAAATGGAGGTGAGCAAGGAAGGAGCTAGGTTAAGGTGAATGCTTGTATTATCTCCCTTCTAATAACACTGAAAATGTTTTCACTCAAAATCTGTCCCTTTGAATTGGGGTGACCAAATACTTAAAATTAGTGTTCCCCTTTTCTAGGCGAGCATTCTAAAATCTTTTTTCTGCACACCTTTTCAAAAGAAAGAAAGAAAGAACAGAGAACTCATACTTTTGTTTTCACACACAGACGCTCATGACAGTTCAATTGTTTCAATCCAAGAGGAAAGATGGAAAAGGAAATGAGGAAAGCTCAGGTGGAAAGCTGCAAAATGATTTGTATATCAATAATTAGAAACTGAGCAGAGCAGACAACAGAATGGTCATTTTTCAAATGTCAGACAGAGGAGAGTGTTTCTTCTGCACAAGCAAAAAAAGGTACCTTTATTCTGCTACAGAAAAAAAAAAAAAAAAAAGAAGAAAATTAACTACTCTATGAATAAGTATTACTCAGGAAAATTGTTAGCTGAGGAGGAGATTTGAGGATGAAAATTATGACAGACAGCAGAGGGCTAGAATATTCACAGTTTGAGGCTTCTTAAATTTGCCTAAGCAGCAGAGCTTCAGCTGAAACGTCATTTTCACAGTATGCCCGAGGTTATACTGAAAGAGCAGAAACCTGCACAAAATGCATGAAACAGGAAAGCCCAAGGATGCCAGGAGAAACCAGTATTCAGAAAAAAGCCTGGTTTATGAGAAGACCTTACCCCAGTATTGTTGCACCTGGTTCTCAAGCTTTTGTTAGAGCACAGAAGCAAAGATAATGGAAGAACTAAATATGGCAAGGAACTCCTCTTTTCACCTTTATTCACAACTACTCCATTTAAATTTTAAAATTATGTAATGAGCAACTTAGAAACATAATTATGATTTCCCCAATATTTCTTAAAAAAAATTAAAGATGGTAAAAACCGATATATTGGGGAAAGATAAAAGAGCAGAAAGGAAATGTAGTGAATGGAAGGTCTGATTAACGGCATAGCAGTGAGGGAGAAAGGCAACAGAGAATTTAGGGATGAAAGTTGATTATTCTTACTTTTATTAGTCCATGTTTGGCCACTGATACTTATTTTTAGTGGAAAAAAAGGATGCAAAATACTACAACAGCAGTTTCCTCCATACTATTGAAGAAACATCTGAAGAGGCAGCTCAAACCATCTACAATATACAAGCTGAATGTTGTCTAAAAATTAGTTACAAGTAGAATTCAGCAAAGAATAGTTGATGAAATATATGCATGTTTTAGAAAAAAAATCTCATTCTTTTCTGATGTAAACTTTTATTTTGAATATTTTGAGTTTAGCTATAATTTCTATTGCTCTAGCAGTTTGTCTCAATGACACATATTTTTTCTGGGTATAGAGATAATATTTGAACATAAAGTTGTAATTATTCCATATTAACAGATAAAATTTAGATTATTTCTAGTAGTTTCTATAGAAGAATTTGACTGTGAGAAATAGTGATATTCTGATTTATGATGCAAACTGGATCAAAAGTATATTTTGGAATGTAAATTTTTATTATTGGAAAAAAAAAAAATTCAAGGCCCAAATCTTTTCTGTGCTATTTTTACGTTTTTAGGGTGCTCATGGAAATTTAAAGTAGGTGGATAGGGTTAGGAATAATGTATATTAGAGTAGAAAATTACCAAATAGAAAATAATAACTATTTTGCCTGCTTTTAGACAAAATTAATTAAAATATTTTCAGATATCCAACCAAAAAGCATTCATATTAGTGGTAAATAGTTGCATGAAGCCTAAATCAGTCATCATATATTAGTATGAGTGCAGGCATGAATTTTGAACACAAAATGTGTGAATATTCGTTTGGAAGACAAAGTATCAGCGCTAGTGAGGAAAAGGATGATGCTGTATAAGAAAAATCAAATATATTCAAGAAAGTATAAGTTAAACTTTTATGTGTGCAAAATTTAAAAAATATGGAGTAAATATTTCTAAACAAGCAGAAATTGTATTTATGCATACATTTATAATTATTTTCTTTGATATAGTTGGAGTCATTTGGACTTCTGTGTACTTTAGCAGCAGTAACTTAAATAAATTCAGTTACAACTCTTTCAGACAATAGAAAAAAAAATTCCTGTCTTTTCCTGTGGGTTTAATTAACTCAGCTGATCTCTCCAAAACACTTGTGAATGCATTGTCAAAAATGGGTTTAGAAATTTAGAAATTATAGTTCTCAGTTTTTCTTTCTTTAAGAAAAACTTCTTAATCCTTTGGAATTTTTCTTTATTTAAGAGTTTTCATTTAGACTTATAGCTTTTCTAGTCACTGAAGAAGAGTAATTCTGACTATTAATTTTAAAAGTAGTTTGTATGATTGCTTGAGGTCTAGCCTTGTGCTCTTTCCTTCCTTGCTGCAGGCAAGTTCAATCACTCAGGTAAATGAGCACTGAATAATAATTGCATTTGGTGAAAGCATACTGGGCCAAATGGTTGTAAGCTAATTTCAGTTCTATAGCTCCTCTCTGAATTCCATTTTGAACCTTAACATCAAGCAAAAATTAACGAAAATGCTGAATAATCTGACTGTTTTTTATAGAGTCACCAGTATTTCCATTTCATGTACAACTTTTTCACAGAAGCTTAATTGTTCATAAATGTAAGGCTGTGAAGTTTTTTAATCAATACTTAGTGCAACTACACTGTTCTTAAGTAATTAATAATCCTTTGGGCTGAAGTATTTGTCCTTCATCAAAAAGGACAATTATTTGTGTATTGAATATCCATTGGATTGACTGATATATAAATCTCTTTAATTGATTTATCTGCACATTTTTGAGGAATAATTATTTTCCCATGGTAGGTTAATTGCCACTGTGACAATAATACCAGTATATTTCCTATCCAAAATTATGTTTTTCTTTTCTCTTATGTGTATATCACAATTCCATTATAAAACTGGAGAATTAGTAAAGGGTTGATGAATTATAAAGAGTAAATAACTTTGAATGCTTGGTAGGTTTAAGTCTTTCAGCTTAAAAGTTTAATTAAGGCTGAAATCAATCATAAGCAATTGGTTTATTTTTTATTATGCAGTGAATGACTATGTATGAGTAGCCATGATGATCTAAAGAGGTTGATGAGGTCTTTCCACAATATTATGAGTTTATCAAGGCAAATATTCTGGAATAAGTTTAGGATAAGAAGGGCTGACACTTTCATGTCACTTTCAGTGACAGCATTACAATCAAGCAGGTGCTGCCTGATTTCTCTCACTTGCTTCAGTGAGAGAAATTAACTGACTCAGGTCTGTCACATCCTAATTGTCCTTGGAAAATTTGGAGCAAGTGTATTGAACTTCCTCCTGATGGAAGGTCAGGATGACAAGACACCCTTTCTGTACGATGCTGTATTCAGTGGGGACTTTCAACTACTTTCAAGATGGAAAAGATAATAAAAAAAGATAATAATCTCCAGCAGTTCTGGTCTATTAACCATTCTAGAAGTGCTAATAGAGTAATTGGGTAATCTTGCCAAATATGGATTATTCTACTTTAATCAACGAATTACAGATTTATTTTAAGCAAAAAAAAGCTATATTATTTTTAACTCTTTTGCATGCTTTACCATCTTGAGATAATGGGCAATCTCAGGAGCCAGCTTATTTAAGGAAGTCACTTAAATTTTGATTCAGTTTACACTTGAGAATGATTTTTAAAATTACAAAATGATAATATATATAATAACAGTGCATAATTCTGTATATATAATTTGTATATGTGAAATGGATATGATATAATACTTGTAATGGATATTATCTAATAATTATATTTTAAAATTTAAAGTACCTTGTTTATATACATTATGAATGTTTTGTATTTCAGACACCAACATGAGTTTATGTGTATTTGTTCCTGTATGTGCAGTGTCTACTGTAAGAAAGCTGCACTGAACAATAATTTTAAACTATTCATTTCTTTAAGTAGAGGTCTTATTCCAAAGGAGAATATTAGATGGTGAATCACTGTCTCTACTGCTCATGGAAGTGTTCTATTCTAAATTTTTCTCCTGATACATGCCATAATTTTTGGCTCAAAGTAAAATGCACAGTTTATCTTTGTATTTAAGGAAATGAGTCGCTGATTTCTGCAAATACATTTTGCCTCAGAAAACACAAGCAAAAGGCTCATTAACCTCTTTTCTTCTGCTTCCTCTTAGAAGACAATTGTTCATTAGAAAGAAAATGGAAATACAATGTGATAATGCTTGTAGCAACTCTTACAGATGTATACAATAAACTAATGAAGAAAGAAAGTAGAGCTCTTTATGTCATATTAAGGTTAATATCTGTCATATATTCAGCTATGCAAGAAAATTATGTAACAGAACTTGGGGTCAACAAGCCTGTTAGATTTCAGAATCATTTTAAGATTAAAAAAACTAAGGGCTCTCAAAAAAACGTAAGAATACATTTAGAAAGATGCACTTTTATTTGATGTAATATTACTATAATTACTATCATTACTAATAATATTATCAACAATCATTTCCTAAGTATATATTGATTTAATGAAGATTTTACAAAATGAAATTGTAATAGAAGTCACACTTATTCTGGAAAGGAAGTAGAAAGAATCAACTTAGAAAAATTGTTTTAAATAGATTTTATACTGCATTAATAACTTTAAATATCTGTTTTGCCTTGCTGAAAACACTTGAATGCAAGAATTAATGTAATTTTAGTGCATGTTTTATTATATGTAAATAACAAATTATTTTCTATAATTAGGACTGTAAAATGGTGATTTAGTTAGATCTGGATTTATAGTAATTCTGGGAAGAGACAGGTCATTTCCTTTTGAATGTCTTGCTCACTAAAATAAAACAATGGCCATTTCTAAAAAAAATACTGTTATGTGAGCAGCTGGTGAAGAGTTTGACAACTTTAATTGCTTATCTTAGAGTCAAATTGCTAAAAATAAGGAATGAACTCAAAAAATGTGAGATCTGATTGAAGACTAAAGTGAAAATTTCAACAGTATTAATCAAAATTACACTACATAATAATGAAAAAAAAACTTCCACCACTTCATAGCTTCAAAATTGTGGAAGAGGGGATTGTAAGAGAACAGAAATAGTGCTGCAGGCACTCTCGCCCTGATAAGTTGCAGCTGTGTAAGACAGGTGACCAGCACTGAAGGAGAAGAAGTGTGGAAAACCGATGTGCGTTGACCAATCACAAAAGAGTAAAAGAGCACGCAGGTGTTATGCATGTGAGACACAGGGTATAAAAGGTTGTACTGGGGAATAATAAAGTGCTGATGCTTATCACCATCTTTGGTGTCAGAGGTGTATCCTTCATCACAAAATGTGTGTCTGTATTTAAAAAGCAGTTAACCCCCATTTTCTTTCTTTTATTTTCCAATTAAAATATCCATGCTTTGTTTGCATTCAGGTGTTTCCTTTCAGACATTGCAAAGTCCTGGTTCTAAGTGACAAGGACATCAATTCTCATATCATCCCCACTTAACTTCTGTTGGAAATGAGTATTGTCTTTAAAACTTATCTGTTGAAATATGGAGGTATTTTTCCTTATTAAATACCCAGGGATGTAAATAATTTACTCTATAAATTTGTTAGAAGCCAGTATATTAAATATTTAATGAAAATATAGCTACCAGCGTGTTCTCAAATTTATTAACCTTGTAGCGGCAGAGAGTTGTCAGATATGTATATCAACAAGGAACAGCAGGAAGAGAAAACTAACTTCCTGTAGTTTCTGAAAATATCCAATGCATTACTTAAAAAAAATTTTCTCTTACAAAATTATAAATAATTTATTATTAAAGAAAAAACATTGCTCATAATCTATATTTTTAAACTCTAACACAAGAACAGGTGTATCTTTCATTTCAGATTTGCTAATACTCTTTCCTGTTAGCAAAGCTGCTAATTAAAAGGTTGTATCACTTCATGGTTTTTCACTAAACCTTTAAAACTTTTAGTCACCATACACAGATGTGCCAATATCAATGCCACTGTTCCAGTGTTTGGTATTCCATACAGAAGCTCAGAAACTTCCTCACGTGCTGGTTTTGGCTGAGTTATTTGCCATGCACCAGACCACGTGGTGCCACATTTTGGATTTGTGGCCAAGCCAGTGCTGAGAACACGGCAATGTTTTAGTTATTGCTGAGCAGGGCTTGCAGAGCGTCACCATCACCACAAGTGAGGAGGGAGCACAGCTGGGACAGCTGAGCCCAGCTTGACCACAGGGATATATTCCATGCTGTCTGGTGTCATGCTCAGCACATAAACCGAGGGAAGAGGACGAAAGCAAGGGACATGCAGAGTGATGATGTTTGGCTTCCCACGTCCCAAGTCACCGTTAATTGTGACCGAGCCCTGCTTTCCTGGAGATGACTGAACACCTGCCTGCCCTTGGGAAGTGGTGAATGAATCCCTTCTTTTGTTTTGATAGATCATGAAGCTTTTGCTTTGCCTGTTAAACTGTCTTTATCTCAGTCCACAAGACTTTTACCCTTCTAGTTATCTCCCCACTTAACTGTAGGGAAGTGAGCAAGAGGCTTCACGGGTCAGAGCTGCCCACTGGCATTAAACCACAACAACTCAGAACTAATTGCAACAGGGTTTCTTGAGAATGGAGAAGAAATTAAACTCATTGTTTAAGCAACTACTGCTTGTAGGACTAGCGTCTTTATAGACATAAAATCAAAATACAATGAGAATATGTTTAAAAAACATTAGCTCCAATTTTAGAATTGTTACTCCACTTTTAGAGTTAGCCTGTGTTCTACTGTAACTCATTTATTAAAAAAGTAGAGAAGTAAATAACTTTATTTAAGAAAATGACTTATCTAGAAAGAGAATGATGTTGTGTGGATTGATCTTTCCTTCCATGAGAGTTAGGTTGATTTATACTAGTAAAGATTATCAAAGTATTGGTCATAGTTGTTTATCTAAGCTACCTTCAAGTTTTTTACTTCCATGACTATTGTATAAGATAGAAAAATTTTAGACACCTAGCAACAGGTTTATTCTTAGTGAGGAAAGAATATTTTATAGAATCAAAATAAGTCATAAATACTTCAAAAATTCCATTATTTAATTACCATGCCCACACACCCCAGGAAACTTTGGAAGCAGAAAATCTTCAAATTCATGAAAATAATCAAAGATATATCTTTCATTACCAGATCTTCAGGTACGATGCTACCTAGAAATAATGCACCTCATTTGTCATCCTTGTAATTCCACACACTTATTTTTCAGTATTCATGAAGTTACTAGTTAACTTAATTTCCATTCTTTGCAAGTCACCTTTTGTATATACCTTATGAAATTATTTTCAATGTGCTGAAGGTTGCATGTATTTGTATTTCTCACTGTTCATATGATGATGAGTGTAAGTTTACACTCATTAAAGGCAATGAATTCTCCTGATCTATCCACGCTGATAGTCTTCTCATTGACATTGATTTAGATTCATGATTATTACTCCTCTGCAAAGGAACCATATTTTTATTATAAATTCTTAACCTAATAAAGTATTCACTATATTATGTGCAGCTTTTTCTCACATGTATATTTATGTAATCTCAGCAAGCAGCTAGATTAACCTGGAATTTGAACAATGAGTATTAATCATTCTCTGTCAATTTTCTCTCTCAATTTTTTTCTCCTAATTTCCTCTTCTTAAAGTCTGCGTAACTTCAAGCTGGATAGTTAGAGTTTGCTAAGTCATTGCCTTGGGAAATGCTTTATTTCAATTTAATGGTGCTTTAAAATTTGCCAAGTACCCTTGTTTTGCAAAGTTTCTGAGTAAAATTTGTTGTGCAACCTCCTGAAAACATTGACACATGCTCAGCCTCAGGGTATAAATACCCTAAGCCCCTTTAAAGGAGCTCATCGAATCAGTCCTGGCCTTTACATTTTCTGTCTTTTACTTTAAAAAAAAAGAAAAGAAAGTGTTATCTTACCATTCATAACATCTGCTGATATTGCATCCAGTAGTATATGAGGACTCATCTTGCAGCAATATGTTATCAAAACAGGAATAAGCATTTACCTGTTTGCGTTGAGTTGGAAGGTGTTGAATAAAATTATTTAATATGGATGATGATAATTTTTATTTATTAAAAAAAATAAACAAAACAAAAAAACCCCTTCAAACCCTTGGTAGATTAATCTCATAAGGTTTCTATTTCATTTGGAATACTTGCATAATTTCTGACACATTTCTACTGTTTGTTATGCTATGAATATTTTTATTAATAACATGGATCTGGGAAAGACAATACCAGTGCAGCATGGCTGAGAACAGAATTGCCCAAGTGCCAAAAGGAAGCCTTTCATTTAATGTCAATATTTTGAACAAGCTACTCCATTATTTAATTTTGTGTTTCAAAAGAATGTGTTTGCAGATGGGCTTATTCTGCAGCACACATGGAAGTGCACTGCATTCTGATTGTTTACCAGTTGAACTCCATGCATTCTCAAGGTTATTTTTCACTTTCAGGAAATTTTCTGTTTTTCATGTTCAGCCACCCTTGAACATTCTGACTGCTCTCTAACAGGACTCCTCTACTGAAGATGCCATTTATACCCAACATTTGTCCTCCAGAAAAGTTTAAACCAGCTGCATTGTCATTAAATTCAAATGAAAAGATAAGCAACATGGATTTTAATTGTCTTTGCCCCAGAATATTTTTTTTACTGTGAATATATATTTCACACTCTTAAAATTAATTTGTGTTTCTCATTACTGCTCTACATTTTCTGTTACAGCACTAAGAATCCTGTGACACTTCTAGCTGTCTTGTGGTTACAAAATTCTCTTTGAAAGAGTTAGAGAGGGAAGTTGGGGGTCAAATTAACATTGTAAGTTCAGAAAAGATAACATACTGTTGGTTTTGCAAAGGATGCTATTTGGTAAACAACCTGCCCTCAAAAGTCTCTTTTATGTACTCTATAATATCTATGCTGAGATCTATGAAGAGTGTTCTCTTTCTATTTTTTTTTTCCCTATGCAGAAAAAATTAGAAGGAAAAGAAGCAGAGAAAAAACCTTGAGGTCTTTCACTTCTTCAATTAAAAGTGTGGCAAGGGAGGCATCATTTGGTTAAATCAGCAGATTTTTAAATTACCTGTTATTTTTTCTTCATTGTGTATCCATTTAAACAGATTTGTTTTTAAATTTTACATTTTGTGGTAGCATCTGCAATAAATCCTTTTATATTTAACCCTTCAGGGGAACTAGTAGAAGCAAATGTAGCAGCAGTGGAAGGGTATCTGTCCATCTGGCAGGAATATCACCATCAACAGGCATCATATGGTAGCTATTACATAATCCCTAGAAGAGGGTGAAATAGACCATATTCTGGGCTATAACTATTTCCACTAACATTATTTGATTAGAAGATACAGGCACCTAAATGTAGGCTGGCAAAAAACACCCAGATCACCACACCTCCAGAATCCCCTTAAGTATGGAAACACCTATATTAGTGAACTCAGCTTTTTGTTTTGGGGGGTTTTGGTTGCTTTGGCTTTTGCTGGCGTTTGCTTGTTTGTTTGTTTAAATTTATTTCATTTTATTTTGTTTTAATTTACCTGTACAATATGTAACAATAGCATCTACTGAATGTCAGGGATGTGTACGGATATGTACCATACACAACCAAATCCATAAAGGGTTATTGCCAATAAGATACTTAATTTAAAGACTTAAATTAGACAGATTTTAGTTCATGCTGTTCTTTTCATGAGAAGTTTCCCTTGCCTGACTCCAGCTGTCAACATTCTTAATACTTCATTTTCCTCTGTTTTTCATCCTTTGACTTAATTATAATAATTTAAGCACTGATGTGTCTTGTCATACCCCTTACTTGGTTTCAGATTAACAATGGGTTTTCCAAAACAACTAGTAATTATAAAAGAGTCTATAAAGTAGATGCAGATGTTAAAAATATCTTTAAAAAGTGAACAACTTTTTAGAGCAACAGAATAGGTTTGGTCTGCTCTTTCCCATACTCTTGAAGACAAATGGAGCCACTCACATCACAACATTGTTAAAGAGCTTCTTTCTGCTTACACAGACTAGTAATCAAACGACACTTTAGATGCCCTCTGATCTATTTTTCCCCTCTTTTAAATGTCATTTTGAGAATGACATTTAGGTAAAGATTATAATTGTGACATGAGTAAAAAATAGACTTATTGCCTCAAAATATAAAGCAATACTAAAGTCTCTGAAATGTATGTGATACAAACACAGAATAGCTTGTATTGTTTGGCAATTGTGACACAGGTTTTGAAATTAATTTTGAAAAATTTCAAAGGTATCTGACATTGACTATGCCTAGAAATGTGACACGTGAATATTTCTAGTGTTGTTTGATTACCTAAAACTAAGCAGACATGTCTGTTATTTAAGAATGTTAATAGAACATTTATAGAAGTTTATGTTACCGTGAAATACTTTGATTTCACAGGCATGCTGCAGAAGTCAAAGGCAAATGCACATTTTGTTTTATTCTGATATAAAAAACGGTTTCTTATGCCAACTATGTTGAATTTACAAGAAAGCTCTTTTAAAGTTACACCTAGAAGCTATAAGTCTATTTGATGCCTACATTCTTATTTAGCTGAGGTATTGATTTTTCCCATAGAAATGTTAGTTTTAGTTGCACATGTTGCTCTCACCCAGAATCTTCAAGACATAAAAGCAACAGTGCTGAAGAATACACTGAGATACAGCTCTGTCTTGGCTTATTAATATTTGTTTCACTGAAGGTTAAGCTTTAGTGCACCCAACTGCAGGGCCTTACAGATACAGCCAAGGATTGTACAATTTATCCAGAATTTATATTATTTTGGAAAATACTGATATTTAAAGGTTGTTCTAAATCTCTGCTTGCAACTTAGTATGGGGTCCCCACTCACACAGCATTTTGCAGATTACAATAATGGATATGGAAGTGATTCTGATGATGCCTTCTGAAACAGTTTCATTTGCACCCTTCTCAAGGGTGCTGAAGTGCTGTGGAGGGTTCAGAGAAGGACTACAAAAGTGACTCAAGTAGAATAGTCTGAATAGTTAAAAGGGGATTTGATTACAATTTTAGGCTATCTAGGGGGACAGAACATCTAACAATAGACAAGATTTTAATTGAACAAAGGAATAACTAACTTTTGTTTAGTGAAATTTCAACTAATAAAAGATTAAGTTGGAAGACAGATCAATATTTGATTTCAACAGTGTTGATTAACAGAGAAACAATAAACAAAGTTCTGTGAAAGTCACTCATATTCTAAGTATTGATATCATAAATAGGTTTTGGTTTTTTTTTTTCTGAAGGAGATGTTTTAGCTCCAGCGCAAGTTTTTGGTCATACGAATATAAAAACGGACAGTGACACCTTCTTCCATGGTGAAGAACTACTAGATGACATTCTAACATAATGAAATATATTGGCTAAATAATAAAAATATTTATTTTAGGAACACTGATGTATTAAAATATTTTATTTTTTTATAATCTGTGAATATTGATAATTTAATTAGAAAATATAATAAATCAAAATTAAGCAGTGCTGAAGGATGGTTTACTACCACTAAACTGCTTGCAAATGCACCCAGTGCTGTTGTATTATAAGAATTCAGTTGTGGTAATCAGCTATAAACATTAAAGAGGTAGAAAAATAAATATCAAAATATTTTAATTTCATACCTATATCTATTGAAAAGGATGTGCTAAATGTTTTAATTACTTTTGCCATTTATGGTCACCTTCAAACTATTTCCTTTGTTTAAATTATTAATACTACTTTAAAACATTTCTTTCATTCTACTTGAGATTTTGTTCAAGTCCTTTTTCTTGAAAAATAGCTGTTCATGGTTTATATCAGAGTATAGAACAGACTTTCTAATCTGCCTCGATCCATTCAAATTGTTTTTCACCTGCAGGTCAAGTTATATAACTTTGCCTAGTTGCAACAATTGAATTTCTCCCTCTGCAGCTCATAACTTGGTATTTGAATTCATCATTAGAGAGCTTTAAACAGCCATCTTCATTGACTGAGTATATTACTTGTTTATCTGTTAGATAAAAGACATGTGGTGAAAATATCCAAGAGAGTGAACATTCAGTACTGCTTTGGATTAAGTTATTATGCATTGAAGTCATTATACAGTGACATTTCCTACTTTATCAATGAAGTTTCAAAACATATTAACATGCACATTTATTTTTATGCAATTTCTATTTTCTGTGCATTTGTGTTAGTAAGAGGGAATGCTAGGTAGTGTACCTTGAATTATGACACTGTCTTGGTGCAGGTGTAGATATTGTGTTAGCTTTCAAGTGGAAGTATACTTAATGTTTTATGTCTGATTCCACAGGAAACTGTTACAACAGGCTGTGCAAGGTACATCAGAAAACATCATCAGCAACACATGATCTCCAAGACAACTCTTGGTTATTCTTTCTATTAGGATACAGCTGTTCCCAGACTTGAATTCAGCTATTCCCAAGATTGTGTTAGGTGTTCCAAAGACAAAGGACATAGCCAACCATCCCCTAGAGCCTTGGGCTGTGTCTCTACCTCATGTCCCCATCCAAGGATGGGGCTGCCTTGCAAAGGGCAGAGGAAAGAAGCCAAAGGGGGCACTGGGCTGCAAGGTGGCTCAGGGACAATGCTCACATCCCATGAGTGCAGTGGCCATGACCAGACTGTAAATCACAAGTACTGCCGAGGTGCTTCTGAAGGGCTCCGCAACACTGAGGTACTGGCCACTCCTCCCAGCTTGTCATCAGCAAACTTGCTAAGCGGGATTCGACATGGGAACTGATGGTTTTCATTTAGTATATATTAAAATAAAAAATAAATAGAAGATATTAATTGTATTGATCCAGATGCAATGAATACCAGGTAAAAAATGAATTTTATGTTTTTAAGTGAGGGAGAGGTTGGAGAATGGTCTATTCAGAGTAAGATGAGAAAGTTATACACAAGCAAAATGTATACAAATACTCCCATGGGGGAGCCTGGCAAAAATTTCTTTACTGCATTCACTAGCAGAAAGCAGTGAGCAATTCAATAGATTTAACCTTCCCCAACAGAAAGGGTAGATCCATACATGCTCAGCCTTGGCAACAGACAATTGTTATTGTTTCTCAGCCAAGAGTTCAGAACTTTCATCTGACTGCTGTTACACACTTTGCGGTATTTCCAGTGTAATCCAAAACACATTCTAAAAATTTGCAATTCTTAGAATTTTGTACGTTGTGAGAATGTACAAAATACAAAGTATTTTGCAAAACTTCAGTGCAGCAAATGCCCATGTATAAAGTCTGCTAGCTACTAACTGTGTCAAAAGACTCAAAATCATGTACCAAAATCTATCCACATAGGGAAGAGCTAAGTCTCTACATGAAACAAAAGCTACACAAGAAACATCTGGTATTACCCTAAACTTGTCTAATGTGAACTTTTTTCATTGTTTGGTAATGCATCAGTTTTCTAATTTATGTCACAGGTTTAAGATATTGCACTTGACTGAAAAAAATTTTAGACAATGCTATGACTTTTCTGTGAGATTAAAATATTTTTGATATCACCATTTATAGAGAAGGTATAAATCTGTTGATACAGATAGTGCTCTTACTGTTAAATTTAAAAATCACAAAGACAACACTATGCCTACCATATTTTCTTTTAAATAAACTATTAATTTACATGTCACTCAGCAATCTTTAATTTAGGTTTAGAGCAGCATAGCCACTTTACCTTTCTAAGCAGAGCCTAACTGGTTTTGCACACTAAGCCAAGTTAGCAGCTGGACTTGTTTATTTCCCAGATAAGACCTTTTACCTCAGACACATAAAACAGGGATTTTAGTTAAAATCCACTATGAGTGACTTTTTCCTATGGATTTTTTTTTGCTAGAGGTCTAATAGGGATTCTGCATCACCCTAGGCAATTGGGGAGGAACTGGTTACTTTATCAGAGCTGAAAACAAGTTATATAATAAAAATTACTCACTCTTCTATAGGGACCTTAGAAAGTAATTCAACAGTGTTCTCATTAATATATTTGGAATAATGCATACCCTATAACAGTACAATATTCCTTATGATAATTCCTGGGATTTAGGCAGAAGAGAGAGGTGTAAAGATACGTCTATTTGATTCCAATTAAGTGAGCTTATGATGGCCAAATCATAACAAATTTTGGTGCCAGCAATGCCTTATATATATATATATATATATACATATATATATATATACTCACTTGTATACTGCACAAAGATACAGAAGTAATGATTTTTTCTAATGGCATGAAACCTTTCCAATTACTGTAGGATAAGCATCTATTATGTGACTATCAAAAACTGGACATAGACATAAAAACTGAATCAGCTTCCATGAGTACTATTCAGACCAATAACTTTAAGCATTAAATAAGTGGAATAAGTTTAACACAAAGTATTTGTGATTTTGCAGGTTGTCATCTTGAATAGCATATTATTCAAATCAAACAAACAGAGAAAATTTATAACTTATTTTTTCAAGTAATTGAAATGTTTTACTCATAAATAGAGTCCTATGTACTTTCAGCTATAAAGGGAGCTTCTATATAAAATTGACACCGCATGGGAATTTTTGATGTAAATACATTGTATTGCCTCCAAAATTCTCTGATGGTTTAGATAAGGAATTCTGTCAAACACATGAAGTTAGAAAAAGTTCAACTTATATTTTATTGTTAGGGAACAAGACTATTTTCACACAAAGTAACCTGGATTTCTGCTTCAATCACTTCAACCACAAAAATCACTATATTGTTAAAATCAGTAAAACTCCTTGTATCTTTTACATATCCTGAATCAAACCTCTAGGACTGGATTCAGTGGTCCAAGAAACCAAAGTAGTTTGAGTTTATACTCTTTCAGATTTCTATTTAAGAGGCAGCCATTTTAAGTAATTCAAAGATACAGTAATTTTGCCAGTAGTGTCGCAGCATTTCTTGCCAAGAGAAAAACTTGCAATGTTCAAACCTTTTCTTTACTGCTCTAAGCTTCCCCTATCTCCCGAATCAACAGTAGTGTCTGTGTGAGCTTAATAGTCTGCATCACATTTGACTGGATCCTATTTGACCTTGACCTGTATTTCCCTAGAAGTTTCATAAACCATAGCAAACACTGCTTAATTCTGACCACACTTGAATGAAGCCCACATAGATACAAATCTCTCTTTTGGAAAACAAAAGATAATATTAAATGGTAATTAAGGTCCCTTTGATAAGCTTCCTAGTAGGAAAACCTGAAACTCAGTATATATGTTTCCTTTATGGGATATATTAAAGACAAGTTATAGACCCTAACAATAGGATATCAATACTTGTGATGAAGATTTCTCTTGGTGACCCTTTGAGACCTATACTTGAGTGCTGCTGTAGGTTCTAATATACCAGATCTGACATTGGTGTGAAATTCTTCCAGATTAATGAAGGATGATATGTCTATTTTTACTATCTTTGAATCTGTGGTTTTGAAGATTAGGAGAGATGTACTTTTTTAGTGGGAGTGCTTGATACTGGAGAATTTTGGAGGGAAAAGAGAAAAATCTTATCATTCTAAGTCAAAGATAGGATGAGAGGATAGTGGGACACTTGCAAATTGAAGTTATGAATTAGGGAGGTGAAGGAAGATCTCAGCCTCAGCTGGAACATACATACAAACTCTGGCACCCCAAATCACTGAGTTATATGCCGCCACTTTAAAGTTACCATACATGCAGAAGTTTTTTAATTTTTAAACTCCTCATACCAGTGAGCATATTTGTTTGGTTTTTTTTGGGCAAGCCATTATTTAAGCTTCAGCAGCAAAAAAGGTCCAAACACATTCATTCTTCCTATTTTGGTGATGATATCATCACCATTCATTTGGCTATATTTGTCTGTTTAGTAACCAAAAATTCCTTGATTATCTCCCATTATGTATTGGTCACACCCACAGCTTCCTATATCCGTGTGATCAGTTGGACTGAACATATCTTGGCAGTGCAGAAAGCAGGTCTTCCAATGTGTTGAAGTAATTGAAACAGGGATTATGCCTTTGGTAAGGAAGAGGAGTAGTGCCTGGAGCAGTTATCTTTGCAATGACAGCAGCGAAGTTCAGTGAGAATAAAGGTACATGTTTATCTTCATGACACACAATATGGGCTACTGACTCATCAAGCTGTTTCTCATCTGTCTAGTTAGATTCTCATGCTTTCATTTTTATGCTCCTTGCTATTAAGCACTATGTTCTTATCAGATTAACAGGGTTTTTTTTTTGAAGGTACAAAAACCTACCCAAACTCCCACATGCCTCTCAGATGAGGGAAAAACACACCTATTCAGTCATTGACTGGTACTGTGGTACATGTTTCAAAATGTTAGTCTTTACTATCTTCCAAATTTCTATTTATATGCATGCAGCTTGTTGTAAACCAGAAATTTTTCCAATATGTTGTTGGAGGGGTGTGTGTGTGTACTTATTGATTTATTTATCATTTGAAAGCAAAGTTTGCCTATTTACAAAACATGAGCCATGCCACTTGAAAATACCTCACAGAAAATCCTCACCTTGAGGACAGCCAACTAGTACTTCAGTGAAATTAAAGGCTGTGACTAATGCCAGCAATTATTCTCCTTTATTAATAGCTATAAAGGGCCTATTTGTTTCCATGTTGGTGCTTACCAAATTGATATGTTTTAGTGAGTGCTGAAGTGCAGATTTATTAGTATTTCTCTCAGTATTGGAGCAGGACAGCAGCAGACACAGATCTGCTCAGAGAAAAGTTAAATGGCGTTTTTTTGTGACTACAAATTTATGACACAGAACTGACAACCAAGAGAGGCTGCAATGAGGATTGCTGAGAGTCTGGTCACTGCATTAACAGCATCAGGGTAGAACATCATCAGTACAAGACCATCCTCTAAATGCCTGATTTAGTTGAAACTACTTGAAGATTAAACCTAAGGACCACACATGAAATCTCACAATGTAGATATTTAATGTTTTATGGAGGGCGAGTAATATTTTATAAGCTGAAAAGGAGCTGTGTAAAAGAGAGAGACAAACAGTGGCACTGTATTTAAAACCATGTTTTTTATTTAATTCTAATTAAATATAACAACACCAGGCAATGAATGGAAAATTCTAACTTTCATTTAAAATTCAAGTTTCAGCAGAGACATTAGGAAGGTACTGTACTAATGCCAAACTAATGAAGAAGATGTTAGTACATTCTCTTTTTATTTTTTTTCGCTTGTGCTAAAGCTGAGTACTATTCCAGTCACCTTTTACTTTCAGAAGATTTAATCACCATTACTAACTTTAATTTTGCATTGATTAAAGTGCCTCAAAAGAATTCCGTTAAGGTAGCATGCTTAAGGTTCAGACTCTATATGCAAATAAAACAGATACAGTTAAAAGCCGTGTGATTTGTACTCCTTATTGTAATAGAATGCAGTCTTGGAAGGCCAATCTATCCAGTCACAGATTTCAATCTGACTTGACAGAAAACTTACAAATGCTCCTGGAATAATTTCTCATTTTAAAAGAAAGTAATGCATTTAGCTAAAAGTATGAACTGCAGCGAAATCTATGATTCAGACATCTAAGCATATTTTCAACATGCTTATTTTGTTATGAATATTCATCTGATTTTATATTACAGTGCTGCTTACATGCCTAACTGCAAACACTCTACTATTGCATGAGATACAGCCCTGGCCATGACAAAAGCACATTAACAGTACAGGAAATGCCAAATTATGTCCAGTACACAAAGGTGCAAAGATTACTCTCAGGTCTTCTGGGGGAATCAGAAAAATTCCAGTCAACTCCATGACTGGGGAGTCCTGTATGGTCAACCTTGAACTCATATTCTTGGTTGCTGTCCAATATACTCATGCCCTTCAAACGTAGATATATTTTGGGTATTCACAGTGTGCGATGTACATTTCACTACTTTCTGCCACAGGTTCATGTATTCTTTTGGAAAGTAGAGCTAGGGACTGGTGCAACTTGAAGCCATTTCCTCTTGTCCTTCGCTTGTTACCTTGAAGAAGAGACTGACACTCCCCGCACCACAACACCTTTTTGGGCAGTTGGAGAGAACAATAATGTCCTTCCTGAGCCTCTTTTTCTCCAGGCTGTACACCTCCATTTTCCTCAGCTGTTCCTCATCAGACATGTACTCCAGACCCTTCCCCAAAAGGTCTGCCCTTCTTTGGACTCACTCCAGTCCCTCAATGCCTTTCCTACAGTGAGAGGCCCAAAACTGGACACAGATTTGAGGTGTGGCCTCACCAGTACCGAGTACAGTAATAGAATTCCTGCCCTGGTCCTGCTGCCACACTATTGCCGATCCATTAGCCTTCTTGGCCCCCTGGGCACACCTGGCTCATGTTCAGCTCACTGTTGATCAACATCCCCAGGTGCTTTTCTGCCAGGCACCATTCCAGCTACTCTTCCCCAAATCTGGTGCATTGCCTGGGGTTGTTGTGACCCAACCAGTACTTTACCTTGTTGAAGCTCATGCAATTTGCCTCAGCCATCAATGCAGCCTGTCTAGATTTCTCTACAGAGCCCTCACACTCTCCAGCAGGTCAGCACTCTGCCTGGCTTGGAATGCCCGGTGCTCTTGATACCCTTGTCCAGATCATCGATAGAGATATTAAACAGGACTTTTCCCAACACTGAGCCCTGGGAAACACCACTGGTGACTGGCCACCAGCTGGATGTAATTCCACTCACCATCAGTCTTTGAGCCCAGCCATACAGCCACTGTGGCTTCTCTGACATAAGGACTGACTATAAAAATATGGAAGATTAGGTTCTGTTTAATTTGTTAGTGTCTTTCAAATTATGATAACATCATAATGTGCCAATTAATTTTGCTTTTACAGTACTTTTTTTTTCTTTCAGTCTGCTTTTCATCAAAGGAAAATTGAGGAAAATTAAACCAGAGAGGAAGTGTTGCCAATGTATAGAAGCTACGATTGTTTTGAAAGCATTAGGAAAATACTTGTAAAATAGCACATAAAGGTTATTCTCAGCTTCTGCACAGATCAATGTAGTAAGTCATATTAGGAAAATGGTCACTGGATTAAAGCTTGCACAAATAATTTCGTGGCTAGTTACAACCTGAAAATAAAAATAAAAATAGAAATTGATGCTACAAATGCTGATAAGTGTAGTCAGTCACTGAGATGTCTGTTTTTAATAGACCCAGGTTTGAGCTACAGATCTGTTATTAAGATAAGCAGACATTGTTAATAAAATTGAAACTTACAGTTCTGTCATATAGAAAACGATTCATAAAATAGAAAGATTGATTTTAATCAGCAAATGCATGGAAAAATACAGAATGTTTCATAACACAGAGTTATTTGAATGCTTTACTCCCAGATGGTATTCGTATATTCAGCCTCTCCATTCCTCTCAAGGTGAAAAACAAAAGTAAACAAAGAAGAAAAAACACTTGTTTGCTCTCATTGAAACCATCTTGAGTACTTTAAATAAAATCACTTCAATCCATGAACCCTTCCTCTTACTAAAATTCATTCTGTAACACATGAAATATCAACTATATATAGGAAAACAAAGCTGTTTTCACCATTCTATCCAAAAGAATAAATCATGTCAGCGATGCTGCATTTTCACCACTATTGAAAGTAGATAGGAAAATACTTTAATTTATACATGAGGAAACTTGGAACGGAATGGCTTTGGTGACTCAAAGAAATTTACTAGTAGTTCAGATACTTAAATTGGTACCAAGCATAGAATAGTTTTACTTTGTGTGTGTGAGTGCTCAGTAATTAATATAAAACCAAAATCTGTGCTGAGTCTGAATCCATTTTCTGCTGAAGAAAAGAGCAGGGTGGGGCAGGAGAGAGGGAGAGGGAGAGGGAGAGGGAGAGGGAGAGGGAGAGGGAGAGGGAGAGGGAGAGGGAGAGGGAGAGGGAGAGGGAGAGGGAGAGGGAGAGGGAGAGGGAGAGGGAGTGGGAGAGGGAGAGGGAGAGGGAGAGGGAGAGGAGAGGAGAGGAGAGGAGAGGAGAGGAGAGGAGAGGAGAGGAGAGGAGAGGAGAGGAGAGGAGAGGAGAGGAGAGGAGAGGAGAGGAGAGGAGAGGAGAGGAGAGGAGAGGAGAGGAGAGGAGAGGAGAGGAGAGGAGAGGAGAGGAGTTTGAAACAGTTTTGATTCATTGACTATCAGAATTCTGGTCCATTCAAAGCGTGTTTAAAGATCCTATTGTCAGATCAGAGAAGCCACAGTAACTTCACCCACAGGGTGGTTGGGCACTGGAACAGGCTCCCCAGGGAAGTGGTCACAGAATCAGCCTTTCAGGGCTCAAGAAGCAATTGGACAATGCTCTCAGGCACGTGGTGTGGCTCTTGGAGCTGTCCTGTGCAGCAACAGAGTTGGACTTCAGTGATCCTAGGGGGTTCAGTCTACCTCAGGATATATTCTATTCTATGGTTCTATGATTCTTTGAACTTTGTTTTATTTCTGTTATTAATGTCTTCCTTCTCTGCACACACACTATCATATGTATAAAAGCATTAAGGAAATTCAAATGCCAGGAAAACCCCAGAAATTCTGTAACTGATTAGTGATGGAGAAAGACAATATCTTGGTAATATTGAAATGTCATGACTTGCAGGCACCCACTAATTTTATAAGAGCAGCAGTGAGTCTGTTGTGCTGACTCATACTACTACAGAGTCATGTCAGAACTCAGTAACTCACCACTCTACAAAGAAAGATACCCATCTCCCTGCTATAGGTGCCACATGTGCCACTGTTTTATTCTGAGAGCTGGAGACCTCTGAATATCACCATCTCCTTGCATGAAACCTGAGCAGAAAAGCTGCAGCACCTCACTCAGCCTCATTGTCCTGTCCAATGTGGAGCATTCAGAGCAGATTACTGAAGAAATCCTTCTACTAGGGAACACATGAACCTTTACAAATTGAAATTCTGCAGGTTCATTTCTGTGCATGGCATGACCATGGTGAAGTATAAATTACAATCCTTCCTAGACAAACTAAAACACATAACCAAAATGCAAAGTGAACACAGGGAAATTGTGGTAATTTTACCTGGCAAGCAACTAAACACCATACAGCCATTTGCTCAGTCCTCCACAACAGGATGGATCTGAGAACTGGAAAAAAGGTAAAACTCATAATTTGGGATACAGAAAATTTAATAGGACAAAAAAGGAAGGGAAAGCAATAATAATGCTAAAGCAATATAAAAAGCAGTTGATGCACAAAGCAATTGCTCACCACCCTCTTACTAATGCCCAGCCAGTCAACTTCTCTGAGTTTTATTTTTCAGTATGATGTCATATGATGTGGAATATCCCTTTGTCTAGCTGGGGCCACCTGTCCTGGCTGTGTCGCATCCCAGCTCCTTGTGCCCTCCAGCCTCCTCGCTGGTGAACTGGTGGAGAAGCTGAAAAGCCTTTGATTTAGTGTAAACACTGTTCAGCAGCAACCAAAACATCAGTGTGTTATCAGCATTATTCTCATCTGAAGTCCCAAATACAGCACTGGACCAGCTACCAGGATGAAAATTAGCTCTATCCTGGCCAAAACCAGGACACAATTGTGATGTTTTTTTATTGGAGTGTGGCAGTGATTGGCACCCTATGATCTTTGACCCTCAGCAACCACACAGCAGGAGGGTGCTCTGAGAGACTGAGCAAGGTAGACAAATATTTTCATTTCCTCTCTCTCCAAGACAGATATACCAAAAGTCCACTGGTACCCTTTTTGGTCCTTGAAAGACCTTCTCCTATGATAGTCTATGCCAGGGATTCATGGAACCTCTGTGCTAGTCACAACAGGGTGCTTTTGCCACTCATTCCCCTTCATGTTCATATTGGCCTCCAAAAGAGCTAGTTGTTGGGATCTCCCTGTCATTCCAGAAATACAGATGTGATAGGAAGTAATTATTTACTACAAGGCACTAAAACAAGCTGCCCAAAGAAGCAGAGGGAATTCCTTCCCAAGGAATGTTCAAGGGAAGGCTGGTCTATTGAAAAGTGCCCCTGCCCATGGCAGGGGGGCTGGAACTAGATGATGTTTAAGGTGGCTTTTAACCCAAATCACTACATGATTGTATGATTCTCTTTTATACAGATTTCCTTATCTGCCTTCCTTCCTGTTTTCAGCAGTCCAAGTTGTTTGCACATAGGCAAGAGCAACTTGCATTTGTTTCTAGCAGTTTGTAATCCACAGCACACAAATTGATTTAGTGGGAGAAAAAAAGTTTAAAGTGAATTTGGTTGAGCTCTGAAGCTGTTTTTCATGTGGAGTTCGCTACATGGCCATGTTGCCAGCTCCCAGTCTTGGTAGCCAGCCAGAGAAAGTACATGATCCATTTCTGGGACATGGATACATCTACAGGTAGCATGGATGAATCTAAAGAGGGAGTGCCTGCAATGCCATTCCAGATCATCAGCAGACATACTCTGCATTTCTGTCCCCCTGACCAGAACCTATTGTGAAGAAAAAGGTAAGAAATCCATCTCTTAATCTTCTACTGGAATCACATCTGTTAATGACATTAAATAGACTGTGGCCTTGATACTCTGCTGACTGAGAGATGATTTTTTTGTATTTTTACTTCTGTTTCGAATTTCTGATTGACCAAGTGCTCTGTCAAATGCTTAGATTACTTTATACCTCTTTCACATTTCACTTTTTCAATTAATAAATTATTAGTACTACACAGGTAATTGGGGTATTCAGTATTAATAAATGAAAGAGAAAGCAGCAATGCTTTTCAAATGCCTTTATATTTCATGCCAATGAGGAACAAGGGTTAAGGCATTATTCTCTCTATGACAGGAATACCATTCTGCCTTTTGAGTTTGCAAATAGAAATACCATAAATTTGAAGAATGGCATTGTATTGAAACAGTCTGTGGTCCATAAAGATACCATGTTATCATTAAAAAATATTAAGAAAAATATCATTACTTTCTGTATTACCAGCAGAGTAAGGTATGCATTTTTAGCAAAGTCCACAATAGGTCCTAAAGGCTTTTTTCTGTACAAAAATTGTACAATACATCATAACACTCATAGAAACCTAAGAGATATTTTATCATATTTTACTGAAATATGTCTTTTGCTTTTGTAGCGAGTTAGAACCCTTTATATTGTTATCTCATTATATCATAAAGATTAAAAAGAAGGGATATTTTATGAGATACCATATTTCATTTGGATTCCCTAACCAACATACTCACTGAGATACATAGAATAGTACTTTTTTTCCTTAGTGTTTGGCACACAAAGTATTTTCAAAGTATTTGTTGAGAGGAGAGTAGAATGGAAGTTATTTATCAGTTGGAAATATAGATTGTCTTTCTTATTTTCTAAGAATATAATATGAATAAAATAATTGTAATATTCCTTCAGATTTTACAAGTAGCTCCAGTTTGAAAGACTTGCAAAGTCATCCAAAAGAGGTATGTATTGAATTTTTTATCAATTTCTTGAATAGACAATGTGTGAAATTGAAAAGAAAAAAGAAAACATGAAATAGGTTCTAATAGAGTCTTTGCTTCACAAAATTTCTAATTGCGTCTTGTGCTTTAATTATGGCATATGTCTGGATTTTTGTTTAGCCTTCTGTCTTTGGAAAGCTTCAAGAGTGCTTTAAAACAAACATACTAAATACCCCACTGAGATAATGAGATGAGCCATGGTGATAAACAGATACTTCTGTTTCTTAATCAAAGACTTTAATAGTAAATATTATAAATATATGTTATACATTGCTTTCATAAGTGATGGTAATTGCATGACTGTATGAAGTAAAGTTACATATGTAGATAATGAAGATGCACTGCACTTATGGAGACAACTTTATTGTCCTATGTACATTTATTTGATTTCATTTAAAAAAAAACAGCATTAGTTTTATACACATTTAGAAAGTGGTTGCTCATTTGGAAAGATCTACTTTTGATTGAAACTGCTCAGGCAAAGCCAAAGATTAAATAAGCAAGTAGATGGAAAGCCAGAAATAATAAGCAATAATAAGTTGTGGCTTTTATTGACAATTTATGCTCAGCAGAGCTACATGGATGAGAATCCCTGAGCTCAGATCTTGTGGTCTGCCTCAGAAAGTCTGGCAGCTGTTAGGAATGGATTTGCAATTTTGGCCAAAAATTTCCCTAACAGAACAATTTTCTTCTGATTAACCGCAGCAACATTTAAAATATTTTCAAATGGAAGTTTCAAAACATTTAATTCCAGAAAGTGTCAAAATGTTTTATTTCAATATTTTCACTCTCAAAATTGAATACTGCAGTAGGATTTGGAGCTTTCTCTCTTTCTTTTCCTTTCTTTTCTTTTCTTTTCTTTTCTTTTCTTTTCTTTTCTTTTCTTTTCTTTTCTTTTCTTTCTTTTCTTTTCTTTTCTTTTCTTTTCTTTTCTTTTCTTTTTTTTCTTTTCTTTTCTTTTCTTTTCTTTTCTTTTCTTTTCTTTTCTTTTCTTTTCTTTTCTTTTCTTTTCTTTTCTTTTCTTTTCTTTTCTTTTTTCTTTTCTTTTCTTTTCTTTTCTTTTCTTTTCTTTTCTTTTCTTTTCTTTTCTTTTCTTTCTTTTCTTTTCTTTTCTTTTCTTTTCTTTCTTTTCTTTTCTTTTCTTTTCTTTTCTTTTCTTTTCTTTTCTTTTCTTTTCTTTTCTTTTTTTTCTTTTCTTTTCTTTTCTTTTCTTTTCTTTTCTTTTCTTTTCTTTTCTTTTCTTTTCTTTTCTTTTCTTTTCTTTTCTTTTCTTTTCTTTTCTTTTCTTTTCTTTTCTTTTCTTTTCTTTTCTTTTCTTTTCTTTTCTTTTCTTTTCTTTTCTTCTTTTCTTTTTTTTCCTTTCTGAAAGATTCCAAGATTTTAGCTCTCAGCTAGCATCTCAAAACTAAAGGCTGTAATCTTGGATAGAGTTCCTGAATTTCAACTACACTAGCTGCAAATGAAATTTTGGCTGTTGTTTTACGCTGATAGAGCCAAATAATGGAAATCAACAGAGGGAACTAGTTAAAAAGGCTTAGTACATCTTTGAGTATTTAATAGAAATGGTACTGGAACTGCTGCATATCAGCAGGTAGGACATATTATTAGAATAACAGAATTCTTTTAGAATCTAAGTTTCCATCCTTAAAATATAGTCTTGGAAGCTCAATTAAGCTTCAAAAAATGTTTCAAAATTGATAGCATACTTCTACAATCAAACTAAATAAAAATTGGGGGAGGGAGGGAGAGTGGTGGTGTCATTTTCATAGGGTTAGTGGGTTTTTTTGTTTAATTTCAAGATTTTTAAAAACCAGACTCATGACTTTAAGGGAATGACTCATGATTCCTGAATTACTTGAATCAGATATCATCATAATTTCTAGATAGATAGTTGTCTCAATAATGTTACTGAAGAAAAGGTTGAGGGAAACTTTCTACTTTTCATTTTCTCATATTTCTTACTTGCTTATATACAAACTGTAGAGAATTGGACTGAGAAACCAGGACGGTAGGAATTTATGCATTGATAATTTATGTATGGTTTATGGCTTTGGTTTACATAATTCTTTCTTTATTCAATAATAAATGCATAGTTGCTATAGAAACTGCTACAACATAGGATTTGGATTATTGTGAAGAAGCAGGGCATTTTTATAAACAAATAAACACAGAAGACACATAAATCAAATGCTAATCAGCATCACACATGCTCTTAAGACAATAAAGCTTGAGATTGCCACTCTTTTGGAGGGTGTAGTGGGTTCAGAACACAGACTCCATCTCTGCACTGGCATCCTCAAATATATTATTTGGAAGGGGTACTGAAGTTATTTTACTTCCCAGTCCCACTGACTCTACTTCCAAATAACTGTGTTCAACATTTTGTTTTTAAGCACAGATGGTTCCCAAACAAGCTTTTTTATTCTCTAGGTGGTTACTACAACATAAGGCTTCTTAGGAACCAATATTAAAGTATGACTATCTAAGAAGAAGATACCAAAGCAATTAGCACTGCATTACACCTAAAGGAAAGAAATCTGTGTTAACTGTATGCATAGGACAGAAGGGACAAATGAGGGGTTTTTTTATCTATTACTCTCATTTTCAGTTCCTTTTATATCTTGCTTGTCTATTTTTTCCTCTTTTTGAAAATTCTTGGCTTTTCATTGCAAATTAAAAATAATTGCAGTTCTCCACCAACATGCACACACACCCCCACCTACTTCATAATCTGGTCTATTAAAATCCATCCCTGTTGCTATGTGAATTCTGTACTCTTTTACTTTTCTCTATTTCTTTATGCTGATTGACTTACACATCACAAAATAGAAATTAAAAAATTTATATTTAGAAAAAATCCTGAGACCAGTTTAAATTTATTAAGTCAAGAACAATGGCGGTGCTAAAATTTATTTATTTTTATTTTTCTTACAGTGGTTTGGTTTGGGAGGGACATTTAAAGGTCATCTATTCAAACCTCTCCTGCCATAAGAAATGGCATCAACTGGATAAGGTTTCTCAGAACCCTGTTAAACCTGGCCTTGAATGCTTTCAGAAATGGAGCATCTACCACCTCTTTTAGGTTAACATCATTACCTCTTGTCCTATTGCTAAAGGCTCTACTAAAATATCTGTGCTCTTCTTTCTCATAAGCCCCTTTAAGAATTAAAAAGCCAAAATAAGGTCTCACTGGACCTTCTCCCATCCTGTTTGGGATTGTCCTCATCCAGGTGAAGAACCTTCACTTGGCCTTGTTGAACTTGATGAAGTTTATATAGTACTGAAAATTTCATTTTCAAATGAAAAAAAGAAATTTGAAAAATTAAATATCTATTTTGTCATAGTCAAAACATTTTTTTCTTTGTTATTAAATATTCTACTTCTCAAAATAAAAAAGTCGTTTGTTTCCTGAAAAAATTTCATCAGCAATAATTTTAATATTCTAACAAAAGGAATATTTTGTGGAAAATTTCTGCTTGGGAAAAAAAAATTAGCTCAGCTTTTGCAACATAACTAAGAGAATATCTTATTTACATTTTTCCTGTTATTCATCAAAGTGATTCAGTGTTACCAGGGAACAGCAGAAACCATTCTTCTACAGTAAACAGAAGCTAACACAGTTAATATCGTGAATTTCCTGCATTGAGATAATTTTTGAGCAGGGTTAGCCTGTTCAGATTCTGATGGCACTCTGCGGTTCTTCATTGTTTTACCATCCTGCACAGAAGACTTCAGCTCTGCCCAACCTCCCTGCTTGTCATTTCCCCTCCTGCTGTTAGAATCTGCTAATTAGGCACAGCTTTCCATAACTTTTTTCTGAAATGGTAACTTAAATACCTGGATCACTTTGATGCCCTGGGTTAGGAAAACCCCATGTGCCGATGTGCTGAGGGAGGTAGAAACAAACTTGATGACGTGAGGAAACAGCAGTAACCTCATGGCCTTTAACTAACCCACTGAAACCGTACATGCCCCCTTTGTGCCATGAGAAACATCCTATAAGGAATGGCAGAGTGCAAATCCTCTGAAGAAAGAGTGGATAGAGCATCTATGGGGTTTTTGTCCTTGAATGTTTTGGGATTTTTGCAAGTTCTAATCTCTCTTACATGACAATATTTTTCCTCTTCATTGCCTAATAAAATATACCTTACATTACCTTACATTTTTAGGTATCCAGACACGTAAATTAATGAAGCAGTATCAATATGTAAATTAATTGCTGGTTTATAGAATTTATACCCCTAAACATGGTTACACACTAACTGCACTGCAGTTAAAAGTCTAAATCAAATAAATTACATCAGGTCCTCTAAAACTACCATCTAATTAGTGTCAAATGTTTACTATAATTAAATTCTATATGTCAAATAGAAAAAAAAAAAAAAAAAAGATTACATGAATATGCTTTGCAACCAAATTAAATAGTTAGCATGGGAACAAACACCAAGAGTCTGCAGTAACAAAAAACTTCCAGTAGCTTTTTCTGTGGATAGAAAAGCCTCAGTAAATTTCACAATTACCTACAAGGTATCTAAGGTATCTCTTCAGAAAGGAACAGAGGTGCCCATTTATTATGATTTATTTTTCAGCTGATGCAGTTTTTCTACAGAATGTGAAAAACCGTCCATTCTAAAAGGCAAAATTTGTAACAGTGGCCATTTTCTTAAACTACAGAGGCAGAATAATATCTCTAATTTGTGTTAGACAAGAGAAGAGTGTTTTGGAATATATTTGATGTATGGATTTTCCCTAAAATGTGGTTTTTGTCAGAAAATTACAACTGTTCAAAACTTGTATATCACTGCTTCAGGTTTTTTGGTGACTGCAGTGTAGAGTTCATGCTAAGCTGTCCAGATCTGCCACAAACAGCACTATCATAACCACTTAAAACTCCATATTAATTCCTGTGGCTGCAGTGTGGATGTATCCCTATATCCCAGCACTTTGGCAAAACATGGGGCACAGAACTTCTGCATTCAAAGACGGCAATGCAGACAGAGCTCTCCAATCACATGTAGCTCACATTGTCTATCCATGGCTAGTTTACAGCTTCTCCTAATGCATTTTTAATTTTTTTTTGGTAGGCTGAACACTGTTATATGCATGATGAAAGAAAGAAGATTTTTTTTTGTTTGTTTTTAACTGAAATTCTTTCTCTCCAAGGAATCCCTGTGAGGCATTTACTGTGTTTCTCCTATTCATTTATCTCCAAAGTGGAGATGAAGTTAATGATTGCTTGTGATGGGTTGACCTTGACCAGATGCCTAGTGACCACCAAGCTGCTCTATCACCCCCTTTCTCAACAGAATCATAGAGCTTTCATCAACACTCAAGAAATTTGAATGCTGTTGTAAAACAGGGCTCCCTCAATTTCCCTGGGAACACTAAGGGGAGGAGACAGACTGATCCTTGATTACTTCCCCATAAACCTCTGCATAGGGTTATGGCAATATGTTACTGCATGTCTGAAACCCGGTTTGTGACCCTGATGATGTGTGCAGAGCTAGATAATAACAGGTAATACCATTAACATTTAGAAGAATCAAAATTTACCTTTTTTTTTTTTACCATTTTGCTTGTTTCATGCTCATGCGTATTTGAGTTTTCTTGTACTTGTATGCCAGGATGTGGTAAAAAGGCAACTTTTGACAGGGAGAAAAAAAGTGAAAAATATAATAAATGCTTTGCTTACTTCAGTAATGCCATCACAGCAATGTTTAAAGTATTAAGGCTCACCATAAAGTTGTCATTTACAACGTCATGGATACCAAAGTCCTTTAATGTTCATCTCTTTATCAGTAAAAAATGCATAAGGTCAAAAGGCTGCTGCAAACACACTGATTTTTTTCATTTCATAGTCAAATCATATTAAATAGGAGCATTTTTCCAGAATTATTTGCAAATGAAAGAGGGCTAGGATCATTATGTACGTACAAAGTATGGTATTAAGGGGAAAAAGAAAATCCTGAAAAAAGGCCAACCCTGCTTTGGGATCACTATTACAGTTGTTCCTATGGTAACCAGTTATTTGTGCTGCATGCATCATCATATATATTTCAGGAACTAGAGTGCTAGAAAAAGGGGAGGGGAAAAGAGCATGTATTACACAAAATTATTTCCAAAGACAAACCCATATTGGAATACTTGACCCTTTAATTCAAAGCAATGTATGGTTTCACCCACTTGACACTTGGAAGTGTGGTTCTCAGAAAAAAAAGGCTATGAAAAATTGGCATATACTTACTCATCTGCTTCTCATTTTGTTCTGAATCATATCACTAATTCATTGCTAAATAGCAGTTTCAGACTTGTCTGAGCTGCACACCCAAGGTGCTGAGGGGAGGAAGTGTTTGGTTGTTTCCCAGACCACAAATGTCCACAGGACCTTTAGCACTGGGAAAACACTGACACACATTTGAAGTAACTGGTTTTCACAAAAGGAAGCCCAAATAAGAGATTAAATTACCTTTCAGAAAGTCATCTGGGAGATAAGATCCACCTTCAATAGTGTTCAGCCTTTTGGTATAGGTAAAAATGTTCCTCTCCAAGGTTTCTTTGTTAATGCATTCAGGGCTTTGGTGTGAGGTCTTCAAATGCTAACCCTCCTGGGAAGATGCAGAAAGATTCAACTGTTTTTTAGCACATGGACTGAATAAACTAATCTATCAGCTATTGAAACATCCTTTCTACATCATATCCTGAATCTGTGAAAGAATTTAAACCCGAAATGTATCAAATTTCTGTAGTTAATTGCAAAAAAGTTTTGTTATTTTACAAAGAAACTTTGTTATTTGCACTTCCAAAATTGTGCTACCATGGATAAAATTACCAAATTCCAAAAGTTTTAAGTCCCTACTCCTACTTAAATATACCACAATTCCAATTAAAATCAAAGGAAAATAAGTCTCCCTAAGAGATATTAGACTCTTAAATACTTTTGCACATCTGTTATTCACTTATACAAACCAGGAATTAAGTGGAATTTGGTAGAACTTATTCAAAGCATCCAAGATCAGAATTCAAATTTCTCTTCATGTCTTGAGTTTGCTTCTGTCTGTGCATAAGTACTGAAAAAGTCAATCTGTATTTCCTATATAGGCTAGTGTAAGTTTTAAAATGTGTCATTCTTATGCTGAAGCGTCTCAAGAAGCTCAGCCTGGTAAGTGCTGAAACCGTTGAACACATTCAGGCATCCTATAAAAGGCAGCTGTGGTTGCTAATTTTTTCTAAAAGTGTGTCAAAGTGCCACCATCTATCTTTTATGCAACGTCTCAGAGAATTTGTCTGGAAGTAGGAGTTCAGTTCAATCAAAAACCTATCAGAGATTCAACCCACATATCTTTCAAAAGCACCCTATCATCAATATATACGTTATAGTGAAGTTCTCTGAGCTATGCCACTGCACAAGGACAAATTTGATGTTACAGAGTATACAGAGACAGAGGAAAATGTTATTTTTTCACTGCCTTCTCTGTGAGGAGGAAGTTCTGGACCTTTTTTCTAAAGCTCTGTCTATATCTAAATTATTCAGTCTCTGAGTAAAATGCAGCCCTGTGACCAGCAATTACAGTTACAATTGCCTCCTCAAGGCTGAGTGCCTTTAGTGCTAGACCAAGAAATCATACCTTTTTCTCTCTTTTCTTTCTCAATAAATCTTGAATGGTTTTCAGCACAATGTTATGGGATCATGTTGACAGGGAACACAAGTCCCTCAGCATGCCACCAGGTTAATGCACTACCTAAATTTGCCTAGTGAAGCATTGCCTCAAACTAGGAAATAGATATGTACATCTTGAGAAGTTCTCTGAAGTGTCAAGAACTGAATTCTGTATTTTCTCCCTTGCCTGTGCCTCCCATCAAATGCAATATGACAGGAGGCATGAAATATGAAGCTAGTCATTGGGAGAGGGTCTGCAATTAGAAGGGCAGGCTGAGATGGTGGTAGATAAAAAAGGTGAGAACAGGGAAATTTTAGGGTCCAAGTTATGAAGACTGAGTTCTTTGAAGAAGATGCAAAAATAAGTCTATATTGTGCCATCCATAAGATGGGGCATGGAGTTGAAACTCTTGCTACCTTATAAGTTTTCTCATGAATTGCCAGTGCCATTGGACATAGCTGTAACTCCTACTACATAGGAGTGACTACTTAGCAGAAGTTACTAAGGGTTACATCTGACTGTCCAGAGTTTGTGACTTATGGGCAGGACAATCATTACTGCTCTTCTTGATACAGTTAAAAGGAAAAGAGCTGTTGAAGGTCTTTTGCAGGATCTTTCATCTTCTTCATTTTTGCTGTTCTCTTGTGGAAACTGTGACATCTTCTCTGAGCTGGACTCACATGACTTATCACCAAACAACCTTCAGACTTATCCAGATCCTTGAGCTAAGGAAGAAAATTCACAAAAAAAACCCATATTCTTTCCAATTCAACTGTTAATTTATCATGTAAAAAAATTGTTCTGCAAATCATGACATCTCTAAGTTCCCTGGGCTTTAAACTATGTACAATATGTATTATATTTTCGAATTGCATTGCCTTCATGGTTTCAGTGTACCTCACTCCACATGTTCATTTATACACCTGCATATTTATTCTCTAAAGCATCCTTAATATTCAATCTATTATTCTATATATTGTATATATGAAAGAGTGAGAACAACTGACAATAACTGAAAAATATTTAACATATCTTGTGAAGATAAAATAATCAGGGAATGTGAAAAATATCAATTATTATTAATTTTTAGTAAGGTTCAAAGAACTGTAAAGTCTTAATGGTGGGCTTTATAATCTTTTATACACATTTTCCTTCCATGGATATGCTAAAATTCTTTCTTAAATTCCTCTATAAAAAGATTCAGGTGAAGAAACTAAAGGGGTTATTCTGACACTATTTTCAGTTTCATATGTAGAATTTCTGATTTTTTTCTTATCTCCTTTATGTTTTTTTTAATAGTTTTTGCTATTTAGTTGCTTAAATAAAGTTTAAAGCCTGTATTTCTGCAATAGTTTCTGTTATTTGTAATTTGAAAATATGCAATATCTTTTTAAAAGTAGGCACACTCCCTAGTTTCTGGAAAAACAATAATAAAAAAATCACATAGTAGTTTATAGCTAAAGATTGAGATGAGACGTTGAAGAAAAACCTGAATATTTTGCAAAGTTTCTTCTGATGTTTATGGAGCTGGAACACATTAGAAAGATTTTGGCCCTCTTACAATAGATGATTGTATGGGGTTTCTTTTGGAAAAGGCAAGTAACATCTCTGAAACAGGGCACACATTTGAACACAAATTGGACATTTTTTGTGTTTAAATGAGATTATCTATTCAACTATAGCTTTGTGCAGCCATGTAAGCCTTTTAGAATGTTATAAAACTGAATATTTTGAATGCTGGTGTGCAGAAACACCACGAATGTGACAGTTCTGTAGTTTCTGCTCTTTACAGACATCACGTATACTCCATTCCTGAAGAGGGTTCCCTCTCACTGGTACAAATGCTTGCTTTTTTTCCAGATTTTCAAGTTAAACATTCAAAGAAGTTCAAATCCACTACACTTTAAAGACATCCTTGACCCTGCAGTTTCTTTTCTCTCTCCAGAGGGAAATAGGTTATCACTCCTATGTTAGTATGGGCTGAATATGCAGCTGATTTCAAAATCAAGCACTTTGAATCAAAACTTGTGCATATTTGGTCACTTCTAAAGCCCCGCATGTTACCCATAAGAGTGACTGTGAGTATAAGGATCTTTGTATGCTGGGGTTTTTTTAATAAATAGGAAGATAATAACATATAATGATGTCAACCATTCTGCAGTAAAAAGAAAAAAGAGTAAGTTTTAGGATGGTGTGCTGTTCTAGACTGACACTTACTTGAAAAAAAAAGTTTTATTGATACACAAGTAGAAAATACTTTTCATCTTCAAAAATACTTACATTTTCTGTGCCAGTCTAGCCAAACTGAAATGTTTTACTTTGGCAGTTTTAATGAATAGTGCAGCTACATAAACCAAGAAAAATCATCTATTTAAGCTATGACAATTAATGTTCTGTAAAAAAAAAAAAAAAAAAAAAACCCCAAAACAAAAAAAAACCCACTCCATTTGCAACAGAGTAAAATCAATTTGCAATTGTAAAGCAATTTGTTTCAAATCACATTTTAATAACTCAAAATCTAGGTGATTTAAAATATACAAGATTCATTTTTACATCTTTCTATACAAGAGTACTATAGAATATCTAGGACCATGCTAGAGTTGACCCTGAAGCAGTGAAACTGTGTGAGGTGAATCTCAGGAAGAAACTGTATTATACTTTATGGTTGAAACATTTTTGTTTGTTGTCTTGACATAAACACTATTTTAGCTTATTGCTTAAGTAAGCTTTAAAAATGTCCTGTTGTGCTTTGATGCTTATCACTTTTTAAGCTAATTTTGCAAACTTCTTTTTCTCACTACCATCTTGCAATTTACAGTTCACCCTCCAGCTCAAGCTGCTACTTTGTTTACACCTCATCAAATTTCCTTTAATTCTCCTCATCTCCTTCTCTGCTGATAAAGTCATCTCTCTTTTCCCCCACTGACTTGAAAACAGCTCAGTGGAAAGCAGTACATCTCTTGCAAAAGTTAATCATGATTTTGTAGTTTGATGTTTGGCATCATGGCAAATAAAAGAAGTTCCAGCAGAGCTTCATCTAATCTTGTTTCCTCTTTAGAAAGCGATTTGCCTTGCACATTGACGTTGTCAGAAGTCTGCTCTCCTTATAGTGCTATGGAAGAGCAGGATTTTCATTGCAGCTATTTTATGAAAATAAAATTTTCATTTATTTCAGCTCACAGAGATCAAACCTTAATTACTCAGTAACATTTGTGGGCCTGTGAAAGAGAGTACAATAGTTCTGTCAACTGAAAGGCTAACCTAGCTCTGCTGTAGGTAATAGAAATAATACAGATGAGATCAAAGTGAAGTGACTCAGTCTATGAATATATTTTAAAGTCTGAACAGCAATACAGAGAGCTTTTGTAACGCTCAGTGGATTTAACTTTGAAGTTGTTTCTCCTGCTTATATGGGGTAGCCCTGTTAATATCACATGAAATCCCTGACTCCTTTCAAGTGGGGTGAGTAGCAATGCGAACTCTGAAGGGTGACACATTTTCTGATGGTGTGCTCTTTTTGGATCCTGCCACTCCCCTCTGGAGGTGGTCTCACCTTCGAGCAGCATGAGCCTTCCCTGAGGGAAAGATGAGCAAAAGCTGGACCTGAAAGCTTTGAGAGGGCTCAGATGGAACAGGCAGAGGCAGAGGGGTTTGAACATGCAAGCTGCTGCTAGCACTGCACCTGGAACCAAATATGTAGGGAAGACTTGGGAGAGCAGGGAGACCTTCCAACAACCTCAACCAGGTTTCTGGGCAACTTCTTCCTTCCTAAAACTTAGAACACACTCTATGGAATTAGCATTACTTTTGCAGAGTTAGCATTACTTTTGCAGCTTGTCTATTAATATTTTGTTATTATTTCTCCTGGTCATAAAAAATCATTTAAAAACCCTATTTTATCTGTATAAATAGAAACATTTTTAACCTTAAAGCTTTGATGACAACTTTGCTGCCCTCAGTATAAGAAGTTGTTTACCAGCATTGACCTCAAACGTCATAGTAACTTGAGAGTCCCATCACACAGTGAATAAAATTAATATAAATCAACTAGAATAAAATTAATTTTTACCCATGTTGAAAGGACTGTTTTACTTATTCCTACTCATCTTTAATTCAGTTCTACTTATCACAGAGGCAAAATTTGCTAGATCTTTGCTCTCTGAGTTAGGCTATATAACAAATGATTGGCTTAGTCATATGAATCATCTGCAAAGTTCAAGATATTTTTTGTAGCAATTTACTAGATTTAAAAATATTGCTGTTTTGTGCCTCTAACTCTAGGGGAAAAAAAATGCATAAAAAACCCCCACAACAACAAAACTGTAAGTTGTGAATGTTAGTTCTGTTTTCTGAAAAGAAGTGGAACAAGATTGACAACATTTTTCCCCTTATCTTTAAGCCAATCTATAAGTGAATTATGACATGAAATCCCAATATACAGTTGGACCCTAATATCAAACACATATCAGGGCACTGCAAACTGAAACATAGAGTTTCAACAGTTCATATTTGGATCTGTGCTTTACTTCCAATGACATCACTAAAAATAAGAAAATCCAAAGATAAATATAACCAGAGACAAGGAATAAGCAACAATGTCTGGCAAGATTGAGGATAAGATTAGGCAGTTACATGGATAATCACAAAATCACGAAATCACAGAATACACTGAGTTGGAAAGGACCCACAAGGATCACTGAATCCAGCTTCTGGCTCTGCACAGAACCATCCCCAAGAGCCACAGCAGTGTTATGAGCATTAGGGATATGTGGAAGATAAAGGTTTTTTTGTGAGGAAATGAGGAAATGAGGTTTTGATTCTCTCCTGCACCAGTTGGCCTGACAAACTGCAATCCTAATGTGATAGATGCAGATATTTTTAAGTGTTTGTATTCATATCATCTTTTACACTTTAGTGTTCCTCAATTATAGTTTATGTCACTTTTTTTAATATATGAATTATTAAGTCATATAGTCTGAGGAATTGAGTCACTGTTTGGGAAAACCACTCCTCCCTTCATCCTTCCCTAATTTGTCTCAGTTTTTAAAATCTTTTATTTAATAGCCTCACTAAACTGCTAGGTCTATAACAGAAAAAAGAAAACAGCTTCAAATCCCCTCTGAGATTTTTCATCTGAAAGTCTTCCAATATGCTAGTTAAAAAATTTGCTCCTTGTACTAATATGTGTATAGAAATGCATGCTCATGCAGGCTTAAAGCACAGTTCTAAGCTCTGCTTAGCAATAAGCACTGAATTTTTCTTAATTCTGATGCACTTAACAGAACTTATTCTTTGGTGCTTTTACATGTCTTGCTAGTTTTAAGTAATTTTGCTCCCTACTCTTTCCAAATTTATCCCTATAAATTTATTCTATTCTTTTGCAAAATTATTCCTAGACTTGTACCAGTTTCCAGCATCCTGGAGTTCCTTTCTGCTGCAGGAGTCTCACTCAGTCTTTTTTTCTTTCTCTGACACCAGGCTAGTTCAGTGTTGCATTCTGAAGAGTCTGTTTTAGATTTTAATTATACTGCAATATCTTAGATTGCATTCCATACCTGAATTTACCAAAGTCTATTTATTGGAAGCCTCGTTTTCTCTCAATGCTTTTCTCACACTTTTTCTGTTCTTGGAAGGCTGTTCTCTGGTCTTTTGTGATAACATGCACTGAAAATACCATCTACATTCAAGTCTCAACCAGCTCTTTCCTATTAGTTTACTTCAGATCTAAAGATAGCTGCTCCACTAGTTTTCCTTCTCCAAAACAAAACATTGTTTTCAGATTAACTAGAACAATCCTTCCTCCTGCTCCATGTTTTTTTTTAAGTATTTGCTATGGTAAAACAGTTAAAACCATGAAAACCATAACAGAATATGAATATGAACAATTCTAAGTCAAAAGCCGTTTTCCTGTAATGTAGAGAATCTGTTACAGTACATAAACACAATTTTAAAATCCCAGCACCTCACTCTTATTACAGCTAACATTCATAGTTTATTTTTCTTGGGGAATACAAATGTCTTTTGCATTCCATGTTGTTTTATCAGCCTGTTAGTTTTGCAAGCAGGTGTTCAAGGTACAGTATAATAATTTACAGCATGGTGATGTATGTAGAGTGGTATAATTTGCCTTCATTTATCACTTAATTTTATTTCTGAGTGATATATTCAAAATACATTAAATACCATGTAAGTTGAAAAGGGGTAGAATGACTATGTCAAGTAAAACCCCCAAAGTCCTGTCATGATGATGTGCATGTTTGGTCTCCCAAAAAACCAAAATAGAGTGAATACTGCTGAAGTCAAATGAAATAAAGCTTGCCAGTAATCAGGAGAACAGCAGAGATGTCTTGCCTGTTTCTGGTACAATAAAATAGAGTGAGAAAAGATGATATGCACCTGACATATCACATCTTGAAGTAAAAATAACTGTGCTTTGAAACATAGAATGCATCCTTTACTGCTACTGTATAAGATGTCCTGACCTTTTCTTGGTAGTAAAATATTTTTCCTTTTTTTTATTCCCAAATTTGCTGTAGAGCTTGTCCAAAGAGCTCATCTAAGTGAGAATGATATTCCTGAAATGCTTCAATTGATGAGAGGATCTTGCCCTTTGCTCTACAGCTATTCCTTCACAGTTATTGAGATACTCATCCCCACTCTGTAAAACAGTTCTATTTTCTTAGATCAAAACCATCAATTTCTCTTATTCAGAACACTGATTTGCCTCAAGAAACACTGAGAGAAAAATTGGCTTCTACTGTAATGTTACTTGGTTCAGAAAGAAACAAATGTGCAAAATGCTCTCTAAGTAAACAATTATATAGACCTGAATTTTTTTAATTTTTTTTTTTTTTGTCATACATATTAATTCATAATGACCAGGTAGAGACTAAAGCAATACAGAAATTAAGAAAGAAAAGTACTGTTGCTAACATGTGAAGAACGTTAACAGCATGTATAGAATGGTTATATAGCTTTCCACTGAGTAAATGAAAATGTTCCTCATAAACATTTTGATGCAATCATTTGGCTCTATATTCTACCAGTTTCATATTGCAATAACAATCCCAAATGAAGATCAGAATTTGGGTATATTTAAATGATTTATTATTTTCTTTGGTGGAAATTATGTTACAGAAAACACATTTGCAACCAGCATTTTTCAGCATCCTGATTGTTTCCTGCTAAATTGATTACCTGATAAAATTTGACAGATATTTCGAATTTATTTCTGCTGACAGATCATTACAGAAGGAAATTCTGAGCTCTCTCTCCCTACCTATGATCCTATGATTGTTATGTAATTGTAAATGGCCTTTCAATTAGTGCTTATATTGTTGTCAGGACTCTGAGTGCCATTGCTTGTTTTGTACATTGTAAAACATCTGTGAGAGGAAACTTATAATGATAATTTAGAATTTATTGTAGGCAATTCTACTGTGGGCCGTGAAATGTCTTTCTTTTGGACAGATGAATCTTTATGGAGAAATTTTATATGTGCAACTCTTATTTTTTAATTTTCATTCATAGGTTTTAGGAGAAAATAGAATAGATAAAACCCTAGTTATTCTGTTTTTTTTCTACAACACAAAATATCACTGCTCATGCCTTCCAGCACACCAATATAAATACCTGTTTCAAATCATGGCCTATGCATACTAAGATATTGAAGTTCTTGGTCTTCTCAAAGGAAATTTGGTCTTTGCAATAAATCAGAAACATCCACACAAATACAGCTATTAAGGGGTCTATGATAAGGTTAAAAAAATAGTGCTGGGAAACTATACAAAGACCTCCTACAAAATAATACATTATATTACTAAAGAGAGAAGAGAAGAGAAGAGAAGAGAAGAGAAGAGAAGAGAAGAGAAGAGAAGAGAAGAGAAGAGAAGAGAAGAGAAGAGAAGAGAAGAGAAGAGAAGAGAAGAGAAGAGAAGAGAAGAGAAGAGGGAAAAGAAGGACCTGCAGGTGTTAAGCATATTTCTCAATTTGCTTTCTTTTTCTTGATAAAATATTTAGAGAGCTACAGCAGAATTAGTGGGCAGTCTCCTAATATGAAGTAGACAGGTATTTTAACTGGAGATAATACCAATCACTGATATAGTTGGACCTGCTATATGCACAAATATAAGTTTTATAGGCTTCAATATGAAAGATTTGTGAATTATCATACTACAAATTCTAGTTTGTATTACATGAGGAGCATATGTCTCTTTTTATTTCTTCTTTTTTTTTTTCCCATCTGGCAGCTTATTCAAGACATCTGTCTTGCCCAGAAAAGCTGCTCACAGTCTCTCATTGAATGATTATTACCATGAGGCCAACAAAATGCAGTCTATCTCTCATTTTTCTTCTGGAACAGTGATTTCGAAAAAAAGCCAAGCCCCTACAGGTGACAGATACTTATGATAAAATGTGAGGAAAAGAAAGGAAAAGAGAAAGAGGCAGAACACAGAGAAAAGGTCTTAATAAAAGGGCTCTGCTTTGTAGTGTCTCAATGCTTGCCTGCGCCCTCAGCCAATATGAAGAATTTAGTGATGGAATCACAAGCTGAGATAGGCACAGAGAGTATCCAGTTCATCCAATTCCTAAATAGCGGGGGGTTTGTGTGTGGTTCTTTTTAATTTCTTTCTCTTTCTGGTTTGTTGTCTTTTGGTTTTTGTTTTTTTTCTAATCTATATCTACAGCTACTCAAAAGAAGGGGGAAGAGATTTTGGAACCACACTGTTCAGAGATACATAATGAAAGGAGAAGAAGCAATGGACATAAGCGGAAAGTTGAAATTATGCCCTGGCATAGAGAATATTTTTCATTCTGTAGGATGTCAAATGATGGAAGCAGCTCAGAGATTCCGTGTAGGTTCCACCCTGAAGATATTCAAAACTCAGCTGGACACTGCCCTCTGAGTGCCCCAAAGTAGGCTGGTCCTGACATGTGATCCTGTGACTACATATATTGAGTGGTTTGAAACCAGCATTTCCAGGGTTGAGAACTTGTTTACGAAATCTGGCTTCTAGGATTTTTCTTCTTCATGTCCAGAAAAAGATTAAGATAGGTGCTTTTTTGGGCTTTTTTTTTTCACAAATACATTTTCTGAAATCAGTGGTGGCTCAACATAAGTACCTCACATCCCACTATAATGCCAGATAACTTCACTTTTACCTTTGTAATTTTGGATCTCCATGGTGTACAGGAAGGGAGATGTCAGAGTTTAACAATCTTCTCACCCACCTTGTTCCAGTACTATTTCCAACACATTGAGGACCATCATATATCTAGTGGTTAGATTTCTGGCTCAAAGGGGAATATCTTAAAAATTTGCAATGCTGCCACCTTCAAATGAAAAGTCATACACATATGCCAGACACTCTTGGATAACATTACCTTATAGGCCCACCACTAATACTTTTTAGTATGGTTTACACAACTTTTTGGATTTCTAATAGGATTAGCATTTAATTTTGGTCATTTACAATTATATTTCATACGAGGGTACTTTTCATACAGCGGTTTCATATGGGTACTTTGGTATCTGTTTAGTATTCAGAAAGCTACATTCACTTGGTGGAATATTAACTTGAAAGTGATGACTGGATCTCTTTTTTCCAGTCTGTACATTATATTGACAATTCAGTTTACCTTTCACCTTCTTTCTTGTATTAATCTCAAGAGTTTTGTTTTCTTTTGAGTGAGCAAACTTCATTAAGCTTTATCCTAAAGTGGTCATACAAGTTATAAACCCAAGAATTTAGTCTCAGATTTATAAAGTTTTGCCAACTTCTTTGTTAAGGATAAAAAATACACTGTTAATATATTTTTTAACCATAGGTGAATTAATGCCACATCAGACTTTTTTCTTTTGGATAGAGTAGAAAACACAAGGATGTTAAATGACTTTTTTCAAATTATTTCAAGTATTGATAGCACAATTCTATAACCTATATTTTTTACTATAAATAATCAACCATTCATGACTGAGCACAAGAGAAAGGGAAAGAACTGTCAGTTCAGTGGGAAGTACAGACCTTGTCTAGTCTCTAGAACTTCAACATAATAAATATTGGCAAATGGATTAAAACCCATAATTTTTTTCTTTAATGCTGGCCTTTAAAGCTGGACTGGTTTCAAGGATGTCAAAGAATTTTGATTTACACATGTCTGAGTTGGCTTTCAGAGCAGACTGATAGAGGTGCTGGTGAGTCACATTCTCAGGATCCCCCACAGAAGGTGCAGACTGTTCCCCAGGCTCCAAAGTGTCTAACAGCACACGCTGCACACAGTTATTTCTCCCACTTTTCAGCTCCTCAGCCTGTACCACGGGCCCAGGTACAGGCATAATCTCAATTATCAGCCACATAAGTCTCAGCTGGCCATGTGTGTTTTCTTGGATATGTAACATTCTGCATCGTCATTAACAGGTGGTTTCCTGTGCTGATTTTGAGTCTGAGTATTTTTCATACCAATATATATTTTTTATGTATTATGGCTACAGCAACATCAGGGTGTTTTAAATTCTTCTTCTTCTCCTAAGGTGAGGAGTGAAAACGTTCATGGTCTCTCTGAGCTTTTTTTTATCTTGAAAAAGATAGTAGACACAATTAACATGTCTAATACTCAGTTTCCCAATGGGAGTCTGGTGTCTCAATGTAATTAAAAAAGCCAGTGATCAAAAGCTAGAAAATATTTTTTGAGAGACTATAAAGTGGTGTATGTCTTCTCTACAGTTTTGAGTTTTCTTAAATTTAAGCTTATTTTCTTTGCTGTTTATCAATTGTAGGGGTGGCAATAGTAGCAATAGCACTAGTATTGGTATAACAGAATGTTCTAAAATAGTAATTTTAATGAAAAATAACAAACAAGATGGGGTATATAATTAGGAACATAATTGAATTTCTGTCCTTTCTGATTATACCTAGAAAGTAGAACCTAAAGCAATCTACCCTTCAAATTCTTTAGAATTAGGTACTTGAAAAAAAGGGAGTTCTGTGCTTTTGGGTGTCACTCAAAGTAGGAGACAGTGACTTCTCATTAGCCATGAGAACAGCCTCAATGGACTCTTAAAAGAACAGTACACACCTTCTTTTTACACATCTACACTACACATCATTTCACACATCTACTTTTGATTTGCAAAGTAGATAAACGTTCACAACCGTTAACTCGTCTTAGGAATAAAATTTTGTCCTCAGTAGAGGGCAACACTGACTTTAATTTCAGCAAGACAGAATTTCTTTTTTACATAATTTATTATGGTAATTTGTTTTATCATATTAAGTAGAATAAAATGAACACATTTTTAATGACAGATTTCAGTGGTTTTATTACTTCCTTAACTATAAATTAAAATATTTCTTTCTACTTTTCTTCTTACTCAAGTTCAAGTCCATTAACCTTACTGAATTTACTGGATCTTACTGACTTTTAACAAAGTGAAATACAGCATCACTGAATTTTTTCTGGTGTCCCTCAGGTGCTGCATAATTTCCTGATGCTTTTTTTATTTAGTGTCTAAATATGAAAACTAAATGGCAGATTTTTAAACAGATTTTTAAACATTGACGATTCAATATAATTGAGTTAGTAATGCTTCAAGAAGCCTTTCATATTCAGCTCAACCAATTTATTGATCAAGACACTAATTAACCAGTAGATAAATGTGTGACTTTGCTCCTCTGCTCTCCTTTCCCCTACCATATGACAGCAAAAATACAGTAAGTCCATAATGTGCAATTAGCTACTCAAGTTTATACCCTCTCTGAAGCCTACAGTTCACTAATTTCCACAGATTTGCATAATTCCCCCCTGCTTAATCTTTGACAACAGAAATACCAGCGACTAAAATATCAATCACATAGGTCTTTTCTGGTAACTGCTTTGCTGGGTGGTACTTTAAAAGAAGAATATGGGAAATGCCAGGATGTACAAATCAGCCTCATTTGCTATAAAAGGCATTTCTAGATACACAGGCTAAGGAGTTCCCCAAAGAATCAGCTAGGCTAGAGGTCATAAGTTTCGCTAGTGCTAAGCCTGAATAGCAGATTATTATGGGAATTTGTTTCATTGATTAATATCGGTATACATGCTCTTATTGTATAACACATGCAAAGTAAAATCAGTATCTAAATAAAAGCATAAGACTGCTATTCAAAGATTCCACTGAGAATCAGTGAGGCATAACTTACAGGTCCAAAATTTTAACTTTCAAAATTTCTAAGATATTTTCAGTGGAAGTCAAACAAAGCCAACTCTGGGGGAAAACCTTATTATGTACTCCCAGGCTGTTAGTCCCATATTTTGATAGCCAAGGTACTTTCCTTCACTAAAATTATGCTTAGAGAGTACAGAGTCACATATAAAACTATCTAAGAATGAAAGATAAAACCTTTACACAATCAAATAAAAAAATTGCTAATGTAGACAAGGAAATCTTCAGATATATCAAGCAACCAAACCAAGCAAAAGTCTATCAAACATCCTAAACACAGGAAAGTAAAACTATGTCTGTTTCCTTTTTCTGCTCCAGACTGTTATTTTTTTTTTTCAATTTACATACTCTCCTGTGTTTTTCCATATGGACTGTATAGCCAAATTAAAAACTTGAAATCAGTGCGTATTATTAAGTAGTTTTTCTTAACATGTTTGACCTGAAATGCTGATGGCATGGTTGTTTTCAAACGACTCAGTAGCACACTCCTTAATTTTCTTTTTTGAAGTGGAGCACATTTTTTAAAACTGGTATGAACATTTATCTTTTCCCTATTCTCCACTAACTGCAGCACGTTCTGATTTTAATACATAAGTTATAATCTTCTGCTTCCATCTCGCACCAGAGAAGCTGAGTCAGCAGACCCAAGGTGTGCTGGTGGGTTGCAGTCCTGGTTGAATGCCTAATGTGCTCTTTCATTATGCTGATAAGGTGATGAAGTATAAAGCTTGTACTGTGTAATTTCCCCATATGTTTCTAGGATCAACAGCTTAAGAAAAGCAATCCAACAGTTCTCTCTTTTGTAAGGTAACATAAGGAAGGTCATTCATGACACTTTCTGACATACACTTTGCAAAAATGCCTGAAACTATTCCAAAGAAAGCCAAGCATAAATCCAAAAATCCAGTGGCAAACTAATAATTATAATTAAAAGAGCTAAATAAGGTATTAATTGAATTAGAATAAAACTATAAAATTAAAAAAAAAAAAAACTCAAAATAATTTTTACTCTGGGAGACATTTTAGGAATATTTTAGGAACGTAAACCAGTTATATAATAGTTACAGTTTAGAAAAATCAAATCCAGAAGTAAGTGCAACTTTTGGTTTGAACAATAAACATTCAAGGACTTACAATCGAAAATCTCAGGAATATTATCAGTATAACAATAGGAAAATTTAAGGGTTTAATTTCAAAATGTATATTTCTATCAAATAATCTAGTTCACATATTATGTATTGCAGTCAACTTAAAATGTGGCCCCAAAATGGCCATTCATCCTTTCTTTGATCCAAACTGGCCTTTAAAACACCAACGTTTGACATGAATGCACAAAAGAAAAACAATATTCATTCTCATTTTTTGATTAATCTTCATCTATTTTTGAAAAGCTGGTAGAATCTTCTACCAGCCTTTCAAAGACAGAATGAATTGTAGATTATTTCAAATATTTCCCTGAAATGTGTGAGGATTATAGCTGCATAAAAATCTTCATGCAAGTAACTTCTTCCTGAGAGTTTAGCTCTAAAACAGTGATGGTGTTATTTCTTATTTTATGATTAAATTAAGATGAATTACATAACATACAAAGAAGTAATTGAACTTTGAAGGACCTGAATTTTGTGTTCAGAATCAGACTAAAATCAAATGAACCAAAAAAGAATTTGAATGCTAAAGAATAATTTATATGGAATTAGATACTTATCTGGACGGTGATGATAGTTTCAAGCTAATAAAAGGTTTTGTCTTCCGTTCAATCCCTGTCTAATGAAAATGCAAAAATAATTCCTGAAGTACTGGAGAAACATCCTCAGCTGCTCAACAACATTAATTACTATGAATCATTCGGAAGTAGCTTAGTTTAGCAATCACTTCTTTATGCTAAAAAAAACTTTTTAGAACAATGGACAACTATTGTTTGATGAACACTGTAGCAGTTGTTAATCAAATCCCAGGGTCTAGAAAATCTTACTTTCTTTTATTGTGTTTGCATTGAAAATATCTCCTGTTACTGGATAAAATGCTGGAAAATGCATGGATTGCAGGATGCCCTTGTTAATATAGCATTAATATTTGAATTTTCTTAGGGTCCTAATTAAAAAATAAATAATAATGAAAAAATAAGAAATAGCAGGTGAATACTTCATATATTAAAAATATTCATCCAATCACATTTTAAAATTTCAAAGGAAGATAGAATTTAAAAGAAAGAGTTAATCCCTTTGTAAGATACATAGGATCATAGAATGATTTGTGTTGTAAAGGATCATAAAGATCATCTAATTCCAACTTCCCACTAGACCACATTAAAAAGAGCCCTGTGCAGCCTGGCCTCAAACATCTTCAAGATGGGGATCTCATGACCTCTCTGGGAAAACTATTCCACTACCTCACCACCCTCACAATAAAGAATTTCTTTCTAATACCTAGTCAAAATGTAACCTCTTTCAGCTTAATATCATCCCCCCTTGTCCTATCCCAACATGTCCTTTTGAAAAATCCTTCTCCAGCATTCTGGTAAGCCCCCTTTAGGTACTGGAAGGCTGCTATATGTTCTCCCTAGAACAGTCTCTTCTCCAGGCTGAGCAACCCCAACCCTCTCACCTCACAGGAGAGGTACTCCAATGCTGTGATCATCTTCAGAGCCTTGCTCTAGACATGCCAGGTCAATGTCTTTCTTGCATTGGATTCTTGCATTCTTGCATTCTTGCACACAGTGCTCCGGGAGGGTTCTCACAAGAGCAGAATAGAGGGATCAATCCTCTCCCTCGATCTGGAGGTCATGACTGTTGTGATGAAGTCCAGGATGAGGTTGGCTTTCTGACTGGTGAGCTTTTACTGACAATTCACATTGAGCTATGTATTGATGAACACCCTCAAATCTTTCTCCTCATTCAGCTTCCCACCTGGCCCATCCAGTGTGCATGGGATTGCCCTCACCCAGGTGCAGGACCTTGCACTTGGCCTTGTTGAATTTCATGCGATTCACATAAATCCCCTCTCCAGCCTCTGGATGGCATCCATTCCAGCAGTGTGGTGACTGCACCACACAGCTTGGTGTCACTGGCAAATGTGCTGAGGGGACACTTGATCCCGCAGTCCATGATGCCAACAAAGATGTTGCAATGTGCCAGTCCCAATACTGACACCTGAGGAATGCCACTTGTCACTGGTTTCCACTTGGACATCAAACCATTAATCACCTCTTTGAGTGAGGCCATCCTGATGATTTTTTTATCCACAGAGTGGCCCACTCTTCAAGTCCATGTCTCTCCAGTTTAGAGACAAAGATGCCACTTTGTGACAGTGACAAATTCTTTACACTTTACAAACCCATAGTAAGCAAAGTGAAATTGTTTCCTCTGCCCTAGAGGTGTTTTTCTCCAAAATTACTCCACAAAGAAGTCGGATTCCTGAGTTGAACTATGCTGTAGCTTTTAAATGGCTACATTTAGCTTGCATGGCATCTTGTCCTTGTTCTGTGGGGCTTTGTTTTTTCCTTTGTTCTTCTGTGAAGTTTGGGCTACATAGTTATGGTAAAGAAATAATGTCTGTCTAGCCCAAATCTTTGTCTGTTCTAAAATCCAATCACTCTTCATGGTTGTTACGAGATCATTAACAGGGTAACTTCTGCTGTGCCTTCCTACCTTCTGTCAAACAGATTATGAACTTCCTATCCTGCGTGTTGCTGCCAGACCATCAATGGCAGGGCCCATTTATACTTTGATGTTGAAACAAAACAGTAGCAGAGAGATCCAAGACAGAATTAGCATACTGTGAAAGAAAAAGGGAATTTGTACTAAATATGCTTGCTACATCCTTTCATTAGGTGTTAACTTTCTTTACAAAGTGAGAAGCTTCTTCCTTTTCCCATTTTAGTAACATTTGTTTCATTCCACTATTCAGTTACATCTCCTGTAGGCTGAAATGTGTTTTTTTCCATGTAAAATCAGGTTGCACAGTTTTGATCATTCTACTTCCTTAGTCAAAATCTTAAAATATAATCAGTCTTCTGGTGATGTAATTGTAACTGCATATCATATTCAAAATTCAGGAATATTATGTCATACTAATGTTTCTCTTTATGTAATCCATAATAATTCTCAGAATTCTTTTTTCCATTTTTGTCTTTTCTAATGATGGAGATGATGGTTCATAAAAAGATACCTGCAATTGCATTTTTATGTCTTTGCAAACTTCCTAATTTCTTTGAAGCCTGTCATGTTTCTGAATATTTAACAATTTTCTCACCCAGCAGTGAAATGGCAAACAGATTGTATTTCTGCTGTGTGTATCAACTTTGAATTCTGACTGGCACTTTATCTCTCAGATATAATGCATTATCAAATCTTACTCTTGAGATTTAACTTTTCCAGAATATCTTTCTATCAGCAGCAAACTTTTTATATCACTTTCCAAACTCTCCAAATCAATATGTTAAAAAGCTCTCCTTGTACCACAGACTCATGCAAAGTATCTTGCCCCTTCCTTTGGGCAAGATATTTGTTAATTATTTCCTCCCTTTTAATATTTAACAGATTATAAATCTACAAAGGACTTTAAGAATATAAGAACTTCTTTCAATCAATTTTGAGGCAAATTTTTATTAACACCGTGCTGTTTATTTCCAAATAGGTAAGATTTCTATCTTCTGCTCTTAAAAAAAAATATTTTCTTGAATTCTTCCTGAACAAATATATGACCCAATAGGCTGATGCCACAGAGTTTATTTTGCTTTTCTGGCCTTTTACCTTTTCTTCTTTCTACTGCAATGCAGATACTTTTGTCCAATAAGGTCTTATTACATGTACACACATATGTCTCTATTATAACATCTAAACTCTATGCTTATTCTATACAATCTCATTACTACATTACTACACTATAAAACCCTTCATCATCTTATCTAATACAGTTTCTTAGGGCATATTCTTACTTATAACTATAAAAACATAAATTTATGATTTTTCTGTTCGAAGTCTGTGTACCTTGCTTTCACATCAATCTAGGCTTCTTCTAATCACACCCTATTTTGTCTGTGAAGATTTCTATCCTTCCAATTTCCACAATTATCTTGTAGTTCCTAGTACCTTCTTGGGACTTCTGAAAAAAAGGAAACAGAAAACCTGAACAAGACACTTGCCACTCCTGCCCGCAGAGCGAGAGATACTAAGAGAGACATTACACAGTGTAATTAACAGTTCAGCATGTTTGATAATACACCAATATACCATTACTAGTTGTACTATGTGACTTCAGAAGGCATTGCAATGAGGAGACAGTGATTTCAGGCACAATCTAGGCAGAGTTTAACCATACACCTTAGACGTAGAGAGCTGCATGTTGGCGTGAGTGACTGCTGTAAACCTGAGCACATCTCCCATCATTTTTTGTGGTTTATCTTATTTTTTCAGATGAAGGGTATGAATTTTTCTATTTTCTTATTTGGTGAGAAAGAGGATTTTCTGAAAGCTTTCTTCTAGTGACCTCCTTTGCCCTTGTCATATTCCTTCTGAACTTCCTCAAGTCTTTGTTTGATAGGTGGTATATATTCTTGAGAACATCCAGAACGGTGTCTTTAGGGTACTCTTCATTGTGTCCGCTGAGATTTTACTCTTTTAGATTCTTTTCTTTCAGAATTTGAAAAAATAAATTCCCATGTAGCTCTCCTTTTTATAGCTGTCTATCCCCTTTAAACCATGACAGTCTTTTTTCTTTCAGAGATTTAAAAAAAAAATTTGTTGAAAACCTTTTGAAAAAGAACTGCATCATCTGAATCCACAATACATCATATTTATCCATATATTTATTAGTTACAGTGTTTTTTGTGTTTTCTGTCAATTTGTCTGGTACAGAGGTCAAATTTACTTGGCTTCAGTTCTTAATAACAGCATAGAAATCTGATAAAGAGTAATTCTGCCCTCTCCAGAACAACATTTTTTTGGATTATTTCTGTTTGTGTCAGTATTCAATTTAGTCTTCAAAAGGAGATAAATCCATATCATATATTTCTGTTGGCTGGTACTTTAAATTGAACTTTTAATCCATATCCTATTGATAGAAATGTTTGCAGGTTACAAACCATAAGTACACCCTTAACCTGCTCTTATGTTCCTTGTTTCTATTAAGCAAAACTGACAGATCCAAAGCAGAATCAGAATTAGTGCAGCCCTTCTGACCTCTAATATGTTTAGACACTGTGGTAAAAAACCTTTATCTTTTAATGATGATTTCTGCTGAATCAAAAACTAATCATAACCCATTGGCCTATACTTGTCTGAATATAATTTCAGCCAAAGCTGTCAGCTGCAATATTAATTCTTGTTATTGGCCCATGCCTTGTCCAGTCTACTCTCCCACTTCATAATTTCTTTTTAATAATCTCTAGTCACTTAAAGCCGATTAACCTCTAGTGTTTAAGTAAAAAATATATATGTTACTGTACTCTCATTCTTTTAGTTTGTACCAAAAATTTTTTTCATTTTCCACTGCTTGCTTTTCAAATATCAAACTATTATATTTATATAACTTTACTAAAATACCAGTGCCTTTTTTAACTTTAATCTTTCTTTCAATGCAAGCATAAAAAATCTCAAGACCTTTGGTCACCAAAGAGCCTAGAGACAGTATGGTACCCAACTATTGGTCTATTTTCCTTTTTAGGTAAAACACTTTTATTTTTATTCCACTGCAGCAAAATAAAAATACTGAACACTGAAATATTTCAAAACAGGGGAAGAACATAAAATCATATGTCAGCTACACACTGAGGTTTTTAAAGCCCTTGGCATTTCCCTAAATCAATGTCATGCTTAAAGCAGAGGTGTCGCTGAATTCATACCAAGTTGCTCAGAGCTCTGATTAATGAAAATTTCCAAAGGTGAAGATTCCATAACCTCTTAAGAAATTTGTGTTAATACCAAGATATTCTTATAGTACTGGTTTTTATTCCCCCTTATATCTTGTCAGACTTTTCTCTGCTTCTATTTGTGACTAGTTTCTCTTGTTTTCCCCCCAAGCTCTTCGACACTAAGTCTACATCAGTATCCTTGATAATCCCCTCAGAGACTGTAGCAGGTGTCTCTTAGCACCTCCACCCCTGCCCGCACAACCCCAGTTCTCTCCTCTCCAGTGTGTGCCAGCCATGCCCACTTAGCCCCTCTTCACAGTGCAGGTTTCCCAAATCCTGACCATCTTGGTTGAGGGTCCCTCACTATTGAAGCCACTGAGGTTCATCAGAATTGCTCCTGGAGGACCCAAAGCTGAGTACAGTATTCCAGACACAGGAAGCACTGAGTAAAGGGGAGCAATCACTTCTCTCAGTCCCCACTGCACCACAGTTGTTACAACATTGATACAGTATGGTGTTTTCCTTCATCCACCAAATTTGCTTTCTCTTATATAAATAGGAATTGTTTACGTAGATGAGAGTTTCCACAGTTTCCACAATCTAGGTTGGAGCAGTATTAACACTGCTGATGTACTTATGGTTATTTTAGAAATTACTTTAAAAGCTGTTTTTCAGAACAGAAAATTATATCTCAGATTTTCTTAATAGTGGACTGACACCTGCACTAAATCATATGTTAGGTTTATAAATCATGTATCTCTAGAAATCATTTAACTAATTCCTAAGTTATGAACATGAATTATAACTTTGTTACTCATTTATACATTGTTTGATGGTTTCCATAAATCATATAACCTGATTGTGAAAAGTATTGAATGATTAATAATGGTGTTACATTAATTTCAGATATGATGCAACTGTCTTTTGGTTTATGTAATAGATATCATATGATGTTTTATTATGAAATGTGACTTATGAAGTTTACTTTCCCTTAAGTCATTAAAGTATTCTGCATTAACCCAGACATTTACACTGTGAAGTCTGATTTGTTGATCCATATTTGCCAAGATAGCTGTTCTCACATCTCTAATTGGATTTATAACCAACATATTTTGCTTACTTCAAGTCCTAATAATAACAAAGTAAGAATAGAAGAAATACCTAAGCATAAATTAACTAAAATTAATTAAGATTTCCTAATATTTATTGATTTTTTTTCTGTCTGAGATTATGTCTGATCATGTTATATCACATTGTACCACAGTAGCTACATTGTGTGTGGATTCACCTTACACTGGCCAGCCAACTGAGCCTGGTCTTGATTCCTTCTTCTGTTAATCAATTTATTAAACATTAGGTCAGAGTCTCAGTGATCAAATGTATAATGGTATTTCAAGGCTTCAGTTTAATGGTTTAGAGTAATAAAAATGCTTAAAGTAGTGCATTACCAACATTTCACCTACTTCTATAGATTTTGGTGCATGTGTGTAGGTCTATAAATTAAAAGTTTTCTTGTTTATTTTTAAAAGAAAACAGAAAAACATTGAACATTTAAAGACCGTGGTATAAGAATTTTAAACAAAATATACGACCTTGGAACTCTTTATATACTATGAAGTTTTAATATTTTATTGATTTGTTTCATTGAGAAAATAAATCTCTAAATACTTATGTATTTTAGGGTTCCATTTAAGATTTGCAGTTTGTTGAAACTCAAACAATTTTTGCCTTTATAAAAACAGTAGTAATGTATATCTATCTAGAGCTAGTAATGTCTTTTCTGACATCCTCCTTGGTTTTGATTTAACTCAGTGCCAACAAATGTAGCAACTTTGCAAATGTTTAAAAGGCAAATATAATTTGTAAGTAAATAAACCTGCCTACACAGAATTTTAGGGTTTTTTCAAAATCTTATAAGGGCCTTTTTTGAAGCATACTTTAGCTGAATCCTTAAGTTCACTGTACTTGTAGAAGCCTCTAAGTGTGTAAGAAGCAAGAACATAGCTAGGTTAATGAAATTATTTTAAAAATACTTAGTTTGTAAATCAAAACAAAATATTCCATGCAAGTATAAAATCAAATTTATGCCAACCACAGTGTTCACATCATCAAAAAGTTTCTGCTTTATCTAAAACTACTAACTTTTTGCATCTCTGTAAACATTTTCCAGTGCTGAAGTCTGCAATAAATTTTATCTATTTTCTAGGAGCACAAATAATATCACAACTATTTTAACAATGAGAAAATATAAAAAATCAGATTTCTCAGCATACCTTATTTATTACATAAACATCAAAACAGTGGTTTAGATTTTAAAAAAAGGCTGTTGTGCATTTTTCAATTTATTTGAACATCTATCCAGAGTCTACTGTTTTATAACTGAAAATTCAGTTATGTAAAAATAAACATCTGCTGCAATGAACAATAGTGGGTGCAGCCCAATAAACACATCTTTGCTACTGCTAGGAAAAGGCCATAGGCCTTGGATGGACCTGACAGTGCAGGGTCTCAGGACTGAGCTTGCCAAAACCTGAGTCGAGTTTCACTTGTTTTAGGAGCTGGTTAGTGGGCGGCTGACTATTGCCCAGCTTGGGTTAGTTTAAGCTCTACAACTGCAACATACAAGAAAGTTCTCAAGAGCTCTGCTCATCACTGTGTGACAGACTGTGTTAGCAGAAGCAGGGGGAAACCCTGAAACTTTTCAACTTTAGCTGGTACCACTAAGAAGAAGGCAGGCTGCAAGAAGAAAGTAGTTCAAACTAAACCCAAGAGAACTCTGGACTGAGAAAAGGGAGGAACAACCCCAAGAACACATATGCCACCTGGCAGAGATCTCCTTATGGAGGTTGATGACTCCTCAGGAACATCTGTTCCCTTTTGAGGAACCTCTGTCTTTTTTGAGGAATGAAAGTCCACCTTTGGTCCCTGAGGAGTCCATGAAGAGTGAAGACAACACTTGAGAGGAGGGGCAAATATGAGATTTTTTTCTGTATATCAAATTCAGCTGTATGGTGAGTGAGGCTATTTTTGTATTAATGGATTGATTTGGACTATCAGACTGCTAAAATATCAGTTGAACTAACAGTAGTCTTGGCTCCCATATGTTTATTGTGGGGTTTTTTTTGGCCACAATGTCGTTTGGCATGTAATATATGCAGTCACACTGTAATCCTACATTCATGCACCTTTTCCACCAGATGGGGGACATCATGTGCTTACAAGGCTCCAACAGACTGGGTTCTGCTGGGATCATCCATGTGGTGGGGTTCTCAGTATAACAGTGACATCCACAGAAGTATGGGAACTAGGGGCTTCATGCTTCTAAGAGCAGAAGATTCTACATATCATGTGTGCAGTGATTTATAAAATTAGTTAGTTAAATAATATGTAAAAACTGTACTTTGACATACATAAATAATTAAAAGTATGCTTATCCACTCTAAATATGTTGATAATACATTAATTCATCCATCACCTTTTAATGCAAAAGTCTAATATTCATAAATGAAATAGAAACATTTTCAGCATGTGAAATATTTCTTGCACTGTGGATCCCAGGACTGGATACAATACTCCAGGTGAAGTCTCATAAGAGCAGGGTAGAGAGGGAGAATCACCTTCCTCAACCTCTTAGCCCTGCTTGTTTTTAAACAGTAATACAAGATTTTGGTGACCTCACTGAAGTGGCTTTGATGCAATTGTCTCTACTGCCTACAACATACCAGTGCGAGAGTATTTGGTAGAAAAATCAGAAGGTTATCCCTGTATTCAGCTTATCCCTCAGGTTCAGGACTTCCAGATGCACATTTTCCAGTTCCTAAAAGCAAGATTCAGTTACTTATGTACTGTTGTAGCTCATAAAAAAGAAAGGTCAGTGCTTTAGAAGGGCTAAAGGCAGGAAAAAGAAAATTAAAGTGTTTCCCTTTCCAGGGTGGAGAACACACACATTTGCATATAAGAGCAGGAATCTTAACTTTCTCTTTTAGTTTTAAGAACTGTTATCAGCTGCTGTCTAATTATTTGATCAAGACCTATAGACAGAACAGGTATTAGCATTTCTAATGCAATACTCTCCCATCTTATCATGGTATGTCAGCAGCCTGCCAACTATGAACCCTAGACCAAGCCCACAGAATCCTAGATATGAGTCTCACTGAATCCACTCAAACACACATTTGATTTTGTTTTGGTTCTGTTTGGTTTTTTGCCAGGTAACAGATTACAAGAGATTCCTCAAGATCCTTCCCCTGCAAATGAATTCTATTGATGAATAGCATTCTGCCTAGAAGGTTTTAACAACAGAATCAACAAGTTATTAAGTGACACTGAAGCATAAACACCTTGAAAGCCACACCTATTACCATATCAGATGAGAAAGTCTTCAATGCATTAGCATTCTCCTGACTCTGTTTTGAAAATCTGGCACTGACCCCATTCAAAAGAGCTCAATCTGATCAGTAATCAAAGGTCACCCTGATCTTGACTGAAAGTGCCAGCACTAAACAAACATAATTCATAAATATTTTAGAGCATGAAATGAGTTCTAAACTTTCTGTTCTAAGATTAAAAAAGAAGGTAGAGGTCAAATGGCCCTTTATGTGTAGTGCATTCTCAAGACAAAATATTCCTCCCAAAGCAACAGAGGTCAAACAGGAATATTAACTAGATTTATATTGCATACAGGATGGATATGGTGATTTGTGAAAGATTCTATTACAAACAGAATGTTTCTTTCTCTAGTAATGAACCTGACCTGACTGTCATAATACTGAGGAAATTTATTGATGAACTGAACCGCTGTTATCTTTACATCAATGCTCCACAGTAATACACCAGCCTTTCAAGCAGAAAATTATAGTTGCATCAGTAAACATCTGTTATATCTTTTTTTTTTTATTCAAGGCAATTTATATTGTTGAAATAACACACTAATTTGTTTTCCATTTGCACAAGCTGCCCCCATATATGTACTGGTATCACAGTCTTAAATAGTTCTAATACCAAGCTTGCATTTTGAAACATTCATTTTAAAAACATGCAATTTCCTTATGAGTATTTTTTTCAATATACCAGGTTAAATATTGCTATCTTCTTCTCAACATCCAGGAAAACTAAGAGAAGAGAGAATTGGCTTAACTTATAAATAAATAATACGTTTTAAAAATGTCTTGCTCTTTAAGCCTGACATTTCAGAACTGTTAGACTGTAGCCTGAAGACATATGTATAGCATAATATGGGGTGATGTACATCTGTCCAAACAGGCAGCAACCTGGCCATACTGCTGCTCAAGGACAAGGCACTTCTGCTTTTCCCACGAGAAGTAAAATGCAAGGGGCAGCAAAGGTGAAAGCTTTTTTTGCTTTCAGCACCATCATCTTTCAGCACCATCACCAAGACGAAGCAGTGTTTTGCTGCATCTTGTTCAGCAGAGCTGTGACCTAAAATGTCAGTGTTGAAGATAACATAGAAGTATAGCACCTTTTTTTTTCTTGGTTGTTTTGTTCTGGTTTTGTTTAGTTGGGTTTGGGGGTTTTCCTCAATTAAGGGAAAGCTCCATATTGTATGTTTTAAGTAGTGTTTTCTAATTTTCTTTAGATTATGTAAATTTTTAATATTGTGAAACTAAAATACTTTTAATAATTAATTTTTCTATACGTCTCTGTACATTATACTATGTTTAGTTACTTATTTACTCTAGTACTCCTTTATCTACACTGGGGAATGTTGAAGACTCTCAACAGGTGACACTCAGGGCATGACTTACATGCTTGGTTTTGTGCCTGCCCCACCAAATGTCCTGATTTCCTCTGCTGGTTGTCATACTCCAGTAATCTTCCAGGCTGGGAAAATGGGGAATCTGGATTACAAAGCAAATTGTGGACTTCAGCTGGCATGCAGCTCTGGGCCAGTTTCTTACCAGCTGAATCATTATCCTTCCAAAACAGTTCCAGTTTCAGGCTACTTTAAGGTCTCGCTCCTCAAAAATTGTGGGATTTGATACTCTCAATGGTTTAAAGACTGTCATGAAATTTTGTCATATAGCAGCAATGCAGAAAGGCTAATGGATTTTTAACAAAGTGATATCTCTATTTTGACTTGCTTAACTTCAGTTGTCATTACATTTAAGATTGAATACAAATTTGTAATGGTTGATTACAGAATTGAGGGTACATTTTTATAGTACCATAACATTTTATATTCACAGAATGGTTTGGGTTGGAAAGCACCTTAAATACCACCTACTTCTAATGTTCCTGTCATGGCCAGAACACCTAGACCAGGTTTCTCCAAACCACATCCATGTGTAACCAACAGAGATACAAGTGCTTCACCAGATCAGATTGAGGTTCCATTCTGTTACTTTGACCTGTGAGGTGTGAAGGTAGGTTTGAAGACCATACAATAAAACTTTACATTTTAATTTGTCTTTTCAACAAATAAAAATATTTTTTACAAAGATAAGAAAAGACTCAAAGATAATTGATATAGATTAAACAGTGAAATGCTCAAAAAAAAAAGACAATTTTTTTCACTCATATTGATTATTTCATATGTTGGTCTAGTCTATGAAAACTTCATCTTAATTTAATGAGTGCATTTTATAAACTTTAAATGGAATGAAATTAATAGCTCTTCATAGGCATTACTTTGGCGTATGTATGCCTTTACAGCTATTATTGATAGTCCTTTTTAACACTGAAAAATATTCAATTTATTTAGAGTTATTATTAGCTAGATAATTATTATTGCTGTGGCATCAAACAGCTCCAATTCTGATTAGGACATCCTTACTTATACTGCCATGGAGATAGGGAAAAAAGAAAATTAGCAAAATATTTTCTGAAGAAAAACACTAGAGGTAACATTAAGACATATCTGCTGGAAAACTGATCTCAGATGATTACCTGTATTATTGATTTCTGGAATTTGTTTACAAGGTAAAGATAGTTATAGCAAAAGAAAGGAGAAAAATTCTGAATTTTGTATCCCATGAGATTATCAGAAAAACATGGGTTTTTTTCAAGCTTCTGTTTTTGAGGACTATTTTTTAAGGATAAAAAAGTCTCATTCAATTAAAATCTGAAATATGTTCAAGCTGTTTAAAATTTGCAAGCTATTATTTTTACTTTAATTTCTATTTCAGCCAATGTGGAAAACCACATCCAAAATCACCCCTCTTTTTGGATTACAGCCAAAGTTTCCAGTCTCTTTTCTTCATGGTAAATGAAAGTCACTGTGGGTTCCAAGATATTTGAAATTTTTTGAAAGAGGTACCTTGGCATAATTTGCAGATTTTTTACAAACTGCAACAGCAAACTTAATCAAATTTGGGGTTGTTTTTCTAGAAATATATTTGCCTTGTTCAGCTTGTAAAAATTTAAAACATTTAGGGTTTATAAAAGCTAAAAGAGGAAAAGAGCTTTCAGTAGGAAAGCTCCTGCTAGCCTGAAAATCAGTGTTATGAAAGACAAAGTGGGTCCATCATATGTAGGCCACAGCTGCGTATGACAAAGTGCAATTATAATAGAATGGTTTAGGTTGGAAACAACCTCTAAGATGATTGAGTCCTACCATTAACCCAGTAGTGCCAGGTCCATCACTAAATCATGTCCCTAAGTTCCACACCTTCATTTCTTTTAAATACCTCCAGGGGCAGTGACTCTATCACTTCCCTGGTCAGCCTTTTCCAGTGCTGAATTCTTCTTGGTGAAGAATTTTTTCCTAATATCCAAATTTACACCTCCCCTGGTGCCATTCAAATTCATTTCTTCTAATGTATTCCTTTTTACTGGTGAGAAGAGACCAAACCCCACCTGGCTACGCCCTCCGTTCAGGCAGTTGGAGAGAGTGATGAGGTTCCTCTTCAGCATCCCTTTCTCCAGGCCAAACACCCCCAGCTCCCTCAGCTGCTCCTCATCAGACCTGTGCTCCAGACCCTTCCCCAGCTCCGTTCCCCTTCTCTGGACTCACTCCAGCCCCTCAATGCCTTTCTTGTAGTGAAGGGCCCAAAACTGGCACAGGATTTGAGGTGTGGCCTCACCAGTGCCGAGCACAGGGGACAATCCCTGCCCTGGTCCTGCTGCCACACTACTGCTGATCCAGGCCAGGTGCCATTGGCCCCCCTGGGCACACCTGGCTCATGCTCAGCTGCTGCTGACCAGCACCCCCAGCTCCTTTTCTGTCAGGCAGTGGCAGAATTATAGTTGCTGATAAACCCTCAAGGTGAAGTTGATACTTCTGGCCTGGTTTTCAGCATAATGAATTTTGTCAGTCTTTAAGGCAGAGAGGAAACTACCAGATCATTTATAGGTAATAATTTAAGTCTTTCATTACATTAGAATTTTAGATCAGTGAAGATTAAGTCTTAAAGGGCAAATGTGTGTGTATTATATGTATATATTAATATGTTTTATTCTTCTTTCACCCAAATGAAAGCAAAACTCCATTGATCTCAGTGGAAGAGTATTCATATTTAGAAGTTTTCTAGAAGTAAATGTCTCAAAGTAAGGTTTTCTTCAACTGCATTGGCTAAAAAATTCCCAAGAAAACATAAAAGCAACAAAATAAGATATTTTCAGGACATGTGTTACCTTTATTAATTGGATATGATGTTTTTAAAAGTAATTCATCATCAAAGATTTCATTCCCTATCCTTTAATACTGAGTCTTAGAGGTGTCTTCAATGGACACTCCACATTTGGGCAAAATAAAGATGATGGATCCACATGGTAAAACATTCAGATGTCAGTGTATCTGCACTTCACGAAGGACATGATGTTATCTAGAACTGAAGCACATTTATTTTCACTGGCATGAATACCCTCAAGTGTGCTAAGAGAAATTAGTTTCAGTAGTGAAAGCATTTTTGCATATATTTACCACTGAGTTGGGAACGTATACCAGAGAACTCTATTTCCCAGGTCATATGCATAAAAGCTTGTTAAGTCTGTTAAGCTTACACTGGGCAAATGTATCAACAGAAATTTCTTTAAATGAAAAGTTCAAATCAAGCCAGAAAACTTTGAAATCAAGCAGCGACATGCAGCTATATATAAAGTCTATATAAAATTTTGCACAAAGTAAATGCAAATGAAGACAAAAGGAACAAAAGCAGTAAAGAAACACAGGAAAAAAATCCAGGCAGAAGACTATTTTATGAGGATCCAAATGTTTTAGCCAGGCTAGGATATATGCATGACTACATTTTAATAAAAAAAGGAATTATGAAATTTTCTATGGCTTTAAACATAATACAGGAAATCTGATAAATCTGAAGAGCTTGGCTTCCATCCTAATCCTCCTAGAGAAAGACTTGTCAGGATCAGTGAACTATGTGTGAACCTAAAACCTTGTGGGAAAAGGACATGGGAAAAAAATCAATCTACATTTCTCTTCTGTTCAATGGAACTTTAAATAATGGACTATATATCACAACACAGAATTTTTGGAGATTGAACTTTCATTTAGTTAGCAGTCCCAAGAAGTACAGATATATACATGATTAGTTTTGCTAGGAAATCAAAACATTTTGCTTTAACTGTGGCCTGACATGACAAAGGTGAATGAAGAAATAACTGGTTTAAATCAATGGCACTACAGTCATGCTTGCTAAAATTGTTTTTAAGTTCTCCTAGAATCTTTTGGGTCATGTATTCAATAAAGACAAGAATAAGTATTCTAGGCCAGTAGTATTCCAAGGTGCAGAACAAGATATTTAAATGGATTTATTTAAAATCTGCAATGATAGTGATTAGGAAATGATCTTTTTTCTTCCAGATGGAAATTAAACCACATTCTTTTGCATGTGGTACCTAGGTGATAAAATACATTTGAGCAGAAAAATAATGAATGTGTAATTTTGGGCTTTAGACATCCATGAGCAAGGCCAACAAGGAGAACCTGCACTCACACAGTGGTTGTCATGAAAGGAAACATTGAGTGCTCATAGTGGGTGACTCTTATTATAGAGTACTGAGGCCACTTGCTGGCCTGAGGGAGTTTAAATCCACCCCACATCATTGAGAGGGTGCCCCAGCTTGTGCAGAGCACAGACTATTGTCCACTACTATTTTTTCATTTAGGTACAAATGACACCGCAAGGCAAAAAAATGGGTAGGATCAAGGAAGACTAGAAAGCTCTGGTGAGGCAGGTGGAAACAGCAGTGCTTAAGTCATCTTCTCATCCATTCTACTGGTTAGAGAAACAGGGACAGTCAGAAGCAGAAGCATAGTGCAGATCAAAATCTGTCTTTATTGCTGGTGCCATCAAGAAAGTTTTGGCTTTTATGACAGTGGGTTGTACTTTAATGATTGCAGCCTCTTAGGATGGGATCCACCCACCTAAAAAGGGCAAGAGAATCTTTGGCAGCAGGCTGGCCACTTTAGTCAGACAAACTTTAAACTGAGGGACTGGATTCTACATTTTACACCGTCTCCCAAAACACCCTCATAGACCAATTTGGGAAATGTGGGTTTCATGAGTGGGCAGTGAGGTGGACTAAGAACTGGCTGAATGGCAGAGCTCAGAGGATCATGATCAGCACAGTAGAGCCAATTAGAGGTTTTTAGACAGTGACATTCAATCAATACTGGGTCCAGCCTTATTCAACTTTCTTTTCAACACCCTGGTCTAAAGGATAGAATGTGCCCTCAGAAATATTGCTGATGTTGCAAAAATGGACAGAGTGGCTGACACAGCTGAAGGCAGCACTGCAATTCAGTGGGATCTTTATAGGTTGGAGACTGGGCAGAGAGAAACCTAAAGGTGTTCAACAAAGGCAAGTGTAAGGTCCTGCATTGGGAAGAGTGTGGCCAGCAGTTTGAGGGAGGTGATTCTCCCACTCTTCTTGGCAATACAGAGGCCACATCTGGAGTATTGTGTTCCTTCTCCACAGTTCAAGAAAGACAAGGAGCTACTGGAGAGGGTCCAGTGGAGGCCCAGAAAGATGATTAGGAGTCAAGCATCTCTCCTCTGATGAGGAAGCTGGGCCTGTTTAGTGTAGGAAGAGAAGGCTGAGATGGGATCTCATTAATGCATATAAATATCCCCAATGTGGGTGCCAAGAGAATTGTGCCAGGCTCTTTTCAGTGGTGCCCAGTGATAGGACAAGTAGCAATGGCCAGAAAATCAAACACAAGAAGTTTCATCTCAACGTAAGAACTTTATACTGAGGGTGGCAGAGCACTGGAACAGCCTTCCCAGAGAGGTCATGGATTCTCCCTTTCTGAAGACATTCAAAATTCACCTGTTCTTGTGAAACCTGCTCCAGGTGACCTTGTTGTGTCATGGAGGTTGGACTAGATGATTTCCAGAGGTCCCTTCCAACACTAACAATTCTGAGATTCTGTGATTCTGTGAAACAAAATAAATAATACATTCAGAGTCATTATCTAGACCTAGTTCAGAAATAAGAAGCTCAATTGAACCACTTGTCCTCAAATAGAATTGATGATAAATCCCAAAGAGAGATGAGCAAGGTTTGTGGAGGGAACCTGCTAATCCAGAGGCGCACAGATTTTTCAAAAATTCATTGATGGTTCATTTTAAAAACAAAATAAAACCAAATTTATATGCTTCATGTATTTTTCTGCTCAGAGTATTAATTTTTACAAATGTATAAGTTTTTTCAGTAAAACAAAAATCTAATTCTTCAGTCTCATGATGATGAGAAAAGTCTGTGATTTTTTTCCCCTATGCCAGTGATTAGGGAGGGAACTTTAGGCTCAGAACATTGGCAGTTTTGTACAGCCAAATGACTGCGAAAGTGAAAACAAGCTTCTGGCTGTGAGAGAAAAGCACTGTCAAATTTTATTGCAGCAGTTTAAGATGTTACAAATGCTGAAATTCTTTCTTGCCTTTCTGACAGAGGTCAGTGCCCTTGCCCTGCTTTAAAAGGAACAAGTGTAATCTGGTCCCCACGTGCTAGATCCTGTAAAACGACCATCAGCAGCCGGAGCTAAGAAGTCAAGATCTGCACTGATGGATCTGTGTTGATTTTTATTGACTGCTGCAGGGAAAGTGTAACAAATCATCACCCAAAATGTTTGCAAAAGGAATTGCACATGTTTTTCTGCAGAAATCATCATGGCAAAATCAAGAAAAGGAGCCACATTGTTGAGTTTCTCCAAGTTTAAATTTTTGAGGTACATCATGCCTTATATTCAGACAGGAAAAATAAGTTCACTTAATATATGGAGTTATTGCTGGGATTTCATATAAAATGAAAGGTTTTTCTCTTTCAGAAATGGTTGTTTTACTCCATTTTTCAGTGTTCAATTGAGGTTACAAAACACTGCTTAATTAGTTTCAAAAATTTCCAACATATTTCATTTCAATCTACAGAAGTAGAGATAATCCCTTTTTTGATAACTGTAAAATATATCTGCAGAGACTTCCAAGAATGTGTATTTTCTTTTGTGATGGTTCATTTATTTTACTGTGACATTGCGCTTTTCTTCCCCCGGCCCCAGGCAGCACGGGTGTCTGGCTAGCGTGCTGCTTCTGGGCTGGACCAGGACCGCCGCGTGTGTATGGAGCTCTAGGGTTGTGCCTCTGTGTGGGTCTGCTACGCTGTAGCCAGACGCTGAGACAAGACAAAGGGTGAGGGAAGATGGCTCACCCTGCTCATGTGGTTGAGAACTCTTTATTCCTGCATGGGCGCAGTGGTGGATAATGCAGCTGTTCCCAAGCCAACATGGGCAGAAATGGCATCAGGGTACTGGGAGCAGGGGATTAAATAGGGGGTGGGCCGACAGGGGTGGAAGCCCCCCCCCACGCCCAATGGGGACAGATGACAGGGGAGTGACGTGGAACACGACAACCTATGGGAACATAACAAGGGTGTGTACAGGGTTCTGGGACAAATGGGATTGCAGAGGTGGGGTGGTTGATACGGAACCTTCCAAGGGGAAGGGGAGTGCTTATAAGATTGACATGACCGAGCTCCTGTGATACAGCTTGGAGCAAACTATTATGAGGGGGAAAAAGGGGTACACAGAACCAGTCTAACTAACATTTATTAAATTCCCTAACTGCACCAACTCGGGATGCAACATTTTACTTTGAATTTTAGGAGAAAAATCAAGTTTATAATATGAAAGTGTACTTGTAGAGGGATGGATTGCAGGGTCCCCACTGATTATCTCTATTAAATTAAAGCATTTTCTAGGGTGTGTTGCCCAATATAGGCAATTAGCAATTAAAGTGATAGACATGGTAAAAATGTGCAGATTAAAACAAAAAACAAAAAACCAAAAGCACAAAACAGCCAAACAACAAAACAAAACACAAACAAAAAATGTTCTGCAACTTTAAATCACTGACTAGTGTTCAGATTGTATAATGCCTTCAGATTGAAGAAAAACCTTCAGCCAGTTGAAATTTTATAGCAAAAATTAAGTTTCACTGAAAAATGCAAAATTCTGACACACTACCTATTTTGCTTAAAATAAATTACCTTGGGTTCATCAAGTTTTGCTGATCAGTGGGCAGCAGATAAAGATCTGGAGCCCTAGTGGGCTGTCACCTGCCACTCTGATTATCTGGTCAGTTGGCAAAGAGGCTCCTGGAGGGCCCTGGAAGCACAGGCTGATCAGTCAGGAATCCCCACCTATGGATGCTGCTCCACACACTTGGCCCATTCATTTTTAGCAGGTAACAGCTTAGGGCCTTTTTTATAAGTTCTCTTGTATTGTTCTGGTGGGCTTACATTAGTCTGATTTCTGGTAAGTACCTATCAAGTGAATTTAAAACTCTGCCAGAAGAGAGCTGGGAGTTTTAATTTTTTTTTTTTTTAATTTTCATCTATGTGTATGCAGAAAAGAGCAGTTTGAGCATCTCCTCCTCTCCTCTCCTCTCCTCTCCTCTCCTCTCCTCTCCTCTCCTCTCCTCTCCTCTCCTCTCCTCTCCTCTCCTCTCCTCTCCTCTCCTCTCCTCTCCTCTCCTCTCCTCTCCTCTCCTCTCCTCTCCTCTCCTCTCTTTCCCTTCCCTCCTCCTTGTTTTCTTTTTCTAAGTTAAAAGCTTAATTTATGCAGTTATGGTGCATATTACAATAATTACTTCTTCCTACTAAGGAGGGAAAATACTGTATTTCTTTTCAGTGCAAACAGATTCAGTTCAAATTTAAATCTGCTGGTTTGTGAAATTCAGATCAGTGTTGCATCTTCAGGGAAGATATTTTAGTGCAAAAGCTTTTTATTTATCACTTTCCAAAGACACAATCATAAGCCAATTTTCCTTCTGTCTAGTTCCATTAAATTACCTGATTTGAAAAGAGCATCAGTGAAGTACCTAAACATCCTGCCTTCTCTCAGGGAATTAGCATTTTTCTTTGATGTGGTTCAAAGTGGGAAACCACATTAACATGGGATCCAGCCAATTTCTGCTATTGCATTGAGATCAGCTGCAAAAAAGTGCTTTGTACTGGCCTCTCTGGCCAAATGTTAGCTTGGCATATTTCACAAAAGAGAAGGAGGTTTAGGTACAGCTTCAGAAAAAATCTGTCCTGAGGTCTGATACCCCAAAACAGTTTCTCAGGTCATAATTAATTGAATTTTCTTTGATGTGATCAAACACAGGGCAAGAAGCAAACCTTGACCTGTATCTTTGATATTTAATAACAGAAGAATGATTAAAGACAGGGATAGAGTCCTAAGGGCTTCACAGGCCCATTGGTCCTGCCAAAGGCTCTTTACACCACCTGGTCTATCCTATGGACAGCCAGGATACTATGGCAGGGAGTAATGCTCAGCATCAGAGGAAGAAAGCTTTCTCTATTTATTCCTGCATACAAGAACCCTATTGCAAATGGAAATCAAAAATCAGATGCAAAAGCTGTTTTTTAAGCCAAATAATATTTAAAAGAACCTGTCTGATGTTCCAAAATATAGTCACAGATCACAATATAAATGTTTTTTGTCACAGTGTATTTGGGTTATTTTATACCTTTCCATATTCAAAGGCTGTTCTGATGTACAAAAATGAAGACAGAAAACTGAAGACCTGTGTACATCACTTACAGCGCTTTCTATTGTGGCCATTCTCCCCCAGAAGCCAGTAAAACTCTTTATGAGCAGAAACCCTCAGTGTCAGTGTATTGGAAAGGACTGATAAGTGAAGTGCATCACTGCATTAGGCAGCAGTTAGAATGGAAAAGGTTTACCTAGAGTGGCAACACTCTGACTTCCTTTCTCATTGTCTGGCTCATGGAGGAGAAAAAGTGTCATGTAAAGAAGTTGTGAGCAGCTGTGGATCTCCCACCCAGTAGCTAGGGCAAGTGCCCAGGCTCCAGGACTCCTCCTGTGTCATTTTCCCAAAGCATGCATGGAAGATGGTGCCTGGAGCATGCATTCCTGCTCTTTGATCAGGGTCCATGCTTGCTGAGCAAACACTGTGGTGATGAAGGCCCAACTCGGAGTCATAGATTGACTCTACAATACAAGGAAAAGTCCAGCAGTTCATATCAAAATCCATCTCTGGTTAGAGAACCTGTTCAAATTTTCTGTAATTCCTCTGCAAATATTCTCTGCTAATATTTGCCAGTTATTTCAAAAGGGGAGAAAAAAATAGGAAAAAAAAAAGAGAAGAGAAGCAGTGTTGTTAGCTCTAGGGTGCTTGTTGCTATAAAACAAATAACCTTTCTTCAAAATCTGTAACAATAAACAGTAGTCTCACAATAAACTGTAACTAAAGATTTCACTAATCTTGAAGTTCTATTGTTTCATTTATAAGAAGCCTTGGGTGTCTTTTCTCTCAAGACAAGATATTGGAGTTACATTTTGTAACTCCTAGCAATCGAGTAAACCAATATAAAAATATAAAAAATACATTTCAGCCAAACCTTCCTCCAAAGTAAAATCAGGACTAGCAGATTTATACTTTGTATTTCACATAGTATTATCCTTGCCATACAATCCAAAGGTTCAAATTTTATACCGAATTATCAAATAACTAGAAGGGTAGTATTCCAGTTAAAATATTTCATTTGTTGTGCAATGAACCCTATTTGTAAACAGAGAGTATGTGTAAATGTACAAACTAGTGTTTGTTTTCAGTGATGATTTTTTAAGAATGCTTGAATGTGAGCAATGACCAGTAGATATCAGAAAACTGTGCTTTTATCTAGCTTAAATCAGGCCACAAAGGCCTGAAAGTTGGAAAGAAATTATTTATTTTTGTTATTGGTTTTAAATATGTACCTCATTTAAATATATATCTAGTCCAAACAAAAGGGGAAAAATATACAAAGTTAAGGCATGTTTTACATTAAAGTAAGTTAAGACATGGCTCAAAGACTTCTCTGGGATTTTCCCCCCTAATTAAAAGCATTTACTATTGTCAGCTTTCCCCAAATTCTCATATTCCTATCAATCACCAGCCTGAAGCTGTTCTGAAAGCAACTGAAAAGACTTTTTGTTTCACTAACTAATTAAGCTGTGAATACTTCCCTAGGGTAGGTCTAAAGCCCAATAATAGGAGTAACTTCTATGAAAACAAGCCCAGTGACTTTGCCTGCTGAGAGCTACATTGAAAGGCCTTGCCAAGGAGATAGATTGGATTCCCAGCGCTGTTGAAAAAACAATCAGTTTGTAGGCTCCAATGTACCAGAACAACTGAAATATCAAATAGGCATGTGCATGTCCTAATTAATTAAATCTAATGATCCTGTCAAATGATAGGATTTTCTACAACACAAAGAACTTGTTATAAATAAACAAAATTGAAAGTACCTACTGAAAGACAATGCATCAGTATGGTATCTTATATTTTCCCTACATATTCTTTACTGAAGAGGAGCTGTAATCCATTTGTGAGCAGATCTTCTGAACAGCATTTGCTTCCCAGAAATCCTAAAACTGGAAAATGAATTATCAGTGTTTGTTGGCAGATACTCAGTTGGCCTCTTTCATCCATATTTTTGCTGTCATTTCATATTACTCCAGTTTTTCTATGTGTTGTTTACCCCAAGATATTTTCATCATGCTAATGTCATTACTTTTCAATTATGCATGTAAATCCTTTTGTATAAGATATCTGCCACAAAGCACTTCCATACATATCTCCATATGAAACAGTTCTGGCCTTCTTTGCATAAATGAATTTACATCTTTCTTGGAATGATCATAACTTGAAGCAAATCTACTGACCGCAAATGGCTAAAACCAAGGACAAGCCATTGCTGGAGCAGCCTGGTCTCCCAGCTGGTATGAACTGGTGTATTTCCATTCAACTGAAAGGATGCAGATTAGCCCAGCTTCATTGATTTTGCTGAAATTATGCCATTTAACAACAGCTGAGACATGAAGCCAAATCAGAATATGATATTACTTAAAGTCTTTTTGGTTCTTTCTTAGTGAAACTATTGTATTTGCCAATTTGCATCAAAACAGTCTTTAAACCTCTCCTATTTACATTAGTTTTGTTTTATATATTCATATATTTTCTTCATGTTAGGGGCATTGACATTTCCAAATGGCTTATTTTGGTTATCATATATTAAAATATGCTAGCTAGCACACCTGAAAAGATATATGCTACTGAAAACTCTCAAAAAGGTAAATGAAAATTCTTTTTAAGGACAGAGTAAAGAAACCAAACAAAAATTAAAAAAAAAAAAAAAACACCACAAAACAAGCACCAGATGACATTAAAAATCCACAAGAAAACTAATGCAACATGAGAAGTCTCCTTACAAGGACAACACGGATATGTAGATTCCAATTATAGTAGTAACTTCTGCTTCAACCTATTAACAAATCTAATCAAGTCAGACATATTACAATCACCTACTAGTGGTTGTATTATTTCTATTTGTTGCTTGGGCCTACCTGTAAGATGAGTTTGGGAAACCACAAAAGCTAGACACAGGTAAACCATGCTGAGACGTAACCAAAAGAGAAATTGTCTTTTCCCAGGAGTAAGCAAGGTGGAACTTATTCAGGTACACTGATTTCCCAACTATAGCCATACTGTGGCTTGTTCAGGAATACAACACACATGGTGATAGAAAACATAATAAAAAATTAGGAAGCGTCTTTTCACTCACTATTTCACATCTGAACTTTCTTGTGATGCAATGGTAGATAGAAACACGTGAGGAATTTTATTTCCATAGTACCATACAAAGCCTTTATGTCAGTGTAACTTATGCACATTTTTGGTGCATTTAGATGGGGAAATACAGATACCCTATAAAACATAAAACCTGGCAGCTTCAGTTTTTTTATTGCAGTGTATTCGTAGACTCATTTTTTGCTTACATAACTCACCTAAGTTTGATAAAGCCTTTTGATTTTCCATTTGTATCAACTAAAATTTGTTTTATGAAGGACATCATAAATTTTAAATGTAGTCGAGTCTTCAGTTGTGAAAAATTCCCATAGGATTCTTCAGCATACAATTATTTTTGTATTCTATTTAATTAACCACATAAATTATTTGCTATTTTGTGGATCTTTCACATTTGTTTGCAGAAAGCATTTATTACAGTTTGAGTAAGAGAGCAATGAAGGAAAAAGAAACTAGCATTAGGGTAAGACACTCAGAGGGCACATAATTAATATTGGGTACAAAGGGGGAACATTGGTAATAATTTGTGATCTATATACAGCCTTGGATGAAGAACATTATGTAATTTCTTTCAAAGCTCTCTAATACACATTTAAGTAATAACAAGGCAGTCAGTATTAAATAGGAAACATAAAAATGGATCCAGATAACATACTTGTAATATAACACAGTCCTGTTAAATAAGCTGGGATATGAAGTTATGAATACTCAAGTTAGCATCTTTCTAGCTAACGTCTGCAGACTGTGTTCAGTTCACATTTTACTAAGAGTAAGAATAAATTTTAAGAATTGAAGTACATAAAAAATGCCAAAAGCACTTAGGTCTTGCAATATGCAGCCAAAAAAAAATCATGCAACTTTACTGTTCTATGGGTTTTATATTTTGTTTGATTTAATATGAAAAAGCACAAACATACAAAGCAGCAATGAAAAAGCTTCCTTAATCACTATATTTCAGCTCCCCAAGACAAGACTGCACGTATCTTGCTTTAGTAAGCTTCCTGAGTGAGGTTTTTGAGTGAATAAGTTTCTCTTGCCTGAGGTACAGCATAGAGGTAGAAATGAATGAGATACTCCCAGAACAGCTAAAGGGTAAAGGTCTGTTACTGGAGGAATATGTACCTAAATGGTCAGCAATGGTAATGAGGCCCACAGGTGAATGGGGGTGTAATCCAGAGAGACCGAAGCTGTAGGCTTACCCTTGCTGCATGCTGAGTCTACATCTAAAGACAACCTAAACACGTAACAGCAACTAGAGGGTAATCCTGTTGCCTCTGTTTCTAGATTGCATGAAAGAAAACAAAGGTTTGTGAACTGATCAGAGAAGAATTAAAACGAAACTTAGGCAAAAGAATCAAAAGTAAAATGAACATGAACTCTAATAGATAAGTAAAAGATGGAAGATTATGGCTTTGCTGGCCCAACGTTAGGCTTCTTCCTGGGGGTTCCCCTGACAGAGGAAGCCCTCCTGGAGCAGTTCTGTGTCAGGAACGAGAGATGCATTGGATCTTTTCGGTCTTCAGCTTCTGTTTATTGTTATCTTATCTTCAGGACACCATCTGCAGCAGACTCTGCGTGCAGGAAAAACAGCACAAAAATGGCCACAAATGTACAGTTTCAAGGTCTTTTAAGGCTGAACTAAAACTAAACTACCCAATTAAGAAATGACACCAAGATTATTTTCCCTTTAACCCAATAACTGATCCCTCAAGGCCTGCAATGTGGACTTTTCTGTCCAATTGCAAGATACCACCCAAACCCATGAAGAAGGAAGAAGAAGGTGAAGAAGAACAACCTGCCTCCCCCCCTAAAACCTCCATATTGCTTCATATCCATTACTATATTCTAAAAACCTAAACTCTAAGTTTTCCACCCTGTGATATTACACGCTTCTAATCAACTACACACCTGTAATCCCAGTGCTATTAATCAATTTTGGAAGTCTTCTCCACAGCCTCAGGTCAAATGTAGTGCTTTCTTGCAAGTCTTCTCCACATCCTCAGGTCAAATACAATGCTTTCTTGCAAGTCTGTGCCTTTCAACACAGAAAGTTTAAAATTCTCAGCATCCAAGATTCCAGCAGAAGACCTCTATGAATATACTAATATGTATTTCCAGCACACCTGTAGAACAGCTATCTGTTTGTAGAGTTGTTCACCAGCTGTAGCCCAATAGGAAGAAATATTTACAGCTGATTCCCTGAATTCATAAATGTAGTGACCAAAGGTTACAATCAAGGAAGATGTGTGGTGCTCTTCATTCAGCGCCAGTTTGTGACACTAAGGTAAACTGGTAATGCCAGTTTGTGACACTAGGGTAATCCCACCTATCTCAACCATACTTTTATTACCTAGAAATTAGAAAAAAATACTTCCCACTGAGCATTTAGAAGCATACTTACACCCATTATTTAATTGCTGAATATCAACACTGTGATTTACACCAAACCCAGGTGGAAAGTTGGCTGCTTTCAAGGTACAATTGTAATGCAATTCAACTATAGCACATTGTTTCCAGATATAAATTTTAAAAACCTAGAAGAGGAAGAAAGTGATAAAAGTCTACAGAAGGGATAAAAATATGCTTGATAGCTTTCTGGAATTCCTGGAGATGATAGAGAATGGAATCTCCACCCTCCTCGTTCAGCAGAATATGGCACATTTGACAACTGTGAAAGTTCTCTTAAGAGCTTTGAAAGAGGTTGTGCTACTGCCAATATTAGCCAGATACTGTGTTGTAAATCTGACACGGACTCCAGCTGAGTTACTTGCAATATTAAGCCCAAGGTAATATATTACTCACTTTCCACAATAGCCAATGCTGATCTCTACTTAAGCAGTCCTGTAGGAAACACAATAAAAAATCATGTAAAATGCAGTTGCTGCATGCTGTTCGTATTAGGAAGGTATACAAATAAGACTGAATGATACAGAAGATTACGAAAGGCATTTTAATAATGAGCACATGTTTTGCCTGTTGAAGATATTTAAATTTTCTTCATTTTTATTTTAAGTTCATGGTGAATCTTTAGTAAGTTTTTAAAATAAGCAGCTGCCTGAGTGCAATTTGGTTTTGAAAAAAAAAATCTTCTATTTTTATTTAAAAAGAATTTTTAAAAAAGCAGTCTGTCTGAGAAAATCAGAATTTTTTACCTTCTGCCTGGTCTAGCCTGGTGCACTTCTTTAGTCTATCTCAAGAACATCTAATATCAGTTACAGATATCCCTGAAACAGGAACCATATGTCAACCCTTCTTTCTCTTGATTTTGAGAATTCAAATTGTATTTTTTTGGACAATAATTACTATACATGTGCTTATTTGTAGTTTTAACTCCTCTTTCTCTTTCCAAATGGTGCTTTGTACTTATAATTCATTCTCTGAGATGGGGAGAAAGAATTGGTGTATGGGATCTTCTGCTGAGCAGGAAGGAAAAGGCAACTTTCTGAGTGCTCTTGACCATCCTTACATCTATGGTATAGATCATTCTATCCTTATGTTATTCATTTTCCTTTGACAGTAACAAAGAATTTCACTGTTTCTATTTCACAAATATGCTTGATGTGAATTATGTGAGGAAAGGTGTGAAGGGAAGAGAATAGAGAAGGAAATAATTGCTGTTTCAAAGAAAAATCCTTCAACACAGATAATGGGTTTTTAAATATTAATTCACCAAAATATCATCTAGAAATGTGCATGAAGAAATCAAAACTACAGCAACATCATTCTTTTTGTTCTTCATAATTATCCTTGTGGCAATTGTAATTAAAACAGATGTTATTGAGTATAAATAGCAAGTACATTTATCATTCTCTTGATAACAAAAATAAACCATTCTCTTTATGTCGTGAAATTTTCCTGTGTTTTTTTTTTTTTTTAAGAACATCTGAAAATAAATCAGTAAAGGCAAAAAATTTATTAGGACATTGTTCTATGCTTCCAATTTTATGCAAAACAATGGACTGAATAGAGAGATGAGGAAAAAAATGTCTGCTTTCCATGCACAGGTTTCTTTACAGAGGAATGTGCTTTTACCACAGGCAGAAAGCCTCTAAAATTCAAAATATATTTGTTCACCTTTCAAAACCATCTTTTATTCATATTATTTTCTGCTAGAGATGAATGGAAGGAGTTTTGGTAGAGTTTTAATTAACTTAAGCCAAAGCATACTCTTCTTACTTTACTTTCCATACTCTCAGAAGCAGCTTCTCTTGTGCTACATGACAAAACAGAGGGCTTTGGCAGACTGATGCCTGCAGAACAAAGGTTCTCTAAAAATCAGCTGGCATCTGCAGTCTGAGTTTACTCACCTAAGACACATGTGTGAAATTAGTTCACCACCACTATTTGCTTCCAGCTTGTACAAGAGGAAGGTGGTGATTTTAAATGCATGAAATACCAAATTTGTATTAAAAAAAGGTATAGCCTAATATAGTCAATATAGTTAATTTATTAACAGTCTTATTGAATATCTTTTACATTCTGTTAATAAAGGCAATGACCAGTAATTCATATATAGCATACATTATGCTGTTTTTCTGGATTTTTACTTGAAAACCAGTTTGGTCTAAATATTAATTTTTTTTTTTTTCTCTCTACAGTGGTAAGAAGTTAAATTCTATGTTGCAACATTGAAGTTGAATGTCATTTAGCTCCATGCAAAACTTGATTGAAACAACACTGTACAAAGATATGCAATGCTGATAGAGGGGCCAAAATCTTAGTCCAAAGTTCAGACATGAAGTTTGTAAGTCAAAGTCCATCATCTACAGAGCATAATAACTTTGCAAATATATTAATTTCTTATTGTTTTTCTTTGTTACCATCTCAGTTTGTTTTGCTTCCATGGATTGGGATTTTTGGGGAATTTCATCTGGGTTCGGAGTTTCTACAGTGTGTTCTTCCCACTTCTGTTAGAATGGCGAAGGAATGAGGATGCTCTCGGGCTCAGAAGTTTGGGTCCAGATATGCCACTGTCCAAAGTCATGCTGCAGTTTTTGCTTACCTGATAATATGAGGCAGTAGCAATTTTATACTGTGAATCTTTATTTTATGCTTTTCTCTATATGTGATTTTTCTTCAAAGAGGAAAAGACAACATCAATTTTTAACTTTTGTTTAGACTATTGCATGTGTAATACATATAAGTAAAGTATTTCCTGTGAGAAACAACTGACTTTTATCAGAAGAGCTCTATAATTATTTGGCCTCAAAATCCAATAGTCTTGAAAGAACTCTGATGGTATTAAAAGAAAAAATCCTTTCAAAGGAAGAAGGGCCTAAGTGTAAAAACATCCAAATCAAAACAAAAACAAGAACAAAAACAAAAACAAAAACAAAAACAAAAACACCTGTAAATAGAAAAATAAGAATTTTAAGCTACATTCATATAAAGAAGCACAGGCAAACGTGGAACAAACAAGCAATAAATTGTAAACTTGCTATAAGGCTGTGTTGCTGTTCATGAGTGATGTAGAAATGTGATTTTTTTACTTAAAGTAGCACAGCTAATTAGTTACTTTAAGCACAGTGGGCTAGCAGATAAACAATGACTATAATAATAGAACAAAAAAGAGCTAAATTAGATTGTGTGATCTCAGCAAAGCAGGCTCTGGCACAGTGGTTGACAATGAAAAAAATGGAGAGCGATACAGTAAAAAAGGAGGAGGAGTCAGATTGCCTGCCTGCTTCCTGCATGTGAGCATATCAACTGGAAATTAATGCATATAGGTCTGAGAGAAAGTCAAAGAGACTGAAAACAATATTGTCAAATGGAAGTGAATTAAAGAACTACTAGGAAAAATCACAGCTCCTTTGTTAAAAGAATAATTTTGCTGTGAATAGAACTGATGTTTCCGAGACTGTCTGTACTGTCCTGGTCATGACCAGAGTATAGGCAGTAAACACTTGAGTACAGCAGTGCTTCTAGTATTACATTATCCTTCACGTGTCCTCTAAGGAAAAGAAAAAGTCTCCATTCATTCCTGTGATCGGGACAAAACAGAGTGCTCCATAAGGCAGACCTATCCCATAGTAAAGGTGCAACATTGCTGTTAAAATAAGTTTTCCATTTCCTAAGCAGTTGGAATATCTATCGACAGGCTTTTATATCTATCTAAACCTTAGGGTTAAATTCTCTGGGGTACTTGCATGGTCCAACCTTTGGTGAATGATTTGGCTTGATAACCTGGTGAAATGAAAATTTAAGAAGTATTATGTATATCTGGACTGAATACTCAAAAGTTTCTAAATCCATTTTCCTAAATTGATCTTGTAAAGTGGAGGATAACTATCAGCAGGATTAAAAAGTAATCAGAGAATAACGAAGCTTTTGATACAAAGCAGGAATTAGCCCAGTAAGATGTATAAAAACAACATGAAAATTCATATCATGAGGAAGAGACTCTAGAGTGGAAACATCAGGAGTGAAACCTGATTTGGCACTTCCAGAGGACTCTTTGTGCTACCACAGATACTGCCCAGTCCAGACAGAGCAGCCTGAGTGGCCTCCCTGGCCCTTGGGAGTGGCTGGTTCCTTTGGGGAGGGACATTAATGGGCACATGGAGCTGTGGCTCCCACATCTTCAAGGATGTGACAGCAGGACAGACCCACTGCCGGGACACTGGGGTGTGACTGCCAGCCCACACGGTCTGCTACAGGAACTCTGCCTGTAACCCTATGCATGTCTCTGCATTTGCTCATGAATAATCACAATCTAGTGTGATTAGAACCTCTGGAGATGAATTTGTGACAAGATAAAGGCATCTATAAAATTGTACAGGTTTAACATCCTGCATCCACTACTGCAGCTATTCTGTTTTGTTACCAGTATTGATTCTGTATGTACAGTTCGCTGATTGCTGGGTAACTGCGTGTTGTTTATGTGTCAAGAAATTGTTTCAATCCCAATCTCATTTAAGTTATTTTTACTTTGACAAATTCCAAGTGTGAGAGCTCACTTAGTGATAGCGCAAAGGTTTACTGGTGAGAGAAAACAAGATTTGCAAACTAAAAACTCTATATTAAAAATGGTGGCTTGTTTTGTGAACTATTTTATTAAAATATCAAAGAATATCATGAAAGAAAACTAGTCAAGCAAATGAAGAAGGATATAATCATAATTTATCATTGATACTATAGTTTTTCCTATTGACTGCAGTAATTGTTACTGTAGTGCAGCTGGAAAAACTAAACAGCATGAAGAGATTATTCAGCACGCTGTTGACTGATGTAATAGTTTTTCTGCATGTTGGTGACCTGAAACACCTGGGCTTGTCTCTAGCTCTGTTAGTGAAGAAGACTTTAGGTAATCTCATTTACATGAAGGTCTACTTTTTCCTTATATGTATCTGGAGAGAAATTTTCAAAACAACTTCAGTATTTTTTTATGAGTTTACGAAAAGAGAATCTGCATTTTTACTTCACTTTTCAGGATCTCTTTAGAGCTTTTTGTTTTCCTTTATAGCAACAACGAAGTGCTAAAAATCATTAAAGTTAAGAACAATTGCCCAATGTTCTTGATAGCTTATTATCACCACTTCAACATTTATTTCTTTCTTTCCCTCACTTTGATGATACTTTAATAAATCTCCTGTATGCTTTCACTAGATAGGATATAGGTTGCACTTGAATAAACCAAGATGACAATATTATTAATAAATTAAATTTATAATTACTAATTAATATGATCAAAACAGGAATATATGATAAAGTAGTGAGAGAATAGTCAGAAGAAAGTTGTACATATTCAAGTTGGCAGGATTTGATTAAATTCTCCTAGGAGCACTAAAAGAACAAGAGGATGCAGTGTCCGAACTGTTAGTGATTAATAGAGTTCTTGGAATAGAAGGAAGGTCCCAGAGGGCTAGTGGAATAAAAACCCAAAACTTACTTACATTAAGAAAGGCAGAAAATTAGGGTAAGTAGAGTTACAGAGCAGTGGGTCTGATTTTTTTTTCAGAAAAGAAGTTCTTATAAGCTATGAAATAAATTATAAGTTTATAGAGAAACTTGCAGCAGTGAGGGAAAGAGCTCAAATTGATATATTTAGACTGAATAGCAGAAAACCATTTTATTTATTTGTTTGACAGGATAACAATGCTGTTGGGTAAAGAATAATCAGTAGATGGCTTAAACCAGCACTTTGGAAAGGCTGTTGATGGTTGTATGGCAACCTCTTGAATATTTGACAGAGTAGGTATGTAATTAGGTGAAAAATTACACTCCAAAAACTATCAGTTTTCAATCAAGGTGGAGAAAATACAATTTGAAAAATTTAGTGAAGCATCAATTTCTACATATTTTTGCTACTGCCCAGGTTGACTGGCCAGTTGACTGAATAGACAATACATGTATTGCATCTGCTGTCGTTAATGATTTCCAAGCACTCTATAGGGAAGAATTAAAATCTCAATCATCTTAACTATTTGTGAAAAACATCCAAAATTAACAGTATGAGTTTAGTGAACGCTAGTACGAAGAACTGAACTGTGGGAGGTTTTAGTTAAAATGAGAAAGACTAAGATTGTGTTGGGCTTAGACAAAATGTACAAGATGATACAAGAAGGAAAATCTTAATCTGGAGTGTAATCAGCAGAATACTGGATGAGTAGCACAGAAAGTGTGTTTTTGTTTGTCCCACTTAAGGCTTCTAATAGTGTACTGCATCTGCTTTAGGTAATACAATTTTTAGAAACACAACTAATGGAAGTCCACAGAAAAGGAAAAGAAAACCAAATGAAAATGTTCAAAGAGTAAGACTTCATATTTTGAAAGCTTGAAGAAATGCATTTTAGCTTAAAAAAAAAGGAAAAAGGCATAGGGATAGTGCTAAAGGTCTTCTAGCATATAAAATATGACTAAAAAGACAATGATGCGGAGTCATTTAGCAACCATAGGATTTATCTATTCAGAAAAGGACAAGAAAAAAATTTGGCTTTCAAAATAGAGGAATTAAATTAGACATTAGAAAAACTGTGAGGTTTTTTAGTGTGACAAGTGGCAAAATAATGAAAAAGGAAACCTAAAGAATATCTCTAGGTTTGGAAGTTTCAGGTAAGTTTAGCAAACCTCTATCAGTCACTGCCCAAAGGTTCCCAAATACCACTGTTCTGAAACAAAAGGTTAAAACATCCTTTGATGCCTTGGTGTTCTTTTCTATGCCTGATGGTGCCATTTTCTTGATGTTTTGGAAAATTCCAAGTGGTTTAGCGTAACCACAGGATTTATTTTATTTATTCTTCAAATCTTGTACATTTTAGTCATCGCAAGTCCATTTGAGATAATAGTACTTTACTCAACATCATTGGTTGCCCTCCAATTATGTTTTTATTCTCTGGAAAAACTTTCATAAAGACATGAGTGAGCTTTGAGGTCAATTTCAGTAATAAATATAGAACCAATTGTTGATTCAATTATCTATTCTGCAGAGCAAAGTACATTAGTAGTATCTGATTTATTTGGTTTGTGTGTCAGTCTGCATTTTTTATCTGCCTCACTTATTTTCTAGAAAAGTAAACTTATGATTTAATTGCTGGGGATCATTTTTTTTTACTTGTAGATTAAAAGAATTGATGTTTATTTTTTTACTTTTAGAAAAATGTACACAAAATAATAAATCTAAAACTTTTAAGATCATTCTCAGTCTGAAACTACTGCTGTATTGAGCTTCACCACAAATGGAAAGTAACTGCCCTTGTCTAGAATAATTAAAAAAAAAAAAATATATAGGCTTTTTTTTTTTTTTTTTGATTGAATGTTGCTTCATTCCTGGTGTGTGTATATATACACACAGTCATTTTTAGTAATTAAAGATCAAAATATGAAGATCATTCATGAAAGTTTATGTATAAGTCAGTGGATAATTAATTCTATATGTCAGTCAATAATGAATTATATATGCATCTATGATAATACTTTATGCAGTTTTGCTTAACAGTGTGTTAATACTGTAGTTCTTCCAGAAGAATATATTTGATGAGCGCTGCACATTTAGAAAACTTCAGATTTGCCCCTGTAATTGTGGAAAAGTAAAGAGACAATGTATTTATCAAGAGTTGCAAATCCAAAGTTCATTAATTTGTAAAACTGTTTCTCAGAAATCTGAAATTAAGCAGAGCAACTGCAGAGTGCACATTTATTAAGGTGTACTGACACATCCCTAAGCTGAGGTCTGAAGTTTAGCCAAGTGAACTGACCATGAGAAACTGGGATTTAGGAGCAAGAAGCTTAAATGGTTCTCTCTATAAGAAATGGTTTCATTTTTCTGGTGGTTAAGGGAGGGTGAGACAATAGATAGGCAAACCCCACAGGTAATTAATTGGGAGAATTGGAGACCTCCTGGGGATTCAAATCTCCCAATACCATGTGGGAACCTACCACAGCCTTGGTAAACTGGCCTGAGCTGTGTCGCTCGCAGTGCACAAGGCTGGAATGCCATAGGTAACCATAACAGAAGTTGCAATTTTAGCTATAGATATAGCAAAATTGTGACTAATTTAGAAAGGCCGTTGTACCAGGGAGGAGACAAGAGTGAAGAAAGGGAATGATCAATGTGAATGGAGGAAAAATAAGAATGGGAAGTGGAGAGGAAAGAGGAAAAAGGGGTCCAGATAAGCAAGAGAAAATGCATTTGCCTAATTGAGGCACCTGACCACTGTAGGCTGTCTTGCTTTCTTATTAAAAATCACTCCAGCAACTTTCTGTGTAAACTGCTGTGACAGCTTTCTGATCTCTATGTGCATTTACATGTGTGTATGTATAATTTTTGCTATCAAAATATGAGCTGGACTAGCCAGTAAGAGGAAACAATAAAAAAACAGGCCTAAGCCAATGACTGGGTGAAGGGATGGGGATCTGCATAGGGATAGGAAAAGAAATAGACTATGTGGTAACATTCCAGGTGTTTGAGAATGTGGCTGTGTCAGTGAACCAAAAGATTTAGGGCATGTGTAACGTTCACTAAGTGACCCTAAAGTCTGATCAGCCAGAGAGGAGGAACAGATCTGTGCTGTCTGTGTTGGCCCCCTTCATGCAGTGCCAGTGAAGACACTGCTCTCTGCTTATGCTGGTTTCTGTGGCTGCCCGTGTTTACACCATGAGTGGGTGGGTGATGAGCACCTGCCAGGAATACTTGTCACTGTTGGCTGGACCTGGGAGCCAGGGCAACCTGCTTATATCACTCCGGCTCTGAGTGAACCATGGGGTCTGAGATAAATCTGACTCTATTGGAACAGGAAGGAAAATTTTCCTTTGTCCTAAAGCTCACATACTTGGCTCCACATAATAGAGTTTATATGAGGGATTCAGGAAGAATGTTTCCAAAAGTTTTCCTGGTCTGCTATGGCCTCAGGGAAGAGAAGGAACCCACCTCACTTCACCCTCCTTTCAGAGGGCTTTAGAAGTAATAACGTCTCACCTGAGCCTCCTACTCTCCAGGCTAAACAACTCCAGTTCTCTCATCTACTCTTCATAAAACTTGTTCTCTAGACCCATCACCAGCTTCATTGCTTTTCTTTGGATGCACTCACCACCAGAACTCACATAATGGTATCCCTCAGCAGTATTGCCCATATTCCAATAATCCCTAAAGGGCATTGGAAATACACCTTCTCTGCAGCTTAAACTAAAATGGACGGGTTACATCTACAAGGATATTTAGCTTGAGATTTTTTCAGAACATACCCATTTCAGGCTGCAGCCTGCTGCTTTCCCTCACCTTGCAACAGGTGTACTTGCTGACACCGGGTGCAACTTACATTGCTTTTACAGTCCCTCAGAATTCTTATCTTTCAGTCATCAGGTACAGAAAGGATAATGCCACAATGGACATAGGCAAAACAATTCTCAAAGTAAAAGTGTTTGCTTATTCCTGTGACAGTTCTAAATACCATTTATAGAGCTATAAATGACAAATGTAAGGGATTGAGGAACTTGTGTTTCCTTCTGTTATACAGCAACACATCTTTTGCAAATTTCCTGGAATAGGCTGAAGGATGCAGTCATAAGCAAAAGCAATCCACTAATTCTCTTCTGGACTGTCTTGGGTGTTCTGGCACCTGATAATGATTAAAAATCATGCATGACTAACTCTGGACATCCAGATGACCAATTTTGAAGTAGAATTTAAGAGCGCTTTAATCAATTATATTTCCAAACCTTGATTAAAATGTGCCTTGGGTAAAAAATTAATAAAAATATTTTACATTCTGTGATACTGAAAGTAGGAGTGACTTTTTCAAATGGAACTGATGTGAGTTCCATATATGAAATATAAACAGATAAAAGACTTGCTGTATTCAGGACAGTAATAAATGTGTGATATAACTGTTAAGGTGCTGAGCAGTTTTATAAACGTCCAATTCGAAAAAGCCCACAGGGTAAAATAATGACTGCTAAAGAAAGCTGTAATTAATTAGGAGAAAAGTAAATGAATTTTTGCAATACTTATAAAAGAGTCTGCTGATGTTCAGAAGATCATGAGAAAAATAATTTATTTGTAGTGCAGTAATTCTTTTTCTAAGTTAGGGGGGGAATGAACAAAGAAAAAGGAAAGCTATACAGCAAACATACTAATGAAAGGAACTGGAAGGTCTATCCCTTACAGCAAATTTCTATAAGAAAGGGCAACTTGAGAAGGGAGTGTATAAGTTTCATATAATCTAATTGTGTCAGAAGTTTCATCAATAAAGACAAGAAAATCAGGAATTAAGTCACTACTTCTGCTCACCTCAAGATAGAGAATATTTTCTATGGTGAATTTTGCATCTTTGTACTCACAGCAACATATGGTACTGCAGCTATAAAGTAATTTAAATATACTCACACTGTCATCTGAAAGAGATTGACAGTGTTTTAATGTAAAGAGCTGCTATCATATTCCAACAAATTTTAAAAAATTTCACTCTCGATAGAAAAATAGTTCTTGAACATTATCATGTAGATCTACTACCTAGACATTATTGTGCATTTCTTGCTTTAATTGACTAAATTGTTTTTCATAGAAGTTTATTTTATTCACAGATACTCCTTCTCTTGGTTGATTCACTTAGTGATGTCACAACTCACTCTTTGTAGTATCATAGTTGTTTCCATGGAGATGGCCTGTGATACCACCAGCACAGACACTTAAGGAAAATGACTCAGAAGGGAAATGCCTATGGATCATTGAGATATATATATATATATATACATATATATATATATACACACTCATAAGAGAGATCAAATCAGAGCTATAACAGATGCAAATCAAAAATAGTTGGTGCAAAAGTTATCACTTACTACAGGAAGAGTATCACTTACTATATCTATGTCAGCTGCTGTCAATTTACTCCATCTCAGAACTGAAGAATTAAGAAACATACCCAAGAGTTATCATTATAAAAGTTTTATGAATTTTTTTATTTATAGTTTATTAATCAGGTACTACTGCACTTTCTAGTCTAGCACAGAGGTTGCAGAGCACAACCTATGCAGTCCAGAAATTCTACAAAAGAGTCACAGCTGAAACAAAGGGTAAATTCCAATATAACCATGAGGATAGAGGTGTAAAGGTTGAACCACTGGGTGGGTTTTTTTGTTCCCAAACCAGTAGTATTTAAGGCCCGTTGGAAATTTAAATTCTAAATGGCACTTTTGTAGGAGCATTTGCCCTCTTAGTTGATCCTGCTTTTGCTAAAATACTGTCTGTACACCAAAGAATAGCAGACATCCACATTCTCTGCTACAGTTGTAAACTGATTTTGATGCTGTTACTTCCAAATGTATTTTCTTTAGTGTTACCTATTTTTAATATATTATTACATAATAACATGTAATTAGTATTTTTAAACGTATAGTAAAAAACTCATATTCAATGAAAGCCTTTCTCTTTGTCTTCTCTTTGCTGAAAAGCCAGGCAAACCATATTTACATGAAAATTGAGCTGAAGTCCTAAAGAGTCATAAATGTAATTGGTAAGTGATCTGCCTATACTTATATCCTTATCTGTCTGCACTGTATCTGAAGAACTGTCCTGTTGATGGATGCAAAGGCATTATTGAGACCTTGTTCTATACAGGAAGATTATAAGAAAAATCAAAGTGTCATAGAATGGTTTGGGTTGGAAGGGAAATTAATGATCATCTGTTTCCAACCCTCAGATGGAGAAGATTTTATATAAAGACATATAATAACAGGACAAGAGGTGACAAGAAACAACAGTTTTAAACTGGAGGAAGGTAAGTTTAGATTGTACGTAAGGAAGAAATATTTTATGGTGAGAGTGGTGAGACGCTGAAACAGGTTGTCCAAAGAAGTTGTGGATGTCCCATCATTGGCTATGATCAGGGTCAGATTGGATGGCACTTTGATTAATCTCTTATAGAGAGAGATATCACTGCCCATGGAGGGAGTTGGAACACATGGTCTTTAAATGTGCTTTTCAACTCAAACTATAATGTGATTTCATGATTAAGAATCATATCTTGTTATGGAAAAAATGCCTAAAAGCATGTCTAAATTTTCTAAATAAACAAATAGATTAATTTCAAGACATCTGTAATTCCAATATTCTCTGTTTCTCTTAAATTTAATGCATTGTGAAGAACTATTTTCTTTAAAAAAAAATTTAAAACCCCATGTGCATAAAAGTTTTTTCTTTGAACAGATGGCAACCTAAACTATATGTCATAAGAGTGCTCATGCATGTTAATACAGACTACCTACTCCCCCAGGCCCTAGAGGAACAAAGCAGTTGGAACAATGTAAAATAAGGTTGACTTAAATACATGTCACATTGTATTCTGCAAAAAAACTAAGTGCAGGAGTCTGTCAGGAATGGCACATGAAAATTACAAAATCTCTTTTTAAATAATCAAAAGCTCTCATTTTAAAAAATCTACAGCACTGTTAAAATGGCATTGCCTTGAAAACCTATAAAGTCAAGTGGACCTGTCCAAATGATTCCTATCATATTGAATTCTTGTCCTTAAAAGCCTTTTAATCTTATTAAAAGTTACTATTCCAATTCTGGATGAAAGAAAGTGTCTTCAAAGAATGCTTATTAATAAATCAGAATTAATGGACTGCTTAATATTTTACTGTTTCATTCTCCTACCAATCAGCAGCCTTCTTTTACATAGTGAGAAAAACAACAGAAATTGTTAGATTTTACTACTCTAGTTAATAAAATATAGCATCCTGTCAATACCAAATGCATGGAAAAATGGCCATATCTAATGTAATGTTCAATAGTAATAAATTCAGGTAAAGTAAACCCATATATCTCACACTGAGAATTACAATACAAAATGGGCATAGGCATAAAATGAATGGGCTACAGTAGACAATATGAAATGATTTTTTAAATTGAAATGTTAATTTCATACTGTCAGAAAATAAAAGGACTCTGGATATATGATTAAATTGTTTTACTGGAAAATGTGTATCACCTACAACTCCCTCCACTGAAAAAACAAGCAATAAAGTGTGGATGTTCCTAGACTTATTTACTCTCAGTGAATGGTCAGGTAAAGACGATAGTCTACTGATAAGTTTTCAAAATTCTTAGACTCATACGGTATTCTAAGAGTTAGGATCCCTGTTGTTTATTTGAACATGTATTTTAATGAATTAGCTGTGCAGAAATCACAGACCGAGCAGTGAAGCTCAGCTGGCTTTTGAACAGAGGCAAAGCCTCCAGAGAGGTCAGTTATGTACAACATTCCCTGTAGAAGCCTGTGAAACTGTTTGCAGTCTTGTACTTAACTAATAGCCTCAGCATGGACAGAGATCAATAACTGTACGGACAGGGTGACATTTTGGATGTGACCATTATTTTATGGCAAAAGCACTGAAGTGAATAGAATTCTCTGCTGCAATAATATGTATTACCCTTATATTGACATTTTATACGTTCCATACTCAGTGACAGGAAATTGTATTTTTATCCTGACCTATGCAATTTACATTCCATGTTTAGAGTTAGACACAAGAGAAATTCAAATTTAATTTATGCACTTTTAAGAAATTGCCAAGAGAACATTCCATCCTCTTTTTTTTTTTCTTTTTTACATTCTGTAGAAATGGTGACACAGCATGGGTGTGAGGTTTATTCTGCAGTACTTTAATCACCTTAAACATGCACGTAGTGTGACACAGCCTCCTGAAATACTTCTAGTGCTGCTGAAGGGAGAAGAACATGTCTATGTGTCACATGTAAGCGGCTACATCTCAAAAAACCTCTGGTGTAATTCTTGTATCTACTAGAACCTAAATAGTACTTGCAGCTTTGGTCACTGCCAGAATTTCTGCTGAGTGACACCTCTGAAAAAAGCCCAGGTTGTGAGAAAGCAGTTAATTACAGGTATAGCTCAATTCCCATTTTAGAGAGCCTTTTTTTCAAACATTCCTGCATTCTCATGCCATACCCAGGGCATGGATCAGACATGGGGGGCCAGGAGGGTCAGGGTTCACCATCAGTTGTGTGACATCATTGGCTGGACACAACCGCTGTCTTGTACCTTTGACTCTGGAGAGGACACAATTAAGGTTTATTTCTGATGTTTAGATGTAGAGAGTTGAGTGAGATACATTTTAAATATAATACATACATTCCTAACAAGCTAATAAATGGGCCAAACTCTTGGTCTCTATTTCTATGTTCCCAGCAAAGTAAAGATGTCTATTTTCTAATTTTCTCAACTGAGGAACAAGTTGTAAGACAAAAGCCATAGAAACACACCTAAAATTATATCTCCAATTGACAGATAATTAGATGGAAGCGGGCCTATAGGCAGTTTTTGCAACATGATATTTACTTAACAGCAATTACTGAGATGATGTGAGATGCACATTCAGGAAATTACTTTGTGTCATCCTCTCAACATGCAAATTATGCTACTTACATGGATTGTCCAATGTGTAACCCGGTGTGATGGCTGCAAACCATTGTGATAAAAGTTGAATAAATTTCTTTTCAGGGAATAGTTTATTATAGAAAACTGGAGAGTAGGGCAAATTGTGGATGAGCTTGGGAAATCAGAGGCTGAATAATCTCTCTCAAAAATGTTTTAATTAAAATAGAGTACCCATAATACAATAGTATTTATTGTAGTTAAAGGACACTTTCATTTCTGAAACTTTGATCAAAGTGCATTGAGTGTCTGAACTCTTTTACAAATATATTAAAAAATGCTTTATTTGTTCTTCATCTCTTTTATTGTTTTTTGAAAATTTCATAAGTGAACAAATGAAATAGACAAAAAAAAATTAGTATCCCAATAAGTATATAATCTTGTTCTAGTATGTTTTTATAACTTTTCCACTTTTCAAAGAAAGTAAATTAGAATGCAAAAAAAGCACCAGATGCATGCTTTTTTAGATTATTCAAACCCTTTATATCTTCAGAACAAAAAAAAAAAATTTAAAAATCCCCAAAAATCTCCTCTTATGAGAAGAAATGGAGGGATCTGGGTCTGTTTATTCTGGAGAAGGCTGAGAGGGGATCTCATTAATGTCTATAAATATCTCAAAGGTGGGTGCCAAGAGAATGGTGCCAGACTCTTTTCAGTAGTGCCCAGTAACAGGATGAGGAGCAGTGGCCAGAGACTAAAACTCAGGAAGTTCCACCTCAACATAAGGAAGAACTTGTTTACATTGAGAGTGGCAGAGCACTGGAATGGCTGTCCAGGGAGGGCATGGAGTCTCTCTAGAGACATTCCAAGCCCTGGACACGTTCCTGTGTCACCTGCTTTTGGTGACCTTGTTTTGTCAGGGGGTTTGAACTGGATGGTCTCTTTTCCAACCCTAAAAATTTTGTGATGCAGTGAAGTAGTAATTAAAGATATTAATACTGAATACACATCAACGTGCTGATACTGATTTTGCATAAAAATTAGAGCTGTGAATTGTAAAATCTGTACTGTAAAAAAAGAAAGGTCAGGGAGAAGTCCTGACCCTGAAGCCAGATGGCCTCTGTGTGCTTTCATCCATTTGCTGAGGGCTACACCTTTCTACAGCATGTTGTCTGTGAGCACTCCTGTGACTTCTGGGTACCACTGCTTCTTTTGTGTCCCTTATCTCAAGGCCACAAAAATGGAAGAACTACTGAAATCACTTGTATCAGTACAATGACAAAATTTTAATATACATGTTTGTTTGGAATAAAAATAGATTAGAATCTAAAAGAGGAGTTAAAGGTATAAGCATAATTCTATTATAAAATTGAATCAAATATATTACAATGTTTTACAAAGGAGAGAAATATCTATATCACTGTGGAACTAATGGAGAAACTGAATGCCTAGAGGAAGACCTGTGGCAGTGATGGAAAGAGTTATTCTGCCATGAACAATGCTGGAATATTTATACAGCACAGGAGAACTTTCTGTTAGGATAATTTCCTCAAATGTACTTGTTAGAGGTAACATATTAAAATTGCTTTAATCTGATCATCCTATATTCATTAAGAAAAGTAAACAATTCATAGTCTAACATTTCAGATTTCACCCCCCAACTCAAATAATTACCAAAGAGCAACAAAATTTAAGTTGCACAAGCACTTGTGTCACCTCTGTGTGCTGCAGTGGGTCTATGCTCCACTCTTCCATTGCAAGTTATTCTAAGTAATTTTTATTTCAAGGTGTCATTCCCTGTTTTGAACAAGTTGCACAGAGAATGAGGATCAGAGTTAAGTGAGTGGTTGCCTGCTTCTCTATTCACAAGTTCCATGTCTGAAAAGTAGATATGGAATGTGCTCTTGGAATGAAATCCATGTTGAGCGGGCCAAGGGAGTTTGGGTGTGCACTCCTGTCTCCTGGTTGTTCCGTGACACTGCTTCCTTGCAGGCAAGCCTCATTACAGCTTTCCCAATCTGCTACAGGGAATTCTGGGACATCTGCCATCACAGTATGAACCTCATTTTAAATAAAAGCTCTTCAAATAAACCAGTGGAGGAGATGCATAAACTTTCTCTTTTACAAGATCACTGGTTTTGGGTGCTGTTGATCGTGATTATGTTCTTTCAGACCCTGCATTTTCTCACTCCTTAAGAACTGCTTTCTGCCAGATTCACTAGCTAAATGGCTAAAGTGTTTGCACAGATATTCCAAGCTCAAACAAGTAGCAAAATAATTTCAGGTTAAGGAGATTTATTTTTTATTGTGCACATTTGCAAATGCTCCCCTGTTATTTTTCTTCTTGAGCTTTTATCCAGCAAAGTGGGAAAGTACAGGGGACGACACTCTGCCTTCTCATTGTGTGAAGATTTAATTTCCAAATAAAAGCATTCTTTGATAAGGTGTCAAGTATGAACCAAACAAACATCATCTCCTTTGAGAGCCAACACTGCAACCAGAGTTAGCATTATAGGGGTACTTTTTAGACTGAAAAAGAGAGAGTACATATTTTAGAACATATTTACTGAACTGAAAACAAACTATGTTTCTTGGCAAAAGCAAACTACTAACATTTTAGGAAAATATTTAATTCTTAAGCTGTTACACTGAATCTTCATAATATTTTCATTTAAAATATGACTTTTAACTATTTTTAACTGTACCATAATTTCAAATATATTTACAGATTAACTATTATGACAATGGTAAATATTTAAAAGACAAAACATTTTCTACTCCCTGACTCACTTTAATCTTTAAATTACACTCGACCTTCTTTTAGATCATATGGAAAAACTTTGAAGAAAAATAAAAATTAAGAAAAGTGAAATGTTGCATTTCAACTTACCATAATGGCTTCTATTGTTCTTTCAATTTGCAGTCCTTTACTGCATCAGAACTGCCTCCTCAGGAACTGTTTAAATATTGAAATACATGGAAAGCATTTACTCTTGACTACAAAAAAGAAGCCAAACCAAAGCTATAGCTTAGTTCTAATTAAAACATATAAAATGTGTTAAGATAAAGAGATGACAGGAGGCATGAGGGCAGACAGAGAGACTGCGGATAACAAGAGTCTAAAAGAAAAAAGCTAAAAAAGGCAAAAGCTAAAAAAGTTAAATGAAAATGAGAATTAGATACTCTACAAATGGAGAGAAAGACAAGCAAAAATAGGAAATATAAGGTGAAGTCTAGAAGTTAGTGACTATTGCTCATAATTACAGTGAATTTTCAGAGTAGCCTGAAAGAACAAAAATCTGCTACAAAGATCATGGAGACAAATAGCTTATATTTATATTTTTTTTTAAATAATAGGTATCCAACACTGTGTACACATAGTACCGTTGAATATCTTAATTAACAAGATTCAGAGGAATAGTTATAGAGGAATGGAATAAGTTAAGAGAAAATTGGGTTAACATTTATCTTTGGGGTATTTTAATCCTTTCATTTAACTGCAAGATATTTTTCCTTAGTCACTACAGACTTATCAGAGATTTGCAAGTCCCAGTTGCATCTTTTTTTTTTTAACCTGCTCATCTGTTGGATTCCTCTCACAGCCAGGTGTGAGGCAGTGAAGCATGGAAATCTGCCTTCTTCTTCACCTTCTGGGCCTCCTGTTTGGTCTTTTCAAGTATTTTAAAGGGATTTCTGTTCCTGCTAGTCACATGGTTCATTTCCCAAACCATTTAGTGAATTTCAAAGGTGCATGCATAAATCACCAAGGAGATTTTTGTGGGAAATGCAATTCCATGTATAAGGTGCACTGGTGATGCCAGCTGGCTGTCCAGACCTACTGCACTGCATACCATTTGCAACATTTCTGGACAGCTCATGTTTACTAAAGAGCTTATTGCCAGAGGTTTTCTTTAGCTACTGTTTCCACCCCCTATCATATGAATTTGTAAAAAAAAAGGTGAGTATTTTAGGGGTGAAAATTAAGCTTTGAAATAAATGCATAATAAATCTGAATTGGATAGTGAAAATTATTACCTTATCATATCTTACTTTCACAGTCTCATAATGTCACAAAATAAAACACTGATGACTGTTCTTGTTCAAGATTTATCTTCTGAAGATTTTCCTTACTCTGGAATTTACATTTATCTTTTTCTGTGATTGTCACATGTCCTTCTTTCTGCCTTCAAAAATCATTTGCATAGTGTCCTGGAATGGCACTGGTCTGTGCTTCTGTCACAGCTCTGCATAATTCATAATCCTGGCATCCACCTCCTGAAGAATAGTGAAAAATATTCTGAAGATTAATGACTGCATCTACCCAAGCTCAAGTCACTGTTAAATTAGGAATTTTCAGATAGTTCCTTGAAATTGATTTAAATATGTATTTTCAAAAATATTTAGGTGGGGAATCCCTATCAAGCACATTGTGATATTTTAAAAATGTGAGTTTAGGCTTTGGAAATCTTAGTTAGCAGATGTTTTTTATGGTTATCTAAGTATTTGGAGTGCTTCTAGGCATTTTTAGGAGCATTTGCCAGAACATATAAAAATCTGGGTCTTGCTAGCACAACTGAAGAAATGAGCACATCAAGTGTATTTGCAGTCGCTTCTGCTGACTGTCAGATCCTCAGTGTGGTGACACAGTAACAGTGGCACTGTACTCTATTTAAACTCTCTCTTTGCTGGGCTTGTAGAGGGTGCAGTCATAGCAAAGTAGAGTGTCCCTTATTAAATCTTCCTCACTACTTGTGTTCCCCTCTATTTCCAGAAATTAATTGTAAATTATTTGGAGGGGGTTTTTTTTGTTTTGTTTGTTTTGTTTTTTTTTTTTAAGGGAAGTATTACATTAGGAAACATTCTTTTAGACAGATATGGTTTTCTACATATCAAAGGCAGATATTAATTGGTCATTTGTACCAACATGTGAACATATCAATTACTTCATGTGTAATGAATTACTTCATTACTTCAGCCTTTGTATTTTAAAGATTCAAGCCCACGTGAATTTTAATTTTTTGATGAAAAAAGAAAAGATGTGAGACATGTTTAAATGTGCTATTTTCCACTCTGATATAAATATGGAATCAGATTTTATGGACCATTTTTCTCTTACATTGATGATGAGTCTCAAAGCATGATCACTTAGGTGCTGCAGCATAACAGTTACTCCTTCCTAGCATCTGTTGCAGTGAAACCACTGCAAGAGGTGGCAAAACCTTCATTAGTTGACCCTTACCATGACATTAATCACTGTCTGTTTCATTAAGCTCAGCTGGTGGAGCAAAATGTTTCCTGGAGATCACTGCAGAATTGTACACCTATATACCATAAGAACCAAATATAAATTTTGTGATTGGATCATTAAGATTTAAGAAAATTTTGCTTCAGGTATTCACTCTGGGTTGAAGAGATCCAGTGAATTCTTTGGGCTTTTTAAAAGATATTTTCCTGTGGTTCCTTTAGTGTTTCAGCTTATCTCTTAATACTAAAACAATTATATATTAAATAATATTATCTTTAAATTTAGCAGAAATAGAATCAACTCATGGGTTGTCCTAGTTTATTTTCTTTTACAGAGCTACATTGTAATATTGCTACTAAAACCAAGATTAAAAGCATTAGCTCCTGGAAATCATTTCCTGGGGAAAAGAAAAACCCTAATATTATCAGAAGAATTTTTCCATAACTAGGAACCTAAATCTCTGGACAAAAATGCGGCTCTGAGGAGTAATTTTTTTTCCTAATAAGATCTTAGATTTCTCTATTCGCATCAAAATCCTGTCTTGAGAGCTATAGAGGAGTACTAATATTATACTGAAGAAAAACATCTTTCACCTTTATCTGCAGATCTTTCTGTCTCAGAAGATTCCTTTATGTGTAGCATCCTGTCTTATTTCTCTGGAGCACACTAACTAATTCTATGCAGAACACTCACAGAGAAAACGATATCTTAAGTAACTTTAAAATGCCTTTTTCAATAAACCTAAATATCAATCTATTGAAAAGCCTGTTTGCTCTGCCCGATACAAATGCCATTTGTGTGGGATCATTTCTCCATCTGTTGTGGAACTCTATTAGTTGTGATAGGATAAATAATAGAAGATGTACAGATACCCTAACTCCTGACAAATGAAACAGGCCAGTAATTTTATATCTAAATACACACACACACCTTCTCTGCAGAAACAGGAAATACTTTGCATAAACATTTGAAACACAGACATGCCTTAACAAATCCCAGTTTATTAAAAGGCTTATAATTTATATTCCTTTGCTAAAAATAGCTTTTGACCCACCAAATTATTAAGTGTTCAGATAATCTCATACTTTGGGAAGCAGATAGCACCCTCTCTTTCTCATCTAAAAAGCCAGTTTTGGCAAAACACACGTGACTTGACCAAGAGGGCAGCATATTGTGTATATGATAAGTGGATGCTGACTTCAGCATCCTGACTCCTGACACTCATTGCCTTTTCCCTTTTCTAACAGAATATGGAACTGTTTACACCTAGTCTTTTTCAGTGCTCCTTCTGTAAGGGTCCTGTAAGTAGCCATGGATATCTGGATTTTTCATTGTCCCATAATTTAGTGAGCCAATCCCATCCTGTAACTCAGTTCTTAAAGTTTTTACACACACACACAAACACTCACACACTCACATTTAGTGCCTTGTGCCTTTGCATTTCTGTTGCTTCAAATGTATCTATTCCACAGTTAGATCCTTGGTTATCCACGCTGCAATATGTGCTCCTGTTTTGCTTTCTGTATGAGTTGAAATAGAGAAATTCTGGTTTCACTGATGCATTATTGATAGGCTCTCCCATACAGTCCTTTTTCTGGATATTTAATTTCTGATTTTCTTTCATATATTGACACTAAAAAGAGATATGAAACACCACATTGAGAAGGCCAGCAGTCATTATACCATAGACTTCTTGACAGTCCACAATATTGCTGCAAGATTAAGATAACATCTTACACAGCTTGATGGTTTTTTTATGCCTAGAGAAATCTCTTGTATTTGTGTTAGGTCATACAGAATCATTTATTCCACTTGAGTTTTTCTTATGAGCTCTGTGATTTGTTAAGCCAAATTAACATCCTTCCCATTTGCACAGATCTGCTCACATCAGCTGCTTGTTGTAGCTTTGATCTGTTTAATAGAAGAATTTGAAGAAATCTGAAGTGGTTATTTAAATATGAACACTACCTACATTAATTATTGTTAGTAATAACAATTATTGTTTATAATAAATCTGTTTGAAATTTGAACTGCATTGTTTAGGAAATTTTCACTAGTTTGTTTAGAGATCCACATGAGTATGGCTATCAATCACCTATGAGTCTTTTCTCATTGCACTATTCACAAAATGTCAGAAATTATAAAGGCAGCTAACAGGAAAGTATTTTGACAGAACTGAATATATTCTCTGGAAATAAATATCACCTGAGAAATCTGGGAATTTGTTAGTGTCAAATGCCTTAGAAACAAATTTACCTTAAAGAAGAAGAATCTTATGATTATTTTATATTTTCAGAAACAGTAAAGGGATAGATCTATTGGGCTTTTTCTGAGATATTGATAGTAAGAAAAATATATTAATCAAGTTTGATTTTTCGTTGAATTACTTGAATCTGCTAGCGACAACATTGTCTAATAATAGAAGCAAAGAATTATAAGGTGGTAAGAGAGGATCTCTAGCTTGTGTGTATATAGCAATCTGTATATAGCAAAATTGCACAGATATTTAAGCATTGCTATGCAAAAGTTTTCCAAAGCTAACAATGAGAGTACAAAGCCCCATAAAATTAACAGTGTATTCTGTACAAATTTTTGCTATGCTGAAATAATTGTAACTCTGAAGTCAACTTTAAGCTGATGGTTAATGATGGTGACTTTATCCCCTCTTGGAATAAAGACCCGCTTTTCCATTCAAACTTTTCGTATTTCTTATTGATACCTAAGGAATGGAACAGACTGAATACTACCATTATGTTACTTAAGCAGTGACAAGTTTAAAGCTGAATTAAATCCAGATTTTTTGATAACAAGATTTTTTTATGAAAAAAGCACAAAGTATAAAAAAAACATAATGGTGACGTGCACAAACACTCTACATGTTTTCCCGGTCTCCAGGCAGCTCCGGCACCTAGAGCACGCACCACCTCCCCCCGGGACCCGGGATCACCACATGTTTCCGGGCTCAGATCCGTACCGCAGTCCGGGCAGGGGTGCCAGCGGATTCTCGCCACTGCGAGCGAGAGACACCAGTAAAGAGTGGAGGAACATCCAGATTCCCCACATGTGCAAGGCTGAAAGTCCTTTATTGCTGCGGGGAGCTGTGCTGAGGCACCGTGACCCGCTCCCAGCTCGCTCGTGAGGGAACATGGCCTCGGGCACTCCGAAGCAGGGGATGATATTGGGGACGGGGCGAGGAGAGCAGGGGCCCTCCCACCCAATGGGGGCAGGCACCGTGGTGATGATGTGGACCACAGCACCCAACGGGGATACGACCGGGGCGAACCCCAGGCTCTGAGGGGGAAAGGGGATGGGAATTCGGAGTGAGGGGCACCAAACCCTCCAGGCAGGACGAGGAGTGGTCACAGGATTGGCTCTAACAGCCAGGACCCAGAGTGAACAGCCGCAAGGGGGGGGAAAGGGGAACAGACACAGGGGGTGCGCGGGCGTACACAGAACACGGCTAGCTAACAGTTCAGAACCACTAACCTAAACCCCAAACCATGATACAACGTATCACTCTTTGTCAATATATAAAGAACAATGGCTTGGTCTTCTTCACTGCTCATCTGGTTGCTGCTTCTTCACTCAGTTCCTGCTGCAGCCCTTTGCAGATGGAGAGGGCCAGCTGCGATGATGCTGGGCGTGGATTTTGTCTGGGTGTTTGGGTGTAGGGGAACTGGGAAGACTTTATTACAAAACATGGACTGGGGACACACACAGACTGGGGTAATTGGAAGGGTTATTTCTGTGGCTTTGGTGGAAGAAGTTTTTCTTTTTAGAGGGATGCAGCTTTTTCCCTCTTCTTGCATCGCCTGCGGTTTGATGCCACCCCTCGATTGGTGGGGTCATCTGCTGCTCCCACAGGCACCTCGATGTTGTAACTCACCACCTGCACAACTTGATAAATCACAGCCCCCCTTTAGGTGCTGTGACCTGCCTTATTTCTGTCCTCACGCGAGGCAGATACGCATTCCTGTTTCAGTTTTTTGGGAAAGTGGGGTCTCCCTTCCTCCTCCCCCCACCCGCTGTCCCTGGGGGTGCCCTCCCCAAAAATGAACACTGGATTACAAAATGTCCTTTCTGCTCACAGTGGAAGCATTGGAGTTTTGATGGAGGTTGCCTTGGAACAGCATTCTTTTGAGGCACGGCATTCGCAGTGACCACATGGTTTCTGGGCTTTTCAGAGATCTTAAGCTGTGTGTCAGCGTTCATGGATATCGTTTCTGGGACAAACTTGTCCTGGACCTCTGATCCCTCTACATGTCTCTCAATTATCCCTTTGACCCGATCCGTGGAATCTGCAAAATGCTCAGAAACCAGCTCCTGCCCCCCCTTCCCACTACTTCCCTCCCTCCCGGCTCTCCGGGAACCATGGGAATGCAGAAACGGGGGCTTTTGCTCCCCCCTCCCTCCTCTTCCCCCCTCGCCCGGATTCCCGGGACTCATGGGAAGATGAAGGTAGAGGTTCCTGCTCCTCCCTCACCCTCTTCCTTCCTACCCGGATTTCCAGGGCCCATGGGAAGATGAAGGTGGGGTTCTCCGCTCCTCCCCCTCCCCTGCCGTGCGGGGAAAACACCGCGTGCTTCCCTGTGGGTGGCGGAGAGTTCACTGACTGACTTTGGCGAGGCTTTGCTCCTGTTTTCAGTCCAGCACGAAGCACTGTCCCGGCGCGGATGGCGGCTCAGTGGCACGGCCCCACGCTGGCAGTGGCGGCTCTCCGCATGGCTCCCGGTGCTTTGTGGTGATTTTCTGCCTGCTTCAGTGGCTCCGCTGGACCTGGCCCCACGTTTAGGCGTCACCCGCGGCTTCACGTTACTTTCCTCGGCCCCGGTCAGCTCTCAAGTGCCCAGCTTGGGCGTCTCAGCTTTTCGTCGGGGCCGGGACTCGCCGCAGTTCCCGGGCACTTTTGCTGCCACGCTCCGGGGTGGGCTGTTGGCCGCGCTTTGCTGTCGGCGCGAGGGAAGAAACAAAGAGGCAGGGAATTCGTCCAAATCCATCCGCGTGGTGGCTGGATGCTTTATTGGCTGCGAGAGCTGCAGTGGAAAAGCTGAAGCCGCTCCTAGCTTCGCATGGACGCAAATGGCCTCGAGCATGCCGAGGAGTGGGATGAAATAGGGGAGGTACAGGGCGGACGGGGAGCCCTCCCGCCCAATGGGTACAGACATTGCGGTGATGACGTGTACTACAGCGACCGATGGGAACACGGCAGGGGTGGACACGGGACTTTGGGGTGAGTGGGACTGCGGACACGGGGAGACTGGCACGGAAACTGCAGGAGTAGGGGAAAACCCGGGGGATGCACGAGGGTACAGAGAACTGGAAAACTAACAAAGAAAAAAATCCATAATTTGAACCCAAACCCAGGATGCAACAAAATATGTATAGAAATTCAAGAAAAAATTAATGAAATATACTGAACTCACAACTTCAGTCACTCAAATACTCCTTTTCTTAATATACAGAGAAATTTATTTCTTAACTTGCACCTTTAACTTCCCCAGTTATTTGTGATGTAGAGGAAATATTTTCACTTTTGAGAAAGACACATTTAATTTCCACTTATGCTTGGAGGCCAGTAAACAGTTTGACTGTTGTTCTTCCAGCAGAGATGATAGCAAAAGTTCCTTTACAAAGACGAGCTCATATTAGGACTTAATGATTTTTATCACTGCGGAACATACAGTCCTGCATAAGGTTTGTTCTTTGGTGAAACAATGTTTTTTCCAGTGACTGCAGACCAAGGATCATATTTAGGATCAGCACTCTATATAGAGTTTATTTTTTTTTATTTCCATTCTCTGCAGCCTTGTAGAAACTATTTTCCATTTTCTATTACCTTTTGGTAACAGCTTTTCTTCTTCCATCTCTTCAACCTAGAGCAACATCTTTGTGAATCTCCACCTGAGCAACCTTCCAATTAATTTCAAATTTCTCCTGAAAAAAAAAGAATATCAGTTTTTTTCCTCTTAAATTTTCACTGCTTTCCCTGGTAGAGTGGATTCAGGAGCTACAAGATATGCATGGCAACCTGACTGCTTTTGAGACAAGTTAGCAATCATCCCTTTATTCCTTCCCATGCTTGTACTGTGCAAAACTGCAGCATAAAAAAAACTTATCCTGCTACAAGCTGACTATCCAAACCAAAAGTCCTTTTCATTACTTGTCATTTTTATTTTTAAATAACTTTTAAATAACAGGATAGTAACCCTAAAGTGTCAGCTGAAGCCAGGACTACAGAGTAAATAGGTTTCCATGACACTTACATGCAAGATTAAAAGAAGTAGTGCCCACCAGTCATAGGAAAACCAAAATGTGTCTGTTATCCAGAGCTGTATGGGCTATGATAGGAATACAACGCAAAAAAATAATTAAATTTGTCATATATCCTCAGATGCAATCAAGTAGCTGTGCTGAGTAAACTGCATTAGGGTTCGTCTTTTGTTCCATGTAAAATATGTGAAAATTAGTTTTCATTCTTCACAAGCTTAGATGTAAGACCTTCCAAGAAACCTTAATGATTGCAAAGCTTCTGTCTTCTTTGCACCAGCAAGAGAGTATAGAAATACTATGTCAAATATGAATAGCTGAATTTTTTCTCCTATAGTCAAAATATTTTTTACTGCCTACATTAAATAACACTTTTCAGTACATCTCCTTGAGATGCTTTTTGTGCCAAGAAGATTTCCATAAAAATGAAAACAGGCTTTTAATATTTGCTTAGGAAAAAAAAATCCCTCTCTTATCAAATAATGACACTGGTAGGAAATGTTCAAAGTTTTTGAGTGTGTTCTGCTGACTCATATCACACCACTGCAAGCAACTTGTTACAGGAGGCAGGATATGAGACAGAGTAAAGTGAGAAAAGATTTTTAGGAATTCTCTCTCCTGTAGCTCTTTTAAAACCAAAACTGTCTCAGCTGATTTTTTATTCTTCCATCTCAACTGAAATGATGGATTGGAGAAAGACAAATACCTCTATAGTTATTGTTGTTAACCATATTAAAACCATCTTAACAATTGGCTGCAGTGAAGTTTTTCTCACTTTTACAAGGGAGAACCTAAAGTGGTACATTAATCCCAACCTTAACATCAGAGGAATCATCTGAGTAGTTTAATAAAGACAATTATTATTGCTATGGTTTTACTGTCTTTTGCAGGTAACTTGCAGCTTTTTCTTTAGCCTAAGCAACTATCATGAGCGGTTTGAATGGCTGCAATGTGAATTTATAGCAGAATGATACTTTTTAACTTTTGCTTTCCTGATCAGATATAGAGAGAAAACACTTCTGTTAATAGCCTACTTCTCAAACTTTGTGCTTCATTCCACCAAACTCCATAAACAAAGAAAGGCTTTTATATTTCTGATGATGTTCAAATAAACAGCAACTAAAAAAGATCAATTGGAAAACTGAATTATCAAGTTTTAAACATATTAGAATATCTTTCAGATATATTTCATGTCAGTTAAAGGAGATGATTCTTGTGTAGCTCTTATCCTTTTTGAAATGCATAATTATTACTCTGAGATGCAGATAAGATGCTGAGGCCAGATCAACTTAAGGAGAAACAAAGACCAAAAAGGAATTTAAAAAGAAACAGCTGAAGGTTTGGGTTCAAACCTTATCAACTTATGAAAGAAGAGAAAATATAAATAAAGCCAATGAACTAGAGCAGTGTCACCAAGATTTTATTTGAAATTAGGGGTTATCAGTCACCCTGTTTAAGCCCAGCTCACTTACTCCCTCAGTTATTGCAGGGTAACCAAGTACAGAGACAGGTTTTCAGGCAGTATTTCTCATCAGAAACACAGTAACTCAATTTGTCTTACATGCCTGTGTTAATGTGAAGAGCTGGTGGCCAGACAGTTCAGCACACATTTCAGAAAATTCAAGCTCTGTAGTCAATGCCTGTTTGTTTCACTCCTGCAAGCAAATGCATACTGGAAGTGATTATATTTATAAATTGAACAGAATTTGACCTTTAACATGGCACTGTGTTAAAAGAAGTCCAGTTAGTGCAAAGACAATGTAGAATTTCTGAAACCTTAAGGCACACATTTTTCTATTTAATTTTCTTAAGATTGGGCAGATATTCAAAATTACACCTATTAGGAATGTTAACTCCCTAACCATACATTGTACAGCAGTGCTGTGAAGAAACAGAGATGCTGCCAAGACCTTCAGGCTAAATTATTTTGGATCCTAACACATCAGGAGGCTTTTGTTCTGAAATGCTCCACAGAGCTGGCAGGACAACCAAATAAAATAAATCAATAAACTCTTAGAGCTGGTTTTAATTGAAAACTATTAACATTTCAGAAAAATATAGGGACATGAGGAATTTAAAAATAATGTAGTAGAAAAAAATGCACAAACAAAGCAATGTAATAAAAAACACTGAAAGAAAATCAAAACAACTCAGCTTAATTCTGGCAGAATATCAAAATGATGAGAAAAAAATTAAAAACATCCTGACAACTGTGAAGAATGTGAATGCATAAAGTATGAGAAAATATGGGACACTAACAAAGGTTTATTTTAAAAACCTTGAATGTTATCAACGTTGTACGAACACATTTTATGAATATTTCTACAAATACTTATATTTGCTTTAGAAATTAAAAGAAAAGCTAGCTGAGTTGTCATGGTTACTGCCCTACAGATACAGCACATCAACAGTGCTGTTAGCTTTTTCTTTTTTTCTTTTTTTTCATTACAACAGTTAAAACATTAAAGTAATGCTATTTTGAATATTCTGTTTTCTGTCTGACAATATGCCTTGAGATCTTGCTATCCTAAGAAATCAGTGGCAGGGAGTCAACATTCTGATCCACTCATATGACTGCATTCAGATATGTAACTCATTCTTGGTGTTCATTCTGTACACAATGGAACAGGGGGAATATCCTCCTATTCACCTGATAATAAAATTTTGGCTTTAATGGCATAGGCATAATCTCTCTACACTCTTTACACCATATATATTTTTAAAGGATATTCTAATTTCTGGAAATCTCTTGTCCACAGTTTTCCTTTCTATTCAAAGTAAAAGGTACTCATCAGTTTTTCCAAAGTCTGTTTGGAAGACAGACTCTTTTGGAGAGGGGAGGAGGATTTTCAGGCAACACCTTTCTCTTTGTCTCACAGACTACATCTGTAACAAGATGTAAGGAATTTAATGCAAGATGGGGGAGTCTTAATGAGATATTTCATCATCAAATAATGGGGGGCTCCTCAGTAGGATAAATACTCCGAGGAATTTAAAGTACATTTCAAATAGAAATCAAAATTATTTTCATTAGTGCCTTCTATTTGTTTTCTAGTCATAATAGTAATTAAGATTTTTAAAGACCACTTTTTCTTAAAAGACATTGTTGATCTCAGATAGGGAGTGAGCAGCTCATTTATGGGGCCTCTTGACACACCCCTGGTGAATTTCTAACCTCACAGCCCAGCTGAGTCCTTGCCTTCTAAGCACTATTTGGCTTAGACTTGTTGTAATAAAATGACCACTTATCCAGATTTTATAGTATCTGCATGAACAGAAAATGGTATCTTTCAGCACCACACTATTACTACCAGTACGAATAAATACTTAACTATTCTTATTGTTAGATTATCTAGAGATTATCAGTATTATTATTATGCTGAGATAGGTACTTGTTAAATGGTTATGAGTCTCTATGAGTTTATGCATTTATCCATTTAAGGTTATGAGTCTCTATGATTTATGCATTTCCATTAGGCATGTTTTTAAAATTGTACTTCACATGGATAAGGATAAATGCAAGCCTTTATTTATATATCCAGAACAGTCAATCCAGTTGCAACTAAATGTAAAATTCATAGATAAGAAAAATATCTTTAGATAACCCTGAAGACTGTAAACTAGAGTTAGTCCTTCGCCTCTATTAACTTGCTTTGTGAGGAGGTGATAGTCAAGGACTGAGGATTCACACAGTGATGGTCCTTCTCCTCCTCCAAGAAATATATTTTCTCTTATGGTCAGTCTTCCCTTCAGCACATGCCAGGGGTCCTACCCACATGCTCTCATTCCAGAGCCATCCAATCCTCTTTTAATGGGAATGAGAGGTTTTCAATTCCATAGGGTTTTTTCTCTATAGAACTTCCACTTTGTCAGAGTGGAAGTTCTCCCTTCTATTCTTAGATTTTCCTTTTCACTAGAATGAAAGACTTGGTATTCGTCATTGAGAAATGGTGAACTTCACAGAAGGTATGAATCTATACATTAAAAAATACTTAATATAAACTCACAGCCATATGAATTATATGCAGATTACCAGGAAAACCTGGTTAGTACAGACACTGTGGCAATCAGCCACGCTGAAATGACTCATCCCCAGCCAATTCCTCTCGGCTTATTATGACAGCAAGCAGTTGTATTTCTCCAGACAGAAGTGTTTTTCTGCTACTTGCAGACTATTTCCATCAGAAGCAGTCTCTACACTCCCACTACTTCAAGCATGTCTAACAGAGGACCCCAGGAATTAGATGCCAGCTGGCTGGATGCCATATTTAAGTTAAGCAAATTTTAATGAAACTATTAACAGGAAGATCTATTCCGGAAGATCTATCATTTCCATTGACTCGTGGTGGGAAATGCTGCCCTTGACACAATCTGCCAAATCAGGTTGTAAAACAGACTGTGCATCTTGGATTCATGATGTATTGATGGTATATCTATTTCAAGCTGTTATTTGTAATTAAAGCTTAATTGTCAGCAATCATAAACACTCAAACAATTCCTTTTATGACATAAAAATATTCTTTAGAAGAGAAATCTGAAATTCAAGCTTCCTTATTCTCTCTCTTTCCTTCCTCTCCACTCATAAGTTTGAGTAGGGATATTTAATCAACTGAATTACAATTTAATTTCCCAGTGTGAATAATTAATTTAAGTTTTAAATTGCATTTTTCTCTATGCATCTCCAATTCCACAATTTCCTTTATTTTTTCTGTCTGATGGGCAAAAAACCCCAAAACCAACCAAAAACAACCAACCCCAAACCATTCCTTGATTTTCCATCTTCCAAACATTTTAATCACCCTCTAATACCACAAAAAAAAAAAAAAAAAAAAAAAAAAGATTTTACCCAAGAAAGAATTTTCCTTGTGTTGATCTTGAAATGTTGAATCCTGTATTACAAAGTCAACTTATATATATTTGATTGAAATTAGTTACCTCTATGAAACAGAATAATTTTTATTTTTATCAGTAAAAGTTCACATGTAAAGCTTTTGAGGAATGTAAATCAATTTATAAATCTAGAGTACTGTTATACAAGATGAACTAAATTATTATATAGATAGAGTTCCTTTTAAAAGAGAATAGTTTCACTTCAAGAACCAATAGAGCAGATGACAATAAATGTAATGTCCCTATTCCAAGGAATGGAACATTTCACACAATTAGCTGCTCTACTCAACATTGTTAGCTGTGGCACATGAGCACTGCTACTCAAAATATGATAGTAAAGGGCAATAGAGATGGTTATTCTTCTCCTTTCAGTAATTTTAATATTTTGAAATGTTCTGTGAAAGTGGAATTAAAAAGTAAAAATAAAATCTTAAAATGATTATGACATGAGACAGAAAAATGTAATGAAAAAAATCTAATGTTAATGTTTTGACAAATTTCAAAATATTAAATACAGGATGAACATGAAATTATATTATAAGATGAACATGAAAATTTATTACACATTGAACAGCCTAAATGAGTTTTTGCACCCTTCTACACTTTCACTACTATTTGGAAAGGATTTTGACTGTGAAAAGCTGTCTGTTCAGACAGAGAAAATAATTCCTCTGATTATGGCATATATGAGACACCCTACTTAGAAACTTTTAATGCATTCTTTATTCATCATAAATAGTCCAATAATGCTGAACAATAAAACCACTGCTTATTGCTTCTAGCACATCGAAGTTGGGGTGGTTTTTTGGGTTTTTTTTTGTTTGTTTGTTTTGTTTTGTTTTGTTTTGTTTTTTTGTTTTTTTTAACTAAGCACAATATTTTGTGGGGAAAATACCTACAAACTGTTTTGTTGCTACATTATGGAAAGAAATATATTTAGCTGGAATTCCAGATGCAGCAGATTTCTCCCCCAGTGTTGCATTCCTTACTGGGGCAGGTGGGTTGGGCATTACCTTTACCTGCAGCCAACAGAGAGAGGCATTGCCATCAGGGACTCAGCTAAAATGTGGTGTCTACACATAACGACTGGATGGGAATCTGCCATGAGCAGGTTCCTACTTCAGAGGCCTCAGCTAATGAACAGATTTAGGTACTTTGGGTAAAATCCATGGGCCTGTGGGGTGGAGTTATTTTAATGCAGGTTATCCTGAAGCTTTAGTGTCAGTGTTCCACAAGTGTCTGTCTAAAGTTAGAGAAGTCCTAAAAATGTTAGCAAATATTTTCCTTCAGACCAACACTTTGATTGCTCTTAGATGTTTTTGTTTGCACGTATTAAATCACAGATGCAGGCTTCTCTTGTCATCTTGTTTGATGCCTGTAAAAAAAACCCCTATAAATACCTAGATAATCCTGTACTGTAATACCTTTATCCTAGCAAGCATAATTTCTGTATTTCTTCTATATTTCTTTTTTCCCTAGTAAATTTCTAGCATATACATATACTAAATAAAATAACATAGAATATTTTTTAAGATTGTAAAGCAAGATATTCCAAAAAAAATATTTTTGTGTCGTTTTTATTAAAATAATTTACCTTTTAATTCCAGTAAAATGTAAAAGTAGTATGCCTTTTTAAAGTGAAATGGGTTCTGTACATATCTGTGCAGCTGAACATGTAATAGCTTAGGATTTAACTTTGTTCTCTTGTTTAAATTTCTACAATAATCTTCAGATGCTGTGCTGTTGGGTTTTTTCCTCCTCCGTAGAATAAGATGGAGAGTTAAAATTCAAGCAACTTTTGTTCTTTCTATTTTAGGTAGGAATGGTGGAGAATTTTCTGAAGGGGAATATGGAGGTGCTGGTTCTCATCCATCGGGGCAAACAGATGCTGTGGTTTAACCCTTGCTGTGTCTGCCCTCTGTGGAAAGCCCCACTGACTGTGTTTAAGCTGTCAGGGGCAAATACCTGCCAAACAAAGCAACAGTAGCTGCATTTTGCCAGCCAGGGCTCATTTAGGAAGTAACCCTCACATGTGGCCACAGCAACAGGAACTCTATCACATCTTAAAAGCTATTGCAGGGAGATTTTCCAGGTGTTATCTGTCAATGGAGCCTTATCCTATGTTGGTTTTTTAATAGAATACATGCTTTGCCTCAGTCTAGGAGTCTAAACAGCAGCCTATGGAGCAAGAGGTCTGAATTATCTCTTGAAAATAAGAGAGCCTGAAATCTGACTGACTTTTCAGTTCCTAATAGGAATATCTGAGAGCCATAGTTCCACTGTGTTGAGCTCTGTAAATACTTTCAATTAATTTCATTATTTACAGAAGATGTGTTAATTTATTATTCACAATGATTATTGTATTTTTCCTGCTGATGAAACAGGACTGTCAAATGATTTTGAACCCAGTTGATGAAAACACAGTATAGATATGACAACGGAGGGAAAAAAGGTCTCCATCCCTCTGAAAAGACTGTATTATTGCAATAGTAATGAAGTAGAACCTGTATGATTTTGCTTTTTTACAGTAAACACATGCCCCAAATATTTTATAATGCAGCTTACATGTTATGTAAGAGGAAACTTTTACCACTAACTTGACATAATATATAATAAAACAAACACATTTTCTGAATTATGCATATGTGTCAATGGAAAGCTGAACATGAGCCAGCAGTGCCCTGTCCAGGGGGGTATCAGGGACAGCATAACCTGCTGGGTAAGGGAAGGGATTGTTCTACTCTGCTCTGCACCTCGAGTGCTGGGGGCAGTTCTGGGTGCCACAACATAAAAAAGAAATCTAGCTATTCGAGAGTGTCCAAAGGAGGCCACAAGGATGGTGGAGGGTCCGGAGGTGAAGCCATGTGAGGAGCAGCTGAGGTCACTGGCTTTGTTCTGCCTGGAAGAGATGAGGGGAGACCTCTCTGCAGTTACAACTTCCTCCTGAGGGGAAGAGGAGGAGTGAGTACAGATCTCTTCACTCCAATGACCAGTGACAGGAGTTGAAGAAATGGCATCAAGCTGAGTCAGGGGAGGTTTAGTTTAGATGTCAGGAAAAGGTTTTCCTCCCAAAGGGTGGTTGGGCACTAGAACTTGCCACAGGATTTCCAGGGTAGCGGTCACAGCACCAAGCCTGAGTTCAAGAAACATTTGGACAATGCTCTCAAGTGTGTTTCTTGGGGTGTCCTGCACAGGAACCAGGAGTTGGATTCAATGATCTTTGTGGATCACTTACAATTCATCATAATCTATGATTCTCAGATTCTGTGATATACTTTAGTGCATTGCTTTGATGTTCCTGTAAGAATGCTTAACATTTTTGCATTCCTCAGCATTGACAGGGGCATCTTTCTCACATAAAGATTGACCACAGCTTCTAGAATGCTGCCATAATCCTGAGTGCAGACCTGGGGAACTAACCTCCAAGCTTATTGTACAATGAACAATTTAGATAGAAACTGCAAACATTTTTAACTCTGAATATGTAGAGAAACTGTCATTTGCTTGAAGTTTTCTTTAGGATGGTGCTTAAATACAGTTTCTTTTGTTTCAATGGAAAAATGTTTCTCCCTGTATCACTGTAGACTTTGACTCCAGATAAACTGGAGTTCATTAGATACCTTGGCCTGTGCTGAAATTTGCTAGCATCACTGGAAATAAAACTAAATTTAAATTCAAGCATTATTTGAAACAACTGTGTGATCTAACCTGCCAGATCCCCAAGACAAAGCCTATTTTGGATAATATACAACATTAATACATTGTTGGAATTTTTGGAAAGTTAAATAGGTTTCTAAAAAACAAAACCAAAAAAATATATACTATCTACAGCCACCATCTGGTCGGTACTATCTAGTCCATCACTCCACTTTTCAACAATGGGGGAGGGGGAGCCTTCCAGAGTAAGATGACCCAGAATGGCAGTCCTCAATCAGCTAGAACTAAATCCAAAATTCAGGAATCTTAGCCTGAAATCTGACTGACTTTCCAGTTCCTAATAGGAATATCTGAGACCCATATTTCCACTGCCATGGGAATCAACATTCTGACTATGCATCCTCTGGCAATTGCAAAGATCTGAAGAACCTCTCCAAAGTTGTTACTGCTGTTATGTTCACAGAATAAAAAATTCCAAAAGAGCATAGTCCACTCAGGTCCACTAAACAAACCACACTGATCTGCCTGTGTTTATAAATCTGCTGGCTAAGTACTGAGAACAAAACCTTTTCTCTTCTCAGTAACCCATACCATGGGGTAAAAAGGAAAGCTACTTTGCCATATCTTCCTCATGGCTGCCATCCTGTGGTTTTAAATGAAAATTGTTGGAGGTACTCAAACACTTGGCTGAGTCTCCAATTGAATTCCTCCATATGAGGGCTGAGCTCACAGGGGTGCAACTTAAAGTGCACCAACTGCACATGAACCTCACTGTTGGCACCCAGTGTGGATTGTCCTACCCAAATGATCCCTCTGATCCTAAAGAAAAGCTGAAACATATGAACAGGTTAAAAAAAAAACAAAACCAAACCTTCCATAACCCCCAAACTCTTGCAGTCTTAAGCATCTCAACATGTCTTTCAGCACAGGGAGGGTGACAGAGGATGTGGAGGCTGGAAGCGGAATCTGTGTTTTTTAAAATGTTCCTTATGTTTCATCACCTTTGAGAGTCATTTTGCAGACATGCAGTGTGGTTTCAAAGAATTTTTTTCAAGCACAAGAGAATATATTAATTTTCAGTCTTAACATTTGCTCGGAAATTCATTCTTCTGAGTATTCTGAAGGAGTTTGAGACATCAGACTCATTTGAAGAGAATAGCTATATACCAGAACAATACAAGCTACAGCAAAATTTTGGAAGAAAGCTAATGTATCAAACATTGAGTCTCTTTAGCATGTATAAATTATACTCAATGAAAACTATAGGTAAAAAATTTTCAGTATAATCAACACAGCTGTGCCAATACCCAAATTATATGAATCAATTTAAACTACTAAGCTTTCTCAGTGAGAATTAGCCAAAATATACCTGTATAATTTACCATCTCTGTTTTGCTAAATGTGCCCAGGAAGTTGCTGAAGCCAAGAAACTAAGCAGAAAAGCAATACTTTCTTTGTATCTCATGATTTACAATGTCTGTTTTAAAAGCAGAGCTTTCGATTTGATGTACAAATAGTAAATGCACTCTGGGGATAGTTTCCAATGGATTTCTCAAGCTTATCCATCTACTTGAAACACTTAAAGACAAATCACTTGACAAATATTTCCTCTCAAATACTACAAGGAAAACATTTTAAAATGGCATTGCATCTTTTTACAGTCCAGAAACAAATTTAAGCATTCAGTCAACCCTTAAAATAGGTATCGCATAAAATAGTTCTGATAAAAAGAACCCAAACAATTTAAAACCAAGTTAAATCGAAATTGTTGCTTGAAGGCTCAATATGCCATAAAATTAGTAACCATCAGTACCAAGCTAACGTAAGTTCTCTCAAATAATAGAAAGGCAATGTAACTTGAAAAATTCAGTGCATGGATGAGGAGATGTAGAGACAACTCTTCCAAGAACAAATAATTCTTAAAAAATGTGTTAGAAAACTTGCAATGACCAAATTGTCGTAGTATGACGAACACCACAAAGCAACTGATTAGATTTGTGGGCATGGAAAGACTTGAAAATTATGATATTAGAATTCAGCAAATATAGCTATTTACAGTGGTGCTATTTTCAGCTAACATTCTGCTAGTAAGGTGTATGTCTTGTGATTAAAAAGCAACAGCAAAAAAGGAAATCTGGAAAACCAGTGGTGTTTGAAGCAAAATTGGATAGCAGAAAGCATGCTTGACTGGGCTGACTATCCCCTCTTTTCTTCTGCCAATAATCTTCATGCCAATGAATAATAAAGGATGACATGTAAAAGTATGACTGCCAGCAGCCAGTCACTCTAGGGTTTTTAGTTTAAAAATTGGAAGAAAAAGAAGCATTAGACTATATAAGTTATTGTTATATAGCAACTGCAAAGCAGAGTGCATCTTTCAAATGAAGATGTAAATTTCAAGAAAAATGCATAAAGAAAAAGATTGGTAAGAAAAAAAATTTTCATATACACTTTTCATGTTTAAAATTCGCCTTTTTCTTCTTTGTTTATCAACTCTCTTCTCTGTTTATTGACATAAAATTGAATATTTTTAAAATTTATTCCAATGCATCTCTCAGGTCTCCAGATATTTATCCATTGCTTGAAAATGAGTATGGAAGTTCTCTAATAATTTTACTAATAAGTATTTTGTTAGTTTACTATACCAAGATAAAACCAATTAGGAAGATGTATTTTATAAATATTAATGACATCCAGAGAACACATTATGCCAAAACTGCATAGAAACAGAAATTATATAGTCATCATCTTATCTGAGAGAAAACATTACCTATTACTTTTGTGAACACCAAGAGAGGAAGAATTAATTCAATAAAATTATGATGGAATTGCAGTGGTTAATTTCACAGCCAGCTACTCAAAGGCTTGATTTACTTTCTTTTGTTTTTCAGTAGAGGATTATACCCCCTAGATTTAAAAGTTAGGAATTAAAATTGATTTTTTTTCTACTAATACTACTATGAAAATAGACAGAATTGTGTAAAATTATTACAGACATTATGTCTAAGTCATAAATATGCTTTCCCTATGTATTAAGTTGTGTTACCATGTTAAGAAAGCTGGTATCTTAAATACTCTATATTTTTCATATTATATGCTATATGCTTTGCAGAAAAGGAGGAAAAATTAAAGTTTACTTATCAATGTAGAAAGGCCAAATGAATAAAAACCTTCTTTTGAACTCATCTCTGAATAATTTGAATTAAAACAACTTTAAGATCATTACAGTCAGACACTCAAAGGCATTTAGGTGTCTAAAAATAGCTGTATCTAGGGTTTTTCAAGAGAGCTTAAAAAAGTTAGGAACTTAACTCCCACCTTAGAGCTTCTTAATGCCTTTGGCAGTGCTCATTTGCTGGAGAGAGTCCAGCAGAAGGTCCCTAAGCACATTAATAGATTGGAGCATCTCCTGTAAAAGGAAGAGCTGGGAAGGCTGAGACTGCTTAGCCTGGCAAAGAGAAGGCTCAGGAGAATCTTAATGTGCATAAACACCTGAAGGGAGGGTGAACAGATGATGAGGCCAGGCTCCAAAGGTGCCCAAACTTAAGCATAGGAGGATCCCTCTGAACATCAGAAACCAATCTTTCAGTGGCAGGGTGACTGAGCCCTGGCACAAGTTGCACAGAGAATTTGTGAGGTCTCCCTTCTTAGAGATGTCAAAAATTTATCCCGATGTGGTCCTGAACAATCTAGCTGGCCTAGCTGGCCCTGCTTAAGAAGGGGGTTGGATCAGGTGACCTCCATATGTGCCTCCCAACTTCAATCTGTCTATGATTCTGTTTACATGGTTCAGAAAAGTGAAAAAGGAGCTTAAGGAAAAGTACAGCAGGCACCATAAACCTTATACAAAATTATTTTTACATTTAAAAATATTTAATTATCCACAGCACTATGCTGCCATGAATTTCAGGGCGAACAAAAATACAAGATCACAAATGCAGTATATCTTCCTCTGCCTATGAAGAATGCATCATCACTCCTTGAACTCATTCAATATACAAATAATCTATATAAGAAAAACTACAGCAATAAAAGGAAATTAATGGTAAGATCAGTTAAATGCAGTCATTTCTAAAGGTGAGATTCTATGTTACTTTCCAAAACCACATTATTAAAGGCAGTGACTAAGAGAAGACTGTAAATTAAGTGTCTCCTGTAGATAATGACAGGGGCTTTTTAATTTCTCCAGATGTCTATGCAGGTGACTAATCAAAGCACCAGTACTAGACAGAAGGGTTGTGTTGTGTCCTTCACAAGGCCAAATCTCTCTACTAATAGAACAATTCTTGTCACTCCACAGTTTCTGGTTGTGGCCAAAAGATGCTCAGGACAGGATACAAGAACAGGGTAAGCATGGCATAGAACTTCCTCAATGTACATAGGTTTTAACAGCAGAACACTGAGAAAATTTTTATTATTAAATATTAAAAACAGTAAAAACAACCTTACATGCATTTTCCTACTTTGCTTGTCTAGATTTTCTTTGATATTATATATAGAAAAAAAAATCTGAAGTGTAACATCTCGTGGCAGAAGGTTTCATTATTTAATTATATATTTTTGTAAAAAGTCTTTTTTTAAAATTCACTCGGGTTTTTTTCCTATTCTTTGCTTGCTACTTAAACAGCTACTTAACATTAAGCACATACATAATCCTTTCATGAGAATGTAAATTAATTATATACTTGAATATAAAGCTGAATTATGGTTTGAGTGTATAAAAATATTTTCACTCTGCTGATTAGCAAAAAGTTACAATAGTTACAGGCAACTAGAAACTCCAGAGAATGTAAAAGTGATGCCTAGTTTTAATCTTGCTCAAATTGTTCTGTGAGAGATTAGATCACACTCCTGCTTTGCAGTTTATCTTTTTGTATTGCTGGACTTTACAATCATTAATTGTGCAATCATTTAGAATCATTTTCTTTCAGAAATTAAAGTTTAAAGATGTTAAACTGCAATGTAGAATCAATAGGGAGGATATGCTGATTCTCTGAAGTTTCCCTTCTCAAACTGAGATTAATATAATTTCTGATCACACAGGACTGAACAGGAGCGGGTCACTTACTGATTCACAGAAGTAGTGCCTTTGCTTCTCTCATGTAGCATTCTGGGTGAACTGAAAAAGGGAGAACAAAGAGCTGCTTGTAACCCAGGATTTCCTCTGGTAGACTTGTTCCTGAGAGCAGCTCAGACCTAAGGTAGGGATCAGAAAGAGACACCATCATCAGTATCTGAACCCCATTAACTTCAAATTGCTTGAGTCCAGGAGCAGCCTCACAAGCTGGAGGCACAGGCTATCCAAGTCATTCCCACTGTCCTGAGACCTCAGGAACATGGACACACAGTACAATGGGCTGGAAAGGTGCACTAAGAGCTTCAGGGATACTCTTCCTTTTTTCCAAATATAAATTCTATGTTTCAACTGATTTTTCAAATTCTTTTCCTGAGAACCGTGATAGGGCTTAATATTTTATATTTACATTAGTTTGCGTTTCAGTTCCTTACTTCAAACTCAACTGCTGTCATTGGCCATTGAAACAAAGCACACAATAATACTCAGAAAACATGGCAAAATCCTAGTCAATGGATATACTTTTTTTAGTATTTTGTAGTCTTGGACTTTAGCCATAGAAATATCTTGCACCAGAGCTTGCTAGTTACTGACAAGGTCTTTTTTGATGCCCTGCTGTTGCAGTAATGTATTACTATAGACATGCATTTCTGAAGGAGTTTTATTTTTGTCTCCCTACAATTTACTTGCATGGGTAGACATCTGAGTATTAGTTAGTAGGAAATCTTTAATTTGCATATTTTTAAATTATGTTTGGGACTTAATATCTGTTTTAGTAAATATTTATTCATGCAGTTTCCATTCCTTGCACCTGCATTATTACTCTCAGAAAAGACTTAAAATACATTAAAAATGCTATTTTCCCTCTGTAGCTGTACTCTAAAATACTATTTATCCAGTTTTCTGCATACTACAGCCCTGTACTTGACCATGTATGACATTTTCATATCGCAAGTCAACAATATAATGACAGATAAAGGTTGAATACACTCGAAATGGCACAACCAAAACCAAGGTCTGCTTCTTTGTCCAACTGATGCTGTATTGAGTAACACTTCAGGTTTAGCTATTGTCCTGACCTCCATGCAGCTTCAACTAATGTGCTCTGTAAAGCAGGAGCTAGAACAATAATAAGGCATCTTAATTTTCAACAATTATTTCAATTCACCACTGCTTTAAAGATAAAACTTGGTGTTCTGGCTTTGCATATTGCCTTTTTTAAAATTTAACTCCTTTTAGAGAGTTTTGTTATTGCACTAAGAGCTGAGGTATGGAGGATTTCTACAGAAGCAGCCTTTTGTGATTGAGTTCTTATTTCTCATGATGAAGCCATGATTGCTCTTGGGGGGACCTGGCTTTCCAGAAAGGAAGAGAACACTACAGTGGGAACAGGGATCTATGCCAAAGGCAATATTGCTCATTCATACTACACTTGTATCTCTGAAAGCCCAAATAACTGTCCACATCTCTCCTTTTGTTGTTAAGCATCGCAGTAAATCACTTGTTTTTCTTGTCCTGAGGCTCCAACTGCTTTCATGGTTATTTCATTGCTCTGTTTCTACCTTGCTGCATGTTTTCTGCAGATGGGTGTTTTCTTGACTATACTGTCAGTGCATAATGGCCCTTGGCACTTTCACTTTAGTGCCATTACATTTAATGGGAAAATGCTTCAAGCAGCTGCAACTTGACTACTGTATTTTTGTGGGGCCAAATGGTTTCCTGGTGCACAAAAATCGTGAAAAAGAAAAAACACACTCAGGATCTGTGTAGATTGCCATGTCAATTAAAAGGTACATACATATGCAGTCACTCAAGAAAAAACATTTCTGTGTCCTGAGAATTGTATTTTGCATCTTTTACTACTACAACCATGAGTTAACAAGGACAGTCTACTGGCTTCAGCATTATCTTTTAAACATTCCAGGATGTGTTCTGACTTGAGATACTAATCCCAAATTTAGTTCTAGTTTGCTCCAGGACATGCTGATCTGTTATGATCTCAGTAAGAAGGAAACTCAGAAAATCCAATTTAGTAGAGCTTGCACCCCAAGGATATAATAGTATGGACAATCTTAAGTCTCTATAGAACACCAAGTGGCTTTGCCTCTTATGGATCTCCAATCCATGTACAGCACACTGGACAGACCCCATCCATAGAAGTTCTCCCATTTCAGTCACTGGAATTTGTTCTTACAAGATAATGCATTTAGAGCACAGTGAAGTGCAATACAAACACAGCACAGGCTTGGTCACACTCATATCAGCTTTCATGTAGATCACTAACTCCCTGGTGTACAGTGGTCCCCTAGTCAGGATAAATATGATGACTTCATTACAGATCCATAAATTTATGCTACAACCTATATGTAATTTTATATATATAATTAGATAATATATATGTATAATGGAAGTTGAGCTGCTGTGTGATAGATGGCAGGAACTGGGTTTTGAGATAATTTTTCAATGCAGCAAGGGAGAAACAATTTTATTTCCAAATTGTTTTCTAAGTGTCAGCCCGAGTCTCTAAAAGAATGGAGGAGCTAAGTATCAGAATGTGATACTGAAGAGTCATCAAGAAGGGACTATAAGGACCACAGAGAAAATATCAGGTGGCTTGAAAATCGTGGTAAAAAAAAAAAATCCACCCATGTTTTCTCCAGAAGCTTGTATAATTAGAACACCGTAAATATGACAATACCTCGAGTAAGATAATGCACTTAGTGCCATGTGTTTTATGTAGCTCTATTTAAATGAGAAGCTGTCGCTTGGTGTACAACCAGTCACAGACTCCTGTACACAGGGTCCTTGTGACCCCCTGTCACAGAGAGGAGCCAAGGGCTTAAACCTGACCAGAGTTCAGGACCAACAGGGTAAACTGTGCTCTTCAGTTCAGTTCGGGTTAGGAGTTCAACAACTCTCACTGCTCATCACAGAATACACAGGCCATGTAGTCTCATACCTTTAAGAGATGGACTCAAGAAATGGCAATGAAATTAGCATTGTAACCACAAGCAGATTATGTAGTCCATTTTGACAATTCCACTCTTCATAAAAAATTTGAATACAGTTGCACATTTTCCATCATAACATCTCTAACAATAAAGTTGCTTATATCTGACTAAAATAGAGGCCTAAAAATGGCGCCGTAATTTTGAATGGTTAATAAATTTCAGTTATATCTAGTCATGCAGACTCCAATTCTTTGTTTTATAAAAAGCTTTTCTTTGGGATATCTAACAACTTGTGGTGGGTTACCTTGGCCAGCCACCAGATGGCCAGTAGTCTCTCCAGCAGTCTTCCTCCATCCACAAGGAGCAGAAAACACAACCAAAAGCTCATTGGACAAGACAAATACAGGGAGATTATGTACATGAGCTGCGATGGCTATCAGCTGGCCTGGAAGCCCCACAGTCATTGGTAATCCTGACCATAACTCAACCAGCCTATGCTATTAAGGCATTAAGTAGACATCTCTTTGAAAAAGGCACAGAGGAGCAAAGAGATTCAAATTCAAACAACAGACACCAGCCACTCCCTGACGAGCATGAAGGCAGGCAGCTATTGGCCAGTGAGCTGGGTGGTAACCAAATTTTAGCAAGTTGGGCTCAACTGCGCAGTTTTTTGAAAACCTTATAAAAAGGAGCTGTACTCAATAAAATTTGCTATTGCTGTATGAACTTAAGAGTGTCAAGTTATGTCCATTTCAATTGTGACAATGAGCAGAACAGACTTGACTTAGGGAAAAATAATTCAACTTGTTGCTAATAAATAACTGAGTAGAATAGTGAGAAATAATAACAAAATAAAAGAAAACCCCCGAACTTCCCCCTACCATTCTCTTCCTTCTATAGGGAATTTACTCCTAGCTCTTCTGCATCTTTCTCCCCAGGCATCACAGGGGGACAGAAAATGGGGATTGCACTCCACTAATAACACTTTGCTTCTGCCACTCCTTTCTCTTCATGCTGCTCCCCTCCTCCAGCAAGAGATGCCACTCACAGGACAGGGTTCTTCACAAATTACTCCAGTGTAGGTCATCCAAACAGGCATTTCTTCAAGAAATGCTACACCATGTGTCTTTTCCACAGGGTTCTGGCCTTTAGGTACAGGGGTAGCAGGTCCTGACCGAAAGTATAGTCCAGTTCCTCTCCATAGGCTTCAGGTCCTGTCAGGAGCTTACTCTGGTGTTGGCTTTCCATGATCTCCAGGGCATGTCCACAGCCTGCAGGTGGCTATCTGCTCCACCATCTGCAGGGGACAACCAGCATCCCCACAGTTTTCTCCAAGGGCTTCAGGAATATTTTTATCCAGTGCCTGAAGCACTCCCACCCTCTACTTCTCCACCATTCTTTGTGTCTGTAGGGCTGCTTTGCTCATATTCTTATTCCTCTCTCCTAGCTGCTCTTTTTGACTCTTTCTTAAACAGGAAGTTGCGGAGGTACTACCACTATCACCATTTTACTCAGCTTTGGCCAGTGATATGTCCATCTTGAAACTGGCTGAAACTGGCTCTGTATGACTTCTCAAAGAAGTCACCCCCGAGCCCTCCTGCTTGCAAACCTTGCCCCATGAACACAGTTCAAAGGTCTTTAGAATATTTCTAATGAAAACAGATAGGGCTCTCTAAGATATCGATCATCTATCTATCTGTCTATCTATCCATCATCCATCCATCCATCCATCCATCCATCCATCAATGTTTCTTTCAGTCTTATGTGATTGCATTTGTTTATCTGAAACATGTCCCCACAAAAAAAGAATTTAATCCAAATCTCAGTTAAAAAAAAAAAGTAGAATTCAAATATAAAATACAGAAGGACCAGATGTTTAAAATATCAAGGCAAAGAAAATAAACAACAATCTATTTGTATGTTTGAAGACTCTGGTCATAACAGCCAAAATTATTCTGAGCTCTCAGTTGTCTAAGTTAATACAAGGACTGCAAATTGCTGAACTATACAAAATGACTGAAAATTCCGGCCTTTACTCATTCTTTCCTTCATCTTCTTTATATTCTACATAATTAGCACTCTACTCTGATGATGAATTCAGGATAGGGACTCACTCATTTACACTGTTACATTACTTAAATAATTATGAACTTTTTTACCAAATCTAGACTATTCCTTCTACAAAAGTGAAGATAAGTATAAAAGAAAAAGTAGAATAAGTGTTAGAACCTTGGCCCCAAAATCAAGAATGAGAATAGGAAGATACTGTGAGACAAATCTCTATAATCCATATGCAGCAATAAGAAAACGGGGGAGCATAAGGAAAGCAACAAACCTGGAGAACTATTTATTACCTGCATATCCATCAAACTACATCCTTGATGATAAAATGGAGTTTGATTCCCTTCCTGTACTTTGCAAGAGCTTCTTATATACTTGCTAGATGAGTGCTGATCTTTGCAAGGGGTGGAAGCCAATGGTTTGGGACTGAAAAGAAATTATCAGTGGTGTCCTGCTGTCCTCCTAATGGAGCTGTATTTTCATTGCTCTGAATTTTCCCTCCAGTATTTTTGACACAAGGAGGAAGAACCTGGCTTAACATAACCTGTCAAGCAGAGCATGTAATGACAGCATTTTATGAGGACTCTAGGACGCATGGTTAAAGTTCAGAAATGATAAGTAGTAAAATGATTGCCTCTATTACAAAAAAGAAAAAAATGAAAAAGGCATCTTCTTCGTCATGCTAAGTAACCTTGTGTTTGCATATCTGATGTGATAGCCCTTGCATGCTAAAATCTGAGGAGTGTACAAGACAACAATATGAATCTTCAAAATTTTATTGAAGAAAGAAGTTTTCTGACTTGTTGATGAGAAATGGCCTGTTACAGACCTGTTCTCTTCTAATGCATTGGAGCAGGCTATTCTTTCTATAAGGACCATTGAACAGATACCTATTTTGGATATTAAGTCATTAAACCCTGTGTCTGAACATGATTTTCCCTTTTTCCTTAAATGCACTTTCAGAAAATTAACATTATTAAATTACAGTATCTTAAATAATATTACTATGAATTTAAATATACAATTCTTCATTTAAAATAAAAAAAAAATCAGAAGATTCTACAATAACTGTGTATTTTTTTAATTATTATTTTTCTGGAATTTCCAGCAAATTAAATGAGCCATAAAGTCCTTTGAAGTTCCTTTCTCAATTGAAAAACAGATTGAATATTCTACAGCTACTGCAAATCATATACTGTATCTAAGCAGTGACTCAGTTATTGGTTCTGGTGGTAAGGGAAATCTCCTAAATTCTATGTGGGATACCCAAAAGATTCAAACAAAGGAGGTATGTTTCAGATTGCCATATTAGACATTATCTATTTATGCACATTTCCAAAACAAGATAACACAGATATTTATAGTGAAAGAGATGTAAACCCAGGACAGTTTCATTTAAGAATAGCTGGTGTGATATTCTGAGACCACACCACCCTGTATGCAATTTACAGTTAGTATTTTCAATACACAAAGCCATAAAAAGACACACGTGTCCCCTTCACCTTATCACCCATTAACTTTATTCTTCTGTCACTGCCTTCCCCTCACTCAAAATATCTTTCTTGTTGGCAGAAGCCAAGTGACAGGCAGCAAAGCTGTAGTGTACTCATGTCCACTTGGCATCTCCTTAGAGAGATCCCTTTATGAACTTCTCTCTCCCACCATTGCTTCATCCCTGCCAACACAGCTTTAAAAGTATAAACTCCATATTTTAAAAAGACATCTAAATACGGAGCTATTTTGTGAGTGTAATATGTCAAACTATCACAGCAGGCTTTTCTATGGACAGGTTACCTGATTTAAAAAGAATGTAATTCTATTTATTTAAAAACATTTTCCTCAATTAATGTCCATTTCTTCTACGATAGACTTACCCAAAGACTACAGACAGGATTTTCTCACTTGTTAATAAAAATTTATATTTGTCCTCTATCCCATTTCAGCAGGGTACATTAGAAAAACACTGAGCTGGTAAAAGTAAATAAGAAACTGTAGGAAGGAAGTTATTTGTATTGATAGTTTTGTTCCCATACATATACTTTTGTTCTGTAACTTGTTAGCAGAAATAAAATATAAAAAAATCTAGAAATAAAACAAAAACAAACCCAAAAACTATACAAAATCTCTCCTATAAAAATGGACTAAAACAAGGCCATGGAAGAAGGACTCTTCCATCTTTTGACTTGTTATCTACATTCCTAAAACCAGCAGAAATACTGAATTAGAGTAAATTAGACTAGATTAGAAAGCAGACAGAGGAGGTAAGGAGGAAAACATATGGAAAATTGTCCCAAAGCCCTCTTTTACAAAGGATGAAGTCATTGTCACATCAGGTGAATGACAATTCAGTAACAAAACTGCCACCAACTTGTATAAGACCAAAATTTTCAATCTATTGACACAAATAAATACACACTGAAATACACAGATATAAATAAAGGGAATGTGTGGGAAGCAAAGATTCCCCCTAGCTCTCTAATCATATTTTTGTCAAAGTTATGGAGATAACACTGCAGATTTGTGGATTTTAAATTATGTTGCATTTGTCCATACATAAAATTTCCACTTTTGTCTAGAGAGGGTCCTATGACTGCCAAAGGCATTTGGGTGGCACTCAGAAATAACTGCAATCTCACCAGAAGTTACAGACACAGCTTCTTAATGCTTTAGCTTCACTTTGGGACACATTCAAGCCCACATTTTTCATTTTCACCAAATCCAAGATGTTCTTGGGAAGAATGTGACATTCCTCCAAAATCCTCCTCTCAAGACAAAAGCAAAACAAACAAAACAAAAAAACAAAGCAAAACAAAACCAAAAACCAAAAAACAAACAAACAAACAAACAACACAACACAACAAAACAACCAAACCAAACAAAAAAATAAACAAACACAAACAAAAAACAACTGTCATGTTTCTGCTACAAAACTATGCAAGTCTTTGTGTTTGTGCACAAAGTGCAGTGCACAATTTCACTGTCCTTCTGTGGAAGTGATATGGAACATCAAATCACATGTAGCAGTCTATAAGGAGGTAATTCTAAGGTGAGTATTGGTTTCTTCTCCCAAGTAACAGGTGACATGATGAGAGAAAATGGCCCTAAATTGTGACAGGGGAGGCTTAGATTGGCTATTGGGAAAAATTTATTCACAGAAAGATTTGTAAAGCATTGGAATAGATTTCCTGGGGAAACGAAGGAGTCACCACCACTGCAAGTATTCAAAAAAGTGTGGGTATGGCACTTGAGAAAGGATTTGAAAGCATATATGGTGGTAGTGCTAGGATTACAGTTGACTGATAATCTTTTTCCAATCTTAATGGTTCTTTGATTCAATGATATATGTCCATATGTCCACACTTACACTAGTCATCCTAGTTCCACTTACACTTAGTGTCAAATAATAAACTGCTCAAGAGTCTGAATGTTAAGAGCATAATTGACCATCTTAAGGCAGATATTTAAAATTAGCCAGCTCAGTAGGAATCTGTATGTTGCATTTTTTTTTCTTTTTTGATGTTAAAGGGACCATAAAATTACCAGTTCATATATCCAGAAACTACATATTGTGCATCTATTTATACATATGTATTCATATAAAAACACTTATACTTGTAATGTCCTATGAACAGTTTCAAGAAGCAAAAACAGCTGCCAGAGATTATTGTTACATAGATGCTCTCTCCTGACTACATTTCAAATAGCTATGGTCCATTCACCAACTGCAAAATGGAAGAAAGATAGGAAGACCTTAGAACCACCAGAGAATCCATCTAAAATTATAATTCTCAGAAAAGGATGGCGCTTTCACAGCTGACCTGCTTCACAGGTATCATTCAGACTCCAGTATGTAAAATTCACAATTTCAACATGTTACCAAGAATTCCTTCAATGCATCAGTAGATATCAGGAACATTCAGATACTATAATTGAATGTATTTATTAGCTCACAGTTTACTCTACACCATTTCTGAGATCAAGGGGTATGTTAAAGGACTTGTACATGTCTGACTCACCTTGCTTGATGCATGATCTTCTGCAGATGGCATAAATACAAGTTGTTCTCTAGATATATTGGCTACTCTGTACAGAGGAAACTGGGCCAGTTTGCCCCTAAAACCAGACAAAATGTGTCTTTAAGCTTTATGTGCTACCCTACCTTTCAGTTGTTATGCTAGCCTAATCCAATGAGACACAAGCACCTAGTCTGTTGCTACCAGAGAGCTGGAATATGGGTTTGTTGTCTGTGTCAGGTAAAGTGCCTCCTCTTTAAGATACTCTTCACAAAAATAAATTTTAATTTATATATTTTAAAAAAAATCTTGCTTTTCATTCAGTTCTTAAAATCTTTCCACCTTTTTTGTAAGTAAACAACTTGTAAAAGAAAAAAAAGTTAGTCCTTACAGACTACAGTATTAATCATATTTATTTGTCTTAAACTGCATAATTTTATCACAAATAAGTATTTTCTAGTCTTGTACTTTGTCAGAAATATTAAAATAACACTGTTCAAAAAGGAATTGTGGAAGGCTGTAATAACTTGTGGATACTTTACATAAGCTACACATTTTACACTTTTACCATCTGAAAGACTGAAAAACTTGTGTAAATTATTTGGTATCAAGAGTAGAATTATTAAGATATAAGCATAAAATTATACTTGCTCTATAGTTATATTTTTGATGCAGGTGAGCTTCACAGCAGTTGTGCCCCCATGTACACTCAGGGCACTTAAGTGGTCAATTCCCTGGGTAGACTAGGAACACCCCAACTGTCCCCAGCTGAGACAATTTGTTGATAAGAAACAATAGATTGACTTTAGCCAAGGTGGCTGATTTAACTCTTCTCTGCCTACACCACAAATTATTGGACTAATTCATACTGGATGTCTCTAGGTGTGAATTTCAGCCAGTTTTAGAAATTCCCCCATGCATCTCCTGTTGGATTTAGGTCCTTTTGTATTTTTCAAGTGATTTTCATGGTAGAGAGGACCAAACTGTGGGTATGCAAAATGCAGCCAGGTGAGCAGAAACTGTTCCAACAGGCGCAGAAATGGACAGGCAGGACATTCCTGCCAGGGATTTGCAAGAACAGAGGTGGGCCAAGGTGGGGAATGAGGCAGGGGCACAGCCTTGCTGGCCACAGTGCGGTCCCTCAGGGCATCAACAGGGCTGGCAGGAGCAGGGGCTGGTAACACCATCTGCCAACAGTCAAGACAATCAATTATCAATGAGATTCAGAGTCCATCCAGGGAATCTTTTCAAAAGCAGAAGGAGATGGGACCAGAGGTCTGTTACAGCTTTTTACTTCAAGTTAAATTCTTGATTTATGGAAGAAGGGAGGCTTCTAAAGTAAAATAATGTGACTATTAAGTGTGGGAGTAATCTTTCTGTCTTGTACAGGAGGCGGGAGAACACAACACGGAAGGTAATTTTCTCAGGATGAGGTTCATTCTTTGCAAGAGGGCTGTGCTGGCCCCTGGAGTTTCCCTAAAGGACAGCTCAATTGCACAATTCATGGCAGATGTTGTAATGCAGAGCCAGAGATTTTGAAATTAGTCTGAGCTTGCCTGAACAGTTTCTGGTTTTGTTGTGTTTTGTCAGTAACACATTTTAGACTATCTTCTCTATAAAATATCACAACACAAAAATGGAGGTAGTGGCAGAAAGGATTTAAATCCTGTGTCTTGTATTTTACCCTCTGTCTTCCAAAATGTATTCTGAGCACAGCTGTATCTTTTCATCCTGAGTGAATAAGGAATGTCAAAAAATCTTTCTCACAAAGAAAAGCAAGATAAAACTTTGAAATGAGAGGGTGAGACTATTACGGCACTGTTGGTCCTTCAGTCCTATTTTCTGGAATGATCAAAAACCTGCTAATTCTCACCCAACCCAAAAAACTATGCTTAGTAAGTTCAAGCCTTCAGCAGAAAATAACTATGGGCTTCTGACTGGAAAACTATCTTTATAGGATTCAGTAAAAAAAAAAAAAATTAAAAATATTTAATTTCATAATCACAGTCTGCTTACTATCATTAACGATGTTTTGCTTATATCCCCAAACAAATCATGATTAATACCAAAAGGCTCCAGGACATAAAATGTAATTTATTAATTATCATTCTGTTAATTAAGAGCTATATTTATATTGTACCATCATTAGTATAACATTGTTTTAGTATCACTGACATGAAGAAGAGCAAGATTTAAGATTCATATCACATCCATATGACAACTACATAAATTACTACTTAAAGCATCAATATTCTTTCAATACATCTCTATGGCAAGTATGCAAACTAATATGAATAATGTCATGTACAGACCAACGTCTTATTCTTAATATAGAAATATTTCTATATACCAGTCGTTATGAACATGTGGACTCACATGTTATAGCAGAGGAAAAACAGAGGCATGCATCCTAATTGTTGTCTTGGATCCCATAGGGATTGGATCCCATCTCTGGATGTAAGAAGCATGCATCTTCTTTCAAAAAACATTTTCTAGTTATACAAATCCATTAAAAGAATGATGAGAAACCAGAATTGAAGCCTAGATTAAAACCATGTGGTACTACAGAAAAAGAAAGTCAGTATTTTATTTTACTGAAACAATGTAAGTAAGGATATTGCACATAATCTCATGTACCCATGCCCACATTACAGTATCAAAATCTCTGCAGAGCAATCCAGTAAATGTTTATTTCTGCTGTTGGTAAATGTCTTTAACAGGTAATCCCATTTTCCTTGTAATCCATGTTATGAGTGTGGAAAGTGCATTCATAATATGAGCCTTAGCTATCAGCAGAAAAACATGGATCAAAAGCTCTGAAAAAAAAAGTAAGAGAAGGCTCCTCGGATCTGGCATCCAAACTGCAAGCAAATATATGGTTATATAATAATGTGTATTTATTATATTCATGGGTAAGATTTTATGCTGTTTTTATTTGAATGCATGAAAAACTAGATTTAAAATAGTTTTTTTTCACCACAGGCTTAAGGGAAAATGGCAGAACACCTTTAAAATTCATTTTGGTCATAGCTGATTTATATCTAAAACTCTGACCTGTAGTTCTTCAGGAAAGATGGGACCTAACAAACAATGACAGGGGAATAAAAAGTTTTTTCCCATGCGCAACATTTTCATTTTTCCACATTCTTGTTCTCTAATCAGTTTTTGAGTGAGATGAACAAAAGTATCCAATAACCTCAGAATTTCCTGTCCTACTCTTTTCAATGATAAAATTTTACATAAAAACAATTCCAAAATCACGTCACTTATGCAAGTACAACTGCAGTAAGATCAAACTGGTTTTCAGGAATATGGTCTACCTACAATTTACAGGCATACTTCTACCTCTTCTCAGGGACTAACACAAAAGGCAGAAAAGCAAGGAAATTATTTGATTTTGGGACAACAGCTTTGCTTTGGCCAGTGATACAGTGACAGAGCTTCTGACTAGAAAGGTAGAGACTCAGCAAGAGAATGCTGCTAGGTAAGGGACACATTTCCTTCAGGCTCTTCTGCTCTGAGGTAGGAAAACAGTTTACCTGCTGTGACAGCTTAAAAAGAGGAAAATCATTTGTCTCCTGGGTGGCAGCGTAACAGTGTCACACTGCCAGGCAGAGAGGGCAGAGCTGCCTCAGTGCCACCGCAGCCCTGGGAGCGGCAGGTTGAAGCTTCCTGCTGCAGACATTCCCTCCTGGGCTGCCACTTGGCGTCAAGGGACGTGTTCAGGGCCAAACTGGGAGCTCCTGTGCTGACTCCAGATGTGGCAAAGGGCTTTGCAAGCCTCACATAAATGGATCTGGGTTGGGGTAAGTTTTGCTTTTGTTTCTCCCTTGGAGCACAAGACCTCCGGCTTCATCCCCCTCTCATCGCTTTTGGTTCTGCCGCCAGAGGGCACGAGGAGCCAAACTTTGGTGCCTTCACAGCGAAACTCTTCCTGCAGAAGGAACAGAGTGACTACACTGTGCTTTATCATCTTGCAGTCCCTAGTCAGCTGCTGATTGAGAAGGAAGAAAGTGGAGGTTTCCTTCAGAAGGGAGGAAATCCAAGAACATAGCCTTGTGCATACCTTTATTTATGAGTCTCTCAGTTTGCACATTTCATCTTCTATATCCCAGATGATGTGTTCAGGAAACAGACACTACTTTGTCCCCCTAGCTGTGGGAATTAATTCCTCCAGAAGGAAAAGGTCACAATATGCACCTGCCAATGATCTTTTTTCTGCTGCCTTGTGAAGCGTGCCAAAGAGAATGTGGCCCTGTAGTGGAATGTTGGCTGTCTCTTCCATGTGCTGCATGACTACTGACTTTATCATGACAGAGGTGATATCCACAGCTTGGATATTCAGAAATTCTATAGGAAATTGCGGCTCATCAGTTTGGTGGCTACTTAGCTGAACTGTCAAGTAAGTTTCAATTTGATGAACATATCACCCCATTATTTTTTTCAGAAATAAAAACACATGGTTTGATCAAAAATACTTGCATTGATAGCAAGGCAGGAACATGAGTATGATGTCCCAATGTCTGAAAAGCTTTTGCCCCTCCTGGAGCTGTTGATCTCTTCCCCAAAGACAGAGGAAAGCTATTCTTTGATCTGTTTTTGATGACCTGATAAAAGACATTTCTGAATTTCCCTGAATACCTTGAAAAAGAATGTCCTCTTAATGTCTTGCCAGATACATGTGCTGAAAAGCTGTCACAAATTCATTAAAAACCAGGAGACTAAAAGGATGCTTTTCAAAAGAAAAATATTGTTAGTGAAACAAGATGGAGGGTTTATTATCCTCTAGGTTTTGAATTTGCCCATTTCCAGGTTTTTCTGTTAAGTAGTGATAGAAAATATGAAAAAAAAAAAAATTACTTGGTATCTGCAAACCAGCAGGAGCAGGTAAGGATACCACCCATACCTGGTGAAGACACTAGGGATGACACTTCACTATTTGGATGTAGAAATAAGGGAAAGTTTCCAAAACCTTGGCTTAACAGGATGTAAAAGAGCTGAGATGTACAGCAGAGGTCTTCAGCAAACCTTGATACGTGGAACAGAATGATCAGGAAAAGTGAGATGAAGTTTCATTGTACTTGGACAACTAAACAGATGTTGTAGACCATGAGAAGAAACATGTGTAACCTGACAAAATTTTTCAGGAAGTATTGGACAATGTGCAGGATAAGCCAGGGCAACAGAAGCATATTCCTTCTTGAGACAGCCAAGAAAAATTCTGTATTTAGCAAAGAAGTCCAGTCACACCACTACACCAAGTATTCATTTGTTCTTTCCCATTCACTGAAAGTTTATTGAATATTTTTGTGAACTTTTAATTAATTTTATATTTTTATCCTTTGTAAGGCTCACTTTCTAGTTCCTAGGGGTAAAAATTCTTTTGCTGTATTTGTGACTGTAATCTACTATGTGGTACATATATGTCTGATGCCCTTTCATCTGGTTTCACATACCATAAATATTTTTTTCATAAAATGTTTTTTGTAATTTCTTTTATGAACTGATTGATGCCACATCTCACTTTAGCTCTAGTTATCTACCTGTGCTCTGTCTTTCAAAGATGTATAATTTCTTTTATTAAACCAATGCCTCACAAGGATTGAAGGTTTCACTTCCATAGGTGTGTATCTGACAGTGCTGTGGAGGCTGTGGATAGAAACATACCCATATAACAAAAGGTGTTACATGTAAAATACATACACATCCTAGGCTTTACTGTCTTGTTAAAAGAGTTGAGGTGGAAGTTTTTTACTGTATTATTAGTAAAAAAAAAAAAAAAAAAAAAAAAAGGTGAATATTATTCTGCTTTAATATCTTCTTTGAATTTTTTTTACAAGTTATTTTTCACAGTCAGTCTTTACTTTCTGAGGCACATGTTCCTACTAAAGCTGTTTTTAAAAGCCATGTTTTTTTCTGAATCCATCTTGCCTTTTGAAAGTACAGTCCATTAATACATGGATATTATGTCTATCAGAAATATGATGTGCACAATGCTGTCATTCAGTTTGGAAAAATAATGTTTATGCACCAAATGCACCTACCTTTGAGCACACAGATCACAATCACTTTATTACTCTCAAAGTTGTTTTTCAGTGAATTGAGAAAATTGTACACATTCTGGTTTGCAAGCCATGGTGCTACTTGGCTTCTGCTAATATCAGCTGTTCAACTACTTAGATGCTTGAAAAATTGGAATTACACCAACAAAGCTTTCTACCTCCCCAGGAACATAGGAAATGTCTTTTAATAGATATGCTGGCAGACATATCTAGTAAAACACAGCTAAAACATGCATGTAAAAACTTCAAACAGAAGGTGAAGAAACAACTGTTGAAGAGCCTTTTTTAATCAGGGACCAGAAAAGGTGATGTTATGTTTGGTATTTTCAGCCTTTTTTCTTTCTTCCTTTCAAATATTGCTGTACTTGCTCTGATAATTAGGTCATCTTTATAAAATGAGTGTTGGCCACAAGCACATGTTCCTGGGAATTGCTCTTTTTTTCTGGCTTTCATTTTCTGTAGGAAATATGACCTGTATATTGAAACAGAGGGAAGTCTCAGGCACCAGGAGGCACCACCAGCTCTGGCTGCCCCTACACAGCTGCTGTGGGACTTCTCCAACTCTGCCGATGGCCTAGGACCCCATGTCAGCCCCCTGGAGCTATCATCTTCTGTCCCACTGACACAGTAGCAGAACTGGTCCCCAGTTCCTCACAGCCCTGCCCTGACCAGAGAGGGGCTATGTCAACCCAAACCCATCGTGGGTCTACATCCTGGTGAAGCCCCAGTCCCCTCCTGAGCAGCTCATGGTGCCCAGGGCTGAAGCTGCCCATGTTTCCCCCAGGTGCCCTGCTTCTGGCTGGGTGTGGAATGGACCTTGGCTGCCAAGTTCTATCCCATAGGAAATTCCCGATGCTCACAGTCCCTGGCCACAGAGAACTAGCCTGGTGGTGACAGGGCAAAAAGACCCCAGGCTATTGCACTAATACTGTGTGCTGTACTAATACTAATACTGCACTAATACCACAATAGTGTGTGACTGCTTTGGGGATGAATGAGGACGTGCCTGATCAGAATCTGGAACTGTCTTCTTCTGTGAACAGAAAATTATGGGATGGGGTGGGATGAGATTGGGATGGGATGGGATGGGATGGGATGGAACAGAGTTGTGTGTTGGTCTTTTCAAACTCACAAGGTTGGACATTGCCCCACACCTCCTCCATGTCACTTCCACACGGAAGAGTTAAACTGGAGTGGCAGCCTTATAAACAGTGGCCCAGAGCCTGTAGTTTGCTATTTAATTTTATTTGGTTTTCTCAGTTAAACTGACTTTATTAATTTCACTAAAAGTTGCTAAATAGGCAACAACATCACTAAACAGCAATTTTTATGGCACACAATACTGTGCCAGTAGTCTGTATAAATTTGTAAAAAAGGCCTGGCCCTGATCTCTTTCTCAAATCTGACAAGGTCCCTGGGAAGACATCCCTTTGAACTGATCTGAACTCTGGGACACAAATGGGTCCTCTTCCAAAGGAATGTCTTCCCACAGCAAAAATATATGTTCCCTGTACTGAACATATGGATTACAAAAGGGGAAAGAAGAAAGACTCATAAATAAAGGTATATAATAAAGGTATACGCAAGAGTTTCCTTCTTGGATTTCCTTCCTTCAAAAGGAAACCTCCACTTTCTTCCTTCTCAATCAGCAGCTGATTAGGGACTGCAGAGATGATAAAGCACAGTGTAGTCACTTCGTTCCTTCTTCAGGAAAAGCAGAAAGGTTTCCCTGTGAAGGCACCAAAGTTTGGCTCCTCGTGCCCTCTGGCAGCAGAATCAAAAGCGATGAGAGGTGGACGAAGCCAGAGGGACAGCAGCAGAAAACCTCGACTTCCCTGACACCAGGGCTATGGTGGCACTGAGGCAGCTCTGCCCTCTCTGCCTGGCAGTGTGACACTGCTACGCTGCCACCCAGGAGACAAATGATTTTCCTCTTTTTCAGCTGTCACAGCAGGTAAACTGTTTTCCTACCTCAGAGCAGAAGAGCCTGAAGGAAATGTGTCCCTTACCTAGCAGCATTCTCTTGCTGTGTCTCTACCTTTCTAGTCAACAGCTCTGTCACTGTATCACTGGCCAAAGCAAAGCTGTTGTCCCAAAATCAAATAATTTCCTTGCTTTTCTGCCTTTTGTGTTAGTCCCTGAGAAGTGGTAGAAATATGCCTGTAAATTGTAGGTAGGCCATGTTCCTGAAAACCAGTTTGATCTTACTGCAGTTGCATATGTGTGAAATTATTTGGGGTGTAATGTAGTTACTTCCCTAATTTTTCTGCTCTCTCGTGTTTGATAATGCTTTTAAACTGACTTGGCCAATCCTGTTGTAAGTGTGTAATTTGTTATAGGTGGATTATTCCAATAGGCTGGCTACTGCCTCTCCCATACTCCATTTCAGAAGCAGCATGCTCTGAAAGAGCTTAAATCAGCTGTCCAGCCATGCTGGGAAGGGCAGCCAAGGGCTGTTTCAAATGAGACAGGAATAGCTGTAGATAGCATTATTATCCCATGACTCCTCAGGGATGCCAGTAGAAAATTAGATTTACACAAAAAGTGTCACAGAAAAGAGCAGGTCAGGAAACACTCAACATTTTGGACATTTTGTCTGTCTCATTCAAGAACTGATTACAACAAAAGAAACTGGAAAACTGAAAATGTTGCATGTGGGAAATATCTTTTGTTTCCTGCCTTTGATTCTTGGCTCCCCTCTTCCCAGAGGAAATAGCAGGAAAGTTAGAAATAAAAGAGAACAGCTTCTGATCAGAATTTTAGGTAGAGAAGTTATGCTGATGGTAGATTTCAAAGGCCTTCTGTCATTTGCCTTTAGCCCTAGAGTGGAACAATTTCAAACCTATCATTAATTTATTCTGAAACAAACTGAGTGGAACTAAATCCCTATGGGAATCTAGACAACTACAAAAATGCATATTATTGTAATTGACATGTGTGACTGCATATTCATTGTGGCTGACCTATTGGAATTTCACCATGTTAAGTTTATTTCATGCCAGAACATTTCTATGTTTTGAAATGTTTACTGTTTCCTTATTACTCTACCATTCTATGGGAACATTGTCCTCAGATCATCATGTCAGTGGCAAAAATACCACTTGAAGATGCTCGATCATGCTCATGGCTGTAGAAATATGTGTCATGGCCAAAGACAAAGTGTTATGAACCAATTCACAGAATTAGAATCACTACAGCTAAACACAATTTCTAGCCTTTCTTTGCATTATTTACAGAGGAAGTTTTGAAGGAACAGAATTTTTATCCAGACTCAAAGGCTATTACACAGTATCCTGGTTTTGTGCGGAACAGACTTCATTTTTCACCCTAGTAGCTGGTACAGCACTGTGGGTTTGATTTAGTATGAGAATAATGTTGATAACACTGATATTTTGGCTGTTGCTGAGCAGTGCTTACCCTAAATCAAGGGCTTTTCAGTGCCTGATGCTCTGCCAGGGAGGAGCTGCACAAAAAGCTGGGAGGCAGCATAGTCAGGAGAACTGACCCAAGCTCCCCAAAAGAATATCCCATACCACAGAATGTCATGCTCAGTATTTGAACTGAGGAGAGTTAGTTGGAAGGGGACTGTTCATGGCTCAGGGATGGGCTGGGCATCAGTCAGCAAATGGTGTGAAATTGTATTGTACATTACTTGTTTTTCTGGTTCTGCTACTCTCTCCCTATTCAACAATTGTTTTACTATTATTTTTGTTATTATTATGTTGTTGATATGACATTTATTTATTTATTTTATTATTATTATTATATTTTGTCTGAATCAATAAATTGTTCTTATCTAAAACTACAAGGTGTACCTTTTCTTTTAAATTCTCCTCCCCACTGGGACATGGAATAGGGCATGTGGGAGTGGGCAAGAGGCTGGCTGTGGTTAAACCATGTAAAGACATATTGCTCTCACCAAGATATACAGAACTGGGGCTTTCTAATTTACTTCCCAGACCTTGGTCCCTAAATTGTTGCTTTCAATTTTTTAGGAATTAAAGTTTAAAAATGCATTCACTTGTTAATAAAATTATAAATAAAACACATAAAAAACCCAAGGATTCCACCCTCTGGCTAAAATTGGGAAGAAATATTCTCTCCCCCAATGACTTTTATCTCTTCCTTTTTTTATCTGACAGTGAGCATTTGGAAGTAAATATTGTGCACAGCCACACATGTGCTAGTCCATGAAAATCAGTCAGCTCTTTTAAAATAAGTAATTTCCTTAAAGCAGCAAAAATTTATTAATGCCACAATTTACATTGCAATGCAGTAAAAGGAAATGATGTTTTGCTATTTAAAACATACCCAGGTGGGATTCAAGAAAGTACATTTTGATAAAATATGAGCCCCTTATGTCTGTTTCAAAGATATACTGAATAAAAACCTTACAACTACCTTGTTCTATTTTATTTTTTTTGCATATAAGACTAAGGTATAAAACTGCTACCACATGAACTTTATTTACTGCATACCAGCTGTCATAATTATTCATTACATGCTCCTGTACTGATATTTGTCACTAAAACAGAGCAGCAAACTGTTAGGGCATGTCCTGGGAGATGAGACCACTGGGGATGAGCTGGGAGTTCCCCACGGGGCAGGATCTGGCTGTGGGCAGCTGGAGACCCCCCTGCAGCAGCACTGCTGGGACAAAGGCTGATGTCCCTGGAGGCTCAGCAGTCCTGGGCTCCAGCCAGGCAAGGATGGCTGCTGGGGATGCCCTGAGAGTCCCAGCAAAAGCCATATTGGCATATAAAACATACAAGCATGACACTCAACAGTGTCAGACGTCACCTGGGATTGGCAGATTATCCTGGCCACTAAATAGTAAGGCAGAAAAAAATCAGAAATATCAAACAACTCAAGACAATGTCCTCATTCTCCTCATTCTGCTGTTATAAATCTGTGTGCTTACATTTGTAAGAAGCCTTATAAGAATTCTTAAACATTTTGGATGAAATTTACTCTCTCTTTGATATCTTTAAATCCAAAGTCCTGCTGAATTTATAGTGTTATGACTGAGAAAAGAAGTTTGCCTTTCTTGGAAAGCATTTTCTGCCACAGTGCATGAAGAGTGCTGTTAAAATAAATTACATTTTAGCTTCATAGAGAACTTCCTTCTTACACAAGTGCTCCCAATAAACTAGTAAGGTTTGGATATTCAGCACTTTGGAGAACTGCATCTCTATATATAATTTAAAATGCCAACATTTAGCTATTCATGTTTTACAATCCTGGCCTATTTTTAGAGATGTTATAGCAGCATTCTAATTCTAATCATGACCCAGGCTGAAAACTACTGCTAACCTGAAAAATCAAAATGCCTAATGAGCTTGTAAAGGGTTGGTCACCAATAAGTAAAAGCTTGGACACCAATAAATATGATCTCTTAAAAGAGAAACGGTTTCCAAAGTTGGCCATTTTTTCTTTCCCTCATGTCTATAAAGCAAACTCTAAAGAACTAGCTAGCCAGCATTTCTTTCATTGTTCTCTTGGGTTTTGAAATTGGAGTGCAACCTTTTCAACACATGTCTAGTTTGAATCCTAACCTTTTATGTCTAAAGATGATGTATTAGAAGGTCTGGAGGTGGAGAAAGAAAGAAGAAAAATTCTTCTTTTATTTTAGTATTACTCCAAATACTTTGGATATCTGAATGTGTTGCATACAGAAAAAAACATACAGTGAACCTGCAAAACACAGAATGTTTGCCTCCTCAACAGGTTAGGATTTTTTTTTGCTTTTGGTTGGTTGGGTTGGTTTTTGTTTGTTTATTTGTTTTTGTTTGTTTGGGGAGGGTTGCTTTAGTTTTGTTTGGTTTATTTGTTTCAAACACTGGAATTGAATTAAATTGTGAAGATCCCAAATATACTTTTCTAAGTTTAAGAAATTTATTCCCTTTTCAAAATAGGAAAACTGTGTTTCTGTAATTCTTGCATAGCTACATCCTCTTTTACTGAAACTTTGTTTTGATCTTCTGAGGTAACTGAATTCTATCTTTATACTTAATTCTTTCATACTTAAATAAATCTAGTTAAAATAATTACAGGTAAATTCTAATTGTCTCCAACAAAAAAACAGACTATCTTTTTAATTCTGAATCTTGTGCACTTTGAAAGTTCATGAATTTAAGAAACATATAACACAACAAACCAGAGACTCCTTTCCTCTACTTAGTAGGAGTCAGGTGACTTTTATATCTATTGTTTTATGGTCACTTAATATTGCCAGTAGTGAGAAATGGAAGACATTCTTGTGTTACTACTACAGGAATTATCCTCATCACTGGAAAGCCAGAAAATAATGCTGATGTTGTCCAGACAGAACCAATCACAGACATTGCTGAGAGCTGGGGAACAGCTGTCTTAGCAATCGACCTACCTCACTCTTAGACATCAAAAAAAAAAAAAACCCTGATTAAATTTTTGCTTCTCTGTTAAGACATATTAGAATCTAAATTTACAAATTCAAGTCTACGCTATAGTAAAAAAAAAAAAAAAAGGGGGGTGGAAGGAAAAAACACTCACAAAACAAATTTCCAGATGTTCCTTTTCATCAAATCAAAAAAGGATTTTTTTGTGCATGGTATTATGTAAGTGGTTAGGTTTTGGGTTTGGATGGGTTTGAAGGATTCACACAATAAAAAAAAAAAAACAACCTACTCAGCTGACAAAAATCAATGTTCTATACAGCCTTAACATTAATTTTTTAACTGATTGAAAACAGAGACAATATCCAGTATAGGATACTGTTCAGATGTGTTGCACTCTGTAAGCATTCACCATGAAATTAAACATCCAGCCTTCAAAGATTGTCATAACTCCTAAATTAAAAAATACATTTAAAATTGCAGAGGATTAGAATGTGAGAAAACAGTAGAATATAAATGAAAACCTCCTTCAAGACAAGGGAAACAGCCTCCAAGAGTTGTTGTAGATGGTTGGCAGGTGTGAATACTTGCAATTCTCAAATAGAGTAGCTCACAACTAATAAGAATTGTTTCAGACTCTCTTTCAATTTTAACATATTTTCTCTGAAATCAGCATGATTTCAAACAAGACGCCTATACTTTTGCACAAGGAAATAGAAAGCAGAGATAACCCTTGCCTTTGCACTGCCTCTGCTTTTTCCTCATATCTCATCAGCAATATGCCTGGGTTTAGAGGAGATACTCCTTTTTTTTTTTTTTTTTCCTTAGTAATTACATTAGAAACTGCACTAAAAATTGTGCTTTTATAACCTTTAGCCATTCTTTTCTCTTCCTTATTCTGATCAGGTCTTTGAATGTGAATGAGGTTTTTAAATGCAAATGGAGGCCTGTTTCAGCTTAAAATCTGAAGCTGGTTCTTGGAGCACATAAAGCTTTTCTCTCTGTCCCTGCTACATCAAAAATTTTAAAATAATTTTTCTAACAAAGCTTCATCACTCGCAGCAACCTCCTGCAGTGTGGTTGCATCCAGGGAGTGAAGTAACAGAAAAGAAAAGATCTCTCTGAAAAATGAATTAATTTGATGAGTAGTATAAAGATGACACCTAACCTCTAAACCTGACTATAGGTAAAAGCTTTTTACCCAAAACCAAATACACAATAATAGAATTTTCCACTCCATTTGGTGCTCAGTCATTCTGCCTGAACTCACTAAACTTCTGTTCAATGACTGCTCATAATTATACAGCTTCACATCTCTGGTGTTCACATCACATGGAAGACCAGCTGCAGATTTTAATGTCAGTGGAAATAGTAATTGAATTTATAAACTCCACAAAATAATTTCATATTTATCAGAAGATGAGTAAAACAAGACTGCCAAAACTTTCCTTCCCAACTCCTATCTGTGTATATCTTGTATTTTCAGACTACTTTAACATCTTTTTCTTCGCCTTTCTTTGTTTTGGTAGTCCACTTGTGCTAAGTGACTTTTCATAAATATGACCAGATGTGAATCTTAGAAGTTGAGAATTTTAAACTTTCTGTGCTGAAAGGCACAGACTTACAAGAAAGAACTGCATTTGACCTGAGGCTGTGGAGAAGACTTCCAAAATTGATTGATTGCACTGGTATTACTGGGTATGTAGTTGGTTAGAAGTGTGCAATATCACAGGGTGGAAAACTTAGAGTTTAGGTTTCCAGAATATAGAAATAAATATGAAGAAAGATGGAGGTTTTAGGGTGGTGGCAGGTTGTTCTTCTTTACCTTCTTCTTCCTTCTTCTTCATGGGTTTGGGTGATGTTTTGTGACTGGACAGAAAAGTCCACATTGCGGGCTTTGGGGGATCAGTTATTCGGTTAAAAGGGAAAATAATCTATGTGTCCTTTCTTAAGTGGATAGTTTAGTTTTAAAAGACCTTGTAACAAGAGTTAGTTAGCCATTTTGTGCCTTGCTAATGAAAAGCTGCCGAACTCAGTGTTGTGAGACTGTTTCACTGATAAGCAATAATAAACACCTGAGTCCGAACATGGAATGCCATCTCAAGTGCCTTCAATCCCAACCCTGAGAAACCGATAACCAAACACAGAGACATTTATGGTATAAAAGAGCTATTCCTTGTAAACTAATATTTGTATAATACTTCATTAACTCCCTAGAAATATGTTTTTCACAATATTTTTTAAAAGCTGATACAAAAGAGGCCATTTCCAGCAAAAATGGGAAATCCTATTGTTGCTGCTAAAAAAAAAAAGGCCACTTCCTTCTTCATAAAAATAACTCTTCTCCTTTTTTAAAATTTAAAAATGTCCCCCAGATGCTGTGCACACAACTACATGCTAAGCAATACTAGGATTTATAATAACAAAATAAGGATGAAAACAGACTTAACTTCTGGATTATTAATTAAATCTAATAATGGTCTAATAACAACTGAGCTTCTCACCACGGAACTGAATCCAAAAATTCTGAAGTCCTAACTCATTCCTGATTCAGTCCACTGTTGATTTCAAACCCCTGAAGTTTCATTTTGAATTTCAATCAGCTGCACTTGCCTGTCACATCTACTAGATCCAATCGGAGCAATGACAGTTTATAATAACTTTGGTGGGTTAGAGTTAGATGAGAGAAAAGGAGAACCATTTATTAGACCAACTAAGGCTAGGTTTTTGTCTAGAGAAGCTGAGAAAAATAGCGCATTATAAAATGTACATTTTGACACATCTTGATTCCATAAAAATGAGACCGCATACTTTGAAATTCTTGATTCCATATAGAAGAACAATGATTTTCTCATACATGGTTTGTTAAATTAGTATCATTCTTCAGATGTCCATTTAAGAAGATTGGAAAATCAAAGCCCTGGAGCACAGCCTGATTTAGTTTATAATAAGAAGAAAGACTTGAAAGCATAGAATTTTTTTTTTCAACTGATACTCATTCTTATATTAAAGGTTTTTTTTCCTCCTTTAGAAAAAAAAAACAAAAAACGAAACTAACAAAAAAATTAACCAAAACAAAACAAATAAATAAAAGAAAACAACCCCCCCAAAAAACAAGAAAAACCAAACAGGAGAAGTAGAAGTTCAGCCTCTTTTTCATGATAAATTTCTGGATGAAACATGGGAATCGAGTTCTTGCTTTATCTCATGTAGCCAGCATAGTCAGTGGAGTCTAGGGATCTATTTATCTCCTTCTAAAGCACATATCTTCTTTGGGAGAGCTGAATAGTTTTCTTTCTCTATTGATTGTATTGACTAGATGGCCATTGACTCTAACAGGAGCTTAGATACCTGGGCACATATCATCATTTATGTTGCAGACACCTAAATATAGCAGGATGACTCAGCTACCCAAACACAGGTTCTTGGTACCACTGCAGTGTTATCCTGCACACATGGATAAATCTGTGTATTATGTGTTTTAGCCACAGCATAACACACAATAATGGCACTAGAAATGTTTGTTCAAGAAGCTTTCTGTGTCTGACTCAGGAGGTGAGTCCAACTGTGTCTTTTTCTTAGTTGTGAACAAAGTTCAAGTGTGGACTGGCTGATGAGCAGGACACCAGCACCTACAGATGTCCACAGTCTGGCACAATGGCTAGGTAAGTGCCTTGGTGTTCCATGGGATTAAATCAGTGGATTATCCATCTGATACAAGTGTGGAGACACACTCTGCAGAGTGCAGGTGCTGGATCTGCTCACCAGTAACCTCCTGCTGATCAGCCAGTGATGAGGGATTGTCGTGGTTTGACATGGAAGTGATTTTTTTTCAGGAAGTTGAGTCAAACCAATCAGTGGTCAAGTTTGGATATTGGCACCTGAAGGGACCACTGAAGATAGGGATACGCCTCTGAGAACACAGGGGGTTAAAAGCAGGAACTCCCAAGAGCTCGCTCTCTTTGGTTCCGGTCAGGGTGCTGTGCAGACCTCCCCTGCCCAGCCATGGGGCTGGGTGGGGGAGGGGGAGCCATGAGGCCTGGTCGAGGTGAGCCGAGGGGTAGAAGGACTGGAACCGAGCCAGCTCCTGTGGACGGAAGGGTGGAGAGAAGCGGAGATGCCTTTGTCATTCCCCCCCTCCAGAGGGAAGAGATAGAGAGTCCGGACGGCACCTGTAACTTTGCCGGCGCGGAGGAGAAGGAGGGGGGTGGGGGAAGGCGCCCAGCCTTGGCCTTGAGAATCGGCTGCTGGGCAGAGATATCAGCCGTCCAGGGAGTCTGAGCTTTTAACCCTTTCCTGAGAAATGAAGGCTTTATAAAATACTACTCCTCCTTGATTTGAAGTAGAAGAGAGACAGTCTGGGATCCGAGATGATGGAAGAAGAAATTCTCGAGTTAGAAGGAGATGATGGAGTGGCTTGTGGCTGGACTTTTCTTGTTAGCCATAGACTGAACCAAATTCTCCTAACAGAAGATGCACTTAGGGGAGTGCGTTGGTGGGTAAGAGACTTGTTTCAGTGATTACCAGCAAAGGAGTAGAGAGAACAGAGGAGAGTTGGAGAAGGTGTGGAGAAGCTCTCTATCTTCAAGGAAGAAGAAGAAGAGGAGAAGAAGACCTCTGTTCTTGAACCCTCAGCCCCAGGGGAAAATGGGGGGGACTGTAGTCCCAAGATGACAAACTGAACTGTTGTCTCTTTTGGTCCATGGCAAAGCATCCTTAAAGGAGCCCTATGAGCAGTCTGTCCATGCACGGTGGTGAGAGCACTGTGACATGGAAAGGAGAGTGTCACCATGGCAGATTTTCTCTGGGAGGTTGCCATGTGTGACATGGAAACACAAGGGTGGCAATTGTGTTTCCTGGTGAGTCTGTGGCACAAGAGAGACTCCTGTCTCCCTTGAAAGATTGAGTATTTGAATATCTGAAGGGTAGCAACTTGATCAAGATCCTGGGTAGTGTCTCACTGTTGAGTTTGTTTAGAAATTAGGTGGGAGGAGGAGGGGTGTTTTGGAAAGTCTTCATCCAGGATTTAGTGTTTGTAGTTTTTATAGTAGTAGTAGTTTAATAAAGTTCTTTCCTTTGTTACTAAGTTTGGGCCTGCTCTGCTCTGTTCCTGATCACATCTCACAGCAATTATTTAAAAAGGTACATTTTCATGGAGGCGCTGGCATCGCGCCAGTGTCAAACCATGACAGGGATCCAGCTGGGTTTCTCTGCAAGAGGTAGGTCTGTAAGAATGGCTGCTGACTGGACCCATAGAAATTAATTGCAGAGCTGCATCCATCTGACCAAGGCAGCAGGAACAGGGAACACCGAGCGTGCCGGAGTCAGCTCTGTGCACACTGGGAAGCAGCACTCCTCTGGATGTTGAAGTCCAATTGCTTTAGCTCTTCTTTTACATGGAGTAGTGAAAAGAGGAAAACACAAACTTTGGAAGACTCATAAATATATGAAATTGTATCCTTAAATGTGCCGCAGCAAGCCCCCAGCTGGCTAATAATTAGCATTGACTCTATGATCCAGAAGGCTGATCAATCACTATACTGTACTATACTATACTATACTATACTATGCTATGCTATGCTATGCTATGCTATGCTATGCTATACAAGAAAATCTCATTGCTCTTGCCAGCAGTCCAATACCGTCAGACCAGGTTGGTCAATCAATCCAAACACCATCACCAGTGACCAATCAAAAAGTCACCCTTTGGAAACAAATCTCCATGACACATTCCACATGTGCACAACAACAAGTACAGCAAGTAGAGATAAGAATTGTTTCTCATTCTTTTCTCTGATCTTCTCAAAGCCTTCCCCATGAAAATGCCTGGGAAAGTTCTGCCTGCTGCTCTCTGTGGAGGGAGCTGCTGCCACATAAATGAAACCAAAATAAAAATGAGCAAAATAATTACATATAGTTATTTTATTTTTAATGACTTTTTAAAATTTTTGGTCATTCAAAACAATCCCAGTCTTACTATTTACATCTGATAGTCAAATCACAGTGTTGGACATGTTCATGATTCAGTGATAAACTGCCATGTTTTCTTAATACTTTGACCCTTCTATTTGTACTTTTTTCATTCATTATTCATTTTCCTTGGTCATACCTTTTTTTCCCTTTTGATGTGCTGCTAAAATCTGCCAAATTTAACAGGGTAGAATTATAGACATATATAATATGTAATCATGGCAGTCTCCAGCAGTAGTGACATCATTGATATCTCTTCCAGTTTTATGGCCCACCAGTTTATCTGTGATCATCACGGCAACGTGTCATGATAACTCTGCAACAAAAACTTTCCTTCTGAAGTTTAATTCCCAAACAGTATCTATAAATGAGTATTTCCAATTCTTGATTCTATTTTTAAAAATTTACTATATCTTAAAAGCTGTGTTCTGTTGCTGTTTGTACTCAGTATATCTCTGTTTTCTGTATAACTTACTGCGATGGTTCAGAGCCATCTCTGTTACAAAAACTGCTGTATCATGCACAAACACAGTGGAAAAGAGCGGTCTCAGAATGAATAAATGAAAAACAGTTTAGAAGTGCCATTACTTTCCAAGGAATATAATGCCTTCAGCAGAATGTGGTTTTTGATATTTAACATAGACTGCTAAATGTAAGTAGGTCAGCTTCTGTGTATACAAGATTTTTCTCCTAATTCCCCTGCATATACTAACAGCTTAAAGATGTTAAGTCTCTCCTGTGTTTTCACTGTACATTATTGTACATTTTAGTGATAAAATCCATGAAACTATGCTGCTGGTGAGCTTGGGAAGAAGCAACTTTCAGTTGTGTTCCAACTGCCTAATCTTCTAGCAGTAGCAAGGAGCTGGATGTTTCAATTAGAATTTGTATGCAGCACCAGATCTAGCTAATAGCAGTCATCTCATTGCAATGAGGCTATTCAGGTGTTTCAAAATAAATGGCAAACATTGCCAAAAAGACCAAAACAAAACTACACAAAACCAAATCAAATGCACTGCCAAACAAACCCAGAATTCAGCAAGTGCATAATAACCAGCTTTATTAAGCAAGGCTTTACTCAATTATTTGAATGAATCAATGCATTTAGCAGTAAAAGCTATGCTCTTCACCTCTCTAAAATGTTTATCTGCCTGTTAAGTGTCACCTTACTTTTGAATTCCTGCACAGCCTAGTTTCTTATTCGTGGATATTTACCTCATTAAGTGCTTTTTCCAGTAAGTCTTTGGTATATATTCAGATTCTCCACTTTAGTTTAATCTACTTTCCTTCATTTAGGAAGACTGTCTGCTTTCTCTTGACCAGTACAAGGATAATGTTCATGTAACTTTAGTGATTTCCATTAGGTTACCTCAGCTTGTACTGACACTGTAGATGAGAAAGGAAATAACAGAGAAAATGAGACTGATACAATAAATCCTTAGTATAAAATGCATTCATTTTTTATTTCATATTTTTTAAAAAATGGTAAGACTTATGAGGTATGGATTTATATAAGAATCAAAGTCATCCAACTATCTGCATCCGAAGGAGAGATAGAAAAAGGAAAACCTCTATGTCAGTGTTTCTCATCAGTTATGAGTGTCATATTCTACAGAATTTGAATGTGTGGGATTTTAGGCCAGAAGAACAAGTTAAATTAGAAAAAAATCCAATTCAAAAAAAAAAAAACCTGCAAAGTTATTGCAAATTAAAATAATTCAGATTTTTTTTCTGTATAAGTTTTGGGGGAAAAAAATCTGGACAAGGTCTGCGGGGCTCAATGTCATGTCAGATTTAATTTTAAAGTTTCACCAGAGCCAGAGATTCTAAAATTCATAGCCTTCTGTATTTTCAGTTTTGTGCTGTACCATAGTTATAATGTATTGCCTCTTTTCCCAGGATTTCTTTGAGATATTTACCATTAGAATAAATATTGTGTTCCTGGGATCCTAAAAGCACAAAGGACAGATTTGCACTCATTTAGAATGCTCTTGCCATCTGTTAATCTGTGAGAATTTGGACTGATCAGGTGAAATTATTCCAACAGAGTATTTCAGATATTATCCTCTTCCTCTTTCATAAAATGAATTGTTTACTTTCCCTTTATATCCCTTGACTCACTTGATCTTATTAATTTTCATTGGATTGAGAAAATCAAAAGTAAATACTCAAGCAGGAAGGATCAGAGTAATCCACCCTTCTTATGAGAAGAGAGAAGTACTTAGAAGAGTGGAAGGAGAATCAAAAGAAAAAAGAATTCTTACAGAGGTGTGAAAGGTATAGGACAGACTGGTTTTTAGCAGCCAGGCAAAGGAGAGAGGCAGTTCCTAGAAGGATGTTAGGGGCCAGGCATGTATTTATTACCAAACAAAATTCTGAGGTAGCAACCTCATCTATGTCTCTGTGGGATGACTAGGAGCTCAAAGCTCAGCTCCTTGAGGTAACAGCCCATGCTGAGATTAGAAGATGACCCCAAGTGTGTAACCTATCAGCACTTCTTTCATGGAAAAGGGTACTCTAGCAAAAGCAAAGAAAAACCCCAGAATTCAGTTTTTGCTCCAATACCATGGCTCCTACACTGACTGTAAATACTATTGCTTAAGACAGCTTTGTAGCTCTGAACTTAATTACCTGGAATAGGAGTGTGTCCTAGGGAAATGTCACAATTTCTGTCTAATGTTCTTCCCAAGCAGTCATTGAGGGCCACTGAACTCACCACTGCACTCAATTGACCTTTGATCAGGACTTTTAGAGACATTCCTAAGTTGTTAGATATCTTGGCCTAGAAGCTAACCTGTGATGGCAATGACATGATCTCAAATAATTCCTGAGACTGCTGCTACTCAAAGCATCCAGAAACAGCCACCTGATGTCTTCCTTCTTTGCTTAGTAGAGAACACTCCTGGGGAACTTTCAAGGAAGAGCTGAAATTCAAAGTCTGATGAATGTTATAGCTAATTGATTTGTTTAGAGATTCTGTATACGCACTGAATGCTGTGGAAAGGGTGTAATTAAACAGCAGAGATTTTGCCTGTGCCAGTCCAAGCTGCTGTCTTCTGGTTTAAGATATTATTTTACTATAGTTGATTGGTTTAACCCCAGACACTAAGTAGCATACTATGTCTCACTATTTCCTCCAGTCCTCTCCAGTGAGATAGGGAGAATAAAGAGGGGAAGAAAAGGAAAAACCCTTATAGGTTGAGAAAAATTTCAAAATTGAAACCAAGAAAAATGTAATAATAATGATAATACTGATGCTGATGCTGACACTAATGCTAATATTAACATCTTGAACTCACAGGAAATATTGCAGATTTCCTCATAATTGAAAAGTTATGATACTGAATTTGAAAAAGTCTGCATCAGATCTATAGGCATGAGCAATAATAGGTAGAGAGCATATTTGTAAATTAATTTTTATTTTTATTTTCTCACTCATGAGATAAAGGATTTGTCTCTTAATAAATTACTGTTTTAAATTCTGCTCTAATAATACATACTTTAATAGACAGAAAATCTGTTTCTTGATTTTTACATGTGTACTTCAACAAAAAGTGTGGACAATTCAGTGTTAAAGCTCTGATCAACCCAGTGTCTATCTCATGTACCACAGAGAAAAGAGGTCTGTGTGCAAAGGTTGCTTTGGAGAGTGTTCCCATTACAGCTCTCTTCTGTGAAAAGCTCTGTTTGGCCTCATTCTTCTGTGGAATCTCAGATTTTTCTGTGCTTTGACCCTGGCCAAGGGCCTTGAGACCTTTGTCATGAGATATGCCAAAGACCAAGGTGGAATGATCCTTTGTAGGAGAGTTCACACAACAGCCCTTTAGAAACCTCCCTGGACTGAGACTCATTTCCAGTGCCCTGAGTGCACTAACGGGCCTTAATTGTTCTGAAAAAATTCATCTGGATCCTCCACCTCAGCACCCTTTACCCAATGGCCTAGGAGCTGCATTAAAGTTCAGAGCTGGGGCTTGCCCTTTGCCTAAGTTGAATTCTGTGTTTGTACATTACGTGTGCAAGTATTTATTTTAGTTAGATATAAGCAATAACACTGAAAAACAAAACAAATATTCTAATTTCTTTGTGCTACAAGACAGAAAGCTACATAAAGTTATGCTAAATGTGTTCCTAATTTCACTTAATGACAACACTAAATCTGAAAGCCTAGGAGAGATTGTCCTGAACCTTTGTAACATTTCAGAGTGATTTTTTTTCTTTTTTCCTTTTAAGGAAATAAAAAAGGAAAATGCTAAATAGATTAAAAGACTAAATAGCCTAAGCAAAGGAAAAATGGCTTCTAAAGTCCTTTATGTTTGCTAATACAAGTAATGCTGCCACGATAGTCTCTGATTTTTTATTTCTGTGCAGAGACAGCTGCAAAATCTAAAGAGGTAATCAAAGTGCAATTTTTGTTTTGTTGACAATTTTCTACTTTTTATTTCTGTTTCTCTCACTGGAAACAAAGAAAACTTGGTTTTATTGCCTAACTTAATTTCAGGAAACTTGATTGCTTTGAAACTGCATAGAGCATGTTTCAAGAACTTTTGTACAGGGATTTGGCTACCCAGGTGGAAAGCTAGCCAGGAAGCCAGGCAATTGGAGCAGGCTGCCAGGTGGGAAGCAGGGCAGCTGGACAGCCATGACAACCATGAAGTCCAGTGAGATGGGCAGGCAGCCCCTCACCCAGCACAGTGCCAGCTGGCTTGCAAGAGGTGGAAAAGAAGCCTCCCTGTCTGCCTGGTTTCCATAAAAGATGCAGAAAAACCAGCTTGTTTCCAAGAAAAACAGCATTTTTGTGGAACCAGAATCCTCAGGTGGGAAACTGTTTTAGAAATTGTTCAGCCAGGAGCCCAGGCAAGGCCAGCGTCATCCCACAGGAGGCAGATCTGGGGGTCCTTCCAGAAAGAGCAGGGCAACAGGGCACAGGGCTGAGCAGAGGCACAGCTACAGTGCAGCTCAAGCCAGAACTGGTTGTCTGCTCTAGGGCTTACTCAGAGCTCCCAGAAAAAACTGACTGAGAATGCATGGATAGTCCTTCCAGGTAAGGCTGGAAATGGCAGACAAAGGAAATTAATGCACTCACAGTCATCACACCTTGATAGAGGGAAATTGGCATTTGTGAAGTCACATGAATTCCATAATGTGGTGATTTGTTTGCATCTTTTTATTGTCTATATCTGTTATGCATTAAACATCAAAGCCAAATAGGAAGAGAAAGGATATAGAAAACTAAAATAGAATGTGAAGTTGGTAAATCCAATAGTAATGAATATATTATCTCTGCAACTGAAAATGCAAAGTGCAATGGTCATGTACATCCCATATTTTCCATCCACAAAATAACATTACATAATGGTGTACCTTTTAGAATATGGACTGTAAAACTGAGTATTAAAATCTATGAAAAAAACACTACTGCATCTTTGAAGGCAACTCTGATCTGTAGTATATCTTTCTAATAATGAATTAGTGTCTCTCTAGGAAAGTACTCACTTTTATTCACAATATTAAGCTACTGAAGATGATGACTGTGCACAGGGCATTCTGTTGACTTCAGTTATTCTAAATACCATTAAAAATATGGGCTACATTTCCATTATACACTGAAGAGATTAAGATATTTCCACCAGTATTATGTGAGTCATCAAACTCAACAATTCCAAAGCAAACTAACTTCTCCCTGAAGTCAGCAGGGTTCAAATGGATGCTTACATTGAGTTATCTTTAGCTCCGTTTCACTGAACAAGAACTAATATAGGTGTATGCTTGAAAGTGGTTGTTTCATTGAATCAAAGTTGAAATGAAAGTTCCTTTGCCTTCAGCTTGAATAACAGGGATTTTGATTTGCAGTGAAATTTGTTTCACAAAAAAAAAGGCTGTAAACACCTTATTACACAGATGCAGCAGGATTCCATTCTTTCCCTCTGCCTCCTTCTATCCCTCTTTTTTTCAGATAATGGTTCATTTTCCTACTTCAGATCTTCACAGCAGGCTATGCTGTCTCTTAAATCTGCCATCTGACTTGTGGAAGAAAAATGTGGAGGCTTTACATATACAAACTTTACATTCACGTATATGTAAGACTCAGTGTGAATGCACTGCATTTTTGTGGCTGTGTAACATTATTCATACCAGAATTTATAATTAAATAATGCAGGAGGGCAACATTAAGGGAGAATACACAGGTCCAATATTACACAATTCAGATGCAATCCATCACTCAAGATTGCATCTGCTGGGACCTGAGACCCTTCACAACAGGTGGTTCCAATGAGCCAAGAGCAGCCCCTTCTGACTCCTCACTCACACACTCATGGGATTCCTCTTTCTTCAGGCTCAATCCTGTATTTCCTGTGGAAGATTCTCAGGTGTCAGATTTTATAAAAAAATAAATAATTTAACAGCGTGGTACAGCAGTAGGTCAGCTCAAGCTAGGTGTCTCCAGAAAGGGACCCAGAACAAAGGAATCCCTGGTCAAATAGACCCTTGCCATTTATGCACCCATCCCTCACATGCTCTCCACATGCCTTTTTATTTCAGTGGTTATTTTTGGTCTGGGGTCCTCTAACACCTTATTGGATTCTTTCTCTTCTTTCCATTTGGGTGGACATTAACTTCTATTATCTTGATGAGTTGCAGCTTCTGCTGATATTTTTTGCCTCCCTCCTTAGCTCTGGTTTGTGCTTCTTGTGTATCTGCTCTATGGCAGAGACTGGGAAACTAAAGTACTAGATTTGGAATAATCATAACTTAGCAACAACCAAAGCATCAGTGTGTTATCAACATTCTTCTCATTCAAAAGCCAAAATGCAGCATCATACCAGTTACTTGGAAAATTGTTAAGAAAATTTACTCTATTACAGCAGGAAGCATATCTAGGTGAAGGTCCCCAGCTTATGGCCTAAGGCTTCAACAAAGGCAGCTTCTGTGATAAAGCAAACAGAGCTAAGCAATCAGCATACTAAACCCCACAATATTATAACAATAAGTGACTCATTCTGTTTAAAGCTTATTTATTTAAGCCAAACAACTAATGTCCCACAACAGGCACAAGCACAGAAAAAAAAGAGTATTATTTTTAAAGGATTTTTAAAATGGCTATGTATTTGTTTCCCATTATGATTAAGGAATAGAAATAACTGTCTGTAAATTCCTGGCTTGTGGAGATCCCTCCAGAATGAATATTTAGACAATGCAGTGCTTTGTATTGTATTATTCATCCAAGTCTTAAAGAACTTAGTGCCTGAATTACAGGGTTATGGAGGAACATGTGCACCTAGCTGGCTGATTCTTCCTGAAATTCCACTGTCTATCTGAATCCTTTAGCATGAAACACTGAGAAAAAAATCTAGCTGTTCCAGATCCTTCCAGTAATTTCCACTCTAAGCAGTGTGATAAGTGACAGAGTTGCCAGACCAAGTGGACAGGTGGGATTCCTACAGCTACTGAGTCTGAATGTCAGTTCTGTGATGCTCCTACAGCCAGCAGACCAGCATCCTGCCCTGTTTCTCCTTCAGGGCTTGGTTAAACAGAGCTGCCACTGTACTGGATGTAGGTAGCAAAGGTTTTTGCAGCACAGGGACAGTGGTAAGGGGGAAGTGAGTGCAAGTTCCTATTTTCTGTATTGGGCCAATCACAGGGCAGTTTTCCTGTTTCTTTGGGAAGACATGTTTAAGAAAAAGGAAAAAAATGCTGGACAGGTGGAGGAGAAGGGGGAGAAAAGAGTGAGAAACTGCAGTGCGAGCACCAAAGTCAGAGAAGGATGGAGAGGAGGAGGTGCCCGAGGTACTGGAGCAGGCATTCCCTGCAGACTGTGAAGAAGACCATGGTGAAGCAGGTATTTTCCTGCAGGACATTAAGGGACTCCATTCTGGAGCAGATGGATACTTCCTGAAGGAACTGCAACCTCTGGAGAGCCCACACTGGAATGGAATTTTTATCTGAAGGATTTCAGCTGGTGGGATACCATACTTGAAAAGAGGAAAGTGTGAGAAGGAAGGAGTGGTAGAGAAAAAATATTATGTTCTAACTCACCTCTGCACATGTTGCACCCTGTGCTGGTCAGGGGCAGCGTAGAGGAGTCTGGAGTGAAGGACTGACACTGAGTTTTAAGAGATTGTTTTAATGTTTTTCTTCATTCCTTATTACTCAAATCTGTTTTAATTGTCAACAAACTAATTTGGCCTACAACTGTTAACTGTTTTGCCTACAACATAACTGCTAAACAATCTCCCTGGTTTTGTCCCCGTATCTCACTGAGGAGGGGACTGTGAACAGCTGGGTAGACATTTGGCTCTTAGCCAGGACTAATCCACCATTACCAGAAAAATAAGATTAATTAATGTCCTCTTTCTAAAAGGTAAAAGGCTCCTACAGTGACTTGGAGGCATAATTTGGATCATCTTTATTTTCTGTATTCATAAATAGTGCCTCTTCCGATTTTAGTGTTGCAAAATTAAATGTATCTCCCTACTTTTCAAGAAAGATCAAATCTTTGTGCAGTACATCACTTATAGTCCTACCTACAACATTTTCCAACAATGTCACTTTATATGAGTCTGATGTAAAGCCCATTATCTTTTAATTTGATAGGCTTTGAATAGCACTTGAAATTCCAGAACAATTTTAAGAAAATGCCATTTCTAAAGAGCACTGTTATAAGTAATTAGAGGAGTTATGGAAACAACGTATTAGTGAATATAATACAACTTTACCTAAAAGATACTGCCTTATAGGGAAATCAGTCACCTTTTATGTATCTTTAGTTAATGATTTGAGAACTAAAAAAGGCTGAGTTTCTATCAATGAGAATGCATTATCATTTTGCAAGTCTTGAAATTATTGTGACTAGCTAAATCTTGACTGCTGAATGGGTTCCAAAAACTGTGAAACCACTGGTTTCAGTCAAAACTAGACAGGTTTCCACTGCCACTGGGAGTATGACCACATGAAAAAAAATTCTACTCATTTATTATTTAATATTTTTCCTCCCCATTTTATTTTTATGAACAGAGTTAATAACCATACCTATATAAAAGGAAGGTGGTTTGTCATTTGTGTAAGAAGCCATCAAAAAAGAGGAATTGCTTGTTTATCTCCTAGTCTTTTCAATCACATCTGACACATTGCCTCAGATACTATAGTTTCCAGAGTTTGCTCATTGCAAATACATACAGTTCTCAAAAAATTAATGTAAATACTTCAGGAATACAATGAAGATGGTTTATCCTTAATGTCTACTCAAGGGAAAAATCATAACTCACCATCCCTGTTGAGATGCTTAGATTTGTGAACAAGGAGAAAAGAGTGGATGTTGTATGCCTTAACTTCATCAAGGCCTTTGACATATTCCTCCAAAGTAACCCTAGAGCTAAATTGGTCAAATGAGAACTCAGTAAATGGACAGCTGAGTGGAGGTGAGTAAAAAATTGGCTTTCCCATTGGGATCAAAAGGTAATATCAGCAATAGAAACTCCAGTTGGTAGCTGGTTACAGGTGATATCTCTCAAAAAATCAAAACTGTGACCTTTTAAAATCTGGACAATAGGATCAGACAGATTTGAGAGCAGAAGCTGATATGCTGACAAGTCTGATATTCAGAGGTACCTGACAAGTGGGATTGGACAAATGAGTTGATGGGAACATCAAGTTCAAAAAAAGTAAATGCAAAGTTGTGCACCTGAGGGGGAAAAGCTCCATGCACCAGTGCCTGCTGCAGCCTGTCTGTCTGGAAAACAGCTTTATGGAAAAGGACCTGAGTCTTTTTCCACAGGGGTGGGGGATCCTGATGGGCAGAATGGGAAACAAGGACAATGTACCCTGAGGAGAGTGGCACTAGCAGGCAGAAGATCCTTCTCATTCCTCTCAGCTGAGCCCTGCTGAGAACACATATGGTTCAGATGTGGGCTCTGCAGCAGAAGAAAACATTGAGTAGTTCCCAGAGCTCTCCCTGGATGCCATGGCCTTGCCAGTGACAAATGCTTATGTACTGACCCTTTTAAACTTTGGCTGCAACAAAGGGGAGATCCATTGGTGGAAAGGAGTGAAAAATATTTACATGTAGATTTGTAACCACAGCAACCTAAAAGGAACGCGAAGTAAACAGCATCAGCAGGTGAAAAAGCTGAATGAAATGGTCAAAACTAGTATGTAATTGAGTGATGCACATACTGCATTGGAGCTTTACAGGAGGAAGCATTGGAGCTTTGTTTTTTTTTTATGTCTGGAACCACAAAAAATTAAGTTACATGTTTTACCCAAATATGGAGTGCAGAATGATAGAATATCCTGAGTTGGAAGGGACCCACAAGAATCATCAAGTCCAACTCCTGTCTCTGCACAGGGCAGCCCCAGGATCCCACCTGTGTCTGAGACCATCATCCAAATGCTTCTTGAGCTCTGTCAGGCTTGGTGTTGTGACCATTTTCCTGTTCCAGTGTCCAATGAACCACTGGATGAAGAATCATTTCCTAATATCAAATAAAACCTCCCCTGACACAATTTCATGCAGGCAGCATAACTCCTCCCTTTTCACTGCTTTGAGCCAATACAAATGTTATTTCCCAAATGTCTGATGGGGTAGGTCCAGGGAAGCAGGACTATGTATCTATGGCTGGCTCTGAAGGTAGGCTGAATCTGTTACAGATCATGTGTGAATGGAATAAATGTGTTTCAAAAATTATTAGAGGTCACTGAATCTGGTAGTCGAGGTTAAATGACAATGAGGCTGAGAACAAAGTTCTGATGGGTTCTGATATATGCAAACACACACAGAGCAGGCACTCTGACATCATTTATACACTGGAGAGAGATCACAAGGGTGGTCAGGACACTGGAGAATATGGCTTTGAACAGAAGACTGGGGACTTTGGCTTGTTCAGCCTTCAGATAAGAAAGATCAAGGAATTTTTTCTGATGTACTGCTCTACAACTGCAAGGTGATGGAAGGTGTAGAGCAGAGTAGGACATTTTTCAGAAGGTTGAAGTGAAATAAGAAGAAGCAGTCATATAAAATTTTATTAAACAAACCCAAAGCAAACACAAAGCTATGTGTTCCACATAGCATTTTATCTGTACTTTGTATGAGATTTGAGAAGCAGTAAAGAATCAGATTGTAGAGTATACTTTTAACTTCTCATTTCTTTTGAACAGGAAAGAGACAGTGAATCAGAAAAAGTCCTCTGGGATGCTTTTTTACACACATCTCAGACTTCCATGTATTTAAATTTATTTTCAAGCAGTCAAATACAACTCCTTTACAATTCTATGATTTTGAGGCAAAAGAAACTGTAATCTGTGCCGTCTTCAAAACATTTTTTTACTAAAATTAGGGTAAAAGTGATGGTGGAAATCTGACTTCTTTTGTCCCATCAGCTCTAATATTGAAAATAAATTAATTATATAGAAAAAACCCCTAAAATTTTGGTATTCTTAGGTTTCATCATCAGTAAAATATTAACAACCCATCATCTGATTTGCATAGTCTCGAAATAAAATGAGCAATATATTTAATGAGAAAGAAAGGAAAAACTTGAGTGTTATTAATTGATCCCAGGGTTTAGACCATTAGTTATTATTATTAGACCATTAGTTATTATTAGCCTAACTGTTATTTGACCTGTAATCCCACTGCTAATATCTGTATCTTCAAAACATTTTTAGGAAAGTAGCACTTTAACTTTTAAGATTATTTAATGCAGCTGTTTCCTTTTTCTCCTTATTCATATTGTCACAACTAAAATCCAGATGAGCTGATAAAAAATATCAGACTACTTCAAGAGCACAAGCAATTTTTATGATTTTTTTCACACTAATTTTCTTTAATTGGTAGATGATTGTTTTTAGTGGTGTATATATCAGCAGACTTTGAAAGACTTTTTCTCTAACAAGTCAAAACTGCTGTCAAGTCTACTGCTATAACTGATCTCAAAGTTGTGAATGACGGCATTTTTATTTCCTTTGAGCAAAGACTTATAGTTTTATAGACACTTGTTAATTTATTAAAAATAAAAAGAAAACTGAAGTAAAGACGTCATATCAGTTCAGGGGGTAAAACTGAATTATTTTTATCTTTAAAAAGTAACATTTACTATGAAAAAATATGTGAAAATAGCATTTGAGAATTCATCTACTAATGCTTAGGAAGAAGTTTGCTGTTCTCATATCAACTCAAAGGTGCTTCCATACTTCTTAGTTTTGCAAAATACCCAATGGCACTGCTGGAAGTCATTCATCCTGGGAGTGTTCAAGATGATTCCAGAAAATCTATGTGAGTAAGCAGGGTTCTTACTGCAACTGATTTGAAAAATTTCTCAAGTTGCCAGGATTCCAAATGGGTGACAAGCTAATCACTAGGACTACATACAAACTTAGATTCTATGCCTTTCCATATCCTACATATATGCATGTCTGATCAGATGTCTATGGAAATTAAAATACAGGAGGCTGGTTTGTGTTGGAGTCTCTTCCATGCGTCGTCAGGCCATGCCTAGTGCTGAATTTCAGAGCAAAAATCTTGAGAGTGCTCTTGGGCCTAACATTTACAGACTTGAATTGTAAAATAGCATTACACCAACAGCTGCATGAATGAAATACCAATTCAGTCACATATGCACAGAGTGTGAGCTCAAAGCACTTGATAAGCCAGTCAAATAATAAAAAGCCCAACTTTCTAGACCTCTGTCACCAGTATCAGTTTCATGATCAATTATTTGCTTGCTTGCTCCTGGTGCCAACATCCTTTGAAAAGATATTGTTGCAGCAATAAGCTTTATTTCTTTGTCCTCTCTTGCAAGTTATTGCTGAAGAAAACAGGATTCTTACATTGATTTCAATGAGTTGTATGTAATGTGCCACTTGTTAAATAATGACTGGCAATTTCTTAAGTCAGCAGAAAATCAATTTTCATGTAGATGGTATTAAGTGTGAACTATGGCTACCTAAATCAGGTATTTATTTGAAAGAAATTGAAATTTTGAAGCATTACTTTTTTTGTTCTTGTTTAAATCCTGTTGTCTCCTAATGTTAAAAAAACCTGAAAGAATGCAAGTTCTTGTTGCTTGAGATTATATCAGTATTTTGTCCTCATATTTTCTACTAAAAGACACTCTCTGTAGTTCAGAAGTACTTGGTCATATACTCCAACAAAACAGAAGGCAAAGGATCTTCACTGTTAGTCAGTGGCAGACTAAACAGAATAGGGAATTCTTGTTGCTAAATATAACAAGATACAGTTTAGGATTGAGATAACTGAGCTGGGGGAAAAGCTTTAAGATATTAACAAGATTCCATTGTAGTGAGGCATATAAAGGCTGCAGGATTTAGGACAAACCATCTAATTTATCTTCCCTTATGAGAAAAGGATCAAAGAAAGATAAGGATAATGGGTTTTGTTCCCAGGCCCCAGGATCTGAACACAGGCAGGGCTTTTTTAACATTTATGACATGCTGGCCTAGATGAGGGATTGTGTGGGAGGTCTATGCAGCCAGCAGCTAAGCAGCAGTAGGACTGACATTGCATGAGAGCACTCAGAATGCTCCATCCCAGGGCAGAAACCTGGACAGGTGGGGCTGCAGTTCAGAAGGATTGGTTCACTTACTGCCAGCATAACACACCACTCTAATCATCAGTGCCACCGAGTTCAGAGGAGACTTTAACCATGTGGGCAGATGACAATGGCTGGGACCTTTACAACAGGTGAGACTGAGGCAGGCTGGTGCAGGCTGCCAGCTTATCCCTGTCTTTGATCCTGCTCCTTCAGCCAGTGCTCCTGGGGATTAATGACATGGACATTCCTGCTTTGGGCTGCAGCTGCCAACCACTGCCCAGCTCCTCTGGCTGCATACCATGAGGGAGGATGAAGGAGGCAAAGGGAAGGCAGAGGAGAGCTGCTGCTGCTGCTGTTGGGAGAGCCATAAGGGCTTTTTGGAAAGTTGAGAGCTAGACTGAGAGGCTCATACTGAAAGGAAACACCAGCAAGGGGGAAGTGTGGTGACAGAGCACCAAAAAAAAAAAAAAAAAAAACCTGGTATTTACCATTTCTACAGGAAAGTGAAGAGAATCAGCACTCTGTGGATACATTATTAATTATTCACTCTTTTCTCTCAACAGCTAACAGCTCATATTTTACCAGCTACGGTGGTAGTTGATACATGGAAACTGAAAACACCTGCTATTGTTCAGATCAGAGGACACAGGCTAACACATATTTTCTCACAAAGAAGTGTTTATTTTCCTGTGAATCAAACAATTTAGATCTTTTACCCATGTTGGGCTGTTTTTTCCTCCACTTGTGGAAATGCTGTCCTCCTTTTACCTCATGTGAAGTATTGTGATTGAGTTTTGTTGTGAATGAGAATGATCTTTGTCTTTTACATGAGGCTTACAAACATTACAACATTATGTGGTGTCTTCAGTCAGCTCACAAATTCACAGTAGCAGCACCACTGCACCATCACAGACATGCAGGAAATGTTTTATGTCTTAAAAATAAAGCTTGAGCAAAATTTAAAAACCAAACAAAAGGAACAAATGATGACAGAAATACTGGTGATACAAAAAAACCCCTCAAACAACCAAACAAAAAACCCCAGCACAAGATTCATCCTGACATGACAGTAAATGAGATATTGTTTGAAAAAAACTTTTTGTACTCACTGTGGATGGATGTTAGAAGTATTAAGAATCTCTACACTTTTTCTTTGCTCTTGAGCTTAACGCTTCTTGTGACTTCTTAGAATCACTCCTTTTTACATGGTCTCCAAGCAAATGCATATTAGCAGGTCCCTACAACCTTAAGCTTTTCTAAGATTTTCTTATATCTGTATTTTTTCCTGGAAAGCTTTAAGACCTGACATTTCTGCGTGGACAAGCTTAATTCCTTTCTCAATAATCCTCTATCCTATACAGGCTGTAAAGACACAGTTTAATTAATTTCTGGTTTGCATTTCAACATGCAAATAGAAAATTAATTAATTATTAAATAGAATTATATTATTCTTTGCAAATCTATAAGTTTTGTCATTATAACTATTTTTTGAGACTTGTTAATGTTTAGGCTTAAATTATTGATCATTTAATGTCTTTTAGCTTCTAGGGTTAAATTTGTAACATTTAAAGTATTAACTTTTAGGATTTCTCTTCTTTCTTTAGCATAAATTTTTCTTCTGCCTACTTTCTAGTTTGTTCCTCATACAGAACCCACAGGACAAAAATGTTCTTCCAACTTATTTATTTGATTTTGGATTAGGACCTTTTTTCCTTCAACCTCTTTACTCTTTCTTGTCTGACTTTTCTCAAAGTCTTCATCATCTCTTTTTTTTCCCTTTAGCTGATAGTCTTCCTCTTTTCTGATATTCCTGTGAATTTAATTTTTTTTTCTTCATCTGGTGATTTTATTACCTTCTACCTTACTTTCAAAAGATATCTTCATCAGTGCTTCCTGCTTCAAAAACACTTCAAAACCTGTCTCTCTTCTTCTGGTTTTGCTGTTCTCCTGCTCTTTTTTTTTCTTATTCAATACACCATTAATCTTCAAATGTACAAGTGTAAATAAATAAATTTACATAAATAATTGAAGCAATAATTTTTTTGTTTGGTGGCTCTTCAGCTGATAGTTTAATTTCTGTACCCATCTCGGAGTTGTTGACACTGGGAAAATCTCTTCAGTTCCTGAGGCCTCTGTCCATTTTCCTCCTCTCAGTGCCAGGAAGAACAGTTGCTGTCTTTTTGATATGGCTTTTAATATGAGAATAAACAGATGTAGGATTATATCACAGTCAGACAGTGCAGTAGTGGGGTTGTGTAGAAATCTTAGAGTGACGAGAAGTTTTTGGCATTTTACACACATTTTGCATGAGTTTAGGTCAGCAAAGTGACACACTTGTTGTCTTGTGAATTCACAGAGCAGAAGACTGCAAAGGGCCGACTGCTACATTCCAGAGGGTGCAAACAACATCTGCCCTTACCCAGCTTATTAATAATATCAGAGTTATTTCTAATTTGTGAAGAACCCCAGCACTATCATTAATTATCCCAAGCATGCTAGGTGTGGACCTGACCCTATGAAAATATTTTCTTTGAGATCATCTACAGCATGTTCTTCATTCTGTATTTCACAAAGTAGAGATTAAATTCATTATAGCTTGAGAAATAAGAGCAGTTCTACTCTTAATTTCAAATTATTGAAACAAAGAAAATAAAATTATGGGGATTTTTTTTTGTTTTGTTCACTGTTGTCTTTATAGACCAAAGATGGAAAATTTTGAAAACTTTGAAATTTGATTCTGAAATATTATGAAATTCCAACTCCAAACATATTATTTTTTTTCAGACAACATTTTTCTATATTTCTAATCTGTTTAAAATATCTTTTTCTCTTCTCCAAGATATTTCTGTTTCCTCTCTTATTTCATCAAATGACATTGTAGAAACCCTTTGTTTTTTTACAACTGATTTTAATTTTCCTTTCACACATATAATTTTATAGTTTTAGAAGGAGGGGAAAAACACAAGCAGTAATTATACACTTCTTCAGTAACTGTGATTATATACTTATATATTGCCCATAGAGGTGGTTGAATTATTTTTTGCTTTGCTTTGTTCTAAAAATCTAAATAAGCTGGAAATTGACCTGGAAGCAACTTTTCTGGAGGGAAATCTGTGGTTTCTGCTCTTCATAGATGTTGACAAAGTAGGTTTGATGTTTAATGAAAAGCTATTTTTAGCCACGTAGGAGGAAAAAGAAAATATAAGTCATCAAGATGTAGGCAATTTGTAGGTTATTAAACCTTAGGGAGTCTTGATGTACCAGACACTGACCGTGTCCTCCTGGTTACAAATAAAACTACATTATCAGCTGTGTCTATATGCACTTAATTAATGAATTAATGCAGAAGTTGATTAATACCATAACAATGATTTCCTGACCACTGGTTTACATTTGAAATTTATGTGTATTGCAAATAGACGTTTGTGTAGAAGAAATTTATTAGAAAAGCATTTCTTAATTAAAAAAAAAAACTAAACAAACAAACAAAAAACCCATGTACTTCTGCATTTCCAGTATGGTGCTTTCAATATGTTAAGAAAAAAACAAAGAACTCTTCCTATGTGATCACCATAAGAAGAGTCTCCGTCTCCCAAGATACACAGAATAAATCATTCAAATACACTAGCATGTCAAATCGAAGTAAATTCCTTCAGGGGAGAACTCTTGTGAAACTAAAGGAAGATTTTAAAAATGAATAATAATTGTGATATGTAGGTCATAAATCTGTTCCACTGGTTTTCATAGTAAAAGACTGGAAGATATTTTTGCAAGAGTATCAGTAGCTATACCATACTGAAATAAACATAATATGGGTCATAATGGATTTATATAATTCATTTTAGAGAGCTTCAATAAAAAGTTTAATATAGTGTTGGAAAAAAAAATGTGACTAAATTCTGAGTTCTTTCTTGTCTTGTTGCAGTTTTGTTTGTTTGTTTGGGTTTTGGGAAAAAAAAAAGACTAAGATCTTCACTAAACATTTTTGACCTATGCTCGTAACTCAGACAGAAAGCTCTGGGAAATAGTACATTATTCTTACAATGTATTAATATCAGATGATTTTCACAATATGATCTTAGTAGAGAACTTTCCATCTGTCCATGAATCCCTCTCTTCCCAGCTAGAAAGGAATGATCCCACATTATTGTCCCAGTTCTTCCTCTTGAAGCTGGAGATGACTTTGACTGAATGGCTATGTAGGTAGATGGATGCCTACGTACATGATAAGCAGAATTTATCCCCTTCTCCTGTATACTATGCCTAAGAAAACACATTCTGCATTAATTCTTTATTTTATGTGGTGTGTTTAAGTCGACTTGAAAGCTGAGGATGGATCATTAAAGAGAGAATTAGTACAACTGCACAAAACTATTTGATATGGAGTCATGATTTTCAATTATATGGTCCTGTATCTGCCAAATTAGGGGTGAATGAGTGAATGATGATGGGGAAGGAGGATGTAATAGATGGCAGCACTGTTCTGGGGAGGGTGTGGTGGTGGTGTGGATGTTTCCAACAGCAGAGGACATTCCCCGTCAGAGCGTGGACAGTGCACTAAGCTTCATGCTCCAATGGGGAGCTCATCAGATTGACAAAGGAAATTATATGAATCCTTTGTAAGTACTTAGTGTGGGAAGATAATTGAAAATATCAGATAGTAAAAATAGGATAAGGAGATGTTGGAGAAATTAAAGTTGTGTTGGATCCGAATTTTTTTCTGAATGTAGAAATCAACTGGAGGAAAAAAAAGGACTTCTTTACAGTATATCTGGTAGCAATAGACATTGTTTATGAGGAAGATAATCAGAAGGCAGCTCTATGATACTTGCAGGTTCTGTAACATTTTCTGTGGTTTTTTTCCCACTTTCCCACTTGATGCAGCTAGAGCTTGAATTTGAAATTGTATTTGATAAATGAATGTAGTGCAACAAGAGAGGTATGTTTTTAATCAAAGACCCTGAAAAAAGTAATTAAGACTTAAGTAAGTAGGCACATGGTAGCTGTGTTTCTAGTTCTGCAAAGCAATTAAGAAAATGCACTTTTAGGTGAGATTGCCTTTAAGGGTGACAGTTCCACAGTTATTACAGAAAATTATAATCAAAAAAAGGACAGATAAAGGTCTTGTAAAATAAGAGAGATGGAAATGCTTTATAGTGGCTTCAAATGTAAACAAAATTGAGAAAGCTATAAAGACATTGCTTGCATCAATAGCACAGGCCAGATCAAATACAATATGTGATCATGTACAGTTGGCATACACAATTTAGACTCCAGAAAGGTGTTTAAGAAAGTCTGGGAAAGGGGACTTTATTCTTAATTTTTTATTTTTACTCCATCTGAAAGTACCTTCTGAAAGATCTAATAGTTTAGTGGCTTATTATTGGATACATTTTGCTAGCCACAATATGCTCAATAGAATAATTAACATTTAAAATCAAACTTGTTGTAGTCAGGACATCTTTAAATAGTTACCAGGGAAATAAAGGTTCATAAATATTTGAGTATAAAAATAAAAAAACCTTGTAGAGCACAAAACTAATACTTGACACTAATTTCTTTATAATGTTTGCTAATACATCTTCAGAAGGTTCACACTAAAATGTAAACAAGGTAAACTTAAGTTTTCCTGCTTAATTTTTGTCATCTGTTAGAGGAAAATCTACCATTCCTATAGAACAATGGTGGGGTTTGGAGTGAATTTTTTGCATGCTTTTATTCCTTCCACTGTGTAGGTTAATTCTTATCAGCTGCACTAATTGGATAAAATGGATTCAGTCTCAAAGGAAACTGCATATTGCATCTCAGTAGCAATGAGCTGTTTTGTAACGTAGAGACTTATCTTGACAAAACAATTTTAGACACCTGGAGAAGATGGAGGAGAAAGCGCAAAAAAACCTCCAGAGATTGACAGCGCAACATTGCAATACTAATTTCTTCATTTTTCTTCATATAATTATTTCAGGATCCCTCCAACAACAGGGGACATGGCTGCAATGTCATTGTGCCCTGCAATACTTCAGTAGCAGAAATATGATGTGCATTAAAAGTGACAAAGTGGCAAGGAAGGAGTGGAATCTATGCTAATCTAATGGTTCGATAAAGAGTGAGTGAAATTTCAGTTTCTTTGTGATTCTTCAAGCAAATGCATATATGTAGGTATATTTTCCATCTTAGAAAACTAAGGTATCATTTGAGGGAAAAATTATGTAGACAAGAATCATAATTCAGTTTGTAAATTAATGAATAGATATGAGATTGGACTGACACTTAAAATATTTTGTTACTGCTATATTCTTAGATTAGTTTCTCTCTCTTTCCTCACTTAAATATACACACAGATGAAAATTTCAAAAAGGTTTTATTCTCTGTCAGAACATAGGTGTTTGCAATATTCTTACAAAAGATGATACACAAAACCATGCCAAAGGGATAATTTTCACATTTTATAGTCAGTAGTAAAGAGTTTTTAAAAAAATTTCCATAACTTGAAGTTATGGTAGAAGCATTATTATTAAAAGACTCAGGAGGTTACACTAAAACTTTATAGGTATATTCAGTTAAAATAAATAAGGTGAAAGCAGCTGGTCATATGTTATTTTTGATGAATCCTGCAACACATGTTCATAAACCATCAAGGCAGCGGGGAGAATTGAAGAATGTAAATCTAGATTAAAACTAAGGAAATGGTGAAAGACAGATATTGTGGTCTGTGCTACACCAAAGTACAACAATTACTAAACTGCTGTTAATAAAAGTCAGGTACAATGTATGTGAAGTTCTAGTGCAATAAAGGCCCAGTGTGTGATCACTATATAAACATCTTGTAGGATGAAGGACTTGACCTTCTGCAAAGAGTGAAATGCAAAGCAGCAGCCATGAGAAGACATTTAGGTTGACCAAGTCTTCCCCTCTGCAGTCTTGTCCTTGGACATACACCATGTTCCAAAATACCTAATTAGGCTAAGATAATGATGATGATCACATTTTTGGTCTTTGCATGTACACAGGTGACAGGATACCAATGAAAGGCAATCCTAGTGTCTCCAGATTTGGTGTTGAAGGTCTACCTATATTTTTACACGAGATGAGCAATAACTGACCCCAGGGCCCTGGAGACAACTGGGAAAGGGATCTCCATCACAAGTTGTGCTCTATTTTGTCTTGCAGGAAATGATGGGGCATATGGGGTGCATTAGGAAGAACATTGCCAGGAGGATGAGGGAGATGATCCTGCCCCTCCACTCTGCCCTGGTGAGGCCAGTTTGGAGTGCTTTGTCCAGTTCTGGGCTCCTTGTTACAAAAGAGACTTCAAGCTCCTGAAGCAAGTCCAGCAGAGACTGGCAAAGATTATGAAGGAACTGGAGCACCTCTCCTATAAGGAAAGGCTGGGGAAGCTAGGCCTGTTCAGTCTCAAGATGAGACTACGGAGAGAAAAGCTCAAAAGCATATCTCCAGAGGTTTATAATAGAAGAAATGTGAATTGAGTAAATATCTACTTAACTACTAAAGAAGTTACAGTCACCTAAATACATGCAAAGGATGAATTGTTAAATTTTGTCAAAGGAGGAATGATGAAATAGATGTTAGATTTCAGGTTTCAGTAGCACAAGCATATATCCTATTACACTGTTAAAATAACTCCCATTATTAGTATTTTAAAAACCCTTTTTAATAATAACTGGGTGCTCTTCCTTATCCATCAGTAAAATTAATCTTGACAAATAATACAAATGCAAATATTTTGATATATATAGAAATTGTTCACCTATGTTTCTTAGACTTACACGGCTCTGTAAGCATAAAAGAGCTGATACCTGCACTTCCCAGTTTTGATTGGGTTCTGGAATGAGACAATATGCCTTATAAACTTGTAGAACATGCTGATTTAGTAAGGAGAGTTTATTGAAAGAAGATCACAAGGAAACTGTTACAACTTTAAAACCATACAACTAAAACAATATTATTACTTCATAGTGGATATTACTTTAGTTCTTGGCACCAATAAAGTTTGAAATACTCATTAGGAACTGTTCATTGAGTTAAGGCTTGTCTTTTATTTATTAAGTGTTTGCAGACCAGTAACTTTCTTACAAATTAGATTTATCTTCATCAGTTTTCCATTAACGGTTATTGTAGACACATGGTATATTATCCTATAGATTGTTAATCTTGGGAAAGTGAGTACTTCTTTGCTAGTCAATATTTGAAATCTGCTAATGGAATTCTGTGACAAATGACTTGCTACAGGCATGGTTTCTCTACCCTGATTAGATAGAAAATTAGGATCAGTGCCTGATGGTCAATATTTCAAGAACAGCATGCAGGAACTGTTACTATTTAAGACTTACAAAGAAAACTAAGCTTTGTAAACTGCATCATTCAGCAATATTTCTAGTCTTCATTTGCACAAGTAATACTATGGCCATGTATGTGATGTGTGATGTAGTCAAAAGGTATCTCTCTTGCAAAAGGTGTCTTTCTTTCAAAAGGTGTCTGTGAAGACAAGATGGTTCAATGACATTTTCACTATCCTTATGAACCCCAGAACTCGGGGGTTTGTTTTGTTGTTTTTTCTGTGGCCAATAGCGATGCTGCAAATGTTAAGATCTGCAAGGAAATCTTAAAAAAAAAATCCATTAGTATCTCTGGGCTCTGCAATAGTATCTTAGCATACCTAAAACTAAAATGTTATGACAAAACAGGAAGATCTTTTTCAAGTGTTTAAAATTTCTTCTCAAGCTTGTCTGATCAAGCTCTATTGCATTTTAAAAAGATGTAACTTATATGCAAATTGCTGACTCTTCCTTCAACTTTTGTAAATTTTCTCCTGGGTATCTCACACAAATCTAGCAGGCATTCCTCTGGAGATTAATTTTTATTCATTACAGAAGACAATACAAACACGAGCACAAAATTAGGGCTTCCTTGTGAATCAGTCGGATTTATATGCAGTGTAGGTTTTAAATGAGAACAACCTGAAAAATCCTAAATGGTAAAAATAGCAGCACATTTTACAGTATTTCTATTATTTAGGCTGAAACATAAGGATGTTTCTGCTTGAATTTAGGCTGCTTATCCCTCTGCAGATTTCAAACATAATGTGACCTGCACATGTGGATCTTTTCAAAGTATTGCTGAGCAAGCATTCACACCCAAAGTTTCTCACAAATTGCCTGCTTCTCCACTCAAGGTCATGCTCTATTAAGACTTTGATACTAGAAAAAGCTTCCCAGAAGGTTTGCTCTGAACCATTAGCTGCACATAGCCAGACTGCTGTAACATCAGCCTTTCTCCTGACTGACTCCTTACAGAGGAATCTTTTATTGCAGAGTATTGTATGGATCTGTTGTAAGCACTATTGTTAAACCAGGACTTGTTAAGGTAGCACAGTGGTCTCTTCCACAATAGATTAGAGAACTGGAATGTGATATGGCCTCATACAGTCTCAGGTTTTTGCTAACATTTTTCAGCAATAGTTAGTGTTTTACTTCCAATACATATTTTACATCGTACCATGTCAGTACCGCTGATTTCAAATTGTCAAAAAAACAAACAAACAAACAAAAAAAAAACTAACTACAATAAACCTACAAGCTTCTTCACAATATTTCTGGGTTTGGCTAAAGTTATATGTCTGATTTTTGCCTGAAAATTAGAATATTTTCAAACCATATCTATTTGGTTTTAGTTGTTTGGGTTGTTTTTGGTGCTTTTTTTTCCATTTTCAAATTACTGACCTGAGTCAGATTTTCCATCCAAAACAATAAAAGATACTCAGTGCTCTCACTTCTTAGCCATGTTGATTAGCATGATTGGTTAGCATGTTCCAAAAATCTTCTGATAAGGAATTTGCATTGCCACCTTGTGCATTTCTTCTGAAATTTTAAATCTACTACTTGGTCAAAATTTGTTATAAAGTGAGAAGTCTTAAGAAACATCTTTTTACTTTCTTATGAATGATGTCAACAAGGTAGGTAGCAGTTCATGTCAGAAAGACAGAGTTAGAAGAGCTGCATAACTGCTGCCCTTAAACTTTTGTGAAAGTCCATGGAGGTCTTCTTTCCCTGATCTCACACTGGGAATTTCCAAAAGTTTTCTAGTTTTAAATTAATTCTTCTATTGAATGTGTTCCTGTGCTTGTAGTTATGTTATATTACTTACTGTATTTCATCTGCTCTGCTTTGCTTTTTATTCTTTAAGCCCTGCCTTGCCAAGATGAACTATTTAAAATAAATATTGAAAGGATGGAGCTATAGGTAAGCTGCTTACATGCATTTTCTGCTAGGTAATGATATGCTATGTTAAGTTTGAAATTGTTCTTTTTCATATTATGTTCATATCTTAACTGTATGATTTTTTTAAACAACAACTTGCATTTTAGGAGCTGTTTATAGAACATTTTCATTATTAGTGTCCCATCTGTCACACAGCCAAGAGAGAAGGAAGAATCTGTGCAAATGACAAATAAACCCAGCAAGTTAATTTTTTATGACCAAGTCTTGTTAATAATTAATCGTGCTGAATTCCTAACCTATTATGGTTTAAATAGAATGAGGATTTGACTCTTAATTGAGATAAGAGAATGGATTAGGAAGAGGCTGAGAGAAATGGAAAAAAGAAGGCCATATCTGAAATTCAGTAGTGATTCTTTATTAGGAAGGATGCAAAGATGCTTATGCATCACAGAAAGTGGTACTTTTAAAGAAAAGCAAAAGAGAGTTATTGAAGAAAAAGTCCAATAAATTGCTGCCTATTAGAACTATCACCCAGGCCCTCAAAGCAAGAGCACTTTAGGTGCTGTGTTATTATCTACTTTAACAGTAGTGTCACTAAAAGACATGGGATGTGTGCTGAAATATGTGTTATTTGCTGAATATGTATTAAGTGATCTACAGCAAAGATTTCTGTCCATCTCGCAGCTGTAGACATGGCAGTAATGAGAAGGTCATCTCTCAGGCATAATTGAGGTCAGTAGATTATTGCTCAAACCAACAATATAGTGTGACAAGGGAAAGAGCTAGCAGATTTAGTTCAATTCCTTGTCAGCAAAGATATTTCTTTTTGTCCATTTAACGTAGGACAGGAAAAAATCTTTACAGAACAAAAGCATGTCTGAATGAGGCTTTAAGAGCATCCATTTCTTTGTTTTACAAACCCCATCATTAATATACCAATCTCCAAATTTAACTTATGATATAGAGAATACTGTAATATAGTCATAATTACCTAGAGAACTTTTATTCATCATCACCTAGGTATTGCAGAAGAAACATAGTACTGCTGCTTAATGGAGATTTAAATAGGTAAGCACTATGCTTACAGAAGCTGTTTAGCTCTTTTGAAGCTATTATAATACAAGCAAAGGGAAATATTTTCCCTGCCTATGATCTATTTTCAGTTACTGACCTACTCAAATTGTAGCATGCCTATAGAAATTATGCATCCTTTCAGTAATGAAGATGAAAACTTAGGGGTTGTTTTTTATTTTCCCCCTTTTTTTCACTTGGAGTGCAATTCTTTCTGCTCTATAAATTTGGTCCATTATGTAAATAAAACACTCTTATCAAACACAGCCTGAGAACCACTTAAGATGACAATGTTAAATTATTGGGGTTCCCAATATTCCAACGGAGACCTGCCCGGACTTGTCTTGCTGCTGAGTCCAAAAGGCGGCAGCTGGGGTGATTTTACCCCAGCGACACCGTTCGGCTCACCCAGAGGCTGCAGGCAGCTGGAAGCTTGCCAGAAGCCCCAGCGGACAGTATTCCTCAGTGGAGAGACTTTAGGCGATGGTGAAGGAAGGAGTCACTTCTGCCAGAGGGTTCGATCCAGAGTGTTTATTCCAGCTACAAAGTTCTGAATCCCGTCACAGCTCCAACAGAAGCACCGCCACGTGGCTGGAGTGTCCTTTTAACCCGGGGGTAGGGAGAGGGGCAGGGACAAGTAGCCACCAACCAGGTGAGGCGGAGGGGTCCCGGGGGAGAAGAGACACCTGAGTTGACCAATGGCCACAGGGGGCAGGGAGTATCTTTTGAATCTACCAATCATTCAACACCTTGTCTCACAGCCAGGGCTCCTGGGACTGGGGGTGGGGCGACAGGAGAGAGGACTTTACCTTTGGGAGGGAGGAGACACACCGCAACATTAAATGACTTGATGAATGTCAAGAAGCTCTTAAAGGAAATACAGGAAAAGTGTGGTCAGAGCTATGCTGCATTCATCATCAAAAGGTGAACAAAGATGAAGATCATGAAGTCTTCCTTAAAGATACTGTAAGACTATTCAGCTCTAGTCCAGATGCAATCATGGCTAGTCAAATTTTCTAGCAGCTTGACAGGAAATCCTCACAATCTAGATCTGAATTTCTGTTTGAAAGCAATACTCAGCTGATCTGGAAAGTTAAGCTTCTTCTCTAGGGTAAAGGGAGTTGGTCTGACCTATCTGAAGTGGGTTGCACTTGAACTGAAAAAATTTCCTTATCTGTACAAAGAGAGATAATCACTACAAAATCTGCTCTTTGGGGGTTACAAGAATACTACAAACAAACCCTTAGTTATGTTAGCACTCTGGGATTTCTAACCACTTCCCAGCTGACCTGGATATGCATTCTGGTCATATGCAGAGCATAGCACAAGCTGAAGCCTTGGAAGCCTCTCCATCGCCTCATTGCCTTATTTCTGATATGTGAGCCTTGTTGCAGAGGTTGGTGTGGGAGGAATCCCTCTGTCTGGGGGAAGGAGGAATCAGATGGCCAGCACACTGTGAGAGCTGTCAGCAGCATAACTACTGGGCAACAAAGTTCCCTGGAACCCCAGGTGTGACTATGAAACAGGAATATTGACTTGTAAATGCAATGAAGAAGCTGCTGGACTGAAAAATTCATCTCTTTAGGTAAATGGTAATTTCTGTGTTAAATATTCTTTTGACTGAATGACTCAATGGCCTTTTTCCTTTTGCTCTTTCACCATTTCATTAGCTATTTTTCTAGGTTTAAACTCATCAATTCTGCCCAATAAACCCATTTTTTCCTAAAAACCTGTGTTTCAGAATTACCTCACTGCTAAGGTAACTGTTGGGCACCTGTTTCACTTTGGCAACATTTCACTTTTTACTGTTACAAATGTGAATACATTATTTAGGAATACTCTTTCTATGCAACTTCATTCCAGGTCACAGTGATTCCCACTAAGCAGAGGTTAACTAATAAATCATGAAGTTTTTCATGCATTGAATTCACCTCAAAGGAAAAGGGTTACTTATGGCTAAAATTGAACAGGCAAAGAAAACAATAAACAAAGGTATGCAGTACAAAAACTGCCAAAACTTTGATTTTCTTTTAGCAATCAATTTTAAAAGGATTCAGCTATACTGCTGCAAGCTGTGTGCTTGACATTAAATCAAACTGGCTATATCTTGTCAGTATAAGATAATTTAGCAGGAAACTTCCAGAAAGGCCTTTAAGAATTTGTTATTCACAGAATCACAGAATTAGTCAGGTTGGAAGGGACCGCAGGTCATCTGGTCCAACCTCCCTGCTCAAGCAGGGCCATCCCAGAGCACATGGCACAGGATTGTGTCCAGATGGCTCTTGAACATCTCCACTGAGGGAAACTCCACACTGATCTGCACAGGAAAGAAGTTCTTCCTTATGTTCAGATGGAACTTCCTGTGTTCCACTTTCTGCCCATTGCCTCTTGTCCTATTGCTGAGCACCACTGAGAAAATCTGGCTCCATTCTTCTGACACCTTCTGAATGCAATCCTTTGTTGTGCTTTTATATACCCTGAACAATTATTTAAATAATGATAGCAATTCAAAACAAGGACACTGTTAGTCAACAAAGGATAGAATGATACTGTCAACCAATAACTAACACTTGTTTACATCTTAGACAGTTGAACAAGGGTCTGGATGATCTTTCTTCACAGGATCTCCAATTACTAGAACAATAGCTGAGATGCCATGGCTACACCAAACGGAAAGAAAGCCATGCAAAATGGAAAGGATGGAACTGCAGAACTGGAGAACAGGTGCTAAGGATCTGATGTCCACACTACAGACATTAAATTTTCATTTGTCTCACTTCTAGTCTAGTCCCATAAAATGAACATATTTGTATCTGGAGTATCTCTAGGAGAGTGCCTGGAGTTTCCAATTTTTGCTTCCAGATCTTGGAAGACAAAGCTGTGTCACACCCTGGATTCAACTCACTTCCCTTAAAATTAGCAATATGGCACATCTGGATGGTTTTGGAGGTCTCCCTGGCCTCCGGCTGCCTTTGAAAATCACCCCAGGCCTCCTGTAGCATGTCTGCTTCCTGTGCCAGGACCCTTGAGGTTCTTTCATGTATTCTCAGGGGTCTCACAATTGCATTGAACACTTTCACAGGAATAACGAATGGGTCTCTGTAAGTAAAATGGGGAAATAAGGTGGAGAATAATTGTGATGAGCTCACTCTTTTAACAACTTGATGTTTTTTCATATTTTATTGGTCTGGCTGTGTGGTGGCAAAAGGTTCCTTTAGAGTACTTCTATCTCTGGTTAGAATAATCAAAAAGTTTTTTATTAACTCTGAAGAAAAGACTGCATAGGCTACTAAGAAAATTCTGTGGAATGATTCAGAAAATAGAGATGTTTATTGAGGAATTTTAATGACCTAAAGTCTCCATATTTTAAACATAATTTGTTTTTCTTTTGGAGACATATATTCGGATATTAGTGAAGGTCTGGCAAAAGTTGCAGCATGTACCTGAATGGAGTAGTACTAAACTGAATAAAGATAGGATAAAAATTTTTAGATTAACAGAGGAAAAAGTACATATTTTATTAAAGAAAAAGCTAAGACTAAATGCAAAAACTGTCTCACTCCAATTAAGCTGCTTGTACATATTTAGTAGTATGGCCATTATGGCTTCGGTACTAAACACATCTCAGCAAAAATGATATTTAAATGAGTTAAATTTTTGTTTAATTATTACCTAGATAAGCTTCTCAATTTAATATATTGCTGAATATAAACAACGTTAAAAAAATTAGAACCTGTTTTTCATACTCAAGAATGGAAAGTATATTGTATCTCAGGAGTCGCAAACCAATTAAACAAAGGAAGAAGACAACAAATAAAGATTCCATGTAACAAAAGACAGAAATAAAATCTCAGTCAGGGGAAAGTAATGAGCAGAATCATGATTTGCTTATACCCATCTCTACCAAGTGAAAAAAGCTGCCTACTGAGAATATAAATAAGACAAATCAAATACCTCAGGACGTATCTGAAGAAATTTTATTCTTATCAGATAATGAACTTGGGTTTCGTGATGAGAATGCTAAGTAATTCATTTGTAATACAGATAGCAGTAATAAAGTGACTCTCCTGGAAAGGTGGATCTAATTCTCTGCTAAAGTTAATCAGAAATGAAAGTGACAGAAAAAACATAATGTAAAGTCTGATATCTGACTTAATAACAGAAACCTATAACTTTGAAAGCAAACTTTGATAATATCAATATTGAGATGCTGAGACAAATACAAGGAGTTAGTATTTTGAATTTTAATTTGTCTCTTAAACTCAAAGATAATATAATTAATTTAGAATATGATCCTGAAAAGTTTTGCTAGAATGAATTTTTGCACAAGTGTATTTTCAACCTCAGACTTTGTACAAGACAAATTTATATCACTACCTTTCCTGTCCAAAACCTTGTTCCTCTGAAACCCATCATGGATAATTAGTCATCAGATAAAATTTAGTGAGACTAAAAAGGACAGTTTGGCCTTTTGTTCTGAAACCCTCAGCTCCGTTCTGTACCACTGTGTACAGGATCATCAAATCTGAAGTCTTATTTGATTTTTATCATTCGAACTTCTCTCGTTGATTCTCTCCTCATTTAATACATCAATGACGCAGCATTTTCTGTTAATGTAATTCTAAATTTTACCAAGCTCATATAATTTTACTTTTCAGCATACAAACATCTTCATTGTGGTCTACATAAGTTGTCCTTTTAAAAACCATTCAGAATACTTCTATGCAATAATTTTTATAGGTCAAAATGATGCTGTTTCTCCTCTGTCTGTCTTTCTAATGAGTAATCTTCTCCATCACATAAACAACTGTTTTGGGGAGTATTATTTAAGGGTCAGAATGCCACACTGGTGTTCTCTTACCCTCCTCAGCAGGACAGGGGGAGAAAATGTGATGAGAAGGCTTTTTGGTCAACATAAAGACAGAGAGGTCACTTACCTGTTGCCATCTTGGGAAAAAATACTCATTTGGAGGAAAAATTATTTATTTTTGTAAGCTAAAATAGATTTGAGTGGTAAGAAACAGACACAAAGCTTAAAAAAGCTAAAATAGATTTGAGTGGTAAGAAACAGACTCAAAACTTTAAAAAGTGCCCTTCCCTATCCCTCTTTACCCGGCTTACTTTTACTCCTTCACTCTCAACTCCTCTACATTCCACCTCCTCCAACCCTGTGCAGCACACAGGGAATGAGGAAAGGGGGATTTATGGTAGATCATAAAAATTTCTCTCCTTATTTTTTTTTTCCTCGGTAGCATTACAGTCATGAAATCAACTTCCATTCCTAACTGGATTAATTTTTCATGCATTTTAACATCTTTTGGGGAGATACTATGTTAAGAGGGACCATAGATTTTTTTTTTCAGTACAACGGCAGCTGCCTGGCATCAAGGAGTAATTTTTTCTTTCAGAGTAGGATACAGGACAAAAAGTAAAACCAGTAGGGTCAATTTTAGGACAACAATGACAGCAAAAAAATCATAAAAGGTCTTACTAAGGTCCCTTGGTGCACAGGGATATAAAAAATTAATAAATTTATATAATTTAAGTTCTATCATATTCAGTGATATTTACAAATTGTACATGTCCTGTTAAATCACAATTAATTGTTCAATCTATGGAAGAATCTATAAGAAAATATAGCTGTGCCATCTCACTTCATATTGAATATCTGTTAAAAAAAACTAATAGAGAATCCTGATATTTTATATTGGTGCATGCCTAAATTGCTCTATTTTGTCACAGCAGTGTTTCTTATTAGTACTGGAATACATATTTATTTATTTTCTTTTTTTATGGGGCATCTTTTAGTTTATTGTATTCACAGTCTTTAGAGCCAACTAAGATAAAATGAGTGTCTTCAAAAACACTTAGTAAACAAGGACAAGAAGTTATTCGGTCATGAGTGTATTCAGCAAAAAGCATGGTTGTGTAACAAGCCAATGGAAAGGGAAAGGGAAAGGCAAAGGGAAAGGGAAAGGGAAAGGCAAAGGGAAAGGGAAAGGGAAAGGGAAACTCCAAGTCACTGGCCAATAAAATAACTGGTGTCGATTGCCCCAGCTTATCCTCATCTTTTCATACTCTCCACTGCAGATGTTCCTCTGAGTATTTTTTACACAGTAACAATATGATTTCATCAGGACTGTTGCATTGCAGTATGAGACCATGCATTTATCAGGCACACATGTTGCACTCATTGATTGGCTGTGTAGCTTTCTGCATGTGCATTATCAGCAAATGCTTACTGGCCACCTATATCACTATTTTCTACTGGAGTTATCCATTAAGATTTATGTGTTCTCTAGCATAAGGTCATCAACTAAAAACTCTGAAGCAATGGCTGGAAAAGGAAAATTCACATTTCAGTGGCAATCATTTCCTGGGCATCCCAACTTTACAGATGAGCTAATATTTCCTGAATCCTCCAGCATGAGGCTGTGAGGCTAACAGCACTTTGGGATAAAAAAGAAAGAGGTGCTGCCACAGTAGTCTGGAGTTGTGTGTGTGTGTCAGGTTGAATACAAAATTAAAGGCAGACTGTAGTCTAAGAAGTGAAAGACAGCAAACTTAAAAATGTAAGCGTTCTACAGAGCAAAGCACTTTGCAACACCAGCACTGGCATGTGCTGGGTACAAGAGTCTCCCTCAGTTTCCCTCAGATTCCATTGGTCTATTCCTGAACAAAACAAGAGGGAGTCTGGCAGCCAACCCATTCACCAGATCCTACAATGTGCAACACCAGCACTGGCATGTGCTGAGTACAAGAGTCTCCCTCAGTTTCCCTCAAATTCCATTGGTTTAGTCCTGAACAAAACAAGAGGGAGTCTGGCAGCCAACCCATTCACCAGATCCTACAAAAGGGATCTCATTCATCATCCTTTATTTCCTGAGGAGGTGTCTGCTGTGAAATTGCACACACTTTTGCAACAAACCACTGCCCACAGCCAGAGCTTTCAGCGGCACTAAGTCAGTAGCTCAAATGAGCCAGGTCATATGCAGCAGGAACAGATAACTTCAAATGGTTCAGGGATTAATTTGCAGATACAGAAGACAAAAGGGGTGCATGTTGCTGGCTATCTAGACAGGAATTATTTTTTTTTCCTTATACTATTGCTGCTGCTTGCCTTGTTACACCTCTGAATGGGATTTTCTAAGCACATAAATTTTAGGCCTATAAAATTAAATCAAGTAAGCACACATCTAAAGTAAATGAGCTCAGAATAAGCCCCAAAATGAAAATAGCCCCAAAATTATACTTGGTTTGTTTAGAGTTGCACTAACACACCCTGATACTTCAGCTGATTATCTATCTCTATGACTTTTTTATTTTTAGTCATATTTATTTAGCTATTTTAATTGTATTTGTCTGAGTCTCTCTCATTCATGCATAGTGAATACTGGGAGGACTGGTCTGTCTTTTGGAGGTACCTACAGGAATCCGTAAAACATCCTGGAGAGTTTATCTGCATTTTAATAGACACAAAATAAAACGGTCACATCCAAAGTTCTCAGAATTCTTACAGTTCCCGTGATAAACAGTGGACAATGAGGTATTAAAACATGAGTAAGAAACCAAAATGTCTTTGTAAGCTTTACTGTTAGAAGCAGATAAATTATACTATTTTCAGTCCTTTCCTATACACACCAGAAGAAAGATAAGAATTTCTGAACATATTTAAACTAAAATGAAGTTAAATAACTGAGTTTTACCATAAATTAATTCTAATATAAAATATTTTTTGTTCATAATAGCTAAGGCTCTACATAATAATATTTAATCTTAACATAATATTAATAAATTTTAAAATAACAATAATATGAAGTCTTAAGATTTAATAAGTAGGTACAAGGCAATTAAGTAATAATGTAATCTAATTCTTAAGTTTTCATGAGCATATGTAAGGCTTTCATAAATCTAGGTCTGCACATACTTTAGTATTTTTTTGATTGCTCAGAAATGTAAAATAAGACCATGCAGTCAAAAGAAATATGTGATTCTCTGCAGTTCAACAAATGAGAGTCCACACAATGGGAAACCTTGTCCCCTACTTTCACAGCAGTCAGGGGCTACTTCTTGCACACCTACCTTGTTTTCCTACCACTGCAGTGAAATCTGCTGCCTTGTAAAGATCATCCCTGCCTACTGGCAATGGCAAAACACGAGAAGAGCTGGATGCGATTTCATCGCATCTGACTGTGGCTGCCAAAGGTCTTTCACCCATCAGCTTGGGAGCAGCTGCTTTCAGCACAAGCACAGAATTCTCACACTGTTTCTTGTCCGAGAGATGAAAAAAAAAAAAATTTGGCTAGAGGAGTGACAGTTTTACAAGGCTGAAATAAACAATTTTAAACATAATGATGATTAACTATTGAGCCACAAAATGTGCATTGATCAATACAGTAATTGGACTACAACCCAAATATCAAAAGAGTATTCATGCTTTTGCAAAAGAAGGTAACAGTTCAGGCCATCTCATATAAGAATGCCATGCTTTATGTATCCACCCCTTCTTTCTTTTCAGTGACATTCTACTGGAAATTGTTCCTTTCTTTCACAGCCTGGCCTATTATCAAAAATCAGTGTGTAATACACATGTTCATGGTTTGGTACTGATTGAGGTTAATTAATGGTTCTTCTTACACTGATGTCTGGAATTATAAAAAAAGGTTCAAAACCTACAATTAACAGTGGCAAGTATCCTATAATTTTTTTTTCCAACTTCTCTACTAATTCTGATTATTATCCACTGCATATTTGATTTCTTGCCATTTTCTTTGACCTCTTCACAGCAGAGATGAAAATTTCATTGTTTAGGTAAGAGGAGTGCCATGTAGTTTCTTTACCATCAGAGACACAGCACATTAACCTCTCACAGTGTTTGGGAGTACTGCCCCACCAAGACATAGACTATTAATCATAATTCTTTATCAATTGCATTGCATTAAATGTGTTTGAATTTAGATGCCCTGACATTCATAACTGTCAAATGAAAAAGGTATTTTAATCACAGAGCTAGGACTGCAGAATTCAGTTTAAAGCTAGTATGCACATTTTATCTCACAATTTCTATATGAAATATTCCGAAAGAAAAATTATTTAGGAGAAAATTATTTATGCAGCATTTGCTGCAATATTCTCCTAAGGAACCAATCTCCCATGAGTACATACAGATATAAATTTTCCTGAAATTTGAACTAGAGATCTCTAAGGTAAATCTGAACCTTGACTGGCTTTGGAAACTTAGGATTGGCAACCAAGACTGGTGTGCTGGATTCAGTGTCTCATTTCAGGGCCCTTTTGAACTCCTTCTGTTAATGCTTGAAATCTGCAAAATATTCAGAGAACATTGAGATATTAAAGTTACATCTAGTTAAAACAGAAGTAAAAAAGGATCAGGGAATCCTTTCAAGCTCATGCTGTCATGTAGTCTGCATGTCACTCTCCAAAATGCACACTTTAAAAAATTGAAGGTTACACTACTTCTCATCTCTGAAGGGAGATTAAACAATACATGGTACTGACATTTGTCCACTAAAGCCCATTCAGTCTTTTTCAATCTTTTCAATAAGGGTCAAGGAGTCAGAATTCCCTCCTGTCAATCACAAAATTATATTCTGTTATACTGTACCAGAAAGTGCTCACAGCAGTTTAGAGTTCACAGAAAATGTCTCTGCCCATGGTCCTGAGCTTGCAAGAAATATATACAAATACACATACACCAAATTATATTAACATGGTTCCTCCTTTCTTAGCTAAAGTCTGTAGTGTACATTACTAGTTATTGGTCAGGGGAATTATCATAAATATTTCAGACATGTGACACAATGGATCCACAACAAAGATCCTCAGACCCTTCTCACAGTGAAAGAGAAATGGCTTAGATCCAGTTGCTGTATCCCTTCTTAACTGAAGTTGCTGTATGGATGAAAGCAACCCCTTGCCTGGTATGGCAGTCCAGTGGGCATCCCCTGGGAGTCTCTGCACTTCCTCACCTTCCTGTGTGACTTTCAGCCATTCAGCTTGACCTCATGGTGAGCTGGACTCCTGAGCCAGCATCCAACCCAGGCCCTTGGTTTGCTGGTTAAATTGTGAACTATATGCAGAACCCCGATGCAGTTCTCTGAGTATTCTGTGAGTTGTGGACAGGTTGTCACAAGTGTAGACTCTCAGGAGCCAGTAGTTTATTTTGGGCAGTCCATACACATGAGGAAAGTTATTGACAGTATGCTCCTCAGACATTACTGACAGGGGACTTTCAGCTTCAAATAGTAATGAAATGAGTAATTCTGATTCAGAAATAGGAAATCAGAGTCATACGCCTCAGAAAAATGTCTTTGAGTTTTTGGGACAACAGCCATTGTTTAAAACTTTAAAAATTAAAACCAACTTTAAAAATTGTGGGAGTCAATTTCTATTCTTGTAATAAATTTGAATATTTTCATATCCAGATGATTAACTGCCTATGCATGTTCTAAATTAAGCACATAAACACTGTTATGCCAGCCATATGGTAGCTCTTAACACATAATCCTTCCTACCTTGAAGAACTTCATGTGCATTTATTTGGCAGTCCAATAAAGCATTCTATTTTTGCCAGTTAATGTAGGGAGAGCAACTAAAACTAGAGTTCATTGATAATAAATGCATCCTTTATGTTAGTTGCAGATGATTTTGAATCTTCTGACATGCCTGTCCTACCTAGTGATTCTTAAATATGAGGTGTTCTCCAGCATGCCATATGAACTCCTAGAATAGTTATGTTGATGTCAACAAAGAGGTACTGGAAGATACGTCTGTGAACAAATGGAATTTTGATGGGCATAATGCAAAGTTCTCTTTAAAAAATTAAAATTTTGAAAAAGGAAGCCAAAACACTGTGAATTTTTAAATTATACTGTCTATACTTCTACTGCTTTTCAAGTTCTTCACAGACTATCACAAGTAACTCAAACACTTGTAGGTGTCATGAAGATTGTCATCCTTCTGTCAGTACTTACCAGTTTAAAGAAGATAATCTGTCTTTCCTTTATATTTTGTCTCTTCCTTGTTTTTATGGCTGTACTTTGATTATCTTCTCTACTTCCTAAATTTATTGAATAAACTCACCAGAGATATTTCTATGACTTTGTGAATGTTCAATTAAATTATATCATCTTTTTTCCTGATAGTTTTTTTGGCACAATCATAATTTTTAAAAAGATTTAGCAAGAATTTTATTAGAAAAAATGTGTTTTATCTTAATATTTCAAACTGCCCATCATCATTGTAAGGCCTGTAAGTTAAAAAAACCTCTCAGGATTGAAGCCCGGAATGCCAGTTACTGCACAACATTTTCATCTCATATAAATACCTCCCTCCATAAACACAAATATTCTGCCAAAATTGCATAAAACCTAAATCTTCTAATTTCTATTTTAGGACATGAGGGAAATTTAGGTGTAAAAGGTAAATTCAGTCTGTGAAGCACAGTGGTCTCTCCACTGTACTGCTGCCTCCATGAATCAACTTTCCATTTCCCTCTTTATGCAGAAGATATTTAGATGTTTTGTGCAAAGTGAAACAACTTCAACAGGGCACTGGAATCTGGCTGTTCTTGTAGGCAGCAAGAGCTGGAGCTGGAGGATTTGGATGGCCTTTAACTCCTCAGCCTGGGCATGGTTCTGGCAAATGCTTGTGATCAGTAAAGGTTATCTCTAGGCTGACTACTGAATAGGCTTTCAGGAAAAGTAGAAAATTCTGTAAATTACATTGATTTTCAGGCAATCTGAACTTGTCTCCCAATTCCTTGCTTAAAAAAATTTCCTTAAGAAATACATATACTCATGAAATATATATAATCATGAAAAGCTTATATTCAATGTCTTTGGAGATTAAGACTCTCTCTTATGTTTCTATTGAACATTCCTTTGTCCCCTCCCTCTGCTACAAACTCCAAATCCCTGTCTCTCAGAAAATCTTTGCCATTCTTAAGATGAACATCTCTTAAATTGGATTGGAAACTCAAATGTAAAAACAATCTTCTCCATATGATTGCTTGCCTTCACAAAGTTTTTGGAACAAGTATTTGGGTTTAGTTTTACACTAGAAGAATCCATTATGTGTGCTCTGACATTGGTCTGTGATAAAAAAAATAATAAAAGTAATGTGTTTTTTTTTTTAAGTGCACTCCTTTCCTAAACTATTTGATGTAAAAGTAACCATAGATGCACACTGGTAAAATGGCTACCTTTTCAATTTTTCAAATACTGGGCAATAAATTTTTCAGCTAAAACATATATAAATATGACAAAATAGATCAAAGCAATACTTCAGACTGTTAAGAAAAATTCTAAACTGCCTTTTGAAAGAAATACATCTTCATAGAGATGTTTACATGCTCTAGTTTGCTCCCACATAAGCAGATGGAGTTTCAAAAGATAAATTTTTCTTGCTCTAATGCCAGATATAGATATACACACCTGTTGCTAAGTGGAAGTGGGAGGGAATTCCTCTAGGATTACTCTGCAAATAAGTGCTCAGCTAAAAGGATCCTTGAAAGTGTAGACATATAAATAAAAAATAAGTCACTACCAGTTGTACATGAGGAAAATCCATTCAAATATATGGAACAGGAATGTTTTAATCAGTAACATTATGTAAAAACAGGAAGATTTTTAACAAATCTTTGTGAAATAATCAAGACACAATAATATGCTAGTCATTAAAAAAATAAAATCATCAAATTCTAGAGAAAAACTACATTGATTAGAAAAGGCTCTTGTTATGAAACCAGACAAGAGATTTTGAAGTAATCAGCTCTGCCCACAAAATAGTGTTGGTAGTGGATCCTCAGCCTCACTTGTTTCACTCAATACATTCATTCCTTTTGGGCTCTGCTGTATCCTAATGCAGACACACCTTTTCTCTTCCTTCTCCCTTCCTCTTCCTTCTGAATTAATAAAATGGGAAATTAATCTGAGAAACAGGTTTCTCCATATGGAGGTAACAACACCTTTGAGAAAGCTGGATATGTATTAAAGTTTGCTTATTGAAGATACATTTCCTTAGAAAACAACTTAAACTGTTTTATCTTTAAGAGCCTGACTGGACAGGGATAGTTTTGTCTTACCCCCTGCCCTTTGCAAAGCTTTGGTGGGCAATAGTGCAGCTGCAGTTTGGATGGGTGTTCATTACTGTGCAACCACCAGGCAGGCAAAGGGAAACCTGCTGCATTGGTCCTTGCCAGAATTTTCTTAGCCTTCTTACTCCTCCTCCTTCCATCAGTAACTTTTGTGCACGAGTTGGAAATTTCTCAGATCCCCACATAATTGTTGATGCACAGATAAAAAAAAAGTCACACACTCAAATAGAAGAGCATAAGCCACACCAGGTGTCTCAGAAGGTATGCAACAAGGTAAGTGTAGGGTTACTACACTTACCAAAAACACGCGGGAGACAGAGGAGCTCTCTGCCTAACTTAACAGAGAGGTTGTTGTTTCCTTGTTTGGGTGTCTTTACTCTGTGATTGCACATGTACCTTTGATTAGGCAAGAGATTTCAGTTTTGTTTTGTTTAGACTGATTGCTACAAGTCATGGTGGCCTTAAATACCTCTCCATACTCTCTTGACTGAACACAAATCATACTTGTACGAATGTATGGAATAAAGCTTGATTTAACTCCTCTGTTAAATCAACCTGTTTGCTAGGCTTGAATAATATGAGGAAATTTTATGTCCTGAAATTATGCAGAGGTAACTTCAATATAAAGTACAACATTTGTTCTTTAGCTACATCGTATGAAGAGCAGCAATTCCCCCACTTTGAGGAAAAACAACAAAGAACTTGTATTTAGAACTTTTAATGGGGGGAGGGGGGAAGAAAGGGAATAGCTTCATATTGTTTATTAAAAAAAGGAAACACCTTAAAACTACACAAGAGTTCACACAGTGGTACCATATCTCTCCACATATGACAAAATAACTTTCCATGATTATTGATACTATATGTCCACTGATCAAATTTTTAATTGCAAATTTAAGAAAAAATTCATATCAGAAAATGTTCTGTGTTCAATAAAATGCAGCCGAAGGTGTCTCTAGCCTGTTTGTGTAACATGCTGCACTTTAATAAATATTGCTGTCTACAGAAACAAATTCAGCTGGCATTGTCTAAGATGTAGAGGATGCAGTAGAACACATTTACAAGGAAGATTTGTTACTTAAACTATGCATCTGTGGCTCAGCGTGTGAATATAGTAAATCATTTCAGTAAAGAGGTGTTGTCTTTGGGCAGCGCTCTAGAGTTGTTTGCACTGAATATTACATAATAGCAATATGTATACTATTTTTTTTCCTTTCTCCATTTTTTTCTCTACTCTGCAACAAAGGTGATTCTTCAGCTCGCTGTCATCTGCCTCCAGTCTTTGAAAAAAATCTGAAACTTCACAAAAGATAAAAAATGAAAGGCAGATGGAGGTGGAAACATGATTTTACATTGCTCTCCCTTTTAAAGAATTTTTTATTAATAAAACAAGACTGGGCATAATAAATTAATAAAACAAGGCATAATTATGTCATTTTGGTTATGTTTCGTTCTTGTCATGCACTTCAAATGGGTAATTCTTAATACAAACAAGTGTTATATTATTGAATGTTATTATTTATCCCCCCTTTCTTCACTAAACATATTAAAAAGAGAAGCACATACTGTGGAAGTATCTGTAAAGGTGTCTTGACGAGCTCATTCAGCAGATCAAAGCAACAACCATGAAAGGACTCTTTTCATATAACTGTTGTAGCTACAAGACTTTTTGTGGAGATGATTTTGAAGTTTATGGATTTGAATAAGAAATAAAATCATATTCAAGGCTTCCCAAAATATTGAAGTGTTTCTATGATTTTGAAATGCAACAGGTAACAGTAAAAATTCTGAGAAATTATCTTTTAACCACTTTTTTTTGCTATTACCCAGAAATACTCAATATTATGCCTATATCCAGATGCCCAGGAAAGATCATTTTGGTTTGAGTTCCAACTAATTCAGTGACTATGTTCATTTTGATTAATATCATAAAACTATCTATGAATAGCCATGCACCATTATGTATGTACTTTAAATAAAGCACTTTAAAGAAGCAATTAATCTATTTCTTCCAATTGGTAAAGATGGAAGTCCAGATAGATGGTTCCCATATAAAATGACTACATTCAGTCAGATGAATGTCATTTCAGCTGTTCAGATGTGGATTCTTGATGCTACATGACGTGTTGTAGGTCAGGAACCTAGGATCTGACACCCCAGCTTCTGTAGCCTGACAACCCTCTTTTAAAAAAATAATAGCTGGCATTCATTCACCGTGTTCAAACAGAAAAAATAAAAGCATGTAGCAAATCCATGTGTATATTATTAATCTTTTGCAAGTCCATGTAAACGCTGTTTATATGTCACACAAAAAAAGGAAGAGATCTACCACCTTTGGCTCATGGTGCTTCAACTAATTGCTCTGTTAGCAGACTGCTACTGACTTCAGAGACCGATGATTTTGCAGCTACTGATGGAGAGTCTCAGCAGAAGGAAGGAGGATCCTGGGAGTATAGGCAATTAGCTAATGTTTTCCCAGTCACCAAAGAGGGTTAGAGCACTGTTTGAAGTTTACACTGCATTATATTGCATTACACCGGTGTTTAAATGAATGCCACCAGTGCTGTTTATACAGTGCTTTTGTGGATTAGTTTTCTGGGGTTGTTGGGTTTTGGCTTGTTTTTTGTTTTGTTTTGTTTTTTTTTTTTCAGCAGCTGGTAAAGTGTTAATTCTCACTTTATTTTGGCAAAAAACAGCAGATGTGATAAAAGCTGCTTTTCAGCTGCCTGCTGATAAATATTATCAAACATTTTATAAATACCTTAAAACTTTACAGCATATTTGCATTTTTTTTAAACTGATCAGCTGTGATTTGGCAACAGGTAAAGCAGGAAAAAACCATGGTAAATCTATGAAATTCATGTGCCCAAAATTTAATATACTTAAAAGCAAAAATTATTTGGAAAAGAAAATCTATAAAAGGCTTTAAATACTTTGGAAAGATCCTAGACCTTGTCTGATTACACTGAATATTTAACTAAGCACAGAAAACTCCTGATCTGAAAGGTTAATATAAATTTCAAAATTTGAGAGGAGCCAAAGCACAGATTCATGAAGCTGACAATCAGATTCCTTTTACAAAAATGGGAAAACACCTGGATGTGTTTACCTTGGAAATATATGTAAGCATATGTTTACAGACCTTATGTTTACACCTTGTTAACATAAGACTACACCAAAAAAGTGCACCAGCTTTTCTCCCCTGAGCCTCTCTTGTCTGGAAAGCCAGAGAAAGTGTATCTGCTGCTGCTCACTCTATCAAACTGAAGCCAAATACTTAATCAAGTCTCCATTTTAAAAACTGTTTTCTATCATAGCATTATATAGTAACCTGTATTACAGCTGTATGATATGCATGTTTTATTTTGCACTTCAGGAAACTACAGCTGTCTTTGTCCTCAATCACAGAACCGCAGAATGACAGGATATGCTGAGCTGGAAGGGACTCACATCAAATTCAGCTCCTGGCCCTGCACAAGACCAGTCTTCTTGTTCTGAAGGACAGCTGCCAAAATTTCAATGTTTGAGTCTCAAGCATTTTCTTAATTCAGACTCCACTGAAGTGGAAGCAAACTGTGACTATAGAATGGTAAGTGACAGGAATAAAGCAAAAACCAGGATACAAATAGAGCTTTTATTGGTTTTTCTTAATAGAAAAGCAAGAGCTATAATGGGAATGCTACCATGTATTCTCTCTACTATGTTTTCCTCTTCATCTGACTGAAATAACTTTTAGGTTCCTGGAGAAAAACCAAATGATAATAGGAAGATTTCAGTGAGAGAGATTGTGGAAAAATACTGAAAGACAAAACTCAGGAAGGAGAAGTGCCATGGTGGCAATAGTTCACCAGAAACAAACTGTCTGTAAACCTTAGGGGCAGGGACTTTAAGGGAACTTGGTGTACTGCCCTGGGAGAGGTAGGAAACAAAGCATGGAGTGTCACTGAGGAGTTGTGGTCATGTTCTGTTTAAATCAATGCAGGTAATGGGAATTAAGCCAAAGGAATGATCTAAACAGCAACCGAAAGCTGAGCCATGTTTCATCAACTCGAAAATATATATGAATTTTTATGTCCCGAATATGTTAATTAAATAAAAACCTGCACATGCTTTACAAATAATTACTAAAGTCAGTCAAACTCCACCTAATGATGAAATTTTCTCTTCGCTTTCAAAGAAAACAATATAAATGTAATTTAAGGGGAAAAGAAGGTCAGAGAGTCTACTTCTGTGTACTGGAGGTCAAAAGGATGTACCCATCTCCTCCCCTACAAGAATGCCTTTTGGATAAGTTCTATTCTGCAGTAATATAATTGCTTATGATTTCTGATATCAGTGGATTTATCAGTGGCAATTTCGGAACCCAATCCTGTCACTCTAGTCAATAAATTGCAGTATTTGTGAATCTGAAATCTTAATGAATGTGCCCAGGCTTATAGTGGAACTCATGCTATTTGTGCATCTGGGACTGCAGATGTGCCCAGACTCATCGTGTCAACACCACCCTATTTTTTTGATTTGCGACCATGAGAGTTCTAATGAGACCAGACTTGGAGTGCCAAATTGGTTACCCTGCAATATTTGCTGTGAAGTTTTCCTGGGCTTTTGGACAGACAAAAAATATGAGGAAGAAGGGAAGGACTCAGCTGTCCCTCATCTGGCTGTGTTTGCAGTTAACCAAGAAAAAAATGGGGACTCCCTTTCCTAAATTTTTACAAGAAAGAGGTGCAGGCAGTGGTAACAGTGTGGTTCAACAACTGACTTTTTCTCCACATGAGAAATATGTGTTCAGCAAGTTCCTATGCAGTTAAAATAGCTTTGGTAGAACAATTGCAGACATGCTAATTTTTCAGAAGATTTTTGTATGTTGCGAAAATTTCCTATTCTACTAATTTTATTTGTATACAATTGCATTTGCTGTTGAAATATCTTCAATGATAATGTTTTGAAATAGAGCTTTCCTTTTCTCAGCACCAGAGACACCTTTAGGACTCCAGTTCATCAAAGGCAGATGAGAACACAAGACCTTGTAGCCTCAGCAAGCAGAGAAGAGTTGGGAAAAAACATAGAGAAAGAATTGATCATGAGTAAAGAGTTTCAGGATAAATTTGCATTTTGAAAAAAAAAATTCACTTTTTTTTTAAATGGACCTTTTTTTCTTAAATATATGCAGTTCATATGCCACATCCATAGGAGAAATGTGTGAGATAATGAGACAATTAAAAAAATCTTTTTCTGTGTCTTATGACAAAAACTATTGAACACAAAATGCAGAGATGCACAAGCTGGTTTTGAGACAGTATTTTAAAGTAAAGGACTGTAGAGTTTATTTCCAATGCTGTCAGGTTACAAAGCCAATTTCAAGGAATGTGCTTTTTATTGCCAGTTTTTAAACAATAGAAGTCTCAATGGTTAATGAAAGTGTCTAAATAATGTGGCTCAGTATAAATTTGCTGTACAAAATCAAAGGCAGAACAATCAGTTAATACTGAATGTTAAGGGAGCTATGATTCTAATGGTTCTCTGAAAAAGAAAAAATGCAAATTCAAGGAATAATTGATTATTTCTTTCCAATTAGTCTTGACCTTGTAATCTAGTGTTAAATCATATCTGTGTAGCAAGGCCCTTTTTCACTTTCCTTTTCTTGGAAAGGAAACATTAAGGCAATAGAGATTTGTGCAAAGGACCTTCCTTTAGGATCACCTTCGGCTCCAATCACAGAATCACAGGATGATTCAGATGGGCTTAAATCTCTGGGGATCATCTGATCTTAACTACCCTGCTCAAGAAGAGTGTCCTAGAGCCAGTTGCTCCAGATCCTGTCCAGACAGCTTTTGAATATCCTCAAGGATGGAGACAACAGCCCTGGACAACTTGTGTCAGTGCTCTGTTACCCAAACGATGCAAAAATGTTTCCTGATGTTCAAAAAGAGAGAGTGTTCATTTTGTGCTTATTGTTTTTTTAAAGCTTCTTTAAAAATTTAAATACAATACTTTGGGATGGGATCAAAGGAAGAAAAAATCCTCAAAATTACAGTAACTCACAAGACTGTTTTCAAACAATCATAAATTCATTCTTTTTTTTTTTTTTTTAATAGAATATTTCTGCCTTTGCTGCCATGTTTTAAGGTTTTTGGTTCCATATTATCTACTGAAATAAAATTCTGAACCCTGCCAGACTGGAAAATCTTTGCAGGAATTTATACTTTATTTTGAGATGGCATCAAAAGACATTGAAGTCCAAGCATTTTCCAAGCATATTTCCCTGATGCTCGATGAGATAAATAGGTTTAATATGTCCCTAATGTCACTCCAGTGATGTCTGTAGAGTTACAGAAAGGATCCATTTAATCCACTTAATATTATTGTTGAAAATAAAACAGAAATTAACCAAAAAATATTTACCTTAGCAACTCACTAAAACTCTATGCAAAACAGACATTTAAAAACAATAATGTCACTGAAATAAATGCATATCTGATAAATCTGAACTTATGCTAAAATCTTTATCTAACATTTATGTCAAGAGTACTAGAGCATTGGAGGAAGACAAGCACTGGTAAAACCAGATGTAGATGGCTTTTCTGGTATTTGAGATGAATTGTAAATCGAATCTGAAGAATTGTCTCTAAGGTGGCTAATTTTGCAGCTGTGCTTGGATTTGGCCATTGAAGTAACATTAAAAATTATTTATGTGAGTTCCTTGAGCGCACCATTTTGAGTGAATATATTCAAGAGAATAGTTTTAGCATAATATTTTATTCCCATGATTACCTGAGGTAAAAGCTGATGGGAAGTTCCTAATAAATATGTGTTTTATAGTAATATCATGCATCCTTTCAGCTGACTCCAGAAGTTAGGTAATATTGCTTTCAGGGATTATTGATATCAGTAAAAATACCTGAGCTCTCTATTTAAATTGAGTCAATTGTTTTTTTCCTAGAGCTTTCAGTGAAAAATAGCAAACACTCAACTGAGCAAGGGGGAAGAGAAGAGAAAGGAGTTTAAGAAGTGAAATGGGGAATTAATCTTTTTTTTAAATGCTTCATTGAATTGCACAGCTCCTGTCATGACACCTCATTTGCAAATACTTATCGATGCTACAGTAAATACCCACAAAACAGGAGCAAGTTTTCAAAATTATTTACATATATATTGAAATTATATACATTGATTATTTTATTGCAAATTATCTTTATTTGTTTGAAAAAATGCAGAATATCCTTGGGTTCCAGTGCAGTTGGAATAGTGAAAACACGAAAGATAAAATATCCTTTTTGGGTCTTTTCTAGAAAAATATAACTCTCAGCTCTTGGAAACAACCACAAAATACAGCACAAACAAAGGTAAAGTGAAAATATTACAAACAATTAAAAATAGTATCTTGCCTGTGAATTTTTCATCAGATTAGGAGCTCTGGTCATTCACTGTCCCTAAAACACTTAGTCTTAAGTATTCAGAACCTTTATCATAGATTAAATGCACATGACAGGCAGTCAAAATCCTGCCCTCAGATAAATGAACATATTTTATCTGGCAGAGGCTGGGACTGGAGGCTCCATGCAGTTCCTGTGCTTCCTGCTATTGCTGCAGTGCCATGAGTGACACAAGTACCATAGCAGGAAAGGGTTTATGTCTTTTTTTCAATTGCATTAGAAGCATCTGATCTCATTTTAGGTCCCTCAGTAAACCTGCTGCGTTGTAGACACATTTTACCCACAATGAAACCCTTCCTCCTTTATATTTTTTTCTGAATAACATGGAAATAAATTATTATCTATTCTCATCCTTTTCTCCTTCACCTCTTGCAAAATAGGATAGAAATATTAATTGTATTCTTCAAGCAGGATAGCTGAGCTCCCCCGAGGCAGAAGACAGAGCCCAGAGCACACCACAGAGGTTGATCAATGCCAGGCAGGAGCAGAGCTGAGCCTTGCAGAGCTTGGTGAGCAGTGCAGTTTCCTTGCACAGTATACCAGACAGTCTCTAGCAGCCTAGACCACATCATGCTTGCGATCACATATAATGGAAGTCTTAGAAGTCAAAAGTAAGAGGAAATAGTTACAGCTGAAAACACAAAATAATTTCATCAAATCCTACACAGAGAATGAATAAAAAGACAGAACTTTCCAAGAAGGTTAGTGGCAGTTTTTCCAAATCCAGAAAGTGCAGTGTCAGTTTTCAGGATCCATGTAAACAAATATTCCAGGATCCCTCCAAAAGAACCTCATGAAGTCCTTTGCTACCCTCATCACCCTATTCTGCTGAATGTTCTCATTCTGTGGGGTCAGTGGGAACACACACCAGAGGGCCATTCTGCAGAGGGACCAGAGAGGAATGGGAGATACATTCCTTACAGTCTCTTTGAGGAACAGTGCATAATGAGGAGTCCCTCCTTGAGGAAAGAATAGAAAACTCACCCTTCATAAGAAAGTGCTGTGCCACACTGCAGGATTATGTTAGCCATGGGAGGAGTGATCTTACATGTCAGCAAGAGCTGTAAATTTGTTTGTCATCTATAGAGATCAGTCCTATGGAGGCATGGCCTCATTCCATCACATATATCTGATCAGATGTTGACGCTGTTGAGGCAGAGATGGAAATGAAAAGACTTGATTCAGAAGACAAAAGAATAATCTTTATTAGGAAGTAGCATTCCATTTTTATAGCCAGGATTGCTAAGGTGAAATATGATTCGTCTCAAAGTGAAAATCTTTCACACCATTGGTGCCCTATGAATAGCACACTGTGGTAGAACATATCTATAAACAACATGAACAGAAAGAGAGATAATAATTGTTTTCATTCCTTCTCCTAACTTTCCCAGGCTAGGCCTGGAAGAATTCTCTCTCTTTTCTCTCTGACTGAACTGAGAATATCCACAAGATGTTGCAGATAATGCTGGTAAGCACCAGAGTCTGGCCTATTTCCTGGTAATGCTTTTTTCTCCAGGGAGCTCAAAGAGTTAAATGTGTAGGCACTCCCCAGCCAGAATCCTTACATGACCTTTGATTTTGAATTTGAACATTAAATTCATGAGGATGGGTTCACAGCTATAAGAAGCTGTAGTTTCCATGCATATAAATCTTCCCCAAATAAATTTTTATTCATGGTGTTTAATTGGATGTGGATATTCTCAGTTCAGTCAGAGAGAAAAATAGAAGGTTTTCTAACCAGGCAAAGAGCCTGAGAGACAGTTGGGAAGGAATGTAAATAATCCTCTAATCTATCTTGTTGTTCACATTGTTTGTAGATATGTTCTGCCACTGTGCATCATTCACAGCACACTAATGGCGTGAGATGTTTTTACTCTAAGACCAATGAAATTAGTTTACATGATGTTGCCTATAAATAGAGCAGTACATTTGAAATAAATCAGTTCATTCTCTTTACCTTTGACTTGGAGTCTTCTTGTTACCGTCCTGCTCTACAGCGACAATTGGATATTTTATTTTTCTGGGAAAACTAAAATATTTAATTTCTAAAAAGGCTCTGCAGAACATTCCTTCTTCAAGAAAGTACACTGACAGACAGACAAACTTCATCACTTCATTAAGATAATATGGGTAGCGCCTTTTCCTGGCTTGAAATGTGATATAAATTTTAGGTTTCCTACTGCAATCCTAACATACTTGTATAAAAATGAGTTAGACTTTGCTAAGCAAATGTGATGAAACAGTTTCTTTGGGTGATGCTGCTCTGTTTGCTTTGAGTCAGAAACATGTCAGTGCATTTAATAGCTTTGTCTGCTTGATACACACAAATAAATCTCAGGTTTTCTGTAAAGAAAGACCATTATTTTTTCACTCTGGTTGACACTGGGCCATTTAGAAGAAGTTGGCTGCAAAAGAGGCTAAGAAGTGTGTCTGGTCAGGAAGTGAAAAGTTTCAGACTCAAAGAAGAAAATTATTTCTTTCCTGTAAAATACATAATACATGTCCCACAGAAGTGTGTGATGTCAATAATATATCTTACTGGCTATCCATTAAATCAGGCTTAGTCTGTTTTAAGTTAACTATTTTTAGTTTAAAGTGCATATGCAATTGAAGAGTGATATAAAGCATTTATGCAAACAGAAATCTGCCATATAATTCACTCACTGTGCAGCTTCACTAAAAAGTGGCCTAAACAGTTTAAAACAGCGAAAGACTGGCTAATGGATTTTACAGGTACTAGAGTTCTCAAAGGAAGTATTAAGGTTCAGGGCACCAAGGCATTTCAAAATGAAGTGCCTTATGGAAAATGAATAGCATGGCACCTTTAAGGATCTGCATAAAGAAGTATCTTTGGTGCAGCTTTACACAGTCTCCTCAGTCTCTCAGTGTGTAAAAAGGAGTTCACTTTGTGCTTCAGAGAGTCTTAAAAGAAGCACTGGGTTGAAGAAACCCAAAATAAAAATGTCGATAGCACGGCACAGCAATTTATTTACATTACTGATATTGCTGCTCTCATCTTTGTGAGAGCTCAGAAGACTACTCTGGATGAAGCATAGGTTCACAATTTCCCATTTGGGGTTGTAATGATTTTTTAATGATAGTTTGAAATTCAGCTGCACAGTCAAAGGTGATACCTACTACCGAAACAAATGAGAACACTGGTGATTCTGCTGCTGGGGTGCCTGCCTTTAGTGGTGATAAGTGGTAGAAATGACCTGTGCTGTGCTGTGATGACAAGGCACTGTATAATCCCTGAATTATTTTGTTATCCATGGAGAGGTAGCCTGCTGTCTTTCATCCAGGATTGATCTCTGTGATGCTAAAGAATGAACCTGCTGAAAACAAAATACAGTACCTCAAAAAATACACCTTGGGTAAATAATGAAGATCCAGATTTTGCAACACAAAACTGCTTGAAGGTCTGGAAGAGGGAGGCTTTAGGACAGAAATGTTTGGTCATTATAGCCATAGGAAGAGGATGAATTTTGTCAGCAGCTAGCAAAGATGTTTTCTGTGATAATTTTTTTTCTTTCTTTTATGTATAAGGTTGAAGGGCTAAATGCCACCCTGTTTCTGTATAGTTTGAACAGTAAAAGGCAAAAAAAAAAAAAAAATAGTCTATTTGTGTCTTCCCTAATAATAACAAAGCTGGTTTTGAAGATTCTTGGCAAACGGTCCTCTAATCAGTTTTCTGGTGTGTTCAGACTTTATAGACGACTCTCTGTAAAGTCAGTTTCAAAATAAACCTTTTAATTCTTTTAAATGGGCAATGCACACTAAGGTATTAAGCAATGAATTTGCCAATTAGGGTACAAAGTAGAAACATTTTTCAAGAAATTTAGGAAGAGAGAAAATTATCCAAACATTGTTTCAGTTTGGGATGTCACACAGCCCCAGAAGAAGCAACAAGAGAATAAGTTTGTTAAAAGGCAAACGTTGCTTGTTCAGCCTCAAGATAGAAAAGAGCAGTACATATAGATTTAATGATAGAAGAATATGTTTCATAAATATTTTCCTTTCTTATATATAGTATATTAAAATATTTTTCCCTTATATGTTTTAAGTGATAAAACTGACCCAAAATATTCTTACATATAAGCTCTCAAACCACATTTCTAGGCACTGAAAAATCATTTTCCAATGGCAAATTCCTTCAGTGTGTCTCACCATACAGATAGTTGGGCTTCCAAGAATATAGAGAATGGTCTACCACTAAATTGCAGATGTGTCATTGCTAATAGAGTCATAAATTGCCAGTTATAGAAAGATACATTTTTTTTCAAGGAAGTTGCAAGTTTCTTTGGCAAGGAGTGTGGTGATAAGCAGGAAGGGGCTGGGACACTGCACTAAATATGTACTGAGTGTCCCTCTGAACTCTCATTATATTGGGAAAAGGTGGATATCATTTCTCTTCCTTATGTAGGAATATCTTACAGGACATTGATTTGGGTGGTGAGGCTTCTTTTCAAGTCAATATCCAGCAAGAATTTAGGTCACTTGTCTTTTGAAAAACCACCACTACTAAGCTATTGGTTATTCTGTGCTTTGAGCTGTGGGATCTTCTCTCTCATTTCGGCCAGGATATTCCATTATGAGGTAAAATCCTAGTCATTGGAAAGGGCATATTCTTGCAAACATACTAAATAGCAGCTAATAACTAGCAGCATTTACCCCCAAAAATGCCTTGGTGAAAACATCTGATCACTTCTCATGAAGGATTTTAACCTCATTTTCTGTCAGTGTCTTGGCTATTCCTTGGAAGAGAGTCACACCATGAATTTGTTTAGAATTTATATTTTCCACACTGATGTAAATAAATTATAGCAATGATGGCACTGTTATTCTGCCCTCAAATCAAACTGTGTTATGGTCAGTAGAGAAGCAAACTGCTCCTTCCACTCTCTGCATAATATCAAAATTTCCCCTGGCTTTCTAAGATGATAAAATTTGTCATAAATTTAGAGGAAATTGAGATAACACAGGCAGGATTGCTAGTGGTCAGAGAGAGCAAAAAGCTAACCACAGTGGAGGTTCAAAAATAGAAATAACTCCCAGAGCTGGAGAAGAGCAAGGGGCCAGTGAAAGTCATCCAAAGTTGAGAAGTAACCACAGCAGAATGAACTAAAGCCAAGCTCTCTGGAGCAGCCAGAACTTCTATCACAAAAGGTAATAATAAAAAAATTATGTAAGAATAATTAAAGCATGCTGACTAGATCAATACCATAGTTCCATGAATCAACTCCCCATCTTATTCTCTTACACCAAACCCATTCAGCATCACCTCAGTGCCTTCTCCCCAGTCATGACACATTACTGAACAGTCACATAATCAAAAGTGCTGGCTCAGCCATGGACCCGGTAAACCTTGCAGAGGACACTTAAATCAAATGATACATTTCCCAGCCTGTCCTTCTGCATCCCAAAGTCATTGAATGTGTTATCAAAGAGGCTCAGGCTCCAATTCCATTTCATTTATTTTTTTGTATTGATGGAGTTCCAGCTCAGGCACCTATGTTTCATTTGAGTAGGCAGCATAATATTAGAAAATGGAATTTCCTCTTCTATGTCCCCCATTTTACAGGTAAGCCCCTCAACCTTTCCAAGAAAGAAAGATAAATCAGACAGAGATACCTGAACAGCCAAAAGTTTCAGCTGCCTAGGTCAGGATCTTAATGATTTCCACAGGTATTACAATGAGGTATTTGAGTAGTTTAAATCAATAGAATCATTTTTGTCACTATAAGTTCATAAATCCCCACTAAACTACCTAAAATCCATGACTGCTGAACAGAATCTCAGCAGCTGTTCCACTTGTGTCTGTTGCTATAGACTGTATTGCTGACTGTATTTATGTTGTACTCCAGAGATAATTTTGCATCAGACTTCCTTTTCATAAAATAAACTCACTGGTTCAGATGGCTAAAGTTCAGCATCTGTGTTTGGTGTCCTTGGAAGGAAGGACCTACTATCATAGAGAGAGAAAAATCACTGCCTTCTCTTTCCACAGATCAATGACACTTCTAAATGAAAAACAGTAACTAAGGTTCTTCCATAAATGCTTGCTGGTTTATTTCATTTAAAGGAGAAAAAAAGAAAATATTTGAATTTTCTTTCATGTGCTAATTACGAGTTGTTTTAAATTTTTACATTTCACCAGACAAATATAGATTGTGCAGATGTGTGTCAAGAAGCTAAGGGCAGATAAAATTTCTTTCTCCATCTCATTTTTCCTATGCAGGATTTTAGGGATTTTTAATCCTTCTAATTAATTACACAGAAAAGTATGAATTTCTGTACATTAGTAGAAGCTTGCTTTTCTGTTTGGATATATTCAAATAAAATTTGGAGTTGCTTATATTTAAGTAGTTTTACAAATTGAATTTTCTTTTTACTTGGTAGCAAATGCACACTAACCTCTTCCCATCTTGCAGCTGCTCTGTACAGACCTCATAATTTTCCTCTTTGGAGCAATCTTAAAATTTTCTAAAAATAATTTCCCTGCAGTTAACAACATTTCACTGATATTTTTACTTTGACCTTGAGGCAGGTATATTTTAAAATAAAAAAAAAAAAAATATAATAATAAATGCACAATTTATCGCATACCTTCTGTATGATAGAACACACAGTAAATCCACTGTATTAAAAAAAAACCAACCCTAACTATTAAGTCTGGTTTTGATCTTAAGATAAATCAAAATGCTCTATATTTAGAAGAACTGAAATTATTCTATTTGCTTATAACCCTTCTCTCCAATTCCTGAAACAATATGATATGCATGAGGGTTTAACCAGGTGCCAAAAGCAAAGCTTTGTGTGTGTGTGTGTGTCTGCTTGTGTGCAGCTGGTGAGAAAAGACTAATAATGATCATGGTGATTACAGTCCTTGGTATTTTGGGGATTCTCACCTCCCTCTCAGATCTAGAATAGATAATAAATGAAGTAAACAGCTGGACCCTGCAATTTAGATGTCTTCTGCCTGCATTTCTGTGATCTGATTATCAAAGGCAGTTGTCTCTAACTCCTGCAGAATTCTATATGAAATTTAGGTGTTCAGAAAATATTTTATATGTCACATTCCTCTTTTTGTGCTTTTTCCACACTGGACACTTACACTATTGTAATTATATTTGTTTGCAATTATGAATTAGTCTAGATTATCACATAAAAGACAAATTATTTAGGGCAGGATCAAATTGATCTGCTAAAATTGTCTGCAATTTTACAGCTGTTACAGATGGGGCTCTGAGTCCTGTGATAGCTGAAAATGTGAGATGAAAAAAGTGAGCTCAGACACCTTCAGGTAAATGAGAAAATGAAACCTATCTCCCGTGCCCATTAAAGCATTATCCAGTAAATAAAAAATGGAAGCAGTTCCCTCCTCTAGAGCAATTTTGAGTTATTTCCTAAATAGAAAATTCTGGAAAAACAGTGTTGAACCAATTTACCAAGTATGATGTGAAAATTGTTCCAGGATAACATAAGAGAGGAGAAATAACTTTGGATTTTTTCCTCAGATTTCCTATAACTGAAAATTTATTCGGTAGCTCTGCATTTCAGAGACCTGACATCTCAGTGTTGCCCACACCTTGCATTAGGCAAAACAATGGTCATCTGAGGGCTGACTGCTCTCCACTAAAATGACTCCTGCAGACATGGGTTGAAGCAACTGATTAATCTTCAGTCTCTCTTCTCTGGTAGCTGAAAGCATTTTAGTCTTCCTCTATATGAACAAACCATACTCACACATATACAGAAGCAAAAGGCAAAGTAAGGTTCTTAAGTACTTTTTAGCACTTCAGTCAAAAAAGATAATGACTTGTTCTCTTACTTCTGATACTTGTTTGTTAGCTTTGCTTTTGTTTTTGTTTTTGTTTTTTTTCAAATCAATTTATTTCAGCTATAGCAGATATAAGGAAACCTGCAACCTGAAATTCCAAGTAGTGATCTTTGGAGATATATTGCCTGAGCATTTTCTACACAAAATATATTTTGTACATATTTGTTTATATTTGCTCTGTAGTCCAGGAGTCCTGCCTTCAAGAAAGCTTTCCCACTCTCACAAAAACCCAGAAGCCCAGGTTTCAGAAGCCACTAGACCCCAAATTTTTCCTCTCACTACATGTGCAAAGAGAGGACAGATTCTGCTGCCTTATTTCCCTTCTACTGGCAGCAGAAAGCCAAGTATTTAGAACCTTAGTGATTAAAACTTAACAGTGAACCTTCTTACCACTCTGAGACAGCGGCAGATCAGCATCATCATCTTCTTTAAAAGCTTGGTCTGAGAATGCACCCCCTCAGGAGAGATGTTCAGTAACTGTCTGCACATCATTATCTTCATTCAGCTAGATCTGACACTGATTACTGAAAGGGCATCACTTATGCTTAGAGGTAACTGCTGTGTGCCTGTTGCCACAATGGATAAATCTGCTGTTTCACCATTAATTTTGATATGATGAAAGAAAAACCACTTTGAACACTCTTAAATACTTCATCTTACATTCTAATAAAATTCAATAATAGGCTTTAATATCAAGAGTATTACTTTCCATGTTGTATCATCCCTCATTTATTTGGGGAAAAAAACTTAAATTAAGTTTAAGATTAGTAAATCTCAGTGTTACACTGTTTTGGTGATTCCTATCAAAATTAATGTAATAGATCAAAATAAATAGTGTCCTTTTCTCCTGAGGGATGTACTATAAAGCTGTTGTACAGGTTCAATTCCATCACCCTTCATTTAACTTGTAAGACCCTACTTGCCACTCAGGTTGCAAGCTTTCAAGGGATCAGAGACCCTTGGATTTAGTACTTGATAACCCTTTCTAAGGCCTGTAGAGTTGACACAAGTTGTATTTTCAGCTCTGAAAGAAATGTTCTCTCTCTGTTAAGAGACTGTGCTGGCTAGTTGGATCAGCCAAAATAAAGTGTCCTCTAATAGCTTACATGAAATATAATTTGCTTATTCATTCATAGAGACAGAAGTTCCAGACAATGAAGGATAATTAATTTTCAGAAGATTAAAAATTAATTAAATTGATGCTTTTATTGCATATGTGAACATACTCTTTTACTAAAATGGAAATTAATGAGTGAGCAATAGGAATGAATTCATAAGAATAAAAGCCTGCTTTTCTATCGAGGTATGTTAAACAAAATGATTAAGAACCTACAGGCTGTGGAAACACAGGTGAAAAGGATTGACAAAATGCCAATACACAAAGGAAAAAAAAAAGTTTCAAGTTTCCTGGTAGCTGTTATTTCACCTCAAGTATTTTTGGAAAGTATTCTGATATTCATAAATATCAAATCTTTCCTTGAAGTGATTAAATATATTTTCAATATAATTTGCAGCTTTTCTACTTCCTTCATTCTGTAAAAGTGGTAATACCCTTAAGCATTTATTTGTGCATTCAAAAATTTATATTATTTAAAATCATGTCCCATCCCCCTAGTGTATCTCATGGAAATGTTGAGTATTAACAGCTGTACAAAACTGTGAAATAATATGACACATTTATTCATGTACTGTAGGAAACACTACTCTGAACAGATGAAACTTAGGACTGTGAGAAAAATATATCCACAATCAAAAGAAAAATAATTCTGCTAAATTATCTGTAGATCCATGGAAAGCAATAAACCTTTCAGAGATGTTTTAGGTACTGTAGGATACAGTAAGAGAACTACACTAAGGATAAGAGTTCCCTAATAAACAGTACTGCAGAATCGGCAAATGCTACTAAAAAAGTAATAAATGGCAAATGAAGAAAAAGAAGATGATAGAGCTCAAATCTATTAGTAACAGAGAAAACCCAACACAGTTAAAGCCAGAGGATTATATTCCCTCCACAGAGTCCAGTGGGATATTTTTTCTGATTAATGATCTATTATGAAAGGCATAAGCTCTGAATAAATTTCCTCTTATAAACATACAGGCCTTATTTATCAGTGCATTGTATCAGTTTTTCTGTTTTAATTCCACTTCTTTCAGTGGAGTCACAGTGATGTACGAGGGCTAATCACAGTAAGATAGCAGTAAGTACAGGCTTTCGCCTAAATTCGAGCATGGTGAATTATTTCTCCTTTCCCAAAACAGAATAAATTTTGAGTGTCCATTTTTTATTTTGTCTTATTTGATCAACTACTTGCATAGATAGAAATGTGTGGGTGGGGAGAAGATGGATCTGAGTGGGAAAATTATTATTATTATTTTATTTTTATTTATCCCAATCTTTATTTTCATAATCATGGAAGATTAGAGATTGGAAGGCAACCCTGGTCATCACCTGGTCCAGCCTCACCTGTTCAAGCATTTTCACCTAGAGCTGGTCGTTCAGGGCCATGTCCAGACAGCGTTGGAATATCTCCAATGATGGAGACTCCAGAACCTCCCTGAATAATCTCTTCTAGGTCACACTCAAAGATATTAACAAATATCACACTGAATGTATGGGGAACTATCATAAGTATCTCTGATGTTTCTGACTGAATTTTGGTTGCAGGAAGGCTACAAGTTAAAAAAAAAAAAAAAAGGGAGGCTAATTAACATTAAATTCATAATTTGCAACCCTTTAGACATAAACTTCCTGAATTTTAGTTTTCCAGTGAGAAAGGACAGATAAAACAGATAGGTAAAGGTCCTAATGAATCGGCATTTCCATCCTGTCAAAGTGACTCAAATTAGATATTTCATCAATTTTTTTTCCCAAACTGAAAGAATCCTAGTAAGAGTCAGAATAATGCATGAAATGATATTAAATAGAAAATAATATCTCAATCAACTCTCTGTTTTAATTTTAAAGTTGAAAAAAACTAGTTATGTAACATTAATGTGAAAGCAAATGAAAATAATTTCTACTGTAAATTTTAAAACAAATTGTGATTTTTCTAAGAATTATCATTCTCTAAGATGGCAAAATATCTTTAATAATATTTTTTTAAATGTAAAAAAATATATATTTTTTGTAATTTCATTCTCATTCATCTCTCTTTTCTTCCTTCTTTCTTTTGTTTTTTCCCATTAAGAAAGTAGCAATTGAACAAACAAGATCCTGAAAATAACAAACTCTATTCAACACACTGTAAATGGTAGGAAAACCCTATAATTATGCACAATAAAAAAGTTTTTTTTCCATTTAAAATTCTATCCAGTTTCCTCAGGAGCATTCAATTTCTTCTTTCTAGCTAAGCTGTTAGGCAAATCTAATCAAATCACACTAATTTCTGTTGTCGGGGCACTACCTGCAACTGTGTAATGGTTGATTCTAACTCCCCAGGTTACTTGACTGCTCTTAAATTTGACACTAGTCTGGATCAAGATCCACATTTAAAGGAGGACATTACTGAGCCCCTGAGAAATTATTTCTTCCAGTTACAAACTCAGTTTGCCTATTTATCTGTTGAAATAGCTGACACTGAGCCATTCTGCTGGATGATCACCTCCAGACTGTATAATTTGGGACAAAATTACTATTGGCCTGTGAGACTCCTGCATGTTTTGGAAGGGGTAGGACACCTTCCCTCCTGCACATGACCTCCTAGGTGTGTTTTATAGGTGAATGGTCAGATTTGAGATTCCCAGAAAGGAATGATCCTTGTTATCAATCTGTCTATGGCAGCACGTGTTAAGGATATCTTTCTTTACATCAACTCACACAGCATACAATCCCCTATTTATGTCCACACCAGTATTCCATTTTTTTTTTCTGGCTACTTGAATGAAACTTTTATCTTTATGTTCTTATTTCCTGAATTACATGCTATTATTATCAAGAACAGTGACAAGTATTTTTAGTGCCTGGAATAGGAAAGGACATGTTGAGAGCTCTTCCCAGCTTTGGAGCTAGACTGTTGTTGAATTAAGCAATTGTGAGCCAGCAGCAGATGCCTTTCTACAGAAGGATCTTTTTGCCATTTGTGAGAGATGAGATCTCAGTTCACCCTTTCTTCTCACTTCTGAGCCTTAAGGAGGCAAGGGTTTCATCCTCTTTATGGGATCTGGGGTGCCCCAGCTCTGACACAACCAGTGTTGTTGTATTGTGTTTTTATATCCTTGTAACAGTTCTGTAATGGTTTGCCCCTTCACCCCCCATTTTCTCCCAATGGTTCCACCCTGAGCTCTCCCACCCTTCCTCCAATGCCACCCCTCCCTGGTGCCTTGTCCATCACGCAGCTCCTAATCCCACCCTCCCAAATTTTTCCACCTTGGGCATTGAGTGAGTGGACAAAGGCCAGGGGTCCCTCCCTTAACCTTCCCCCATTGGTTTGTGTTTCTGTCTGTCCTCCTGCTTTCCACTCCCCCGAACTCCCCCATTGGGCAGTGGGCGTCCTTCCCCCTTGTCTCTGCCCCGGTACTTAAGGTGATTACAAAAGCCATGTGACTCACTTTCGGCTGCAGGGACATGGAACTCAGAGCTCCTCGGAGCTTACAATAAACCTGAGACTTTTCCCCGGCCGTGAGTCGATTCCCTCATTACCTTCTCGGACACCACCTCTCCTCCATACAAGGCAGACAGCAAAGCGCTCTGTCTTAGCCACTCCCTGAATCTGCCATGAGAAACAGGGGAGTGTCTCTTGCTGCTGACCGTGCCTCTGCCGGGCAGGCAAAGCCAGGGGGCTTCAGAGAGAGCACAGCGGCACAGTGGGTTGCCTTCTTATATTTTACCAGGATTTCCATGAGGTTAGGGTCTTAGCTTGATATTTCAATGAATCCAGAAACATGTATCACAAATAAACACAATAAACTACACAACATTGAAAATTTTCCACTCAGAATTTCAGCCCATTAAACACTTGTAACAGTGCAGTCTAGTACCAGACACTTCTACAAAAACAAACGAGCACACACATTTTTTTTCTTCTTTATTTAGGGATTGTATTTGGTGTCTCTAAAAACAAAATAAAAAGAAAAACAGCCTTACTGTTCTCTGAAATTAACAGAATGTTAGTTAACAAATGTTTTAAATTTTCTCAGAGGGAATTATAAAATGAACCTCTGATGCCACATAGACTCAAACTTAAAGTAGTTAGAATAGCTGACAACAGAAAATCTCATATAAACACTGGAATACAAATAATTTTACGATTCAAGCTAAAGAAGCACATATTCCTCAGATGCACATTCATAATTAAGTCTTCCAAGGCTCTAAAATATCATTACCACCCTCCTTCCTCTCCCTAAATAAACATTTGAAGAACAATGAGCTCTTTGCAGCTAGTAGGCACTACAGAAGAATCAATTGCATTTTTCATTCCTTGCCACCACTTTTTAGACCACTCTATATATTGTGGCCAACTGATCCTTTAAATCTATTCAAGATCAGCACGTGGTCCTGACCATTGGAGTAATATATGCATATATTTATGTCCTATGCAAGTGTGTTTTCAGGGTACCCAGACCCTGTGCTTGAAATCATTGTGGCTAGGCGTGATGATCCCTAGAGGTGACTGTAAATTACTGGTGTGTGAAACTGCCAAGCTAACAGAGTTTTGTTTAATTTACTACAGCCATGAACCAAAGCAAAGGAAGGTATTTGTGTAGGGTCCAGATTCTGCAGTCATCTCGTATAAGCCTCTCCAGTGTACTCAGTAAAGAGGAAGTTGCTTTCCTTGAGTAAGAGAGACAAACATACAGGTGCTGTACTGCCAGTTCACTGGCCATGACTGTGTTATAATCACAGAATCATCATAGCTGGAAGAGCTATTGAAAATCATCCAGTCCACTCTTTAATTTAGCACTACCATAATCACCCCCAAACCTTGCCCCCAGTGCCACATCCAGATATCTCTTGAATGCTTCCAGAGACAATATCCCACCACCTCCCTGGACACCTGCCTCAGTGCCTGATCATTCTTCCAAAGAAAAATAAAATTTCTAATATCTAATCTGAGCCTCCCTTGACGCAATTTGAGGCCATTTTCTCTTGTCCTTTTGCTTGAGACATGGCAGAAGACACCAACAATCTCCTTTCAGGTAGTTGTAGAGAACAATGAAATCCTTCAGAAGACTCTTTTTCTCCAGACTAAACAACCCCAGTTGCCTCAGCCTTTTCTTACAGGACATGTTTTCTACACCCTTCACCAGCTTCGTAGCCCTTCTCTGGACAAAGTCCATCCCTTCAAAGTCCTTTGAAATATACTTGGGAAGCAACAGCTTTTTGTCTAGAGTCCAAAAGGGAAGATCTCATAAATCAATTTTATTTCCTATATCACTCATAGTCTCTTTTAGTCAGCTGACTAACACCTATTGCAAAGATTCATTATAAATTTAGCAATAAGTGTGCAGAAGACAAACGGAATTTAGGAGAGGCTGAGATAACAAAATCTATAAAAAGATGCAGATCATTTTCATGCATTGCCGTAAATAGATATGATTATTGAGTCTTACTATAATATCTGCAAAATATTCTCCACTTGATGTATAGCAGCTACTGTTTGCTGTGTGATAAATTAGTCTAAACTTTTCTATATGATAGCTATATCACTTTCTAAAAGAGGACAGAAGAGACTGGCATGTGGATCAACTGGGCAAATATTTCATGAGCAGAAACATCAAATGTTATCCAGGGTAGCATTTGTGATGATGATACAAGACAGGCCAACATCAGTTCCCTCACTGGAAGATTTTTTAAATACTGACTGTTGACAGTAAGATTTCTTATCCATATTTTCCTATAGAAAAGCATTGCCAAACACGAGGATGTTCAAAGGCTTACGTCTCTCATGTTTTACATAGTAAAGGGTTGGTACCAGAGATACATGTCTTGGGGCCATGGATTAATTGGTGACATATGAAAACAAATTTCTGGTCACTGTCAAGTATCAGGGTAGGGTGCAATTACTGGAAACCATTAAATATAAAACCTGCTTGCAGCTTCCCAACTAACATTAATTCATCCACCAAACTGCAAGTAACACATGACTTATATTAATCTACTGGTAAAATCATATTACTAATATCTGGTCTGACTTCTGAGATGAATTTTCTCAACACACACACACAAAAAGACATGTTTAATACTGCACACCTCCTGTGGCTGAGCCCCTGATGAGAAACTGTGCTATACTATGTCAACCAAGTTAAATAAATCATATTATGTGAAAAAGTATCAAATTATGTATCAAGTTACAAGAATGATGCAGCAATACAGCAGAATCACCATATTGGTTACCATGGGTCATTTTTACATAGTTTTTAATTTACTCATGAAACATAAGTATTTGAACTAAAAACAAAGGAGAAAAAGACAAAATCCAAACTCCAGACCACCACTGAGAATAACTAAGCATTGGCACAGTCTGGCCCAAGAGTTTGTACAGTTGTCTTTAGCAGTTTTCAAGACCCTGCTGTGCACGGCCTTGATCAGACCTTCTTTGATCAGGAGGTTGAACCAAAGATCTCCCGAGGTGTCCTTTTCAACCTGAAATACTTGAGGACCATTATGCAAAATTTAGGACTGTGATTGAAACACTTTCAGTGGTTCACAAAGGAAAAACCTTTCTATTACTTTTGGATTTTTTTATAAATATGTAAACATTTTTGACATGTAGGATTTCTAAAAAATCATGTGTAAAAGAAAATGGGATGAAGCAATGTTTTGGCTAACTTTTTTTTTTATATTTTCTAGAAAATAAGGTCAAAAATGTACTGCTAAGATCTGACTCTGATGTCAGAGAATAGAAGAAGAATCTAGACCTGGCTTCTTACTGACTGAGCATTTTTTGATGCAGGCCTCCTGTGTATTTAATATATTTTTATGTATTCAGTTTCAGATCAAAATATCATCAGATTTCAGAGATATTTCTTGATCCCACGAAAGATTTAAAATTAAATATTAGCAAAAAAACTCTGAAAAGTAAATTTATAGATTGGATTTTAGAAATTAATCATAGTTTATGAAGCATTGAAATTTGTCGCTAATTCAAGAAGGTAAGGAAAAATAAACATTTAAATTTTAATGACCAGAAGCAGTGGAATATTTTCTGCTTACTGAGCAAAGACCAAAAAGGGAAAATGTTAGCAGCTAATACACTGGAAGATGAGAGTGAAATAGCATTTTTGAACTAGTAGTAACACATTTTAAATGACCCTGTGAACACCACAACATTCACATGGAATGCAGGAGCATGATTTTTTTTTTTTTCTGTTCTGAAGTCTACTTATCAATGATGTTATTGAATTAATAAATGCAGCTTTTGATATCAGTAAATTACAACAGCAACTCATTTTTATTCTATTCAGAAATCACCTTACATTTGGCTGGGAGAATAATGAGATTTGAGCTCCCATAATAACATTCAGAAACAACCTCTTCAACTCCTTTTAGGCAGCACTAGCAAATAGAAGTTGTTCAAGTGTGTCACAAAGCTGTCAGCACATGAGTCTGGCTCTGAGAATGTTTTCAGGAGTTGCTCGGTATGTGTGCAGGACATTTTGAGACCTGATTCAGTTTTAAAAGATGTACCTAGAAAACTTCCCTCTGATTTAAGTGAAAGATGACTGTCTATATAAGATTCCACTTGTTGTGGATGAAAATAATCAGTCTCTGGTTTCTTGTTTGATAAAAAAAAAAATGTGTTTAATGTTGTTAGTCTTCAGCAAGATGAATCCTAAGGCAGAGCTCCTACTCTATTAAGCCTACTACCAGTTTCTGTGCAGATAGAATTGACATGGAGTGTTTCAGAACTGAATTCTTATCTCCCAGCTGAAGAGTTTTCAAGACATAATTACAAATGCAGCCATGCAATAAATGAAGAAAATTATGACCCAGAGCATGTAAGTGATATAAACCAGATCAAATAATTACTGCTTAATAAAATTCTATTTAGATGAAAAGTATTTAAAATATTAGATATTTTTGATTGAAGTATGGATGTGAATTCTAATGTTAAAAATATTTTTAAACAGTCAAAGAAAATAATTATTTACCCTGACGGATCATAAATATGGATTGTTCTGCTGCTGGATGTCATTAGGTTTCTGGAATTAACTAATTGACATTCTTTATGCACATACTAAATTAGGCATGTGATAATTTTAAAGTGTGTCCATAAACCCCATTGAACTCAATGGTGTTTAGGGATATGTGTAATGTTAAAAACACACTGAGTTGTATTCCTCAATCCATGTTTGCTAGCATTGAAGTCTAGTCTAAGAGGATTTTAATAGCTTTGGGTTTATTGATTTAATGGGAAACAACCATTTTTTTTTTAAATATAAATAGCATGAGTTAAAAGGGTCAGAAAACAAACCATAAATTTAAGGCACCACAAAGAAGTACTTAAACCAAAACAAAACAAACCCACAAGCCCTTTTCAAAACTAACTTGAACCCAGGAGAATCTTCCTCCTGTTTATGAAAAAAATAGTTTTTATTTGGTAATTAAAAGTCAAATGAATTTATGCAATTTATTCAAATAACAATCTCATATTTTAAGTTTTAAAAGACTTTGGGAAATTTTATGCAGAATGGTGAGAAAAAATACAGTGTGTAAGTTTCAAAAGGAACCACTTAATTGCAGTTAGAGAGGATGTATATGTGCAGCTACATTGTCTCTTTCTCTTTGAACCAGTTTGTGGGTGTATTCATTATGTTTGTAGTACTTATCTAGGGAAACTTTATAATTGCTTTTAAAACTACAGCACAATTATGCCAGGACAGAAAATCTGAGAGTTTTAGCTCTCTTTTGTTCATTTTTATGCACATTTATGTTATTTTCTACAGATCAGAACAGTTGTCAAGATATGGCAGTGCCGATATATATTGAGGAGAATTCAATATTCTACATTTATCTGAAAAATGTCCCTGCCTCCAATTTTAATCATCTTGATAAGATTTAGAAACCATTGACTTGATTTAGGTGACCTATGCCATACGCAAAATGAAAAGGTTTCAGAATGGTCCATTATGGGAAGCAAATTTGTGAAATATTACTAACTAGCAAAAACAATCAATGCATTCATAAAAGCAAATCTTTATGATGAATGATTTTAATAGAAATAAAATATTTGGAAATTATTTTTAAACAGGATCACTTCATTGCTTTGATTTACTAGGTAGATTACCTCAACCCTTACATCAACAGAGCAGGGTAGGTAATAACATTTAATAATGGAATAGGAATTACATGCCAATGATGATTACTTCTTCAATCATTTTTGTACTGAGAACGAGATGAATATCACTGTATCCTGAGGAAACATTCAAATACTATTTAACTTAAAGCTTGTACTCCTTGAACTAAAATAATTTGTATTTCCCAAGAACAGTCAAGTGTTTTATAGTTTAATACATTCTACCTTTGTGGTTGACAAAGGAAAATAGATATGAAATAAAAATACTCTTTTAACAGTTTTTTTTTTCTGTTTACCAGTGTAAAATTACTACCTTAATTTCAATTTTTGTTCAGGGGTATTGTGAGTAGATAGACTATTAAATATCACTTATTTTAATAAAAATATGGTTTCATTTTTAATTACATTAACTTTATGCTAATAGGTAACATTTTTATTGCTTGAAGTATGAAAGCAAATTACTACATCCAGTCTTAATAGGTATTTTCAGAAGTTCGAATACATAGTAATTCTAAGGTGTCCTATTTTACATCTTGTTCTGACTGAAAACTTTCCTGTTGGTAGAGCTTTCCCATTGTTGCCTACATTTCTAGGTTTCATGAATTATCAAAAACTAAGTTTTGGTTAGCTGAGTGGCACTGAACTATCAGAGGAACAAGCAGGGAGGGAGTCCCCTGATTTAGTTCACGCATGGAGAAGGTTCTTCTTCACATGCCATTTGACTGTTGAGTTTGTCTAGTGCAAGACTTGTGCATCTTTTTCCACTTGGCATGGCAAAATCAGCCAAGCTGAGGTTGTTTCACAGCTCATTACCTCTTCTTCCCGGCATCTGGCAGACACTGGATGGCGGACCTGCTATTTGTCTCAGAGGATTAAAAGCACAAGAGACAATTCAGTCCTAGCAAGCCTTGAGTTACTTCACTTATATCTTTCTCTTGCTGTGCACACACAGTGTGACAGAAGATGCTGTTATTCTTGGCAATTATATGATTCTTTTGCCCTTCCCATTATGCCATTCCTCCTTTTTAAATATTAAAGGCATTTAACAAATATATTATTGCTCTTCTTCAGCATTTTGTGGTTCAGATAAGATGTCAGTTGTTGCTAATGCTGGGTAATGAAAAAGAGTTGATTAATCAAAACACGTGTGGTGTAATCATGAATGTGGCAACAGCTTAAAATGAGTTTAAGATAAACTGCCAGTTTGTAACAGTTAAACAGCCACAAACTATGCAGGTATGAAAGTTGTGTTCCAGTTGTTCTCCCTTGTAAAGAAAATAATTAACAATATTTTCATAGACAGTAAAATTTCATAACCTCTGGGACCTGAGGATGCAGCTAAAAGCTTTGGTCTCCAGTTTAATATGGAGAGATCATCATGAACAATTATATGCCACATTTGCTCCAGTTTGCTTTGAAACACTAACTCATAGGCTTGCATCCTGCATTAGCACCTGTGTTTTAGAACCAAAATTTCTAAAGCTGAATTTTTTTTTTTTTTTGGCTCTCAGTAAAGTTCACTGTAAACTTGGATGAGGAGCCAGCCAGGTTCCTGAAGTAAAAAATCTGAAGTATCTGTGATGAGTTTTTTTCCATCTTCAAATGTAATTGAAACTTACAAATTACTGAAAAAAAGAGAATTTGCAATTATATTTACATTATAATTATTCTTCTTCATTTTCCAAGATTAGGAAAAGTGTGTTTACTATTTTAGAGGCTATTGCCCTCTTTAATTTTAATCTGTCATCCATTACTGATGCTCTTGAATTAATTTTTTATTTAACGAGCCTATCCAAACCAGAGCAACAGGGCATCTGACTGAAGGCATAGAAATATATATTTGAAGAGTTCAAAGAGACATAAAAATATGACAACTTTTTCTTTTAAGACTTGCATTGAGGTAATGAAAAGTGAATGAGCTTTAATCTAACCAATGAGAGTGGCAGCTCTGTAAGTAATCTAAGCAATGCTTGGGATTTGCATAATTTTTTACTAAGAGAATTTCACAACCCTGATGATTTGTGTTTTACTCTACACAGTACTTTTTCTGATGCAGAGTTTTCCCCTGACAGCTTCCCAACACATTTTTGTTCCAGATTAAAAAGTTGTTGAAAACCCAAATATCTGCTGATTCAAGCAGCATTGTGTTACTCAAGTAATAGTTTTAGCTGTACTTATCAATGATACTAATTACAAAGCCTCCTCACATAGATGTCACTACACACAGGTCTGAACACTTAGGAAGTCTGCTCAAACCAGTGGGACTATTTATTTAAAATTATGGCCCTTTGTAAGAGAGGATTATATCTATTCTGAAATAATTTTATCCTGGTGTAATGGTAAGCAAGAGTTTTGGACAAACCTTTCTCTAATAATTGATGTGCTTCCTGGTAGGAGAGACACAGAACAAAACCAATATCATGAGGATTCTCCCTGTTGAAGTAAAATGAAAGCATGCACTGAAATTATCAACATGCAACCATATAGAAGATCATAGGGAATCAAAATTTTCTAGTTGAAGAATTCCTGTTAGCCTCCACAAGAGGCAGAGTTTTTTTCAGGCGGAAAAACTATGATAAGCAACATAAATCAGCCCTTTGGAGTCCACTCCAAAAACATCAGTTAGGCTACAGATTATGGAACTATTTAAATGTGATGAAACAGTTTTCCATAAAGAGTACAAAATAGAGTAGCGTGAATTTAACCAGTTCTGCAATGCTGCAAGAAGCATCAGTTTCAGTAGGAATAGACAAGCTACATTTTTAATTACAAAAGTCATTTTATTTTAAGAGACTTTAAAGGCACCAAAATGAACAAAATCTGTTGTGTTGCCCTCACTTAAAAAACAGAAAAGATGTTATGAGTAAGATCTCAAACCACTAAACCCATTATTTTTACAACAAAAAATTTCTAATATCCACATTAGGACAATCCAGATCTGTTGTACACACGACCAGTAGGTTGAATGGTTTAGCATAACAAAAAAGGGTTTTATAGGTAATAACACATATTTAATTATAATGAAAATATGTGTATGACTGCCAAAGCTGACACAAATACCAAATACATTCTTCTTATCAGTTTTGTAATAATGTGGAAATCATCATTTTTTAAGAATAAGTATGCATATATATTTCTTTCTGACTCTGTGTCAGTCATTAAGCTCAATTTTATGACTACTGGCTTAATTTATATCCCTTCACATCAGGAGCAGTTAACTAATAATTTAGATGCTACTTGTAGCCTAGAATACCATCATGATCTATGAGTTATGTAAGTTATTAATGAAAGAGCCCATTGCCTCAAATGGGAACAAACTAGTTAAGTCATGTTGAAAGTAGCAATATCTGTCTCACTCACTGAGAAATAAAACAGCATTTAGGAAAATGACACAGAATACTGCCAGCAGGAATTAATATCTTTATATTTTCATTCATATCAACAGTGAAATTCTCCTGCCGTGACAACAGCCTTTTCATGACAACATTTTCTTCACAGATTTGGAGATGGATGAAGGCAGATATGAGACAAATTGTTATCCAATACTGAATTTAAGCCTTTGTTCCAGCTCCTTCAGAGCTTTATAAGACACTTAGCTCACTAGATTCTTTTATACCATTCTGTGTTTTCATTTTGTGGCATCAGAGCTTGGTAAGTAAAGTTATACGAGCCCTCAGCTGATCTGCTCAGAGACTTCATTTGCCTGAGTCCATCAAACTGAAATATCTTTTAAAATTTCTAGCAGGACATTTGGGAATCTCCAACTATTACAACACTTCTGGAAATTCCAAGGTATTGGAGGATTTTTCTTAAAGGATTTCACAGAACAGAAATTCTTTGAAATTCTACAAAAGCAAACTCAGATTTTATATTTTTTTTCATTTAAACTTAGGGCTCAGAGTTTCAACGTACTACTTCTTAGCCAAGGAGACAGTTCTGAGACCTGCCACTTTTGTATGTCCACTTGAGAGGAATAAAAAACTCATCTCTAAATTTAACTTGAAAAGATAGAAGGCTTTTTTACTTGATGAGGTGCATTTATGCATGTAGCAGAGGAATTTCTTTGGATGATTAAGAAGAAATTAATCTCTGTACATTTGAAAAATATGTTCCTCTCCCTCTTATTTCAGTAGGATACAAGGAAGCCTATTTCTTCCTTGCTGGAACAAGGAACACCCAATAGGCAAAAGATGGGTTTAAAAAAAAATTGTGCACAGAGTTAATATGTCCAGAAACCCTTAAACTTGCAATTATCATCTCATCTGTTATTCAGAGTGTGAAAAAACCAAATAGGAATAGGAATAGGAATATACCTACTCATGACAATAAACTTACAGTGCATCAGATGTATCTATGAGTTACAGATACGGATAATTGTTTTGAAGCCTCTGTTGAAATTTGTGATGTCAAATAATAGATAGTTCTCCATATGTGTCTCAAGCTGGAATGCTCAACAAGGCTGCAGTTTGTGGCTGACAGAACAGAAAAAGGCCAATTTTTTTCTTCTTACTTTTAATTAAGGCTCTGAAAGTTTTACGCAGCAATGAGACAGCTCCCCACATCAGCTGTGCTGCTATTCTGATGTAAACAGCACATTCTGACAGGGATGCATTTTATTAATGTTATTTTCTTAGATTATCTTCTGCATTTGGCATCTATATTTTTAGCTAATCAGTTCCACACACCCCCCCCACACCCGCCCCGCCCTTTGGAAAACCACTCTAAAAAATTGCTTTGAGGGAGCAAATAGAAGTACTTGGCTGGAAAACAACCTAATTGCTGCTGATTATTAATGTTGAAGATATAGGCTTTTTACCAGACCTTTATGCTTTAATCTCTACTACTACTACTACTACTACTACTATTATTATTATTATTATTATTATTATTAGTTTGGACATATAACTTGTCATTAACTTTCTACAACAATGTTTTCATTCTGTTTTCCTGAAGGGATGTTTCCTTTCTAGTGGTATACTCAGAGAATTGAGATCAAATGGAATCCTGTGCTTGATACTTCAAAGCTTTGCCCTTCTCAGTATTGAACAGTTTCCTTGGAGGACCCTGAACAAATATTTTTTATTTTCCTAGCTCCCCTTGCTAATAGTGCACCTAAATTTTCATTAACACTTACAGACCAGAAAAGATTTGTGTGTGGATGGCTGGCCTAAATACATTGTATATATAAAACTAATTCAGCATATCTGTATCTCCAGATTAAAACACATTTCATCCACTAACTGTAAATATTGCAATAAAAAGTGTGGGGTTGCTTTTCTGCAAAACATTGTACACAAGTTATTTCTGACACTTTATTTACAAACACCCATGTAACAGTGAGGTATTTACATAAAAGCAGCATACAATTAATGAAATTAAGCATGTAAAATCACTGATTTCTTTAAAATAAGAAAGACTGTTCGATACCTGTGGTAGGTTAACCTTCACTAAAAAACACCACACAGGCAATCAGTCACTCCCACTTAGTGTATTCTTGAATGCAAAATAATATGTGGAATCAATGACCAGAAAAAAATTAAACAGTTCTTCCTTACCTGTTAAAAAGAAACTCACCTAGCATATCTAATACGTATGTTCACTTTTCTTTGCTACATTTAGCAAATTGTCAAGGAGTCAGACAATTACTTTCTTACAGCCATTTTTGCATCAATTATTTAGATCCAAATTTTAAAGGGCCTAAATTATTCCTATGTTGAATATGGGACTATTTTACCATTTCTACACTGTCATAAGGGAAAGAGCATTATCACTTGTCACACCATAATCAAGAGTTTTGGAGCAGCTGGTAGAGGCAATAGCTTTTATTTTTCTCTGGAAAAAATCCTGTAAAATATACATATCCTTCTGAAAAAGAAGTTGCAATCTTCAGATTGTCCAGGTGGTACGCATGGAGCTCTGCCTGAGGACGGGTGAGAAGCTGACCTGGAGTTTATGGGTAAAGACTAAAGGGACAGTAGGGACAGGAGACATTATAGTGCGGATCTGCTGTAGGCTGCCTGGCCAGGAAAACTGAGCAGATGATGCTTCTGTAGACAGATAGGAGCAGCCTCATATTCACAAGCTGTGGTCCTCATGGGGAATTTTAACCACCCTGATACAGGATGGAGGAACAAAACAGCAGGGCACAGGCAATCCCAGAGGTTCCTGGGATGTGCTGATGATAACTTCCTTCTCCAGGTGACACAGGGGACAACAAGGAGAGGTGCTATGAAGGACCTTGTTCTCACCAACCTTGTTCTCACCAACATGAAGGGGCTGCTGTGAAATGAGAAGGTGCACCCTGGGCTGCAGCCTGGGCTGCAGTGACCATGAAGCAGTGGAATTCAAGATTCTTAGGGATGTGAGGAGGGTTCATAAACAAGCTCACTACACTGTACATCAGGAGAGCAGACTGTGGGATAAAGTCCTACAAGGAAGAGAGGTACAAGAAAGAGATGATCAGAGGACTGGAGTAGCTTTGCCATGAATATGGGCTAAGAGTTGTTCATCCTGGAGAAGAGAAGGCTCTGGGGATACCTTCTAGCAGCCTTCCAGTACCTAAATGATGCTTACTAAAGTTGAAGAAGGACTATGTGCAAGAGCGTGTAGTGATAGGACAAGCAACGGTGGCTTTAAACTAAAAGAGAGTAGATTGAGATTAGATGTAAGGAAAAAACATAACAGGGTGGTGAGGCACTGGAGCAGATTGCCCTCAGAAGCTGTGGATGCCTCATTCCTGGTGGTGTTCAAGGCCAGGTTGAATGGGGCTCTGATCAACCTGGTCTAGTGGAGTGTTCTTGCCCATAGGAGGGAGTGTTGGAAGCAGATGATCTTTAAGGACCCTTCCAACCCAAACCACTCTGTGATTCCATGAGAAACTATTGGTTGTTGTTTTTATGTAGATTAAACAAAAGCTAATCAGGTTGCAAGAGGAATTTTTTAACAAGATTAACACTCAGAGACTGAGGCAGATCTTCAGCTTGCACGAGCTCTCTATTGTATCTGTTGGGGAGTGCAGGTGACTCCCTCCGACAGCTCTAGGGGCCTAGAAGACCTTTAAGCTTAAGGAAGCACCACCAAATCATGTCACTCTCTGGAGTAAATTCACTGTTCCAGTCTGTAGTCAAATTTCCTGTCTCTTACTCACTAAGAATTACTGGTAGTGTTTATCAAGTGTCCAGCTAAGAGTGCAGCTGAAAGATTTCTGTCAGTGCACTGTATCCATTATATATTGAATTCAATGTTTTGTGACTACTGCCCTACTTTCTGCTCTTATTTCCTTAGTTTTGTACTTTTGTCTCCTCCAAACTCTTCTAGGGTGAATACCAAAGCACAATAGCACACACAGCAGGAAGAACTCACCAAACTCTTGCTTCAGTGTTGTTATAACATCTATTCATCCCTGGTCTCTGTTTAATAAATTTACAAATTTCAAAAAATATTTGTATGAAAATTAAGTGTGAACAGCGGAGGGAAAAAAAAAAAGGCTGATTTATACCACAAAAAAGCCTAATAAAATAAAACAAATGGTACAAATAAAATAAAACAAAGGGTACAGAACATGCAGCCCGCAGCGTGAGCGGCGGCCGCTGAGGTCTTTAGTGCTTTTTGCTTTTTTTCTATTTTTTCTGCACCAAGGGTGAGGTCGCGTGGGTAGAACTAGCATGGGGACTGTGCTAACTACCCAACAGAAGAAACTATATTCCCTAGTTAAGGATATCCTCTTGGTGAAGGGCCCCACTCTAAAAGTTCTGTTAAGCAGTTTGTACAATGGCTTTGCTTTTCCTTTCCATGTGCAACTGTGGAGGAGGCTTGCAAAAAGGAGTTGTGGGAGAGGGTAGGAATAAAATTGGTGGAGGCAATTGAATGTAGGGATCCCTCCGTTAAAGCTTGCTTTGCCACCCTCCATTTGCTGATATCAGAGGTTGTAAAAGCAGGGTCCGCGCGAGAAGCGAGAAGAGAAAGGAAAGAGCCATCAGGCAAAACTGTTGTTTCCCCTGAACCCATTTCCCCATCCCCCTCTCCTACCCCCTTTTCCCCTAACCGGGGTGGGCAGTGGGGAGCACTCTGCCGGTCTAAGGCGCAGGGCAGATCCACAGATGTGGACCGTGCTCCTGGCTCCCCCGAGCTGCCCTGGCACCCCTGACTTAGCGGAATTAGCTACTCCGCTGAGGAACTGACCCCAAACCCCTTTTCCAATCCCTTTTTCCCAGTTAGAAATACTAGTTCTGGCGCTACTCCGCGCTGCTCTGCTCCCCTGAATCCCTTTCTTTGTTCCCCTGAGGAAGCCGCACCCACGTGGTTAGGGCTTCTGTCTTCCCAAGATGGAGGACGGCCACGTGGAGGGGTTTCTTCTTCCCATAATCCCTTTACCTCCTTTGTTCCCTGTATCCCCACCTTGGACCCAACCCCCACCTGCCTCCCTGTGGGCGTGGGCGCCGCCCCCTTGGGAGATCAGGTCACTCCCTCACCCATTGTTCCCCCTCGTGTGGGCGTTCCTTCCAGTCCTTTACATGTTCTCCCAGTTGAGTCATCGACCCCGCCCTCTCCCTCCGGGGAGAGCTCTGCCATCTCTGCCCCGCTGCCTCAGGAAGGAGGCAGCGCCTCTCCTGTTCCCCGAACCCTGTCCCTGTCTTCCCATGGGCCCTGGAAATCCGGGCGGGGGGGAAGAGTGGGGAGGGAGGAGCGGGGAAACCTATCCCCATCTTCCCATGTGCCCTGGAAATCTGGGCGGGAGGGGAGAGGGGGAAGGGAGGAGCAGGAACCTCTACCTTCATCTTCCCATGGGTTCCGGGAATCCGGGGAAGAGAAGGGAGGGGGGAGCAAGAGCCCCCGTTTCTGATTTCCCATGGTTCCCGGAGAGCCGGGAGGGAGGGAAGTAGTGGGAAGGGGGGGCAGGAGCTGGTTTCTGAGCATTTTGCAGATTCCACGGATCGGGTCAAAGGGATAATTGAGAGACATGTAGAGGGATCAGAGGTCCGGGACAAGTTTGTCCCAGAAACAACATCCATGAACGCTGACACACAGCTTGAGATCCCTGAAAAGCCCAGAAACCATGTGGTCACTGCGAATGCCGTGCCTCCAAAGAATGCTGTTCCGAGGCAACCTCCATCAAAACTCCAATGCTTCCACTGTGAGCAGAAAGGACATTTTGTAATCCAGTGTTCATTTTTGGGGAGGGCACCCCCAGGGACAGCAGGAGGGGGGAGGGAGACCCCACTTTCCCAAAAAACTGAAACAGGAACACGTATCTGCCTCGCGTGAGGACAGAAATAAGGCAGGTCACAGCACCTCAAGGGGAGCTGTGATTTATCAAGTTGTGCAGGTGGTGAGTTACAACATCGAGGTGCCTGTGGGAGCAGCAGATGACCCCACCAATCGAGGGGTGGCATCAAACCGCAGGCGATGCAAGAAGAGGGAAAAAGCTGCATCCCTCTAAAAAGAAAAACTTCTTCCACCAAAGCCACAGAAATAACCCTTCCAATTACCCCAGTCTGTGTGTGTCCCCAGTCCATGTTTTGTAATAAAGTCTTCCCAGTTCCCCTACACCCAAACACCCAGAGAAAATCCGCGCCCAGCATCATCGCAGCTGGCCCTCTCCATCTGCAAAGGGCAGCCGTTGCTGCAGCAAGAACTGAGTGAAGAAGCAGCAACCAGACGAGCAGTGAAGAAGACCAAGCCATTGTTCTTCTTTATATATTGAAAAAGAGTGATACGTTGTATCGCGGTTTGGGGTTTAGGTTAGAGGTTCTGATCTGTTAGCTGGCAGTGTTCTGTGTACCCCCGCGCACCCCCTGTGTCTGTTCCCCTTTCCCCCCCCTCGTGGCTGTTCACTCTGGGTCCCTGGCTGTTAGAGCCAATCCTGTGACTACTCCCTGTCCTGCCTGGAGGGTTCGGTGCCCCTCCCTCCGAATTCCCATCCCCCGTCTGCCCCAGCGCCCGGGGTCCACCCCAGTTGTGTCCCCGTTGAGTGCTGTGGTCTACGTCATCACCATGGTGCCTGCCCCCATTGGGTGGGAGGGCCCCTGCTCTCCTCGCCCCATCCCCGATATAATCCCCTGCTTCGGAGTGCCCGAGGCCGTGTTCCCTCACACGCGAGCTGGGAGCGGGTCACGGCGCCTCAGCACAGCTCCCCACAGCAATAAAGGACTTTCAGCCTTGCAAGCGTGGGAAAGGCGGACGTTCCTTAACTCTTTACGGGTGTCTCTCACTCGCAGTGGTGAGAATCCGCTGGCAACCCCCACCCAGACTGCAGCACGGAGTCAAGCCTGGAAACATGCGGTGATCCCGGGTCCCGGAGGGAGGCAGTGCCTGTTCTAGGTGCCATAGCTGCCCGGAGACCAGGAAAACACAGAGAGCCGCTGCGGCCTGTTGCATCCTGGGTTTGGGTTCAAATTATGGGTTTTTTCTTTGTTAGTTTTCCAGTTCTCTGTACCCTCGTGCATCCCCCGGGTTTTCCCCTAGTGCAATTTCCATGCCCCTCTCCCCGTTCTCGCGGTCCCACTCACCCCAAAGTCCCATGTCCACTCCTGCCATGTTCCCATTGGTCGCTGTAGTACACATCATCACCACAATGTCTGTACCCATTGGGCGGGAGGACTCCTCGTCTGCCCTGTCCCTTCCCTATTTCATCCCACTCCTCGGCATGCTCGAGGCCATTTGCGTCCGTACGAAGCTGGGAGTGGCTGCAGCTTTTCGACCGCAGCTCTCGCAGCCAATAAAGCATCCAGCCGCCACGCGGACGGATTTGGACGAATTCCCTGCCTCTTTGTTTCTTCCCTTGCGCTGACGGCGAAGCACGGCCAACAGCCCACCCCAGAGCGCGGCAGCAAAAGCGCCCGGGAACTGCAGCGAGCCCCGGCCCCGACGAAAAGCTGAGACACCCAAGACGGGCGTTTGAGAGCTGACCAGGGCCAAAAAAAGTAACGCACAGCCGTGGCGGCCTATGGTTCATCAAATCTCTGTATATGTAGAATTTTAATCTTAATTTAACACAACAACAAAGCCATCAGGAAGTCAGTGGTCAGATGTTAATATCCTAATTGTTAGTGGTATTGCTGATTTCAGTGACAAAGCTTCTACTGCAGGGTAGCACAGCAGAGGAACAGATTTGTGTTGTTCAAATGTCTTCTCACTCAGTGACTCAGGACATGCTGGAGATGCCACAATCAGGTAGTGGTCCATAGTTAAGTCAGGTATTCAGATGAAATTTAATGCCATAATATTCTTTCAGCACAAAAGTTTCTCTCTTAAGGGATAACACATTAACCCTTTTCCCAAGTAGAGTTCTTTGAAATACTACTATATTAATGACTTCATAACTGAAAGTATTCTATTAAATAAAATATCTTTTCACCAACAGAATATGAGGAGAAGATAATATTTTGCACTAAAGACTTCTGGAATAAAACATTGACTGAAGAAGATACAATGAAAACATGAAACCAAGAAAGGGTTTCCAGTAGGATTCTGATGAAGCTAGAATAACATGTAAAAGAGTAAAATACTCATTCTGAGTCTACCTGATAAGGTCTTCTATTTTTCATGAATATATAATGAACTTTTTTAAACTAAAAATGTATTCCTTTTATAATAAAGGCAGCTGATTACAAAATCACAAACAAACAAACAAAAGAAAACCCTTTCATAATTGACAAAACAGAAATGTTTCCAACCCAAAGCCTTTGAAAATATTTCTTCACAACTGAGAGATATAGAAACTTGTTTCAATACTTGCTGGTAAAAATTTCTTATGAGTTTATGGATTAAGAAGGAATAATCAGACATTGAATAAAGCTTAATGAAAATGTCCATGAGCCATGCATGCTTTGAAGAAAAATAAGTGACTTTTGGTAGTTTAATGATTGTATGACAGATGACTTTTAAAAAGGTATAGAGGATTTAAAGACTGCCAAGAAATGAAACATCAAAATATGTTATTAATGCTTCTTCAGTATCATAACTACAATATCATGTAGATAACTCCTCACATGCAGAGCATTTGTTTCAACAGGTGACTGCAGAAAATGTTTAGAATAGATGCTTAGCAATGTCTGCCATGTTCAACCTACCTTGGTGTATTTACACACAAAGAACTGTGGCCTTGTTTTTCTGTTAAAACAGTCCCCTCTGAAACATTTTATAAGGCTCTGTGGACCCCTGCTGAAATACAAAGGTTAACACAACTCTACAACAATCAAGTACAAGAAAAAAAAAAATCTTTGCTTAAAGGGATGTGACAAAAATGTGATTTTTTTTTGACTGTAAAACTAAGTGCATATCATATTGTACTCCATTTACAGCAGTGGCTGCTCACTTTGGTTACTCTTCCTCATAGTGTTCACATTTATAATAGTATCATTACAGATGAATGAAAAATGAAAAGTAGATGTAAAACTTTTACAAAACCATGTCATCAGAGTGGCATAGATTATGATGGCCTTTTTTCTTTATTTTGTTTGGGTTTTAGTCAGCATTATAGTTACTGTGTATCAGATCATAAGCAAGAACTAGATTTTTTTTTCCTGGTAAATAAATAATTATCTGAAAAAGTTAAAAATTTCATTAATTCTTCAGGAAAAGGTCCACACTAAAGTTACTTGTGGTTTGACCATTTCTACAACCTCTTTGTCTTTTTCTTTCCTGGCACCATCAACCTTGCAGGCTCCATTGAAGTAGGGGGCATGTTCATGGCCACGTATTGCTGCTGCAGCTTGGGAATTAAAGGATTATTCAAGTACTAAACTGAAAATTTTGATTGAGTCTACAATATTGTGTCATGGTTGTAATTAGTAAATTACAACAGGAGTCCTGAGGGAATCATGTATTAGAGCTATGTGATTACTCAATTTGTTTGCTTGTGATTAATATTATTGCACTAAACATAAAAGGAAATGATTAATGACTTCTCTACAAATTACTTCATACTGCTGGTAATGGTGCAGAATAGAAGGTAAATGTGCTTGGAAACTGGTTTACATAATGAGGGAAACAAAACCAGTGCTGGTAAATTTTCTGGTAAAATGATACAAAAATAATTGTCCTTCAAGGAATAATAAATACATATAAATTTTATGCCATATAATTTCAAGTATATTTGTCAAAATACCTGCATATAACAAAAAAAAAAAAAAAAAAAAAAAAAGTATTAATGTTTCCTGTCAGACTTTGCAGCCTCCTAAGACACTTCACAAACTTAATTTCTGGCTTGCAGCAGAAACCAGCAGCAAAATATAATAAGGTTTAGAAATAAGCCTGTTTAAATAATAAATTACATAGCCTGGCTTTTTTCCTAGTACAGAATTGACTTTCAAGTGTGGATATATTAGAAAATAAGATGGTATATTTTGTATAATTTGTAACTAGTTAAATTTCTATGATTTTAGGGGCCTTAACACAAATGGTGAAAGTAATTACATCAAGTATGCATTGTTTTTCTCATGAAGAAACCAATGTTCTCTCATTTTTCTGCTGAAGGCTCTTTTAAGGATGAATTAGAGACTAGAGGAAAACGCAGGGTTCATCCTGATTAACATGTGAAACCTACAGTGGAAGGCAGCCAGACCTGTTAGACTTTGTGACTCAGGGAATCCTTCCTCCTGGCCACGTAGAGAGGACCTTTGTCCCTCCCCGACCTGGTGGTGTCTGCCATCCAGGACCCATGGATGCAGAGGCTCCCTGTGGCCATGTCCCATCAGCAGTGAAATGGAGAACACATTACTTGCCTTCAATTAGTCTCTCTTGTTCCAGCTCCTCTGCATCTCCCATGTTTGTTTTCCCCATCCATCTGCATCCCTCCCTTTCTCCACCTGTGTTTCATCCCAAATAAATGCCCTGTTGTTAATTATACTTTCCCTACTGGACTTACTTTTTTTACACCTGTACTCCAGTTTGGTATCTCACAGATTGTGGTTGCTGAGGGTTTACTGACCTTGCTATATCTCATTTCTGAAAGATCCCCAGCTGGCCCTTCAGTTATTTATGGGATTTGGCCATGTCTCCCCTTGCCGGTGTGTAACTATGTGCAAAATCTGGCCATTATTCACAGTGCAACCCACAACACTTGTCAGCTTCTCCCTCTGTTATCTGTCATACCCAGGAATTTCTCTTGCCATGTCCAGCAGCTTCTCACAGCAAGTTTAGTTAGTTAAACCCCAGGCCATGTCCTAACATGTGCCTGTGTACATTTATTGTGCTCACTCCTCACAAGAATTTCACTTATGTTTGCCTGCTGCAATGAGTTAAGAATAGACCTTTTTGTAGCCAGACAGGATTAATCATTTTTAACACTTACTGCTCAGCATCAGAGCATACAAGAAATGAATTATTAAACAGTACATCTTCTCAAAAGACCTTCATATTCTCATTTTAAAAGGGTATTTTAATTTGGAAATTAGATTTAGAATAGGAAAGTGATGCTTTTTGTAGGCAGAAGGAGAAGCAGATCAAAATTTGTGTATGACTAGGCATCTAAATTTCTGGAATGGATGAACATTCTTTTGAAATATCAGCATATAAATGGAAATCAAACAATTCAAATGCATTAGATAATGCACAGGAGAAAATGAAGAAGCAATGTCAATATACTAAATGTATGCCTTACATTTGAAAATAAGATTTATTTCAAGCTTTGCTTATGTTATAGCAATAGAAACATCACAACAAGTAACCTTATTGAAGAAAAAACAATCAAACTAACAAAAAACAAAACAAAACCAGCACCAGATAATTAGAAATTTATACAATCAGTTCACGTTTTGAGGTTAAGATAAGTTTGGAACACAATTAAAGAACATAATGTCTTTTTTTGCCAACAGTGTCATTTAGCAAGGATTTTCACTGAAAAGATATTGATGCCTTGCCTAACCTTTCTAATTGCTAAATTGAAATGCCACCTATGATTTAATTATGTGCATATACAAATATAATGATCTTTAAGAAAGACTTCTTGGCTTTAGTCTAAGAAGGAAATAGGATTTCCATTTCATGTAAATCATAATATTTTAAAGAAATTTATACTTTTCTCAGTGCTATTGATCTATGTTTCACTAATAATATCATTCACATTTGAGATTTTACTAATGAAACATAAAATAATCATTATTTTTATATGCTAAAACCTCTGATAATTTAGAGGGTCACAAAGCCCTGATATGACTAGGCAGTAATACCAAAAGTTTTCATCATTAGATACATAAATAATATCAACAAGAATATATTTTACATGTAAAAATTTCACCAGTGAATGCTAGTTAGACTTACTGATCCTGAAATCACCTTGTGTATTAATAAAGGGAAAATATATTTTCCTAGCTACTATCATAACTTCCCCCAATAGCAATATTTTCAGAAGATGTTGGATTAAAATTATATTTGCCTGACATAGATGAAGTGCTTTCCAGTGCATATACAGTCTCCAGTTGTGCAGTTCACTGAACCCCCTGCTTGTAAGATAGGTCTGGGAACAGAATTTATTTTATCCAAGGTGCACTTGTTACATGTATCATTATTTACACAGAGGATGGTGTTATTTTAATTGTCTTTGACAAAAACGCCACTGATAGGTCCAAATTAAAGGGAGAAGAATATGTAGAAAGTGAAGGAGTTTGTAGGAAGTGTTTAGTCCACTAAAGCAATAGAAAGGTGGAAAAAAGAAAAAAAAATTAAATTTGAGCAGGTGCAACCATGTGTAAAGTTTGGAAGGTTCACTAGCCTGATCTCCTGTGCTGTACTTATCTGACATTTGCACCACCTCAGCATTTTGGTTTGTGTCTACAGCTATTAGAGAGCAGCATCATGTTCCCAAGGCTATCAGTACTGTGGAATAGCCTGTTAACTCCAAGACACAAGTCTTCAGCAATCCATGTGGATTTTTCCCTTACGTTTTATGGTTAGCTTTATCTATTTCTCATTATTCCTACAAAGTTTAAATTTGCAAGCAAGTCCATGTGTTGTTTCTTCTGAACAAACCATGTCCAGACAAATGTAAAAAAAAAAAAAAAAAAAAAAAAAAAAAAAAAAAAAATAAAAGCATGCATATTTTTAGAAAAGAAAGCTGGTGGGGATTTTCAATTATGCTGGAAATTCTTCTTAGTTGCTTAGCAATTTTTTCATCTCTCTCTGAACCCCATGCTTGGAGCTGTGATGCTGACCCTGCACCTGCCTGCAGAACTGCAGATGGCTGGTGTAACACCAGCTATTGACTTCAAAACAGGAAGAAGGAGGAGGAGAACAAGATTGCTTGTAAGATGAACACACAATTCCAAAATGCTAATTATATGTTCCCTAAAATATTATGAAGTCTTGTGTATTTGCAAGTGGGATACATCTTCATGCATCATTAAAGTCCTAATGTATACCTTTGGTGAAGGAAGGAAATCTGGTCAGAAATTACATATTTTAGTTGTACATAAAGTGACTTGTTGTGTTACTCAATAGTATATTCAGCTTCTTTTAGTGAAAGAGTCAGATGCAGGAGGGAAAACAGCATATACAGTACCTTAAATAGTGAACCAAGTATGTATCTATTTTTTCTAGTAATGAAACAGAACCTCAAAGTAAACATAAATAAACTCACCACCTTCAGCTCTTAAAAAAACCCAAGGAACTTAGCTGAAGCTAAAGGCTATGTTACTGTCCAAATGCAGATAACAAGAAAATATTTAATTAAGAATAATGGACTATTTAAGGCCTAAAAATAGAACAAAATTTAGTATCTTTCCAAAGATATAAAATGGCAGAGCAATAATAGCCCTACCAAGTAAAATAATTACCACCTTTATGATAGAGGTTCACATTCTGAGTACAAAGACACACGCATACATATGCATAATAAAAATTTGAAAAACAGTGTCTTTGAACCTTGTTCACACTCTATTTTAATATAGAAAATATTTCTAGTCTCTGTTACCTATATATGAAAAAAGCTTAAAAATATGATTGCAACATCCTGCAGAACTTGATATTTCTGAGTGTAGAATTCAAGGCCAGTTGACATACTCTTATTAGGAGTTTGAAATCATCCTTGTGAATCTGAAGAAGATACTTAATTTTTTTTTTTTACTTAAACTCTACCTTGAAATGTAGGAGTCATTAATGGAAACTAAGTGTTCAGTCTCTTTCACTACCTTTACAGTAAAATGGAAATTACAGAGAGGAGAACAGGTCTAGAGACATAAAATCATTTTATTTGAAGAAAAAATGCTGGATTTTAAGTGCATGATCCATTGAAGCATTTTCTATGTCAAAGGAAACCTCTAAATTAGAAGAAATAGGTGGCTCATGTACATGCTGTGCCCCACACTAAGATAAGAAACACAGCAATTACTTCTCATTTGAGGAAAGGAAATCCAGGTGTGTAAACTGTACATGACCACTAAATGACCTGTTCAATGGCCTAAAACACTTGGAGACCACCACATGTCATGGACTACATGTTGCCCTAATCGGTCTAAAAGCAGTCTGTGAAATGAACATTGAAACAGAAGATTTTAAACCTGCACTTTTTTTACTGTAGTTATTGTACCTTAGGCCCTAGGACATGGAACTTCAAAGGCCAGCCCAACAACTGCAGAGTCCTTTCACCGTTGGATTTAGGGCACTTAAACCTGACTGAGCTGCCCCCTTTCATCCCATGGAGTATCATGGTGGAGGAGACTACACTGCAATTTGATGTCTACCCTTATAACAGAGATATTGTGCAATCCCAATGCCCCATTTTTAAGCCTTTTTTTTTTTTTTTTTTTTTTGGTAAATTTTTGTTCAGGACTTTAATTACTTATAAGTGAAAATACATCATATTGTCATTTGATGTAATAAGATATTTAGGCCATAAAAGCCACTTTAGCTCCATCTTTCAGAGGCAATAGAAGGAAGAATTATTTAATTTAACGAATCTCAAATTTAACAGGAAATAATAAATGCAAAAATGTAGAACAGAAACTGTTTGTGTTAATTTTATATATTTGTTGATCATACTTAAACTTATTTTGACAAACTTTCTAATTCTTGAATATTATAAAAATAATTAGTGTAAACATAAATTTAACAACAATCTTTGACAATCCTTAATTCCAGTCTAATTATGTTTTTTGCTCTAAATTGTACCAAGGAACAAATGCAAGATTTGCATCTTAAAATATTTGTTAAATCCACTTTTACTTATATTCATACTTTCTCATATATACAGAGCCATAGTTCAGGGAATATTATAAAGAATACACAGAACCCTACAGACTCTGAGAAAAGGTATTTATTGGTGCTTCTTATAAGCCCCTTTAAGTACTGAAAGGCCACAATAAGATCTTTCTGGAGCTTTCCCTTTTTCAGACTAAATATAAACTCCCTCATACTTTCTTAGCAGGAGAAATATTTCAGACCTGTGGCCACCTCCATTGCCCTCATTTGGACCTGATGTAACACTCATTACCGGTTTCCATTTGGACACTGAGAATATTTAAATGCTTATACATTCTTTTATGTGTTCATATATGAATAATAAACTTCTGGTGCTTTTCAGCTTGCACACACATATATATATATTTTAAAAATACATACTTTGCTTCAAGAGATATTTTTCTAGAGTTGTTTTTGTAAACTTCTGGTATTTATATTCTCCCATTGTTTTGGGGAAGAATCTTCAAACCACAACTTAGACAGCTACTCCAGCAACTATCACTCTGTTGTTTGCAGCACGGTACAATCTTATTTTTCTTGTGGGTATCAAAGAAAATGTAGAAAGAACTTAATTGACACTGATTAGGCATTGCTCATCCATGGCTAAAAGATCCCTGTCTTATCAACACTGCTTGGGTGACACAATCTAAACATAGCACCATACCAGACACTCTGAGGAAAATTAGCTCAGTCCCAGCCAAAACCATCAAGATTCTCAGAGGGCAAGATTATGTTGTGCTGACATTTTTTGACACAACCTTGTAACAGTAAAGTACTCACAGCATGGCAGTGCATTTTGCATCATAGGCACTGTGTGTTATTGCTTTTGTCACTTCATGCCCTTCCCTCAATTGAAATGCTATGTGTTTATATAATGTCTTCTAAGTATATTCAAAAACTAGGTGAAAAATTTTGCTATGACATGCCTAAGGAGCTACAAATTATAATGCACACATATAACTGTAGGCCTGTCTAGGTACAGAAGTAAATGCACATTTTATTTTCATCTTGTCATCACTATTCACCCTTCAGTGGATTCACCTGGCCTAATATAAGTATACAGTTGTAAATGCAGTTTCAAAATAGGGTGTAAGTGACTATTTAAATACAGTCATAAACATCTGTACCAGCAGAAAGAGAAACTTAAATGACACTAATTGTCACATTATCTGCTAGTCTTAGCAGAAAGAAAAGGCAACAAATTAGTATGTCTCAGATGCTCTATCAGCTGTAGGCATCCTCCCCTATTAATAGACAGTAATTTTATTGGTAGGATGAGAATATTACACTAACTCTATAGCTGCATGTGCCATGGACAAGAAAAACAGTTTTTCTCTTGTCATGTGTGTCAGTTCAGTGTCTAAGGAAATTATTAATTGAAAAATTGTAAATATTCATTTGAAAACTGTATCACAAGGAAAAGTCCAAATTCCATGAGTGTTTTTAACAGTAGCCAGTGATCTTCTTCACTATTGTTATTAGATTTAACATTCAAATTTGCTTTAATTGAAAACCAAAAATTCTTTTTCGTTGAAAATCTAGATCACATGATCACAAAGCATTAATAAACATCCACCCCAGATTTCAGACAAATTTAATTAGTATTATCTTTACTTAATTTAAAAAAGCAACAACACAGTATTCTCTTTTAGATAAGGCCCTTGAATATACACAGACTTAGAAACAAACATGTTATAACAACAATAAATTGAGAGCTTAATTAATTAAACTTGGGCTGACTTCTCATTGAGAATGTTTGGGATTTTACACTGATATGTTCTACACTTTGATGTAAGACATTTCTATTTTAAGTATTTGTCAGTGCTGAAGATTAAATATAGCTGGCATGTTGCCTTTCTCGTGATGAGTAAGAATTAAACTAATTTTTGCAATAAAAGAAAGCTACAAATAGGCCTTTTAAGAAAAGGACATCATGAACAGAAGTAAATTTTTATTGGTCCTGCCGGCAGATCAGCTCCTATCCCTGTGAAGTTAATGTGCTCTACAGACTACTGGGGATATATAGCATAATAAGGATATTAGAAATTATGGGGAGTGTTAACACTACTAGAATAAATAGAAGCATAAAGACATGAAGAACAGGTAGAGCATGTGCTAAAATTCTATACTGAGGTAAGAAATTTACCTGAAATCCAAGTGAGGTTAGGGATAAATGCAGCGATCAAGTTTGAAAATGTATATTGATAAAAATTTTCACCATGGGCATTTCGTGAAGGAGTTAATCCTATCAGAGAGCTTCTATTTTCCTATCCAGGATAATTTTATATTATACATTGTGTCTTTGCCCATACACTTAAAGTAATAATAAAATACAACTAAATTGAAAATTCTCATAGGAAAAAAAATGGATTTATTAAAAAAAAAGCTCTAAGTATTCTGGAAAGTCCCCCTTTTTGGCTGCCCTAAAATAAAAATAATAATAAAAAAAGAGTTCTTGACGTTCTGGGGGAAAACTGTAAAGAAGCTGAATATACAAAATATTCTATAATTTGCATAAATTTCCCATGGAATTCCTTAACTAAGTTGTGGCTATTTTGAAACCGAATAGTAAATATATTCTGCCCAGTGAATATGTGTGTATCAAACTAAAACATAACATAAATATCTGACAACTATTTTTTTCTGAAAATAATCTATAATTCCCAGTGTATAAGTCTCATGGAAAAAGTACTGAGAAAGCACTTTTTCTAACTTGGCCTGAGTCCCTAACCATGACTTTAAATGAGTTTCAAGGTCATCTTTTTTTTTTCTTTGGCATTTGCACAAAAGCTGAAACAGAAATTCATTTAAAATTATCTCTCATACTATGAATTAATAGAATGATAAGGTGACACTGGTAAAGAATTATGCAGTATGATTTGGTGCTTAATCTTCTGTGGCCACATTGCTGAGATGTAAAGAGATGCTGGAACCAGCTCAGCGACCTCATTTCTGTCTCTGACATTTTTTCTTCTTGTTCTAGAATTGGTTTTATGTTGCTTCTGCACCTGAAGATGAGAAATTTGCTGCTTTCTTTGTAGAGGTCTCTTCAACAAGAGCCACAGCTTGTCAAATCACAGACAGTGGGAATCCACAGGATACAACCTTCCTGAACCATGTCTATTAGAAAATGAGAGAGTTTCATTCAAATTTCCTTTCTTTTCCCTTGTTAGTCTAATTACAGCAGCTTTATTCCTGTCAGGTTAAAGGCTGTTCCTCACATATTCACAGGTCATCCATTTCAAAACATTAATTCATAGAAGAGGCAGAATCTTTGCAGATTTAAAGAGCTAAAAGGAATTAAATCAAGCAAATATACTAATCTCTATATGGGAATAGTGTTTATAATTTTATGTTTATCTTTATTTTTAGATTTTTTATGAGGTCAGCACATTATAAAGAAGGCAGACACCATCAGTAATTACGAATTCTATCAACCGTGTTAAAGAAAATAGAAGTATGAAGCTACATAGCTCCAAAACTCTAAAGAAATGAGCACACAGAACTGAGTTGTCATGGATGACAATCATAAATCTACCCAAGCCTGAAGCAGATGGAACTACCTCATTATTGAATGCAGCTTACCAGTTAATAAATATAGTTAGCTTTTATTCACCTTTTAGAGGAAATACATATTATTCTAAATATCTAACAAATAATTTGCATAATGATTAATAAGGATGACAAATATTGCCACTGTAATCCAATATATAACCTGCAAGTAAAATGAAAGGGATACTCCAAAAATGAAAAGCAATTTAAAAGAGATGCTGTTAATGTGACAAAATGTATTTCAGTTGGAAAACAATTGGTTGTTGAAGGTGTGAAGGTAATAATCTTCTCATGAGTTTACTTTTGGAGATATTATTATTTGTATTATTACAATTTAAGATGTCTCAGCTTTACTTTACTATCACTCAGTGTGTAAATTAAAACTTTGCTTTGCTCACAAGGGACCTGTAAGCTGTGGTTCAAAAATACAAGCACTGTGGCCAACGGCATCTTCACAGTCTGGAAATTCCCAGTTCCCACAGAGCTCCCATGCAACAGGAGTTTTTAGCCCCTCACATGGCAAAATTCTGTAAGAGTGGGGTTCCTCTGCACTATGAATTTAATGGGAGCTGGGAGGCAGGAGCAGTCTCTTCTGAGAAGGACAGAGCAGGATCACATCTAGCCAATCTGGACCACTCTATGCAAGTATGTGGAAGCAAATGTAAAAAATGCAAGTAAATCATTGACAAAAGTCACCTTACTCATCAGAATGCCTCTGAAAGTGACCTGGTGTAATTCTTTCCAAAGGCACAAGAGAACTCTTATTTTTATTAGTCCTATATTGTCAGAAATTTGGGCTGACTTACTTTTTCTGCTCTCTGAATATTGTCCCCAGCTCAGCATATTTCTCATTGAGTAGTTTTAGTCTGTGGTATTACACACCAGTTTCTGAGACTAGAATATAGATTTTAAGGACCATAAATGGTAAAAGCTTAGTATCTCACGTCTGTTTGTATTCAGAGCTGTGGACCACACAATAATTCCAATGGAAGGATTCATTTTAGTGGCTCACATTTTCATTTTGATATAGAAAACTAAGCATCATAACTGGAGTACTTTACATTTTTAGTATTTTTCTCAAGAGATACATGCACATCCTTCTAGAATAACAGGATTTGGGAGGTACTTAATGATTTAGGGGCATGTATTTAAACTTTAGTTTTTACACCAACTGGTTATAAAAACCGATGGGAAGTGAATATTTTTAATGTGTTGTAGAAATGAAGGATTAATGCAATGATGGAACTTAAAAAAAAGTGTGGGTACCCCTAAGGATAAATTACATCCATTATGAGAAGAACTGCAAGTTTCAATTGTTCTTTTTCTCTTGATGTTAGCAATGAAATGGCTAAATTGATAAGTACTATGAATTTGTGCTCTGATGGGTACAAACACCAAGCAGAAAATACAATATTAGCCTTACTGATTTGAAAATCTAAACCACCATACTATTGTGACAACTCTGTAAAAATGTAATTAGAAGAATACTGATGTATCTATTTCTAGTGAATCTTCAAACAACCAATTTTCTGCTATTAATTTCATGTCCAAAATTTCATTTGTTTGTTTGTTTCTATTAATTTCACAAAGAAAATTCTGGGGTTTTTTTTCTTGATAAGATAAAATCGTTTAGGTAGTTCAACACTATCACTATGCAATCAAAACTTGTGATCATCCATTACCCCCGTTTTAGGGCACTCCTTTTGCCTGCTCACTGCATAGAAACTATGAGTTATTTTACTAGTAATTTTAAATACTTTTTTCTGAGTCTGGCTGAGAGGTCGTCTGCTAAAAAAACTCTTCAGATTGAAAATTGATATATTATCACTCCTGTGATAGAAGTAGCACTCCTTATAGTGACAAAAAAAGTGATTAATAGATGCATTTCTAATGGATTTAGATAGTTGCAACCTTAGGTGCATATGGTTTATACATAAACACCTATTTTTTAAAGTGTCAGGTAAGGTACATATAGATAGCTGTGTCTCTTCTGTTGATATCTGAGCCTTTGTCCCTCAGACACACTGAGCTTCCTTCAGGACACAAAATTTCTTCTATTACCAGTAAAGCTTTTTATTGTGGAGGTGGTTGTAGTGATAGAATGATTTAATTAGGAATATTAAGTGCACTGGTAGGTAGGATCAAATAGAGGGCAGAGTCTCTAAAGAAAGCAAGCAGATCTAAACTCTTTCAGGCTGAATCAACTACACCCACCCAGCTCTGTCTCCATTTCCCTTTCTGTCTGTCTCTGTGTCAGTGATGACAGATCAGGAGCAGCTGGGAAGATGTTCAACTTTTCACACCAACCTGAAAGGAAATTTTGCTGCATCATGGAGACTGTTGGCCAGAGCATTGGAAGCCCCATTCAAAGCCCTGGTTACAGGACAATCTGAGCAAGATCAAGAGAAAATAATTAATTTTGCCAATAAGAGAGTTCAGAACACTCTATGGAGTTCAAGTGCATTTCTAGGCAACAGAAATAGAAAATGCTTACTGTATAGAGGCATTTCCTGTTTCCCACAGGAAATTGGAGGGAGATCTGAGACCAGCTGGAAACACATGCCAACAATCTCTGAATAATTGTTTTGTGTCTGCTGTGCTCAAGGTAACAAAGATCTTGTGATCACAGTTAGTTCATAAATCAGATGTTTTCTTTGAGACAAAGGATCCTGACCAAAATCCCAAATAAGAGGTTTAAGTAAAAAAAAAAACAATCATATGAATGTCACTCTTCATATTTGTTTCCTTTCTTCATTAAGACCTCTTAAATTAGCAGGTCTAAATAACATAAATGAACCCAAGGCTCATAAACATTCAGCAGGGGCTCTGTCCAGCTTCTTTCTATTTATTATTTATGAATAGTGATTAACAGAAAATGACACCAATAGTAGAATAGAAGTGTCATTTCTCAAGATAAGAGATTAATAATGTCCCTATGGAGACAGTAGGTTGACCCAGCTTAAGTGTATATATATATATTTATATGATTACCATGCTATCATCCTTGAGCAGAAGAATGGGAAGCCGACATGATTCAATCAATACATAATTAAATTAAGAGGAATATAAATGCAATCAATAACACATGATGGAGGACAGGTCTTATAAAATAAAACTAATTTTTTTAATGAGATTACAAGTTGGATTGACAGAGGCAACTACAGATGTAGTATACTTACATGTTACTAAAGCATGATTTACAGTTGTACAGACTTTAATAATTAGCACATAGTATTCACAATCCCTTGAAAAAAGGGATTAAGAACTGACCAAGTGGAAGACAGCAAGAAGTAGTTTTATGTAAGACTCAATACACGGGATCTATCTAAGCAGCTTCTTTAAGTGTTAACATTAATTTTGACATGATTTTAAATTCTGAACTACTGATGAAAAAGTAAATTTTAATAATTCCCTCAGATCTAGCTCATAAAGTAAGGCATAATACGGATCTGTGAAGTGGACATTGTGCAGCAAGAGCACAGACCTATCAAGGATATATGGTATTCTGAAGTAGAAACAGGACCATACTAAAGGGAAATATGTCTTTAATTTAAAAACAACCCCAAAAAAGATGGTACATAAATGAAGAACGAAATTCAGTTATGAGAATCATATTTAAAAAGCGATGTCTAATAATAAGAAGAGAACTACAAATTGAAGGGTTAGTAAAAAAGTCTTAAGATAGATTTTAGAGACTATTAATTTAGCTGGAAGGTCTTGCACATAATGGATCAAGTCTTCTTCACCATATGATATTTTTTTCCAGAGGATTTGTTGATCTAACAGAGAAAACTATATAAAAATTACTGGCTGAAAGGCATATTCAAATTAGGAAAATCTTTTTTTAATTGAGAGTGTGATTAGCCATAAGAACTAACTAGAATGAAGAGAAAAATTCTTTGACTTGCAAGTCAAGACTATTTATCTTGATGGCAGATGACATTATAGATTCCCATTAGAGTAAGGATATGGATTATAACTATGTAGACCTCATGACAATAACTTTACAAATCAGTCTTATGCAGAACTTAAAGAAATTCATATTTTTTATGAAATCTGAACATGTAGAGCCACAGGCTTTGCACTTAGAGGATGCTGGATTTCACAGGAATAATATTCATAGGAATAATAAAAGCATTCTATGGTCTGAATTTTATATTATATCAGATTAGAATAACATGAAATTCAATTCTAGTACATAAGATAAGCAAACACTTTAACATTTAGGTAGGAATATGAGATATTTCACTACTTTTCATTTGTGGAAATTTTCCACACTGGTCTTTCTCTGAGAAAAACTTGCTTATCTCATCAGGTATCTAAATAAAAATTGGTTTATTTTACTGGCATTTTGAGAAATTCAGTGAGTTTCAATTCTGATATTACAAACTCACAGAAATTTTACACTTGTCAGTATCGTTCAAAGAAAGGGCCAAAACTGCTGCCACCATGGAAATTGAATTGTTCTCATTTCTGGAGTGTGAAAAATACACTGGCAAGGCACAGTGCAAAACATTTACTCAGCTTCTGCAGAGGGATCAAACAAATAGGTCCACTTGAGACAGCAAGAAATTGACAGTCTTCACGAGCAACATGTTGTTTAGAGATTAAATCTTATAACTATAGTTCTCTCCTGCAATACATGGGTTAAATTGTAAAAACTAAATCTTGTACTCACATAACTACCCTTTTTGCTTAGTGTTGCTGTTGCATTTATTGTAGAGTTTTTCCATGTGAGTATGACACAGTAACTTAAATCTTCTAATTAATAACTTTGAAAAGGAAAAATTAATCTCTTCAAAATATTACAAAACCTATGAAACATTCATTGGACTACCTTTTAAAATCTGCAGTGCAAAGTTTATCTTTAAATAATAATCTCACAGCTGCTCCAAGAACTTTACTTAGCTATACCTAAAGGAAAAGACAGTCTTGTACAAAGAAAATTATAGAATTCTACAAAACTGACACTTTTATATGCTGACATCATAACCTGTGACTTTTTTTATAGCTTGTTTATTTCTTGTCTCAGTGTAAAATGAGAAGAACAAATAATTATTAACCCAAGAACTAAAATGCAAATAAGTGGCAATATTACTAAATTGCACATTTGCCTTGTATCCTCTAATGCCAGAGAGTATTTGGAGTGGCTGGTTTTTCTGATTACTTCATTACATGTACTTGATTTGGCTTTTGCATGCATTTATAGTACCTGAATGTCATATCCAGCTAAATTGGCAAGCAAAGAGATGCCTGTAAGTGTAATCTAAACTGTTTCAAGTGGTGAAACATTTATTCATTGTACCAAGGTTAAGTCAAATTAATTTTTTTTATTTCCTATTAGTGGTCAGATAACTGAATCTCTCCTTGCACACATTCTCAATGACAAAACATAATGGAAGTTTGGCCAGGTGATAATAGGTGGAGAGACTTCAATAAGATCTGGTAAATGAGGTAGCTGATGAGGTTTCATGCAAGGGATGTTTCATTGAAACTGCATTAACAGATGATTAGCAAGCTTAAATTAAGAGTCAAAGAGAACAAACAGTATGAAGCCAAGCAGGTGGTAGGAAGGAAGTACTAAGGAAGGAGCTAGAAATGTAATAAAGCTTAATGCTGAAACATTTCCTCTCTACTTAGAGATGGATGATACAAATACTTTCTTAAGTACTTCAGGGGAAGTAAACATGAAAACCAATTAGTAGTAGAAACATCAACACTTCAGGCTACAAAAGCAGTCCACCCACACCACTAAAGACCTTCGGCCACAGAAATCCTGTACACAGAGTATAATGAGAACTAAAATTACATTAATATGTGCTAATATGAATAACAAAATCAAACCATTTTGCCTTTACATGGAGGAGAAAATGAAGGCCAAGCAAAAAGACTAAAAACATCAACTCATCTAACACACATTTTCTTCAAAAATCTTTGATTTTTTTTTGTTTTCTATGGTTATCTCTAAAACAATTTTTTTACATCATCTTGGAAATAAGAATATCATCATCAAAATACAAAAATTGCTAGCTTTGCATGCTTATTTGCATATTGGTTTGTTAAATTTATCTAATTAGGTCATCGGACTAGAGCATGGCTACAGAAATAAAAATATGCCAGTTATAAGGCTTTGAATTATGAATTCTCAGAAATTGCAACTTCTTGGAGAAAACTACCAGAAGTGCCAAAAGGAACCATAGGCTTAAAAACTTGTTTGCATAAGTGGTGGTTCATGGTTACAAGAAATTAAAATCAGTACAAAAATCTACATGTCAGTAGTAAAAGTACTGGAATCCAAAACTTGAGATCAGTTTTCGTAAATGGCAATAAAGTTGAATATAGTAAGTTACTTTGAAAATCATGTGGAATTCCCAGTTTGGGGAACTTTCTTTCTCTATTGATTTATTTCTATTATATTAGAAATAAAACAAATAATAATTATTATTTTATATTATTAATTCTATTGTCTTCTGCTTTGACATTTTCCAGAACTGAAAACATAATGTGAAAGTGAATCATAAGTATTTGTATGATTTAACAGTCCAGTTGTCCTTGTTCATTGTCTGACTTATTTTGCAACTTTGCTTTTTCTCGGTGATCAGGATCTTAATCTGCTGATGTAACTTTCTGGCTTCTCTCCTCAGTATGGACTTGCTTGTCAATCACTGAACTCTTGACTGGCACTGGTTGCCATCCCTGGACTTTATCTTGCTCAGGTCCTGCAAGATGGAAGTCCTTGCTGGTGTGTCTGTGATATTGTCACTCTCTGCTCCTGGGTCTCCTTCCTGTGCAGAGCTGCCCAGGGCAGGAAGGTTTTTACAGACCTTGCCAATGTCCAGCTGCATTTAGGATCAGCTTGTGTGAAGAGTCTAAGAGACGTCAAATGCCAAATTTTAGGAAATTCTACGGAATTAATTGTACAGTATCTCTTCCATAACTGAAGAAGCAGTAAACATAAGATTTAATATGCAGTATGTTGTAATATTAGCAAATCAAATAGCAGAGCACAGACAAGTCAGATATTCATTATTTTGCAGGGTTTTTACATACCCAGGATAAAGGAAAATTTTGCCATATACAGATTGTGACATTGATTAATAAATAGGACAGAGCTGTAAACAGAACATCCTCCTTAATATAATTTTTTAGAGTAAGTATTGCTACTTCATTATTTGAAGTATTTCAAAATATGTATTTTGAAGGTGTGAATTTCAGATATTTGTGAGAAGTCATTCTGGTGCAGTCTCCTTCAGCTGCTCTCTCAGAACAGCTCACTGAACCCTTTTTTGGTTTCTGCAGCGTATAACCAATCTTTTTTTAAGCAAAGATGCAAAGGACACCTTTACCTGTATAGGAAAGCTCGATAATGGAGATCAAGTGAGGACCTATGTTGCTCCAGCCATGACCTTTGCTGTCCTTGATGGTGAATTCTAATTAGTGCATGGCTGCTGACTCTCCTGAAACTTCAACAGTACAGCAAGAAAAATATTTGTTTTGATTACTGAAACCACTGCCTGGGACAAAGCTACTTGAGTTGTTTTAATGCATAAAGCTCTTCCTCCACTCTTTAGCACTGTGAGCTAAAGAGCTTGGTTCAGATCATTTGGGAGCATGTTCTATGCAGATTTTGAGACCTGGTTTGATTCTGTTCAACTAAATGTATATGACAATAATTCAGATAGCCAGTGCTAGAGCATTTTTGCATTTCAAGTAATATTTTACTGGATCAATAACCCAAACATACAAATATATAAGTACAGAAGTTCACTTATATATGAAATTTAATTAAATATATTGATGCTTATAAACTCCTCTCCAGTCAGCTTCTAATCTGCAAGTAACCTTACTTCTGCAAACTAATCTGCATTGCTATGTTTCTTCATCAAAACAATAAGGAAAGGATTAACAGTGTATGATTCTTCAATTAAGCTTAAATACAGTCCTATATCTCATTTCCAGAACACATATGCTGCATCAGTATTCCAAACCACTGTAAATAATACGAGAATACACTACCTGTCTCTGCTGTCAAGATCATTACCAGCTTTTTATTTTTTAATGACTTTTAGTAATAATATCAAATTTCTGACACTTGAAACCAAAGTCTCCAAATTAGAGAAAGCAGGGAATTATTAGGTAGCAGCACCTAGGCACTTCTTTTTAAAGTGATAGCAAGGCTTGCATTTCACCAAGTAACTTTGCGTCTTCTAGTAAATTTAACTGTGTGCAGTTTTTTCACATAGTCTTCTTATATTTCTTTGATGAGATCCTAATCCATGTGTATGGATGCAAAAGAGGAAAGAGACTAGAGAGAGCTGAGCATGTTCAAAACCTGTTATTCAGGAAACTGAATGCTAAAGTTTCAGCTTGATGATGAATTTACAAAGAGAAATGATAAAGAAACTTCATTATGAGTTCAAATGTAAAGAAGTTGCCATACATTATTTGGGATTTTAAATTACTGTTGGTAATTATCATTATTAATTACAGAAGTATGTATTAAAGTCATGACTATATGTAATATATTCATGCTCAATTTGACATTAATTTGTTTGCCTGTAGCCAGCTGCCACAATAAAATAAAAGGGATAACATTATTAGTGGTTAGGAGAAAGCAGAATGTAGCTAGGTAATACAAATAAAAATTAGATCAGTTAAAATTATTCCCTGCTCAAATCAAAACTAGAGACACAACTCAAAAAAGTTTGAACTGGATCCTGTTGAAAGAGAAACATTGGAACTATCTCCTGCAAATGGAGAGATAATTTTAAGGGGTAAACAGTCCCACAGTCCCTATTTCATCTCCAGCTGCAAATGCTTCCACCTGGAAGATATTTCAAGATACACAATCTTGCCCTCTGTCCTAATAATGAGTAGGAGAAGAGAATTTCTTAGATTACCAGAAGGCCAAAAAAATATCTACTTATATGAGTGGGGATCAGCACATTGATTTTTTTTTTTTAAGCTGAGAGGAAATACAAAACTGGTCTAATACACTGTAATGTAATAACTATAATAACTCAGTCATCAAGAAACAAAATACAGAAAAATAAAACATCCATATTAGTTTTAATACTCTAGCATTAGATACAACTAATACATCTGCCTTAAAAAATGTTACAAGTCATAGATTCTCACAAATTTTATCTACAAACTACATAGCAGAAAGCAAGCTAAATAGATAGATATGTATCTAGAATCCAAAAGAAGAGAGAAAGAATGATTAATAAAATCCATTTATATATTATTATTTTGGATATTCATATATGTACATATACATATATCTATACTTGTAACTATAAACATATATTTGCTATATTCATGCTCAATATCCATAAATATTCATACTACTATCATAGTCTAATTTTTCCAGTGAATGCTAGCCTTTGCAGAGAATTATAACAATGTATTCTTTAGTGAGTTTTTCCCCTTTGCTCTCAATTTAAAAGAAAATTGACACAAGAGGTGGAGTCATGCCAACACCTGTATTGATGGAAAAGCTGCAACCTACGCTTAAAATTTTCTGTAGAACAGGAAATCCACATTATAATCCATTGCAGCCATGCCTATTTCATTGTTAATAAAATATTCCATTTCCACTAGTAAAATCACATACATGCCTAATGTACAGAGCAGGATTTTCCAAACCTCCTGCTAGGGGTCTGATTTCTGTACAGAGCAGAATTGCTGGTACATGGTGTGAACCAAATATCAGCAGGTAATGAAGATGGCCAAAATCCACAGCTGAAGTGTAAAAGTAGATTTATTCTAGCACCACTCTGGATAAAGCAGACACACACACTGCTAAGTTTATTCCATCATAGCAAGGGGCAAAAAGTGCTTTGGCCACTCCCAACCTCACATATCAAAAGGCCTGGCACATGTGCAATCTTTCCCATAGTTGTGGCTCTCCTCTCTGCTTTTGTGATCTCTGCTTTGATCTCTCTCCCAAGACAGGGAGGTCAAGCATATCTGGGACAAGGTCTCTGTAAACACCTATGTTATCTCTGCACAGAAATTCTACTTCTCAAAACAGACAAAGGATAAACAGCAGTAGGCAAAGTAAATGGTTTCCCATAGTGTTATTCTCCAAGCCTTGGCATTCTCAGCTGCAAGGTCACTATCATTCTCCTCACCAAATCCTTCACTTTTAACACTTTCCTCCTAACACACTGTATCTTCCTGCTGGTTTCTTTGGGGTCTTTTTTGTTTCAGTTTGGGCTTTTATTGGTTTGGTGGGGCTATTTTTATTTGTCTCTTCTTGCTTTCTACCACTTTTATTCTACATTGATTTTTGTACAGTTCTTGTCATCCAGGGGTGGACATGCAGTTAGCTACCAAGAGGACACACTGCACTCGAGAAGTCTGTTCTACCCTGGCTACGAGGGAAACTTTCTGCAAGACAGTAATAGACAAATGCATTCTCTTCTGATGCTGGCTATGATGCTTCTAGCAGCTCCTCAGCCTATTGCTTGGTGCCATTGCCTCCTTCAATCCGCTGCCTCCACTACTTCTATAAATGAATATAGAATATATTCCTATGAATATAGTTTTATAATTGTTATGGTTTGATGCTGGCACCATGCCAGCGCTTTTATGAAAATATAGTTTTTTAAAATAAATGTTGTGAGATGTGATTAGGAATAGAGTAGAGTAGGTTTAAGTTTAATAATAAAGGAAAAAAAAAAACTTTATTAAACTACTACTACTATAAAAAATATACACACTAAATTTAGGATGAAGATCACCTAAAACACTCCTCCTCCCCCCTTCCTAATTTTTAAAAAAACTACAGTGAGACACTATTTGGGATTTTTGATTAAGTTGCTACTCTTTAGATAATTAATACTTAGTTCTTTAAAGGAAAGAGGAGTTTCTTTTGTACTATAGACTCTTCAGGAAACACAGTTGTTACCTTTCGTTTTTATGTTTTTATGTTATACATGGTAACTGTTTGGAGAAAATCTGCTAGCGTCATACTCTTTTTACGTTACAGTGTTCTTACTACTGTGTATGGACAGACTGTTCATAGGGGCCCTTAAAGGATGTTTTGCTACGGACTAAAAGAGACAACAGTTCAGCATCTCATCTTGGGACTACAGCCCCCCTCATTTCCTCCTCCCCTGGGGCTGAGGGTCTTAAGAATAGAGATAATCTTTTTGTTGAAGACAGAAGGTATTATTATACTCTTTTCAGCTTTTCTCTGTTTTCTCTATTTTTGTGTTTGTAGTTGCTGAAGTAGGTTTTTTGGTTTACTATTGTATCACCTTAAAATATAGTCTTGGTTGTAGGAGAATTTGGTTTAGTTTATTGTTAACATGAAAAGTTTAGCTAAAAGCTACTCTATCATCTCCTCCCCACCTAAAATTTTCTTCTTCTAACATTTCAGATTTCAGACTGTCTCTCTTCTACTTTAAATTGAGGAGGAGTAATATTTTACAAAGCTACCATTTCTCAGGAAAGGGTTAAAAGTTCAGACTCCCCGGACGGCTGAAATCTCTGCCTATAACTTCAACTCTTAAGGCTGGGCATCTCCCCTCCCCTTCTCCTTCTCCTCTGCTAGTAAATTCCAGGTACTGTCAGGTTCTCTGTCTTTTTTTCTCTGGGGTGGGGGGGAACAAAGCCATTACCGTTTCTCTCCACCCTTCTGTCCACAGGGGCCGCCCCGGTTCCAGTCCTTCACCCCCTGGCCTACCTCTCCCAGGTCGCATGGCTTCCCCTCCCTCAGCCAGCCCTGGCTGGGCAGGGGAGATCTGCACTGCACCCTGACCTGACCGGAGCCAAAGAGAGAGCTCCCCTGGGAGTTCTTGCTTTTAACCCCCTGTGTCCTCAGAGACGTGTCCATACCTTCAGTGGTCACTCCAGGTGCCAATATCCAAACCTGACACTGATTGGTTTGACCTAACTTCTTGAAAAAATTTACTTCCGTGTCAAACCACAACAATAATGTATTTCCTTTCAAAGAAGCCTGATTAGCTTTAGACATTTTAATGAGTACTCTGCTAAACTGGCTCCATTCATCTGAAATAAGGCTTAGGAATGTTCATATCACTGCAAACAAACCTGAGAGCAAAGTTATTTCCTTACAGGGGACAAATGGAAAGGTAAAAGATATGTCTGTAACCTTGTCTTAGAGGAGAGGTGCCTCCTCCATACGCTCCTTCTCTTCTGGCACATCTGTTGTGATCTCTCCCAGGCTCCTCTCACAGTTCTATTTGGTATTGACTCCCCCTGTGTCCAGATTTACTTTTTAAATTAAACTGTTTTCACTTTTCTTCCACAGTAGCATTTCTTTTTTCCTGCCGTGTCTGTTGTGTTTCCAATCTGTAAGTAACTTCCACCATCTCACCGGCGTCCCATTTATGACACATCTTGTTACTGTTCTACTCTTTATCACTAATCAAGGTGACACCCAAAGGCTTTGACACTTGCAGTGCACCCTGCTCTATAACAAGGCTGTGCTTTAATGCCAAATTCTGTTTTCATTGTGTCCCGGTGTTTATGGCTGTGAATGGAAACAGTAAGTTGCATTGAAACTACACAGTCCCTTGCAAGAGATTCATTTCTCACATAGATATTAAACATGTAAGATGTGTATTAGAGATTTATTTCTAAAGTTCATCTGTGTATGTATGTTTTCCCACTAAGCTAAAATTAATGTAATCTGCTCTTCAGGATAAATTAAGTTTACAGATCAGATTAAAATACTTTTAGCCTAATGCAGAAGTGTGTATCACATGTGATGAGCTAACATCCATTAATGCTAATTTGGATTCCATTAGATCTGCTTGTGGCAATTCTAATGAAACCCAGCAGTTATAATTTACATGTAAAGAATTTGGAACACAGGGTAATTTCCCAGACAAAAGTGGAAGGACTTATTTTCTGGGATATGCTTGCCACACAGAAATGATGTAAAAAAGTGTGGATGTAAAACTGTGTCTCAATCTTCCAAAAGCATTCACTTGCAAGTCTGCAAAAATGCTATATAGAAAACAGCATTAATTTCTGTATATGAATGCAGAAAAAGAGAGAGATGCAAAAACATAAAGGTTTACATATATCTATACACATACTATAAATCAACAATTAACATCTTTAAATCCATATGTAAAATGTACCATATAATGAATAATGAATATAATGTGGATACAGAGGCAAATAAGAAAGAGGAAGATGTAAAAGAATGTTAGCTTAACATAAATATAAACACATAAATATGACCACACATGGATTTCTAACATGAGGATGAAGAAATTACCATGATGATCATCAAGTTCCTTCTAGCAGAGGACTCCAGGTGCCAACAACCCCCTGTAATATCCTGCCACCACCACAAGAGTGAAACCACCAACATTACGGCCTAGAGAAGCAGGGGAAGGGTAAGCGCTACACCAAGCAATAGAAACTAAGTGCATGTGTAGCAATTTTTACTGTATCACTGAGACTTTTTTGTAGAGAACGTTCTTTCTTTTTACATAATAAATATGTCTGGACTATTAATGATTCTTGGATTAGATTCTTAAAGTATCAGTTTTATAAACAAAAAATTATTTGCTTCATATATAAAGTGTCTTTCCATTTTGCCAAGAAGCAAGATCTTGAATTCAACACAGAAATATATAGGGAGACATATATTCAGCAAATATTCTAGGCTCTTTATTAATCTCTAGACAATCTCAAGGTATAACTGTGCTTAACTCATCCCTACCACTGCAAGATCTGCTGATATTTTAAAGGTATAACTGTGCTTAACTCATCCCTACCACTGCAAGATCTGCTGATATTTTAAAGGTGTTCATGAAAAGAAGCATTTATATTTGCAATACAAATGCCTTGGAACATGTAGACTCTGAACCTGGAACTGTCATTTTCACAGAGGTCATAGGCATCACTTTATTGTCATTAAATACACAAATGAAGGATGGCAGTAGGTATTCAAATCAGTTTGTGGTTTCAATTTGAAATTCTTCCTTAAGGCTGACATGTATGAGTAGGCTCTCTGCCCCTAGAGCATGGCCATTTACAATTTCACTGTCAGCAGCCTGAATTTACAGTCACAATGGTAAAAATTATTGGAATTATAAAGTATGCAAAGAATGTGACTCAGGATATAGTAAGCAGATATACACTTTCAGATATTGCACTGTGTCACTATACCTACTGTGATCATTTGTATGCACACTGAGCATATAAAAGGCAGGAAGTGAGGAATGGTGTCAGTAAAAGGCTGAGCTTAGGCTTGAATAGGTTATTCTGTCATCTACCATTATCCCTGCTAATTGAGGACTGCTCCTGGCACACATTTTTTTCACTTTTACTCATTCATATTTCCCTTTTTTAATAGCAATTTCCCTGATTTTTTTCTATTTGCCAGTAAGTTGCAGGTACTTCTGTTTTGTGGTGATAAGCATGCTTTTGAGAAATGCTCACCTCCTTTCTCTATTCCATTGTACCAGGTTTTCAAAAGCATTATTGTGCTGTTGGATCATGTATTTTCAGGTCATCCAGAGCAGCCAAATTACCTCTTCAATATATTTTCTAAAATATATTTGCATCCTTTGTAGATCTTACATATGCCTTCAGCATCATAAGCCTGTACAAAGCATTTGGAATCTCTAGCAGGTGAGCAATGTGCCTGTGCAACAGGTGGTGACAGTACTTATAGAGAAATCTCATATGAGATCTCTGAAAATTGCTTTAGCAATGTGGTGGTTACTCGTGACAAAACAGTGGCAAAACAATAATGCCAGATGGGACATGATTCCTTTGCAACTCATTTGCTGGAAATGCAGCTTTTTGACTCATCTAATTGTACAGAACTACTCTGCATGCCAGGCAGTAGACAATCAGCTCTATACCTGTAAGAGGAGCTTTGTCTGCAGTACAAATAAGAAAAGAAAGAGCTGTGCAGCAGTTACTGCAGTGTGTGCATCTGCAGCATGTGCCTCTGCAGCAGAGCTGATGACAACCACTAGCTTAGTACTGCAGGGAAATCCACAGCAGATTTAAAACTTATGTTAATGATTATGCAGAATGCTTTGCCATGACTTCCATCCTCCATGTAAAGTGATTATAATGGAAGGCACATTTTTAGTCAATGCCTCTTCAAGGGTCTTCTACTGCTCATTCAGGCTGGGTCAGGCAAGAGCATGGGCAGTGCAGCTCCTGCCTTTTGGCCCTGGGCTCTTCTGGGGGATAGTCATGCAAGAGGGATTGGGTATTCATCTAGTTTAATAACTTCTAATCCCCCTGAGGGAACAAAGTGTAGGAAGAAAGGGATCAGCTAATTATAGTTAATTGTATTAGCTGGGAAAGTCTGATTAACATAATTAAGATAGCCTTTTGACTAGTAGCTATACAGCAGGAAAATGTGCTCGAATATTGCAAGTGATAAACTAATTAAAGGAAGCATAAGCTAGACAACCTAACTAAAATCTTAAAAGGATGATTTTTTGACACATGTATGCTAGGAAAGCACTCAGGATTGTGGCAAGCATGCAAGGACTGTGAGGCAAGTTTTACGGAGAGATGAAAGATTGCAGGTTAATGCACTGGAAAGTTTGCAGTGTATGAATAATGGGAAAGAGGTAAGCATGTGTGAGTTGCCTGGAAACATCCTGTGGGCCAGGAAACAGGTACTGGTGTAGGGTGAATACGGTGATTGTGTTTAGTATTCCTGTTTTTAGAAGGTGGATCTAAGCCTTCCCCCCCATGGCCCCTCCTCCCCCAGGCATGAATGTAAGCATATGTTGTGAAAGCCAAATACATTTTATGGTATAATTTATCTCTTTTGCAAGATGTGCTGCTTCTCGGTCTCCATGTGTTTCCTGGGGTTTTCCATGATAGTAACACAGTGTAATTTTAAATTTGGGAAGCCTGATAAGGTGCATGCATATAGATGAAGAATCACAGATTTTCAGTATTTTCAAAGCAGTACTCAGCTCCTAATTTCATTACAGCCAAGAACTTAAGAGCTGTGTAAGGGGATTTGGAAAAAAAAATTGTAAACTTTTAGTCAAGATTTTTTTTTTCCAATTCTGCATTTTCCCCAAAACAATGGAGGCCCTCCACATTCAGAAATAGTAAGAAGATGCCAAACTATTTGAGAAACGTGTGTTTCAATTTCTCCCACAGCTACTATGTTCCCTGAGTTGAGCTTCAAGTGACTATGTTTTTCTTCCATAAATGTCTTAGTCTGATATATTTTTAAATGAACTTTTGTCATGGCTATAATACAAAGCAATCTAGATTTTTTCATACAAGAAAATTATTTTTTTTTAAAAAAAGAGGTAGCTCACATTTCACAGTATAAAAATTCATTGTGATCTTTATTTTCATTTGATTTCTGCAAATTAAGAGCTTTGTCATATAAAAATTACTTTAACTGCTTGTCACCTAATTGTTTTGTTGTATTTCTGGTATTCTTCCCTGAAAAAAAAAAAAATTCTTAATGTAGTTAGAAATCTTAATACTCCTCTGGTGCCTGGAAGGCAGTGCAACAGAGATGTCTGTTTAAACTTCTAACAAATTTTAATTCCTGGACTGGGCTGTTAGGGTTTTCCAAGATCCAACTAAATAGTTCAGCCGTGCTTTACCACTCTATGGTCTTCCAGTACCACTGAAACAAACCAGAAAGTACATTTTTACAAAGTGGTAAACATCCTTACTATGGCTAAAAAAGCTATGTATAATGATAATTAGAAACCCTCAAGCAGTCTAACCCATGAATTTAAGCCTGATCCTGAACCATTATTAGAAAGGCTACAAGCACTGGAGTACAATGATATTTCTGAGGGTTTCCATTCTAGACAGAGGATATTACATGACTGCTGGAAAGGGACAGTGATTATGGCCAAAATATAAATCATTTGTGTGGACTCAAAGCTTTGACCTGTTGGTAGATTAAATCTATACTTGTATTTTCATTACCAAACCCAGGAGTTTCTTGCTGCTCTAAATCCAGTATAGTTATATCTATTCAAAATAAAAAGTCAAATGGAAAAACCTGTGACCTCTTTTCCGCCTCAGTATAAATCAGTCCCACAGAGAACATGCCTTGTGCTCTCTGGGGCCACCACCTCATCCAAATAAGTGCTTTGCACAGCCTCAGAGCACAGATCTGCAACAATTCTCATGGAGAATAACTTCAGGTAGAATTTGTGGCAGTCAGATATGCTGACCCAGCAGCATAGCAATATATGTTTATACAGGAATTCTTGATGAATTCCTAGGAAATGAATTTCCATAGGAGGATAAATTGATGAATTTCCATAGGAAAGCATGATGAAACTGAAATGCATATGGCTTTCAACCCACATTTCATCCAGGTTTTGTGAACAATTCACATATATATAAATACACAAATATCTATATATATAGATATATATTCTGTTTGGTATGGCTTCACTGGCCCCACGTTGGGCTTCTCCCTGGGGGCTCCCCTAAAGAGGGAAGCCCTCCTGGAGCAGTTCTGTGTCAGGAACGAGAAACACATTGAACTTTTTCAGTCTTTGGCTTCTCTTTATTGTTATCTTATCAAAATTTCAGCACGCTGTCTGCACCAGACTCTCCCAATAACTGATCCATCAAGGCCTTCAATGCGGACTTTTCTGTCCAATTGCAAGATGCCACCCAAACCCATGAAGAACAAGGAAGAAAAGGAAGAAAAAGGAACTTGAGACAACACCCTATACCCTCCATCTTGTTTCACATCCATTACTATATTCTAAAAACCTAAACTCTTAAGTTTTCCACCCAGTGATATTACATGCTTCTAACCAACTACACACCTGTAATCCCAGTGCTGTTAATCAATTTTGGAAGTCTTCTCCACAGCCCCAGGTCAAATGCAGTGTTCTCTTGAGGGTCTGTGCCTTTCAGCACAGAAAGTTCAAAATTCTCAGCATCCAGGATTCCAACAGTTTGGGATTTTGCTCTTTCAATGAGATTCTTGCTAATAAAAAAATTAAAGATACTCTTGAAACACGGTACTGTAATGAGTGCTCTCTTGTGGATTAAGTTCATATGGATGGTCAATATGTAAAGACCAACCCATAACAACAACAAACAAAAAAACAAAATATTTCAACAAAAGAAAAAATCAAAACCCAAAATGAAACTTAGTATTTGTTGTGATCTCAGAAATTGTTAGAAAAATTAAAGCTAGAATTCTAATGACAGAGATTCTAGTAGTCAATTGAAAATATAAAAAATATTATTTTTAAGTTGAAAAAGCTAAGTATATTATAATCATGTGTATATTAAGAATACACAGTTTTTAAAAACTTAGAAATTTTCAGTGCTTTCAGAAAAAAATATATATACTCTAAAACAATAACAAAATACTCAAAGGTTTTTAAAAAAACTTTGGTTGGCTTTTTGAGATTTTTTTGTTGTTGTTGTTTTTTGAAAAAGCCCCTCTACAACTTTATTGCAAAGGTTCAGGAGAATCAGCAGGTTTTTGTGTAAGTGCTTTAACATACACCAGACTGTTTATGTCTATGTTAAGCATCTTCAATTAGTGTTAGAAAACCAGCAACAGTAAATATTTATATTTTTTTCCAAGTATAATGAAAAATAGCCTTTAATATAGAGGAGTACTTGCCAAAAAAATTGAAGTTGAAATATATAACTTAATGATTTAGCTGTCATTTCAATTTTTTAAACATATTAATAAAAATGTGTGTATTCTTTGTTCCAGATGTATGCACATCCAATAAAGCAATAATAATTAGACTTGGCAGCCAACAAGCTGGCTTTTTCTGAAGGCTGAACACTTTTTGACATCGCTACCAGCTGTACCAAACTTCTTTTAAGAGTTTGTGTTTTCCCTCAGGAAAAACCTATGGGAAGAAGCAGACCTAGAGGGGTCACCTAAAGTCAACAGAACTGGTTTTCTGTAAACTGAATAACTCTAAAAAAATTTAATTAGTTCCTCACAATCAGCGTATTTTTCCTCTTACCCTGTCAGAGATTAAGAAGGGAAGGAGAAAGTAAAAAAAGACAGTTGGTTTGCATTCTTGCAGATTGACTGACAGCACTTATTCTAAGCCAAGTGACAATTTTCCTCTTCAGCCAGCTATTTCGGACTTTGAGTTGAGCATCTTCCCAGTCAGTTTGAATTGTCTGAATGACTTTGCAAAGCTGGACATGCAGAAAGGCCTAAATGCATGTTTGGTAAGCAGTAAGGCCAGTTGTTTACCACCTACTACTTTTTATTAGAGTTGTAACACACAAAAAAAATCTTTCTTGTGCAAATGAATAATGATGTGTGGAGTCTTAGCAGTAAAGCACATTTTTTAAAGGAACTGAATTGGAAGTAGAAAGGTAGAGCAGCTACTTCCCATGAGCAAACCACTTCTTCACAAGAATTGACTGTATTGAAACTAACTAGCATGGAAAGCAGAATAAACAGTTAATAATTTTCTAGTTGTAGTGTCCCGCTTTGTTTAATTAATTGGTTTGGACTATTAAAGAGTCGTTTCATGTCTGAGTTTTGTTGGTAGTTTATGAATGTTCAGACCAGAGCAGAAGTGGCTCTGGGTGACAACTGGTACCTTCTGAGTTCAGTCTTCCTGCAAGTACTTTAAGCCCTCCTTTCATAAATCAGAAAATTATCATGAAATAACTTCTGAGTGCTAAGAAAGCACCTGAGAGAACCTTTCACACTAACAGTGCCTTACATAAGCACAAACAATTGAAGCAGTTCCCTGTTTAAACGATGTTTTATTTTTTCAACTAAGGAAAAAATGGTAAAAATGTCATGTACATTATGTATAACAGTGAAGTTTATGGCTTTCTTATAATAAATACTCTGATAGAAAAACAAGTTTGAGAAATGTAAACATGAATTCTGATTACAGTCCTTTAGAAATACTGTTCTTAACTGAAAAAAAAATTAAAAGTGCTCAGTGGGTTTTTTTGTGGAATCAGAAGAAATTTCCCCTTGTTTTAATAAGAGAGCCAGTCGTGTAAATAGAAATGGGAAAAATCTTACAATGTGAATGTAAGCCAAGCCAGAGATAATACCTTAATGCACCTGAAGAAAGTAATGACAAACAGATGTTGAATGATAAAATGTAGATGAGGAGGATATTTTTGGCAGCTACAACACAGCAGACCACAGATTGTAGCTAACTATAGCATGGGTATAGAACAAAACCCCAGTATAATTTTACTAAAAGTCATAGAATCATAAAAAGGATAGGGTTAGAAGAGACCTTAAAGACCATTAGTTCCAACCCCTCTGCCATGGGCAGGGTCTACATCAAACAGATTGGGTTGTAATCCCATGTTAAAGAAGAATAGAAAGACTAAGCTTTTTAGAAAAACACATATTATTGATGGAGTCTTGTGGACTTGAAAAAGAAGAATGGAATAACTGCATGGATTTTGATGGGAAAAAAATTGACAATAGAAAAGAGTAAAGACAAGGAAAGTCAAAAAAATACCTAAGAACATTATGTTCAAACCACAGTAAATCTTGTGAGTTTATCTGTTTATAATAAGGTAGATATACAGAGATATAACCAAAGGAAGGACAGGCTGTAAGACACATATGTAAAAATAAGTAGCTGGTGTTTGATATTATAGAAAATAATATGAGGAGAAAGGCAGAAAAGTTGCAGAGTTGGAAAGATGCAAACTGCAAGAGAATTTTGAAGACTTTGAAAGCAAGATAGCAACTTTTAAGGCTGGAGAGAGAGGTTCTGCAATGACAAATGAGAGTTCAGTCCTTTCTCTTTCCCTTAAAAATAAATTAAAAACAAAAAACAAAAACAAAAAAAACCCCATACATACAAACAAAAAAAATCAGCCCTCCTAATGGAAGTTTCAAATTGTTGCATCCCAGGTTTGGGTTCACATTATGGATTTTTCCTTTGTTAGTTTTCCAGTTCTCTGTACCCTCGTGCATCCCCCGAGTTTTCCCCTACTCCTGTGGTTTCCGTGCCCGTGTCCCCGTTCTCGCGGTCCCACTCACCCCAAAGTCTCGTGTCCGCCCCTGCCATGTTCCCATTGGTTGCTGTAGTACACGTCATCACCACGATGTCTGTACCCATTGGGCAGGAGGGCTCCCCGTCCGCCCTGTCCCTTCCCTATATCATCCCACTCCTCGGCATGCTCGAGGCCATTTGCGTCCGTGCGAAGCTGGGAGCGGCTGCAGCCTTTCCATCGCAGCTCTCGCAGCCAATAAAGCATCCAGCCGCCACGCGGACGGATTTGGACGAATTCCCTGCCTCTTTGTTTCTTCCCTTGCGCCGATGGCAAAGCGCGGCCAACAGCCCACCCCGGAGCACGACAGCAAAAGCCCCCGGAAACTGCGGCGAGCCCCGGCCCCGACGAAAAGCTGAGAAGCCCAAGCCGGGCATTCGGGAGCTGACCGGGGCAGACAAAAGTAAAGAGCAGCCGCGCAAATTCCTTTCCAGATTCAAGTAACAAATTCTTTTAGGTACTTTGCCACATAAAAACATACACATATATATTTTCTGGCGAAAACTTTTTTTATTTCTGTAATACTAACCCCTAACAACACCTATTGAAACTTCTAGATGCAAACTGCCACTGACATAAATGAAGTAATTTGAAATTGTTTAGTCCTATCACTCTTTACATGATTCTTTCATTAATCTGACTGTGAACTGAGACAGTAAATTATGTCTTTGTCAATCCTGCATTTGTCAATCCTTAGACGCAAAAATCTCAAAATCTCTGCTTTTATCCCATGTCTTTGCAGTATATCTAAAATTGACTTGGAGATCAGAGCATTTCTGTAAAAAGAGCATTTCTTGTCTTTGTATATACACATATGTCCACACAAATGTGTGTGTTTATAAATGGAAAAAGTATGTTTGAAAAATATACAGTCTCTAGATTAAAGACAAGTTACTTATAAAAAGTTTCCAATATTTTACATATTTTTCCTATAAACTGACAAAGAGTGTTGATTTTGGAAATTGCTAACTCTGAAGAGTTGTATTTTGATATTTTTGTGTTCCCAGAGAGAATTGTGAAGATTGATATCCAGGTTTGCTCTTTGATGTGAGCTATCAGATAGGTTTGTGTAATTGTGCCTGACTGATGTGTGCAGGAGGACAAGGAGGGCTGGCTGGAAAGACACAGAGTACAAGACAGCATAAAAATACACATAAAACTACAGAGAATAAAAATTCTTGTCTCACACACCTTGACAAAAATCAGTGTCTTGTTACAATAGATTTACTGCCATGACTTTTTAGTGGGCAGAGAGGATTTTTCTGTGCTGTTTGCCACCTCAGTACAGCAGTTTAGTCCTTTAGGCTGTGTCTCCTTCCAGCTGTAAGGATAACCCTACTCATCTTTGCACAGGATGTGACTAGCATGTTATGCATGAAGTGAACTCTGGATTTCCATGGAACGCTGAGTTTGGGTCAGCTGGGAATCACTGCAGAACTGTCTTTCACAGAAGATGCCAAACAGCCAAAGGACTGCACCCCTAGCAGGACTGAGGCAAGCAGTCCCCATCTCCTGTGAAGATCCATGATTGCTCAGAAACAGATGATTGCCAGCTAGACCAGATGATTTTTGCTCTGACAAATCAAGATGTTTCAGAGCAAATGACTCAACTTTAAACTGAGACATAACCAAAGACATCCTTGTGCATTTTTATGACAAAGGAAAACAAATAAACAGAAAGAATGGCCTCTACCATTTGCCTTAATTTCTGTGGAACTTCTCTTTTTATTTGAAAGGACAGAGGATGCAAATTTCTTAATTACTATGTCATGACTTTCCTGAAACTCTACTTTAGAGAGGTCTTTTCTTTTTTGCTGCTGAAGGACTGCTCTTTCCTCTTCTATATTAGTTGCACTGCAGTTATTTACAGTTATTTACACTTTCCCACAGTGACTGAAAGCTGTACAAAATAAACTACAATTTTAACCAGTTATCAGGGGAAAAAGTTAGGAGAAACTCTCATGAGGATATGCAGTATCCAAGTTCTTCTGACTGGAGAAGCAACAACAGTCTCAGGCTACAGATAAAGACTGTAATTATCATTGTTATGCTACACACCTAAGCTGGATGCACAACTTGTTTCCTTTTTCATCCTTTTCTACCTTACCTACCATCAGTTAGGAAAGCTTGTGTGTGCAAATGAGGGAAGGGTGTTAATCTTCACACCAAATAATCTTAAAGAAAAAATTGAGAAAGAAAGGGAAGAAGCAGACAGAAAAGCTGCCAAGTGTTTTATCTAAGGCACACCCTGGTCCTCATGCTGGCACATCCTTGCAGTGAAGCACTGCCCCAGCGTGCTCCCTTGCTGTCCTGGTCCCCTCACCTCTCCCTGATAAGAGGGGTCTTGGGGCTGCTGCAGGAAGAGGGTTTAGAAATTCCAGGAAAGAGAGAAGCCCTGCATTGTCCTTCAGCTAGTGAAACCACACTCAGGGAGCAGGATGCTTTATAAGGAAAACCCTGCAAACTAGGGATGTAGGGAAGAGGAAAAACCATGGACATATCAAAATCATTGACCACTAGATATCACTTTCTATAGATAGATTAACAGCAAAAGGAGGGTTAAGGAAAGTCTCCATCCTTGGCTGGATGCAGAGGGTAGCACACTGTCAGGGATGAGGAAATCATTAAGTATTTTATGCCTTCTTTGCTTCAGTCTTTAGTAACAAAACCAGTTGTACTCAGTATCCCTCAGAGCTGGAAGTTAGTGATGGGGAGCTGAGTGAATCATGCAAGAGGAATGGTTAATGACCTGCTATGCCAAACAGACACCCACAAGTCTATGGGCTAGCAAGAGAGCTTGCCAAGCTGCTTTCAATCATTCATTTCCTAGCTCTTCTGATTAACTGAGGGAGTCCCTGTTGACTGGAAATTAGCAAATGTAACACCCAGCTACAAGAAGAATTGGAAGGACAGGAATTACAGGTCTGTCAGCCTGACCTCAGTACCAAGAAAGATGATGGAGCAGATTAAAAGTATACTGTCCAGCCTGACTACCAGACTTAACCACAGAAAATGTATCTCAGTAAACTGTTCATTGCCAGTTTGAGTTATAGAGTTAAATTTATTGATGTGCATTATCCAGGAATGTCTATTACCAACTTGTCCTGAGATATGAAATCCTTGACTATGTTTGGTCCCCAAGCACTTTTGCATCAGCTTCATAAAAGCTCTTGTGTTTCTTCCCTTTAGATTGCATAAACAAGTTACAGGCTTAGTAGTCCTGCCACACTGAAGCAAGTCATCACAAAGAATCCTACTGGCTTTGGATATGTATCTAATAATAAAATTCCTGTAAAATCTTCCAAATCTCACTGAAGACTGGTCAACCTGCTGAATCTCCTCTGGCATTTTACTTCTTGATCAGAAATTGCAACAGTCTCCTTGCAGAGAGTTAAACTAAAAAAGAAAGTGGGAGCAAGCTTTGAAATTCCCACATTGCCATTGAGAAAGCTCAATTTAAAATACAGTTGATACAGATATAAACATATTCTTTGCTCTGGTTCAAAATATTCTGTATAGCAATTATTCTAATGGAGTAAGGATTTAATTGATGCCACTATAATTACTGTAATAGATTCCTTATCATATGCTTCCTTCAGGATTTTTAGAACCAGGTTCCTCGGTTGGTTATTAATAGCCCTGAAAAGGCTTTTACCTTTCTGTTTGGCCATGTGAAAAAATTGCAGTCCTCCTACTTGAAATGCATCTAACTGTGCATTTGTCCAAATTGATGCCTTCCCTTACTTCCAATTTAAGATATCTGAACTAATTAAAATATACCTTATCTAATTACATTATTATAGCTGGGAAGTAATTTTATATCATCATTAAATGAGTTGCATCTAATGAAAAATTAACTTTCGTATTGTAATTAGTTTTTAGAGTGAAAATAAAAGTGCTGATAGTCTTCAGTGCTTCTGAAATTTGTTATTCTTTTACCTAGGCTTTAGCCATATATTTTCTCAAAAGAAACCCTAATAGGTAAACATATTCTGATAAGGAAAAACAAAGTTTGGGGATTTTCAAATGCATACATTTTTTCCTAAATGTATGCAAAACTCAATGTCTTATTTAACCTAGACCCCTGCCCTCAAACCATTTTTTCCTTGTAGGTAAATAAAAATTTAGAAAACATTTATTCTAGATGTGTGAAGAGTCCTACTTTCAAAAGCACAAGAGGCACAACTTGCTAAGGTAGGTAGTTTGCCATTATTAATAATTCATCTCATGTCAGATGTTCTACAGTAGGTAAGGATATTTTGCTCCATCAAAAATGATAAGAAAATGGTTAAAGAAAATAATCCATAATATTTTTTAAAAAACACAAAACAACCAAAAACTAATTTAAAGTTTTGCTTCCTTGCAAAGCAATACCAGCCAAGGATAGATAACAACAATAATTCCCTCTGAGTAACATCAATAATTCTCCCTGATTATGTAAAAGGACAAAATTACAAAATTGGTATTTTTAAACATTGTTATTTAAAACCAACAAAAATTCTTAAAATAACATCTTGTCTGAAAAACTGCAAAAATGTTTCAGCAATTTTATTGCAAAGAAAAGGCAGAAGGAAGAAATATACAGAAGAATGTTCAAAATATTAAAAAATTGCTCAGACACTTCAGAGTACTTCCAAAATTTTAAAGAATGTTGCTTCTAATAAATTTTGCTCTTCCACGAAGATAGCATTTTTATTCTCATCAATGGTAAGACTAAGTCAAAGGATAAGAACATGGATGAAAATGGGAGCTCCAACAATATTACAGAATTAAATCAAATAAAATCTATGGCAGAGATGTGTAATATTCCTGATATATCAATGCTCCTGAAGTACTTAGGTAGTTTGAATAGTTTTATATCTCATAAATCAGTTTGCTACCAAATACTAGAAAAGTGCATCTGTTTCTGTTACATTTTGTGCTTTTTTACTACGTAAATGAAGTCTTCCTTTGTATGTGACACTTCCTCTTGGAGCAGGTTTTATTCTGGTTTGAGCTAGAGGAGGATGCTCAGATATTTCTGAATCAAAGAATGCTAAACATTGAAACCCTTACCTCTAATAAAGCATTTTATGTCGGCTTTGAGTGGTAGAAGAGAAACAGGAGAGGTAACAATCATTTTTCCAGAGGGGCAGACAAAATATTTTGAATGTGTCCTTTGGAGATTTACAGCAAAATGTTTCAAAATAGGGTTTGGGGGGTTTTATGCTAAAATCTGCTTTGTTTTCTGACAGCAAATATTTTGACTGTAAGACAGTATTTTTACTGAAAAAACAAGGCAATTTAAGAATGGCGAATTCATAGAGTATAAATTAATTTGCTTGTTCAGAAGTTTAACATCTCTCATCTTTATCCAATTCTAGATGATTTTTTTAAACAGAGAACAAGATCAGATTTCATCACATTATTTTTGAGGTTAATTTTTGAAATACTAAATATTTTAAAATCTTAAAAATTTCATGTTAAAAAAGGACAATAACTGTTAGTAAAAATGAGGCTCTTGTGGTGTTATGTTCTGGCTTCTTCAGAAAACAGTAGTCACATTTTCCATCCAGATTTTCTGGGTTCACTACCTGGTTGGCCCAATTTGAGGGCAGTTTCTGTTCATCTGTAGTCCAACAGATAAAGGGCTTTTGCAACCACCAATTCAAATTATATTAAATTTTTAGTAAAATCATTCATCTCTCAGTGTCCAAAATATTTTTGTTCCTTTTAATCCAGAAACCTAAAATTCTTGTGAGAAGAGTTGTTTCAGCAAGAAAGATAATAGGATACTACTACAATTCATATGTAAATGATGTTTATATGCCATAAAATTATTCTAATAAGCATGCAATGATGTGATTTAGAAAACAACTTCATCTGCAGTGATACTCTTATTTGTTAATGGCATTAAATGACAGTTTTGTGAAAACATGCTTTTCATATTACGACATTTCCGGGAAAAATATGTTTAAATAAAAAAATTAGCAGAATTGAAATAATTTTTTGTCTCCTAATATTTGTATGTTTATTAAAATCCAAATATTTTCCATAACTATCACACAGCCACGCCATCTGCTCACAGATTCATTAGTGTTTAGCACCTTTTCCTCACTTTGATGCACTTGGAAGCTTTCCAACATTAACTTTCTCCCTTTTAGCAAGACTGGCAAGCAATTGCAACATAACATTTGGAGTAAGGATTAAGTCTTGATGAAAGGAACCTGTGATGAGCTACTTATTCGAAAAAAGATTTGCAGAATCATCGCTAAGATGAATGCATGAGTAGGAAAGCCACATCTGAAGTTAAAGAATTCATAAGATTTTCTAATTATTAAGCAGACAGACAAAAATGTAAAGAAATCTAAAAGACTTTTAGGGAAACTTACAGAAACATGATGGAAGCATGAAAGACTTTGGTTTCTGTCCAGTGAATGGCAAATGGACAATGGAAATATTCTGACAGGATGGGACATGAACATGCACCAGGAAGCATGAAACACAGAAGGAAACTTTGTAAGAGTGATGGAGGGCAAGGGAATTACAGCAGGAAGTCTTTCAGAAATAAAAGTAAAGCATCTAAAAGTCTTTGCTTCTGTATCTCCATTCTCAGGTTATGGATCATAAATAAATATTGTACAAAACCTGGCAACTCAATTTGCCTTAATTATGAATATGTCTGGGAGGCGGTGGACTATCACTTCCTCTAGAAAGTGGCTTGATAGTCACGGGAAAAAGACAGGACTATGAAAGGAATGAGAAGCAGAGATGAGAAGTATAGAAAAAACTACAACTAAGATGGCAAATAGGAAAAGACATGATATTTAAGGAACTGTGCATCTTGCATGGCGGTGGTTGGAGTAAAATAAATTAGAAGAGCCTCCTGTTGAGAGCAACAATAATGTTTAGGAGGGTTGAGGTAAATGAGAGTGAAGGGAAAAGGGAGAAAAGGCTCTTGACTTTGCTGGCATTGTGCCTACAGAAGTCTCTCTTTACATCCCTTGCCAGATGTAAATTCCAGTGGATTTTGGCTTTTATAATACTATCCCCGCATACTTGGACAGTATCTCTATGTTCTTTCTGGATTGTTCAATGCTGCCTCCATCTTTTATCTACTTTTAACATTTGAGCCTAGTCAGGAGATCCTGGTTCATCCATGAAAGCCTCCTGCGACTCTTGAAAATCAACCAGCTTTCCCGGAGTCTGCTTTTATTTTGGTTTTTTTTCCTGGATTGTATTACATCAGATTCCTTAAAGTAGGCCCCCGAAAGTACTAAACTCTGCTTTTATGAAGACCAAAGATGTGATTGTGCTTTTAGCCTTGTTTTCTCATCTGAGTACCCTGAACTTAACCATCTCATGTTCCCTGCAGTCAAGGCTGCTGCAGACCCTCACATCCCTGATCAGTTCTTGGATCAATTCATCCTATCCGAGTGCCCTCTCATTGTTGACTCCTTGATCATCTGTGTTAGGAAGTTGTTGTCATTACTGTACTCAAACCTGTGTTGCCCCTCCAGCAGTCCTTAGGGTGGTTTATGTTACCCATGAGGACCAGATCTGGCAAAAATAAGGATGGTCCCATTTGCCTGAAGAAGGCTTCATCTACTATTACGTCCAGATCAGGTGGTGTGTAGCAGACACCCACCACAAAATCACCAATTTGTCAGCCTGCTCTTGTCCCAGTTCATGACTGGCTCATTGTCAGTGTCTAGGCAGAACTTTATGCATTCCTGTAGCTCACATAAAAGGCAGCTCACTCTCCCTACCTTCCCAGCCACACTTCCCAGAGTCTATCTATCCATCACAGTGCTGCAGCTGTGTGAGCTGTACCACCCTGCCCATATCATCTGAGTGAGGCAGCAGTCCTTAACTTCACATAGTTGTTCATGTGCATCCTGTTGTTCATGTGTTTCAGAGAAGTACCCAGAAAAGTTATGAGAGCTTTGCCCATGACCATGTCCTGGAGGCTTCTCTTATTTACATGCCTACACTCAAGGTGGGCCCCTTCAGCCCCGTATTGCTGATCACAAGGAGTCCCCTATTCACATCAAACTTTTTTTCCCACCCCAGTCCACTCTTCCTGCTCTTTCCCAAATGGTGGAAGCACAACAGGGGGTAATAGTCGCAACTCTACCATTTGGAGTTTGCTCTGTCAAGAACACAAAAGGCAACTGACCCTGAAAGGCCACAGGATATATTAAAGATAAAGAAAAACAGTGCTAGCTGTAAGAGAAATATCATGGGAGCAAACTGCAAGTAGAAGTTCCTGGATCAGTTGGAGCAAACTAATAGAATATGGTTTTCCACCTTGGGAACCTCAGAATGGAGCTGCTGGAATAACAGTGGGCTGGCAGCAGTCTGGAGGAACTCCTGCTTACAGCTGTCTTCCAACAGCCAGAGTGCCACCAGGGACAGACTTAAGAGATGTGATTCATCTTCTCCTTGTAATTGGAGCTGACAGAAGTTGCATGTTTTTCTGACAGCATTGGCAGAGCACTTGCTTGTTCTCCACCAGGGTCCCTGGGCATCTGTGGGAACCTGCAGTGCAGAGCCTGGCAGGCTCGGTGCCAGGCCGAGCGGGTACCACGCACAGGTACTGTGCACTCCTGCCTGGAGCACTGCCTCACACACACACAAAGGTAACCACACCAACCACAGCAGGGCTGGAGGGTAATGAGGTTATGTGCACGCTATAAATTCCCCCCCGCCAAAACTTGTTTGCTAAGTGAAGCAATTTTTCTAAATGGCTCCAGATCCCCTTTAAAGGAGGTCTGGCATCTAGCAACATATTTTTGCATGGTTAAAATAATGTTGCAGCATTTTATCAGTAATTTTGCCACTGGTTTTGTTTATAAGGTGGAAATGCAGTCAAAAGGGTGTTTTTGTTTCATTGTTTAAGAAAGGGATTTAAGTTAATTATCTTGCCCTGCTACTTAGACTAAATAACAGTGCCATCTGTTGAAAGGTAGTAGTGACTTGCAGGAAAAGTTTGCAGTCACTGTCCTTTACTAAGTAGAAGTATAAAGAGAGAACAAGCAAAATGGTGCTAACAGGAAAGAGAATAAAAGTAGTGTGAGGAGGCAAAGATGTAGATGTACAGGAAGGATCTTCATTAAAAGATGAAAAAAAAGATAAAAAAAATCTAAAAGCAAAAGGAAAAAGAAGTAGGCTGAGAGCAAAAAAGGTGTCTCTTTTTAACAGTATTGATTTGAAGTTTAATAAACCATGATACATTATATTCTTTATAGTGACCTCTCTTTTCAAATACCTATATAGTTCATCACCCAAGGGCACTGGTCTGCTCATGTCAATAATCTTCAGCTTCAATCTTGCAAAAAACTTCCATGTTAAAGTCCTTTAGTCAAATAAGAACAACACCAAATAATTAGGATATGCTTGTGGCCTGTATAAAAAAAAAATATTGCTATATATTCTAAGCAATTTCTTGGCTTCTGACACAAGATATTTTTATTGCTATTATCTTCTGGAAAGGATAACTAATGAAAAAAAACTCCTGGCATGGGAGAGACAGTATTGGGTGAAAGAAGCAGCAAAAAGATGGTGCATATATTGCTAAAAACTCTGCCTGTTACATTAGCCTGATAAGTTATACCCTTTCCATTTTTCAGTGGGAGATGGGCATGTGAAAGGAACCTAGTCATACATTTCCTTGGCTTTTGGTCATATTATCCAGGTGTGCATTAGGGGTTTCCCCAAGAATTTCATCTCACCACATGGTTTTTTTAAAGAGATTAGCCACCCTTTGAATCCCAAGAAGTAAGTTGTAACATATTAATTCTTTAAAAGAAAAAAAAACTTTGATTAAGACATCAAAGCAGAAAGTTATGACTTTGCTATTAGCTTGATGATAACACTTCCTAGAGAGCTAAAAATATACACACTATTTCAGAAAGAGTGAATAAATTTATTATGTAGAAGCTGAAATTAGTTTGTTTGTGGGGTTTTTTTTTGTTGTTGTTTTTTTTAGGTTTTTTTGTTTTGTTTTGTTTTGGTTTGGTTTGGTTTGGTTTTTGGTTTTTTCTATTGTGCTTTCAGCATACCATAAACATGTCAACTAACAAATTTTCATTATCTGGAATAGTATCTTGTGTTGGTTTAGTTTTTTGCCTAAAAGTATGGTACTCTTTTTTTTTTTTACTCTATTTAAAGAAACTGAATAATTGGCATTAATGTATTAGGCATTATACCCGACAGCCAAATTTTACTGAAAAGATGGTATACATCATGTTTATAATAGTGCAAACTCTTTTAGTTTATCTCTATAATTTAAATATTGGACATTTTTTTAAAGCTTCAGCTCCTTCATCACTGTGATTCTGAAAGTCCCAGTATGCCACTTTTTGATTTTGGGGTTAGTGTCCTATTCATTTTGCATGAATGCCGTCGTGCCCACCCTGAAGCTCCCTGGCTCCGCCTGCCCAGCAGAGGCATGGTCAGCTGCAGGGGACACTCCCCTGTGTCTCGAGGAGAGTCAGGGAGCGGCTAAGATGGAGCACTTCACTGTCTGCCTTGTATGGAGGAGAGGCGGCGTCCGAGGAGGTAATGAGGGAGTCAACTCACGGCCAGGGGAAAAAGTCTCAGGTTTAATCTGAGCTCCGAGGAACTCTGAATGCCATTGTATCCGACAGCCAAAAGTGCTCCCGAGGCTTTCGCAACAGCTCAAATATTGGGGCGGTAACCAGGGGGAAGGGACACCCACCACCCAGTGGGGGGATTCAGGGGAGTGGAAGGCGGAAGGACAGACAAAAAAACCAATGGGGGAAGTTCAAGGGAGGGACCCCTGGCCCTCGTCCACTCACTCGACGCCCAAGGTGGAAGATTCTGGGAGAGTGGGATGGGGAGCCAATGATGGATGGGGTGCCAGGGAGGGGACAGGGGAATGACTGAGCATTTTCAGGGAGATTGGCATTGAGGGGAAAGTGGGAAAGCTCGGGGTGGAGCCACCAGGAGAAAACGGGGGATGAAGGGGCAAACCATTACAGAACTGTTACAGAGATATAAAAACACAATACAACACATGAAAAACTACAAAATTTGAGAATTTTTAAGGATTAATAAAGTGAATTCATATAAGAGGTTTCCCAACCCTTTTCTTGGTTTAAATCTTGTTTTCATTTTTTTAGATCAGCCTTAATACATAGCATAATTGTAATCTGAACCAGTTAAAAATAACCTGTTTATAAATCAGCAAGATGGAAGATTAAAAGAGATTGAGTAGAATGCTTATGGTTATCAATAAAATCCATTAGATAGGCAAAAGTTAACTTAGGAAGGAATTTGAACCAGCCAAAAAAATGATAGAGACAAATCAGTGTGATTTAGAAATGGACTCTACAAAGTGCTAAGAACTAGCCTCTGAAATGAGACTTTTTTCTCTTGATGGAACAGAAGAGTAGAAAAAAGCTGACATTAAGACAGTGATGAAGAACCACATTTAATATGGTGAAGAACTCTAAGAATTTTAAAAGAGGTTTTTTTTTTTCCTTTGGTGCTAAAACTTTTACAGGAGTTGTTTGTTCTGGGATTTTGTTGTTGAAATTTAAGATTTTCTTTTCTGTATCTAAACCCAAAGCACGCAATTTAATTAAATCCATAAGTTGGAAAAATATAGATATGTTATTAAGCACATAGATATTTGTTTTCTTGGGGTTTTGGGGGTTGGTTATTTAATATTTTAATTTTGGCTTCTCTCTGCTCCCAACAAAACAACCTGAAGATTTTTCCTACTTTTTCTGCATTTCAAATAATTGCCCTTACCTTCCCCCTGAAGGAGAGAAATTAGCTGGATAAGAAGAAATATTATGTAGACAAGCTAAGTCATGCTGAAAGGTCATCATTTATTTTTCCTTCATATTATGATCCATTTTGAAAATAATATCAGAAGATGACAGCCTGACAGCCTAAGAGTAATGCTTACATTGCCAATTAATTATACATTAATTGCATCACAAAATTACTGCAGCATTATCAGGGGACAGTTTTTGTGGGTTTTTGCTGTTGTTTTGTTTGTATTTCATCATTAAAATACCATGGTGTTTTAAGGTGGCAAAGTTATGAGATAATGTGAAACCCTCTCAAAGACCAATAGTGCCAGAGAAAAGCTTTCAAATATTCGCAGAATGAATGAACCACAGATTACTCTTGTTCTACATACTGAACATAAAATTTAGAAACGAAAGTAACTTAAAGGAAGTTTGAATGTTTCATATATTTTAATACATAAGTCCCTTTATAATGTCCAGAAGAATTGAGCTTAGGGAATCAAGGTGTACTGAGCAGTACGCATAATAACAGTTCAGAGTTAAATGTGTCCAGAACAATAAATTAGACTGTGAGAAGTTCCAAAACTGAAAAAAATTCCCACCTTTGGTATTATTTTCATAACAATAACTTTATTTGTATCCACAACAACCTAAAGATAAATGCAAGGCAGTGTTTGGCAGGAAGCAATACTATTTTTGTTACCCTTGTTGTATTACTTCACACTGTGTTCCCATACTCTGGCATGTACTCTAGACTGTGTTGCCAGAACCTTGTCTGACAAAGCTGGAAAAAGGTGAACTCTAGTCATAAATTACATCATCTCTTCCTGACAAACTTGGCCACTTTTCATCATGAAAACTCAAGCCATCATATGAGCTAGCAGCAGTCTTTTCAAAGTAAAGAGCTGCTTAAAACATGAAACTGAAGGAAATGCTTAGTCTCCCTCCCTTTCTTTCCCCTACCATACTCAGAAATGTTTTTCCTGTAGTGTGTTTGTACTTACACATGAACTCTTTTAGTTACTCAGTTAACCGAGAATCTGCTTGAAGTTTCAGCAAGACATGCACTTCCCTGCCTCCTGCAGTTCAAAAATCCATCTTTAACTATTGAAATAACCTGTAGGCTCTGCAGGAGAAATCATTTAGCTGCACAGAAGTGACAAACTCTTCCTCCAAAAAAAAAAAAAAAAGCCTACAAAATTTTGAGCATCCCTACCTTTTAAGCTTCACTGTTACTTTGGCTCTTTTGTTCTCAACACTCTTAACCAACAGCAACCAATTTTGTAATTGCATGTACTTCAGAAGTGAATATTTCTCTCAGTTGCATATCAATAGGGAAGGTAATATTTTCTGAGAGCTGCTTCCAAGTTGAATGCAGGGATATTGCAGAGGTTAATGGCTGATATTAAACTCCTGTTGTTACCAGCAGTTCGACTCCACAGTTCATTGCTACTGTCTTAGTCTGTTACTGCTGCTTTTCTTCTTTCCTGTGTATTTACAAGTTATAGACAGAGCCCTGCAAAGCACTGTAAGGATTTCAGTATACTGAGTAAAGGATTTAGACAGTACTACTTGTGGGGAAGTAAATAGAACTCCCTTTATCCAAACAGCAATTTTTCCTGTGTGTTGATTTTTATCCTTGTTCATGCTCTGAATTAATAAACATGTATTTAGTTTCCTTGGCCTAGAAGGGGTAAATTTTTAGGAGAATCAGACTGGGACACACCAATGATGCCACCACCCCTCCTCTCCCACGCCCACTTCGTTGACTGATTAAACCCATTTAGAAAAAACAAATAAACATTAATTGTTTGGGCTTTTTTCTTCCCAAACCCGAACTTAAATGAAGTTCCTTTTCTCTGAGCCAAAGTAAAATATTGCATTTCAGAGAAGATGTGAAAAGTGAAGAAAATGAAGGGCTGATTTCACAAAACTGACACATGCAGCAGTGTTTATGGTCAAGTAACAGAGAGGTTGGGCATCCAGTCAGCATGGGAGGGGGACCACTCAAATTTTTTAGTCGCTCTCAGTTAATTTGAACCTACCACCTCCTGATTTCTAGGGACTCATGGAGCTATAATCACTTAATTACAAGCTAATTCATTGTATTCTCTTGATGCTTTTCCACTTCTACAAAAAACTAAATATATTCCAGAATAGATGTTATACTCAGGTGCCGCATTTCCCAGAGAACCACTATCAACACTTACATATATTTTTAATAGAAAGTAGAACATTCCCTTGGGCTTTTAATCCCTCACCCTCAAGTAAAAGAAGAACCCGAGCACCTAAAACATAAAAATGCTACTCTGCACTAACTGTAAAACTCAGGAGATGACAGAGATTCAAACCCTCTGCTACTGAATATTCATTCAGAAGAGGAAATTAACATTAATAGAGACTGAGAGAAGCCTATGTGGACTACTGCAATTACAGTGGTTTGAGCCCTATTCAGAACCTTGAAATACACACTGAAAATCCATGAAGCAGAGAGAGAATTCACAGAAACATGGAATATTAAAGGTTTGGAATAGAGCTTAAAGACCATCTAGTCCCAACTCACCCTGCCATGGGCAGGAAAAATTGAATTTGGATCTCCCAAACCATGAATGTTTTCACTTAGTAAAATGGAGGAACTCCTACAGGTGTTACTTCTTGCATGCTATTGTGTGACTACAGCATGTCAATGTGTATATACTTTTCCAGTTTAAATTCTGTGTTCACCTCAGGAAACAGATAATTTCCAAACAGAAAAAAAAGTGAGTCTTGCAAACTTCAGTATGTAAAACAATTTGAAAGCTGCAAGGTTATTACATGATCAAAATCATAGAATCAGAGAATGTTTCGGTTGTAAAAGACCTCTAAGATCATCAAGTCCAACTGTTAACCCAGCACTGCCAAGTCCACCATTAAATCATGTCCCTAAATGCCCCATAAATAAAAATCTTTTAAATACCTCCAAGATGGTAACTTCACCACTCCCTGGGGAGCACTCTCCAGTGCCTGGCAATCCTTTTGGTGAAGAATTTTTTTTCCAATATCCAGTCTAAACCTCCATTGGTGCAACTTGAGATTGTTTCCTCTTGTCCCTTTTAAATAACCCATATTCTCACCACTTTGTCTTAGAAATCATAATTTCTTTATTCTAGATTTGCATTCATCTGGAGACTTCTGGAGTGCTTTTAAGGTAGTTCTGTAGCTGAGGTTCACAACACATATGTGAGCTGGCAAGAGTTCACATCATGGGAATTGCACTGTTTTTCACATGTGCAGAGTCTAGCAGCATCTACACACAGCCTGCACTGGCAATGCACAGCAGTTTAGTGTTTCCAAGCAAAAGACAACTGTAAAATAGCAGAAAGGTTGTGTGGGCAGGTAGAATCAAAATTAATACACTTTGATCATAAAGAACAATGATTCTTACTGTATCTCTCAAAACCCGCCTTTGTCATTATTTAATCTCTAGAGCTCATACTGTGATGTGGCTTCACCACTTGTTCCAAGGGAAAAGGTTCATGTATGGACTTACAAACTGCATTTCTTCACTGCCTCGATCCACCCTGCTATTCCTTCACCTGGATAGGAGCCAGGCTTCTCCTCTCTTATTTCTGAGTCATGCCAGCTCTGCTAACCTACACTTGGATTACTTCCCACCCCCTTCACAGGCCAGGAGCAATTCAGCACTTGTCCACCTGGCAATGTACCAAAATAGCTGTTCCTGGCAAGCAGACAAATCATGCTGGTTCAGCACTTCCATTTGCTCATTTGCCACTGCTTTTTCATCAGGAGAACAAGATTGCTTTTCTGTCCTGTCCACAAGCCATGACCTCTATGTGTCTGTATTTATCACAGCAGCACATTTCTTCAAAGAACCAGTTTCCATAGAACTATCATCTACCAATGAATATGCAGATTTATTAGTGACGTAGAACATGTCTTTCTACCCCTCTACATTATTAAATAAATATTCCCTGTGTTTAATCTATCTCTCATATAACACAGTCCTGACGAAGACTGAGCCTAACCGATCAAATATGATGACATGCTGGAACAGTACAGAGAAGCTGAAAAGTTATTTCCATCCATAAAATAAAAGGATTGAAAGAAGTGTATGGCAAATTCCAATTACTTTTGTAAAACATATTATGGGCTAAAAGTATTTGCATTTTTTAATTATTGGCTATCAGGAAACTGGAGCAGGTAGATATAGAGATTAGATGCAGGCATATTTGAACAGATCGAGTTCAAGAGCTTTATAAGGCATAACATCTTTTCTCAGAAGACAAGTAGACATCATAAGTTCATCAATATCAGCCTGTACCTAAGGGCTTGATTACCCAAAACTGGTGAGTAGCTTGCAGTCTGCATCTGAGCTCTGTTGCTAGGTAGGGTTTTGATTTCTTCAGCTGGGAATAAGAGGAGGACGATGTTGCCTGTTGACTCTATTTTGATAGAGTAGTTAACAATACATAAGGGAACAGAGTCAAGTTCCATCTGCTGCCTTCAACAACATGAATTACAAAGATATATCAATATCCACTGCCATTAATTAGTGTGCTTAATCAATTGACCCTATTTGACAGGAGTCACATGCACAAATATACCCATACAAATGCACAAACATGAAGATAGGGATGTGCTAATAATTCCATTTCAAAATCCATTTTTTAAAGTGTAGAAAACTACCATTTTTATTGGAAAAACATAAACTTGTTATGATAATTTTTTCATGAATTATTTTCTAAGACCTTCTGCAAAGGGATAGAAAAAAGACCATTCCAAATTATAGTTTAACAATGAGTAATAAAATTCAATTGATGACTAAGTACTGTGCAGGTTCATTTTTAAAAAAACCCAAACCAACAAACAAACAGAAAAAACAGCTGAGAGTATTTCTTTTCCTGTTCCAGAGCTGAAAGGGAAGAAAAATCCCTTTGTAGAATCAAGAAAAATAAACTGGAACCATAACTACATAATTTAAGGAGAAGTGCAAACCTCACACGTTTGTAAGTGCACATAAAACAAACAGTAGGCTCTGCTGTACGGAATAAGGCAACAGAATACATTGGTGATGACAAAATGAGAAGTGCATGAGTACATAATGCTACACAGTTTTTAAACCCTGACCTCCAGTGTGCAGGTTTGCAAACAAAGCTAAAATACACTGCCTACTGGTGTTATATTAACTCGGTCATTCTAGGCACTGCCAAATTGGGTGACTGAGATCTGAATAGTCTGTCAAGGGAACAATTTAATAAATAATTTAATTTTTTACTTGTTTAGGTAAAATTAATTTACATCTTTTAAAATTTACTCCCTTACAAAAATACCAGCAACTCAAAAAGCCAAGAAAAGGCAAAAGGAAGTAATGTTGAGGTCTCACAGACTCATTAATTTTCCTTGGTAACCATTTCCTACTTACATTCACACAAAGGACTCAGATTACTGATCATAGCTGCATTATAGTTTTGTAGCTGACACTACGGCATAGCAAGCCACTGCTTTTTAATTAAACAACAGCAAAAAATCTGCTCATGCAGATTTATATAGCTTTTATAAAGCTTTTTCACCTGAGAGGACATCTGTACTATTTTTCTAAGGAAGCACATATTAAATGGCACAAGTAAGCCCTGTTTAATAATATTTGAAGTATATAAGAATTTTTACTGCTAAAAATCCCAAAGATAAATGTGATTGTCTCCCCAGTGTTTTTTGTGTCTCAGAATTATATCTCTGTGGACTCAATATGTCCTTTAAGACAGGTGTCTTCAGTAGTTTGGAGTTCAGGTTTTCTTCTGTGAGGCAGCAGTGTTTAGTTACCAGATCTAAGGTAACTACCTTGAGGAGGAACACATTGCAACAAACCAATCTCACCTATTTTATGAAAATGCATAGCTGATGCACTTCTCCTGTCTGCAAAAGAAAGTACCACTTGATTTCTTAGTCTGGTCTCTGCTTGATACATGTACTTTTCCCTACACTACTCACTCCTCTTACACTACTTCTGTTTCCTTGATTCTCTCACTCCCACATAATTTATCTATATATGCCATTTAAAAAAGTCTGTTGGTGGAAATGGACTTGGAGCTTCCACCTCATAGCCAACTTAAATTCTTATTCATTTTACTGCTTCAACATAATTTATCAAAATATACACCCCCAATTAATTGTCTTGATGAGACTAATAGTGGGGTTTTATCAGATGTCAGATGGTATTGAGCTGTTTAAATCAGTTGGAAAAACTGCTGCATTGTGGAATCCGGTGGTGTTTGCCATTGAAATGACAGATAAAATACACATTGTAATACACAGTGTAAAAAATACAGAATATTCCTTCTCTTGTCCCCGGGGAAACATTTGAATTCTGATTTCAGAAAACAGAGATTCAGACCTACTAGATAGTCAATAAGTCCCCAAGGATGACAGTGAATCCAGAAGTGTTACTGTATTTTATAACAATTGGGAAAATTCACCTTTTCATATTAGCATGTTTCCCTTTAGATGACATAGAAGAGAGAGAGGACTTGTAATTCGCAATTATTACATTTTCCTTAATAAATAGACATTATTATTATGATAAAATGGTACCATTCTTCACCTTCATCATTGCCTCAATGTTATTTTCCACAAATGTCCTACCAAACATGGAAGATGTGAGATATTTCAAGGTTTTTATTCCATCCCTGGAATATTGTACAGGAGAATTAAGAGTTGTTTTATATCTAGGTGATTCAAACATCATATACACATGGAAACAGGGCACCGTTTATTGAATTAGACCTTCAGTCACACACTGTGTATCATGGCTGAGAAATTTCACGTGAGCAAAGCGATGTCACAGTTGGAATAACAGTTGGAATGTCACAATCAGCTCACCAGAGTGCGACTTTGGTAGTCAAAGTTGAAAGTATTACACAGTCCCAAGCTAAATTATATGAGCAACATATTATACATTTATCTGGCTTTTTAACTTTTATCCTCAATATTTTACAAAGAACAGGGATAAACACAGAAGAGCAAAATACCTGATTTCTTACTAGTTCATTCAGATTTGTTCACCTCAGTTTTTTGTTAATCTCTGCTTTTTTTATATAGTGTGATTCCCTCATGCAGCAATTATTCCATATTGGTTGCTTTGCTCTTGGTAGAAGAGCATGCTCAGGCTGTTAGAGAGAACTATCACAAACTTGAGCTGGCTCCAAGACCTGCAAGGGAGTGCAGTGATGTGGTGATTTCATCCCAATACCCTGAGCAAATTAAGGAAAACTCTGAAACAGTGTATGCATCTGCCAAAAAAGGCAGTCAGTTGGCAATCAGCTCTTAAGGCTCCTCTTTCCAACATATGTGCAGTTCTACAAATAAATAATTTATGCAGGTTAGGAATTTTGGGCATTGAAATCTTGGAATTTTGGAATTTTGGAATTTTGCCCTGTCCTTTCTATATGGAAAAAACTTTAGTATTTATCTCTGACTTTCTGAGACTAGGAAAACCAAGAGCAACATATTCCCTGCTCTAAAACAATTTCAAACAAGTTGGGTTTTCAAAATATTTTCTTTCTTTTTCCATTAAGCATTCCCTTTATAAATTCAGAATGGATCAGGGACAGCACACTTAAATAAATAAATTATTGTTAAAATATGTCGAAAGACACTGTCTCCTGCATATTGTCATGGTTTCAAATGGAAGTAAATTTTCTCAGGAAGCTGGTAGTGAAACCAATCAGTGCTTGGGGTTGGATATTGGCATTTGGAATGACCACTGAAGGGATGGACACGCCTCTGAGAACACAGGGGGTTAAAAGCAAAATCTCCCAGGGGAACACTCTCTTTGGTTCCGGTCGTCGGAGAGTGCAGACTCTCCCCTGCCCAGCCACAGGCTGGGTAAGGGAGGGGAAGCCATGCAGCCTGAGGGAGGTAGACCAGGGGCTGAAGGACTGGAACTGGGCCAGCTCTTGAGGACAGAAGGGTAGAGAGAAACGGAGATGCCTTTGTTCTGCCCCCACAGAGGGAAAGAGACAGAGAGCCTGACTGCACCTAGAATTTGCCGGTAGAAGAGAAGAAGGTGAGGGGGAAGGTGCCCAGCCATGGGAGTTGGAGTTCTGGGCAGAGATTTCCGCTGTCCGGGGAGTCTGAACTTTTAACCCTTTCCTGGGAAATGAAAGCTTTGTGAAATATTACTCCTCCTCAATTTGAAGTAGAAGAGAGACAGTCCAGGACCTGAGATGTTAGAAGAAATTTTTAGGTGGAGAGGAGATGATGGAGTGGCTTGTGGCTGGACTTTTCTTGTTAGCCATAGACTGAACCAAATTCTCCTGCCACAGAGACTGCATTTTAGGGGGATACAATAGTGAGCCAAGCGACCTGTTTCAGCGACTACCAACACAGGAGTGGAGAGAACAGAGGAAAGCTGAGGAGGGTGTGGTGATGCCCTCTGTCTTCAGGAAGAAGAGGGTGTGGTGATGCCCTCTGTCTTCAGGAAGAAGATGATCTCTGTTCTTGAGACCCTTGGCCCCAGGGGAGGAAGAAAATGGGGGGGACTGTGGTCCCAAGATGAGAGGCTGAACTGTTGTCTCTTTTGGTCCTTGGCAAACATCCTTAAAGGAGCCCTATGAGCAGTCTGTCCATGCACGGTGGTGAGAGCACTGTGACATGGAAAGGAGAGTGTCACACTGGCAGATTTTTTCTCTGGGCAGTTGCCATGTGTGACATGGAAGAATCCCGGGTGGTGTCTCACTGTTTTTTTTTTGGAAATTGGGTGGGGGGAGGAGGAGTGTTTTGGAGGGTCTTCATCCTGGATTTAGTGTGTGTGTCTTTTATAGTAGTAGTAGTTTCATAAAGTTTTTTTCTCTTTGTTATTAAGCTTGGGCCTGCTCTGCTCTGTTCCTGATCACATTTCACAGCAAATATTTGGGAAGGTGCATTTTCATGGGGGCGCTGTCATTATACCAGCATTAAACCATGATACATATCAAAAATTACTTTTGATACTATAGATAAAAGAATTACTATAAGTCTGCACACAAGTAGGTATAAGAATCCTCAAGGTGCATTTCAGGGACAAACTTTAAATATTAAAGTTATTCCAATAAGCACAAGTATAAAAATTTTCATAAATATTTTATTCAACTAATTCAGTCTGTAAGAGTTATTCAGAGTTTTGGTTTGGTTTTTCAGGTTTTTTTTAGGTTTTTCTGTGGAAGCAGGCACTGATTCAATATTCTTGATGGACAATGACAGGTACATACACAGTGGACAGAATGTATGCTACTGTTTCAAGGCTGAAAATATTTAAGAGTAATTTTGACTATTTATATCAGTATTGTGAACAATGCAATGAAGAAAAACCAATTTAATTTAGATTAGACCTTAACTTAGATCTAGCTTGTCAGAATATGACATCTAGGATAATGAAATGAAAACTCAATAAAATAATAATTTAAAAAGTCCAAATCCAAAGCAAAACAGCAACTCCAGGGAATGATTAGGAATTAATGAGGTGCAAAATACTTTCTATCTTAATTATTTCAGCTTGGCAAAGAAAACAAAAACACTAATATAGATTTGGTATGGATTTGACATTTTTTTCCGTTGCTCACAGGAGATGTGATGCAAACTCACATTTGTAATTACACTTCCGGGTGCCGGATTGCATGCTCAGAGTATCATGGTAGCATTCCTGAAACAGATCTGAGGTAAAAAACAGCTTTTTCACAAAAACCCAAACACTGTTTTCACATTTCTTTCAAGTTCCTTAATGACAAAATAATCTGCTTTTGCTTTTTCAGCAGCTATCTACATGTACAAAATTATTAATATCTATGAAGAAATCACTTTTTCTGTGACCTAAGTGGGCAGTTTTACTAAGGTCATTGAATTGCTGCTTCCTCAAACCAGCATTTTCTTAGGGACTCCGCTATGTTAGGGTGTGCCTCCAGAAGTTTGAAAAGCAAATTCTGCATTCTGGGTGAATTCAGAAGTAAGGTAAAATGGGAATAAATGAGTGCTGTGGCTCTTGGCAAAAATTTTTGCTGCTCAGTTTTGTTTAAACAAGTGAATCTTTTTTAAGGATAAAATTGATAGCAACACTCCCAAATTCATTTTTAAAACACTTCTTGAGCAATTCCTGTTAAATATGTGAATGGATAAATATCTCATCATTTTTATTAACTCAATAATTCCCCCATCCTCTCTGAATATACTGGCATTTGTGTTGACTCAAATTTATATGAGCATTGATTAACATTTGCTTAAATAAATAAATTTTCTGGTTTTACTCTTGTCAAAAGCACTAGAGAAATGTAATGCACATCAAATACTCTTTCTGCTCAGATATCACCTGAGCTAAGCTATCACTCCATTCTGGGGATTTTAAATGTACAGCTCTGAATGTAGCAGAGGGGAAAAAATAGGCGAGTGAATGTTTACAGTCAGCCTGCAGGGAGTAATACTTTTAGTAAGTGAAATTTAGAACTAGGCTATAATTTACTGCTGTTCACTGTGTCTTCACATGTCACTTGATATGGAAACAATATGGAAAGCAGTAACATATCTCTTAGAATATGTCATAAAGACTACATTGGAAATTAAGTTTATGGATACCATACATCATATGTGGATTTAATAAGGTTTCTGTCTAAGCACAGAAGACTTTTAGACCTGCTATAATCCATTCCACAGTTTTTAGAGGAAATCAATGCTTATCAATAGGTTGCCAAAGTAATACTATAATACCATAAATGAAGAAATGATAGAAAGGACATTTTTGATTCTTGAATGCTGAGGTTTTTTTACTATGGATGTCATGTCTTTACAGTTAAAAAGATTGCTTAGGCTGCACAGATTTGCAAGAGGCTTAAGAGTTAACTAATCATAAATCCGAGTTGAGTCCACATTGATTTCCTTTTGTTTGGTGGCAGAAGCATTCAACTACAGATGAGAATACAAACTCACAGCAACACAGCAGCATTTAGACTGAGAAATTCACGTAAATTTATTTCCATAAACTGAGACTCTAGTCTGCTTTTGCTCTGTTCTTACTGTATCTATCTATTTATAAACTTATAATCTTATGGTACTTTTGAATAAATGTATTTCTGAACAAATGTACTCCCAGCCTCAGTGTCCCTTTCTCCAGTTTTTATTATATCCATCCATTTGACTAATAATTTTCAAAACAAGCTCTATGATTACATGTGTTCAGCAGAAGTGATTGGTGATTTTGTTGTTAGCACAGCATTACTTACTGATATTTTCAAAGTTTCTTTTTTCCCCTCACAGTTCAAAGAGACTGGCTAGTTCTTTATTCATCTGCAGAGTATCCTATCACTGGAGAGGCAGGGAAGGTCTCTGAATTTTGGTGGAGAAGGAATGGTTTGTAATACTATGCGATCAAAAGCATGTTTCAAAAGAAGTGCTAGTGTAACTTTGTCTTTTCCTGAAAGATTCTCCCTTCTGTGTCCTGAAAGATTTGCTAAATACTTTACTGTTATAATTCTGCCTGTTTATCTTGTATTGCTTCTCCCATTCCACTCAAAACATCCAGCTGAGGTTCATGAAAGTATTTTAAACTGAGGAGCAGAGTATGCAATCTCTAACGTAGAGTCATCCTGCCACTGTTCCATGAACTATAAATATTGGTAATGCTCATGTTTAATGAAACACTCAATTTATTCTCATGGGTTTTGGTGTATCTTAAATTGAATACCTCATGGGCTAATTTCTGCATGTCCCTCTGCATTTGGACAGCTTTTTGCCAAGGACAAATCTGAGGACAGCAGAGGGAGAAGTTAGACATAGTATTATTAAAGAGGAGGTACTTAGTGTTTCATAAATGAGACATTCTTTGTATGAAATATATGTTATTTCACATTCAGATCTGGTTTTAGCTTTGAAATTGCTTCCAAAGCAACCTTAACATGACACTTGGTGTCTTCCCAAATACTTATAAAGAAAAAACTGCAAAAGAAAAAAACATAATGAATTTTCCATTCTGTCATTAGTTTTGCACTGCCATTTATCCCAAAACACACATCTAGGATTCAATCTAATATGGTCATCAAACCAAAGGAATATATTTTGTTGTCCATCAGTTTATAACCAGGCTGAGTAATATCCAATTAACATTTTGGTTTCTGTAAGATTTTACTTCAGCCAACAATATTTAAGCTATTGTAGCAACAGAGCTACTAAGAGATATTTTCTATTGCGTGAAAAAACAAAACACTGAAACACAAACCTTGTGTATCTGTTATGATGTTATGTTACATTCAATACATTTCTACACAAAACAATAACCTGCACTAAACCTCCACCCCTGGATTTTCACCATCAATCCACTGTAACCTTAATAACCTTATACATGCTTTGCTCTTATTCCTCTTTGATCCCATCTCACAGTTTTCATCTTATCATCTTATCATCTTATCACTTGCCCAAAGTTCAATTCCCGGTCAGGGAACCAAAAATGTCTAGGGTTGGAATGAAAATATATTTTTCCCAAATGAGTGCTGTGAGATGTGACCAGAAACAGAGCAGAGCAGGCTCAAGCATAGAAATAAAGAAAAAAACTTTATTAAGTTACAACTATAATAAAAGGAACACACAGAATTCAGGATGAAAACCTTCCAAAACATTCCTCCTTCCCCACCCAATTTCCAACAAAACTAAGTGAGACAAAACTCTGGATTCCTGATCAAGCTACCACCCCTCAGATAATCAATTCTCAGTTCATCAAGGGAGAGAGGAGTCTCTCTTGTACCATAGATTCCCCCAGGAAACACAATTGCAACCTCTTGTGTTTCCATGTCACACATGGCAACCGCCCGGAGAAAATCTGCCAGTGTGACATCCTCCTTCCGTGTACAGTGCTCTCAACACAGTGCATGGACTGAGACTGCTCTCAGGGTTCCTTTAAGGATGCTTCGCCAAGTACCAAAGAACAACAGTTTATCATTTTGGGACAACAGTCCCTCCCATTTTCTCCTCCCCTGGGGCCGAGGGTCTCGAGAACAGAGATCTTCTTCATCCCTGAAGACAGAGGGCATTACCACACCCTCTTCAACTTTTCTCTTCACTCCACTCCTGCACATGACATCACTCACTGAAGCAGGCCATTTTCTTGGCTCAAGTCATTGCATCCCCCTAAAAATGCCGTCTCTGTTGCAGGAGAAATTGGTTCAGTCTATGGCTATACAAGAAAAGTCCAGCCAAGGCCACTCCATCATCTCCTCCCACCTAGGATTTCTTCTTCTGACATCTCAGGTCCCAGGCCATTTTTCTTCTCTTTCAGATCAAGGAGGATTAATGTTTCACAAGGCTTTCTTTATCCAAGAAGGGGTTTAAAGTCTCAGGCTCCCAGGACAACTGGAATCTCGGCTGCCCAGAACTCCCATGGCTGGGCACCTCCCCCCTCCCTTCTCCTTCTCCTCTGTCGGCATACTGCTGGCATATCATATCAAATTTCCAGGTGGCACAGGCTCTCTGTCTCTCTCTCTCTCCCTCTAGGGGGGGAACAAAGACATCTCAGTTTTTCTCCACCCTTCTGTCCACAGGGGCCGGCCCAGTTCCAGTCCCTTCATCCCCTGGCCTACCTCTCCTAGACCGCATGGCTTCCTCTGGCTGGGCAGGGGAGGTCTGAACTCTTCACTGACTGGAACAAAAAGAGAGTTCCCCTGGGAGTTCTCTGCCTTTAACCCCCCCAGTGTGTTCTCAGAGTCCTGTCCAATGTCTTCAGTGGTCACACCAGGTGTCAATCTTCAAATCTGACCACTGATTGGTTTGACAATAACTTCCCAAGAAAACTCACTTCCTTGTCAAACCAGGACACTTTGGTATTCTTGATTATATCACTGCCTCTATACTCACCTTAGCAAAACATGGTGAAAAAAGATCTCAAAAGGCATGATAGGGAGAATAGCCACAAAGAATCATCCCTTAGGTAGGTTCCTTATAATTCAGGCTACTTATTTATCCATTTATGTATAATCTATAATACTTTTTTGCCCTTTTTCTTCTTTCCATTAGTAAGCAAAATAATCACTTTCAAATACCGAGCCAACATTCTTAGTGTAAAAAAATCTCAGCCTCAGAAATCTCAAAAATTAAGGTATCTTCCTTATTCCCCCAACTCATCTTAATATGCCAAATTAGCTTATCACATATTTTACTGTTATCTTACTGTTGAAAAAAAAACTTTTATTTTCTGTCCAAGGCAAAATTTCAATATTCTGTTTAGATCAATTTATTATTTTTAACATAAATCCTTTCCAAATGTGTTCCTTAGCTGGCCTTTGTTTGCTAACTGATTTTCTGTACTTCTGTGTTTGAAACTTTTGCTCTTTTTTTGGTCTTCTACCTTTCGTAAGAGCTTCCTATTCAGAGATATTATGTCTGATTTTTTCATTCTCTGAACTCAGATATATATTTGACCTCAGTGACATCCCTTTACACCCTTGACCATCAAGAGTCATCTCTTTGCCACAAGGATTCTACTTCTCAGGAGTGAAGAGAAGCACTGCTAACCCATTTGCCCCACAGCATCCTTGCTCAAGGGCTATTCCTCTCAAGAAATTTAAAGAATCACTAAGTATAGCTGCATCTTGATTTTCTTAAGGGGTGGTCATGAAAAACTAGCCAGAAGTAAATTCTCAATTTAAACAATCAAACAAACAGCCCAGTTTGCTATTCTGTCCACTATCACAGAATAATAGAATATGCAGAGTTGGAAAGGATCCATTAGGATACTCACGTCCAAAGTCAGGTCTTGCACAGGACACCCCAAGAATGTTAAAAGGTACCAAACACCAACCTGTCTTTAAGCATCTTTACTCTCTAGCCATTTTTAGGAAATCAATACATTCTTCTCACAAGCAATCCAAGTTACTTTCCTTTTTATAAAATGCAGAGGAGAATAGGAACCATGGACTTTATACTAGATCACTCCCTGAAATGTAGTGGTTTAAAAGACTAATTGAACATATTTACCGAAAACACGCTTAATTTAAAAAAAAATCCAGAGATCAGCCCTGTCTGTCTAGATATGAGGTTTCTCAAAATTCATGCTGATTCTTCAAAGTAGAGCTCAAGCTTTTCAATTTTTTTTTTCCCAAAATCCTAAAGCATTGAAAAAATTAGATTAGTGTTCAGCTGGTTTCCATTTTAATGAAAGATGCAAATAGATTTAATCAATATTTAAAAACTAAGTTAAAAATGCAAACTGTCACACATTTCTCCCAAGAGGCAATTTTATTTGTTTTAAGCATCAAACTTTCTGCTCCTGTATCTATAGTCCACTAGCACTGTAGTAACTCCTTGGTATAATAAATGTATTTTATAAATCTTTAGGAAAGGCAGAACTGATAAAAAGCAGTGATATTTCTCAGGTTACATTCTGAGCTTTTTATTTGACTTTCTCTCAGTTAAGATCCCCCACACTAATTACCTCCTTCAGTCTTTAATGTGATTTTCTGTGCCATACCCTCAAACTTGTCTCCCCATCTTCTACAGATCCTGTTACACCTAAAATGTCTATATTTTTCTGATATCATTGTTCCTCAAGATCTCTTAATAGTGTACCTGGTAGGTAAACTCTTTTTGGTGAAGAGCATTTAAGTCACAGAGAATATGACACAATGTGAATAATATCACATTTCCCTATTACTAGTGTGATGACATCAGCCTTTTTATTGCTGATATCCCCATTGTTTTCACTTGCAAAACCCTCATATCCAAACCCTGAAACTTCTCCACTGTTTACATCTTCAGCTGTGCCCTCTGTTGTCATACTCACTGCTAATATTCAACTTAATTTCCTATTTTCCATAATACATTCTCACTCTCAATGCTTCCAGCTCAGCTGCACTTGAAACTCAGTTCTCTATGGCTCTTCTTTCAGTATATCACCTCAAATCTCCCTTATCCATTCTGCTTCTTTCTTTCAAAGCTTTCTTTCAAAGCCACATCTCTACTTTCATCTCTTCCTACTCTCCTTAGCTCTGGCAAATCCATTCTCTTCACCCCCTTTCATGTATATTTCTTACTTTTTGCCACTGAATTTTTTGGAACAAACTCAATTATTTATCAAGTTCTGTCCCTCTCCTTCATCTATAGTATAAAAAATCACCATTACTAGACATACAAGCCCTGTGGGTTAGCATGAGTGTATAAAATCTTCAGCATCTCTCATCATACTCATAATATGCAGTTGATGTTTATGTTGGTTTGAGGCTGCTTGAGGCATAGTGATCATGAAATTACAGAGTTCTCAATATTTGGTGAAATGAGGAGGAATATCAGCAAGACTCTTACACTGGACTTCCAGAGAACAGACTTTGGCCTATTTAGGAGACTTATTCAGAGACTTCCTTGAGAAGTAGCCCTTAAAATCAATGAAGTCCAGGAGGACAGGAAGCTGGACAATGTGACACTCATTCACAAAAAGGGTAGGAAGGACGATCATGGTAATTATAGGCCAGTTAGCCTAACCTCAGTACCTGGTAAGGTCAAGGAACAGTTTATATTGAGTGTCATCATACAGCACCTAAAGGATGGCCAGGGTATCAGACCCAGCAAGCAGGGGTTTAGGAGGGGTAGGTCATGTTTGACCAACCTGGTCTCCTTTAATCACCAGGTGACCCATCTGGTGGATGCAGGAAAGGCTGTGGATGTTGTCTATTTGGACTTCAGCAAGGCCTTTGACACTGTCTCCCACAGCACACTCCTGGAAAAGCTGCAGCCCACGGCTTGGACAGGAGCACTCTTTGCTGGGTTAGGAACTGGCTGGATGGCTGGCCCAGAGAGTGCTGGTGAACAGTGCTGTGTCCAGTTGGCAGCCAGGCACCAGTGGTGTCCCTCAGGGGTCTGTGCTGGGGCCAGTTCTGTTCAATTTTTTTTACTGACGACATGGATGAGGGGATTGAGTCTTTCATTTGTACATTTGCAGACGACACTAAGCTGGGAGCGTGTGTCCATGTGCTGGAAGGTAGGAGGGCTCTGCAGAGAGACCTGGAATGGCTGGATGGATGGGCAGAGTCCAATAGGATGAAGTTTAATAAATCGTGGTGCCAAGTCCTGCATTTTGTCCACAATAACCCCCTGCAACGTTACAGGCTGGGGACGGTGTGGCTGGACAGTGCCCAGTCAGAAAGGGACCTGGGAGTACTGGTTGACAGCCGACTGAACGTGAGCCAGCAGTGTGCCCTGGTGGCCAAGAAGGCCAATGGCATCCTGGCCTGTATCAGGAATAGCATGGCCAGAAGAAGCAAGGAGGTCATTCTCCCCTATACTCGGCACTGGTGATGCTGCACCTTGAGTGCTGTGTCCAGTTCTGGCCCCTCAGTTTGGGAAGGACACTTGAGCAAGTGTCTCAGTTGAGACACTTGGGCACATCCAAAGGAAGCAATGAGGCTGGTGACAGGCTTGGAACACAAGCCCTGTCAGGAATGACTGAGGGAGCTGGGGGTGTTTAGCCTGGAGAAAAGGAGACTCAGGGGTGACCTTATCACTCTCTACAATTTCCTGAAAGGTGGTTGGAGTCAGGTGGGGTTGGTCTCTTTCTCCAGGCAGCAACTGACAGAACCAGAGGACAGTCTTAAGCTGCACCAAGGGAAATACAGGTTAGATCTTAGGAAAAAGTTTTTTACAGAAAGAGTGATAAAGTACTGGTATGGTCAGCCCAGGGAGGTGGTGGAGTCACCATCCCTGGATGTGTTTAAAAAAAGACTGGATGTGGCACTCAGTACCATGGTTTAGTTGAGGTGTTGGGGCATAGGTTGGACCCAATGATCTTGAAGGTCTCTTCCAACCAAGTGATTCTGTGATTCTGTGTTAAAGTATCTGTGGCTGATGTGATCTTAAAGAGGGTAAATCACAAAATCTTGTTTCAATAAATTTTGGTCTTTAGAATAAAACCATATCTAAAAAATAATCAATCCTACCTGTAAGCCTAAGGGACATGTATGGAGTTTCTCATATTCCCTGCAACATTTAAAACTAGATACATTTAAAATTTATTTTCATATACAATCGTTTAACAGGGATTGTTAACAACAACAATCCTTTAACAGGGATTGTTGAAAATTGTACCGGCTCATATTTGTAAAAATAAACTAATCTAACAAATCTAATTCTCCCCAGCAATTTACTCTTAGGGAATAAAAAATGCTTGAGGCTTACCAAACTCATTGAACAGGTGATACTTGCTAGATTTGTTTAGCTTTCTGCAAGCATCATGCTACGTGGTAATACCCAAAGTTGTCCTAAGGTCTTAGTTCAGATCTCAGGGTGTTGATTGCCATTCAAACTAAAAGAAATCTGTAAATATTTACATAATATCCCCCACCTTTGAAGCGTTATTGAGTAATAAACAAGTGGCTTTGCTTCAATATTTTAAAAACCTTTCTGTTCCCAAATTTGGTAATATTAAATTTTTAACTAAGGTTAGTGGAATATTAATTTAAGAATAATTAGGTGTCCAAACACCTAATAAGCTTCATCAGGGCAGGTGAGAATTATGTGAGAAAAAGAGTTCATTTAAATGGGAATTCCTCTGATTTAAGTCAGTCTTATAAAGAATCAGGTGAAAACTTCAGTAGCCTTTTTCAAATAAAGATTTAATTGAGCTTTCTAGATCTATTAGCTATAACAAGGCATTACTGGTGTAGTACGAGTATTTAACTTAAGTCACCCACTGGGAGACCTTTTAATTTGATCATTAATCCTAATTGCACAAGCCACTAACTATAACAGTAAAATAAATAGAAGAGGAGAAAAGGACACATTCTGGGGTGTGTCAGGGATAGAGCTGCATTATAAAAGTAAAACTGGAGCATTAATAAATGTATTTGAAGAGAAAGTGAAAATATTTTCTAAGTCTTGAGTGATGTCTCAAACACTGTGAATGAAAGCAAATAAAGGTCATTCCAAATGACAGATTATTTTTTTCAGCTTCTAAGGAATTTATTTCAGCTTTAATTGTGTATTATCAATGTTCAAGTGAAAGTGTAACATTTCCTCTTAATATTTGGAGGCAATGAGTCTAGTTCTAATTCCTTACCAGTTCTGCAGCAGAAAAATTTCTCTCTTTGTCTCTTACCCAAATAACAATGGTGCAGCTACTGAACCACACTTTACAGTATCTGAAAGTAAGTAATTAAAAAAAAAGTGATCTTGTAAAACTAGGAGGAAGAGTTGAAAAATAGCCACATCTGTACCAAACTGATGATATTTTTGACAGCGCACAGTAATACTTCCAGGATTATATTTTTCACTTGTATAGTACATTGTCAGTGGAGAAGACACAGAATATTTATTTCTTCAAACACCAGAGAAAAACTGCTACATTTCCTGTAAAATTGTTTAGTTGAGATCACTGAGAATAAATATACCCTGCACATTTTCCACTCGAAATCATAATTAATTTTCTGTAGTTATTAACATCTACTTATGAAAAAATACTGCAGTTCATTACATGGGTTTTAGCTGTGATAGAGTTAACTTTCTTCACAGCAGCTTGCATGTTGATATGTTTTGGACCTGTGATGAAAACCTTGGTTACAGAGGGGAAGTTTAGCTGCTGCTGAACAGTGCTTACACAGAATCAAGGCCTTTTCTGCCTCTTATGCTGCCCAGACAGAGAATTTTGAAAGGGGCGCAGCTGGGACAGCTGACCCCAACAGACCAAAGGGATATCCCAAACCATACGGCCTCATGATCAGCATATAGAGCTGGGGAAGAAGAAGACACACACCTGGAATGATGACATTTGTCTTCCCAAATCACCATTACGCATGAAGGAGTCTTACTTTCCCGGGGATGGCAGGGGATTTGCCTGCCCATGAGAGAAGTGAAATAATTCCTATTTTCCTTTGTTTGCATTGGCAGTTTTTGCTTTACTTATCCAATCTCTATTTCAACCCTTGGAACTTCTCACTTTTGCCCTTTAAATTCTGTTGCCCATCCCACCAGGGGGAAGTGACCAAGTGGCTCTATGAGGCTGAGCTACCTTCTGAGGCTAAACCTTAATAAACTGTAATTTGCAACAATGAAACTTGGCTCTGCAAGAATTTTTCTTTTAAAATGAGATTTTCTTTGTTCTTCCAAATGTGAAATTTTGAATCAGATATTATTCAAATATTTGGTTTAAAAATAAAATTTTAAATATCAATCTCAACTTTTAGCACACTGACAAATAGTAGGCTAACACAGAAATCAAAGGTCAAAGAAACTACATGGCAGCCTCAGAGATGGGCTGGATGGTGGGTTGCCAGTGCTCTAAGAAAACTACAAAATGGATGCTCATTGACCATTTCAAGATTTTTAAGTGTGAATATTTTGATGTCCAGTCCAAGATTTTTCTTCACTCCAGTGAATGAAAATTCAATATTTGAAGACAGCTCATGTAGAATCATCTGCACTGTGTCTCAATTTGACAAAAGCTGAATATTTCTAGGTCACTTTTAAACCCTTTCAACAAGAAAAGGGACACAAGTACATGGAAGGTGCTGTTTTAAGTGGAGCCTGTCTGGGAGCTTCACCTTGTTTGTGCCATCAAAGACCTTAACTCCTAGTTAGAATCCATATTCATGAGGCATACTTGAAACTCAAGACACAAGTCAATGGGTGAAGGTCATTATTCTATAAAATTCTTTGGGAGGAAGGAAGTGTAATTTTTTTATTTCAGTCATAAGTGTAACACCTGGTTATTTGAAATAAACTATTTAATTTTTGTGTGAATGAAGAGCCATTCTGGGATTGATGTGGGGTTAAGAATGACCTCTATTATGAAAGAGGAAAATGAGGAAACTTTACGGTAACGGAGAAAGAAGAATCTTATATACCAGGGGATAAGAAGAATCTCGTATGTCAGCGTTCACACTGGATAAAGAAATAGGCAGCTTGCTCATGATTTCAGTGTAATTCATATTTAGCTTATCACCCACTCATCTTAAAAGCCTTAAGAATTTCAAGTCTCTGGCAACAGGATGGAAAATTGCACTAACCCCAGAGACTGAGTTTTGCAACTCTGAGGAAGATAAGGAAATTCAGATAGCTCCAATTCTACTTCTGCAGTGACCCATATTCATACAAGAAGAGTATATTCACTATGATTTATGTATAAGTCCTCAGCTCTTAATCTGTCACTGCTCAATATCATCTTCTTCAAGGCAAAGATGGTAAATCAGGATCTTTGTGTCACTGATCATGATTTTTTTTCTTCCTGTATGTCCAGCATTTTGTAGATAAACTTGTATTGAAATTCACATTCCGTGGCACCTATTAACTCTCCAGCTGTTAAAAAAAAATAATAAATTTAAAAAATAATAATAATAATAATAATTTTTAAAAATTATCACCTCTTTCCTCAAGAGAATTTTAGTTTGGAAAAGTTTAGTTTTTTCACTAGCATATATAACCTTACACAATCATAACCTTACACAAGAGCTACAAGAGTAAGATAAGTTCAGGATAATAAAAGTAAGCTAATCAAAATACACTAATTTCTGCCTGCATTGCTCTTGTTTCATTCACTGAAAGCTAATTTACCCAACAGATGGGCAAATGTCTGTAGCTCATAAACCTAATGGCATTCTAGTAAAATTCAACATAAGGTTCTTATTTCTTGAAGCATAAAGCAACTTGATACAAACAAAAATACACAGCAAAAATACCTTTGTTATTTCACAATTTCATATTCCACACCTAAAAGTACAACTCAGTACCTTAGTATTTGCTTTTTTGGAGGAACAAGTTACTATTTTATTAAATACTTCTGAGTGTTTGTCTCCACTCTTCCTTTCTTTCCTTCATTTGATTTCTTACACACTTATTTAATAAAATTCAGAATTTGAAGGAAAGGCTGGCTTTCCAGCTGAAAAAAGTGAATTGACACTTGGAAATTCAGGTTGGAACTATTACAGATATAGGAAATCTTACAAGGTTTCAGAAATGAAGTCGCAGAAACAAACATATGTGTAACTAAAAATTTTCTGGACACTTGTACTCACTTTTTATTTTATTTTTTCATTATCCAAATTGCAGGCAGTGCATTTTCCAAGTCCACACTGAGAAAGGAGTCTTCTGTCTGTCTCATGTGGGCAATCAACCTTTCAGGAAACAATCTGTTTTCTCATGGCATACCTTCCTATAATCTATTTCTGCCAGCATTTTCCAGATTAAATATGTTTGATATGAGAGTCTGGAAATTTTTGAAAAATTCACATATATAGCCTTGTACACATTTATTTTCTTATACTTCCCTTTTTCCCCCCCCTGAATGTAGTAGGCAGAATTTTTTTCTGTCTGTATGACTTGTATAAAAGAATATTATAGAAATTTTATATTTGGAGATTACCATTATATTTGGAGGATATCACAGAAAAGAACATTTGGAGAATATTCAGATTTAAAAAAATAAAATATTCTTTATGGTCTTGCATTAAAGAAGCTAAAGAAAACATTTCTTTTAATTAGTCACTCTAACGTCTCTTTTCGGAGTGTAAAATACATTTTGTGCTTCTGTATTTCTTTGCTTAGCTTGAATTCTTTCTTTTCCCCCTCAGAAACCTGTGAATTTGTCAAGTTCAGGTTTCCTGGAGTTGTAGCAAAGATCATAGGATGTGGAAATGAATGAAAGCTTCCTTCATCTCCACTTGAAAAAACAAATAGACTCTCAGGGACAGTACCGGGACAAACTGGAAAAAATAACAAGTGCTAGCCTGAACATGGCTAGGGAACAGTGAAAAGAGGATCTTTTTTATGAGATAAAACTGGCTGAGTGGAACTGAGCTACAGAAGCCAGAAAAATGCTTCCAGTGAGAGCCAGAGACCTCATTCTGGTGCGTCACACGCTGACAGCCTTTGTGAGATGTTTGCTAGAATGGAATCATGTACTGACAGACTGTGAACACGGCTGTGGATGTTGGATGTTGTCCTGTGTATTGTATAGCTCCATATGTGGGTGCTTGAGACCTGAAAGCTTCCCAGTCTATCCCTGCATTTCTGCACGACAATAAAATCCTGTTTTTGTGGCATCAGAAGTTATTATATTGGTTAGTGTTATGTGGGGTTTGAGGTGCTTTGTCTCTTGGGAAGCGAGACATGTGTTCATGTATTTCTGATTCGTGTAAGGATCTCCTGTTTTTCCTGCAGACACAGGTATACTCCAGCTTTTGTACTTGTACAACAGAGATCAAAGGGAATGCTGACCAGTTTTGGGCTTCTTATATTGACTGTGCTTGTCAAAGCTACATTTTAAAGTGGGGGGGTAATAAGGCTGATTTTATCAAAGCTATAGCAAAGTAATATGCCATCACTGAGAGCAAACTTTGGCCTCAGAAATGCACTTCATATTCATACATTCACAGAATTATTGAAGTAGGAAGGGACTGCTAGCAAGGTCATCTGGCCCAACCTCCCTACTCAAGGACTATCCCAGAGCACATGGCACAGGATTGTGTCTACATGTTTTTTGAATATCTCCAGTGAGGGAGACTGTGCAACCTCTCTGGTCAACCTGTTCCAGTGCTCTATCACCTGCACAGCAAAGAAATTCTTCCTCATGTCCAGGCAGAACTTTCTCTTTTCCAGTTTCTGCCTCTTGTCTTACTGCTCAGCACCACTGAGAACAGCCTAGCTCCATCCTTTTGGCACCCTCCCTTCAGATAATGACAGATATTGATCAGGTCCTCCGTCAGTTTTTCTCTTCTTGAGACTGAACAGGCCCAACTCCCTCAGCCTTTCCTCGTAAGAGAGGTGTTCAAGTCCCTCCATCATTCCCATTGTCCTCCACTGGATCTGTTCCAGGAACTCTGTGTCTCTCTTGTCCAGAGGAGCCCAGAACTGGACACAGCACTCCAGATACGCTCATCTCACTGGGGCTGGGTGGAGGAGCAGGATCACCTCCCTGACCCGCTGGCCCTGCTCTCCCTGATGCACCCCAGGATGCCATTGTCCCTCTTGGCCCCAGGGCACTGCTGGCTCATGGACAGCTCACTGTCCACCAGGACCCCCCGGCCCTTCTCTGCAGAGCTGCTTTCCAGCAGGTCACCCCCAGCCTGTGCTGGTGCCTGGGCTTGTCCTTCCCCAGTGCAGGGCCCCGCATTTGCCTTTTCTGAATTCCAGACCATTCCTCTGCCCATCTCTCCAGCCTGTCTCCCTTCTGAAGGGCTGCCCAGCTCTCAGGGGTATCGGCCCAGCTCTGTGTCTTCAGTGACCTTGCTGAGGAGGCCCCTGCCCCTTCCTCAAAGTCATTAATGGGCAAGTTAGACAACACTGGGCCCAGTATTGAACCTTGGCAGACACCATCAGTGACAGGCCTCCAACTAGACCCTGTGCCATTGATTATGATCCTCTGGGATCTGTCATTCAGCCAGCTCTCAACCCACCTCACTGTCCACTCATTCAGCCTGCAGTTTCTGACCATATCTGCTGGAGGGTATCACAGGAGACAGTGCCAGAAGCTTTGCTGAAGTCCAGGTAGACAGCACTCACTCTCTTCTCTTAACAGAGGACACACAACCAACACCAAAGATGGTGATAAACCTCAGCACTTTATTATTCACCAGTACAACCTTTTATACCCTGTGTCTCACATGCATAACACCTGCGTGCTCTTTTACTCTTTTGTGATTGGTCAATGCACATCGGTTTTCCACACTTCTTCTCCTTCAGTGCTGGTCACCTGTCTTACACAGCTGCAACTTATCAGGGTGAGATTGCCTGCAGGACTATCTCTATTCTCTTACAATCCTTTCTCCCACATCCCCTCATCTGTCCAGACAGTTAACCTCATTGGATACCATCTCACTGGATACTCCTTTGACCCCAGTTACCTGACACAGCCTTAGAGCATTTTTGAAAATCAGGTCTCACCCACAAATTAATATCTGCAAAAGTCCTAATTACTGGAAACTCCAGTCAGTTTGAAGCCTAACACGTTCTCCTGAGAGGGACTGTATTAGGAGTGCAGACTGTGTCTTTTGGGTACCTTACGCTAACACATTTTTATACAGTCTTACAATTTCAATTACAATTTCCAAAAAAGGATAAACATACGTGAATTCTGCATGTTCCTTGTTATTCTTTTCCTTCAAAACAACAGCTGGTCTCAATGCATTAAGTATTTTATTAAAATTAAAATTAGAATTTAAAATTGCACCTTCAGGAAACTTGTTATCCAAGAAAATGATGCCAGTAAAATAATGAGAATGTAATTATGATTTCATTTATAAGAAGTGGTGTTCAATTATTGCTTCTATTAAGAACAAATTGTTAACAGCAGTCAGTGCTGAGATTCTTAATATAGATTACATTTGCAAGAGGTAGTCTCTGCACTGAACATACTCATCTGATTCAGACAGGAAGATATATCTTACATACATCCAGCCATTTCCTTTTTTCTTCCCCAACCACTTTTAATTAATAACTGTGCTTAATTAATCAAGTTTTGTTTACTTGACTTGTTCCTGATTTTCACACATGCAGATCCTGTAGGATTGCAGGTAAAGGAATAGAGATTAGTAGCAGAGAAACTGAAAAATAGACAGATTGAATAACATGGAAAATAGCTTAAATACTGGTGAAATGGTATGGGAAAACACCCTCTGATGAGGAGGAAGAATGCATCAAAACTGAACACAAAAGTTTTTTAATTTCTTGAAGCAAAAGTGAAGAAATGTCATATAGGGCAATTTAAAGGTTTGCAAAAGGAAATCACAACATAGTGGGACATGTCAATTAATGTGACATGAGCAAACTGGGAAACATTGGTTATGCACCTCTAAGGCCTTAATGTTATCTTCTTCAAATTCCTTTGCTTTCATTTGAAAACCATCGAGGTTTGATGGTTTTTAATTTAAGAAGTCAGAGGATATTTATTAATATGTTGATTGTTTGGATTCCTCCAGGCCAGCTGAAGACAGCTGAGGTAGACAGGTAAGTCAGTAAGGAAGAGATATACACAGCTCTGAGCTTGAATTATAGCTGAGGATTTTTTTTTCTTTTATTTAATTCTTATCTCTTTTTTTTTTTACAGTGAAACATTTCTGTAGTTGAAAGTACTGGGTCTGCACAATCCGCACACATAACTAGAAGAAGTCTTGTCAAATATTTAACACAAATGTAAGACTGACATGTGATTAGAGAATTGGGAATATCATAGAAACTGGCTGCATTAGGGTAGTTTTTTTTTCTGAGATAGGTGAGAAAAGTTATGAAAGATATCTCTTGCTCGTTCATGTATCAGCAAGTCATCAGGTGTTAGAAAGAAAAGGTTACCTTAAAGAAAAACAAAAAGTCTTATAAATTCATCCTTTAGAAATGTAAATTGAAAAAGGTCACCAGTTAAACTGAAGTATCAGGTAACAATAGATTCTCATAAGCAATGTGGAAACTTTTCCTAACAAAAGGGTACTGAACATTGATATATCTCTTAAAAAAATTCATAAGGTGTATAAACTAAACTGAAGAGTAAGAATGACGCTAAATCAAAACAACTCTCTGGCTCTGATTAAATAAATTCATTGTGGAGAGGAACATATATTACTCCAGCATATAAACTGGTACAATATTAATCAAAGAGAGACTCTCTCAGCTGAGGAAGACCATTAAAGATTCTGGACTGCCTCTACTGCAGAATTCTCACCACTTTAGGCAGAACACACTGTTCATTAGTATCACTACCAGTATCCAAAAAACATGGTGTGATTCTGGGGGTTGTTCTGTGCAGTGTCAGGACTTGGACTTTATAATCCTTGTGGGTATCTTCCAATTCAGGATATTCTATGATTCTATTGTTAAAATGTTTACAAGAGTGTAGAACTAGTCATTAAAAGGTAAAATCAAAGTCAGTCAAGTAGAATATCAACTCCAGGTAAATAAATCACTGTGCAGTTCCTAAGGTTTAAAGCAATGGGCTTGTGAAAAGACAGAATTATATTGACAGAGATATTATAAATAATAAGCATCTAACAAATGCTGTCAAACAAAAAAATTGCCCTAGAGATGACAATTTCTTGAGTGAGGCCTTGTACACCATCTTTAATGCATTACCCTAGTTCTTGCTACAAATATTCATTCAAGCAAAATATACAAAAAAGTCACAATCATTTCCATAAAAAGGAAGTTTTACCATTTTCCAACGGTTTAGAGTCCCAACAGGCTTTTGCCACAGAGGAACATCAAAGACTTTTTATTCTTCAGAACTGATCCTCTACTGAAACTAATGGTAAGGCTGATGTTCCACTCCTTTAAAGCTGATGTGAGTTTTACAGCTAATTTTAAAGGCCAAATTCTAGCTATGTAGTAATTGAGTGAATGATGTTTTCCCCCTTACAAACACCTTAAAACCAGCTAATTTCTACCTACACCACTACTTATTTGGCTAGATATTTGAGACTAGTCCAAGAAGGAAAGGCTCGTATCTGACCTTTTCTGATCTTTCTTAAAGAAAAAATGATAAATCTGTGCTGACCTATTCTTGATAATTCGAGACTATTTCTACTACTATGTATTATATTCCCAATCTATAGTTCTCTATTAAAGAGATGTTCTTCTTTTGAATGTATTAGCAAACTTGAATTTCCTTCAGCCAAAAAGGACATAATAAAGAAATTATACAAAATCAAAGGCACTCTCTCTCCTTCCTATAAATTGGCTTCTCTGAGAGGTTTCAATAAAATAAAACCCATTTATTAACACACCTCATTGATTCTTACTCATTTCTTCTTTAGTTTCTTCAGTTACTTTTGACTTCATTGTTGAGAGCGACAGGATCTTTCCTGCACATGTAAGGGGAAATGTCTCATAGCTCCTATTCTGCATGTCTTAGCCTGGCTTGATCAGACACCACAGCAATATCTGGTATAATAAAATGCTCAAAGTGATGAGGTAAACAAGGTTCAGTCTGACTTTTGAGCAAAATTTAATCAGTTTCTTTTATAGCAGGTATCGTCTCTACTAATTTTTCCATCAAGTTTTACTCCTGCTGCCCTTGCTGTCCATTCATGGCTGAGTGCATTAGCTCATGTAAACACATGAAGAATAATTTTTCAAGGTGCTGCTCTGTCTGTGTAATCTTCTTTGCTCCACCTTGTCTGTCTAGCTCCTTTGCAGCCATCAGCTGCTGACCTCAGCCAGCAATTTCTTACCTGCAGGCCAATCTGTCCCATGTAGAGAGGCACAAGCTTGTTCAAGGGACAGGGATATGTTGAGTCCCTTTCATTCTAAGCAGACAGGTTTCCCAAGGCAGAGGGAAGGATACCACTGCAGACACTATCCATTGAGTTTCAACTGTTTGAGGGATTCCTGTAAGTATGTACATGTGAGGATGTGATCTCCTCTTTTGCAATAATCAATAGGCAGACTTGATCATCATTATCTTTCACTGTTTTCTCAGGACTGAATCTAGAGGAAATACAGATATGCATTTAAGTTTTACCTGTTTCATGGCCCAAAAGAAGGACACCAGTCAGCCCCAAGCCCTTATTTCCAGTTTCTCTACATCCATAGATGCTAAGGAATTTTAGACTAAATGTTTTACCACTTGCTAGAAAATAAGCTTTCCTATGATAATTTAAACAAAGATTAAGAGGAACAAGGCAGAAGAAGAAATTGAGAGCAAGTTTTAAGACAAACTGTTGTCATTAAGCAAATCAGTCATTGTCATCTCTTTACTGACTAGTGCCTATGTAGCAAACTATACTGTTCAAGCCTGTTTGCAGTAATAATTTGAAGCACACTTGGAAAGTGCTCAGACAATGTGCAGGAGTAGACAGGTGGAAAAGCACCAGTATTTTCAAAAAAAAAATTTTTTTTGTCCTGTAGACATGGTGTGCATTCCTGACATGCAACTGGATTGATTTTAAACACTGTTCACATCTGTACATTTGAGTATTTTCAAGCCTTCATTAACTAGAGATTTATATATACAGAGACACATAATTTAGATATTTAGATATTAGTTTATAGGTATTTATATTATTGTGTGTATGGTTTTGACTTTTTGTGGGCCTTCAAAACAGTAACTCCACCAATAGAGTTTTCTGAAGTAACTGATGTTAAATCATGTGCCAGTTTATTTAAGCCAATTTTACTTAATAAAACTGTCAGAAATTAGCTAAGAGAGCTGTGCCAATACATAAAGTGTGGGTCAGGTTTCTATGAGCTAGGGACTACTCACTGCCAAAAGCTGCATGCCCTTGGGTTGGAGAAAATCCAGATTAATTCCATTGATTTAACCATGTTACTCCAGATTCACAGCTTGGCAGCCCCCTTTTCTGTAGACACAGCACAGAGAGGCAACATTAGATATTCTGGGGTAAAGACCTCTCCCTTTTCTCGTGCCAGACAGTTTCCTATACAGTCTTGACCAGTGCACAGACGCTTGCATAAATTAGCTTTTCTAAGACGGACATTGTGGCTAAATGTAGTAAAGCCACATTCCTAAACATATTTGGCTTTGTGGCCTAAGGGCAATATTTGATTTGGTTGATAGTATTGGTATAATGAACTGACTTTAATACCAGAAACTTAGTGACAAAGATACATTGAAATATTCCATATAAATTAAATGCTACTTGTAATAAAATAATATTTTTGCTACTTTGCCTTAATTAGAAGGGCCTCATGTTACTAAAGATATTGAGTTTGTTAAGAGGAGTAGGAAGTATCTTAAAATGCTGAGAGAGTATTAACTTAGGAGTAGCAAATAAGTGTAGTTTTACTGTCATACTTTGATGATCTAGACTTTCTGATTCCCATTCCTCTGTTTCTAGTTAAAAATCTCCCAAAAATACTGGGAGTGTTGTTGAATAATGAAAAGACTGCTATTCAAAAAGATGAGTGATTTGTCAAAAAAAAAAGCATGGTGTTTATTTTGTTATTATGTCAATCGACCTTTCCATGATCCTATCTTCCTTTTATGTCTCTGGATTATTAAATTTCTCAAAAGAAGTATTATAACTCCACTCTCTTTCTTATATTCCTTCAGTGATTTCTCAAATTTACAGAAAAAAATCTCTGGGTCTTTAGATATCTGCATCAAATTTTAGGTAAATGTTATGCTCCCAAGTTCTTCACAAAATGGTTCAAAGTTGAGGAAGTCATTAATAAGAATAAGGTAAACATGTCTGGGAGAGAGTAGCATAATAGCATTTTACCTTAGCTTTTCTATCATTGTTAGTCAAAACACAAAGACTTTTTATCCATATTAAAAGCACTTATAGCTAGAATACTAATGTGTACCTAAATGTGTTACCTCACCAAGTCCATCTAATTACTCTTTCTTCAGCAACAAGGATGCCAGGTCTGCACTCTTTATGATGCTTTTCCCCAGATATTTGAGTTGATCTCCAGACTTAAAGGACAGGTTTTCAAATTTATTTAGTCATTGAATAGCAAACAGAGATTCATAGTAGGATTTTCTCAGCAGTGCCAGAGTTGATTCAAGGTTGATTCACAATTCCAATGAGTTATAGAGATAATCTGATTACTACCCTACAAAACTTTCCAGATATACTCTTCTGTACCTCTTTCTAAGTATACAAATTAGAGAGATTTTTGTCAGGCAAGCTGTTTGTCTTTGGGTTGTTGGCAATATATGAAAATTTTCCTAAAGGTCTAGGTTGAAAATCACAACCTGAAGGATAAATCTGTAGGCACAATGAAACTCCCTACAATGAGATTAATGCTCTCCTGCAAGATGGAGAACATGGTTTCTTAAGAAATTATAAGATGAGTTCTGGAATTATTCCAGAAAACAAGGCTTTTTCAATTATTTAACATAGGGGTTGACATAGGGGTTGTTTTGTTTGTTTTTTTTTTTAATAGGTATTTATATACTATATGGTGCAATTCTTATTTCAAAAAAAGATTATAACTCTTACTTAAAACTAATAAATATTCTGATACCTTGGAACTTATACTATAGAAAAATACAAGGGAAAGGAATTCTTTCAATTCACTACAAAAACTATTTCTTTGTGCTATAGATAAAGAATGAAATTAAGTTACAACCAAGTGGAATATGAACCCAGTCCTTGATAATTTAATTTAGAAATTAATCATTCCAGGATTTACAGAGACAAACATTTCTTGAGTGTGAAGATTAAAAGGAGAAGGATTCTTGAATTTCAGATGCCAGATTTCAGTTATCAGTATAAAAGAAGTATTTTAGATTTTCTGCCTGAAGTATCACATGGACTGAACCAAATTCTCTGCAGACACATGAACACTTCGAAGTGTCTGGTTCTTCTTGTAGCTGTAGCCTGAAGCCTGTCTAGACTTAGAGACACACACACACATGACCTGTCCTGCATTAACAATAACCTCTTCTTACCCCTGCTTACAAAACTCTCCTCTGCACCAGCTGTGCTCACCTAGGGTTGTGTAAATGGCCCTAATACCAGAGAAGTGCAGTTGAACCCAAGAAAGTGAAGGAAGCAAAAATGGAGTAAGGAACACAATACAGCAAGAAAAATAAAATCTTCTATCATTATATGATGGATAAGCTGTGCTAAAAGCAAAACCCAAATGTCATTTTGAGTAAGAGTAAAACTTGAAAGTTTGGGAGGAGTTGAAATAATTTTCAATGTCTTCTTTCCCACCATTTTTATAGCTTGTTTTTTCATCTGCTCACAGTAAAAATTCTTGTCACACTAGTTAATTTTTCTAAATTCAATTGCACACATAAAGAAATATCTTAGTATGCTGTATTAAGATTAATGGCTTCTACATTTTAGCAATTGTGAAAGTCTTTAAAAGTTGAAAGTAGATCCAGATTAATATGCATGAATTTTAAAAACCTCCTTGAGTGAAGAAAAATTTGTGCATCAAACCCTTATCTTTTTAGCTTAATTTTTACTGTTTTGGTATTATTTCTATTAGATTTCTGTATATACCAAACTATTAGCTTTATAAGTGATAAGCTGATTTCCTTGAGCGCAAAATCAGCCCCCTGTCTCCCAGGTTGCCCAGATGTACATGCAGAAGTGCCGATCATTCTGTGTGACATGTCACTTAATGAAAGGGGCTGTGGCTAACCTGGAAGCTTTCTCAGACTTAATTCTGCTCACCAGCAGTTGGTCAGCTAAGGCTGTCACACACAGCCTGGTGACCCTGATTTGAGCTCTCTGACCCTATATTTCAGCTGTTGCCTGTATTGAGGCAGCTTCCTGACAGCTAAGCTGCATTTAGCACTTCCCAGTCAATGATGCTGCTTATCCTGCAGCTCTAAGATGCTCAGTCTGCATCATACTTGATGTTATGAGGTTCTGAGTTCAGTCAGTTTAATTTTGCCAGCTTTTTCACAGCAATCTCCTAAAGAAAAAGTAAATTGTGATTTATTGAAAAGGTGCAAAGACTCTTATGAAAAAGGATTAGTTTTTGAACTAGCTGAAGAACTTCAAAATTTGTTAAAAGTCATGGTTTCAATTCTTCTTATAGCAAAATAAACCTCCTTCACAGAGTTCTTTCTTTGGAAGAGAAGACAAGGCTAAGGAGGAAAAGGGTAAAACTACCCAGAAATCATCAATTCCTACTCACAGTAAAGATCAACATTGTTTCTGAGGGAGCTGAAGTAAGAGAAGTAAATTGGAGTAAATCAAGACCGAGTGAAGAAGGAAAGTCTACCATCGACTAATGGGAGTGGGAATAGCAGGAAAATTAGTTCAAAAAGATTATCCATCCTGATCCTATCCCCAGGTAATCTTAACAACTCCAAGTGTCATCCTTGATAAATCACTGCTTTGTAGATCCAAACATTTGTGAGCTTTTTTTTTAATTAGTAAATTTTGTGAAAACAGGCTTATTAAACATATGGCCCACTATTTTCCAATTCAGGTTGTTAGTATTTTGTCAGCTTTTCAGAGGTCAAAGATTTGGAATCAGTCCTAACGACATGATGATGCCAAACTGCACTTCCTGCTGCTGTAATAGATGGATACCCAGAGGTTGGCTGGCTCCATGAAAAACAACTTATGTAAATTCACACTATGTTACAGTCACCCCAGATCAGAAATCAGTCACTCATAGTCAGTGTTGTACCAACTTTCTGGTCTGAAGATCCAATTTGAAACCTGTAAGGCTACTTCCTAAAAGGCAGGCACTCATGATACAGCCAAGCTTGAACACACAGAACAGGTTTGATGTTCAAACCTGTTCGAAACATGTTTGAAACTACCCTAACATAAGCCTCCAAATTGTAGCCATCCATAACAGCACACAGCTGAGTCCCCCTAGCACATGCTATGAGCAAGAATGAGCTTTGGCCAACCTAACATACATTCTTCACAGATAAAGGAATTATTTCTAAGGTACCTAAGTTTTTCATCGTGTGCAACTCTGAACAATGACCAAATGTTGAAAGAATTTCATACATGACTGAAATGTAGGCATGCAAACCAAAAATTAAAAGCAGAGGAAGGTGTTCCATTATTGCTACGAAAGATGAGTTCCACAGAGCCTGCCCAGTGAATGACAGAGATGCCTCAGAGAAAATGAAGTAGACATCTGGTTGTGGAACTGAAGACTGAATAGTCAAGCTTCATGACTTTGAAATGACTTTGGCTTCTGAGAATTGACAAACTAAAATATAAAAACCCTTGGATAGTTTAGTTGTGCTGGCTTTTTTGCCTATTTAAAAAACATGAAAGAGAAATGAAGACAAAGAAGAGATATCAGATCTTGAGAGTCAGAAGAGCAGCAGGGAAAAAGAAAATAAAAGAAAGGCATCATGACCAAGGGTGCCTTTGGCCAAGGTCTCAAAGACTGGAAACAAAGTTTTGAACGGGTATAAAAAACAATCTTGTGCCAGCTACTGTAAAGGCACAAGACAAAATGGAAGACACAGGTTGGCTTTGAGTAGCAGAAGTTTGATTGAATTACCGGGGTGAAATAGTTTTTCTGAGTGAGACTGCAGAAAAGTAGAATAATTAACTTATTGGAAACATGTTATTACAATTTTTCAGGAAGGACTATTATGGGTAGATTATATGCCCTTCTTTCATTTACAAAAAGAGCTGCAAGACATTGTGGAAACAGAAAATTTACTGAAAAAGTGGTTCAGAAATATTTTATATTTCACAAAAGATGTCTTGGGAAACACCAATATTAAGAACTTCAAATGCTTCAAGTTTGCAGAATACTTTGTTTTTTAAAAATATCCAGAGAAACTCCAGTATAACACTGCATTTTAACTTGATTAACCTTAAACCACCAAACTACTCCAGTTTTAAATAAGAAATTTAATTCTCAGTCTTGCTGAGAATAACATAAAAACATTTCATAGCTACTTCAAATTGTAGCATTAAGTCAAAAAGACACAGTATTGCACCTGGCACATGGAGTGTTACATAGTGGGCATTTTAATGTTAGTGGTGTTTCTATTAATTATGCTGTCAAGACATTTCTATTCCTACACTTGGCCAAGAAAAACCTGAAGTCCTATCTAGCTTTAAATTCATTTCTAGCTGGATCTATAATTGGGACAATATTTCCTTATGGTGGATATGAGATGATTAAGACTGTAGCAGTAATTCAGTGCTGGATCTTGTAAGTATTTTCCTCTAATACACTAGAGGAAATTAATTATTTTGTGTAGCTTCAATATACTCAAATGGTGAACCCACACTGCATTATTTTATGGATTTTTTGCCATGGGATCGGATGCCTATAGATTTTCAGCAAACAAGTGTATTTTATATTATACTCCATTCTTGAAGTCTTTATGATTAAAATAAAAAATAAAAATCCATCTTGGGAAAAGAAGACAATAAAAGGAAAGAGTATAAGGAGAAAAAAGTATCCGAAGAGTATCTATAACTCAAGATTTTTTTCAGAACATGGAAAAGAATTTTAGAGAAGTCTGAAGAGGCATTCTGTAACATACAGTCCAGCCTCTATTAAAAATAATTAAGGTAAAAAATGTCTAACAGTTGCCTAACTCAATCTTAATTTTTGGAAGACAATACACTTTGTAATCCAGATGAACTATGATACAGTTGACATCAGCAAATGGATCTTTTCTGTATCAGTGTCACTTCTGCAATTCTATCATCTCAAAAGTGCCTGTATAATAAAATTGCAAAGGATACTTAATTTATTAAATTATTTTTAACAATGTCTTTATAATATGCCCAAATTACTATCAAGCTCAAAAAATACTTATGTCAGTAGTTTTTCCTAGATTTGTTTTGGGCTTATTATTTTTCTTTCCATGACAAAAAAAGAGCTTGACCAGTAAGAGTAACATAGAAAGATATGCTGCTTCTGAAATTTGGAAGGCACAACAACTGCATAAGAACTGAGGTGGTTTCTTACTTCAATGTCAAACATATAAGGGCAAATGAGGATGGCCACAAAAAAAAAAAAAATAGAGAAAATTGACAGAATAAATGTGATTGGCCAGACTATATTAGTAAATTAGGTATTACCAGATCCTTTAGACTTTTTTCAGGTCAATTGTTACATGTGTGTGACACGTACATATACAGTGAAGAGGAGGTTCAAGCAAGATTCAGAATATATATTTTGTTTATCCTTGAAAATTTAATAACTAAAAGACATTATTTATAAGGAATGAATAAGGGCATTTCTAAATTGCTTTGTAAAGTATAGGGCATCTCAGCTTGCTGTGGTGCATGCAATTCACCAAATATGCCTGCCATTTTCCATTCAAATTTATCTTTCTTTTTTTTTTTTATTTCTCCATTCTAAGAGTAATAAAGGTTTGAGCTATCAGCCTGAGTCAAAGCAAAACATATGTGTGAAATATAAAATAAATAGATCTGAATATCTGTGTTACCAAGGTTTCAGTTGCTTGAAGATAAAACAAATATTTTTTTACCTATTTAAAACCTATGTGCTGGTTTTGAATTAATTGATATTTGGTGAGGAGGAAAGAAGTCACCCATGGAAATGAATTTTCTGACAAGAGCTGCTGAGAGCTTCCTCTGTACTTAACAACACCAATCAGTGACTAGCTTTGAAGACTGACACCTGGTTAAACCATTAGGAACCTGAACACGCCTCTGTGAACACACATGTTAAAAATGAAAAAATCCCAGGAATTCTCTCTTTCCCTTCCAGCCTGGGAACAGGTAACAAAGCCAGAACAGCCACTGAAGAAACCTCTACCATAAAACAGCTCCAGCCAGCAGGGGTTACATAATCATCTGCAGGTGTCGGGTGAGGTATTAACTCTTTCAGTGCACAGATAAGACCTGCAGACCTTCAATCCTCTCTCAAGCGAGAGAAAAGGACAGAGTGAAAACACATAGAGGACAACATAGAGACACCAAAGTCAGTAAGAAGGAGTCAAATCCCAGATGGAAGGCAAATGAAAAGTTGCCTTGGTTTTTAGGCTAAAAATTGTTTTATAAGCCATGGTGATGGACTATAATATAATGAAATATTCCTGTAATTCTTTGACAATATGGGGGGATAGATTGTTCAAGGTGTAGATATGAGCAAAAGCATCTGTGCTGAAGCAGGTAAATGTTGAAAAGCTGTGATTTAATGAGAACCTTAACCAGAGATAAATAAGAGTGATGAAGACCCTTTGCACCCAAAGATCTCTGTTCCCAGAAATAAAGATGATCTCAAAGATAGATGAAGATAACTTTTGCTTTTGAACAACTCATCCTTAAAATAGTACCCCAAAAGTTGACATGGCCCATGAACACAGCTCTGGGAAGGCTGCCAGAGATGGGAGGGGTTTCATAGATGCAGATTTCCAGGTGGCTGTTATTCATATAAATTAAAACCACGAGAGAACCGTTTCTTGTAGAGAAGTTTCCATGGCTTGTCAAGAGAGACTCCTCTTCCTAAGTAAACTGAAAAAAAGACTATTCTAGAGGTGCTAAACTGACTAAAAATTTTGGATTTTGTCTCTTTACATTGTTAGTGGGAAAGGTTGTAAGGGGGAGGAGAAGCGTTCTAAAAGTTTTATTCTAATTCTTATTCTTCTTCATTTTAGTTACTGTTAATAAACTTTTCTTTATACCTTTTTCAAGTTTTGAGCCTGCTTTGTCTTCCTCCTAATCCTATCTCATAGCAGGAAATAAGTAAATATATTCATGCACTGGCATTTAACCAGTGCTAGACGCTCCACAACCTAATAGTAAAGCATTATTATGCTTTTCTATATTATAGCCCTAGAACTGAACTCCAGTGATTTAGTGTTTCTGGTAAAAATCCACAAATCCACAGGAAGGTGTTTTGTCATTGGTAATCACTGTAATCCACTGGAATTTCTGTGGCACAGCTTTGCAGTAGAGCTCCTGCTGCCAGAATGCAATTACTCCGTCCCAGTTAGTCTTGCCATAGCAAATTCCCAGCCTTGTAACATCTGTTTGCGTGTAGTTTAGCCCTTCTGTACTTCATGGCATGCATCTGAGACCAGACTCATAGTTCAACTAAGATTGCTTTGTTAAAGGGGTGCTGAAAGAAAATAAGAGAGATATAAGCCAAGACAATAGAGACAAATACAGCCACTAAAGATAAACCACAATCCACAATACATAACCTAATCAATATTCAATTTAGGAACTCAGCTCTTGCTAATCCATAATGTAGCAACAATTATTTATAAAGTGGTTTATAAAGCAGTTCTCCATAGTTAGCTGAAATACACTCTCCATTTTCTGTTGTAAAGCAAGACATTTCAAGAACACAGCAAACCTTATGTGTGTCCTGGCAGTTTTTACTTGTAGGAATACATCAGCCTGGATCTGCTGGCACTGATAATTTTTCATAAATTTACTGCAGATGAAATATTGTTAGGCTTTTGAATACTTAGCTGAAATAACATTGTACTTCATTCACATTAAGGGAATGGCATGGGAAGTTATTTGACTTCTTTATCTCTCAGTTCTGGTCTTGAAAATTGATATTAGCTTAGGATGATGAAAGGAGAGAAAGATACAATCCTACCTCACAGAGATACAGTTTCAGATGACCAATTTATAATATTTAATGGAATAATCCATTAGAAAGAAGATACAAAAGTTATTGTTTGTCACTGCTCTTGGTTTTAATTTATAACTGGTTGATAAATGTACATTTGCCAACAGCTGAGGGGGCATTTTGGGACAAATATTTTGATGCATCTATTTTTATATGAAGTGTTAAAGGTAAGGAAATTGCAGTACATACTACTGTGCACTGCAGTCCTCTGTACTGATAATGTACTTGTTTTAACCCAAGGAGTTCTTCTTAGTTTCATAGGTAGATATACCTGCCCTTAAGAAACAACCTGCATTTTTGATAAAGTGAATCTTTGGTCATTTCCACAAAAACAAGAGGTAACAAAGTAACCTTGTCCTCAAACTTCTAGTACTATGTCCAGGTCAGGATTTATAATAATTATGTTTTTATCTTTGACCCACATAGTAAATACATTTCTGGAAATGTCTTCAGTCTGTGTTTAAAGTCTGCTGAACTTCTGGTTGAAGGAAAAACCTATTGAGAGGGAGATAGGATTTTAGAAACAACAACCAATACTTTATGCTTTAGCTATTTGCAAAGAGAAATGTCACAACCAGCATTGCCAAAATGGTTGCTTTCCAGTAATTGTTTTATAACAGCTCAGCCTGATTACTTTTGAGTATTACTCACTTCTGTTTCTGCCTGCTTAAAAACTAGTGCATGCCTTTTTTGAAGTCCAAGTGCCAGCAGGCTCCATCCTGCCTTCTCTGTCTCTGGTAGTGCTCTGGAACCCCTTTTTTTTCTTTACCCTTCCCTGTCACAGGCATGTTACATTTCAGCTTGTGAATCAGTTCCACTGATTTGACTCACAAAAAAAATACTTAATTTTCCTTCCTTCAGGGCACGAGACAAGACAAGCTCAGCTTTGGCAGGAAGCCCTAAATCACCCCCTGGCCACCTCTGTAGCAGAGCAGCACCTCAGGTCTTTGCTCCACGGTGCTTGCCCAGCCCTGATTCCCCTGGTTTCCCTCCCTTCCTCTTCAGTCTCTGTTGCTGCTGGGTTCTCCCCACTTCTGCTTCAGGAGGTCGCAGCCCTCACTGTCTCGCACATGTGGCAATTCTGGTTTATGCCACTTCTTTCTTCTCTGCCTCTGCTGACTTCATGCTTGTCTACCCACAGTGATACCCATAATACCCTCCTGCTTTGGCAGAACAGGGGGCTTTGAAGGTTCAGTGTCTTTTTTTTTAACACAATTTCTAAGTTCTTTCCTCTGGGAATGAGGAAATCTGGAGAACATTTCTGCCATGAAATGGAAGCAGAAAAGTCACAGGCTGTGAAGCATTGGTACCAGCAGCAATCACAATGAGAAGTTTGTGCATGTGAGAAAAACAATGGAACACTAATGTAACCGGGCCAGCAGCACCTACATAAAGGATACAAGATAACAAGAGAACAGAGTGGAGATCCTCCACAGACAATGGCTCTCATTTCCCCTCCTTCACGTAGAACAGTGTTTATCCTCAGCTTACTGAATTGTAAGAATCGTTTATAAAATCTTAGGAAGTAAAGAGAAATGGACTGGGAAAGATGACAGAAATAAGCATGCAATCACTTCAAGAAAAATATCTCTAAGATACATCTTTATAGCTGAAGCTGTTAACTCAGCCCTTTAAGGTAATTTTACTTCAGCAGTCTTAAATAATCCTTAGCGTTTCAATGACACTCTTTACTCTTAATGGTGTTTTCTTGCCTGCAGGCTATAACCATGAATCCTCCTCTAAGTACCTCTCTTCATTAGCAGCAGAATATCTTTTGCTATTCTGCATAATGCTATGGAGAATGATGCAGAGTATGGTGCAGTTTGCTTAGACTGAGTATTCTCATACACAGTGGAGAGATGAAGTCGGATTCAGACACAGTTGTTGTATTAATCAAAAGAAATGCATCTTGCATTATCAGCAAAGCTGATAATCTTGAGTGTCAGGTCAGATAACAGCACTCCTTTCCTAGTGTAACAGAGACTATGTAGTACTGTGTTGATCTACCATTCTGACCCAGCTTTCAAATTGCTTTCCTCAGGTGTTTTGCTGGGAAAGAGCAAAGCCTTAGGATGCAGCTTCAATTTGACTTTAGATATGGCACTCCAATGTGACAGCCAAAGTTAAATAGATGGGATTATCAGAGCATATGTGTTCCATTTCTGTCAACTCTGGCAACTGATTGTCAACCAGATTTAACTGAAATATTGACATTTAGAATTGCAGAAGCATTATGTCAAGAAGCTATGCCTGTAGGTAGAGATGCATTCACAGAAAAAAGCTGCACGGTGATCCTTCAGTTTGCTACACTGAGACCACCTACAGACAAAGAAGAGGAGACCACTTCCAAGCAAATAGAAAATGTCAATCAATCTTAAACAAACCAAGCTGAGAGGTCAAATGAGACTTGTTATTTTAAACAGAAACACATCTCCTGCATTTTGCACAATACACAGGAGTACTCCTGTATTACTGTAGGCATTACTATGTATTTATTGGATGCAACAATTTTACCTAGGGGAGAAGATTCAGAGTTTTTATTCTGTAAGAAAATCTGATAAAGGATGTTCCATTATAGTTTTAAGAAAATTTGTGACTTGAGATAAAATAATATTGTGAATAGAGCCAATTCAGAAGAAACCAGGAACAATAGTGTTCCACTATTCTAACAGAGTTTGTAAATACACACAATACAACACAAGATTTGATTCTAAAATATCTATGCCTAAGCTTTTAAACTAACAGTACACTTATCTTGTTTTATAGAAGTCCTTCTAACATGAATTATTGAATTATTCAATAACTTTGTCTTTCTTAATCTGAGTAACAGAAGATGCTTAAAAATATTGTGAAAGATGTGAAATATGTGAAAGATGACTTTTAAAATGTGCACAGAAATTTAACTTGATTGATTCTTTGTATTGCTAGTAGAATCTTACACGTTTTGTTTATCCTATACAGCCCAAAACACATTTATAGCAAGCACTTAAAAAAAAGGCATGAAAATACAATTAACACATGAAAGCGATACTATTGTTGTCCTTGATTTATCAGTGAAACGAGAACATAAATATATGCACAATAGATCCAATACATTTTAAGCTAACTAATATCTTCATTAATAACTATATAAATTCAAACATCCATTACTAAAATGATCCCATCACCATGTTCATTTGGCTTATAAAATTGGACATAAAAATGCATTAGTTGCCTTTCTTCAGATAAGGTGTATATGAGTATGCTGAATAGATAATATTGTAAACATACAACAAGCTTATGCAATATGTCTGAGTAGCAGTAAGTAATTTTTTTTCCATTCTCTGTTGTTAAGATATGCAGTTGGTTGGCTTGGACAGCCAACAGCAACACCTCAAATTCTCAAACTAACAGTGACTAAAGAGAGAAAGATGCTCATTCTAGGAGAAGCAGAACTGAGTTCTTTGACAATTTCGTTTAAATGTCTGCAGCTAAAAAATTGATAGCTGATGCAACATGGGGTTCCTGTAAAATGCCTCATTTGTTTAAAGAAATGTATGTTTACAGTAACAATCTGTGGGCAGCTGGGTGGCAAAATTGTTCACAAAATATCAAACACCATTCACCTTAGCGAGATAACAGATGAGACTCATGTCTGCTTCATGAAACAGGTGATTACAAATTAATAAAAGGGGGAGGGGAAGGGAAATATGCTGTATTCATCTCTCCTGTGCAGTCCTAAGCACAGATTTATCTTTTTTATGGGAAGGAAAGATTTTTTCTTTCTCACTGAGGCATTTAGCCTCACATAATAGCCACTGGATTCCTCAGTCAGTGCTGGGGACCAGGTACAAATATTTATGGTGAAACGTAGCATATGTATTTTATTGCAGCTTTCAGATAATGCCTGGGATAGCTGTATTATTTATTTTTCATCACAGCCAGTCCCCAGAGTCTTGTCACACTTTGCTACAGGCATATTTTCCTAGGTTAGAGGTAAAAATACCTTGTCAGTAACGAGTGGTTAATGGGTAAAGGGTTTTCATGTCGCTGTACAATCCAAGACAGACCCATAATTGAACCAAAATATGAGATTTTACCATTAAAACTAAAAAATTAAACAGGAGTATTAGTAGAAAAATCAATTTACTCTATAGGTTTAAAAGAGGGAAATTGGGTGACTTAAAGTTTGACAGTGGATGAAGCTATGAATAAAAGGATGAACACCAGGAGCTTGGAAAGTAAGATGGTGTGAACGCTCATTTAGCAGATAGGATAGCTATATGTTTAAACACAGTGAAAACCTCCACCTCTTCCAGCTAGGGCATGAAGTATGGACCTGATGCCATAACTATGGAAAACTGCTTCAGGAACTTGGGCAGCAGAAGACAATGATGTCCAGGGAAGTGAAAGAAATAGGAACATTTCCTGGATATCACATTGGGGAAAAAGTGAGTAAGCCCATATTAGTAGGAGTTCATTGAATTACATAACTAAAAGCTAATTTTATGTACTTAGTATCTAAAAGGCAATATTTAAACAACACAGAAGTTGGTAAGAAAGAATATGTGGAGATTGCAACTGTCCAAAGAACGACTGGACCATGTCTAACCGTGTAACTGTGGACCAACAGTATATTTATTGTTCATAAAATATTTAGAAACCAGGAAGCACAGTAAAACAAAAAAAATTTCAAAGACATCACTGGCCAGAATTTTAAGAAAACAGTACAGGTATGCTCTCAACGCATAAGATTTAAAGTAGAGCTAAAAGATCACTAAAAATAAGAACAAGGCTTAGAATCAGTAGCCTCTCCATTGTTATTGAAGCAAATCTCAGGAAAGAAAAAATGATTGTTTAATCTAGGATTAGAAAGAAGTTATAATAATATGGAAACAGAAATCACCACAAAAGAGGTAGTAGGAGACTCAATGACTATAGTCCTCTTGAGTGAGGGAAGGGATCAGGTAATCTTCATTTCAGAAATCTGAAACAAGTGGTGCATGAAATTGCAATCTCAGGAACATTTATGCTTTAAAAAGACAGTGAAGTGATCTTGGTTCTTTCAGGCTCATTATTTTGACATCTGTAATACACAGCTCTGTGCAAGGGCCAATGCAGCCCTAACCTGAATGAAGGGCTGAGCACCTGTGCAAGAACAAGGCATGTGATGTCCAGAAGCATTTTCCATGCCAGCCAGTGCTAATGGAGTGAAGAAATTAAAGAAACAAAAGGAAATAGAAAGAGATGTTAGCATCTAGATTTAATATCTTTATTTTTGTAACTATTGTTTTGTGTATGTTATTATTTAAACAATATTAGAATTTTATAAAATCTCAGATTAGGAAACTTGTTAACTAAGACGGAAAAGAGGATAATCAATAAAAGTATTATGACACAGGAAAGGGCCTGATAAAATGTCAATACTCAAGAGTCCTGGAAGAAAAAAATATTAGGTTGAAATTAAATTATTAATAAAGTTTGTCAAGCACTGGTCTCCAATTCAGCAAATATTTGTTGGTATTTTTATTAATTATTTTGGCACAGGAATCAGCAAAGTCCTAGAGAAGTTGCATGGCACTGTTTGGTGCAGTGCAAACATACATTTATTGGTCTCATTTAGATATACCTGGGCTTTCAAATACCTGGAAGGAAACACATTAACAGCTGAACCTGACCCACATTATTAGCGGAGAAAAACAGCAGTTAACGCTGATCTGTTCTGCATACGTACACATATGTCAGAAATGCTGGAAAGATGGTGGCACAGAGAATTTCGGTCTAGCGTTCAGATCATGTTTGCAGACTGTGACACCTCAGATTACCTTGCAGTCTCTCAAAATAAGATCTCTTTTTCTCTCAGACATTGGCAAATGTACAGGACCTGAAACTTCCAGTCTGCCATGTATGTTTGGTTCACTTTTTAAGCAAGGACAGAGAAGGTAGCTCATTTCCTGGACTGTGTCTGCTGGACACAATGTTTGAAGACAGTTATAATTTTAAAAATTCTTTGGAGAACAAACAGCATTTCATATTGTCTATAATATTTTATCAATAAAGGCCATCATATTCTAGTTTTTCTAGAGTATTTTAACATTGGCCTTTGAGAAAATTCCTGGATTACATCACAGCCAATAATCAGAGATTTCCAGTTTTGATTTTCTTGAAAATCTTACTACATGGAAGGCTCAATCTAAACTGTAGAACTTATTTTCTGCTTGGATGCAATAAACTTTTTTATAATATTTTGCATTAGCAGATAGACATCTTTAATTTGTGATTCCAGCAAAATATATCAATTATTAAGATTTCAAATTCCAAAGAATATTTCAAAAGGTATTTTCTGAGATATGGAAACCATGTAATTTAATCCCTACAATGTCTAGAGGAAGCTTGGGAAACATGGGGTTTATCTTAACATTGTACTGAGATATTTGAATCTCAGGTTTCTTCAAAAATGATGAAAAGGATCAACACTGTGTATTTTAATTAGCTTTTCGTCAGAAATCAAAATGCATTAATTTAAAAATATAAGTTCAAGGTACTACTCAAGTAGCCAACAGGGAATGGGAGACAGTACATCACAGACTCCAAATTCATGGATGGAGCAAAGGACACAGCTGGAAGACACCTGGTGTACTTGAGGTCATGGGTCAGAGCAAGCTAAGGGGTACAGCCTGGGCACAGTGAGTACAGAATCTGTGTGGTAAAAGAGATCAAATCATGTGTTAAGAATGTAATACCTGATCAAGTTGAGTGAGAGCTAACCTTAGGAAATGGGTTCTTACTGGGAACAGGGAGACAGGTACATGCCCCTGTGTGAGACAGGGAAGAGCAAGCGTTGTTTCAGTAAATCAAAGGGAAATGAAAACAAGGACATTGCTGCTGCATTCATTGAAAGACACAGCTTTCAGTTTTCAGCTCCGATCTAGTTCCGTGAGGAACAGAAGTTGAGGTTCTGCTAAAAGATGATGAGATATTAAAGTCCTAGTGGTTCTATTCTTTCCTCCCTAGGTATTTATAATCACTTTTCCATATTTGAAGTTGTTACTTTTAACTTTCCTCTTCAGAATCTAGTTATTTGCTTAAAGTCACATAATAAAAATCAGAATTTTTTAGTTATTTATCCCATTCTTACTTGGATTCTGGCCGCACAGTGGAATATAATCGGATATACCAGCAAATATATTCTCTCACTACTTGCTCTCCCAGTATTAATCAAAGCTATTCATATTCATTATTGTTTTACATTAATCTCTCACTCCTTTCTAGCCTTTTAATCTATATTTTGTTTTTCTTAAATGCCTCAAGTTTTTGTTGACAATGTCCTGAAACTGAAGAGTTTTTGTAATACATATTCCATCCAGGGGAGGAATTTCAAATGTGCCTGATGCATATAGTAGTCTAGAAATTCTAGGACCATTTGGATACAAACACCTGTGAAAATCCTAATTTAGGACTTTGGGGAATGACTTGTAATTCCATTGAAAGAATCTCTTTAACATAGGGATGTCTCAGTGGGTGCAACTCAGATAGATTGCACTGTATTTCTTTCCTCTAAATGGCACTAAAAATGTAATTTCCAATTTGACTGGTTGGCTAGTTTGTTCATTTCCTGATGTTTCCTCCTGAAAGAATGAGGTTGCAGTTATTCAAGTTGAAAATCACATTATTACTTCTACTACATAAAATTATCTCTTTGCTTTTTCTATATATTCTTTCATGGTTCAAAACACTCCTTCATATAATAGCTTCAATGAATCTATTACTACAATATTTACTGATTTCTCACTTTTACTTCAAAACTAAACACTGTAGACCCATTTATCAAGTAAGACCAAAGTTTGGCTTTATGTTCAATTCAAGATTATTGCCAGCCACAGAGATTGTGGTACAGATTCAAACCTACAGCTAGTGGGCACAATATGTTGATATTAATCCTGTAAGCAGTTTAGTGCTTAGCAGCATATAATTTAAAATTGTTTGTTTGGTGAGCCAGTTCCTGAAATCCCTCCTGAGCTGCCATTACATTTTCTCAAGGTAAAATGTTACAATCATCTTATTTTTCGTTGTGGCCAAAATGGACACCTTGTATAAGCAGGATTTTCATGCAATGCATAGCTGCCCCTGTCCGTATGCAAACCACTGTTGGAGACTCTTAGTGTAAAAAACTAATTGTTTCAGCACAGCTTTCAATCTTTCTAAGCCCAAAAGTGGTATTTAACCCAAACATTATGCTACTTAAAATGGTTTATCATTTGGGTTTGTCATCTCAATCACTTTTGTTCCAGGGAATAGTTTCACATAGGGTCTGGAAATGCCCCAGAAGACAGTAACATCCAGGTATGGAGTGTTTGTGTGCTTGGGCAGATCTCATCAGTCATGCTTAAAACCTCCTGTGGAAGGGAGGAGATTTAGAGTAGCCACACTCTCCTGTGCCCAGCCAGCACAGCCATTCACACACTCACCTGCATGTTTAAAGCCCTCTGGAAAATAAAGACACACTCTCAGCAATTTAAGTCACAGGTAACATTTACAATATTATTAGATGAGTGTAAAGGATATTAAAGTAATAAACATGCTGCTTTTATTTTTTTTTTTAACGTGGTAGCTAGGCATGTACCTTGTAAGCCAATCTTTCCAGATGTTATCTAAAAGAGACAACTTACAAACCCTTGAAATCCAAGGTTTGTAATACAAATGTTGACAGCTTTTTAACTAGAGCAGAACACCAGTTCATTCAGTGTGTATGCACTGTCATTTTCAATGCTGCCATGCCATCTGTTCACTCTGTGAATTGTAAATGGTTTTTCATATTTTGGTTTTAAAATCTGTTGGATAAATTGGATTGTAAAAGGTGAAGACATAAATGGATGACACCCTCTCTTTCTCTTTCCCTTAATTACACTATCTTTCATACCAGTGTCCAAATGTTGAGAATGGAAAGGTTATTGGAAATTGTGATGTGATCTTGCAGCAAATCATTGTTATAGCTGTCACTAAGCAGGTAATGCTATCATTTGGTTTGTTAAATATATTTTATAATAACACCCAGTTTTATGACAGCGATACCTTCTTGATAGTTTTCTTCTAGACTGAAAATTTCCATATTGATTCCTGGTCAAAGATGAGTTCTTCAAAGTAACTAAAGTTAAGTGCCTTCAGTAATTGTGGCATTCTCCTAGTTTAAAAAAATTGCATGTCTCTGTATATGTTTTTTTTAAAAACTATAAGGTAAGCAATAAAATCAGATTGACTCCAAAATGCAGAGCTTTGAATCTGGCAACATGGAATTCTAAGACTGGTTTTATGTTAACAAAATAAACACTAAATGAAAAATTCATATAAAAATATATATACATATATAGGGAAATCTGTTAAGATTTTGTACTGGACTGCTACCCTTAAACTGGATGCTTGGATTTACTCATGTAAATTTTCATTTTCATGTCATGGAGTTCTTACATCTAAATAACTGAGAGATTCTCATGACGGGAGGGAAGCCCGATCTTGTAAGGCAGGAATGTCTATTGTTTCTGTCCTCCTGTTGCTCTTATACAGACTCTGATGTCTGGGATGTGGTTAGAAAAACTGACAAAACTGGAATTTGGGAAACTTGCACATGAGCATGCATGTCTAGCACAGCCATTCAGATGGACAAACTTGTGCCTTGGGCATGGATGAGGAATGCCTTGGGAAAGGCAAGATAAAAAGGTAGCTGAACACCTGATTTGTAATAGAATGTGTGAAGCCCTTTCTTAATAGATTTTGTAGATTTAATTGGCAGTAAAACAAATATGCTCCAATTAAAATTTTTGGGAGAGGTTGGGGGGTGGAATGAAGTGCAATAACTTATGCTGTGTGAGTTGCCCTGGAAAACTTTTGACTTTCACCCACATTTTTAGGTCATTAAAAAGCTGACCAGTGTTTTTTCACTGTTCATAATGATGACATCTAGGGCAATTTCAGTTCATATGGCTCTCTTTGTGGCATACATCACTCAGCTTTGTCAATTAGTTGGTATCCCTCCAAACTACACAGGTATGAGCTATTTTAGAAGGGAAACTTATCAAAAGCATTAGTTGAGTCCTTGTAATACTAAAACACTGTGGATTTGATCTTTTGTGGTTGAAAAAACCCATGAGCTATAAAAACCACCAGATTTAGTTTTTCAGCACTCTAAACTCAACACTCCAAAATAAAATATCAATAAAGAAAACAATAATCTGCTGTTATTTTTGCAAAGGGAGTATTCTGGCATTCTTTTCTGCACATTATTTTGTTCATCCTGAGGCTAAGTTTTTTTTTTGTTTGTTTGTTTGTTTTGTTTTTTTTTTGTACATCTATTATTACAGCACATAATTTACTTTTTAGCAAAATCTGAGTTAGCAAAATGATGGTAAGCATTGTCACCCAGGGATAACCAATTGCAAAAATGGAAGCGTTACAAAACTAGACCTCCTGCAATAATTGTTATATGGTAGCTCTCTATGAAAATGCATAGTTTGACGTTAACATTTTTTCTTGTACTATTTTTATTGCCTCAGCTGAGACATCAGACTAGACCCTCTGAGTTTAAAGAGAGCCTAAAAATAATCCTCCCAATGAAAGGCTGTTTATCTTGTTGTTAAGTATCTATTTGTTCATATTACATCTCAAAACATGTTATGATGGGGTAACTGAGAGTAACGACACTAAATTAGGATAAGGAAAATTGAGGTTAAATAGCATACTGATAATCTTCCTGACAGTAAGATCACTAAAATCACTGAATAATCTCCCATGGGAATAGAATGCAGCTACACTGCTTGATGCTTTGGAAAGGGCTTATAAGCACTAGGTGTTCACCCTAGGGAACAGCCTTTCACTAGCAAGAAATTAATAAGGTGTCTTAGCAGGAGGCTTTTTCCATCCTTCTATAATTTTGCATGTGGTTTTTTGTTCTGTTTACAAAGATACCACTGCTCTCAATACTATCTTTTTAAGACTATATTTTTAATAGCGTTTTTTAATAAGTGACATAAATTTTTCACATACTGAAAACAATTTTTTATGATAGTGGGCGTTTTTGAAGGGTAGAGTCTTATTTAAAGCAGAAATGTTACTTTTCTCAAGAAGGTAGCACACAATGTTTGGTTAGTTCTCCAAACTACTTTCTTAATATTCAGCATGAAATGTACTTTTACTCAAGAAGAACCTGAATAGAGAACTCCATACGTCTACACTATAAATTGTTATTTATGGTTTTGACAGTAATAGGAAAGAGCTAGAAGTCCTCCTGGCTGAAAGGAGGGTTAAGGAATTTGGGGATTTTTCATGGTACCTACTAGTAAGCTGAACATCTTAGATAGCACAGCAATTACTGCAGTGATCCATGTGTTTCCTTTCTTACTAAAAAATACATTTTCGTACAATTTATTTTTCTGAATGATTTCTAGTTGGGTTTTTGGTTGGTTGGGGTTTTGCCTATTATAGACAGAAACGAAACTTGGCATGGAGATCTTCCAGGGATCTTTTGGGGGTGGGGCTTTGTTTTTTGTTTGTTTGAGGGTGAGTTGCTTGGTTGTGTTTCTGATTTGTGTTTGTTTGTTTGATTGTTTGTTTGGGGAAGGTTGTTTGTTTTCTTTTTTTCTACTGAATTTAAAGCCTTCTGCATGCTTTCTTGAAAAAAACACCATGTAACAATTTAATTCCAAAATTAAATGTCTATTCTCAGGAACTGCATTTTACACTGCCACAGACTGTTATGAAGCGTGAAAAGTCCCCCCACCGCTGACTAAGATCAACATAACTCCTACAGGTGTCCAGTGTTGTCCTGTGTTGGATGCTTCTCTTCAGTCAGTAACAAGGGTTTGAGGAGGTTGAGCAGTAAGATGACAAAGCCCTTGATGTTGCTTTTTAGAAGGGTGGGATGAAAAATTATGAATATACTGATCAACAGTGTCCACCCATGTTCCTAAGATCGCAATAGTATGGAAGGACCTGACAATAAAGAAAGAGACTCTGGATCATTGTTCTGTATTTGCCCTTTTCTGTGAGCAGATGAGAAAAGCAAACCTAAAATGTTTCTCTGAAGACAGAAGGGTCATTGGCCTGGGAGGAGATCAGATAAGATTCTTTAAGGTATTAAAAAATTAACTTTTCATCATAAAGTATTTCCATTTTGTCTGAGAGGCAACTCCTCCATACTCTTCCCCCTAACTCCTCCAGAAACACCCTCAGAACTCTGTCAAGCCATTCCTGAGAGGAGACCCTTGATAGCTTTCAACCTAAGAATAAAGTGCAGGATGGAGATGTCATGAGGGAAATCCAAAGGCAAATATTACATATTTACAGCTAGAAGTGAAGCCCTCAATTTTACCTTCTTGGTTAAGTCACAGAAAAACTGTGTGGGTTTGCTGGAGTTAAGAAGCAGTGTATTAATCTATTTAGAGATAATAATTATAACCATGCAGTGTGAGATCAAGGCACCAGGATTTGGTTTCTAGCAGAACTCATAAGAAAAAAAAACCATAATTGTACACATTTTGTCTGTATTTTTTTATTTGGCTATTTTAATTCAAAAAACTGAGATGGATATGTTTTCTTTTGCAACATAGTGGACACAACTTTATTATTAGAAGAAGGCCATAAGTCTTTTATTAACCTGATAATGCAAGGTCTCAGCACTGCTATTAGCTTACCTACATGTGAGCTCTTTCTAATTTGTTTCCACAGTATGTTTCCCTAATCTCTACACACACCAGATCTGTATGAGGTCTGGTTTATCACTGCACAACAAAAAAGAGCACTTTCTGTTAGTAATGATTGTAAAATGCTACTGCACAATTTTCAAACTTTACCTGGGAACCAGTGAAGTGGAAGCAGACCTTGCTAAACATAAAGCAGGTCTAAGAGTGAGAAGAAATTACTCTTGCAAACCAGCACATTGTTCCTTGCACCAAAGAACTGGGAATGTCACTGATAGTCTTTTCCCTGCTGCTATGCTTCAGGAAAACTGTTGCTGTCAGCCTGAAGATCCACGGGGATTTTTGCAGAATGATCAAAATGAAAAAGGCAATGGGTAAACATTATTAAGTTTTCTTGTATAATAGTTTTAGATGCATTATTAGTAATGCAACTATTCTTTATTAATTTGCTCTATCAGCCTCACTATTATTTTAGCTGAACAACTAACTTTTTGTTGCATTTTTGATGACATTGTTAAGTTTTAATTACGCTATCATTAAGTTCTTGCCTTCACATGTACAGCATATTTCCTCTTATTATAGTAATATTCTGAGTGCAAATTTACACATTAGGTAATCATCACTAAATCATTTTGAAACATTTGCCCAGTTTTCCTTCAAGCCCCAAATTTAGCAGCCACAACATCCTGACAGAAGAAGTGCCATGGTTCTTCTATCAGCAAAATCAGATCCTTTGGCTTTTAAACTGGCTAATAGAGGCATTTTGAGGCTCACCATTAATTCTTGTGCTGGAAGAGAATGTGAACAATGATTTGCTCACCGTGCTACTAGTTATTTTGTAGACCTCACTTAAAACATATCTTTTCCAGGCTGACAATTCCTACTTGAATTGCTTATTCCCCATACACATATTTGATCAACTTTCTCTTGGAAGCTCAATAAGATCAAACATATCTTCCTTGAGATGAATGTACCAGAACATCACTTCACACTATGCATGCAAATTAGCCATGGCACTCTGCAGTGCCATGATGTAGGGACTTCAAGAGTTTCCTGTCTCAAATAATCACATAATGATTAGGTTCTCCATTTACTTTTGTATTTCCTACATATCAATTTCATGGCATCAACCTAATTCTGAGCAGCAGTAAATAAAAGAAAGCATCTCATAGGAATCATCCAACATAAAACCCAAGTCATACCTGAGTGATAATATCAGCTCCAAGGTATTCTGTGAGTACATGATTTATCTGTAGAATTAGTTTTTTGTTTGTCATTGGCAAATGCATTGCTCAGTGCTGAGTTCTTTCTGACATTTTAATTAGTCAGGGAGTACCATAAGATCCTTCTTCTAGAATGCTATCTAGCATGGCCTTTTTCCTTAGAACAAGAAATTAATGTCATCATCAAAATGTTTTTACTCTCTTACATATTCTTTTCTAAGATAGTTTATGAATACAGCATAAGTCCCAACAAAGATGCCTGCAGAATTCCAGTGTTCCCAGTATTGTGAAAACTCTTCCTTTACTACCTGAGACATGATTGTTACATTTCCTTAAAAGCCCTTGGTCTTGCAATATCAAAAGCCTTCCAGGAATTCTAGAAGACTGCAGAAACCAAATCAGCCTCGTTCAACTGCTCAATAAATACCACTACTTTCATAAAACAGGACTTACTTTTGTAAAAGTCACTTCGAACCTTTCATATTGATTATTTTTAAGCCAGTATCTACTAGTTCTTTTCTTTCCTTACAGTTTCTACTAATTTCCACTTAGAACAACGGGACTAGAGGGCTGCAGTTCCAGGAGAAATCCATAAACAATTATTTAAACTAGAGAATCATATTTCCAACATTTAGTCAGAAGTATCAAGGCATCTTAAAAGAGAGGTTGTTTTCTTTATTTCTTCAGCTATCCACCTCTCAGGTCCTGCAGACTTCTTGGATTAATGACATTTGGCCTAAGCAATTTTTTAGTGTAGCTTAGTTTAAAATCTTCTACAGCTGTTTCAGTTTCAGACAGATCCTCTGCTGCTGTGTGTATCTCCTGAAGTGAACAGTGCCCAAAAGAATTCATTAACACTGCTTTTATGCACTGATAAAAGATTCTCTGACAGGTTTTCTACTCTGTATGTGTTTAAAAACAGTTTTATTATTAATTTTTACTCATTTTGATATTTAATTCTCAGACTCATTTCTTTTGCTGTCAATATTCAGAAATTTATGATTGTCTCACTCACCTGTATTTAGATAGATTTTTTTTCCTAGATAATCTCTTCTTGCTTCTAATATGTTTACTCTTTTTTTTTTTTCATGCTGTCTGCAGTTCACCTCTTCTCTAGCCTTTTTAATAGTGGTGTGCCCAGGGAGTAGTATTATTTATAGCCAGATATTTAAATAATGAATATTCCTCAAGAAACTCTATTATACTCTAATTCAGTAATACTCATGCCCAAGTTACAACATTGTGAGTGGCCTCACTTACATCCTTAGAAGTGTTTATGTTCACATTATATTCATGTTTAACTAGTATTTTTGAACTGCAGCAATAATGAAGATTGTTTAAAAGTTTATTAACAAGAAGTAGTAATCAGATTTTTTGGTGGATTTTTGTAATATGGTGAAAAAGATGTCATTATTGTAACCTCCTCATGTTATTTGTAGGTTTATTCTAGACATTTTTGCCTATAAATAAATATATGTTCATTAGATTGGATCTTTGTAATTATGAAGTGCAAAGGAAGTTGAACTTCATAAGATTGCTTCTTAATAGAAAATGTATCAAAACTCATTTCAAGCAAAAGATAATTTCTTCTCAGCAGCTGGTTCTGTGGATTTTTTCTGTGATGGAAAAGCACCAAATAATACCAGCATTGTCTTTGCAATTTTACCTTTAATAATGTTGAATAAATTATAAAGATTTATACAAAATATTAACTGAAATTAAAATGAAGAGTGGAGATTATATGCCTGGCTTATCATTCTCTGCTTATAGAGGAGTAGCAGTAATTTCAGTTAAAGTGTTAAATGACAGATATCTTTGAAACAGCAAATCCAGTAAACTATCCACAGGTCATTCTTAGAAAAGCTTTTTCCATTTCTGTTCTACAATTGTAATAAAGAATTAGGTGTATACCTCCTCTTATGCTTCTGTATGAAGGATAACAGAAGAGGTGGAAATACACCCAGAACTGTATATAAACCTCATAACACTTTTCTGAGAATTCATTTTATAATCCCCTAACACTGCAGAGATTGATTGGCTTGTTCATATATAAATGAAATTTTACAGATTAATTTGCTGCACTCCCAGCATGATATGCCACACAGTTTCTTAATGTTAGGCTACACAGCTACAGATTAATTCAGGTTAAAGAAAATTTTGCATTGCTCTTTACTAATTATAATAAAATATGCCAGTTTATGGGAGCCTCTGTTGCCAACAATCACATATAGATTCATTTCTTAGTGCATCACAGCCTATTTTTTGGCAAAACAGTCCTTTAAAAAAAGCATGTAGAAATCCCTGACTGCTCTTTTTTAACTGAATAAGTCTTGGTGTCATCTTTAAACAAGTCCCTTTATGTGGATATAAGATAAATGTAAGGAAAAAACTTCAGGGAAAAATAAAGTTTACTTAGGTAAAATTTGTTCACCATAAACAGATGATCTAGTAGGTTAGATTTTGAAAACTGATCTGTGCTGTGGCCTTTCAAAATTATTGATGCTTCTGAATTTATAATTAGGCTGGTTTTTGTGGTTTTGGAGGCTTTTTGAACTCTCAAACAGTTCTCTTGTCCTGCTTAGCAGTAAAGATTAAAATTAACCTAAATCAGCTGAGTCAGTGTAGGCACAAATATGTCATTGGGTAAACTAAATTAGGTTTGAAATCATTTATTGAGAAAATAACAAATTATCATTTTAGATTATAGTAATATCCTCAACATCTTGGATTGCACATGTTAATTATCCACAAACTTTATTTCTTATAATGCTAGCTTATCTATCTAAAGCCTCTGCTTCCATGCCTTGTTTCTTAAAGGATGTTTATCAAAGTTCTGAATAATTGAAAATGTCTGCCTGACCTGGAAAACACAACTCTGAGAAGCAGCCTAGGTACTTCCTATTTAAAGTCCTGCTGGATTATGTAGGTTCGACCACCTGAAGTAAAGTATTTAAGTAGTGCCAATATAATATATATTTTGGTTACTACTTGTTTCATCTCTTGTTTTTTGGTCATTTGTATTCGGTTTTTTTCTGTATAGATTCACATGAATGTCTTTATTATTTCAGCTCTTAAACTGTCAGGTGCTACAGTAGAAGTGCTACCTCTGCCTGTTTATTTTGGAAAATCAGGTTTTTTTAAGACTGCTTTCTGCAGTAATTTGCCTAAGCTCCTGTATTCAAAACAAACTACTGTGAGGAATTTTCTCTTGAGGTTTGAAAAATTATTTTCCAAAAAGAACAGAAGAATAGATCACTGATTCCCATTTTTTCTGTTTGTGTGTGGATGTACATGAATGTGTGTATGGGCGTGTGCCCTGTGCTCAGCACTGGTGAGGCCACTCCTTAAATCCTGTGTCCAGTTTTGGGACACTCACTACAAGAAAGACATTGAAGAGCTGGAGCGAGTCCAGAGAAGGGCAAGGAAGCTGGGGAAGGATCTGGAAAGTCCTGTGAGCAGCTACTGAGGCAGCTGGGGATGTAAAGCCTAGAGAAAAGAAGGTTGAGAGGAGACCTTATCACTCTCTACAACTCCCTGAATATAGGGTGTAGCCAGGCAGGGGTTGGTCTCTTCTTCCAGGCAATCAGTGACAGGACAAGAGGAACTGGCCCCAAGCTGTGTCAGGGGGAATTCAGATTGGACATCGGGAAGAATTTTTTCACTGAAAAGGTGGTTAAACATTGGGACAAGCTAACCAGGGAGGTGGTGGAGTCACAATTCCTGGAAGTGTTCAAGAAACAACTGCATGTGGAACTCAGTACCGTGGTTTAGCTGACATGGTGGTGTTTGCTCAAAGGTTGGACCTAATTAACTCGGAGGTCTTTTCCAACCTAAAAGATTCTTGTGAGAGTACATATGATTTTGGCATTTTATTAAAATTTCTTCTCTCTTTAGCACAACCATTGTCTTCTTGTATATTTTTTCTAGTCTATTTTCCAATATGGACTAGAAAAGAAGGTGTTTAGTAATTTTTAATGTGTAACTAACACGCAACAATTGTGCTATCAACCATTATTTCTTCATATATTTCTTCTTGTTCACATAAAGAAATGTTACTAAATCAATAATATCACATAGAAATAATAATAATCATCTGAAATATTTTAAATTATGAAGAAAATATTTTATGGCTATGAAAGGTCTTTGCTCTAGGACTGACTGTCACTCAGATCTAGTAACTGGAATTATTCACTCTCAGTCTTCCTGGGAACATTTTCTTGCCAAAATGCTGATACTGGGGGGATATAAAAGACATACCACAGTCATCTAAGCATGCCCTTAGGATGTAGGAAGCGGTTTCCTTCCTCTGATCAACACAAAGATAGTGGGTTTTTTGCAGTTCATTTTAAGTCAAATTGTCCCATAAAGCAATGACTCCATATAGACTTTGAGTCCCCTAAGGAACTGATCCCTTTTTAGATCACCACTAGTTATTTACCTCTGTTCAGCTTCTGCAAGTACTTCATCTGTTCTGAGGAAGTACAAAAGGACAAATGAGAGAAGAAAGTAGTTTTAATGAAACATCTGAATGTACCTCACTACATATTTTCTCTTGAAATGGGCCAATTGATCTCTGATGAGCTTTAGATTTAACAATCAGTAGTCAAAAGGGCTCACCAAAAGTGATTTTCTTTCTTGTAATACCAAGAGTTTCTTCAATGAGAGAACACCTTGGCTTGACCTTTTGTTTCATATGATATAATTATTTGGAGCTTTGCTATAATAACAGCTTTTTCCCCCTTTCAAATGTCATCTCAGGTAGTAGAATCTCTGCAAATTTTTGGCTCTCTGTCAAGTCGTTTGACAGCTAAGCTCCTAATATATTCAGGCTAGAAAATAGGAAGTATACACCTTCTGCATTTTAATATGAGAATAATATTAATTACTCAGTTTAGATCAGCACAAATTAAATTTTAATGCCAACAAGTCATTATAATGTTATCTTAACCAAAGAGAATATTGAGTCTTTATGGTACTGTTCATTTCACTTTACTCTTTATTTCAGTTCTTTTTTCCCATCTGAATGAGCAGGTAAACTTGATCTCACCATTTTCAGAAATCATGTATTTCTCAATCTCAAAAATATTGGAAAAAAAAAGAAAAAATGGAAAACTTTTAAATCTCCATTTTTGCACATATTAATATTTGAGTGATTACAGGTCAGAGCAGCCTACTGTAGCTGGTGCTGCCCTGAGCAAAAGGTTGGACCAGGTGATCTCCATGGCTGCCATGGTCACTCTGTGGGTCTGTGGTATAGGTAAATTCTAAAAAATCTGCTGTATTGCTAAGATACAGTTGCATAAATAAAATGTGTGGATATTTGTGTATGTATATATATATATATATATATATATATATATATATATTTGTGTGCATTTACATTAATTACATTCCAACTACTAAAGGCAAGAATTCTATGAATATCTAAGATTCAGCAGTAAATCAGAACCCTATTCAATAGGTTATTATGAACTGCAGTATTGAACATTTAATTCTGTTTAAAAAATCCCTAAACTAGAAAAGGAAAATAAGATAAAATTTTTCAATAGATTTTTTTACACAAATCTTTAAATTCAGCTGCAATGAATGCAAGTGGATCACTTACCACACAAGAGAATTAAAGAATAGAATAAAATTTAGTAGAGTCAAGACATCCTTTTAAATTACTAAGTTACCAACCTTGGAATTATTTTTTCTTCGCAGACTTCAGCTCCTTCCAGCAACTAAGCACACTTCAGAATAGAGATGCAGAATGCCAGTGCTCTTCCAGAACTGACCACAGGTAGATCGTGGTCATTCCTCAGACTCTTGGAACAGATTCTGCTCTGCATACCTTGACATCTGCACTTTTGTACACGGGATTTTATCATAAAGCCTCAATGCTGCTCAAGTGTTACAAGTGGGCAGGCTATCTTCAAGGAAGTCACTGGTAGAGGTTGTACACTGTACACTGCAAGTGATTCCAGACCCACTGGCAAGGCAGGGAGGTTGTTTCCCATGATGGGATGGGGCTGAGGAGACAGAAGGGTAAATAAATTTTTTCCAGTAGAGTTTACAGTCCCATGTTTTAGAAGCACAAACCAGTCCCAGGGTTTCCTATCTCAGCTTCACCTGTCACAAACCTGGATGAGTTTTGAATAATGTTCTCTCTCTCTGGGATTTGTTTCTATCTCTAGATAGAAACAAATTCTACAGAGAAGGAAAGGTTTGTCCTGTCCTGAACAGTCTGTGTTGGTTGTGTGTAAACAGAGCTAGGTACTGTGAAACTGTGAAAGAGTTAAAGAATGTGTACACTTAAAAGCATTTTCCTAAGGTCTGTTATTGTAGTCACTACTGAACTCACTTCTGTAACTTAGACCTGTAGTAAGGCTGCGAACATTTCTTCACAAGTGGTTGTTTCTTTGCTTAACATTTTAGAGGTTCTGGTCTCTGGTATTTTCATTCTGTTTTTCCCTTATTTATGGATATTGATAGAGGGAAATTTGAATGTAAATAGTAGAGCTTTACTAAATTAAGAGAGATAAACCACTTTTTAGACAGGGGACAGGGGTATCAAAACACATATTCTTCAGCTTTAATATCCAGTATCTCTTATCTCTATAAACTTTTATGCTCTCTTTAAACAATGAATGTGTCAAAGAGACACTGTGGGGGATTTTCAGAATTATGCCACTCAAAAGATTTCAATAACAAAGCGTGCTTTCTCTAAGGAGCATTAGGTTTTAAGTGAGTTATTTGGTTCTGGATGGCTCTTTCAACCAATATTTTTAAATCCTTTATAAGCTTCAGATGGTGTCTGAATTTATAGTGCTGGTAAGCCACAAAACAAGTCTTCAGAATATGGCCATGGTTGTGCAGTACAAACATGCAGGATGTTAATCACTAAAGCAGTTTCTGAGCTCCTGAATGAAATACTGCTGAAGGATGGAACACACACAGATTAGTGATATTTATTAGCAAGCTCTGATTTATAAATTTCATCTCCCTTCCCAGACTCGATCACTTTATTTTTTTCCTGGCCTTCCATCCAGACCTCACAGAGACTTCACAATCCTCCTGTCTTCGTGGTCCTCTCTGTTTAATGAGCATAAGTAATCAATGACATCATTCACCACAATTCAAAAGAGATTTTTTTCCTTGTATTTGAGGTAATTCTGCAGTCCTAAAACTTGTCTCATTTATAAGGTAATGCTACAGACTAAAAAATATTGGTCTACAAGGTATTCTATCAGATGCAGGAAGAGCCTACACGGAGCATTGTTGTGAAGCCACAGGGTCTGCATCTCAGACTGAGGTGTTTGGAAAAGCAAGTCACCAGGGTCTGCTGGTTCTTACTCTAATCAAATAATCAGATTTTAACACTTCAATAAATTTATATTCAAATAATTTTAATAATTCATCTTTTATTTAAAACTATTGTAAGTGAAATATAAACAAATAATTTGTAACTGTAATATTTTAATGAATTCTTAAGAGAGCATTACTTTATACATCGCATCAAATAAACAGCTGTAATCTCAAATTTTGTGAAATGTTCTGGGAAAGACTGCAAGAGAATAATGTTCAATTATAAGGTTTTTTATAAATAAATAGTGAAGGAGTTCTAACGTGGATTTTTAGGACAACATACCTAACAATTAAGTGTTTCATATATATGGGATGTATAATTTCAACCTTAAAGAAGTTACATATTGTAAGACTGTAGTTTTTAATGTGATGTTCCAATTTGTTCAGCAAATTATAATTTCACTTTTTTTAACAGAAAATGATCTAATTTTCAACTAGGTGGAAATACTGAGATGCTGACCAGTGCCAGACATCATTGAAATACATTATTTTAATCAATGATGAAAGAGAGAAATAGAACAATTAAACCCTTTTCATATTCAGTGCCATTAATTAATAATATTGTCATACTTTTGTCATGTTGTGCCTTCAAATATTTAATTAACCATCTGGAGAAAGGATAAAATGTGCAGCCTATTGTGCATTTTGCATTAATTCACATTTTGCTAATGACTCATAGTTCACTAATTTATCTTGGTAGACCTTGGATCTTTAGTTATATGACTGAAAAACCATTGAGAGTCATGAGGAATATTGTAGATGGTTTTTCTTTATAAAAATAAAAACTAAAAGTGCCATAAAAATCAAGGTCTGTAATGATTTTTAATAAATGGTTGAAAGACTAACAGGTTTGTGTGTATTAGTAATATTTAGACTGATGAATACTGTATTGAGAATATAAAGTAGCTGAAATACCTCATTTATAACACTAAAGAGACAAAAATAGAAACAGCTTGGAAACAAAGTGAAATAAAGAGAAAATATATGGTCTCGAAACAGGAAACAAAACATCTTGATTTTTCTTTGAAATTCAGGATTTTGGAAAACACCTTTTTATATTTCAGAGTAAGAGTTTGTAAATAAGAAGACCTGCTTAAAAGCTTTTATTTCTCATATCTAGTAAGAATACATTGCTGGCTCATGTTGTCTTGGTGTCCACCAGGATCCCCATGGCTCCTTTTCTGCAGAGCATCATTGGGGAGTCTCCAGCTCTCACTGGTACATTGGTTTGTTCCTCTCCAGCATAACTTTGAACTTCCCTTAGTTGAACTGTAAGAGGTGCCTGCCAGCTGACTTTTCCAGCCTGCCAAGGTCCCTCTGGATGGCAGCATGACCCTCTGACATATCAAGGAGGGTCTTTCCTGCTCTTTCCTCATCCACCCAGCTAGTCACTTTAGAAAGTGACTGGGTTCATTAAGCATGACTTTCCCTTTTTGAATCCATGCTGATTACTCCAAATCACCTTCTTATCAATCATGTCTCTGAAAATAATCTACAGGATTAGCTGATCAGCCTGTGTCCTTTTTGTTGCCTTTCTTGAAGACAAAAGTGACGTTTTTTCCCCTCCGGCCCTCAGAATTGTCTCCCAGCCACCAGATCATTTGAAGATAATTAAGAATAGTTTCTCAGTGACATCTGCCAGCTTTCTCAGCTCTCATGGCCCATGGGCTTCTGTATGACTGTTGTCACAGGCCCCCAGCCGGGTAAAATTAGCATTGACTCCATGATTGCAGAAGGCTGATCAATCGCTTTATTATACTACACTGTACTATACTTCTTATGAAACTCATCACCCTTGCTGATAGTCCAATACTGCTTTGACCAGATTGGTCAATTGAATCCAAACACCATCACCAGTGACCAATCAAGAAATCACCCTTTGGTAAACAAATCTCCATAACACATTCCACATGTGCACAACAACCGGTGCAGCAAGTGAAGATAAGAATTTTTTCTCATTCTTTTCTCTGATCTTCTCACAGCCTTCCCCAGGACTATGCCTGGGAAAGTTGTCTGTTGCTGTCTGTGGCCAGAGAGCTGCTACCACATATGACCAGTTTACTTAAGTATTATCTGGTCTGATTTTCTTCTATCAATGGTAGTTTTAACTGGCTCCAGACATTCCACCTTGGTCTCCATGGCCTGGGATTCCTGAAGGTTGGTCTTGCTAGTAAAGACTAAAGTGAAGAAGGTGTTCAGCATTTTTTTTGTGTGTCCTGTGCCTCTGGGGTCCCTTCCTAATTAAACAGTGGGAACACATTTCCTCATTCTTTCTTTTTCTACTTATGAACTTGAGGAAGCTCTTCCTGATGTCTTGACATGCCTCTCCAGGTTCTACTCTAGGTAGGCTTTGACTTTTCTAACCACATCTTTGCATGCTCAGGCAGTGTCTCCACATCCTTCCTGCGACATCTGTCCCTGATTCCAACTTTTGCATACTTCCTTTTTTGGTTGTTTCAGATTTGCTAGGATCGCCTGGTTTGTCTAATTTTACCCGATTTCCTGTTTTTCGGGATGAACTGTCCCTCAGGCTGTAGTAATCTGTCCTTGAACAACAACTAGTTTTCTTGGATCCCTCTTCCCTCTAGAGTCCAAATGTTCCTGGGCGCTGGAACCTCAATTATCTCTGCTGTTAACTCAAGAAAATGCTGCCTTGCCATTGTCTTGTCTCTCCCAGAAACTCTTACCTGTGGGAATTGTGTCAGGGAACATTCCCAGTACGCGGAATGGAAATGACTGTTATATTTTGGAAGTTAACAGCTTACAGGTATGTGCTCTTTCATAGAGGATGACTTCCATGTCAGGCTTTTGTCTGCAGTGTATTTCTTAGTCAAGGCAGAGCAAATCAGAACTGCAAGTCAGGAGCTAGTATTCATCTTCATCAGATTCATAGTCATGGAATGGCTTGGGGTGGAAGGGACATCAAAGATCATCCAGTCCCCCTGCCGTTGGCAGAGTCACTTCTCACTAGGTGAGGTCACTCAAAGCCCCATACAACCTTTGAATAATGTAACCAGAAGTATCTAATGAGGCACAGAGGAAAGAATTTGAGAGATATGGGAGAACTATCTGTAGCTGTGGTGACAAACTATTAGTGTCTTTCAGTTTGCACCAGATGTTGTCATGTTTTCTAAAAGCCTCTGAGAAGAACTACTTATCCTTACAGTAAAAATCAAACTTCAACCGCAGCCAGTGTATATCATCTTACATATTTATTAGCACTGTGCTTTTGATCTTCTGTTCCATCCACAGGTGAAGTTCAGTGAATTTATATTGGGTGTGCCTGCAGATCCTCTAGGGCTGTGTCTGAGTTGTCCCAGCTGCCTGGGTTCTGCAAATGGACAGATGATGCTGCATATTTCTGAGTTCCTCTCTCTCTGACAAACTATCAGTGCCCTAAATCCAGGTGGATAAGAGCTCTCCACTGAGCTCCTAAATGGAAAGAATGCAAGCTAACATTTATTAATCTATGTTAGAATTAATTTGTGTATACTTCCTATGAAGCTGTTATACTTTTCAAAAACAAAATTTCTTTTTTTTTCTCCTTCAACAAAGCATTTAGTATTTGACAATGTGCCACTACCTATCCTTCAGTGAAAATTTAAGGAAGCTGAGCCTTAGGTAGCATGCTCTATATTGATCTGTTTCTGCACTGAAAAACAATTTATGTCATCCAGAAAATAGCGAAGGACTTATGGATATCCATGAGGGGATCATGGCTTGCATTCCACCCCTGAAAGAGCAATTATTAGTACAATAGTATTTACTATTCTGTCGTGTAATGTATTTGTAAATTTTACATCTGTAAATGCAAATATAGTTTCCACCCACCACTGTACCAACTCAAGCAATAGTTAAACTCCCTGTCTCATAACACTTAAAGACGTGGTACTTAATTAAAGATTGCTTTGTTTTTAACATAAGTTCTAGTCAAATAACACACAGTATAGCAATTATTCTGAAAACTGCATGTGATGTATAAGGAGATAAGAAAGGTGATCTAGGAATGCTCATATCTGGTACAAGATTTATGTATTCTTCAATCCAATTTTTAAAATCAAACTTTTATTCTTGATGATTATCAGACTACATGGTCTAATTAATCTTTAATTACTCTATCAGCAACTTACTTGCAGCATTATTATCTTCCCAGTTACACTGGAATATTAAAAATTACACACTCACAAGATAAAATATAAAACAAATATTGGTGTCCAACATTGAAATTAGTTCCATCAGTACATAAAAATAAATTTTAAAAATTTAATGTATACATATATTTACACAGTGTAACAAACTAAAAATTGTGATAAGCAGCAAATATTGTTCCAAGGAAACAGCCTTAAAAGTACTATTTATACCTTAGCTTTTTTTCCATTTCCAAGCATTTTCTAAAAAGTACTCAATTAATAAATTCAGGTATCTAATTCTCCCTGACTGCAGAAACACTCATTTGCATTTGCAGTAACAAATACACAAAATAGTCACTATGTATCTCCTTTACAGGTTCCTGTTTAAAAGGTATCTTTAATCTGCTCACCAGTTAAGGCTCTCAGATTCTCAAGTAAAGAGTATCATAACTCATCTACTTAAATCAAGCAGTAAATTTTTTTAATCAGGTGCTGTATTTTTCTTCCTTTTTCTTGAGTAAAACTGATGAAGGTTTTGAGTATGCTGTGGAACACCACTGAATTCAAAGTAGAAGAATTAATTCAATCCAACAATCATTTTGGTGCAGAACTGATTTATTTAAAGTCCTAAAGTGTTACTAAGAGCTTTCAATTCCCATTAAATTCAGTTTATTAAAATCCCTCAGGACTGGGTTTGTCTTATTCTCCCTTCAACATCTGTTAGCACAGATATGTTGGTTAAAGATGTACCTGGTTTGCAAAGAAGCCCACCAACGTGTTTTCCATAGACACAGAAGCTTCAAAATCAGCATTAATCAAGGCAGCATATAACAAATACACAATCTATGAGCAGAAAAAAATCGGATGTGTCTGGGCTACAGGGGCAGAACTTTCATCCTAAATTATTCTCCATATCCAGCTCTTATTAGCTGTACATCTTATAGAATGTTTTTGCACTGGAGCAATTTCAGGGACTTCTGCCCATTTTTAGGACAGTGTTATAACATTTCAACACTATTTGATTGCATGGCAGGACTGCAATGTGTTAGAAGTGTAGAGTTCCATTTATTCTCCCACTAGAGGCCTAATTGGTGACAACGCTGGCATGTGAATTCTGCCCCAATCAGCTGAGATCAGAATATCCCCACTGTCACCTTTCCATTGCCTTATTAGCATTGCCAAGCATGAATCTAGATTAATTTCAATGAGATCCTTGAGATATCAGGCATCTACTCAAAATTCTGCAGCTTTCAGATCAACCTATTAATTTCAAAATTATCAGAGATTATTTTAATAAACCAGATGACATCACCCCCTTTTATGAGTTTTAAGACCCAACCATAATTGTTCAAGCCCTCAAGACTTATCACTGCACAGAGTAATTAAGCACTGAAAGGATTTCTTTTCCATGTATTCAAACATTTGTATCTGCACAAGCTATAACTGAACAACCTTTAGCATACATTAATCCTGATATTTCTTTTTTTCATGTATATTTTAATTTAAAAAGTTTCACTGCACTTTTACAATACTAATCATACACTGAAACAGAGCTATCAGCTGCCATTTCAAGCACTGATCACCATTAGATAGAAAAATTTACATTGACTTCAAACAAACTAGGGAAATCTCCAAATATGGAACAGGTTAAACACAAACAACGGATGTATCTCACAGTGTTTTACTAGGTTTTCACATTTAAATTTCCTTCATTTTTTGAAATTGATTCTGACTGCAAATACTTTTTTTTTCCTCACCTTTCATGTTTTTAATAGAGAAAACAGAGAGTCTTCATATTGATTCCAGTATCTGATCCCATGAAATATGAATTCCTAGCTATTAAAGTTCTGCAACAATCACATCCAATAACTTTTCCTTAAATTTCACTCTTCTGTCTTAATATGTAAACCTGATCATTCAGAGAGCTATTTGTGGCCTGAATGTCTTTACATAAGAAACTCTATTAGTCACCTATATTTTTATGCATCCATTTTCTGGATTTCCTGATATAAAACTTCCATTACAGACCAAATACACAATCTGAGGAAAAAACATAGTTCAAGCCACCAAAGGAAGCTGCATGGTCTTTTGTCAATGGTGGTCCATTGTCTGATATGACACTAATTAATGTTGTATCTTTTTATCCTGCAAAACTACTGTAAAAGTTTTTCTGGAAAGCTGAGTAAGTCAGAATTTCTAAGTGGTAAAACAAGAATGGACTAGCAATAGGATAAGAGAGAAGGAAACAAGAAGAAAATTAATTAACATATCTGTTCTTTAGTGAGGCAATTCAGAAGTAAAGAGAACAGTCTCCTACAATTGTTTGTCCCATGCTGCCAATGAACACAAAAACAGGATATGAGTCAGAAAACAAAGAATTCAAGGAAAATTACTTTGAATGCTCATTTAGTTTCATTTAGTAATTGATAGGAATGATAGAATGGAATTAACAGAGTCACTGAAATGGAAGATGAAGAGCAAATTATGTTCCAGTCAACCGTGGGTTTTGATATCAAGGAAAAATTACATAGTGTATACTTAAGAACCAATAACCTGAACCAATTAAAATGCTATAAACTTCTGCTGTATTATTAGACATAGAAAGCAGATGATAAAATCAACTCCTATGTCAATCAGTCACAGAACCCAGATTCAGATGTATTAATTTCCAGTTTTTTTCTGGTGTCATTACACACACTAGTAAATTCAATATATCTCTATACATTATTTACTTCCAGACTATTATGTGGTCACTGTAAAGTTCTTCATTGCTTATAGAAGCTTTTATTTGTAGTAACCGCTACCTTTATTTTTGGCATAATTCCTTCACACTTTAAATAGGAAGATGAGGCATGGGATAAATATATTTGTTTTAATAAATTTGCACTCATCTGATCAGGACAAATACTGCTAACATAATTTATTCTGAATGCATTTTCTTTTCAGAGAATATAGTAGGCTATTAAAGCATTTTCTCATCATGTTCTGTGTTTGCTGAATAAAAATAAGTATGAATAAATTAGTATATTATTTTTTATACCATAAACAAAGGAAAAAACATAAAAATATTTTAACATTTAACTATATATATATATAATTATTTTAACTGCACACTGTATTAGTTATTCCTTACATGGGAGTTGGATTGAATGGCTGAAAGCAACAAATAAAATTGCTATCTGCTTTAACTCCACTGACTTCAATAGAATTTAAGCAGGGTTTATTCTGGTCTTTGTATCCACATAGAATATTAAAAGAAGAGAAAAATTATGCCAACAGTAGCGCTATAGATGGAAATGAGAAAATGAAATCCTAAAGTTCTAACATTTACTTCAAGTGTGTGTGTGAGAGCATGTGGGAACATCTCTGTGTTCCTGCATGTACTTACAGAGTTTATTGAAATTTTCTAAATCACAGATGCCCAATCAAATTTCTGGATAGACTGTCAGGTACTTTAGCTCATCAGCAGTAAGTTTCAAATATGTCTATTCACACCCTGTATCTCCACCTACCACCTCCTCTCTCTTCCACCCTTCTCTACTGACTGTTACAAAAAATTGTTCAGTTTTCCTGCATGTGCCACTTCAGTGGCTGGCTTTGTAGAATGGATCTGCAGAGTGGCTTGAGAAAGCAACTGACAGGTAAGATCAGAACTAGTAACTATTCAAGTTTTTACTGAAGAACGTAGTCCATAAATGAAAGGATGTGTGATAGAGGCCACATATTGCTCAAGTCTGGTCCAGATTCTTGAAAGTATAATTAGAGTAAACTATATATGAAATTCCTGTGGAAATGTACATTTAACCTTCCTGCCTCTGAGCATTCTCTTTAATGATTTTTGTTAAGATATTTTGTTAAAGGACCATAAATACAAAGTAAATTACAAAATTAAAGAAATGCTCTTGCTAATTTAGGTCATAGCAAAGGAGGCTACAAGATTGCACTCTGTGCATACATGTGGATGTGTATATTCTTTCTTCCCTAATACTGTTTCAACACCCAGGGCAAAATCAGGCGTACTTGAAAGAGATAAAGGCTAAAAGAATATCAGACATTACCTTCAGCAAGATAGAAGAGGGAGTTCCTATTCGTGCCCCTCTGTAGAAAGTCCTCATTGTGAAAGTGCATCTTTGTTAGAATTAAGAGACTCTAGAGAGCCCTTCAGGACCCAACACCAGGGACATGTTAATTCCACTCTTCACTAGTGTCATGGTTTGACACTGGCGCAATGCCAGCACCCCCATGAAAATGTACTTTTCTAAATAATTGCTGTGAGATGTGATCAGAAACAGAGCAGAGCAGGCCCAAGTTTAGTAACAAAGAAAAGAACTACTACTACTATAAAAACTACAAACACTAAATCCTGGATGAAGACTTTCCAAAACACCCCTTCGCCTCCCACCTAATTTCCAAACAAACTCAACAGTGAGACACCACCCAGGATCCTGATCAAGTTGCCACCCTTCAGATATTCAAATACTCAATCTTTCAAGGGAGACAGGAGTCTCTCCTGTGCCACAGACTCCCCAGGAAACACAATTGCCACCCTTGTGTTTCCATGTCACACATGGCAACCGCCCGGAGAAAATCTGCCATGGTGACACTCTCCTTTCCATGTCACAGTGCTCTCACCACCGTGCATGGACAGACTGCTCATAGGGCCCCTTTAAGGATGCTTTGCTGTGGACCAAAAGAGACAACAGTTCAGTTTGTCATCTTGGGACTACAGTCCCCCCATTTTCCCCTGGGGCTGAGGGTGCAAGAACAGAGGTCTTCTTCTCCTCTTCTTCTTCCTTGAAGATAGAGGGCTTCTCCACACCTTCTCCAACTCTCCTCTGTTCTCTCTACTCCTCTGCTGGTAATCACTGAAACAAGTCTCTTGACTCACCAACGCACCCCCCTAAGTGCATCTTCTGTTAGGAGAATTTGGTTCAGTCTATGGCTAACAAGAAAAGTCCAGCCACAAGCCACTCCATCATCTCCTTCCAACTCAAGAATTTCTTCTTCCATCATCTCGGATCCCAGACTGTCTCTCTTCTACTTCAAATCAAGGAGGAGTAATATTTTACAAAGCCTTCATTTCTCAGGAAAGGGTTAAAAGCTCAGACTCCCTGGACGGCTGATATCTCTGCCCAGCAGCCGATTCCCAAGGCCAAGGCTGGGCGCCTTCCCCCCCACTCTCCTTCTCCTCCGCGCCGGCAAAGTTACAGGTGCCGTCCGGACTCTCTCTCTTCCTTCTGGGGGGGGGGGGGGGGGGGGGGGGAATGACAAAGACGTCTCCACTTCTCTCCACTCTTCCGTCCACAGGAACTGGCTCGATTCCAGTCCTTCTACCCTTCAGCTCCCCACCCAGCCCCATGGCTGGGCAGGGGAGGTCTGCACAGCACCCTGACCGGAACCAAAGAGAGCGAGCTCTTGGGAGTTCCTGCTTTTAATCCCCTGTGTTCTCAGAGGCGTATCCATACCTTCAGTGGTCACTTCAGGTGCCAATATCCAAACTTGTCCACTGATTGGTTTGACCTAACTTCCTGAAAAAATCACTTCCATGTCAAACCACGACAACTAGTCATGAAGCCTTTTTCTCCATGTATCTCTCTGATAAGTTACTTTTTGATTGCTTTAGCATTTTTGAGTTTGAGGCAAAGCGAAGCAAGTATAACAATTTCCTAAAGAGTGCTTTAAGGGGACTTTGAAATTCACACTTCACAAAAATCAGTAAATTAAAGCAAAGCAGAAGTATCTTTTTGACTTGCCTGCTATTTGTTGTTGTTTTCCTGAAACACTGGGTTAAAAGGGAAGACACAAAACCCATTTTTAATAATTATAGGCAGCAAATGGGGGAAAACAGAATTTTGAAAATGTGGTTCATGGAAAGATAGGGTAGCACCGATGGGAAGATAACTTCTTTTGTGGAATCATGCTGTGATACATATTAAATATATTTGCAACAAGTCTATGACTGCAACAGTAACCTGATTCAAGTGGGGTTGTTTTGAAATTTACCAATCTCCACTCCATATACAAAATCTGTCTCACTGACACTTTTCAAAATAACTTGGATGAAATGCCCCCAAACTAACTCACAGGGAAAGAAAAAATTGTGGTTTCTATTAAAAAATTCAGTTGAAAAGGAGGAAACAAAAGCCACTCCCTTCAGTTCACATCAAGATATTTAATGAATTGCTAGCTGTGGTAATATAGAAAAAACAGTTCTAAAAACTAATGAAAGTATCTCTGAGAAATATTGATTTGAATGATTTACTGAGCTTCAAAAGAGTCACACTGAAGTAAATTAGTATTTGAAATGGTAATTACACATAAGAATGTGTAAATTTTACTGTCAGCAATAAAAACTGTTATAGTAATAAAATAAATTCCAATTTTAGTTACAACAGTAATTTTCTATTTACACCTAGGCAAATATGCAGAACAAGCTATTCTTGGCCCAACCACCCCATCCAACATTTGCACTAACTACAACACTCCATGCACACAGTCCTGAAATTATTTCTAATGTCCCTGTCTTCAGGAATACTGAATAATATGCCACACTATAGTGCAGTGTATTAATCTGCTTGAATTAAAGACTTTGCTGAATAATTATAGAGGAAGGTTTACAAAATTTAATTCTTCTTTAAGTGGTTTCTTCTCCAGTTATAGTCAATAAATTACATTTATGGAATTTCTCATACACAAGTTCCTTCAATTTAATGAAATTCTTTTATGTAAAGGAAACCAGCAGCACATAAGGTTTTATATCTGATTTCAAAGAGAGTATTTTGTTAGGCAATCACAGAATCACAGAAAGGGTCAGGTTGGAGAGGACCACAATGGGTCCAACCTCCCTGTTCAAGCAGGGCCATCCCAGAGCACATGGCACAGGGTTGTGTCTGCAAGGTCCTTGAGCTTCTCCAGTGAGGGAGACTGCACAGCCTCTCTGGATAATCTGTTCCAGTGCATGGTCACCCACACAGTAAATAAGTTCTTCCTCATATTCATTTGGAATATTTCCAAACTCAGTATTTTGTTTCTGAAGATGAATTCAAATCCTGTTTCTCTAAGCTCTCTCTTCCCTGCTCCACTTTCCTTTCTCCCAATCGGACTACAGGTTGTAGTCATTTCCTCCCTCTTCTGGCCTTTTACAGGATAGATGTGCCTTCCAGTCTGTAGGAAAGCCATGAACAGTGGCTGCCTTTCATGTTAAAGCTGCTGTGTCTTGAGAAAGCTTTATTACTCCATTTTGTATTCAATTCTGCCTTGTTTTTGATAGTGTATATAGCCAGGCACACACAAATGATCCCCTAGGAAACATTTTGGAGTCAGAACAGAAGACATCACCTCGTGGTCAATAGTAGTGAATCCTCCCTTACAGACCAGCATCTGTGCAGCAGCTGAAAGAGGATTTTTCAGGCTGGTTTTTAAATTTAAACTTAGTTTCAGTTTTTGTACATCCTGCTTGCTTGATATAAAGGAATGTATATTACCAAACATCTATATCTTCTGTCTTCTATTACTAGTACCAGTGGATAACACTTGTTTGGCAGTGTTCCCCACGGAGTTTCAGTGTTCTGGCTTAGCGACAGAACTAGGAGGATTCCCATTTCTGTTAGGAACATTTTCAAATTGGTAATTATATTTCAATTATGACCCCCCACTTCTGAAATAAACACCCAGGTCTAGTCCACACTTGGATTGGTGTTTTATTTTAGCTGGCATACCAGACACAGTCAGCCTTTATGGATGATTAAAAGCAAATTGGAAAAAATAAGACAGGAAGACAAAGCCAAAGAACACAGATGTTTATTAGCCTTCTGGAAATTATCAGACCAGAAAAAAAAAAAATATTTCCATGCATTGAGAGAATGAATATTCAAACTGTTGCTTTTGATCCACCTCACTTATCACCTCCTGTCTCCTGGAGAGACAAGATGAGATGAGTTACTTGTATTTAGAAATATTACAAGGCTCTTCTAATCAGGTTGCAGACTGTTGGTAAAAGAAACCTGTTAAGACATCTGGGACATCCTAAGCCTTGCTGTGTGCTTCAGCAGGAGGAAACTCAGGATTTCAGTGACATACACATTCACACGAAGGTTCACACTTAAGGGGAACTTGGTATCCCTAAAACATATTCTGCAACTAAAATGATAATAGCCCCAGAACTTGACTGGTGCAACCAAGAGGAACTGGGTGAGTATACAGTGAATATAGGCTTCTGCACTTTTCATCTCTCAGCAGAATTATGCAGTCACATGATGACAATAGAAAGCATATCAGCATTCGTGTCTCTATAATTTTTCTTAAATGTAAAAAGATGTAGAAATTCTATGTTGTCCTTTACAGAGAGATATTTAAAATCTGGAATGTAAATTAGCTGGCTTGACTGTTCCATTGTTATATCTGAGTTTTCCTGATAATATGCACACTCAAATTTAGATACTTTGATTCAGAAAATTATGGTTTTTTGGCATTAAAAAAGGTGGAGGAGCTGTTAATTCACATCTATTACAATATCTTGTCATGCAGACTTTTAACGTCTTCCCTTCAATGAAACATGTTTAATTTATAGTAACCATATTTTTGTCAGAAAGCAAAGAAGTTTTCATGTCCCTTAGATTTAATGTCTCTGCGATACAACATATTCACAGCAAGTTAAACTGAAACTTAAAAAAATATATAAATTGTAAATCTAAGTGTGGTGTGAAATCAAACATAGAAGCTTATTTCCTTATAGCTTTATCATTCATGCTCATTTCTGTGACTCTTTTCAACCCAAAAACTCTCAATTGTTAAGAAATTTAATGATGCCTCATAATTTACAGTGTGCTTATGCTGTTAATGTTCACTGATAATTTTACTGGAAAAAACACAGCTTTATTTGATTTATCACCATAATTTTTTTTAAATAAACATCCACAACTGATATTTTATGGGATACTGCAAGACAATACAGCCATTTTAAAGAGTGCTGTATCTATAAAATACCTGTATTTCTGTCTGGGTGACCAGAAAGTTTTATGACTCATGTCTAAGTGCCTTCAAACATTCCATGAATACTTACAGTGAGATATAGCTAGCAATAGTAGGACCACACACTCAGACAATTTTTGTGATGTATTAAAAAAAGTCCTCGAGAAAAAATGTGCAACATAGTGGAATTTTTCCTGTGTCCTGAGAGATTAAAGCAGAAGGGCTTGGAAGAGATTAGCCAAAAACTCTTGCATCTCTCATCACTAAGCTAAATTCAAACCCAATTAAATTTGGCACTGAATCTGTGAAGAACTTCACATCAACACCAAATTTCAAAGTTTGAACCATAATTTCCCATGATTTTCCACAGATTTTAAATGTTTTTCTATGATTAAAGTGTGGAGTTGCTAATTCAAAGGTGCAGGAGCAAGTTTGGGCACAGCTTGTCAAGACCTATTCAGTCACAAAAGGCAGTTTGGTACAGCCTTTTGTGAGACCTAAGGCATGATGAGAGGAATGGGAAGTTAACAGCTAGAGAGACTATGGAAAAAAATGAAATTGTTCATCTTCTTGGCAAAGTGGAAAGCAGTAGCCAGTGCAGGACAGACCTTGGAAAGTCTGCTGCAGGAAGGAATAGGGGAGTGGAGGGAAAGGAGGAAAAGATCACCTATAAAAGGTAAATATGGAAACAGCAAAATCCTGTCAGAGAAAGTTATAGGTACATACCTATCAGGGAAAAGCTACCTAAAACATGAAAAATGAGCTTATACATCTCTGGCAAGGAAAAGGAATGACACCTGGAGAAGCAATACCCTACTGAGCATGATACAAAAGCCCAGAGCTGAGATGTCAGCAAGAGCAAGCCATGCTTCCAAAAGTGATAGGTGAGAGGCATTTGTTTTTCTGTCCCTGCACAGTTTGTGCAGCTTGGTCATTTCAAAGGGACTATTGCTGAATACCTGGCAGTAAAAGACACACAGACAGCTGGAGAGAACAGAAGAAGAGAGTGAAGCTGCTGTTTCCACTTTGGAAGTGCAATAGTGTCCCTTGAAAGAGCAGTAGTGTCACTTTGTAAATGAGCACTGTCAGTGCTGGAGGTGGTCAGCTGGAGAGCAGTAGAGTTTCTCCTCTGAAAGCTCATTGAACTGATATCACCTGCAACTTTCCCAGTGCTCCTTATTAAAGAATCCAGATGCAGCTGCTGGGGTAAGAGCATGCTGCTGCTGAGATAAAATAGTCCACTGCTGTTGATCTTTGAAGAACAGAATTCTGCTGAACAGGGAGGGGTAGTGGTCATGGAGGATCATCTATAATAAAAAAAAAATAAATGTCACTAGTGTACCAAAATTCCAACAAAGAAATTTTCTCTCAGCCCTTTTCTTTGTCAAATCTGGGGTGATGTTCTCAGGGGCCAACATGGGATAGTCTGTTTATTAAGTCCCTTTTCAGTCTTAGTCCACTCCTCAGAACCCCATACCTGAAGGATGTATTTAATGTACATCTCTTGAACCCACTGTCTCTTTCCAGAGGCAAATCAACCAGGAAAGACTGCAGCTGCTACAGTTTTCTGATTATGTACTTTTGCTCTCCTCTTCCACAGGGAACTCAGAGAATGAAAAAAATATATATAATTTAACATTTCTTGGTTATCAAAGAGAACACAAAACATAGGTTGCTAATCCCCAGACACTTAAAATCATTTGAACAACAAAGATCTCAATAAGGCAGTGGGAATGTCTAGATTGGCTAGAATGGCTGGATTGGCTGGAATGTCAGAAGGACATAAGAAGTTTATCTCAGCAAAGGAAATATTCAGATGCTGATAAGAACAATATGCAAAACTGGACCAACTGCTTCTAGCAGTGAGCTTCACTACTAGCTACAGGGTAAGTGTGATAGACACATGAGGCTATAAACCCAGAATTCTCTTTATGTGTAAATGTGGAGAAGAGAGGAGAGGAGAGGAGAGGAGAGGAGAGGAGAGGAGAGGAGAGGAGAGGAGAGGAGAGGAGAGGAGAGGAGAGGAGAGGAGAGGAGAGGAGAGGAGAGGAGAGGAGAGGAGAGGAGAGGAGAGGAGAGGAGAGGAGAGGAGAGGAGAGGAGAGGAGAGGAGAGGAGAGGAGAGGAGAGGAGAGGAGAGGAGAGGAGAGGAGAGGAGAGGAGAGGAGAGGAGAGGAGAGGAGAGAGGAGATAGCCACCATATCATATTGTTGGACTGGAAGGTCCACAGGTATCCATGAGGACAAAATGCTTTTGGCAGATACAAAACAGCTTTTCTGATTAATGTTTAAGAGCCACTTATAGAAGGTACAGTGAAATTACACAACCTTTCAAATTTTCAGTCCATTTAACTAAGTGCTTCCAATTTCCATTTTATATCAGGTGAAACAATGAATATTGAATAAAATGTTAATCTCTATCTTGAGCTTTTTATTAATCTCTGTATTCAGAGCAGAGCATTTATTAAACAAAAGAGTCAGAAGAATGAAAAGCAATGTAGAGCCTTTGGCTTTGGACAGCTCTTGTCCATTTAATTACTTTTCTCTTTTGAGTATAGTTCAAGATGCTGTTGGATATTAAGAAAACAAGTGTTTATCTTCATGTTCCCAGTTTTCTCATTTTAGTAGATACTCTTCATCTCCTAATTGTAAGTTCCTCTTTTATGACCAATATATTTTTATCACATCATAGGGTATATCTTTGCAACTCTTTTTATAAAGAGCTCAAGTAGGAAAAAAAATCAAGATAAAGAAATGTGGTGAAAGATTCAGGGTGAAGAATTGCTATGGATCTGATTTTTTGAGAGAGGGGAAGTAAAGTGGCTATATGCCACTTTCTCTTGCTTTTTTCCTGTGATCTGGGTTTCAACCTGTGGGCTTTTTGCAGCAGAAAATCTGCCCAGTTTGTCAGTAAACTTGATGGTACCGTGTAGGCAGGATGTTGCCCCTAAGCCAGTCTGATTTGCAGACTGCCTGTTGGTATGAACCAGCTCCAATGCAGCTATGTATTTCTCCATTTCAGCATTTGCTAAAATTTCTCATTAGAAAAATTTGAATTCTATGCAAAATTTCAATTCTGTATAACAGGGACAATGTTTCAGGCTTTGCAAAAGAATGCAAAGCAGCATCACTGGGGGTACCATAACGGCTACATTCAAACAAGAGATGTGATTGTGGCAGCAGATTTCTCTCTGGACACAGAGAGCATCAGGCACAACTTTCCCAGGCATCGTCCTGGGGAAGGCTGTGAGAAGATCAGAGAAAAGAATGAGAACTAATTCTTATCTTCACTTGTTGCACCTGCTGTTGTGTACATGTGGAATATGTTATGGAGATTTGTTTACCAAAGGGTGGTTTCTTAATTGGACACTAGATGCTGTTTAGATGGATTGATCAATTAAGTCAAAGCTGTATCAGACTGACTGTAAAAGTTACTGAGTTTCTTAAGAAGTATAATATAATATAGTATAAGATAATATAATAAAGCAATTGATCTGCCTTCTGCAATCATAGACTCAATGCTAATTATTACCTGGCTGAGGACCTGCAAGAACATGTGATTATGTGACTTAACTATTCCCTGCCTCCTGAAAGATGAATCCTGGGCACACACTGACCTCTCTCTTCATCCACAGTCTGATTTAAGGTAGATCTGTCATACAGACCAGCCAGCCCCCCAACTCTGGATAACTGGGGGAAATCAGGAAGCACTGTAGAGCAAGTATAAAGCAAATGCTGAAATCTAAATCTAGAGCAAAATTTTCTTATTTATCCTCAGGAAACCTGTTCTTCCATATAATTTAAAGCAACCTGCAGACTTATTGGAAGAAGCTGGATGCATTAGATAGGCCAAGAGATCATGAAAATTTAGAGTATCACCTACCAAATGTTGCCTGTTATCACCATCTTAGAGTATTTGTGGGTTTGTTCTTTTTTGCTGTTCATTTGCCAATAAAGCTGCAAAACTAAAGAAATGATCAGTCTGCCCAGGCATCTTCAGCCAACTATTAGAAACCCATACAAACCTGCATATAGTGAGGAGAAATCTGCAAAACAAAGGAATAAAACCACATCTTGAAAACAGAAAATGTATGAAAATGCTACAGTGCAAGACACTGCAAAAACACCACTCACAGAATCATGCATCAGATTATGAAACAAGTTAAAAACCTTTTTTTTTCTTTTTTTTAAAATCTTTTCTTACTCTTTTATTAAGAAAATTAAACCTAACCCAGGAAATAAAGTGCTTTTCTCTAATTTCTGGTACATATGCACCAGCACAAAGGAAGACAGATCCTCAAGCACCTGAATTAATTAATGGAATTTCTGACAACAACATTTATGTCATTTTAAGCACTCAGCACAGGTTCAGACTGAACATGTACACAAATGCAAAAGTGCATAAAAAATGCAGAAAAAAAAGCAAATTTTTTGGAATGGGATTTCTTATATGTGGAAATGGGCTATCTGCATTTGCCTACTAATGGGTTTGATTCACATAATAGGTTACAGTTTTTTACATTTAGTAGAGCACCGCTATTTAGGGAGAGGAAAGGGGACAAAATTGAAACAGCTGAGAACTTCCTTATGTGACAACTGCCTTTGCTCATTACAAAATATTTTCTCCATATAAGCCACTCTACATTATAAAATCCACAGCACAGATCTGAGGAAACATTTTGTCGCAGATTTACATTTTCTGTTCTTCAGTTTCTGGTTAATATTGCAGAACTTACTTGAAAGCCAGCTGTTTCTCCTTCTCATTTTTTTCTGGGTGTTTTTGAAGAAGTTTTTTGTGCCAAGCACAACAACAGCTTATTCTTCATTGTTTTTCAAAGTCACTATAAATAATAGAAATCATAAATATAATCATGTGTATAACTCAAGTCTGTAAGCACAATAACTCTGGTGCCTTGCTGAAGCATCTGTCAATAAAGATATTTGTCAGGTTTAAAGCCTATTCCAAAAGTAAGTGCTGAAAAATATGCCATATTTGGCAGTTTAGATAATAATTCAATTTTCTGAATCTCCCTCTGGCACTTGTGGAGTCCATTCTGTGTCTTTCCAGTTAAAGCTTACTCGTTTTTATATCACTACCCAAATGATCAAAGCTGGAGGAAAAGCTTTTAGTCCTACAGAGGATAAAGAAGCTTGTATTTTATCTGACTCTTCATGATGGAACTCCATGCTCAAACTGATCTAATTTTCTCAGATGTAGCAAGAAGGAAAACACCTCAGAATCAGAGCTAAGAAGCTGTTGGCATCACTGGAGAAGAAGAAAGTTAAATATGATTGGGAAAAAGATTATTTATGATTTTAGGTATTTATTTCCTCATTTATTAATATTGTCACTTTTACAATTTGTAAGAATACACCATTAATGAGAAACATTTGGGTAAAGAAAATATTCTATATTTTCTGGGACAAAACAAAGTGGGTTGTAACATTGTCTAGTTCTGGGAGTTTCTTTTTTAAACTTCACGTTAAGGGATTTTTATGGAAGTAAAAACAGAGTTCAGCTGTCATTTGAATTTTTTTTTTTTTTTTTACTATTCCATGATAATTTACTAAAAAATATTTTAAACTATTTATTGTGTCAGATGGTCTTCATTTGAACAGGAACATATAATTGGTAATAAGCAGTATGAAGCATATCATGGCCACTTCTACTGTCACATCCATACAATTTTTTTCATAGTAGCAGCTCACCATGTTGTATGAAAAGGAATTTACATTGGTAAGTATAAGCTGGCTGTCTCTCTGCCCTATATATATTTGGAAATTAATTCTGTGAAAATGTGCTTTATGATCTTTCCAGAAACTCAGGTGATGCTGACTGCCCTTTCTGATTTTACCCAAAGTATCAGAGCAATGTATGAAACTAAAACTACCCAGTATTGAGTTTTTATTTGAAAACACAGCATGTGCATCACTTATCCATTGGATAACTGACAACGAAGATGAACAGCACATATTATTCAATAACAATAGTCTTTAAAATAGCAAATACAATATGGATATTATTTTTTTTCAATTTTATTTTACCTCCCTCCATATTCTAATTCTGATATTTGTTTATAGTATCAATCTTATATCCAGAGTATGTGGAATAGGATTACATACTGAAGAGATCTGAAAACAAAAAAATAATTTTTCTTTTTTTTAATTATTTTTAAAAGATTTTTCTCAGCTTATAAAATAATTTTTTCGACTTCAATCTAGTACCTGGAAAACATAAGTCATCCACAATCATTTACAACACAGAATATAAGTCAAGAAAGGAAAGGAGAAGATAAGGGACTCTTAAAGTTTTTATAATGAGTTGCTGGAAAATGTCATGCCATTGCTAAAGGAAGTGCTTTAAACTGACTGCACTTACAGTGTTCCAGCTACAAATCAAAGGAAGCCAAAGGAAGCTTGTCCCTAAGTAACAGCCCCAGTGCAAGCAAGGAGCAACAACACTAATACAGGAGGATAATCTTGATATTTATTTTTTGTTTGATGGATGAGAAACAAAACTCAAAAGTGAAAAAATAGTGCTCATAACCAAAGCAATTTTTCAGATAATCTTTTTTTTTTTCTTCTTCTTGGTATTCATAAGTAGAAGGCTGAATAAATTTACCTGCATGGATTATTACTGGGAATATTTAGAATGGACGAATGCCCTACATCCTTATTGCTTTTAGCTGCTGTACCTTTTTTACTTCCTTTCTTCCAATGTCTTGTATTCAATGAAAAGAAAGAGAAAGGTAAGGAGATATTCTTCATCTTCTGTATTTGAATAGCCCATTACTTGTAAATAGGACAATTAGTGTTTGCTTTTCATATGTTTTACAATGCAAAAAGAAATATTAATATTTAGAAAATAGTGTATTTAAAATCATTGGTTATTTCCTTACTATTGATACTAATACTTGACATTACATTCATTCCCATGGTAATCAGTTGTTACAGCAATATATGCAGGCAACATAATCTCAGAGGGACAACTGGCAAAAGTCCAATCAGCTCCTTTGCAGAGTGCAGAAATTGATTAAGAAAAATAGAAGTTCAGCTTCTTGAATTCTCAGTTAGGGAGAGCTATGTTTCATAAATCTTAACAGAAGATATTAATAAATATATATATAAATCTGTGTACAACTGAACCATCAGATTTCTATGTAGAACTGCTCTGGTAATATAGCCAACAAGTGGCTTCACTGCATTTAAATGTGGCACTGCCAGAAACAGGACCCTAAAGCATAAATTTGAAGACACAGGAGAGTTGTATATTTTATTTGAATGGGAGCAGAATACAGATATACACTCAAAACCAATTGTTAATCTGTTTTCAAGTTCCCAAGTGTAGTAAGCAAAGTCGTGAACTGTCACACCTCATTTACTGAAAGTGATTTTCACCAATTCTCTGTACTTGAGACATTTGGTTCTCTTGTCAATTGACTTGCTCATTCATATACACCTTTGCCATCCAGACTTCATTTGCACAGTAAGTTCATATGTGACGTTATAAACCTTTGCAAAACTCTATTTCTAAATACAGATTTCTTCAAAACACTGCAGATAGGAGGAGCCATCACTAGATCAGGGTTCAAGATATCAGTCTTGGCTTTCAAAGAATGAAACATCTTCATAGCTGGTTATCCATAAAATTCATCTAAAGTTTTATGAACCAGATCTTGACCTAATTCCCAAGCATTACAAAGTTTATGATGCAAAAATTGTATAAATGCCACCAATCTGCCCCAAAATGGAGAAAAGATGTTTAAACAAGTTAATTACATTTCTTTGATTTTACTCTCTTTCAAAATTTCATTTCTATATGAAGCTGAAATTAGGTTTCAACATTCTGTTGGTTAACTTATTTATTTAAAGTATGGTGAGTCCACAGTGATCTCAAAGTAGGGAATGGATAATGAATAAATGCAGATCAGTCTAATGTATTCTCTCAATGTTATTGATGGAGGTAGAAAAACATATATACTTTTGTAGGCATAGAATTCATTTAGAGAACTGCTAATTCTTGAAGATCTTCTGTTGTAGATGTCGGTATACTTACCACAATCCTCTTTTTCAGAAGTGCAGCTTTGGATAATTTTAGGTATAACTGTTTTACACACATCCACATCTACCAAATGCCCTCCTATCTACTCCTGAGGGTGAAGGATTTCTATTTTCATGCTGTAAAGCTGAACAATCTGCCAGAAATGGTGGAGATACTCAGCTGCTTCTCTGATAGCCAGCTACATGCACTGAATTTTATTAATATGCCAATGAAAAGGTATCTCCCTGTTCTGAAGAAATGAGTTGAGTCTACTGATAATTTAAATATGACTCCTTGAGCCTAGTCTCTTCCACATAGAACAGTAGCCTAATATTGTGGTAAAAAAAATCTCCCTTTCAAAATATAACATTTTGTTGGACTGGAAAATCATGACAATGCACATTAGATTTTACAGCAGTGAGTCCAACATGCCAATGGTTTATTGGAGGAAAGACAAGTAGCCATTGAATTTAATAATCACACTATCTGGAAACACACACTCACAGAACTTTCTGAGTTGGAAGAGATCCACAAGGATTGTTGAAGTTCAAGTCCTGGCCCTACTAACGATCCTCAAGAATCCCACCATATACCTGAGAGCATTGCCCAAATGTTTCTTGAACTCTGTCAAGTTTAGTGCTGTGGTCACTTCCCTGGGAAGTCTGTTCCAGCGTCCAACCACCCTCTGGGTGAAGAACCTTTTCCTGATACCCAACCTAAAGCTCCCCTGACACAACTCCAGGCCATTCCCTTGGGTCCTGTCACTGGTCACAGAGCAGAGATCAGTGCCTGCCCCTCCTCTTCCCCTCATGAGGAAGTTGTGACTGCAGCAAGGTCTCCCCTCAGTCTTCTCCAGGCTGAACACACCGGGTGATCTCAACAGCTCTTCATACAGTTTCCCTTCCAGACCCTTCAGCATCACAATAAAACAAAATGAAGACATACAGAAAAGAAGAGTGGATGGCACAAAAGACTAAAAAAGGGCAGATCTCGTATTGTATATTAATACAATAAAGTCAATAAAGTCAATAAAAATGAAAACTTTTGGTTTCAATAGCAAAATATATCACATAAGATATTTCTTTCCTTGTGCTAGTTTATAATCTCTGCAAATACTTTCTTACTTTTTTGTATGGTTTTTTTTTCTCTCCAAATAACCAATTACTTGTAAGAGGCCAGTTTCAAAAACATTTACTTTTCAGTGTTTATTAAGTTTCTTTTCATATTCCATTTTTAAAAACCATTGTCCATCTAAGGAAACACCACCTCTGTGTTCCTTCCATGTACTCAGAATAGAATTTTGTCCAAATCAAAAATAGGTGCAACCTGACATAGAAGTATGGCACTTCACATAACTATTTTTATTTTAATTACTTTTTTAAATTTATTCAGATTCATTGACTGAGTTTCTGCCCAATATCAGATTTCCTGGTCTTCACTTAGAAATTCTTTCTCTAATACAGGAATTCAGTCTTCACTGAACTATCAAAGTGTTTTTCTCAAAGAAAATATGATAAATATTTGTGCTTGGGTTTTATAGACTACACACAAAATTCATAGTAGCTCCTATTAAACATAGCTAGATGTAGAGCAGTACAAAGCCCGACAGATTCCCTTCATTGGGCTATGCCAATATGGTATTTAGTTGTGATCCACGTAAAATGGCATCCCTGGAGTTTTGCTACATTTCCTGGATTCAATAAAATGAAAGATGTCATTGATCTGGAAATCTGTGCTTCCTCAGAAGCTTAAACTTGTCCAGAGACAACCTCAAGCATTTAAGAGCTGAAGGAGAAGATCTACAAAGGTCACAGTAGAAGCACAGAAGGACAAGTTATGTTCTGCAAAAATTGAGAATTTTCAAGGATATGACAGTCTAAAAATTTCAGAAATATTACAATCATTAAAGCCATAGAAATACAGATAAGAAAATATTTTTAAAGTAATTATAAGATAGATCTTTAAAGTAGCTAAAAGATAGACCTTTAAGAACTAAAGTTCTTCAATGCAGCACTGAATGTGTCTTTGTTCATGTGGCTTGCCCTTGCTAAACTTCACACGGCTGCTGATTGCCCATCTCTCTAAATTGTCAAGGTCTCTCTGCAAGGCCTCTCTGCTCTTGAGGGAGCCAACAAGTCCTCCCAATTTAGCGTTGTTGGCAAACTTAGTATTCCTTTGAGTTCTGTGTCCGAGTCATTTATGAAGATGCTGAAGAGCACAAGACCAAGGATGGAGCTCTGCAGAGCCCCACAAGTGGCCGGACACCAGCCTTATGTCATTCACTGTCACTCCCTGTGCCTGATCCACTGTAGTGGTTTGGCTCACACTCCCTCCCTTTTCTATTTCTTTGTTGCGCTCTCACCCATGACTCATGACAGTGTGCCAGTCAAAAAAGGGACAAGGCTTGTGCCCAAACCAGGGGCTTTTCTTTGCATTCTGCACAACAGCACTTGAAGGGTTATGCAATTATTACAATGTTATCAAAACATTATCCCTGTTGCCTGTGGCGGTGAAAATTATAGCCAGCCTGTCACAGCACAGAGACAGTCAATGATATGAACCTTAATGTGAGTGCTGCACCTCACAGATCTTCATATCCACAGCCTAACATGGGAAAGGCAATACCAAAGAATATTTGCTCCTTAGAGGATGGCATGTCTAGGAGGAATTTTAAATCCAAGACAAATTTTTCCACATACTTCAAAGACATATTTAGTTTTGAATGCCACTTATGGACATCTGAATTATACATCTAGCATGCATAATTTTTGCATGGGATATGCTATAGTTCTATTTATTGTCTAGCCATAGTCAATCTTAAGTCAGATCATCTTATTTATTAATTTGTCAAAACAATAATCATATTTTGTAAAATAGTATTTACTGAATTAATTTTCTGCCATTATTTTTGTGCTCATACTCCTGTTCTAGACTCCACACTGGTGTATAATTCTCTTTTTATGAAAGATTGGAAGTTGCAGGAACTCTTATTTTTAGGAGCCTGTCAAGAATTTTAAATTATGAAATCTCCAAATAGTGTACAATTTCTTCTTAAGTCTTTGAATATCTTAATGTTTCATAGCTAGAAATATATTAGTCACTACTTTGGAAATGTCTGTTAACTGGTTTTTACACTTTTGAGCCTTGCATCAAATAAATTTCAGCTTATTTTTCAGCAGTTAATAAGTATCTTGTTAAAATTGTGAGAATAAGAAATGTATAAATTTATTCTAAATAAAATAAGTAGGTCACTGGTAGTGCAAATCTAATGAATGGCTGGAACACAAAGCACTTTCTATTCTATGTGTTCTTTGGATTGCTTCAGAGCTTGTCCACCAGTGTAAGGTAGAAACCCTTCCCTCTGCCAGGCCAGGTAAGCTGTGAAAGCACATCATTTAAACCTGGACTGAAGTTGTAGTCTAGTGATGCCCCCTTCCTCCTCAACTGTGTCTGAGGTCTGTTTGATGGACACAGAAGCCAGGATGGTGTCTAAACTTACTCCATCTTGATAACCAAGATAGGAGGTATTTGGCAGCTGGAACTTCTCCCTCTGACCAAGATCAGAGCTTGAAGAATTTGTTTCTGATGCCAAGCAATATGCACCACGATGTCTGATCTTCTTATTGAGAGATGAGGTAATTTTACATACAAAGGTAGCAATAAGGTCCATTAAAAGCATCATTTCTTTTACATTCTGTCCTCATAAGATTATTAATGAGTTTCTTTTACGTGTGCTGTTATGATGTCAGAGAACCAGACTCCATGGCTCAGGACATCCATTCCTGGCCTGTCTCTCTCCACTGATACAGACAGACTGTAGCTGGCTTTCAAACAGTAAGGTTCCTGCCTATTTATATTCTGCAGACTCCTGTTGCTTTAATTGCACGTGTGCTTAAAACATTAGTTCCCTTACCCATACACTGTCAGTGTGCAGTTCAGGATCTATGTATGACTATTCCCACATTTCAAAGAAATTTTCTTTATTTATTTTCTGAATTCTGTATCTTTACAATATTTTATAATACTTCAAAATTTAAACAGAGTCATGGTCATATCAGTACCAAGTCTATAAAGTTATTTATGCATTTGGTACTGGGATAGAGAGACTGAATTTAGGCAATTCACAGAAAACAAACTATTTCTCCATCCACCCACTCACACCAACCATATTAAAATAAATAAAATTTTTCAAAAGTAAGAAAAATATATTGTTTGTAACTCCTGAAACTTAATAGACATCTCTAGCAGCATATTAGTATCAGCTTATTGTGGCAGTAGGGTCCCTGATATTAACAAATTGAGAAGCTGATAAATTTGTAGAACACTGCATGTTTACTCTTTTATCTTATTCCATTACTACCTATTTGCTTTTGTAACATGCACATACTCAGTTTTCCTTAGAACAAGTAGAAATCCTAGTGAACTGCAACACAATAATACAAAAAGTCAAGAACCATTTAGAAGAGACCAACATTTTGCTGCAGTCTAAAAGACAAGTGGTCATACACAGCAAAGAGCTGGAGTTTTGCATGCCTACTACCTAGAGCACTACATGTCCCACACAGTACAATTGCTATGCTGTTTTTAGGTTTTTATTCAAGAAAACACTGCATTTGATATTGCACATTTAAACATGCTCAGAATACACAGATTTTTTTTTTTTATCTGTGGTGGGAATTAACTTTTTAACTTATTCCTACTCACATGAAGTCATAGTGGCAGCCTGCTTGTAGGGGAAGTGGAACATGGGAGCAGGAATAAGAGCAGATGAGCTGGCCTCACTTCCCACCCACCAGCTCTCAGCAGAGCCAGCAGAGACTGGGCCTGCTGGGGCCAGCCCAAAGCCCAGAGCAAGTCCACAGTGTGTGCCAGGACAGGCCACCATGGCACATCTGCAGGTCACCTGTACAGCCCAAATCAACAGCAGACATGGCTAAGAATGGTATAGTTGCATCAGAGTTGGAATGCAGCTCTAAGAGGATCTGGAGGCAAAGCCATTCCTTAACAGCAGTTCCTAAGTGAAGATGGACAGGTCCTACTGAGACCTTACCAGCAGAATTTTCTTGAGGAGCACTTTTCACAAAATGAGACTCCCACACCATTATTTAGGTCTGCCCTGAAACTCCTGGAGGGGCCATGTGCTCAGGGCTCTGACATCTCTCTGCTCTGCACAGTTGCAAAAGACAAAAATTCAGTGACTGCTTCTTAATTCTTTCAGCTTTCCAGTTCTTCATGCTTTCTACACAACAGAGCATGGACTTCAGAAAATGTTGGTTTTCTGTCTACTGAAATAAAGTGAAGAAGAAATGCAACAAATTCTTAAATCTCTCTATGCACTACTAGCTTTCATCACACATACTTTTTCATATCAGCTCACTAAAGCAGGATATTCATAAGTATTTGGTGAAAAAACCTGGCACCTTCCCACTTAGAAGAAAATCTTTCTAATTAGGCATATGAAATAGTTGGGAAAGAGATGGGAGAGCAAGAGATTCTTGGGAGAGATTGGCATTTTTGAAACTAGAGAAGTTTGTCAGTAGATTAGATTAGCTTGGCAAAGGCAAAAAATGGGATGTAGGTTTAAAGGGTAACTGAAATTATTTACAGAAAATATTTGAAGTAAAATCATGAAAATTGTAGAGCAAGCAACAAAAGCAAGAGAAGTAGATGGGTTGTTACTCCGCTCTCTTGTGTCCTAGGGAGAAAACTAGCTCGGGAGGAGGAATGACAGGAAGCAATGTGACTCTTCAGCTTCAGTGGTGGAGTACCAGATCCTGCAGAGTAATGCAAGGAGTGTGTGTGCACACAGACAGGCCTGCAGCTGCTTCTCTCCCACCGATAAAATCTCACATACCTTCAAGTGAAGGAAGATGTCTGTGGAGAATGCAGAACCTTGAGCAATGGCAGGGAAAACCAGACAAATACTTAAGTTATAACAGTAACAATAATGGGTGTATAGGTTGTTTCTGAGCATCAGCAATCACTCTTGCACGAGCAGGACCTATCGGTTGATTTTTTTATATGGAACTTCTTCAAAAAGCTTTATTGTGGACTCCAGGCAATCAAGTCCTGTGATTCTTAGTTGGAAGGCTTATTGTCCAGCCTTTAAGTATATCAATTGCTTTTGGAAAGCTTTTCAAGAAGTATGAACACAGGCCCTAGAAATCTTTTTCCCCTCAAATCCAGAAACTTTATTTCTGGTTTATACAGTTTGTAAAGAGCAGCATAGCTTCTGATCTTATTTCTTATACAACTTAAAGTAACGCCAGACTCTTTAATGGGGTTACTTCAGATAGAAATTGCCGGCAGTAAGACTGAAAGGAAAATGTGTTATTATATTTCTTCCTTTGTAAGTCAAAAGGAAAATATGAAACTGCACTTACACTGAAGTTTGCAGGTTCTGCTAAAGCCCTCAAAACAAGATTGTGTGTCCATTATTCCAGTTAAAAGTATTATCTATCTTACTGCTGGGGGGAGGTAGTTGAGAAGGAAGCTAGCCACACTTAGCTATGTGAACATGAAATGAACGTCTTCATAATTTTCTTAAATTATACAGGAGAAGAGTAAAGGGTTTAACTTTATAACAGCACATTCTTAAACAGTAAATTAAGAACTTTTTTCTCCAGATTTTGTGTGAACATCTCCATTACGGTATTTTTCAGAGAACTCAGCCGGCAGTCTATTTTAATGAGAAGGGGTCTAAAAATGTTAGCAGAATTATGCAAATGTTTTAAAGTCTTTTAAATATTAAAATATTAAAATACATGTTAAGAGAAAAAAAAATCTTTTTTCCTCTATATAGATAGAGTAAATTAATTTTTATACTGAAGTCTATAAAAACTTCTAATCCAGCACTTCAGAAACAGTGTCAGTAGCAATTTTTCAAGGAAAAGGTGGGATAAAGACTTTTATACACAGGATTATTAGCAAGCATCTATTTTAAACCCCTTTTGTCCTATATGGCCATGCATTACATCAGATTAATTCTTTTACAGTAACAGATAAGATTCTCCTATGTCTCTTTTTGGGGCAGTGTAGCACTTTAGTGTTCAGGTCTTGTGACATTTCATTGTGATGTGAAGTTACACCAGTGCCCATCAGTTGTGTCAGCCAGGGACTCTGCTGTGCATTCCAGGCACTTTTATCCAACAGGTTTGGCTGAGAAGGACACCTGTGGTTCTTCCATCATATGGGATATGCTCAGTTGCATATATAGATCATCTACCCAAAATACTTCAATGGAGAGTGTTTTGGTTATTTCAAACTTAATTTGGATAGCAATTTACTGACTGTAGCACCTTGCTTTTGGAGTTGCTGGCTATGAAGTGCCCTTCCTTGAATGGTAAAATTATGGGCAAATCTATTCTAGAGATTATTCTTGCAGTTATTGAAAAAAACCCGCAAGACAGCGCAGTCATCAGTCACAGCCAGCAAAGTCTGTCAAAAAAAGCTACAATGATGGGGAAGGGTCTTTAGGGAAAGCCATATGAGGAGTGGCTGAAGTTACTTAGCCACTTCAGCCTGCAGGAGACTGAGGGGAATAATTGCAGTTACAATTTCCTCATGAGGGGAAGAAAAGGGACATGCACCGGTCTCTTCTCTGGGGTGACCAGTGACAGGTGACAGAATCAGATAGAAAGGCACTAAGTTGTGTCTGCAAGGTTTAGGTGAGAGAGTAGAAAAGGTTCTTCACTCAGAGGATGGTTGGGAAGTAGAACAGGCTCTCCTGGGAAGTAGTCACAGCACCAATCCTGACAGAGCTCAAGAAGTGTTTGGACAATGCTTTCAGGCATATGGCGTGACTCTTGGGGTGTTCTTGTGCAGGGCCAGGAGTTGAACTTCAAGGATCCTTGTGGGTCCCTTCAAACTCAGGACATCTTACGATTCAATGATTCTTTCCACCAAGCCACAAAGGATGTTAACTGTACACTTCTCACTGTAATTGAACCTGACAAAAAACTATGTGTTGTGTAGAAAACATTCAGTCGAAGCATACTGAGCAGAATCAATAACACCAGAATACTAAACACAAAATACATAGAACAAATTGAGGTTTTTTTCCAACCCTCTTTTGGTCAGTGACTTTAGATGAGGAGGCATTCTTGGACCACTGCAGGGATTCTTATTGAGTTTTCATGCATTCTATCAGCATTCTTCCCACAGAATAACTAATCTTCAGTAATTGTAAATGCATGGAAAGAAAAAAAAATCCATGGATTACAGGGAAGAAAGTTTCTTAAGGGATAGAAGAACTACACAGCTAGAGAATTCGTGTCTGAGCATCCCATATTCTTTTCTATCAAGAACAGTATTTGCATTAATGAAATATTTTGCCATCAGCAAAACAGCTACAGTTTTTGCCCCCTCAGCCTGCCTTTTCTACTCCAAGGGCAGGCCAAACTTTCCTGCTACCCTCTGTGTCTTTCTCTGGTACTGTGCATCCCAGCTAACACAGAAGAGATGCAGCAATTGCTCACTGTACCAGAAGCCTCTCTACTTGTCCCTTAATGTAAGGGTACAATGAATTATGATTAACATGTGGGAATCCTTTGGCTTATGGATTCAGATAATGCTTAACCAGAATAAAACTAAGTAGTTCTAGGAGCCAAACATGGAAAAGAACAGAAGGTTATGTGATATATACAGATATTTTCATTTCTTTAGAATATCATTTCATGATGTAAATAGGAAGGTCAGTCTGATCCACAAAATCCATTTCTTTTTTTAAGGTAAGGATGAGTTACTTTGATTTATTATAGCACAGCAAACATCCACTAACACAATAAAGGATGGAAATTCTAGGAAAGTCTCTTAAAATGCAAAGAAGTTAAATGTATAATAAGCTGTATGTCATGGGTATAAATGTAACACTCACACTGAAAAGTGAACTTTATGGTGTGACTCTGACGTCAGAGTCATGATAACTTCTTAGATATACACAAAAGTCAGTTTGTGGCATATGGATTTATATGTTCTGATTTACACGAGAATGTTGTAATTCCTCTGTATAATTCCTCTAACACTGAGGAATCAAAAGTCAACTTCTGCAAAATGTGGTGTCATGTATATTGAAAAGTTTGTCCATAGCTTTGATTAAAAACCTGTTTTCTAGAAAAATCAGAAACCAAGTTGTTATTTTGGAACAATTTGTCTCCCCTTTCCCAGCTTTTCCCCACAAATAAAGTGTCAGAAGAAATATTTAAATTCTTAGCAACCAAGCAGGAATAACAATTTCATCACAGTACCTCAACAGTAGATACTGTAGTTTTTCAGATTAACTCTAACTAGAATAATCAGAATAGGTGTAATATCCAGCTTAATTTTGTCAATGCAGAAGTCCTTAATTAGTATGTCCAATTTGATTGATACCATGCCATCAAGATAAAATAAACATGCATGTAAATCTACATTCACATATTGCTATTCTGTTGTAATATATTTGTATTTTCCATTTCACTCAGTGTAAATCAGTGGGATACTGGAGAAACTTTCTTGATGTGATGCCCAGTATTAAATTAATTCAAATACTCACTATTTAAATTTATTGCAACAGATGACATTGTCAGCTATCCAACTATTTTAGTACTATTTTCCACAATGTAATTTGAAAAACAATAAACCCTTGTATGCAGGCAAAGCAGTTAATAATTGCCCAGCAAATTAAGCTTTTTAATGCAATACTCAAAGTCATGGGTATAAAAAAGCATCCTCTTTCAGATCAGCATGACATTGCAGCAAGTACCAAGCATTCTTTTCCTTGTTGATACCAGTGACTTCTTTTTTCTTGACATTCACCCTACTGCCTTGAAAATAGATTACATTCCTTCCGTACAATGCCGTTGGCATTGCTTAACATCAGCTGTTTGAAAAACCAGGCACCACTTTTCTGTTAAAAATACATATTTAAGGTGTCCAGTTGCCTGCACAGTAAGGGGAAAGTCCAGGAGACTCTCAAAAAGCTCATGCTAGCATGGCCAATACCTACAACTTGCCATGCTCCTCATGCAGCGGGAAGTGAATTGGACAAGGCAGCAATTTTGTGGAAAATCTTAAAAACCATGCAGCCTACATAAACAGCTTCATGAACCTGAGAAGCTAAGAGAGGGAAATGTAGAATATAACAACCCCCACAGAAAAACTCTTCTTTGAAAAACATTGAGTCAGAGCTGGCATAGCCTTCTTAAGCTACCATAAAAGTAATCAAATGCCTAGCCAGGAAAATGAATGCAAGAAAAACTGACTGTCCTGACAGTCAACTGACAAATCAATATAGTATATGGACATAAAAATATACTTTTCCATTTCAGGATGAAAGCAGAGATTTCTCAAATGCCTTCTGAATAAGAGAGCAAGCCTCTCCAGTACCAGAAATCATTTCGCTTGGAGACATCTGCATGTTTAAAGAGATGAACTGTAAATAATTAGGAAGATATCTGTGCAAATGATCAAATTTCATCATCTGAAAAACAGTAATGTCTTGAACACTCGAAGTTGTGACTTCTGCTGTGGATGCAGGATTTCTGAAATTATGTCTTACCTCTAAAAATACATTAAGATGATATCCAAAAGATAGTAATCAAAAGACCTTGTGCAGTGGTGTATTAAAAATATACCTCTAAAACTTGTGATTAACTATTTCTTTAATTCTACAAGTGTTCCAACAGGAATTTGGGGTGGAGAATATTACTTTATTAGTCATGTGCTACAGCTGAGTTATATTTGTTAGACCAGTTGTAACTGGGAACTACAGACAAAGCTAAGAACTTGTGATGAAATTTAATATCTGGTGATAAGCATCACAGGCTTTTCCTCCTGGGTAACAACACAATTAGTTTATTAATCACGTCCTAACAATAATTTTGCTGGAAGGTGTGAATATGCATGCATGCCTACAGAAGCATTGAAGAACCTGACTGACATCAGACCAGCCCTAGACAGCATGTCAAGAAAGGTACAGTTACAAATAGGCTTAAAATTAGTAAATTTTGTACTGACAATGTAGTAATATTTGTGTTTATGTCTCTCCCATGGTGCTGCTACTAATGTATTCACCAAGAATTAAGGAATTTATCTTTCGTTCCTGCCTTTAGTAGAGATGGAAATTCACATCACCAATTTTGTTGCATGCCACCCTGGCTGTCTATACAGAAGCACACATTGAGAAGGACTAGGGAAAATCTGAGTATGCTCCAGTCGTTCCATTATTTTCTGTCCCATTTTCTTTCCACCACCTTTGCTTCTGAAGGGTGTGAGCACTATTTACAGTGTCCAGACGCAGTAGTGATCTCTTTCACATAAAGAGCCACACAGCTGGATTGCATACCTCTGCTCTGTGAGAACCTGCTTATCCTCCAAATGGCCCTGTGCTGTGCCATCCCAATGCCCTGAGTTTGTATTAGGTCACTGTGACTTCTCTTTTTCAAGCCATTGTTATACAGCACAGATATTAATTTTGTGGAATCAATTTTCTCCTTAGTATAACATTAATAACAACCTTAAATCCCTTTTTTCTGCAAGTGTTTTGAAACTGCAACTGATTACAAGGGGTAAATTAAACAACATTTTACTAAAGGCTCTTTCCTTTAGCCAAATGTCAGAATTCCTCAGGAGGAATCATAGTTTAAAATGTAGTTACCCATTTTGTTTTACAGTTTATTGTTCTCCCAAGGGAAAACTAGAAAGTAAAAGTAAAACACTAGAAAGATTTAACATCACCTTAGTGAAATTTCAAATGGCATTAAATTAGTAGGAACTGCAAAAATTAATGAAAACTGACAAGTAGCAAGGTAGGTATTAGTGAAACTAAGCACATTATTCTTTTTTTTTTAATTATACTTGCTTTAGCTAAACATGAGCTACAACATGAATACTTTCCACTGATTTTGCTATATTGTTATATTTTATCACAGATAAATGTTGCACTATCTATTTGTACCACAGCACAGAAACTGCTGATCTATGGATGGTACATAAAATAATCTTAAATACTTAGGATGTAGAAAGCTTGAAAGATTGAAGGAGGCCTAGGAATGACATTGGACAAAAAACTCGGCATTAGTTTGCAATGCACTTTGGGTCCACTTATGTAAATGTTTCATGCCAGAAACAACAAAGCTGAAATTCTCTTTCTAAAGGACCCCATTATTCGATTTTCAGCCTGATGGGTATCAGGCCTCTTTGCCCTTCCCTTTACCATAAATAATCAGGAGATAGTAGCTAGATGTACTACATGTAAGGGAGGTTCAGCACAGAAAGGACAATAGTGATACAGGAACAAAAATGAACATTTTTTTTCATTAATATGTAAATGGAATATTCACAAAGTCACAGTGCCCAAACAACCAAAAAGAATGCAAAGAGTAAAAGTAACTGCAACTACTCTAAAATTTAGTCTTTTATGGAATAATAGGGGTTTTTTTAAAAGTTCAAACTGAACCATCTATTGAGGGGAATATGATTGTTTTAGGATTTCTGAAGAGAAGGCTGAGTTCAAAGCATTATTCAGTGCTGGCCATGGCTGTTGGGTGGGGTGTCAGCATGTGGCTCTGGTGGCAAAGACATCACACAGACTGTGTCACAGAGCTGTGCCACCACATGCCCCATCTGCAGTGCTGGCTCAGGCCAGCCGTGAGTGGGGCAGGCAAGGGGAAGGCTGGGCTGAGCGAGGGCCAGGCCAGAATTTGTTTCTGAGGCTGAGGGGAGGAAAGGGGCTCTGGGCAGTACCCTGGGCAGGGTAGGTGCTACCCTCAGCTGGGTGGGAAGGTGCCTGGAGCTGTCAGCCATGGTGAGTGTCCAAGGGGCTTTGGGGATGTGGTCCCATCCCTACAGCACTCACCAACCTCAGCTGTGATACCTCTGAGCTCCCACATCCCCTCTCACTCACATTCCCAGGTCCTTGTGTCTCCTGCCCCTATTGTCCCAGTTGCCTTCTCCCTGCCACCTAGCCCATCTGAGCCCCTTCCCTCCTCCTCCTCCTCCATGACAATGGGAACATCATCCAAATCCTGATGGTGCTGAGAATCCTGCCATGAGTACTGGGGGTGGATGACCAGAAAGAAAAATGTCACACAAGAACTCTTGAATAGCATGAGGAGCAGCAAACCCAGGAGATGGCTTGGATCCTGGAGGAGATGAAGCAGAAGGGTCAGGAGTCACCTAGAGTCAGCCAGGGAAGCATTCTCCTCTCTTGCCTTCCAGCACTGGTGCTTCTGGACCTCTGCCAAAATCCTCCTGGTACTTTTTGGCTCCTACTGGCCGCCCAGGCAGAACAGCACTGGCTCTGACAGCAGCAGCCAGAGGGGAAACTTCCAGTAGTGCTGAGAAGGAGAGTGAGGACGAAGAAAATGAACGGCAGGGCACTTTCAGCTGGACAGTGGAACGGATTTGCTGAGGAGATGCTCCTACATCGTGCCAGAGAACATGCTGTGATTCCTCCTCTCTCGTGTCACTAACTCAACAGAAGTCAGATCCTGCTTCCTGCACAATCTCTGCATGTGCTCCAAGTTGTGACAGCCTTCATGCCAGGAGGCACAGGAAGCACCCACCTTTTGTAAATACATTAACGAATTTGTTTGGTTTTAAAAATCCTGTTTCTCTGAGTATTTAGGCAAGACTTCATTGGGAAATGTTACCCCTTGGCTCCATCTCCCCCTGTAACAAAGAGATGAAGCTTGAGCTCAAATTTGCATTGGCAGTGGTTACACGGATGCTAAGATATTCAGCACCTCCTCCTTATGTTCCCTCTTTTCCCCATTTTTCACAGAAAGTGATATTCCTGGAATGAGGATCTTTGTTGAAGTGAGAGTGAGTTTTCACTTTCTTGACCTTTTCCTGCTTCATCATTATGAGTAACTGCTTAATTTTATAATGTGTGCAAGATAAATTTAGAACTATTTGCAATTGCAAAATCCAAAAGTTTTGCAATCCTTGGAAATGACCAAAAGCCTCTTCATTCATGCTCAGATTTCCATCCAGGTGAGCAGAACCATTTCTAGTTGACAGGACAGCTATCAGTTTTGTATAAAAGAGATGACAATGAAGCATCTCTACAGAGCACAGGCAAGAAAACCAGCAAAGAGCAGACATTGCCTCAGGAGAAAACTGTTTTCTTCAGAGCAGCAGGAATGGTATCTTTACAGCTCCTGCTGAGTGCAGGAGAATTGCCCAGCCCCAGGAGCTGCTGGGCTGCATCTGGGTCACCAGACTGTAACCACTGCCCCCTTGCCCCTCCTGCCACTGCCCTTTAGGCAGCAGCTTGTTGCCATCTCCAGAAGAAGTCTCAGCCTCCTAGCTCCATCCCAAGGATCCAGTACAAGGCTGAAGGAGAGAGCATCCCCTGGGCTTGGGGCAGCCTGCTGGCCTTCTGTTGAACTAGGCTGGTTAAGGAATAATAAGTAGTAAGGCTAAAAAAGAAAATTAAACGAGCTTTAAATAACGTGTCTTGTTTTTTGTAGAATCTCTCCAAGCTAGAGAGGAAGAAAAGCATGCTTGATAGGCAGTGCAGTCTCTTCAGAGGGAACTTCTAACCACAAATTTTCTATTAGGGTAAGAGACCTTTGCTTTCCTGAAGTCATCCTGAATCAGGTTTGGAGACCTATCTAGTCAAGCATTATTTTTCTGCCTGGTTTAAGTAGCCAAGGATGATTACCGTCCTGCTGTAATTTACCTAACTTTATTGAGGTTGTACTTCTATGTCAAAGGTTATGTCAGCTTATTTCTTCTGGTGACTGCTTTTGTTAAAAACTATGTCTCATGGCATTAAGTGAAAAGCCATGCAGTAGAAGGAACATCAGCAACAGCATGGAGTATTAACTTCTAATATGGCACTGAGAAGCTTTTATGAAATACAGGCAGCTGATTCCAGAGTGTTAATTATTCCTGTTTCAGATTAAATTAAAGCTAGCAATGTACCAATGTCATTTTGTAGCTGTAACAAGTAGAATGAAAATATCATTCTTTCCTAAAAGATAACAAATAAAGTGAACGTGTGCAACAAGCAAACAGCACTGTTGAAGGAAACACACTTAACCATTTTCTTTAAAAGTCACCTCTCATCTGCTTCCACTTCACAGCACTTAGATTTTTTTTTTTTAGTCCAACATCTATGTGCTATTCTGATTTTCTGTACATTCTCCATTCCTGCTGCCTCAAGTTCATCATTACTAAGGTAACCTTTCTGGAAAAAACCTGCTTTTGTAAGATGATAACATAGATCCTGTCATATTCAAGTATAAAATAGCCTTGCATCTCATAGGATCAGTAGTCACTGAAATATTATGTGAACATAAAGAGACCTAAGAGGAGAGGGAGAAAGAAAAGAAAACAGAATAACACCTGAAAAATTTTACAGAAAGTCTTTTTCAAATGAGAGAAGTCCAGAAAATATTAACTAGAATGAAAGTTTATTGCAGGAAAATAATAGACTACTGTACTTAACAATATCTAAGATTTAGTAATTCCTTTGGTTTTCATTACATGGTACTAATTTAATTGGAAATGGACATGAATATAGCATGCATAAAATGATTTAAAATATTATGCTGTAACTAAGCATTTTTGAATATTCTTTGTTCTATGCTAATTTTCAGAAATGATTAATTTGTGATTCCAACAAAAATATATTGAATCCTGAATGTACTCTTATCATGAAGTATTTTGTTATTTTCCTCATTGAAAGCTTTCAGTATTCAAACTAAAATAAAATACTTTTTCTAAATTGTAAAAATCTGGGGAAAAGTTTGTTTACCCAAAAAAATATTTCCTCAGTTTTGGTGTAACTGAAATATAGTTTCTTGTTCTGAGTGACCATAGACTATAAAACTATACAAGGACAAAGCTGCATATCATGACAATGTATAAACATAGGGAATAGTAAATATTACTCTTTAATTTAAAAAAAACAAACAGCAAACAGAGTACTGTAGAAACAGCTATGTACTGCATTAACTGCAATATACTACTTTTTCTTCAAGTTTTATTGTGCTGTAAGTAGGTATCAGTGTGGGAAATAGTAAAGGTAAGAGGATTTTCAGAAAGCTGGAAATGCAGGCCTTAGAAACAGAAAGAGCAGAGAAAATTAGAACTAGCTGCAGTTGCAAAGTCTGAAGGTAAAAAAAGTTAAAATAGTAACAAGTAAGCAAGGACATGAAACAATAGCTTCAGTTTTAGGCTTGGCTTAGACCTTAAGACTGCAGGAAAATATGCTTAGCAAGGTAGTAGGTTTTAAGCTTAATAATGGACTATTGTGTATTGTTAATAGAAAGAAGACAAGCAAGCATTGTGTGAAGCAGGTGCACGTGCACTTTTAGTAATTGGTTAGAACACCTGCCTGTAAGCTTTAGCAATATTTTTTGGCTAGCAAGTTTTTGAAATGCTCTGTAACAAAGAAATCTTTGGCTGCTACTGGCTGTACATGAGCTTTTGTCATCTTCCTATTGTCTCAACCATGTATTCTGATGCTGCAATAAAAGCTCTAGGAATGTATCCCAGCAGTCCCGTCCTGTTTGTGAAACAAACTCCCCAACAAATACCATGAGTATTTCAGAAGATTCATATATTAAGTGATTGTGGTTTACTGACTGCCTTTTTAAAAGTTCCATTTTGAAAACTAGGGTCTGCAGCTTTTCAGCAGATGGCTGTTACCTTTAAGCAGGTGACAAGGAGAAAAACATGTCTAGGTAATTTGATTCAGTGAATTTGGGCAGTATTCTTAATGATGTATCATAAGATGGAGAGGAACCTTTTACAAGAGCAGGTGGTGATAAAGGTGAATGGCTTAACACTGAAAGAGGGAAGGTTTGGATTAGATATTGGGGAGAAATTCTTTACTGTGAGGGTGGTGAGGCACATGAACAGATTGCACAGGGAAGCTGTGGATGCCCCATGCCTGGAAGTGTTCAAGGCCAGGCTGGGTGAAGCACTGGACAACCTGGTCTAGTGAAAGATGTCCCTGTCCATTGCAGGAGTGTTGGCACTAAATGGTCTTTAAGGTTCCTTCTAACCCAAATATTTCTATGATTCTATTATATATCCATATTAATTTTAAAAATCTTTCTCTGATGGGAAGCATTTAATAGTCTTCAAGAACTAATTCTACAGTAAAATACTATACAATATACTATACAGTAACACGATGAATAGCAAATTAGCTATGAATGATGAAATCTGGCATCACAGGACAAAATCCCTGGGGAAAAAAAAAAGAAAGAAAAGAAAATGCCACCTTTAGGAGACCTTTTATGGTATACAGTACACCACATAGTAAGTTCATGTTACTGATAGGGATTTATATTTTTAGTGAGTGTTAAAATGCTGCACGGAGATTTAAAACATCAATAAGAAATAAAATGGTTTGTGCAGGACATTTACGGTTCACTTTAAGATGTGATCTAAATAATTTTTTTCCATAATATATTTTCCTGGAGCAAGTGCTCCTGTCTCTTGCTATTAATTGTTACATTCTTTAAGCTTATGTGTTTCTTATTGAAAAAAATTGTTTTGACAATCCAAACATAAAATATTTTATTCATGAATAACCATAGAATGGAATGAACAAAATCTCAATGCAACAGTTTCACTGAAAGAGATTTTGGCTATGTATTGTCTACTACAGTATATCTTTTGGGGTTGAATTTGCTCATTTAATACAAAGTCCTTGCCCTTGAAAATTAGGGCAAGGAATCCATAATTATTTGAAACTTTCTTTGACTTTTTATGATCGATGCATCAGATTCTTCAAGACTACACCAACCTCAATGAATGTATCATAAGAGTGAATTAAGCTTGCAGCCAGCCAGGTTTTTTCCACCATGAATCATGAATATGTAGAAATGGGTTGGAACTGATTAACAAAGTCCAAGAAGGCCATAGGATATTATCAACCTCTTTGATACATTAGTTTAGCAACAATTTGGATGAGAAAGGAAGAAGTCAATTCAGCTATTGAAGGTTATCAGAAATTATTTAATGTAACTTCACAGAGTAGTAAGAACAGTTCTCATTAGATTTGTTTGACTTTGTTTTTATTCAGTTCTAGTTTCTGAAAGATTCAAGATGAGGAACTGTACTAGAAGTCTCAGATAACATTTCTCTCTGTTCTTCTTTCTTGTATGCACATTTTAATGTAGCCCAGGTTATAGTAGGTAATAATAAATGGTGGAATGAAACTTTTATTAAAAAATTCTTTTCAAGGGCTTCAAAATTTAAAGGTATACACTTTTTACCTGAATACAGTTTATCTCCTCTCAGAAGAGGTTTTCTTCTTTTTTTTTAATTATAATGACCAGTTCAACCTTTCTTACCCTGTTTATCTCTTTCCAAAGAAAACAACTGTTCCTTTTTATGTCTGTCAGTAATTATAAAATACAAGTGTATGCAATTACTATATATTCTGATGAAATTATGCATAATTTCTGCATGCTTTTAGAGTATCTTAAGATTCTCTTCTTGTATCCTTCCATGTTTTGAAGAAAATGCAGTAAGTCCCTTACATTATCTCCAGGAGTACGAGAAGAGGACAACTCTGCTGACAAAAGTGAAATGCTCACCATGCCCCAGGTGAGTATTTATTTGACTGTCAAGCAAAGGCCCAAGTCCACTTCAGAGGCACTAAGTTTTCCACAGAGAAACCTTGGGCTTTGGGAAGAGTGTTAAGTGTAATTCCCGAGATGGCAACTCAGACAGCCCAAACATATGAGCATATACAAGAGGTTTGGAGTCAGAGGTACCACAGAGTATTCAGGAACAGAATAACAAACACAGGACAAACAAAAATTAGATTAATTCAAATCTGGCTTGTGCCAAAAAAAAGCCTTCTTGCTATTAATTTTGGTCATATCCTCTGTTATCTTTTTGTCTTATGACTGCATGCGGTTTAGAAGAATTTTTTGCCCTTAAGGGTAATGTCATTGGTGTTACAAATCTGCCATGAATCACAGTGGCATTATACTTTCTTCTACAGACCTGAAATCAGAGCTCAAAATTTTACTGCCAAGGATCAACAGGATATGCAGTGCCATGAGTTTGTACTTAATGAGCTTCCAATGCCTTTTATTTTCTCCTCGTGCATGCATTAGGAAATCATTATACTTTCCAAAACATTGGTCCAGAATTCCATATGGAGAAAGCATCCCAACTTCAAAAACTCTAGAGGCATCTTGTAAGCAGTGTACTAGAGAGAAAATCAGTCTGAACTCTGTGTAGACTGTACAAGAAAATCCAGTAAATGTGGACAAGCAGTGCATTAGCTGGGTTGCTATTTTTTTCATGCTCGTTAGAATGGCTGATTTTACATTGTCATTGCTGTCTAGTTATTCAAGGTTCCACTTCTAAAACTGACATTACTTCCTTCATGAAACAGTTGATAAGCTAGGGAAAAACTGTCACAATTCTTCTCTCTAACTAATTAGAATTGTTTGAATAATTAAAAATTTTAATTAGAGCAGTCTCAGGTGCTGCAATGTCTTTGCCTCTTTGAGGGGAGGGGGGAGAGAGAGCATGATATTTTTCTAATAGTTAAAAATTAGGAAAGTGGGTTTGAGGGAAAGAAACTTCAAAGTATACAGCGTAGACCAAAGACCCAGTTCTGATTTGTCAAATTAAAATTAGCAGAGAACATGTTACATTTACATTTAATACTCTTTGGGGGCAACATTTCCAAGTGTGCCTCTGCAGTGAGGAAGCTCCAGTGGCATTCCTGTCAGGGCTGAACACTCTGCTCTTTACCCATCCGTCTCTCTGGAAATGCTTTCTTTTTGTGAAAGAAAGCTTTAAAATATATTTGCAGTAATACAACATACACATAATTTTTATGTCTGCAGTTGCCTTTTTTAATAGATTACCAGTCCTCTAGGGCAATCCTTGTACATGATATTGCAGTCAAATCCATTGCTGTATCTATAATATCACTGCCTCTTTCACAGATATTCTAGGTTCTCCTGTGCCTCTTCCATTATTGTTCAGCCTTAAAGCTGTTTCAACACCAGAATGAATTTATCCTTTTATTACTAGACAAAACTGCTGCTATTCTTCCCATTATTTGAACAGCCATTGAGCTGCACAAATGTCATCAACTATGGTTCAACCAATAAATCATGAACTTGAAAATATTAAGCACTGGTAAATATACTCTGGTGCATTTGAAGGTACTGTTTCAGTAATTCTGCCTTATTAAGCCTGAGAGCACCTTTTTATTGTTGCCTTGAATTTCTAGCAAATGTATAATCTCCTCAGTCCATCCAAGGCTCTTCATTCGGGATTTATTTCTAGAAAATCTTCAGAGCTGCATTCAACTATGTGAGAACTAGTATTTATTTAATTTTGTTTTCCACTTACTGTTTTAAAACCCAAACTTTCAATTTCTTAAGCACATTCACAAATACTAAAACAGTTATTTAGAAAGATAAGCCCACAATCTGCTGCTGAAAGGTGACCTTTCCAACGTCAGTCCAAATTGCCCAGTCTCGTCCGTCATATCCCTGCCTCAGATGACTGAAATTTTAACAAAAGCAGACAAATATGACCTAAACCCTTGAAAGGATTATTCTTGACCTTAACCTAAATCTGAGAATCTTTATTTAATATTAGTGCCACTCTTAATCCTTTGCTATTTTCCCTGTATTTTTCACTCAGTGTATTCTTTAGGGAAGATGTTTGGTCTAGGTGTTTCAGAAGCATCAGTGAATATTATATGCCATTTTTCAAAGACTAAATTTAGATCTACTCTTGGGAAAATTCTTACTAAATAATGCATGGATAAGACGCTTAATACAAAAATGGGGGTGTTCTTTTTACAGTTTAAAAAAAAAAAAAAAAAAAAAAATCGGAAGAAACTCCTATAGCTGTTAGTTCAGTCTTCTGAATTAGGGCATGTAATAGAAAGAGATAATGCTACCCACACAGAAATGTATTTGTACAGACCTGTAACTGTGTAAGTAGAAGTGGTAGTGGGTATGGGCAGCACTGGCAGCCACAGATTCCAGGCAGTCTTAGGCTGCTACTGCCATTAGAACAACCAGCTTTATTCAGCCTTCCTCATGTCTCTGCTTTAATCTGGCATAAAGCCCATCAGCAAGCTGAGGAGTCAGGCAAACAAATTCAGTTCTCCTGGGTGGTGTTTCAGGAAAGTCTTGTGCTTTAGAGTAGTTTCTTAGAGTGGGATGTTTGCACAACTTAAGACAGCGAGGGAGAGATCTCCACTTGCAGTCTTACCACTCTGCTCACCACCCTGCCACAGATCCTTTCTTCACCACCACAGCAAAAGTGAATATTGATCTCATCAGTCAAGAAACCAAAAGGTGTTTTGTTTCTTTAACAGCAACATGTGGGACAGGTCACTTCAGTTTTGTCCAGCCTTTTAAGGTACTGTATGCATCTTATATTCTTTAAATTGTCTTCCTGCACAGCATATTTTAATATAAAAGGCCAGCAGTGACATTATCAATCAAGTTTCCTTAATGTTATCTCAGGTTGGAATTACATACCCTTGAACAATCACAGCATTCTCCTACAAGGAGACACAATAATCAATTACTTGAGGACCTCACTGGCAACTATTCTTTAGGCATAGTTTCATTTAAAAGCCAAACTGTTCATTCCTATTCAAAGAATAATTTTTTATATCCAGTTTATAAATTTATAAAAATTTTCCATGCAGTGTCAGACCACTTCTCAAGCTTCATAACAAATATTTTTTTCCCCAAGCCAAATAAGCATGAAATGAGATGACTCTAAGTGTTCAGACTTATATTTAAGTGTAAGTTGACATTTAAGTATTCTCCAATTATGCTGCTGAAAAGGCAAGGACAAAAATGTATTCAACATCAAATATAAGTTTTGATTTGCCAGACACCATTACTCGTACCAGCTATGAATAGTTCATTTGTCATCACCAACTGATCCTATCAAAATACCTGTTTCTTTTGTGTAAAGCATTTTTAAAGCACTGAGCAATCAATGTATTTAATATTCAAATTTAAATTTTCTTTACACAGACACCCACACCCAGTGCATTAACACAGCTGCCTTCATCATCTGCCATGCCCTTTAGGTCTGAGTGTTATAATGATGTAGCACTCTAAGAACTGCAGTATAGTAATACTCTTCTATTCTGTTTCTCATGTAAGGAATTTCATCTCTCTCTCATGAATAATCTGATCTAGGTTGTACAACATTCTTCTACCAGTCATAAGTACAAGATGAGAATTCTGAACCATCAGCAAATTTTTGATGTAAATCAATGGTCAAAAGAGAATTAAGTAAGAGGCAGAGAATAATAATGGAACAATCAGCTTATCAGAAACCTCACTTCTCAAAACCAGCTAACTTTTAGCAAAGCACTTCCTAATTCAACTGTCAAGAGTCAGCATTTATCAAAGGATACAGAAAAAGCTTTGAAATTGCTGTATGTGATAATTAATACATATTTGAGATGGAGAGGTATTATTACTAGATATTATTAATTTAGGAAGGGCAGTTGTACAGAACATTTCCAAATGGACTTAGTATCTTTAAAATATGAATGTGTCTTTTTTTTCCTTTTGAATTGTACAAAGAACAGAATAGAATTTGATTTTCTGACCTTCAGATAGATGATTGCACGAGGACCATGGACAAATCCCGAGGCATATTTTCATATCAAAGTTTTCCCAAATGAGAATAAATTAGGGGAATTATTTTGCTAGGCTTAACAATTTTTGAATCATCATTTTCTTACATCATATGGCCTCCGATAATTTGGATAAAAAGGAAAATAAAACAACTGCAAGTTCAAAGTTACAAATTGTATGTAAGAATGATTTATAGCACTAAATTAAGCAAAGTATTGGAATTCATCATGATTGGAAAATCTATTTTTGGGCCTACCAAAATTAGCTTTAAAGATGTTACCTCAGCTACATGGAGTCTACATTATAAGCAAAAATAAATTGTCCAATCAACATTCAAAATTCTCTCATATTTATGTATCTGAATGCACTAAAGATTGTTTTGCCTGAATTATAGACCTTCTATAATTTATGGGGTTTTTTGTATAAACCTTTTTAAATATTATTTTTACAGTAAATTAAATATTTTAACATTATAGTACTAGAGGTCAGTGAAGTATTTAAATAAAGGACAATGCATATTGATTACAAACTAAGCCACACTGTGCGCTTCTCAAATACCAAGAGTACATGTGCATGCATGTGCAATTTTGTGTTTTCACAGTTCTCTGCCACCCCTGTATTTGTCAATCAGTAGATGCAGAATCTTATCAATCACATCATCGACCCAGACTTCTGATCCAGGTGAGAGAAGTCCCTGCCCATGTCATGGGTTTGGACCATAGGACCTTTAGAACTCCCTTTCACCCAGAGCATTCTGTAATTCTGTTTATGTCAGGCCCTTAATATGTGCCCTGCTCTTCTTGTCTCATTCTGTCCCACTCCCCTCCCACTCCCAATCCCCTCATCCAGAACGTTGATAAAGACGTTAAATAGGAGCGGCCCCAGAGCTGAGCACTGGGGAACAGCACAGGTGACCAGTTAACAGCTGGATTAACCCCATTCCCCACCATTCTCTAGGCCCAGACATCCAGTCAGGTTTTTACCATGTGAAGAGTGCACCTTCCCAAGCCACGAGCAGCCAATTCCTCCAGGAGGATGCTGTAGGAAACATGCCAAAGCTTTACTAAAGGCAAACCACACCCACACCCTCTCCCTCATCCACTCAGTGGGTCATCTCCTAGCAGATCAGATTACTCAAGCAGGACTGTCATTGAGTACCCATCTTCTTCCTCCACCTCCTTTGTCACTGTTTGCTGTTACATCCAGCAAAGGATGAAGATTCTTCTTAGCCATCCTTTTGTTTCTATAATATTTATAGAAATATTTTTATTGTCTTTTCAGCACTAGTCCAAGTTTCTATTTGGACTTTAGCCTCTCTGTTTTTGTCCCTGCATACACTCATGATATAATTTTAGTCCACCTGCATGCTCCTACTTCCAAAGGTCATATACTCTCCTTTTATTCCTGAGTTCCAGTCAAAACTTTCTGACCAGCTGGGCCAGCCTTCCCCAACATCTTGTCTTCCAGCTTGTGGGGATGGCCTATTCCTGAGCCTTTAAGATTTCCATCTTGGAGAATATCCAGCCTTCCTGGAGTCATCTTTTCTCTGAGACTGGTCAGAGAGGTTGGATCTCAAAAAGTGAAGATGAGAACATAAAATATACTTACCAGTAAAAGTAGGAAGTGGAACAAATCTAAATAAATACAATAAAACTGATCAAGTATATTTGTGATACACATAACAAACAAAAACAATGTACCAGTAAACAATATAAAATATCTTATTCATGAGACATTAATAGCAAGCTAACATCATGTTAATTACATTTTAATCAAGCTTATTTGGAATAATGGATGCAATATGCCATAATGCAGTATAGTGCAGATTGAATTGGTTTTGTCTTCTTTGTCCAGAATACCAAAGGGAAGAATAATTATTCTGCTGCAGCATGGCAGCTTCTATTTATGGACTGTCATTTTATTTTTCTAGCAGTTCATCTAAAGATGTGTCATATGAGACCCTCCCAGATGCATACTCATTCTTTCAAAAAATGTATTGTCTCTTCCACAACATTTTTCCAAAAGATGTGGAGTGGTCCTAAATAATGTAACATATAAAAAATGTTATTTGATTTAAACATTTTTACCTACATTTTAACTTGGCAGTAAAGCCCAGTGCTTGCAGACAAAGACTTTTATTTGTTAACTTCAGTGTGCACTTAATCAGTCCTTTTAAAATTCTAAATTAGAATTGTATGTTTCATAAAGAATGTATTTATATACTAAGAATGAAATACTGTAGTTATGTTTAAATTCCTGGTTGGCTTTTGCAAAAATATCTTTGCTGTAAAATCCTATGGCTTAATGATATAGTCCACCATCATATTTTTAATAGGAAGTTATCCAAAACACACCATTAAAATAAACTTACAGATTTTTTTTTTTGCACATTAATTCTTAAGAGACAGCAAGAAGAGACACCCAGTACTTTAATCCCTCCTGTGCCTTTTTCAAGACTGTAATTACCTGCACTCAGACCTGTCTTTGCAGAAATAACTAGATTGTTCCTTTTACATATTTTGTATTTTTTACCATTTGCATATCAATAATTTTTAAATCGCTTTAAATATTCCATAACATATATTATTTTGTCACAAGGTCTCAATGCAAATAGAAATACGATTGAAGTCTTCACGACATGTATCAAAATACTTTGTTTTAGGAACAAGCCTTTAATGAAGACAAAGGAGGGGTGGAGTACTCACTCATTGAAGCTCCATTGAAAAAGGCCTTTAAAAAAAAAAAAAAGAAGGGATGGAGACATCATAGAATCATTAAGGTTGGAAAAGACCTCCAATATTATTGAGCCCAACCTTTGGCCAAACAGCTTCATGTCAACTAAACCATAGCACTGAGTGCCACATCCAGTCATTTCTTGAACTCTTCCAGGAACAGTAGCTCTACCACTTCCCAGGGCAGCCCATTCCAGTGCCTAACCACCCTTTCAGTGAAGAAATTATTTTTTATGTCCTGCCTGAGCTCCCCTGGTGTATCTTGAGGTTATTTCCTCTTGTCTTGTTACAGTTTCCTGGGAAAAGTGTCCAGTTCCTTCCTTGCTGCTGTTGCCTGGATTCAAAAGACAAAACTTGCAAAAGTCCTAAAGTGGTAAAATAAAAAAGCAATTTTTTAATGAAAGCTTTCAGGTGCACAAATGTGCCTCTGTACATGCATGATAGGTTTTTTTTTAAGATCAATTAATTAGTATATCTGGCAGGTATATCCAATAGGAGATCAGTTGCCCCAGTAATCCACCCTTGGGTCTGGCCCTTGGAGTTGGTCCAGGGGCTTCTTTGCTCCATTTCTTGTTATATCTCTTAAATTCTGTCGAAAAACAGATGTTCTTGTCAGGAAATCTCTTCTTAAGAACAAGATGAAACAGAATTTTAAGAATGTGTCAATAAGGTTTAGTTTATTGTGAGAAAGGGCAGGAAAAGCACTATAAACTATAAAACTATGTTTTAAAAATCTACAAGGCTACAAGTATATGAAAAATATGTAAAGAACTAAAAAAAAAAAAAAAAAAAAAAAAAAAAAAAAAAACTGTTTAGGCATCACTACCATCACCTTTCAGTTAGCTGTAGAGGACAATGAGGTCTTCCTTGAAGACTCCCAGCTCCCTCAGCTGCTCCTCCTCATAGTGAGAAGTTTCTGACCTAAAGTAGCTTTGGTAATATTTTTCTTTTATTTACCTTATTTCTATAATCTAGAAGTTGGTTATTTTACATGCTTTGTCCTAAAATATAAGGCATTGCTGACTAGTTTCCTGGCACTGCTCTCCACATTGTAACCATTTTTCCCACTGGGAATGAATTCCCATCAGGAACCAGCTGTCATCTGTGACAGAAAATGTGTACATCTGCAGGGCATGGCCTTTTCATTTCCTTTGGGTTCTGAAATATATATTTTGAATGACTGAATTGCCTGTCCAAAAATTCTCTCAATTTCTTAGCAAAGTAATATACTCAACAGTCTCCATTTCCTTATCCCATGGCTCACTGTTGGCATATACATTAAAATAAAATTGTGTTTCATACTACTCTGTGTTCTATCTGGCTTTTCTGTTTACTCTCCAACACACACATACAGAAGGAGCTTTGTTCACAAGAGTAAGCAGGATTCACACCTCTGGGTCTTTTTGCTCTTGACCTTCTAAAGCATTTAACATTTGGCCTTTTGCAACCTGAGTAAATGCCTTTAAGCACCTTCATCGAAGCCTGGGCTTTCCTCTTTTACTCATAACTACTGTATGAGTAGGTCTGGTGTGGAAAGAGTAAAGAAAGTTCTTTGAACAGGAAGGTGATTCAGACCCCACTGGGGAGATAGGAAAGCAGGAGGCATAGTCCAGGCCACCAGAGCCCAAAACTAGGAAGGGAGAAGAACTCCAGAACCCCTTTTCCCACCTTCCTAAGGCAAGAAATTGGCTTTTTTTTTTACTCTGCATTCAGTAAATACGTCTTTCTTTGGCAGGTAATCTCCAGACAATCTGGTCTTTGATTATTTCTAAAAAAATCAGAACAAAGATAAAGAAGACCATGCTGCAAGGCTGAAGTAAAATATATTGATGCAATGAAACTGAATAGAAGTAGTGTAATTTCTGATATCTGTGAAACTCTAATTCAGGGCATTTTTCTGTAACACAGACTATAGAGGATAGTTACAAGTAAAATCAGGTGGAGTCTAACAAGAAGGCAGAAAAAACAGAACTCAAAATAGCAGGAAAGTTGCTAACATAAAAAATGTATGTCAGGAAAAAAAATTCCTACAAGATACAAGCATTAGCTATCTTAACCCCTTTATGCAAATTTTTTATCTTCCTTATGAGATGGTTGCATGTGCCTCAAACACTTGTGATCAGAAAGAGTGTGGTGGCACCTGGAATTAAAGCAAAAAAAAAAAAAGAAATTAGAAAGATTGGAGGGAGCTTTTTATTAAAAAATGCTTGATTACAGAAAGGCTAAAGAATGAAAGAACAAAATACATTATTTTTTATGAGTTTGTTTATGTAAGACTAATCTTCTGAGGAACATCTATAAACCCTCCATTATACATAAGAATTTAGGAATTCAAGAGGCTCTGGGACATTGAAATCAGAAGTGCTACTGCCTTCAGGTAACACAAAGTAGAGGAAGTGTAGAGCTCTTACTCAGTCTTTGCTTGTTAAGTAGCTCCCAACAGCGTATTCCTTAATCAGAGATATTTCTACTTCCTTCAACTCATACAGATTTTATAAAAAACCTAAAATTCCACTTGAAAATGGAAAAATCCACTTGAAAATGGAAAACAATGTGTGAAATTAAAATAGAGAAGGAACAATTCAGACATTGCTTCAGCTATAAATTTGTGTTCTTGATATTTATACTATTGCACAGCTCATTATTAGCTTTGAAATTGGCACTTGAGGGATCTCATAAGCAATTATTCTCTGAATATTTCTAAAGACAAAGTGAGTAAATATTCAGGAAAAAAGCATCTTGCTACCCTTTAGCTGAGCATTGTTCATGCTATCAAAAACAGCAGCAAGTAATCTTTTTAGAAGAGGAGGATTATAGTTATTTCCCATACAAGCAAAAGAATTGGTAAATTTTTTTAGATCATGATTTGTGCATGATTGTCATTAGAGTATGATTTATTCAAGTTTAAGAGGGTCTTGAAAAGTTTTTATATTAAAGTAGATGCTACAGCTGGATTAGTAGATAGTATCTTCTCGTTAGATTTTAATAGCTTGTTGCCAGAAACTGTAGCTTTTCTTCAATGTCCTAAGAGCTGCTGTATTTGTCTATTATTTATTGATATGAATGGAAGATCACAGAATCATAGAATCATAGAATAGTTTGGGTTGGAAAGGACCTTAAAGATTATCTCGTACTAACTTTCCTGCCATGGGGAGGCCAGGCTCTCAGAGCTCCACCTAGTGTGACCTTGAATACCTCCAGGGATGCAGCATCCACAGCTTCTCTGGGCAACCTGTGTCAGTGTCTCTCCAACTACACTGCAAGAAACTGGCTTCCTCCAAATATCTCATCTAAACCTACTCTCTTTTAGGTTTAATCTGCTCCCCTTGTCCTGTGACTACATGTTCTTACAAAAAGTATTTCTTTGTTTTTTTCATAGTTTGCCTTCAGGTCCTGTATAGGTGCAATTAGGTCACCTTGAAGGTTCTTTTGCAGGCTTCATTCTCTCAGCCTATCCTCATACAAAAGGTCTAAATATCTTGGTGACCCTCCTCTGGAATTGCTCCAACATGTTGATGTCTTTCTTGTGCTGAGGATCTCAGAGCTGGATGCAGTACTCTAAATGAGGTCTCAGCTGAGAGGAGCTGTAGTGTGTTGACTCTGGCTGGATGTCAGGCACCCCATAAAAACATTCTGTCATTCCCCTCTACAGCTGGACAGAGGAGAGAAAATATAACAAAGGATTTGTGAGTTAGGGATTTCCTTCTCCGCTGACCTTGGTGTCTGCACAGTTGTTCTTCTCTCATGTTCTCACCCTGCTCTTCTCTGACCACAATTACATCTCTACAGTAAATCTTTTTTCCTTCCTCTCAAATCTGTTATCACAGAGGTGTTACCACCATCTCCTATTGGCCCAGCCTTGGCCAGCAGCATGTGTGTCTTAGAGCCATCAGGCATTGGTTCTGCCAGACAAGAGGAAGCTTCTGGCAGCTTCTCACAGAAGCCCCCCTGCAGCTCCACCATTACCAAAGCCTGGCCATGCAGAATCACCTCCCTCAATCCGCTGCCCACTCTACTTTTGACAAAGTCCAGGACAAATAAAAGATGATGTCTTCCTACTGAAGACAGCTTCAGGGATGGGTTAGGGCATGCAGTGAGGTTTAAAAAAAAAAAAAAAAAAAAAAAAAAAAGAAAAAAAAGCTGTAGATTTGATCAATGGTAGCAGAAGAACTTAAATTCATTTATTTAGCAAAACCAAAGAAAGCTCCTGTTGTCAAGGCATGACAATTGTCCTACTCTTTCTTGCACAAGTGCCACTTCTGAAGTACTTTACCAGAATTACACAGACAGACATGTGCCCCAAGAGATTGATGGATGATGGTGGACAAGCTTGGTTAGGACCTTGTTTCAGATGTGAATTTTGATGAAAAGTCAAGACCCCCGGGAAAGAAGAAAAGTTAGTCAGAAGTCACACTGAAATGCAGTACCCAAATTGCTGAACATTTGTGTGCTTTCCGTTTTTACATCTTTTGATTAAATTAGAAGGGTGATGATATTCTTATATGAAGAGCAGGAATAGGCAATCTCATGAGATTACTAAATCAGAGCCAATGCTGTTACTGTAAACCATGAGAAAAATGCTTCATGAAGTCTGCACACTCTTTAACTATTTCCAAAGACTTCCTTCTCTGCAAGGATCTCTATATTTGCAATCTAATATTAGCTAGCCTAACAACAATTATTTCTTCAAAGTCAATGATGGCATTGATCCATGGTTGTAAATAGGCTAGTGCAATGAAGCTTATTTTAGCTGCAGGTTGCATAATGTTTTTATAATTCAACATTTCACATTTGTTGTGCTTCTCCATGCGCTTTAATATTTGCTGTTCAAGTTACAGAGAAGTTTCACTTTCATTAGAATAGCAATAATTTAAAAAAAAATATTTGCATATTTAGGGTAAGTGGCAGTGTAGATTGAGAAGCATCTATTATGTAATATAGCAATACAGTCTTTTGTGGTTCATTACAACACACTCTGCATCTACTTCCTACCAAATGAAATGTGTTTTCAGAATTTTGTTCAAGCATAATTGTACAGGGAATAGGCATAGAATAGAAAAGATATAAATTTTAAAAAGGACTGTTTGTTTCACAGAGTATTTTATGTGCTTCACTAAACATTCTAAATATGGCAGCAGTCATATATGACAGAAAAGCAGAATATTCTGTATTTCCCTAATTACTTTTCTAGTCTGGTGTGAAACATGCTTTCTCAGAGTCAGTGTGTATGTGACAGCTAGGGATAGGATTGATATTAATTCTGAAACTTAATCAATTTTGGTTGTCTCATCTTGATAAGGAGAGATCGTGAAATAAAGTTACTCTGCTTTACTTGAGAGGTTTAGATCATGTATCAATTTGCAATAAATATGTAACACTTGAATGAATCAATAAAAAATGCCTACTCAGAAAATAGCTAAGAAAAAATGCTTATTTTTCCTTGTCTTTTCCCTTGGTAGGAAGGAGTCTGGCATACATGACAGAAAGTAGTATTAGAAATTTAAATACAACATCAATTAGTTTAAGTGGTCTAACAGCTCTTTTATTTCCTTTTCTCAAGGAACTTCCATCTGTAGATAATTAATTCACGGGGACTAATCCCAGTGAATCCCAGCCTGGCTTTGCCCAGTACAATGGCACAGCCTGCAGAAAATCTTAAAATTTTTTTTTTTTTTTTTTTTTTTTTTTTTTTATTATTTAACCTACCTCTTTCTCTAAAGATTTAGACAGATACAGATTTTTTTTTTTTTTTTCCTTTTGGGGGAGAGGGAAAAGAGTGTGTTTTAGTGAGTTTTCTGATGTGTATCTGTATTGGTGTGGCATGGCCAGGTTTTGGGTATTGGGGGGGCACAGAGATGGCCCCTGTGAGGAGCTGCTGGAAGCTGCCACCATGGCCAGCAGAGCCAAACCCTGATGGCTCTGAAGAGGGACATGCTGCTGGCCAAAGCTGGGCCAAAGAGAGAGAGGCTGGTACGCCTCTGTGATGATATATTTAAGAAGAAAATCAAAGCCACGGGGTTTTTGCTTCTAGTCAAAGAGGAGGAGATGAGAACATGTGAGGGAAACAACACGGTGACACCAAGGTCAGGGGAGAAGGAGGGGAGGAGGTGCTCCAGGCACTGAAGCCGAGATTGCTCTGCAGGCCATGGTGAGACCGTGGTGAAGCAGCTGTGTCCCTGCAGCCCCTGGGGATCCACAGGGGATGCAGAGATCCACCCATGGCCTGTGGGGATCCATGGGGGATGCAGAGATCCACCCACAGCCCGTGGGGATCCATGGGGGATGCAGAGATTCACCCACAGCCCATGGGAATCCACAGGGGATGCAGAGATCCACCCACAGCCTGTGGGGATCCACGGGGGATGCAGAGATCCATGGGGGATGCAGAGATTCAACCGCAGCCAGTGGGGATCCATGTGGGATGCCAAGATCCACTCACGGCCCATGGGGATCCATGGGGGATGCAGAGATCCATCTGCAGTCCATGGGGATCCACGGAGGATGCAGAGATCCACCCACAGCTTGTGGGAATCCACGGGGGATGCAGAGATCCACCTGCAGCCCATGGGAATCCACAGGGGATGCAGAGGTCCATGGGGGATGCAGAGATCTACCCGCAGCCCATGGAGGAGGTGCCCAGACTGAAGCAGGTGGGTGCCTGGACGAGGCTGGGATCCAGTGGGAGACCTGGGAGGAGAAGGGCCCTGCTCCCAGGCTGGAGCAGCCTGTCCCTGGAGGGCTGCACCCCGTGGGCAGAGCCCCAGGTCGCAGCAGTTTTGGGAGCACTGTCGGCCCTTGGGGCCGTTCACGCTGCAGCAGGTGCGGTTTGGCTGCTGCTGATGAGAGCAGACCCACACCGGGACAGTTCACGGAGAGCTGTCTCCTTGGGAGGGACCCCACGGTCCCTCACAGGGCACGGGCTCCTCTCCCGGAGCAGTGGAATTAAATCTCGGGATTAACTGACCAAACCCCTATGCCCTGTCTCCCTGTGCTGTCAGTGGGAAGGAGCGAGGGGCTGGGGGGGAAAAGGTGTTTTAAGGGCTTATTTTATTTTTCGTTATTGTCCTCGGATTCTTTTACTAATAAATTTCACTTTGTAACTAAAGTTGAATCTGTTTTGGCCTTTAAATATTTCTCCCAGTCCTTACCTCACCCATGAAGCGTTCATTAACTTTTTTCCTTCCTTTTCCCTCCTTTGCCCAGCTGTGGCAAGGGAGGGTGAGCAAGCCATTCTCATGGGTGGCTGGTGTTGATTAAGCCACGACAATATCCAAAGCTTTTTTGTAGAAAGTAGAAAAAAACTTTTGATGCTGTAAATGAATTTTAGTCTGACAGAAAAGCCTCAGACCACACTATACAAGGCTCTGAAGCTACTTCTCTTCTACTGTGCTGAAATACATATGGGAGTCTCCAAATCTACGGTACAAATGCCCACAGTAAATACAAAATTACTTCTTGTGGGCCAAAAATAGCATTTGAAACCATAATGTTGATTTTTGTTGATTCTACATCACTGAGCTCACTGCAGATCTCTCTCACTGGAATAAAAGCATTGAAAGTTATTTGCATTGGATTTTGGTTCTTATAAAATGAGACTGAAAGTGATGCCAAGTATGCACTGCTAGACAAGCTGGAACATACAATTTTTGTCTTTCACCTTTTTCTTCCTTTAGGTACCCTAAAAATTCATTCTTTCTCCCACTGTCAAGTGGTATTAAATGTGGGGGATTTTTAAATTATTTTACTTTTGAAGTTTAATGGCCTTAAGTTCCACGTCACCACCTGTCCTCATTTCATTTACATAGATGGGAAGGTTCAGTGGGAGAGAAAAGGTAAATGCTCTGATGCAGGGAAGGAAGACCTCCCTTCCTCTGCAGCATTGCCTTGCAAAGCTGCACAACTGCCAGGCTTTCCACGACACCTCAATATGGACACGATTTGTGGTGTGGACACACAGCTCAGATTCCTGAGCTCCCAGCAGTGATGTTCTGCCTGTGTGCCATTCCATTTCAGTAAATGCCAAGAACAGCACACCTTTTCTGCTACAAGGCACTTGGGATCAGATATTAAGGTCTGCTGAAATAAAGGATATTTGTCAGACCATCTTCATAATGGGAAAGAGACATAATTCAAGTGTTATAAATGGCAAAACTTAACCCTTTGGAAAAGAAAAGGGTGCAGAAAAAGAAGTGGTAGAAGGGAAAGAAGTTAAATGCTAGTCACTAGATCCAGTTCATAGACTGGATATCATTCATATTCCTTATTCATCTGTAGAGCTACTCTGCCAAGTCTAAGTGAAGAATTTATGTACATAAGGACGCACTAGATAAAAGCAGGTAAGAATTACCTGTAATTGTTTCTTCCAAATTTGGTTATAAAGTCTGATGTTTAAATTTCTTCAATTATCTATGTCATGACTGTAAAAATATCTAATGGGAGTTTGAAATCCCTATTTTCACATTCTATTTCTGAAGACATCCCCCAGCAAGACATAACTTTCCTTTGCATTTGCTCTTCTAAGACTAAAACTTGTCTGCAATAATACCTTTATAGCCTTAACAATGTAATTTTGTCAAATATAACTACATCATACTGTGATGTGTTCTAAAAAATGCAACTTCTTTTCTAGATGTTATTTTAACAGAAGACTCATGAATATTAAATGGAGCCTATAGAAAAGAAGAGGTTCTTTATGTTCTGTAACCTTATGTGCATGAAAATTCCTGAACACATGGACAATCCTTGATAGAGTTCAGAAGAAACAAAGTATGCCATGCAGTTCATTGAGCTGGAAGGAACTAGTACGAAATCATAACAGCGTTAGTTGATCTCCGCTGTTGTAGAAAAGAGTGGAATAAAGTTGGAAACCTGAAACTGTGGGGAACTCAGTTTATGTAGTGCTATGGTCATTGCTATTGGAAAAGAGCTACAAGAATATTTGAAGTGACCAAGGGAAAGAAAGCATTCCTTTATTTTTTTTTTTTCTTTTCTCCTGCTCTAAACTACTGTAATAAGAAAATTTATGCATTAGCCAGCCTTTTTAGAAAGCATTAAAATCAGCAGAAGATACCCCTTTTGACAAAACACAGACTAGGATGCATCAGATTTAAGGTGCAGTGAAGATTTAAGATCCTAATTTATAGGAAAGTCACTGAATATAAAATAAGTCAAAACCATCTCAAGGTACAAGGTAGGAAAGCAAACAGTGTGGCTGTTGGTGAGAGCACAGATAGAAACAATCTAAGTATCTCCGTCCTGATCCAAGCATGTAATTCTGAACCTGCCACCCATTTTCAGCTGAAGTGCCAAGGTGCCAAGTAAATATTTGATCCTTTGACCCTTGAAGTTGAAGAATTACTAAGCAGAATGTGATACTCACTTATACTCTTCTACATAATTTCTGAAACACTCTATGCCTTTACAGAGCCAGGATAAGGGATCACTTGAGGCCCCAGGTGGTACTCTCATCTTCTGCAACAGTGTGAGGACAAAATGTTCAATTTATATGTAAATTTTATGTTACTTGAATTTTTGTAATTTTATGCAACATGCAATGCACACACTATTAGTGTCCTCAGAAAGAAATATACTCTTACAGGACTTTGCTGCATCTTTAGTGTTGCTTTTGCTCAAATATCACTCCCTAATATTTAACATAAGATATGCAGAAGGTGTTTATTTTATGTACAATTCAAGAATATCTTTAGTATCTTGCAGCCAAAACTGGATAAAAGTACAACAGCACCGAGAATTTTGCTCTTAACTTTGAATCATGGGAAGGCAGTTATTTATTTTATCTTTGCTTTAGCTGGAAGCTGAGATTTCAGCTTCTGGCAAGAAGTTTTCTTAGCTGTTCTCATTATTGAACTCTGTATCAACCCAGTTTTAATACATTTAATACATCGGTGGGACCTGTGTAAATTCTCTCTTTTCCTACCCTCAGGTGTATAATAGGAATAAAGTAGGTGGAATGGCAGGAAGAACCTAAAAGGAGGAAAAAGGAGATAGAGGAGGTAGTACGTGTGTCTGTGCATGAGGGAGGGGATGGGGAAAGAATAAGAAAAGAAACAGAAAATTCTACATTCTCGTGTTCCCCATCACTATGTTCTAAGTGCTTTATACAGGCTTTAAGTCACTCAACTCATTCCTCAAAGCTGTGAAGAAACTAACAAATTCCTTTCACAAGATCAATATTTTTTGCTGTTCAAACATCATTTGGAGAGACAGACATAGTGACTGCTCTTATCTTCCTTTCTTTTGTGCTTCATCTGACAGTTACAGTCTCTTTAACCATGTCTGAAAGCAAAACACATCACATTACATTTCTGGAGGGTCTAGTGTCACTGTCATGATGCATGGCATCCTCTTAAGGCCTTCACATTAAACACAGAACTGAAGGCAATCTGAGCTCCACTCCTGGAGTGGCTACAAAGATTGAAATACTGAAAATTACTGAAAGCAATGAATCAAAATGACTACAAGCTGCCTGAGCAGAGGAGACATATGACTAAAATGTGCCAGATCTTCTGCTTTGCATGCTCTGCAGCCATTTACACCATTTCAAGATGGGGCACAGTCATTTCTACTCAGGTTTAGTAACATTTGAACAATCTGGCCTCCCAAACTCTGTTGAAAAGCAGATACTCACCGTTTGCCCAGTTGGAGACATTATTATCCTGTTACATGCCAGGAACATCAGATTCTATAGACCTATTCTGTAGATCTATTTGCTGGATACATCTTAAAGTTCCTACAGAACAAAGGATATAAAATGTATTGCAAAATGAGCCATTTGACCATATTTTGCTCATTAAATGTCTGGTATAGATGGAAGTAAACTTGTTTTAGATATATTAGTTTCTTTCTCTTGATCACTAAATGATTTAAGAGTTTTTTGCACCAACAGTGGCATCGATATTTGACCACATCTGTTGTCACATTGACAGAATTAGCCAATATTCTTGTTAAAAATGAGTGATTAATCAAATGTCAGCACGAATCTTAACAGATTCTTCATAAAAAATTCCACAGCCTGAAATATCTCATGTAAATTAGTCAGTGAGTACTTTTAAAGAAAAAGCACTTTTACATGAGCTATATTGATTCATATCTTAAAGCAGAGATGCAAAAGAGCCCTAACATTTACCAGAAAAAGCATATGGTTATTTAACCATATTTAGAAATGAGGAATTTCTAGGGAAAAAATTCTTCCTGAAGAAAATAGAGAGAGGTCATTAATATTGTCTCTTTTTTTTTTTTTTTTTTAAATTCAGTATTCACGTTAAATATGTTCAGGAGTTTGTATTTTACCTTTGATAAATAAGAATGTTAAGGACATAAAAGAGCCTCAGACATCAGGCATTTAGCAACCTGAAGAACTGTGCACCGGTTAGCATTGATTACCAGTTTTCTCTGACAAAGTAAAGCTTGTGATTCTGCATACATTTGTATTTATAGGAGTTTGATTCATGTTTCTAGGCATATTAGATTTTAAAATACTGGGCAAAACATCTTTCTTTTATTGTTTGCTTGAGGCTTTAGAAATGGCAAGAGAAATGGCCAGTTTCCCTATGCTCGTTTGCACCTGAATCACAGCATCACAGAATCTTTGGCTGGAAAAGTCCTCTTAAGATTACTATATTCAGTCATAAACCCAGCTCTGCCAAGTCCAATGGACTATTTCCCTAAGTGCCACATCTACATGCAGCAATGCTACACAGGAATGTTTCATTAGTCTAAGGTGGGGTAGTTTTGCAGGTCATGTTTCTAATATCTTTAAGGACCTGAATCTTGAATTTTTGCAGGAGATTTTAAAAATCTCAGAACTCATCCATTTTTCTAAATCTCAGTCACTTTGGGCAGTGCCTTTTGGTGTGTAAAGCAGTCAGCACTGCTTTTGAAGAGAAATTTAAGTTCCTTACTCATTGTACCATCCTCCCAGCAGTTGTGACTCAGTAGCAGATCATCATCTTACTGCTTCCTCCTCATCCATGAGCAGAAAAGAGGAACAGTTCTCTACTGACATTTCAAACTCAGCCATGAACAGCAGCTTAACAAGCCAGCATTTCCTTTTGACAGCTGTCTTTTCAGCTTCAGCATTTAGATTCTGGTTAAAGACTGATTTCTTCTTCCTTTTCAAAACTCCTCAAAATCCATAATATCTAGGTCCAAGATAATAATCTGGTATAATAGGTGAGTACTGGACAAACATTATAAAAGCTTCTCATTTGTCATGAATCCCTTCTGAAGCCAATGTGAAGGGTATACTTGGGAATAGTCTGAACTCCTACAATCCCTTAGGGCAAGAGCAACAGGGTGTAGTTCAGAGCAATCCTTGACTAGTTGTGCTCACAGAGATTGTTCTCAGGTTGTCAGAAGGCAGATTTGTCTTAAGTGTGCTCTGAGGCACCCCAGGTGCTCAGTGGTACAGTGAGCTCTCTCTCCCACTCTACATCTATCCTCCCAGGTGGCCATCACCTTCTTGAAGATCATCTTTAACACAAGAAAAGATGAAAGATTGGGTCTGATTATGTAGGCAGCTTGTCATCTGTGGGTTATTAAATACCTGGAGTTCTTTACTCCAGGAAGTACAAGCTCCTAACTCTAGCCAGAAAACTGTAAGCATGAATATATGTATGTGCTTACTCAGGCATTCATACCATTCATGGAGGATATAATCATCAGGAATATCAGTGATAAGAGGCAACAAAGTTAATAAGCCACAAGTAATCTTTCCTCTTTTTTCCCCCTTCCACCATACTTAGCCTTTGCAGATGTACCCCAGTGACATTTTATTCTTGAAAATAAGCAGTGTGGAGCACCTGAGCATGGTATTTCTGTAGCCTTAGCTGTTATATACATGTGAGAATAGCAAATTACAGGAGGCTGAGTCATTTTGCTAAGCAAAATTCATTTGGCGAAGCCACACATCACAAAATCACAGCCGTTTTTCACCAGAAACAATTTCTCAGGTAAGGTGTTACAGGTAAGAAGTAAATGTTCCCTCCTAATCTCCTGGAGGGAGAGAGAGGCTTTCTGGGAGGTAGCACATAGGTTACAGTGCATAACCACTTACCAGCTACCCTTCCTCACCCTTTTTATGGTCTACCTACCCATGCCCACGCAAGTAGAGCTTTATATCTTTGTGTGAGTAAGCACTTAGGTTGAAGAAATCACACAGTGCTTTTAGAAATAGAATAGAAATGCAGCCTCAGTGAATAGAGCACATTGGCTGTTGTGCTCATGAAGCAGAGGGTACATATTATGCTGCTTCAGAGTAAAATGAGAAACAATTTTATCTTCTAAGGGAGATGAACATCAGCGCAAGTTAAACAGTACATGCTGTGAGTCTCTACAGAGGAAAAATAGTGTCAAAAACCTTAGCCAGAGGTTAATTGATAATCAGTTTAATTATTCATTTGTTATTAATTATTACTAATGAGAAACATTAGAATAATCAATGTTCCAGCCCAGTGCTTTGCCAGATGTCATGTTAATTGCAACTGAAGATAGCAGTAGCTTAGCAAAATACAGAAACAATTAGCATGATTGACTCGAAGCCACCTCACGCCTCTCTGGAGCATTGTTCTAGCAGCATTGCAGAGCAGTATAAAATTCTCTGGGTTTGCAGAGTGGGAAAAGAAGGTTTCTAATAGCCTTTTCTATAAGCCAGATTTGTCTCATAAAAGGTAGAAATTACAGTAAGTCTGACACAAGGAAATATATTTGCTTGGAGAGATCACAATCACAGGCAAATATGAGAGGAAATACAAAATAACCTACAGTGAATAAAATGTTAACACCAGTAACAGCTAATTGAAATTAAAATCTACTCTCTCCCCCATGAAAAATTAGTTGAGCTTTAATATTCCCAATGAAATTTCTCTTTTAAATTATGCTTTATGAACTGAAACAACCATAAACCACTAAAGTACTATGTTGTTATTCAAAATATGCAAAGTAGCTTCTTAAACTACAGGTATTGTAAAATGCTGAGAAATTAAATTTTATTCTATGCAGAGATAAGGTTTCATTCCATAGTTGAAAAAGGAGAATTCATTTGGTTTATTCAAACCGCAGTACAGGATGAAACAAAAGTAGCATATGTGCATCAAATAAAACTTCCCATCACTTAACAGAGTTCTCTCTGTGTCTCTATGCCCAGTTTGATCCTCAGCCACAAGATGAAAACTAGAATGTCTGTCTGCACATCAGGGAATCCGGGTGTCTCTGCTCTAACCCCAGACTTGCTTTTTTTATTCAGTGGCTCCAGGACACAGGCTTTAGCATCAAAGAGTCCAAAGCAGTAGTGCCAACAACCATCAAAGAAAGAATCAGCAATGGCACATGTAACACAAGTCTGAGGTTCCTGAAAGTTAAGAAAACACTGAGTCTACCTAATGTGTGTGTCTGAGCTGCTTTTAATCAGCCATGAGCAATGGGGTACCATACAACCTGGTGCAATCAGATTATAATCTTGAGTGATTGGGATATATATAACACAAAATTTTTCTTTAATTGACACTGACACTGAAAATAGGATGAAAAGTTTGATTCTGGTTGGAAAAGGTGGTTAAAAGCACACCCGTCTTGATGATCATTGCGTCCAATCCTGTGCACGAACCACAGCTCCTAGTCACAAAATTCTTTATGACAATCAAAAATCAGCAGTGATTCTGTGTGCTTCATCTGATTAGCACGTGGGGAAGGTGAGAAGATTCCTCACAGAAAGTTGGCTTGGTCCAGGGGGTCTATGCAAGACCCCTGGCCTGTTCTCACAGAGCTAAGGGAGCAAGGTAACATGACGTGCACTGCAGCTGCAAGGGATGAAGGACATTGATCAAAGGGAAGATTCTGCTACAAACCCATTTCTGTGATGTCTTGGGTACCTGCTGATGTAAAGCTGGTACCTGCTGCTGCAGTTTAGTCCTTAAGTTATAATATATTATTTATCTAGACAGAGGTAAGGTTTGGCAGTGCCTTATCCGTATATCAAACACTGTTGCTTTCAGCAGAGGAACATGGGAAAAGGCTGCAGTGGTCTAGAACAAAAGGATTCTGACAGGTCTTTCTCCATGAGCTTTCTCACTGTTGTAATTGTGACATGCAGTGAAAAGTCTTGGGATTTAGGGCAAACTGCCCTAAAATTCATGAGGCTGAGCTGAGGTAAAGACAGAAGAGAGGTAGGAGTTTGCAAGAGTTTCATTATGAGCACAAACCCATATTTTGGTTCTTTCTTTTTCATATATATATATATGTGCAGTTTGTTGTACTATAAGTTATATCAGAAATATCTGGGGATTGTTTTTTATAATCAGTCAGGATATCTGCAGTATAAGATACACATATTTTTTGATTTTAAAATAACAAAATGAAATTGGTGAGTGGAGTCTTAAAATAATGGAGAAGCTGTTCTTCAAGCACTAACAGAAATCTCTTCAGGTGCTTCCCTCTATCTCGTAGAACATAGAAGCACTCATCTAAGAAATAAATAAAAAAAAAACAAAACATGTTTACTTTTTTGACCCTTTCTTTGGCTTTTCTTCCATGATAAATCTTCTTCTGGAATTTTCTGTACTAGTTCACTTTATGTTGAGAGTTTCATTTTTGCCTCTCGGTGATGTTTCTTGTTGGTTTGTTTGGGTTTTTTTAATCTGGAAATTTGATTGTGAAAATCTGCTCACTCTCTCCTTTGCAGCATACTGGCTTTCACATGAGAATCTGTACACTCAGCAAGAACCTTATCACTTTGATGGATTAGGTTGTATAATTATCAGTGTTTCACATGTTTATGGGAACAAGCTGAAATAATTTAACAGTATTCCAATTCTTGCATATAGATTACAGCATTAAAATTTTACTAAACATTAAATTTCTTTTTGATAGCAGCAAAAATCACAGAAATCAGCAAGTAGCAGCTATTAGTAAAGGGGAAAAGAAAATAAGGAACTCTCACATGAACATGTCTTTGAAAATCAGAGTTCAACCATACCATTAAGTGAATTTCCAAATAAGACTAGAAAGACTGACTAATGTGTCTTGCATATATAGGCTACATGTTTGTCCAATTTATTTTTAAAAGACCTTCAAAAGAAAGCAATTCACAATGTCACTGTTTCACTTCTATCTAGTAGTTCTCCAAGAATTAGACAGGATTTTTTTCCACTTAACTGACTTAAATTTCTTTTGATGATCACTGAGCAGATTTTTAGCACCTGTTTTTATTATACATGGACAAAAAAACTTGATAATTGTTCTCTTCAGAAAACAAAAACAGTAATAGTAAAGAACTTCAAAACTTCCCTTTGATGAAGACCTCACATATCCAAAATCCAATCTTCTTTTCCAGCAGTTGATCTAGCAAAAAACATATTTATTTTCTAAAAATCTGACATTTCTTCAAGCATTAGACAGTTATGCTGCTGGGTTTTCACCATTTTACACTAAATGATAAGTTTTCTTCACAAATATCATAACAGAATCAGTAAACCTTCCAGGATTTTGGTTCCTCTTCATTAATTGCAAATTCCTTCTGCATTCTCTCAACCATCATGTCTTCCTTTTCCTAAGCACAATATTGCTTATCTCTCACACATTGTTCCGAGTCCTACTTCTTTACTGCCTCCTGATACTTATGGTTTAGTAGATGTCATATTAAGACTCTTTTCAGCATGTATAATATCGTGAATCTCAGGAACTTACCCAAAACCTCAGCAGCATGCTTTTATTTGGATTCAGGCTATGTCCACACTGTCCCTGGGAACACAAGGCATGGAGCAGATGAAGTTCATCCTATTTTCTGACTCAGCTGTATGCATGCCACCACTGAGCTCAGAAGGCCTGAGGCTTAGCACTGCATGGCTAAACTCCCATAAATGCAGGCTGAGCTCTGGCTGCTCACAGACCTGTTTCTCTCTCTGTCACTCTGTGTCAGGCCTTTCTGCAGGAGAGCCTGTCAGCCTACATGCATCTGTGCACATTTTAAATACACCAGGAAAGAGCTTGTTGAGCCAGATTCTCTGTTACCTTTTACATCAGAGAGCATTTGGCACTGCTTCCACATTTAATACCTTTCCATGTGGATTCTTCACCAGCAAAACACCGTGAATGAACTGCAGGGCTGGGAGATTCCCACAGAATCCAACTACCCGTTTTTGTTGCTGACTTTGGTGAGACATTTTTGTGCTCTGCTTTTTTGAGGTCTATGCCTTGATGAGTATTGATATGTTAACAGTTAGCTTGCAAACACAGCTACCACAAGAAAATTAGTTCAAGTAAAATACATTAAAAAACATTTTCTTATTTTAACACAATGAAGCATAGCAATAACGTCAATCCAGCTGGGCATATATTACCTGCAGGGCAGAAGTCAAACACATACTACGTCTCCTCTTGCCCTGCCAGCCCTCCTCCATCTCCCTTTCCAGGCTCAATGCAGGTTAGCCAACACACAGAAACAGAGGATAGCCAGGGATTTTAGCCTACAGCTAACATGAAAACTTAGCTCCAACAACTAAAGCATGGGATTCAGGTTTTCTAACAGTGCATTCCTGAGGTGTAGCACAAATTATTTTTTTTTCTCATATCTCTTCATGTAGGAAGCACTTTGCCATAAAATTCACTCATGGAATGCTACCTAATATGAACTAACATTGTTATTCTAGGATCCTTCCATATGGTTCAAACGGATTTGGCTTCGAGCAGAGCAAGAAGCACGCACCACATACATTTTAAATCATAATAAATGTGGAGTAATGCTGTATGTGCTGAAAAGTCAGGGCACAGCAGGAAAAGGGTCAGTCTATATTCAACCTAATCACTCTGCTGGTTTCTGCTACAGAACACTGCAACCATAAAGGATTTTTTTCCATTTTAATACAAATAACATGACACAATGAGAGAGAGTTAAAATTGCTGTCTTTCTTTTCTCCTAGGCCAAATTATAACAGCAGGTGAAAAATATAAGGGGTTCAAGTCTAATTTGATAAATGAAAACTACTGCCAACAGAGCTGTTTTATTTATGAGAGATGGCAGGGTAGGTAAGAAATCCCGATATAAAAAATGGCAAGGAAATTTGTGAGCAACAACAGAAAGAGTAATTGTGGTTTTTTATGTGTGAATAGGAAACCGATACTTGGTTTGATATTGATTTTTCTCTATGCAGCGTGCTGTTATTTACAACTGTGGATGTATTTTTCTCAGATATTCAGTGCTGCATAATTTATGCTGTGTCTCAATCACCACATTATGTTATGTAAGGCACCAGCTGAATCCTGAGATGAGTCAGATGCCAAATATTGTATTAAAAACTGTTGCCTCATAATGAATCAACAGACTTTGAAGTAATTAAATCCCTCATTATTTAGCTTAATACAACCTATTTCAAAATGTAATAAAACATATTTTGGAAGTGAGTCTGACCAGGTGCCATTACAATAGCATTTAGCTTCTTTCAGTCACCAGTATGACATAACTGTCAGTTTAATATGTTTTATAACCATGAATGTTTGGTTTGCTTATCAAATAAGAGCTAGCAAGGCTTATTCTGCATGTCAGCCATTTGTAATTGTAACCTGTAACTCAAATTTGCTTTTGTTCGACAGACTCGATGCTTCTTATCATTATTCACCACTTCCCTGTGCTGCCACAACTCTTTCAGGCTTTCAGACAGTTAAGAATGTCTCATGAGTGTGGCCATGGTGCAAACCAGTACAGAAAAAAAGCCAATCCCAAAAGAGCTCTTGATCTATATATAGACACTCCTAAGCAGTCTGTTTATGACAGCAATAACACTTCTGTGTCAAGTGATGACAGAGACAAGGCCTGCCCAGCCAGCTCACTGGGGAATGACAGAGTGAGGCTGCATCTTTTTCCTTGTGGTGGAGAGCTTTACACCAGACTGCATAACCTGTATGACACTTGTTAATTCTCTTGGGACAACCCCATGTGCAGAATGACAGCTTGGATGGTTAGGATGTTTTGTGCTGGGGAAAAGTATTATTAATCTTTAATTTACATTTTACAATGTATTTAGAGTAGAAAAGACAAATTCAAAGAATAGTACCTTAGTCTGGGACCAAAGACTGCTGAATTTTGTGGTGATTCTAAGCTATGAGAAAAAACTGCTCTACAGTCCTGCACCACAGTGATAGAAGATATACAACTCTCAGCCAGAGTGTTTGTACTGGAGCTTTGAGGACTCCTTTAGGTATCTTCAGATTTGTCCATGAGTGCTACATAAGCATGGCTAGACTTTGATCTGAATTCCATATTCTCTGTCAATTTTGATATGCTCTTGGCCACCACTGAGAAAAGCTGCTGTCACAGCCTGTGACTGCTACAATCTCCTACTCATCTAAGCACTCATGACTTGGTAGGACACATCACTGTGGTCTGCTAAATGAGTCACCAGCCAGCATTAGGATGGATGTGTGCTAGCTGCTCTCAAGCCCTGGCCAGCCCACCTACAGACATCAAACATGACAGAGAAAATGAGAATGGATATTTGCATGTCACCACATTCCATAGAAAAGCAGTTACCATTTGTGTTCCTTCCTTGCATGACACAGTGGAGACTGGCAAATATCAGGTGCAGAATGTAGGATGTTTTGAACTCATTTATGTACAAAGTCACCAGTTTCTGAGAGCACTGGAATGCTACAGGTTCACAGCTGTTTACAAAATAGGTCCACGTTGGGTCTGATCTTCTCTAATCCCTTAGTATCAATGTATGGGATCTGCTAGAAAATCTGAAGACAGTGAGCCAGGAAGTTTTGGCTCAGGATACATGTGCTGTACCAAAACCAATAAAGCATGTTTGTTTTTGACTGAGTTTAGGAAGACAGCATTGAGGTCCTGTATTAACCTTTATTCAGTAGTGAGAACTAAAATAAGCAGTTTAGAACTTTGCATCAAATTTCATATGTCCATTGAACTGTGAAAAACTAATGCTTTAGCTTGCCATGTCCCTGGCATGGCTTGTGGTTTGCAGAGAGATGAATGAAGCCCATGCCTTTTTGTGGTGAGTCTGAAGTCTGTAGAATGCAGGTCTGAAAGGGATGAAACTCTCCTGTTCACAGCCACAGTCTCTTCCATTCATCCAGGTCTTGGTGTTACAAGCCAGCAAATCAAATGGTGTCATAATATTTTACTGTGATTATGTCACAGATTTTACACTGATCATTTTCAATTTTACTGCAAGTCATTTGCACTGTTTCCAGCCCATGTCTGGATAAGAGGTTGATGCTGTTTGCAATCTTATATCTTGTATTTCTTGTTTCTTGTAGTTTCTTGTATTTCCTACTTGCTTCTTTAAATAAATCCATCTTTCTCAGATTGTGATGGATTAAATGTTGGATTGCATCACAGAATACAGTGAGTGAGAGAAAAATTGCCTGAGGTACACAGAAAAAAATGTTGAATGTATTCTCTGTCATGAACTTTGACTCAGGAATCTGAGACTATGAGATTATTTGTGAAGTTAATTTTCATTCTACCATACAAGAAAAATAATAACTCATGAAGTCTAATTTTGCAGTCACCAACCAAGACTTTTACCTTCATGACTGAAATTAATTAAGATCTCATCCTCTACTCTGCTGAGGACAAGAGTGATTCCCTGGTACCTCTGGGTATTTTTTGTTTTATGAATAGCAGCATGGTAGTCACACTCATTTTCTGCCACTACCTTGGTCTAGGTAGTGCAAAGCTCCAGCATAGATAAATACTCTAACATTGTGTAAGTTAACACACCATGGATGTATGGAAATATCACCATTTATTTAAACTAATAAAGTCATAATTCAAAATGTAATTATGTAAACAGCCTTCCAAGATCCCTGTTTTTTTTTGAAGAATAACAGCCTGTAGCACATGAAGAAGTCACCTAGGGAGTTATGTAATCAACTAAACTAAATGTTTAGTATATTATTTCTTAGTGTATAATTATTTCATTTTTCTAGCTCTGAATCTTCAGTTTTTTACTTTACAGGCAGTTTTGTACATACAACTCTGAGTTGAATGTGGTGTTTCCTGTCAATATTAGGTTTTTATCAAAAGCAAACAAACATATGAAAACAATACATTATAATAAATGGCTAAGCAGTGCCATTGCATTTTTAATTAAAAATGTCAGAATGTAACAAACCCAAAAAATTGGACAGTCTGTCCTGATTGGGTTTCAAAAGAATTAGAAACCTGTACGTGACAAAATGAAAAATTTAGTATCTAAGCCACTAATCAGTGAAGAGAAAAAAGTGGGTAACATTTCATGAATGACACTTTATTTTGATAGAAGATATAATTTGTGATATTTAAAATTTTTAAACTTTAAAAAATTTTGGGCTGTCCACTTATTAGTATTAATGAGAGATTTTAAGTTACTTCCTTGCCTTAAAAAAACATCATTAACTTTACCAGAGCAGTTGCTCATTAATTAAATCTCTATACTTATTTATTTTATATTTTATTATCATTTTAAAAACACCATACAGTGCTATGTCTTACAGTCTATATCATGAGTTGCTTTAATCAGGCGAGCCCACAACGTCATTGAAATTATAGATGCATATCTAATAAAAATTACAAGTGTAGTTTAGAACCATCCTCAATAATTTGTGAACTTTCACTTTTTGTTACTTGTTTCTGTTTTAAAGGAAATAATGTTATTAATCTGTTTGGCTTCCAGAGCTTAATGTACTGAATATATCTTTACTTAACAGCTTACAATTCTCCATGTTCTGTGGAGAGTTAAGTGAAGTTGTTTTCTTTAGAAGATCTAGGAACAGGAATTGTTTATAAGTTTACTTATACAGGGAAAGTGAACCACCTATTATTCTGTACTTCTAGGACTAAAATGACAAATATATATTAAATAAATAAATAAATAAATAAATAAAGAGCATAGTCAAAATATGCCAAAAAATAAATCCCCACAATTTTTTGTGAGTAAGCATTCTGACCACAGGTGAAATTTCTGGGAAAAGAGGAAGCCCTCAAGATTCTAAGCCTACAGTATATGCACAGAAGTTTAAAAAGATGATGCCAGAACAAACAAAATTTGACTCAAACTTTCTGCAAACTTGCAAAGTCTTTTTCTTTCTCCAAATCAATTTATTTCACAGGTATTATAAAGGTGTACTTTTCTGAAGCTGATTTATTTTATACCTTTGACTTTCCATTATTTATTTTTATATATCCCCCTCTCTGCCCTTACACTATCTGAGACTCTTTTCAGAACATTTACCTCACTAGAGTTCTAGCTCTAAAGTTTATTTTTCCACAGTGTACCAACACTTCAGGGGCAGTCATTCCTTCCTTTCTAGATTTTTTGCTAAGGTTTTCCACAAAATAGTTTAGATTTTCATACAAAACAAAATTACTGTTATTCATGACCACTATTTGCATTGTGTGCTATGAGCAATATAACATCCTCCCATTTCCTTAGATTCTGATGCAAAGCAATAAAATTTTAAACACTTGAAATTTTAATCCAGACTTCCTAATAATTAAACTGTGCTTAAAGATGTTTAAGTGTACAGTAATTCCTTGAATGCATTATTTAATGAATTATCAAAACATAGCAATGACTTGGGTCAAAACAGGTTCAGACATTATTGGATTTTGACTGCATCATGGTAGATTCAATGACAAAAAAAAAAACTACAGACTGAAATTGCACATTTTCTTTTTTTTCCTTAACATTCCTTAACTTAATTATTCACCTGTATAAATCCACACGTATTCACATATTCAACATTAGAGTCATCTGCTGTAAGGTACACTGCAATTCCATGAGAATTCTCGTGCCTTTAGTTTGTTTACTCCATGATTCCCAAAACTGAAACAAAACTGAAATTCAACAGACTTTCCATTCTAAGTTAGTCACTTGTGTTGTTAGGAAATGTTTTATTTAGAGAAATACACACACCAAAAAACACTACAACTTCTTTTTGGTTAAATCTATTGCTGTAGAATACAAACAAGGCAGTTTTTTTATTGCTGTCCCATGTAAGCATAACTGCTGCTCATTTTTCCAATTTGTGTATCATTCCCATTCTGCTTTATGCTTTCATTTGGAAATGCACCACCTACTTCAGACACCCAATATGGTCTGCAGAGCTTAAGTTTCTGTGATGCTAAAGGCACATTCCAGAGTTGTTCTTTTTATTGTCTTCATGTGACCCCACATTGATGAGAAACGGACTTTGTGGAATGAAGGAAAAACTGCAAACTGGAATGAAAGCCGTTTTAAAGAACAGTATTTTCTTTGTATTGTCATATTTAATTGCATTTCCATAGATAGAGGAGGAAAAATTCAATTTCAGCAGACTTAATTATAGCATCTGCATTGTTGTAGCACTTGAAAAAGCCCTGTGAAAACTGAGACAACAAAACTACTGATAAAATCCATATGCACATCCTCAAGCACACAGCATTTTAATCCTAAACCTACTGTGTTCCTGTTAGAATTTCTGAAATCCTGATTATGAAAATGCCACAAGAAATATAAATCAGAAGTTAGAGAAAAAAATGTTTATTCTAGACATTATGTTCAAGCTTATGGCTTGATTATCTTAAACTGGTTTTTTTTTTTCCCCCTCAGGCCTTTATCACACCAGACTATCTAAGCATTCAAATTTTGACAGGTGGAAGGATGTATACATCAGATAAAATAAGAAAAAAAAAATACTTGACACAGACATGGATTATTCAGAAGAGTAAAAAACAAGTTGGGATGCCAAGTCTTGTAAACTCACAAAGGCTGAAGGGAGTAGAGATCAAAAATCCAAAATTCTGCCAAAAGTTTCTTTAACAAGTGTTGAGTAATTTGTGGCATGGTGTTTGTTTGGGGGGTTGGCTGGTGCATTTGGGAGTTTTGTTTGTTTGTTTGGAGGTTGTTTGTTATTTTGTTTGTTTTTAACAGAGGATTGATTTTCTGATTTAGACAGAGAAGTCAGTCTCTTTCCAATTTACTGTTCTTTTCTTTGCAAACAGAGTTTGCCTTTTTAGATATATTTTCAAATGTTTCTTTGTAAGCTCAGCACCTCAAATACACAAAAGTTTTCACTGAGAGAAGCAATGGAAAATAACAAAAAATTCCACTGAAGAAAATCCGACAAGTGTTAGTGTGATTGTGATTCATGCTTATTTTTTTCTTTGCTGTACAGAATTAATGGAATAGATCCAAAGTTTAATGGATGTTTTACTTTACCAAGCATCTTCCAGACAAGTGCAGTGAAGGAAATCCCACATTACCCACTAAAAGTTCAAATTAAGAACTGGAAGGGAATATAATAACCAGTGAAAGTTCAGATGTAAGAGGCAAAGTTTTGTTACCTCTCTCTAATATCTATCATTCTATCATTTTTCTTCTTTTACATATCTTTTACTTTTCCCTAATCACTGAAGTTTTGTCCCCATCCTTCCTCTTGCTCATTTTTTTTTATCTTTCTGACATAAAACATGAGAAAGCCTTCCAAAAAACAAGTTCATCCTTCCTCACCTCAGTGTATCAACTGCAGAGAAATTTAATCTGAAACTAAATCCTTCTCTTTTCTGATATTTAGTGTTGATACTGTATTTGTTAACTTTGCATGAAACTGCCCAATTTTTTCAAAATCTAAGATATATGATGGACCAAAGCTTAAGGATGCAATGCAATCCTTTCATGAACCAAATTGATGCCTTGCTACAGCAGCCATAAGCCAGTGAATGCCTTCAGCACACACACTGTTGAAGCAGACAATGCCAGCACAAACAGATTTCGACCAAGAAAAAGATCAAAAACTTTGGTTTTGCTTTGAGGAAATAATTTATTTAGGATTTGGATTTGTACAATTCCAGAGTTACCTGCACTAGTGTATATACAGGTGTGCAGAAGCCACAAGGCACTCAGGGCATGTAGGAAACTGAATTAGACACGTCTTCCTATCCAAATCTCACTTATTAGAGCTAGATATGCACAGTTCCATGAAGAACAGAATAATTTTCTTTCCTTCAAATTCCAGTGGTGAAAGATATTATTAATACTTCATACTTTTCTATGTTTGCAAAAGAAATTATCTCATACATCATGAATATGAGGAAAGAGAGATATGAGTGACAGCTCAGCCTTAGCTCTCTCCTGGCATTGAAGGTTTGCTATCTCATCTGGATTCATGTGTACTTGGGCTCTTAGTGCAATACAGCATGACAGCAAAACAATCCATAAAACGTGTGATGACAGTACTTTATACAATTCACAACGTGCCCTTTCCCCCTCAAAACAGCAGTTCAAAACATTATAAAAGAAAATTGCCTACAAGCTGGCTTTTGTATTCCACTGCAGAATTTTCTGTACAACAGGACAATATCAGAGGGGAAAGAGACATGGTAGAAAGTTACTGCTGCAGCCTGCAGCAAATATTGCAAATTTTTATGGTGATTTCTTTTTGTATGTGTTTCAGAAAGCAGGGAGCCAAGGTTACAGGAAATCAATAGTTCTCTTGAGAATCAAAATTTATGAGGAAAAAGATCTTACTTGGTAAAACTATTTTGCTCATGACTTCTATTTTTGTAGAGTAAAAACAATGTGCTTTGATACAGGAGTTCATATCAGATCCCCTATTACAGAAGAGAACAGTCCCTTTTGTAGCTATAGCACATCTTAAAAAAATCTCACTTTTGATCAGCAATTAAATAGTTCAGAAGTTTATGAAACAACTCTCTAAAGCAGCTATCATTTAAGGATGTTTTCATTGTTTCAATTACAACGTACATCAAAAGTTCTGTTTTCTACTTATTTTCCATTTTATAGGTTAATGAATGCGGAGCCAAAATCCAAAGTTTCTCCCTTAGGAAGTCTCTGTTGTAGTTCTGCACAGTCTGAGTACTGAGCTGGAACCCAATCACCAAAAGAGTTAGTACAGAGATGTCTGCAGAAAACTGGGAAATAATTCACCAAAACAAGATATTCTGTAGAACAGAGTATTTATTTAACTGTCAGCCTGTCATGGTGGTTTTTGCTTTCATGCTTCTGCTACAGACATGTTACTCTTCCTGGCTGAAGGTACTCTGTGTTTGTAAACCCAAACTTAACATCAATTTTCTGCCAAAGGGCACCCACTAGGGCTCCCCAGCCACCACCTTCAACACAATGACATTTTCAGAAAACATGATCAAATGCACTGGTCATAGGATGACAATAACCTTCTTTCTTTCATGGGGATTTCTTCTAGTAAATAACAATGTTTATATTAAATTTCAGCTTTTCACTACACAGATATGTTAAATCTGTATTTTGTTTGGTAAATTACAACTTACATTAACACTCCTGATTTACTAATTCATATGTATTATTGAAAAATAATTATTAAAGTTTATTCACTGAACATTTACTTTCTAATTAACATCAATTTAAAATCATCCTATGCTTTGGCTGTTCTGTATTTCACTGATCAAAACACAGAAATACAGAAATATCTAAATTTTCAACATACTCTTTCCTTTCTGAAAATGGAACATACAAAGATGGACTTTGCAATGATAAATGCTTATAAGTCAGTGGCTCTGAACTACAGAAGTCCTCAAAGTCTTGAAAAATCCCATAGAGGAAGTTCAGCACTTCTCTCTTCTTTCTACCAAGAAACCTCTAGTCTAGCATTGCCTGCTGGGCACTCTTGCAGTATCAAAAAAAGATGGGGATAAACTCTGAAGAAAAAGTCTACTTTTAGAAAAGCTGGATAAAATTTTAAATATTTAAATAGCTTCATGCCTTCAAAATTTCAAATATTGCAAATTATATAACACCATTTACCTTCCTTTAAGTTTATGGTTCATGATACACTGTCATGAAAGGTTTACCAGGAAGTAAGATCAGACCCATTGATGAACTTATAAAAAACTGGAGGCTAAACTTGATTCTAAACTTGAGTTCTGCCTATGCTTCAAGCTAGCTTTGATCCAGAGTTCCCTGGGAAGTTGCAGCGTTTCACTTTGTTCAAAGTGCTTAGCTCTGCCTCTCCAGTGGTCAGAGGAGCACAGGCATCTGTATTCATCCCACAACCTTGTAGCTCCTAGACATGACCTCGTTCACACCACTGTCATTCAGGACATAAGTGAGGGCTCTTAAAATCAGCCTTTAATCCTTTACAGTTTTCCCTGAAGCTGGCCCTCACACCTGACGTGATTTACCAAAGACTGCATAATTAACCAGTCACTTAGTTTGCATTGGAACAGCAAAAATACCATTTTCATTCTCTTGGTTTAGCTATCAATACTATCACTGAAGTTTCTGGTTCAGAAAAAGATAAATTTGAATATACAAAATACAGTTGCCAAGTGGACCATAGGACTTGTCCATCCACTTGACCATCGGCTTTCATAATTATTTCATTATTGTCTGTTTGTTATATATACTTCCGTGGGACTGCTATGAGGTGACATAAAGCACAGAACACTTATTGAAATATAACCATTAATTGCCTTGCATTTTCCACTGAAAGCATCATGAAGTGTGAATGCAGAGTTATGGTTTCAGTGATGCAGAAATATCTTCTGCCTTAAATGGTTTCTCACAGGTGTTTAATAACATTAAGCTTCTTAGCAATTTCCCATTACTGTCTCTTCAGCAGTTGAAGCGGTGAGATTAACTGTCCCTCCTAAGCACTTGTAGAAGGACGTGCCTGTGACTTTATGGCCATGTGTCCTGTGAGTGGGACGTGGTCTGGGCACAGCAGAGCCACACACTGATGTGTCCCAACAGAGCTCAGACCCTCAGCAGGTCACTGAGCACAACGGGACAGAGCTGGGAGCTCTGCTGACAGTCTGCAATGTCCTTGTTGGACCTTCACCTTCTGGAAGTCTCTTTCCTTTTCAAAACTAACTGTCTAAGCAACTCCTGTCTTCAGGAAATTCACTGTCCTTTTTCTTAAATCCTGGTTGATTTTGCTTATCTCATTCTCATCTTCCCTAATCCAAAACCACGCCACATCAAATGAACACTACAAAGGAAGTGGATGACAGGCTGAATAATATGGAAAATAACCTTGCCACAAACATAAGAGAATAGAAAAATATCCTTGATAATTCCTTGGAGGTTTTTTCATCTATTCTTTATCCTCTAATCTATTTCTAAAATATAGGATATTTAAATTCTCTGCTGCTTGCAGTTTGCACTGTGCACTGCAAAAAGATCCTGACTTCCTCCAGGGATGTTACTGAGCTCTCACACATCTCAAACTTCCATTTATATTGGTAGAAATCTGAGGAGTGCAGCTGAGAAGGGTAAGGTTCATCTACCTCCACAACTGGGGAATCAGTTCCCTAAGCCCACCAGAGAGTCTCATTTTCCACATTTTCATAAAAATCACAAAGAATACAATGGTGAATGCAAGATTTGGGGTTTAAAAAATCAAATTATTATTTGTATCAAGTGTATGAGATTTACAGCATCTGCAGGAAAATTTCAATCATAAATTATTGCAGCTGTAAAAATGGAATTACTAAGAGGAGAACTTTAGCATGGTTCACATAAATAAGGAAATGCACAACAAAGTGTGCAGACACTAGTGTCTTGGAGGAAGAATTAAGCATCTGCTGAGTAAATATTAGTTGCTCAAATGATTACTGGACAAAAAGCAGTACTATTTACAAAGAATTAAGGCATACAGCTCCAAAACAAGGTGAGAAAACAGGAGAGAAATAATTCTCTTGAATATGAGATGAGATAGACCTTACCTTTAGAAGGGTGTCCTGTTTTAATCACTGAGATTTAAAATAGATGGGGAAAGTAAGGAGCATGTAGTGATCTTAGTAGAAAAATTTAAAATTTAAAATTTATAATTTTAGGAAAATGTCTAAAATGAGGTAACTAGTATGTGATAAATAGGTGCTACATATAGAATCTTCTGAAAAAATACTTTATTGAGCAGTATTTCTAATTTAAAAAAAAACATTTTTTCCTTTAGAGATTATGAAATATCAATTTGACCAATATAAAAGATTATTTGGATTAAATATATGTAATAAACTTGCTCATCTATAATAAAAGCATTATTACTAAATATTGTAGGCATTGGGCTTTTAAAATATGAAGGAGAGCAATGGAAGGAGAAGAGTAAGAAAATTATGAGGGAAAACAATCACAGTAAGAGAGAAAAAAAAAAGCATATTTTAAAGACCATTTATTCCTATGCTTTTGCTTCTTTCATCTCTAAAAATAAGTGGAAATGAAAACCAGGAATTAAGAGGATTTGAGAGTCATTTTCACAGAGAAATCACCTGTGTTATAGCACAACGCAGGGATGAAAACTAATCAATCCTTTTACAACAAAACACTGTGTTACTACTGGTAGCGTAATTTCTCAGATAATTCAGAATGCATATGTGCCGGGTATGGAATGCTTTAAGGTCACAAAAATAAACAAATAAACCCCACACAACAGAAACATGTCAAGGGCAAGTGAAAATGCAGAAGGGTAATGGAGAGGAAGACACAAGAAGTGTGAAAAGCAAGAAAGCAATAAGGAAAGTGAGAATAATCAAAGGAGCAGAGAAAAGACATTTACACAAAATGCGGAAAGCCTAAAAGATGGTGAGAGAAGGCGTGAACTCTCTGAAGAGAAGGTAACACAGCTGAACAGCATATGATCTGCAGCAAAAGTTTAGTTTCTGTGTTTATCCTGTCATGCATCAAATGACATGTCAGGCAAAATATTTTTATTTTCAGTTTACTTCACAGAATTACAGAATATGCTGAGTTGGAAGGGGTCCATCAGAATCTTTGGGTCCAACTCCTGGCCCTGCACGGACCATCCTTTAAGAGTCACACCATGTGCCTGAGAAAGTTGTCCAAACACTCTTGAATTCTGCCAAGGTTGGAGCTGCAACCATTTCCCTGGGGACCCTGTTCTAGTGCCCAACCACCCTCTGGGTGAAGAACCTTTTCCTTACATCCAACCTAAACCTCACCTGACTCAGCTTCAGGTCATTCCCTCGGGTCCTGTCACTGGTCACAGACAGAAGACATCGGTGTCTGCCCTTCCTCTTGTCGTCACAAGGAAGTTGTAACTGCAGTGAGGCCTCCCCTCAGTCTCCTCCAGGCTGAACAAACCAAGTGATCTCAGCCACTTGTCACATGTCTTCCCCTCAAAACCCTTTACCATCTTCCCCACCCTCCTTTAGACACTCTTTAACAGGTGAATATTTTTCTTATATTGTGCTGCCCAAGACTGCCCACAATATTCAATATGAGGCCACCCCAGTGCAGAGCAGAGCAGGACAATCCCCTCTCTTTCCCGGCTGGCAATGCTATACCTGATCTACCCCAGGACATGGTTGGCTCTCCTGGCTGCCAGGCAAAGGAATATAACCCTTACCCACACTGTTTAGCAGAGACAAACACTCATCTGACCTCAGGAACACGAGCTGCTTCTGCCTGGCCCTCAAGAAGTTCCACTGTTTGCAGACCCTCTTTTTGACTTCTTTTTCCTTGACATCAGCCCAGCCCTGCCAAGTGTGACTCCCCTCTGAGCCCTGCAAAGAGTTAAGGTTAGAGTTAGTGTTTGGGCCAGGGTTAGATCTGAAAGTTTCCTTCCTATGTAAATTTTCCTCTTAGAATTATTTGTCCTAGTATCTCCCAGGTCAAGGCTGCCTCAGCTGGCTGAATTGCTGCTTAGAGAATCTAAGAGATGTATTTAGAGTCTAAGGAGATGTATTTCCCCTTAAAGAGCAACTTTCAAGGGAGAGCCTTTTCAAACACTCTCAGATATATTACTCATTTGTTTGCAGTTCTTAGACTTCAAGTCTGTCCTGTATCTTTCATGCTGAGAGGCTTCTTAAAGCATAGAGGAAAAGGGAGGCAACACAAAACCTGAGTGAGTATCTAACAGCATTGTGACAGGAGCAGTCAAACTGTCATCTTCACTCACCCTTTGGGACTGTGTGAAAACAGTCCTCATTAAATTCTGAAATAGCACTGGATATTCATAATGACCTTTTTCCCTTTTAAAGAAAGGTCATTCTATCTTATTTCTGCCAGTACTAGTTAATTGAGATGTAAATGTTGTGCCTGGGCTGAACCCACTAAAATAATTTCAAGAGGATCACTAAGCAGCCATCACCTTGTAATAACATTTAGCCCTTCTCACTGTGAAATTGTACACAAGTTTTCAAGACATGTTTGAGAGGAAAGGCATTGCATGCCATTATCTTTTTTCCCAGATGCTAAAATTCCACACTGCTAATGCCTAAAAACACTACATTTTTGTATCAAAACCAGAGATTTACTGGTCATGTTCTAGAAAACATACAACTGTGGAAATAGTATAATGGACATAATAATATACTTGCCAGAGAACACAAATTTAAATCTGTTTCCCATACTGAAATAGGATTGAAAATTTTCACAATATTTCATGTATATTACTCTGACTGTATTTAGAAACTGCTCAACTGGCAGAACTCCAGTGGAAATAGAAAAACATTTCAGCTTTTTGAAACTCAGAGATCCTATTTGAGATAAAACTGCTGTTATTTCTTGAACCCCTATATAATCCAAGTGTTATACAATGCTTAACAGCTGCAACAAAGCAAGGAATTTGTATAAAGTGGGAAAGGGACAATGAGCTGAGAAAGCACTGGGGTGAACACCAAGTCATAGCCACTAGCAACAGTGATTAGGTTTGCTGGTGTCAGATGCACCAGTTTAATGCCTAAGTAATCTTATTATCAAACTATTTCTTAGTAACACTGTCACAAACTGCATGAAATGAAGTAGCATATTTAGAAGAAAATGCATCATCCAAACTAATTGTTAAAAGAAGTGAAATAGTTTTGTAATGCCAAATAATACTTTTTTAAACTGACATATAAGAGTGAAGAGACTAAATTTTTTAGACTTTATTATTATTTCCACCTGTTAAGGCGTAGTATTTTCTACTGAGTTACTGGTCAGTAACATTAAAGTTTGCCATGCATTGTTAGTCACTAAAAGTAAACGGGTTTTTTTCAGGAAAATACATAGAATCTTAGCATCATAGAATTATTTAGCTTGGAAAAGACCACATTACCATGTCTACCACTAAATCATGTAGTGTCACATCTGCATGTCTTTTAAATACCTTCAGGGATGGTGAATCCTGGAATCCTAGAATTCCCTGGACAGCCTGTTTTAGGTGAAGAAATTTTTTCTAATATCCAATTTAATTCTCCCTAGGTGTACCTTGAGACCATTTCCTCATCCTATTATTTGTTACCTGGTAAAAGTAATGAACTCCCACCTTGCTAGAATCTCCTTTCAGGCAGCTGTAGAGAGGGATGAGATCTCCCTGAGCCTCCTTTTCTCCAGACTAAACACTCACAGCTGCCTCAGCCATTTCTCCTATGACTGACTCTCCAGACCCTTCCCCAGCTCTGCTGCCCTTCCCTGGACTCACTCCAGCCCCTCAATGACTTTCTTGTAGTGAGGGTCCAAAACTGGACATAGGATTTGAGGTGTGGCCTCACCAGTGCCGAGCACAGGGGACAATCCCTGCCCTGGTCCTGCTGCCACACTATTGCTGATCCAGGCCAGGTGCCATTGGCCTCCCTGGCCCGCTGGGCACACCTGGCTCATGTTCAGCCACTGTCAACCAGCACCCCCAGCTCCTTTACCAAAGGGCAGTCTTCCAGCTGCTTTGCCTCAAGCCTGGAGCAGTGCATGGACTTGTGACTCAAATGTAGGACCCCTCCCCCCCGCTCCCCAACCCCTTCTCATTGTTGAATCTTTTACATCTTGCAACTGCTTGATGATAAATGACATTCAAGCAATTTCCCCAGCAAAATCATAATACAATTTAAAGTAAAATGACTAGACAATTATTTGAATGTGACTCAAAGGCACAACAGTTTAGAAGATTGCGAGGATGCAAGTATTCTATATGCTTTGTACTTCTCTGTAGACCTGCCTTAGGAGACTTGGAACTTTACTAGTTCCAGTTACTACTAGAAAAATCAGGATTTTCCTTTGCTCTTTTTCATATATCTTCATATAAGGATAAGGGAAGATGGTGAACTAGGTTAATTCTCCCCACCTTCAACATAGCAGATGCACCAACCTTTCAGTCTTGTTCTATTTCGTAAAGCAAATTGGTTACTGCCATTCCAGCCCTGCCTGCTGTAGGGTTAACAGCATTTTGCACCCATTTTTTAAAGTTGTAAATTCATTTTAATATTTCTTTTCTGAGAGGAAGTAAAGGAATAATGATTACTTAATGGAAATGTAGATTTACTTCTGTAAATCGTCCACATTTAATGATTTATTTGAGAAATTGACCTTAAATATTGAAAAAATATCTGATTATAATATATAACTATATTTTCTTTTAGACTCCAGGCAAACTTTATTGATAATGCTGCAAATCACTATCTTCATGAATAAAACTTATCAATTCTTGTTTATTTTCAGGATAATGTGACCCACAAACAGCACTGACCAAAGTTCTATTCCTTTTCCTGCATGGTATGTTATTCCCTTTGCTAGTATGTTTATCTTCAGTTTTATGAATTTGTTTTTGAAATCTGTTCACTTAGGCTGTGACATTAGAAGCAGGGCAACATTATCTATTGCCTATAAAAAGGTACTTTCTCTGTCTTATTTAAATAAGTTGTGTTAACAGCTGACAGAGTTCAAAAGAAATGAACCTGAAATATATCTCTTTATTATTGCTTTAATATGCCGGACTCTTTCTTGTTTTCTAAACTAAGACTTTTTCTAGTTCAATTTAAGTTTTATTATTTTTGCTGATCCTACAAGCATTCAAGCTTTCTTGAATTCAAAAGCGGCATATGACTTCAATGAGCTTAATTTTCAGTTCACATTAAAAATTAAGCCAATTGTTGAGAATCAAAAAAAAAATAGCGTGGATTGTGGATGGAAGCCAGTTACTCACATGCATAACTGCAGTACTAAAACTGCACTGCAGGTGCCTTCCACCTCTGGAGATGCCAACAATCAATAAACAGGATTCTATTATTTGAGGGGGTTTACTGTAATATTCTTTACTCAGCAATTTTTCTGCTTCTAGTCTTCTGAACAAACACCTCAGCTGAGATTATTGCTGAGCAGCTCACAGTCTGCTTGAAAGCAAATGTATTTCTACCCAGGTTTCCCAGGGGAAGGATGTCTGTCACTCCACAGTTCGGTAGGTGTTCTGTAACACAACATCTCCACACCGTGTCAGCTTTAAATATGAAAGCTAGGACTGCTTCTTTGTATTTCATGTATGGTTGAGAGCAAGTATCCAGGGTATCTTACATCATCAGTGTATTCCAAGGAAAATATCTTAGCTTTGTTTCAAAGACTGGATAGGACTCTTGCTTTAAAATTTTGGGTGCATTACTCCCTATCACTCCTTTTCTTGCAGAAAATGGGCACATTTATTCTATTTGTTTAGATATGCATGTGAACTGAGTGAACTGGGTGAACTGAACCTCATGCCTCTCCAATGACTACAGGGACAACCTAAGTGATTAATTTAGGGTATTTAATATTGAGATAGATAAAGGGCAGTAATATAAGTGCTGCTCCTTCTCTCTCAAATTTTGTCAGGTCCCTCTGGACATTAAACTGCAGAGTCATGGGCTCCTCTCTTCTTGAGCACCATTGTTTCTCCAGAGGAAGGAGAGGAGAAGGAAGGCATTCTATTCCCCAATCATCATTGTCTCTCCTTCACACACTCAGGACCACAAACAGCATTCCCAGCTTCCCAGGTTTTTTTCTGCCAACTGTAAAGCCTTCCCCACTCTCTGTCTGCTCTTGCCTCCAGCCAAAGATGCAAGAGCTGGGCAGCCATGAGCTGGCTGCCCTGTGCCCCCAGCCCACAGGAGGAACCTTTCCCTGCAGTGCTGGGAGGGTTTCTGAGGCAGCACAGAGGCGGCTGCTGTTGTCCCTGATCAACGTGTGCCAAAGCCAAGAGACTGCAGCAAATCCCTCACTTGTGCTATGATGCACATCATAAGTTTTGCTCCTTGGGTTCAACCCAGCCTCTAAATTGCCCTATATTGCACAAACCTGGCCAAAGAATAGGGAGCAAACAGGGGAAGGAGCTGTACTCCAAAATGTCAAATGGCAGAACAATGTGGAAAGCGATTTTTCTGTGCAAATTTTTCTGAAAATGGGTACTGATAATTAATCCTGTTCCTACTACAACTAATGGGAATAAGGTCCAAAGATCTCTCCAATCTCACTTTTTACTTTACATTGCACCTTTACCTCAAACTGATGCAGAATGAGCATTAAAATGAAGGTGGCAACTGATTACTTAATGCTATTCTAGATAAAGAAAAAACAAAATATTAAAAATTATGCCCAGCTGTGAAAAATAAAGGGAAGCACAAATTGTTGATTCTGTGCATGAATACTGTAAATAGACGATAAGAGTCAGGTTAAGAGCTAGTTAATGCTGGAATAAGTGTGTGTTATTGTTGCTTTCATAAAGTGCAATTAACATATATTTTTGAATACTTCTACATTTGTGCCCAAATTTTAGAATAAAAAATATGAAAATATATATTTGTTATCCTGAAATAACTATGTGGGGATTTATTTGAAAGAAATAAAGTAACTTTCTTCCTTTATTTTTAATTACATTTGTAACATCTTCTTTGAAGATATAGGAAAGATATTTTTAGCTTCATCCAAACCTTGCTGAAGTTGACAAAAAGTCTCCCACTGAGTTCAATGGGATTTGGATCAAATGCTTGGTAACCTCAAGCATGATTTCTCTGGTTCACTCTGGTCTAGTCATGTTTTGAGAGAGGTATACCTCATTTTCCTATTTTAATTAATAGCAAAAAAAATATCAGAAAACATATTTAGGGGGTTTTCCCTGTGGTTAAAATGAAAATATGATCTAATTGTTAAACACCTTGTGATTCACTAATTTAAATAATATGTATATGCATACCTGCATGTTTCATCACTATTTCTCCTTATTTCTGTATCTTCTTATCCATCAGCAAAGACACTGGTTAGGAGAATTTTTAACAAATTTAATAAACAGGTAAAAGTTTGCATCATGCAACTCATCCTGCCAATTGTGTCACAGAAAACACATTTATTCATATCGTTCATAGAACCAGACTGGACATTACTAAGTTAAAAAAATTAAAAAGAAGAAGAGAAGTTTAATGGTTGCAAGTTTGGAGATGCATCCAAAGTGTCAGGACTTGCCATTTCAGAACAAGTGTCCCCCAACATTTCTTGCTTTTCTTTGATGTTTTTTGATTCAAAACCAAAATCAAGAGTCTGTCAAATGCTTGCAGAGCAGCTTCTTTAATAGCCAGGCTGCCAAACTGGCTGACTTTTTAAATAGCTGACACCACAACTCAATTAATGCTTTAATTGAGTAAATTGATTGTTTAATATTCATTACATTATTCACCAAGTTACTTACTAATATTCTAACAATATTTTATAGGATTTTATTTTCATGATTCATGCTGACAATTTTTCAGCAAAATTTCCCGCTGTGCCTTCTGGTCCCCATGGTCCCCACTGTGAAAAGCAGATTCATTATTTTAACATGTTCTAAAAGAGGTAGATTTCCCTGCCTGTGATGAAAGTTCATATGATAGACAGCAGAATCCTTAATATATTCTTTTTTTTTTTCCAGTAGTGTTACTTCAAATGTATGTATTTATATTTGTGCTTAAGTGTAACTACAAATGAGCATATATATATATATATATATATATATATATATATATATAACAAAATGTATTTTATACTTGCAGGCATATCATAGATCCTTCACAATTTTTGGCTCTGCTCCTCCTGCAAAACTGTTCTGCGTCGTTGACCTCCTACAAAACTGTTTTACCTCACTGATTTTCAATTACTCTAAAAATACTCTTTTGTAATGACTGGTCAGGATTGTACATAATTGGCTAGGGATTAAGATTCAGAGAATTCAATGCATTTGCTTAAAGACTAAACACAATATACCTAGTCCTTTGAAACAATAATTTGTAACAAAGTATAGCATTGAACTCCGATATAAAAAGCAATACTTGGTGAGATGATGACATATATGGAGCAGCTGTTTTGCTAATCAGTTCATGTCACAGTGCTCCTTCTAAACTTCAATGGTTTTGTTTTTCCAATTATTTATTTGCTATATTGTAATCTCCAACAGAACAGAAACCCAGATATTCAAAACCAGAAAACGTTTCAATTATATAGTTTTGAATACAGTATAATATTTCAAAAGTAAAAATAAAAGGTGAAGACAAAATATGGTAGTAGAAACCAAATACTTCAGAGGTCTTTTTCTGACTTTTTTTCTGTCCATCCTTAACTATGATCATTTAGATAGTAGTTTGCATCTGCCAGTATTGTGGTTCAACTTGTGAAACTGTCAAGATCTGTCATTATTTCCAAACCCAAACAAAATGCTATTAACACAACTAATAACATGTCCTAAAACCACCAAACTCTTCTCAACCAATGTCCTAAACAAACTACTTTACCCTCCTGAAAAAAAACATAATGTGAAAGTGACAATAAAGTATAAGCTTGTATCCATATTTCTCCAAGAACTTCACAGAGAGACCTCCAGTTGTGACTACTTCCAATTTTCATCTGATAATCCACAGACTTATTTTACAAAGAAGGAGAAAGAGAAGGTGAGGATATAAAGTAGTCAGAAAGATATTTTCCTAAGAACAAATTAGGCAATGGTTTTCAGCAAGTAAGGAGTTTAGACCACATTCTGACACTGGAAAAGGTCACATATCTGTCCTAATGTGCAGTAGAACTATATATAGAGATAGATATCTCTATATACCTATTCAGGTTATTCTTGTTAAAGACAAAGGATGTTAAGCATCTATTTCTCTACTGTCTTCTCTCAAAATCTTTTAATTAATGTTCAAAATCTTATTATTATTCATTAAGAGAAATGAAAGTAATGTACTTTGCCTACTTTTGAACTCTAAGGGTCAGCAGCCCACATGGGAATAATGTGTTCTTAATATTTACCAAATGATTAAAGGATTGTGGTTTGGGGAAATATTTCATGAATGCATCATAAACCTGAACAATTAAAGAAGACTCAACAGTGCCCCCTGTGCTATTAAGATCACAGTTTTAAGATGTGTTTTGTAGTTGACATAGTTTGTCACAAAATAAATGTCCACCTCTGAAGTGAGACTCTGCCTGCTGGCTCAGTAGCCCTTTGTCTTGTGATAGAGAGCTGGTTGCTTTGTGACACATTCTGGGTTCACCCAAATCAGAAATCAATTTCTTTTCATCTAGCACATATGCCCATGTTCAGGCCCAATTATAAAGCTGATGGAAACAGATAAAGGAGCTGCAAGTTGTCATAATTTGAATAAATTTTATTTCTACCTGGAAGTTGATGCAAATGACAGGATTTTTATTGTTAATTTTTTAATTTTAAATAAATTTTTGAGGAAGCTCAAGGGTTGAACTCCAGAAATTCTAAAGACACATTAAACTGCCATAAACTCATAGCTGTGAGTGCATAACTACTTGCGTGCACAAAAAATTAATAGTTGGGATGCTGGATTAAGCCTACAACTTCTCTGAGTGACCATTATTTTGGAGTGTCCATCCCAGATCCTGGTTTGAGACCATACAATATTTGATCCCGTCATTCTAATTATTCTCAGATTAAGTCTGCATATTGTAAGATTAGCTTACTAAATCAATGTCAAAAGTGCTGAGCAAGAATGATCTGGATAAGTTATAATATCCTTACTCTCTTGATGCAGAGAAACTACCCATTCACTTAGCCTTTGTGTGGAATTGAAATATGAACCTTGTTTTAAGGTCCCAGAGGAACATCATCTGATTGCAGTAAGACAGCATTTTTTTATCATTGTTGTAATTACCTTGACATCAGTGGGAAATAATTTTGGTGACCTCAGAGGATTCTCTATATTGCTGTGTTTCAAACAAAATTTCTCTGATTTTGCTTTAAAGTGAACAAAGATGGTCCCAGTCCTTATCCAGCAAGCACTTCAGAATATGCTTCAAGGGGAAAACAAAGTATGGTTTACACAGAAAATTTGAACACTCAGGTTTTTTTGCCAGGGATTCCAGAGGCATTAAGCTGGGCTGACTACTCTGTGGTCTTTGCTGCATTTCTGGCATGCTCTGCAGAGCTTCTACCCCCATTCACATTTAACAATCAGTGAAGCAATTCTGGACCAGGTGTCAGAGTCATGTAAATACCAGAACCCTGTGTTTTACAGCAGCTGAGAATATTACCTGTACACAAAGTCCCACAGATGTCAATGACAAGGCTGAGGATACTTCATGCTGCTCCCAGGTGGAGGTTTATGCTGTCAAACCTCAGTGCTCAGTTTTCCAGACACCAGCATGAGATATTCCTGTTAACACTAATAAAAATGTCAAAGGGGGAAAAATAAAAGTGAGAAACTTCATTCATTTCAAAGGAACAAAACCAAGGATGACTTTATTATTAAGTTTACTCTCACCTTTTTGGAAAGGATTTTTTATCCTTGAATAAAAATTATTTTTAGTGTTACAAAGCCAGAATCTGGGCTCCCTTTAAAACTCCTGACTGTGAGGCAATTTTGACTCACAGTTTGCTGACATAAATGAAAGATGGGATGGAAATAACTCTCAGCTGATAAGATTTCCTCTAACCTGTGTTTTGACTGTGTGTTTCCTCCATGAGATTCAGGATTGTTTATGCTCTTTCAAGAAAAAAAGAAAAAAAAAAAAAAAAAAGAAAGACCGTGTGATTGTGTGGATTGCATTGCTTGTAGAATGCCAATGAGATGAGTCAGGCCAAATTTTTCCTGTAACTGTTGTTTAGGTTACAGGATGCCAGTATTTGCACATACCTGTTCAGCCAACTGTCCCTGACAGTCAGGAACTGAATGTATTAATAAAGTTCATACCTTTCCTAAGACAAGCAGACACAAGAGTGTCTTTTCTGTTCCTCAGAGATGGAACCATCAAAAAAGATGCTTCTAATGAATATTTGTCAAGGAAGAAATCAGTATAATACAATTTAATATCTTTTCCAAGAGCTTTTTCATTACAATGCATTAAAAGAATGCAATACAAAAACAGCACTGAAATAAGATTAATTTAAATGAAAACACATATCTGGAATCTGTATTGTTTTAGTTGGGTATAATTTTAAAAGAATGTTGCTGCAGATAGAAAGTGTTATAAATACATGCTAAACTACTCTGGACCAGGAAATTGTACAGGAATTCTAAAGTGTGCTTTTAAACAACCTGGGCTTTTCTCTAGAAACATCAGACAAGGTACCTTCAAGTTATAAATTAGTTCTTCTTCCTTACACATTGTAAATGTATTTGATTGCTAAATATGTAAATAAATTGAAAACATCTATGACTTGTAGTAGCAAAATTGCAGTGACACAGCAGCGGAAATTTTAGCCAAGAGAAAAAATGCTTTAAAGGAGAAAGAGAGGGGGAAAGAAAAGCAGGTGAGTCACAGTAGACAGCAAACAGAAAACCTGCCACATGCATTGCTTTACCTGGAAGAAGCCACAAGTCAAGAGCTACTCCAAGGCACATCCGGTTTATAATCAGTGCTGGCCTTGGAAGCTTTTGCAAGACAGGCATGGAGGTACTCCAGTAACACAAGGAATGCATATCCTTGAAAAATGCATGTGAATTTAAGACATTATAAGAAGTCCTAAAATAAGTATTTTTTAAATTAGAGAGCTATACACAGCTATTTTGGACCTATTTTACTTCATGTTATGATGGTTTAATCAAATCATTCACATTATTAGAACTGAAAAGGAAATACTAAAATCATGGCTTTGCTAGCAATAATCAAAATATCACTTAAACAATAGCAATTGTATTAAGTATTTCTTTCTTTGGATATCAAAAAGAAGTATCTAAGGTATAGATTGCCAAAAACAATTTGTTTTTCTGCTAATGAATACTTCTGGCACCACTGAGTATTAGATTATCAGAGGGTTAAAGGACAGCACTTAAAGTCAGCTTTCACTCAGGATTTTTCTTGCTTAAATTTAAACTACAGTTCAGTAATTTATTATCTGCTACAAACCGAAAGCTCATCAATGTGACCCAGGCAGAAATATCTGATGTGTTAACCTTTGGGGCCCTCTGGGACCACCCATGAAAAAGAAAAAACAAAACAAACCAAACAAACAACAACAAAAAGGAAACAAAAAAACACCACCACATTTACATCGTTTCTTTTCACAAACCTACACCCTAATCAAATTTTTCCCACCCCTGAGAGGCCTTGGCCTACTTTTGAGTAAATAAAATGAGATTGCACAGAGGGGTCATCTACATTTGGGAGATGGTTCTGGGTTTGTGCTGCTCTTCAGTGATGTCTGAACAGTCTTGGCTCTTGTTGTCCACTGTGGCTGTGACAGCCAGTCAGAGAGCAAGAAAGAGAAATAAGTTTTCCTGGAATCGGCCTGAGAGACTTTAGGGAGCTGGAGACAAACAATGATAGCCAATTATTAAAAACATCCTGCAGTTGGTGTTTTTCTAATATCTGTTTTCTTGTTATTCTCACAGGATTGTTTACAAATGAGCATCTTGTTACTTAGCCAGTCATGTATTGATTAAATTACCAATCAGGCCCACCTGTATTGGACCAGTGTGTAAAATAAGCAGTTTCAGTAAAGATGAGGTGCTTATGCCACTTAGCCTTCTGACTGACTCTGTGTCATTTGTGACTAAAAAGTGACAGTCCACTGCAGAGGCTCTTCACACAGACAGGGAGCACACTGTGACAATGGCAGAGTGGCTGGGCCCAGAGCAGAGTCTGGGACAAGCTCTGCTCACAGCTGCCAGGTGTGCAGAGGTGAGATGTAGGCTGGCATTTCATGGCAGGACCTCCTCTGGTCATTAGAAGAGAGCGTTCAGTAAGGAAGGGCCTTGAATTAAGGTGCAACTGCAGAGGCTTTGGGCTTTTTTGGGGTTTCTGCATCCTGCAAGTCCTACAGAGCTACAGTCCAAGTTGCCAGGTACTCCTATGGTGAGAGTCTGAGCAAGAGTGAGTGTCTGAACTGATGATTTAGTCAGGGCCTACAGTATCCACCTTGTAAATGTTCTACTGAAGTATCAACCTTTATTTTTGTTTATTCTTTGACATTCTTAGACTTAATGACCCTTAGGGGTCCCTTTCAACTGGAATTATTCTATAATTTAGTGGCTCCCACCTAAGTCCTTGTGAACTTTTTGCTGCATTTATTACAAGTAAAACTGTTGTAGAAAGTTTCTCTGGACACATTAGAAGCGGCCAACAATTTCAATTGTGTATTTTATATTTTAATTAATTATGATATTCATAGAACTAAATAATGGAGAACACTTGTTAGGCTGTCATAGGTACTGGAAATCTATAAGGAACTTTTATTTTAACAATCAAGAGGACTCCCATAAGGATATCAAAGGAAATTAGCTTGCAGATGTAATCTGCCTTGTAAGATAGTAAAAGACCTTTTTACAAGAGGAAAAAAAACCAGAAAGTTTGGAAGTCAAGAAGAATCTGAATCAATAGGGAAAAAAATTGCTAAGCATAGTTAGAACGGTAAAGCTGAAGCCCACTTTTATGTTTTATTAAACATAACTCAATTGTACCTTGTGTGAACTGCACATCAAATTTGAAATAACAGACCCATTAATCATAGATGAAAAGTTAGCAGTAGATTTAGAATACCTACCACATGTGATGATGAACTCAGAATTTCCTGTTACAGGCGTATACTGTTCTGAGACAATTTGCAAATGTCATGAAGACCAAATATGACAAGTTCAGGATAGATTTATTGTAGAAAACAGTGTTTAAAGCCTCATATTTTCTTCTTATGGTATATAACCTGCTCCTTTTTAAACCTTTATATTTAATAGATGTTGCAAATTTTAGAGCTATGTCTAGCTATTGTTAAGTAATTCACCTAAATCAGACATGGTGTCTAAAACTAGAAACAAAAAGGAGCTCTTTTTCCAGTGGATGGATGAACTGTTAAAACTTGCTACATGGTGATTTTCTTTAAACTTCACAAAATCACAGAATATGTTGAGCTGGCTGGGACCCACAAGGATCAAGCCCAACCCTTGGTCCTGTACAGGATGCCCCAAAAATCACACCACAGGCCTGAGAGCATGTCATGGTTTGACACTGGTGCAATGCCAGCACCCCCATGAAAATGCACTTTCCCAAATAATTGCTGGGAGATGTGATCAGGAACAGAGCAGAGCAGGCCCAAGCTTAATAACAAAGAGAAAAAAATTTTATTAAGCTACTATTACTATAAAAAACACAGACACTAAATCCAGGATGAAGACCTTCCAAAACACTCTCCTCCTCCCACTCAATTTCCAAACAAACCCACAGTGAGACACCACCCAGGATTCCTGATCAAGTTGCCACCCTTCAGATAATCAGTACTCAGAACCTCAAAGGAGAGAGAAGTCTCTCTTGCACCACAGACTCCCCCAGGAAACACAATTGCCACCCTTGTGTCTCCATGTCACACATGGCAATCGCCCTGAGAAAATCTGCCATGGTGACACTCTCCTTTCCATGTCACAGTGCTCTCACCACCGTGCATGGACAGACTGCTCATAGGGCTCCTTTAAGGATGCTTTGTCATGGACCAAAAGAAACAACAGTTCAGCATCTCATCTTGGGACTACAGTCCCCCCATTTCTTCTTCCTCTGGGGCCAAGGGTCTCAAGAACAGAGATCATCTTCTTCCTGAAGACAGAGGGCATCACCACACCCTCTTCAGCTTTCCTCTGTTCTCTCCTCTGGTAGTCACTGAAACAGGTCTCTTGGCCCACCAACGCATCCCCCTAAATGCAGTCTCTGTTGCAGGAGAATTTGGTTCAGTCTATGGCTAACATGAAAAGTTTAGCCATAAGCCATTCCATCATCTCCTCCCACTCAAAAATTTCCTCTTCCAACATCTCAGATCCCAGACTGTCTCTCTTCTACTTCAAATCGAGGAGGAGTCATATTTTACAAAGCCTTCATTTCTCAGGAAAGGGTTAAAAGTTCAGACTCCCCAGACGGCTGAAATCTCTGCTCAGAAGCCAATTCCCAAGGCCAAGGCTGGACACTCCCCCCCTTCTCCTTCTCCTCCCCAGCAAAGTTACAGGTGCCGTCCGGACTCTCTGTCTCTTCCCTCTGAGGGGGGGAATGACAAAGACATCTCCGCTTCTCTCCACCCTTCCGTCCACAGGAGCTGGCTCGGTTCCAGTCCTTCAGCCCCCTCGGCTCACCTTGACCATGCCACATGGCTTCCCCTCCCCCACCCAGCCCGTGGCTGGGCAGGGCAGGTCTGCACAGCACCTTGACCGGAACCAAAGAGAGAGCTCCCCTGGGACTTCTTGCTTTTAACCCTCTGTGTTCTCAGAGGCGTGTCCATACCTCCAGTGATCACTACCGGTGCCAATATCCAAACCTAACCACTAATTGGTTTGACCCAACTTCCTGAAAAAATTCACTTCCATGTCAAACCACGACAGAGCGTTGTTCAAATGCATTGTTTACTCTGTCAGTCTTGGTGCTGTGATCATTTCCCTGGGGAGCCTGTTCCAGTGCCCAACCCCACATTGGCTCAAATAATTTTCCTGATATGTGTTTTTTCCTGATACAGGTTTTCCAACCTAAACGTCCCATGACATGGCTTCAGGCCATTCCCTCGGGTTCTGTTGCTGATCACCACAGAGGAGAGATCACAATCAAACCCTCTTCAAATTCTACTTCCTCAAAAAGGTATTTATTTAGAATTAGAGAATACTAATAAAATGTAATCCAAGTTATCAAGGAATTCTGACCTTTATCACGATCATTATCAAACTTGTGTTGTGTGAATGTGTAAACCTGGAGCAGTGATATGCCATTATGTCAACCATATCATAAAGGAATCAATTCAACATCATCTCCTCTGTAGTGACAAGGTTAAGGAAGTTGTCTATGTACTAAAAATTACAGTTGTAAGTATATGTATATGTAGAGCATTTGAGTCATCAGCCAATCTCAGCCTATCTCTACTAGCAGCTGGCTATTAAGTAGGATATTGTGGACTCAGTAGTCAAAGGTATTTATGCATTTCAGTCCTCTGAGTAACTAGCTGAAAGGAACTGAAATAAGGGAGTATAAAACCAAATGCCATGAATATATGGCATATATTTATATATATAATATATACCATGTGATGGTATATATTAAAAAAATATGAATCAGTGAAACACTTTTATTTTTCTTTGCACTTTCAATCAAATTGAATGTCTTTGGAATTTCTGTCTCCCAAACTCATCCTTTCTGAGTCACCATTTTCAGACTGTTATCCTGCCTCTGTAGTTGTACTGAGGGGAAGATCTGGTAACTAACATTTCTTTCTCCTAAATATTTTCTGCAATTTCAGTAATGCCACTGAAAAGGAAGTCAGTGAAGGAAGAAGGAAGATGAGGAAAATATCAGGGAATGTCACCTTCATGCACAAACACTTCTTTTTTAGGAAACACAGTATTTGAAGAAGGCATTTCTTTCCTCATGTTGCTTTCCATGATGACAATCAGAATATTCCTGCAGTAGTCACAATGAACAAACTCCTTCAACATTCCTGTCTTACAAATGACTTGTCTAACATGCAAATTGTCCTTATGGTATATTTTATTTCTTAAGACCACTGGCAAGTCTCACCTTTTTAAAAGCATCCTTCTCTAACTATTCTATACATCAAATATATGCATAGGTTGGCAGCACTTAATGGTGGAGACTGGGGACAGAAGCATATGTTATGCAAAGGAATTCCTCTTGGGCATTTATTTAAAATGTATTTGCAATACTTCCTTCACCTATTTATATTTTACTTTCTAGAACTCAATTAACATAACCCACATCTTCAGAAATCTCTGCAGAAAATAAAAATATTCTATAAATAACTAGGAATACATAAGAAAAAAAAATCTCCTAAGGACTTAGCTGTGCAAGTGTAAGCACTGCTGTTGTGGAATAACCCAAAGGGTAGTTTGCAGCTCATTAATAAAAATGGTACCAACAGAATGAAAAAGAGAAACACTGCACCATATAAAATAATTTTTTAAATAAACACAACTCTCCTTTAATTCATTTTTCTCTCTCTTTTTCACTGCTGTTTAGCACAACTACAGATCTGTAAAGCATGCATTGTTTTCCAGGGGCATAACACAAGACTGCACAACAGTGGGAGAACTTAGCCTGGTACAGATGAAAAAATATAGAGAATCTGGACCTCCATAATGAACAAAACCTCTCTGATTTTAATCAGATAAAATTTCTAAACGGCTTTGGAGTAGTAAATGTAAATTATCTGCACAGAATAGCAGTCATCTCTTTCATTCTGAGGAAAGCTTACTTCCATTTTCCTTTGATAGAATGTCATTATTTTCTTTCATTCCACTGTTACTCCTCCACATTTGCTTCTGTCTAGTTTAATCTTTCTTCCTATTTCAAATCTGCTTCAGCTCTTTTGTTTTTCTTTTTTTTTTCCCATCTCTGTCTTGCTCCCAGAGATAAAGCACTACAAGACATATCTGACTTCCCTTTATATTCAGTTCTGCTTACTTTTGCCTTTGAAAGATGGTTGAGCTTTGATCTGAATTCTTTGTTTCTCTCTGTATCAACAACATGTTAACCTGGGCTGATGTTTTAGTTATGTATTTTCTCCTTTCAGCATCACATTTGTGATGAAGTGTTTATCCAGCTTGCTGTGCTTTTTCAACAATTTCTGTCTATTTTGTGTACACATTATAGCAGTAGTACAAGAATAGTGGTGTGCATAGTACACATTGCTGTGCACTATTACTTTGATATTTGTACATTATTAGAAAATGTTTGAGATATAGATACTGAAAATAATTATTATAAGCCTGAAGAAAATGAACAATGTGAAAATTTCCAATTCCTTGGACAGTAAAAATAGACCTATGTACTTTTCTGAATTCACTTGACTAACAGAGAAAATAACTGTTTACATAGAATAAGGGTGAAATTCACTTGTTTATCCCACTGGATATTCAAATAACATATCATTATGGGAAGTTCTTTCCAAGCAGGTTTCTGGATGATCCCATCAGTCTAACTGAAGCTAAACATAATGCAGCAAACCCAGTACTGTGTCAGTAAAAGCAAACATACCTACATCTCTGAGGAGCCTGGAAAGAAAACAGGCGAGATAATCTCCTACAAATTATGAAAATCATTGTTGCTGTTTGTTTCTAAGTGCAGAATTGAAGCACATAAACTTCCACATTACTCTATGCCAACTTCTTCTAATATTCCATACATGTATTTGGATTTTCAGTCTGATATGTACTGGCTTGTTTAGTGTAATCCATAGTCAACAGACAGTTAATTACTTCCAAACCCTGAAATTCAGGAACATATTTCCAGTGAAATGAGGACATAATTGAGGATGAAGTACTGTGTTTAATTTTAGTCACCCACACCAAAAAAATTACCTCATACTGTAGGAGCTACGCAGAACAGCTACCAGAAAAAGTCAAGAAATGCATCACCTCTTGTATAAGAGGAGACTGAAGAACTCTCTACTGTTCAGTCTAACAAAAATAAGGCAACTGGGAATACTATTGAGCTCTGTAAATATAGCTGATGGGGGAGCTAATCACCAGGAAAAAAAAGAAGGGCTGAGTAAGCTAAAAAAACAGTGCTGACTTGAGAATCCAAAAGTGTAACTGTGTGTGAATAAATTTAGGCTGTAAGTGTGCCACAGCCCTGAGCATCTTCCAGCTCCTCTTTCAGCTGGCTGAGTGCAGGAACAGCACTGTGCTGGCAGGAGCAGCTCCAAGGAGACCTGTGACCATGACCTGTCCCTTCTGCCCTCCAGAGCTGGTGCAAGCTCAATCTCTCTTGCTGACCTTTACCAGAGCTGCTCAGCATTGCTGCTGTGCCTCCCCACTGCAAATATCCCTGCAGCACCTCCCAGCTGGAGTCACCAAGGGAGGGAAGGGAGCGTTTTCATGGTGAAGCTTTTGTTGAGCTGTGTCAGTAGAAAGTGAAGTCCCAGTGGCCTTGCAGGATCCATCCAGCAAGTTGTCCCTGTGACAGATAACTGAGCAATGACAAATGCCATAACCAATGGCTGCTGGCAGATATTCCCAAGAAGCCCACAGGGACACAAAGAGAGCCGTGCTCAGAAGGGAGTCCTGTCAACAGGTAAGCAATGTCTCAGTGCGCCCATTTAACATTTTCTGCAAGCATCCAAATAATTCATACATTTCCTGTATTTGCTTTTTATGATTGTTTATACCTTCTACAAAAGGGGGATGATTGGCATTGCAGGAATACAATCTCTATTTATAGCCGATCCCCTGACCCCAATTAATCAAGAATAAACTGTCCTAGTTCTTAAAAACAGCAAAGCTCAGGCACAGGATAGCAGAGACTAGACATACACTGCCCTCCTGCTCCCAAACCCATCTGCAATTTTCCTTCTCTCTGGATACCCTTGTAACAAGCCCCCAGCAGGTCAGAGAACTTAGCTGTTGGTACATAGACTTCAGCACTGACAGTGGAATACACGTTTTTTGCATACTTGAACTATGAAGAAATATTTGCATTTTGTGCTGAGAAGAGAACAATGTCCTCCAGAGGTAAATGTTATAAATTCCAAGATCACACACACTAGGCCAGAGCCTTCTGCTTTCACTTTGGGTTTTGCACTTTAGGAGGAAGATAATTTCATTCTCTTTATATGTTCATTTTCTTTTTACTTCATCCTAGTGATTTTTCCTAATCCCATTTTGTGGCAGCTGCCAATATTGTCTTGAGCCAAGTCACAACGTGACTTGTGAAGTTGACAGACAATGGGAATAGCTGCAATTTACAGCTGTGAGAGGTGGCAGCAAATATCTGGGGAACTAATGGGAAAATGAGAAGGTGTTTTCAACCCGCCTCTGTCAATGTATAAAACCACTAAGACAAGGATGTGCTATTCTAGTTTCATCATGGTATTTGGGCTGAAACACTATCTTCTGATAACTGAGCCAAATTCCTTCATAACTGTACAATTTATGTCTATCCTTTGCAACCCTTTCATATTTTTCTCAGTCCATTATGTCAGTAGGGGATCTCTACTGCCTCACAACTCTTAACTAGATCATGGGGGAAAAGAGGGGAGTAAAGCTCTGTCAGGAAGGGTGCTGCATGAATTTTACACACAAATGTAAGGTCAGGCCAAAAGGATGCTTAGGTATGACAGGGTGGAGAATTCAGAAGTGACAGTATCGTATACCATTATGTGGAAAGTGCAAATAATTACTCTACCATAATGGGAAAACACCAGGAAATTTGATTCCAGGGAGTAGTCCCCAAAAGTTTGTGTTCTTGGCCTCTAGATCTAAATGAAATATAGGTTATACCCGTGGCTAATGGTAGAAGTGTGTGGGAAAGGAAAGAAGGAATAAAATAATGACAATTAATTATAAAAATTGCTCTTTGAGGGTATTTTTAAACAAAATACACTGATGTGCTGAGTTTTGATAGTCTAATTCAGATTTGTTTTCATTAATCAGAAGTGTGAAGCATGTAGTAGAGTTCTGTTCCAGCAGTCTTCAATTTATTATTTTTATGGTTGTGTGATTTTTACTGTCACTGTTGCCTATCCCATAGACATATGACTGTAGGATAATGTATTGAGCAGTTCACAACCCTTCCTCTGATATGAATTCAATTTCTTCAAATTGCATGAGACCTCCTTTGTTTCCTTCTGTTTCAGCTCCTCAAAGCTGCGAAGAGAAAAAAAAAACATTTGTCTTAGAATTATGCAGTTGTAATATCAGCTTTTGAAAAATAAAACCACAGTGAAAAAGCACTTATAAACAAAACACTTTTGGAAGGAAGAAATGTCACAAAGGTTTTTGATTCATATTTACCTTTGTTCATAGTGATAAAAATGGATTTTCAGATGGTTTTAAATGTCTTTTTTTTTAAGATATAAATATTGCAAAGAAAGCAAAATGCAACAAAATGAACTCTATAGTATAAGGAAGACCACAATCAAATGGACCAAACACTTTCAACTGCTGAAATAAAGCAACATTAAAACTGGGGGTCGGGGTGGGGGGATCTTACTTTAGCAATCTGGATTAGTTCCCAGATTTTCCAGAACTGTCACATGTTGCTAGTACATCACTTGTTTATAAATCAAACCTAATCTCACTCTGTGTTTATAGGTCAGAAAGCTGGGGTTAGCCATGCACACAGTCCAGCCAAGCACATCTCCCCCTGCAGTGCAGAGAAATGGGATGCTCCACGGATGTAAACTTCATCATCAACCCAAGAGGAAGGAATAGGAACTCTGAGCAGGAGAGAAAAGTTTTCTTGTCACTCTGACTGATTGGTAAGCAAAGAGTGAGAACTGGTGAAGGGGTTTTTTTCTGAATACTAAAGTTATTTTTAACTGATGTTTTCTTCTTGAGCTTGAGCTATATCCCAGGGTAAAGTCAAAATTTAACAGAAATAAGTGTCTACTTCTGAGAATGAAAGGATGAACACATTGTGAAACCCCCTTTCTTTCTTGTCAAATATTAGCAATGGCATTGACTTGCTTAATTTTCAACAGATCTCATTGTAACCAAAAAATAACCCCAAGGCCTGGTATATGCTGGAGACTACCCAACTGCAAAACAGCTTGATAGGAGAAACCCTGGGCATTCTGGTGGATACCAAATTGAGCATGAGCCAGCAATGTGCCCCTGCAAAAACAGAAGGCAATTGTTATCCTGTACTGCATTAGGCAAGTCTTGGCAGCAGGCTGAGGGAAGAGATTCTTTCTTGTGCCGCACCTGGAGTGCTGTATCCAGGTTTGGGGTCCCCAGTACAAGAGAGACATGGGAATACTGGAAGGAGCCCAACAAAGGGCCACAACAATAATTAAGGGACTAGAAAATCTCCTATGAGAGGAATCCTATAAGGAAAGGCTGAGAAAGCTGGGGCTGTTGAGCCTCAAGAGAAGGCACAGGGGAGATTTTACTAATTCATGTAAATACTGGAGGAATGCTACAAAGAGGATGAAGCCAGGCTCTTATCAGTGGTGCCCAGTAGCATGATGAGAGACAAAAGGCACAAACTGAGATACTCGGAACATCAGGAACCACTTTGTCTGTGACTAAGGGTGACTAAGCCCTGACACACTTTCCCCAGGAAAGTTATGGAATCTTCTTCTTGGAGATATTAAAAAAATCATCTAGACATAGTGCTGGGCAAGTGGCTTTAGGTGGCCCTTCTTGGGCAGAGGGGTTGGACCAGACAACTTCCAAAGGTCTTTTCCAATTTCAAACCTTCTGTGGTTCTGTGATTCTATGAATGTTTTACCTCATTCACTTCCCCCATGACACAAAAATTATACTGTCCTTTAGCCTTTCAAGGCACATTCCATGAACAATAGATCCATCTATTCATAGATCCTGTGAGCAGAAAAGCGTTTTTATTTACGAGGTAGAGTTTCTGGATGGCAATCAATTCTCTAGGTGAACTGAAACAGTGCATCATCCTTTTATCATCACACATAATCTGACATGATTTTCATAGTAACTGAATTCTTTCTGCAGAGCAGAAGAGGAATCTGACTTTCCATCTCGCTCTAACTTTGAATATTTCTGTTATTTGCCCATCTCCTGTTTTTACTTTTCCCACCTTTAGCACAGGATAAAAAGAAAAATATCATGTGAGAATATGTAAAGAAAAGATATTGGATTAATCTGAAACACCTTGTTTCAATCATTGACTGTTTCATTTTTATTGTGGATTTCTGAAATATTTCATGTTTTAAAACTTATTCCACGGTAGAACTGAAGAAATTTAATTTTTTCATTTGTCAAAGAAGGATGTGGAGAGTTTTTCAAGACAAGAAATTTGACACAACAGGCACAGTCTTCCTGAAAGAAATTTATTACCACTAAAATGGAAAAAAATATGTATTTCTCTTTATATGCTGTGAAATTCAATATTTCTAGCTCTGAGCTTAAGGGATGGGTACTTTTCCCCAATAATCACATGGGATTTGATTTTAGTAAATTAAAACAACTTGGAAAATAATGATGATCTTAGGAATGTACCAACACTTTTCATTCTTAAATGAGCTAGAAATTCTTCTTGATATAATGCTCATTCCGACTCAGACAAAATGCAAAGTTTACCAGAAGGCCAAGCAACTAAATGACTTTTCAGCTGGCATCAGTGGGAGCAGTTTATCTTGTGACAATTCCCTGAAAACAAGGCAGAGAAGATTTCTAGTTTACATTTATAACATGAACAAAAGCTGTTCATACTTTTTGTTGTTGCTGCTCTCAGGAACTGTACCTTTCAGCTCTCCCTTTCCTAAAAAAAAAAAAAAAAAAATTAAGCTGTAACTTTTCTTCTGTGTGATTCAGTCTTTCATTACTTGAGTCTTGTAGATGTCATAAGCACTTCTGAAACTGAAGAAGCAGAGTTCAGTTCAAAGGAGGAAATTCACGTTTTGATGCCTGTTTGAATCTTATCTAAACTATCCAGGTTTCTCAGCTCTCAATTTTGCTAGAGAGATTTCAGAAGAATAATCTTTTATTCTCTGTCAAAGTGCTCCTTCTTATATGACAAACATTCAAGGTTATGTGAGTAAATTTCCAGCATTTTGAATTTGAGAAATATTGCATTAGATTTGAATGTTTCTGCTTTTAAGCAGAGCTCTTTAAAATTCCAAAGTTAATGAAAACTACGGTTTTTTTTTTTTTCCCAGTGCTTTTAAATCACTGAAGTTGGACTCAAAAGTGGAATTAGATAGTGTCATGTATCTTTTTTTTTAATTCCATGTTCACATATTTACACCTTTTTTATCTGGACCTCTCAGCACATACTTTTCTTCACACTGTACTACTCAGGGAGAACCTCCTCTGCATTTGTGGGCAGTGTTTCGTTGTCTGAAATCAATGGAATAATTTACTTTGTAAAACTCCATACCCTTATCCCAAAAGCAGATGTTCTATAACTGGCACAGCACAACCACCATTTGCCTTTTTTTACAAAAGTCAGGTATTGGTAGTTATTCTAAAACCCACATTTCTTTTTGCCTTTGTTTTAGAAATGCACATGTGTTGTAGGTTGGGTTGGTTTAGTTAGGGATTTTAATAAATGTTAGTTAAGTTGATTGTCTGCACCCCTATTTTCCCTCACAATGGTTTGCTCCAAGCTGTCTACCACGGGAGCTCTTACATGTCAACCTTGTAGCCACTCCCTGATTCTTCTTGAAAGTTCTGTGTCAATCACCCCACCTCTGCATTCCCATTTGTCCCAGAACACTGTACCCACCTCTGTCATGTTCCCATAGGTTGTTATGTTCTGTGTCACTCCCCTGTTGTCTGTCCCCATTGGGCGAGGGGGTTTTCCACCCCTGTCTGCCTGCCCCTTATTTAACCCAATGCTTTCTTTGTCCCATCGCCATTTTGCCCTGCATCAGCGCTGGGAACAGTTGCTCCGACCACTGCTGCGACCACGTGGGAAATAAAAGTTCTCAGCCTCGCTGGCAAAGTGCGCCTCTCTCGTCCCTTCGTTTCCTCCCAGCTGAAGCTACTAAAGCTGCGTGCCCATGCCGGAGCGCTCAGCACTAGCAGGGAGGCAAATGCCATAGCCCTGGAGTGCCCGTCCACATGGCAGCCACCATCTCTGCAAGGGCAGCTCTAGCCGGGCTTTCCAGCTAGCTGCTTGAGGCTGTGGTGGGTAAAAGCCGCACACATGCCCCAGAAAAAAGAATTTTTCCTCTTAAGAGAGTTTATAAGCAATCTGTGTAATCTAAGGTGTGCTGGTTCTCAAGCTTTTTCATATGTAGCCTCATATTGCAATTTTTTTCCTTGTTTTTCATCTATGCTGTGCACTACAGATGATGAAGAACTGGACCAACAACAGCCTGTTATGAGAAGAGCAAGTGTCAGTCAAGCAAATGAAAAAGAGCTATCAATAATTCAAACCTACCCAAGGTAAAGCTCTTAATGCTTCTCAAAGCTTAAGGATTATGCTGAATTAATGGTAAGGTCACCACTTTTTCTAAGTTCTGTGTATTTATTTGCCTTTCAGTTTTAAATAGCAAATTGCAAAAGCCACACTTCACAAGTGACAATTCCTTGTGGCTGTTGGGAGTGAGTTCTGTAGTTACAGAGGGTGCTTTCCAGCACTGCTGAAAACTTTGGGCCAGATTCAGCAGCATGAATGGTTGGACATACTCTTGAAATAAGCATTAAAAAATAAAATGGCCAGAAAACAAATGCATTCCTACTTTTTTTTTTTTAATTTTCATTTAAATTTAAATTTAAAATAACAGAAAGTAAATAATAATTTATTGTTATTATAAATTATAATAATAGAAAAATAACAGAAAATATCATGACTGCGTAGCATTTTCACATATTGCATTAATATCCCTGCACATGGCCATTAAAGTGACTGTCTTGAAGGGCTGATAACAGCAGCAAGAATTGATCTCATAACAGTTATGGAGCAAGCTTTGAAAATTATATAAACAGCATGAAATTATCCAGGAGCTGGATAAAAGCTGAAAACAGGTTTATAAAGTATACCTTGTTGGCCTATCCAGAGACTTTTACTGAAATGTTTAGCTGTCTATGCTAAGTTTAGAGTTTCAGCCTCTCATGCAATCTGGCTAAACTGAGTATGGTTATATTGCACACCTCTCTGTGGTATCTGTAAACTGAGAAGTCCTACTGCCTTTAAACATTATGAAATCTAAGGAAATCCAGGACCTAATTAAAATTTACTGACATCCATGTATTATTACTATCTTCATATAACATTATTACACTCAAGTGCAGTAGGTACATGGAGTAGTTATTAGCTATTGTGCTAATAAAAGTAACTTTCTGCTGTCTTTTCTTGTTTGCCCTAATGCTTTGCAAGCACTGAGTGTACAACTCACCCAGGGGCTGGTCTGCTCATCACCAAATAAGGTCTCTGCCACAAGGGTTTTCCTGATGCTGGCTTAGCAAATAATTAGTCGCAAACTAACCAGCTAGATTATCAGAAATTCCTTCAAGTGTGCCAGACAGAAGGGAAAAGCTCCCAACAGAGGCTCAAAAGGCCTCTGAGGACAAAGAGAAATAGTGACAATGTTTTCTCCTACATTAACACTCTCAGAATAAGCTTAAATTGCAGTCTCCAAGCGCAGAAGGAAGCACCTTCAGCGAATTGAATTTTGAGTTCAAAGCTGGGTGGAATGTGTGGATTTCCATGGTAAAAAAGAGAGGCAGAATTATCTGCAATTGCTTATTAAAAAAAAAAAAAAAAGGGATTGCACACAGTCAAAATAAATACAGAAAGGACATGAGCTCTCTCCCTGTTCCCAAATAAGTGCCTGATGCACTAGTAGTGAGAGATTTCCTATTTTCTTTTTTTTTTTTCTTTTTTTTAACAAAGTTTGTGGCAGTGGCTACCTGGACTGGCAGAGAGCAAGGCTGGCCTAAGCTATGTAAGAGGCAGCTATATTCATCTGTATTTTCAAATGCTGTTAATTACAGCCCAGAGAGATTAGAGATGAGTCATCATACCTTTCATTCACACTCACCATTCCTGTCTCACCTTTCTTAGGAGCTTAGGAACAAATTATAGTCTTCAGTTTAGTCCATCTTCTTAGCAAAATACACAGTAAAGTTGCCAGGGGAAAAAAAGTCCTCTCCATCACTCATCTGTTATGACTGTGATGAGATGCTAGTCCCTAATTCAACTTTAAGTTTACTGTGGAATCAACTACAATCATCTGCCACTTAAAGTCAGCTGAGATGTCTTAACTCTGAAACTGTTAGAAAGATAGATCTGGAGAAAATATAATGGTCCCTCTTCAAGAGATGGCAGCCATTTCATGAAAACATGAAATAGGTTTGGGTTTTTGGTTTTTTTTTTTAATACTTTGTTCTGACTAAAAGCAGGTTTTGTTTCACAGTCATCCTCTTTGGAGGCTGCGGCTATTCATCAAAATTTTCTATTATTTTTTACAAATACATTGTGTGAAGAGCTTAAAAAATTATCCCAGAAGAAGTGTGAAAAAAGACTTCCCAGATTTGTTTATCCAGAAAAAACATAGACAAAATACTGGGTTTTTTTACACAAAATGGGTTAAAAGGACAAGAGAGTTGAAATCAGTTTTCCTATCACCAAGAGATATCCCATTCATGTAGGGAACTCATGTTGATATTTTTTTCTGTTCTGGTGAAGTTAGTCTGATTTATACAGTTGAAATCTAACTCACAGTTTGTTTGGTTTGGGTTATTTTTAGTTTACATTCAGGAAAATATTTCCCAAAGCCTCTAAGAGACAGTACAAAGAAAACAACCACCAAAAAGGAAATGAGAAATTCCCTGGAAGAATAGTAAAGTTTCATAAATCTTTAATTTCATACTGAATAGTCTTGAAACAGGTCCGATTCTAGCAAGATATGTAAATTGAATACCTATCCTTTTAGAACAATCTAAATTCAGCTAGTCTAATATAACAGGTACAGTATAGTATTTGGGATTCTTTAGCTGAATGCATTAATTTTATTTCTAAAAAGATAAAACAATTACAAAAAATCTAAAATGTATTAATTATAAATGGACATAACATTAAGAAGTTTACACAGGATTCAGCCAGATTTACAGAATAGGTCACAGCCACCAGCTCTCCACCAATGCACAGAATCTACATTTGATCTGCTGAAGGGGCTGTTTCAGTGGGTCCTCCTTTGAGCAAAATCCAGCAACTTAAACCAAATATTTGAAGTATTTCATCTAATCCAAAATGATTTATCCTGACAGAGGTCAGGATGAGTGTCCCACACTATTCTGCTGAGCATGTAAACATACAATGGTGAACCTCTTTCTAGTACAGGGAACATTTTTCCCTGGAACTGCCAAGCTAAAAGATTACTTCCATCTACATCCTAGCAAGACAGTTTATGAAAATGTGAGGTTAGCAACATGTAGCAAAGCATTTTACTGAAATGGCTTTGGACTTCTGTATGTTTCTCTAATGCTGTAGAATTTCACAGATAAACTTCACTTTGCGCCATTTTTCTCTACAGCCAAGCCAGTTATCCCTTGCTGAAGAAAATTCAAATACATAATTAATAGTCAAGACAAAAGTCTACAGTTAGTCAGAAGAGGCATAGAAGATTTTACATGCATTGTTGTCAAATGCAATGGACCCTCAGAATTTCCTAACTAATGCCTAATTTCCCTCAAGGGGTTCAGGTTTCTTAAAGATATACATCTTAAATTAACATTTGCAAAAAATCAGAGACTGGTAGGCTCAACCTATACTGTTGAATTTAAACTTAGATTATTCTCCAGAAGTAAGAAGGGCTTGTGAAGAAGTACATATTACTTATAAGCCCCAGTTATGATCAGAACAGTGTGAATAGACAGAACAGAATGAAACTGAGTCATGAGTTTCATGTATGTTTTAATTCTGCCATAACAGAATCATAAAGGAGATGTAATTCTGTCATATCTGTAAACCAACTCTTCATAAAGAGAAGACCAGAATCATAGAAACACTTGAATGAATGACAACTTATCACTGTTAGCATTATTTTGTTGTTGAAACCAAAAGTCTGTAAGTCAGACTTGAGAGAATCAAATAATGTGGCTTTGTCTACTACTCCACAGTGGTTCATGCTATTTGTGTATTACTTCAAGAACAATTCAGAAACTTTTCAAGTTGGAAATCATAAGAAGACTCTAGACTTTTGTATAAAAGCTTACAGAGAGAAAAAGTCACAGAACCTGTCCACTTGTGAGCTAAGGAAAGCTTTTAGCCCTTAGGAAACAACACCATGTTCCCACTCCATCTATGAACAACAGACTGAGCTAAATTCTGTCTTGTGTCATTGGTGAAGTCCTTCTTCGCCTACAATCAAACTGAAATCCAATTTTTCCACAAGTCCTAAGATGATCAGTACATTTTCAAAAGCTTTAAGAAGAAAAAGTTTATCAACTTCTGGCTGATGAGTGTGTGTTTAGGAGAATATAGAAGGTATGTCTCTGTATAGTTTTATAATCTTCATTTGGAATCTTCTAATACAAATAGATACTAGAATAGATAAACAGAATTGGAAGAGTCTTTTCTTAAATCTGCTTTTTCTTTTTATATTTTTCCATAGCATGTCACATGTTAAGGAAAACATGCTGTTCAGATCTTTTTTCCTTGCATTATTCTCATGAACTTTTATAGTTTTACTGAAAAGATGAAGATATTTTTTTAAAAAATCTCAAGCACCAAATACATAATAAAATCCATTCTACCAAATTCTCTTACATCTGCTATGGCTTCTCTATAAAGCAAATGCAAAGACTTGTTCAAAGAATAATCACCTACATTTGGTGACAAAAAGCAATTTGGTCCTGCCATCATTCAGATAGTGTAGAAACAAAATTCTTACTATATTTTCATTTTCCTTAGGATTCACTAAGGATTCCTTAGGATTCCTAGACGTTCCCACAGTCTACCAGGATGTTTGTATTTGTGTCTAATGTACGGAAATCTACTGCAGGATGGATGTGTACATTTAAGACCAACAGGAGAATATAGGTTAGTGGGTTTGCATTTTACAATGATATTCTGTGAATATGAAACCAGAACATACTGGGGTTTTTCCTTATCTCAGTTTCAGAGTTTCAGCCCCATTTTTCCTGAACCACCCCAGGGATGGCTCCTCAGGCCAGACAAGGACAACATCCAGATGGACAACAACAGGGCTGGAATGAATAAGGCTGTTTTACTGGAGTGCAGCCCTAAGGCTATTCAGCCCTTCACCTCAGGACAGGCAGCTGGGCAAGCTGACCCTGGCACGGTGACACCAGCAGCAGTTCCATCAGCACTCACTTGGGATCCCCAAATCACTCTGTGCTGAGATGTCAAGGCATATGGGATTGCAAAAAAAAAAAAAAAAAAATTGTGTTCTGTTTGTCTGGCTGAGAATATGACAAATATAAAACTATCACTTTACCTATGGGAAGGAAGAGGACTAGGGAACGCAAGCAAGTGAATTTCAAATGAGTGATGCCTTGGAAAGAGTCACCAGAGCTTAAAAATACTTGCTTAAAGCTTTGGGAGAATTAAGTAAAGGTAAAATCCCTAAGGCCCAGAGCAAACATACCACTAAGTGCTGTAAAGGCAGGGTGTCTGTGCAAAAAGTCAATGTTCAAAGTCTGGCAGTCATCACAGGAAATTTTTAAGACTCATTTAAAAGTTTTGTGTGTTTCTAGAACTCCTCTTCTGAACCTGATTTTTTTTCAGAAGTGTCAAAGATGAGAATTTGTTTATTTTACAAGGCTTTAATTAAACTGTAGGTATTTCTGGTCAACATAGAACTTCCACATTTAAATACACATGCTGAAGAACAGGACTTACCTTGTTACCACAGCTTCTCAGCCAGCCTTGAAAGCATAATAAAATACTTTGTTGCCTGGGGTACAATCTCTTCCTTCCAGCTCTGCAGTTGTTTTTATTTTCACAGCCATTTTTGTAAAAAATTGTTAGGAAAAATATGGCCATGATTAAAATTCAGTGTTTGCTATTATATTTAAAATGTTTCCTTGAAAGAAGTAATAAGATTAAATCCTGAGATGACAAGCCAACAGACATAGGGAAAAAAAAAGCATGTTCAATGAGATGGTCACTGTAGAGTTCTATGTATTTTAATATTTTCCTCTGTTGTCTGAAGCACTGATAGCTGCTCCCTTGTCAAAGACAGGATAACAGAACAAATGAATTACTGATTTAATTTGCTGTGGCAGCTCCTATGTTCCTGACCAAGCTTGCCCTGCTTTTTCTCATCAGATTAGACTTCTGATGTCAGTACCATTGTGTTTTCTCTGGTGATTTCTCCATACCAACATACTGGTAAATTGCAGGCTTTGCAAGCTGTCTGTTTTTGTCTGGGATACATTAATGCGTAAAGGTCTGGGACACATTCACATCCCTTTGTATATTCTTCTTTTATAATTGACACAACTCAGTTTTCTTCTTCAATTTCTCTGTTCCTTCACTTTTACTTAGGTAGGAATACAGGATTTGAAATACGACAATGGTAGGATTTTATTATTCTTATTTTCAGTACTCTTTCTACTTAATGAAAGTTGAAGGACTATATAGTAAGCATTCTGATCCATTACGACTCTGTAGATATGGTAATTTTCTTTTTATTTCTCTTTAGAATTTCTTATCAGTCAGCAATGGAACAAGCAGTCTTTGTTTGCATTCCATTTTTTATCTGCTCTGAGAATAGATTGAGTGCAGCCCTAAGGGGAAGGACTTTATTGATGAAAACCTCAACATGAGTGTTCACAGCCCAGAAAAGCAAAAGTGTCCTGGGCTTCACCCAAAGCAGCGTGGCCAGCAGAGCAAGGGAGGGGATTCTGCCCCCCTGCTCTGCTCTGGTGAGACCCCACCAGCAGAGCTGCATCCAGCCCTGGGGTCCCAGCACAGGAAGGACAGTCCAGAGGAGGCCACAAAGATGATCTGGAGAATCTCTGCTATGGAGACAGACTGAGAGAGTTGGGGTTGCTCCGCCCGGAGAAGTCTTCAGGTTGACCTCAGAGCAGCCTCCAGTACCTAAAGGGGATTTACAGGAAGGCTGGATAGGGACTTCTGACAAAGGCATGCAGGGATAGGACAAGGGAGAATGGCTTTAAACAAAAAGAGAGTAGGTTTAGATTATTGATCAGGAAGAAATTCTCTGCTGTGAGGATTGTGAGGCACTGACACAGGTTTTCCAGAGAACCTATGAGTGTATCATCCCTGTGTGTTCAAATCCAGGCTGCATGGAATTCTGAGCAACCTGGTCTAGGTTGAAATCTGTCCCTGCCTGTGGCAGGGAGGTTAGAGCTAGATGATCTTTAAGGTCCCATCTAACTCAAACAATTGTATGGTGATAGAAATTCATCTGAATTATCAATTTTTTTACATTTATATGTGTCAAACTGTCCTTTTTATCCATTATTCTTGCAATGTTCTTCTTCTATCTTTATTTATTTTCTACCTTATTATTTACTGTTACTTTTCCATCTCAACCTCCAGTTTGTTTTTTTTTTTCTTTTTTTTTTTTTTGGTCCTGATACTTTAAGTCCAACCATCAATTATTATTGCCATTTATTGCTAGTAGGAATTTACAGGCTAAGATACACAGGTATAATGAGTTTAAAAGCCAGGGGTATGTCTATATCTTTGTGAATGTTATTGTAGCCCATCAATTATTGCAAAGGGTATTTCTGGGGTTTAAAAAATGCTTTTCTGGAAAGCTTCCTGGCAGTAACTTTGCAAGCATTACAGAGTATACTATTGTATTTAATATCTCTTATTCACCTTTTCCATAATTCATTTAGAATAAAACATGGTTTTGTTGAACTCAGTTTTGTTCTGTTGTTTTCTTCTTTACACTGAAAAGGGGCAGGAAATTCAGGACTCTCTCGGGATTTTTAAGATCCCTTTCTCCGTGATGGCTTTACTTTCAAGACAATAATGTGTCAGTTTTTTGGGCTTTATCCTTGTGGATTTTTTACAAAAAAAAAACATCTGTAGTGACCTCACAAGTTCATTTACATCATACACTTAAAATAAAGTCTTTCTGTAGGACTTTTTAGTTTTTAACAAATATTTAAAAAAACTAGGTTAGATCTTCATTAAATCTCATTATTTCTAAATGTTACCAAAAAGCCAAGGTACTTAAGCACAGAATTTTCAGAATTTTCTATGATGTTTAGACAGCCACTTGGGTCTACCAGACAGAATCTCCCTGCTCTCTGTCAATGATATTCTCACGTCTTTCTTCAGTGAGAGTGATTTCTATGCATTCAAATTAATAGCAACTCACTTTTACACCTCTACCTTTATTTTGTTTATCCATCTAACCAGTGCAAAATATCTCTTCAGTCATAGGTTTAAAATTATCAAATAGTCCCTCAGTGATTCCACATTTTCTTTTCATTATAAAGCCATGTGAGTCCTGCTCAATAGGACAGCTCTCAGTCCATGGACTCCCTTTATTTTCTTCCCTGTTTTTTTTAATTACTTTTCAAAAGATTTTTCTCATGCAAGAGAATTCTGGCAGGTGCTAGCCAACACAGTCCATTGATGTGAAATTGAGGGTGTAGAAGAGTGAGATTTTTATGTGTTTATAGAAACCCCAGTATATATTCAGCACCATTAAGATGGTTAGTAAATGTTTAGTAAATCTTTAGTAAATTACTCAAATTTATCTCTCAGACGTATGAACTGTTTAAAGCATGAAAACCAGTGCAACCCATCTGGATGCCATTCTGGAGTTTCTTTTCCCTGTTCTCTGCATGGAAATCCTACAGACCCCCAGTGTTTCCAATCTCTGTAATGTCACACTGTCACTTAGGGTCACTCTGAGACAAGGATTCTCTGGTTCATAGGACAGAAAAGATTGACTATTCTGCCTCCTTTCTCTGCCACTCATCAAGAAGAGACCACCTGCACACAGGAGGCCCTGGAGAGACTGCCATGGTCTGAGTCCTCTGTGTTTCTCAAAGATCTCCATCCTTGGAGAGCAGATGAGCGCTAAGGCATTCATGTAGAGCTTTCCCTGGTCAATCTTTGTGACAACACAAAGGGATACACAAGCAGCAGTGGCTGGAATTCACAGCAGGTTAATCAGCTATGAGCACTTCCAGTCAGTGGACAAAACACAAGCCATCCTTCCTACTGCTTTTTCTTATTTAAGTGTAAGAACAAAATGATTCATAAGTCAGAAGTCTCTGTGTAACTTAGAAAACTCCACTGTGCTTGCACATCCTTTCATAATAAGAAAATTTTCTGCTTATATAGGCAGGTGCTGAATGCCAACAGGACAGAACATTTTTAATATTAAACTTCAGTAACTGTACTGCCACAGATTGATTGGTGCGACAGTGCCAGTTGGTCACCCCCTCTGTGATCAAACTCATATGGATGTAATTGGCAACTTCACAGGTGTTTGCAGTGGTCATTTGGGAGTGTGTCAGTTTAGTACCCAGTGTTGTCAATAAATCAGTGCATCTGCTCTTTCACTGAAGTAGCTTTCCTTGAGATAAAGATATCCTTTTTTTTCTATAAATTAGAAAAATGCTCTAAGTTATATTTTAGTATCAAATGTAAAATTTAGAATTTGAGCTGTGCAGTAAAAAACACAGAATATCATCATCCAGATAATATTTTAATTTTTTTTAGAGATGAAAAATTGCATTAATTTCAATGAAACTATTGGGCAAAGAAATTCTAACATAATACCATTGATTTGTCATTTATAGCAAAGTTAACCATTTTTTGTGCCTTTGATTGCAAAATTCAAAAAAATATGACATAAATTGAAAGTATATAGCTCAAAAAGAAAAATAATCAAAGATTATTATATTAAAATTAAATATTTTTTTTTGCCTTCATGAATACATTCAGTTTGAGCCTTATTCAAAAGCATGCTTCATCATAAAGATTAGGCCTGATAAAATTTGAAGTCATCTGTAAGAAAGTATCAGGGATGTTCCTGGTTTTGACACAAATTTTAAGACAACAGAAAACAGAAATTGTAAAAATTACAGCCCTTTCTGAAAGTTCTCAGAACAAGGAGAGGATAACATTCAGTGAAGAAGATACTTTGAGTTGACAAGTCAGTTAGCAACAGCTTTTGCTCTGGATCCTGGCTGCCTTCTCAAGTTTGAAGATTGCACTTTTCTGGGCAGTCAGAGACAATCCTTTTCATTGCAGCAAAACTTTTGTTTTAAGGAACCAAGGTGATGATAAAAGACAAGTACAATTACTTCAGAAGTCCTTGCTAGTGACCATGACTTGAGTACACCAGACCATAAGGAGCTACAGGCAGTTCCATACCTCACATCAGTGACTAAAAGAGCCACTCCTCAACCTGCCCAAACCAAACAGGTCATGAGCCAGACACATTGTTCTTTAATGTGAGAGATGGGATCTCGGACAGTTTTCTTTCTCTCTTCTTAAGGGGCCTGCCATCATTCCAGTGTTGCCATCAACCTACCTACACATTCACCCTCCCGATCTTCTTCCCGCGAATGGCCACAGCTGAGCGGCCTGGTTAGGCCGTATCAAAGCAGTTCATATCAACTACAGTTTCATTTCAACAAGCTAATAAAATCCTCTAAAATCCTACATATCAGCAAGAAGTGTTTCCCACAGCTGCAGCTATTGCCAAAACAAGCAATTTAAGAGTTTATGGTACACACAGCTGAGAGATGAGAAAGTGTACATTGGTCCATACTAATGCATAGGCCTGTTAGACTAAGTAAGTTTCTGACAAGGATTTGGCCTCATTATAGCTGGGTTTTGTCAGTGTTTGTGGATGAGGTATAATTTCAAAGTGGAAAGACTGGATGGACTATTTTACCTCATCACATTGATGTTGTACAGAGATATTGGTCTCACTATCAGTCAAAAACCTTCTAAAAATAGAGAATGGAGACAGAAAAGCAGAAAAAATAATATTTCATATGAAACATAATCATTTTCCACATTAATCTGCAGCTCACTTTTAAAAAAGGAAAAGAGAAAAAGGAACTAATCATCTTAACAGTATTCATTCAAAGTTAGTTCTAATTTGGAATATATAAGCTTTGGTCCATTTATTTCCCATTTTATTTATGGGCTTTCTTAACTGATTTCCATTTTGCTATAGTTCTCAGATGACATCAATAGACCTCTTTCTGAAGTACTGCCATTATCCATGACTCCTTTTTTAATCTTTTGCCAACATTCTTTATCTTCAACTAATGTTTATGTCCTTTCAGTATATTCCTCAATTGAGTTCATGGATCAGAAAACCAGGAGGCAGCATCATTGCTCTGCCTGTATCTCAGAAACATAAGCATGTGCTGATGGAGTGCACTAATTGCTAGAAGGGCAGACCATATCATGTCCCTGTGACTGCAGCTCTGTATCTAATGTGTAAATGGCCTGGAAAAAAACATGAGTGCATGTGCCTCAACAATAAACTCAATTTTCCTGTCACTGAGAGAAAGCACTACCTGCATCATAACTTGGTGATTTTAAATGCAACACCGTGACTGTGGCATGTATGCAAGCCCTGATTGAGTTGCCACTCTCTGAACCTGCAAAAGTCCCCAGTTCTTGTGAAATTATACTGCCATTTTAAATAGAATTTGTTGGAAGTACTTCTACTGTATCCACTCAAGAAAAAAAGGGGGAATATTTGCTAGAACTTTCCACATGTTTACAAGGTGAGAAAATTCCCATCTTGAAAAACAAAATCTTTAAAATAACAGTATATACTCCAAACCAAGGAAGAACCTTGTTTTCTTTTTTTTTTTTTAATATTATATCTATATATCTGAGAGAGGTTTCCTTCTTATTGTAAATAATAAATTTATTAATATCTACCATTTAGTAGTCTGATAGATTTGTTTTTTGAGTCGAACTGCAGAATTGAAGTAGATGAATGTAAAAAGAGGTTTCAGCTTTAAAGAGGCTGAATAATAATCATATATAGGGCAAAATAAAGCCATCCTAAATTATTAACTGCAGCAATTCATATATTCAGTTCATCTTGCCAAGGTAGCAAGCCCGTGTCCCATGTTTTGCCAAAAGAGGAAGGTGTTTATGTAATGGAACCTCAGCAACTTCCTCTAAGAAAGATCAGCTTGAAACCAGCACTTCAGACTGAAGAATAACACAAAATGAGTAAACTCCATGATCCCTTTCTAGCTTCTTCTCCTTGGACAACACATCCATCTTTAGACCTGTGCTGCTTCTTGGGTAAAAGTTCATCACCACAACGGCCATTGTAGGCTATTTTACCTGTGCAAAATTTCAGTCCTTGAGTAATAAATAATTCAAGGTTGAATCAAGATTCATAAACTAGATATTTTCAATGATGCTATGCTCATATTTGTAAGGGCACCACCCCAAAAGACATGGAGACAGTTGACTAGAAATATTCAGATTTTCCAATCAATTTATTTCTTTGCACAAGATACTTAACATTCATCCTGTGCATTACAGAAAATATTCACTAAAAAAAGCAGTAAAATGGAAAAAAAGCCATCCTTTTCCAGAATCTACAGCTTTCTCAAAGTTACTTTCCTGTTGTTTTATGGGCAATAAAATCTTTAACACTCCTTTCTTCTACAGATTGCTCTTTAAGTTTAAGTATGAGCTCATAACAATGAAATATTTAACAACAAACTGTTTGTTAATGGACCAGCTCTGTGGTAGACCTGAAGCTTGTAGCATATCTAATGAGAGAAGCCACTTGTGTAAAACTGTGAGATTGGTAAAGAGGGAGAAGGGTCTTTTCAGGGTTTTGTACTAACCTGCCACAAGAACACTCTGTATTTGCAAAAGCGTTTCTTAATGTGAATTTGCATAGTGGGTTTATTTTAATTAGCAAATTCATTGTCTTTCTTCTCTTAAATTTTTTATGTTCTGGATTTTGTAGCATAATAGAAACCATAAAAAAAACCAGATTAGTCTGGTGTTTTATTAATATAATTTTTCTCGTGGTGGTTGAAAAATGTCAGTACTTTTCTGAGCAACTAAACATTGCCAATAAATGCATTATATCATGCTATTATTTACTCAACTGTTTTGTTATAGGAAATCTCTATTCCATCCAAGATTTAGTTTATTTCTGGTAGATTCTTTCAAGAAAAAAAAACAAATGCTTTTAAATTTCTGCTTTCTGTAATTTTACTTTACAAGCTTTTAACCTCCATATTTACAAAGAAGTGACTTTCAAATTCATAGCTTTTTTAGGAGGGCTTCTTGCCAAATTCTTCTTGCAATGCTAATGACATGAATATAAAATGATGAATAGTAGAAAAAGATGTGCCAAAAGTACTTAAACTGTGTACTTTGAATATACAATTTTAGGTGCTATCTAATAGCTTAAAGTACTCAGAACTAAGGTAGGCATTTTAGACATTTACAGAAAAGATTTTTCTTGGTTTTTGTATAGCAATCCTCCAAAATTTATTTCCTCTGATGTAGTTTTCCATTTACATGACTCAACTTGAGCCACATCCTAATTTTAGTAATTCACTTTGCATAGAAGTATTTTAAAAGCTAAAGTACTTTGAGCAATGGAAAAAAAAAATTTCACCAAAAACACAGTCTTGATATTCATGTAATAGTGTCCTCAGATATTGCAGACACCTAAGCTACAATATTAAACTCATACATTAAAATACATTGTAGGTAATGCTAGCACTGCTTACACAACCAATATGAAGCTAGCAGAAGTAAATACCAGATGCTGAACTACATTTAGAATTAAGGATGTGCAGTAGATCCTTTCATGTCTGTTCCTCATTATGTCTCACCTTGCTACATTCATTTTTAACTTATTTTCCCTGTATGAAATATGGTTCCTCAGACTATATGGTTTATAGATAATGATAACAGATAGTGGACTGCTGTACTATTGGTAGGCATTCAGAAAAGAAGCACTATTAAATTATGTTCTGTGCATACCATGAAGCCCTATTATTGTAGTGTAATTTTTTCAATTTCCTTTATCTGATCTCTCCAGGACTCAGATAATTAAAGTATGAAATAGCTAAAATATTTTCTTCTATCTGTTATAAAGAAACATTTTTACATTTGAAACCACAAAATCTTCTAGAAGTGTGCAGCATTACTGTATCTCACACACACACAAACACACTCCTGATAAACAGTGCTGGAAAACTGGTAACAACAGTGGGTAGGAGACTTTTTTGTTTCAGTCTTCAATGGCAATGTCTCTTCCCACACCTTGAGTGAATAGAAATCAGGATGGGGTCTGGAAGGGCAAAGTCCCTCCCTCTGTAAGTAAAGATCAAGTTTATGACCACCTGAGGAACCTAAATGGATGTAAGTCTATGGAATCTGATAAACTGCATCCCAGAGTCCTGAGGGAATTGACTGAAGTAGTTGCCAAGCCTCTCTCCATGATATTTGAAAAGACATGAAAATAAAGATAAAGTCAGGTAAAGTCCCTGGTGACTGGAAAAGAGGAACCATTGTACCCATCTCCAAAAAGGGTCAAAAGGAGGACCCTGGGAACTACAGACCTGTCTGCGTTACCTTTGGGAAGATCATGGAACAGATCTTCTCTGAAGCCATGCTAGGGCACATGGGGAACAGGGAGGTGATTGGGGCTTCACCAAGGACAAGTCCTACCTGGCCAACCCAGTGGCCTTCTATAATGGAGTGGCTACATCAGTGAGCAAGGGAAGGGATACAGATGCCATTTATCTGGACTCCTGCAAAGCCTTAGACACAGCCCCCCTTAACAGCCTTCTCTCTAAGAGAAGAGGACACGTATACAATAAGAAGAGTATATTTATCTAAAATTTTAGATTTTTTAAATGTTGAGCCCTTTCAGTCATCCTTCTTTTCCCTTAATCATCTTTTCATCTTTTAAAACCTATGGTATAAAGGCTACTTTCTCCAAGATAGAAAGATCGTAGCCTCTTAGGTAAAAAACATATAGACATTCATAGAAAATAAAAAGTTTTATACCAGTAAAAGTTTTGCTATGGCAAGTGAAAAAAGTACAGATCTCAGTGCAATCTTTGGTCTCTTTCCCAGGGGAGATATGTATGCATGTTTGATGCATCTGCATTAACATTTTAGTTCAGTTCTAATACAGATTTTGAATCCAATCTTCTGAACAACCCTTCAAATGTGCTTTGATTCACATTTCAAAGCAGTCTCTGGGATGACAATTAGAATCTTTTGTATGAATCTAAAATGAAATATGCACTCCAGGGGTACCTCTAATGCTCTCTTAACTACTCCCAGGCATTGAATCCATGGGCTTGGTTTAGAAACCACCTGAAGTAATAATCCTTCTAAATGCTTACGGAATGAATGTCAGCTCCTGAGTGCCATCTGTTTCTCTGCAGATACAATCCTGTTGACCTGCTTTACTTGTTAATGTAGACATCATTATACTTCCATCCTAGTCAAGCTCATTTGTCTCTGTGGCCTGAGCTACTTTAAATATGTCCCATGTCTCTTTTGCGTGGTGATTTAGAACTGGCACTTAACCGAAACCACAAAAAAAGCCTAGATTAACTACTTTCTTGGTCAGTCATTGACAATAGTTATGTGGCAAATGGGGATATTTTCTTACTAACTTACATGAAGTTTTTATAATTACGCTCAATAATTAAAATAGGCATAGAATTCCATGGTTCATCTTTGTTTTTATTTTTATCCTAATATTATATAGTTGTCACCTAATCATGTTTGAACAATCTTCCTTCTCCTAGTCATTACACAGAATCATAGAATTGGAAAAGATCACTGAGATCATTGAGTCAAACTGTTAACTCAGCACCACCTTGTTCCCTACTAAACCAATGCCACATTCACATGCCTTTTGAATACTTCCTAGGATGATGATTCCACCACTTCCCTGGGCAATGCCTAAACATCCTTTCATTGCAGAATTTTTTCCTAATATCTCATCCAAAGCTCCCCTGGAACAACTTGCTGTCATTTCCTCTCTTCCTGTTGCATTACTTGCACCATCTCACCAGAAACTCCTTTCAGGCATTTGTAGAGAGTGATAAGGTATCTCTTTTTCTTCAGGCTAAACACCCCCAGCTCCCTCAGCTGCTCCTCTTCAGACTTCTGCTCCAAACCTTTCCCCAGCTCTGCTGCCCTTCTCTGGACTCACTCCAGCACCTCCGTGCCTTTCTTGTAATGAGGGCACAAAACTGAACACAGGATTTGAGATGTGGCCTCACCAGTGCCAAGTATGCACTGTGCCTGTTTCACACTGGTGTCTGTCATTACAGCTCATAAAATTCACCTCCTTATTTCTGTGTTACCTTTGTCTTGTTGTTCTTCTTGAAACTGTGGAGTCTGCAAAACTTTCTTGCATGCTTCCTTGTGAGTTGCAACCATCTCAGGTTTCTTTTATTATTTTTTTAACCCAGCACCATTTTCTATTTGTCTGCTTGTCATGATATGTTCTACTCACATTACTTATACAGTAACAAATCATGATCTTTCCAATAATTGGAGACTTGCAAAGTAGCACCTTTTATCTGTACATAATTAGAAAAAAAATTACTTGCTTTTTGTTTTGTCTGTTTTGAGTTGAAACTAAATAGGTAATGTCAGTTTTGCTGCTGTCATAGAAATTACTTAGAATAAAGAAACCCTTCAGATTTACCTTCAGGATTGTGCATGTGTTCTCAAAATCTTTACAAAGAATCACATTACTCTGCTAGGTCACCATATTTGCCATAAATCAAAGTATCCAATTGATTGTTCCATAACCAAAGTCAGAACTTCCATTTTTTCCCAAAATCACAAGTGGGATAGTATAACTACAAAGTGATTTTTAGAAGGGTCTATAAGTGTGTGACACCTTATCAAAATTAGAATACATGTTTTGGTCAGGTGTAATTGCTGCTTTTATTTAAAGGGAAGGTACAGAGTAAAGGAAAACAAGAAATCAAATTTAACTTCATCTGAGTTCTCCACACTTTTTCTCAGGAGATTTAAAGGAGCTATTGTTTGCTATGTCATTAGAGAATGTAGTTCAATCTTAATGTCTAAAAACGTTTTTATAAGTACTTAACTTCCTAGAGGACTTACACACCTACTTCGTAGAGACAGTGGGCCAAAGCCCTGTCAAAGTTTGTACAGACAACAAACTTGGATAAGAACATCCATGAGCTCATAAAAAGTTCTGATGACAGGCATTGAAATATCCTGGGTCTACCTGAAATTACTTTCCATTCCTTTAGAAGTGGGCTTTTCATTTATTCATGTACATTTTCAGGATTATCTAGTTTCACTCTTCACAGGCTGTGAACCATGCTGATGGAATCAGTGCATTCAGCTTTTAGTAGTTAGCAGTGGAGCATGAACCTCTACTGGAAAGAGGGGAATACAAGCAGCTTTTTCTTTTTTATATCAATTTGCTGTGGAGAAGGAGGTTATACTTACCAGGTATTTCTGAAGAAGACAAAGAATGTTAAGTCATGAACCAAAACAAACTGACTTGAAAATTTAGTGTGATTAACTATAGAGAAGAAATCACATCACCTCTATAAAATCATAAATAAAGTTCTAATGTATCCTGATGGGGAAAAAATTGACACAGACACCGAAGACATTTGTACCAATTTTGGCTGGGGTAGAGTTGATTTTCTTCATAGCAGCTAATGTGGAGCTATGTTTTGGATTTGTGCTAGAAATAGTGTTGATAGCACTGGGGTGTTTTAGTTACTGCTGAGCAGTGCTAGCACAGAATTTAGCTTTTCCCTGACACTCACCCCACTTCACGAGCGAGCAGGCTGGAAGGGCACAAGAGCTCGGAGGAGGACACCACCAGGACAGCTGATGCCAGCTGATCAAACAGATATCCCACACCACACAGCATCATGCTCAGCAATAAATCTAGGGTACATCGTAGAAAGGGTGAACATTCTGAATGATGGTATTTGTATTCCAAAGCCACTGTTGCATGTGATGAAATACAGCTTTCCTAGGGATGACCAAATACCTGCTTGCTCATGGGAAGTTGTTTTAAAAGAGCACTTAAAGAGTACAGTTGCTTGTCTCAAAAACTCTTAAGGGCTCAGGATGACTTTGCCATGAGATGAGTACAGAAAGGAGTAACAGAATGGCACAAACTCCAGGCCTAGTGGAAGCAAGGTATCTGTTTAGCACATCCTAGTTAATGCATCAGAACAAAAATTCCCACTGCGGCAAACTGTGTAGACAAGCAACTACTCGTATGCATATCAACCATCAAACAAAGATCACCCCAAGTTATGGGACTGATGGTATCTGTGGCCACCAACGACCACCAAAGCCCCCCCAAATATGCCTCTGTAAATACCTGGAACTTGGACTGTAAGATAAGCCACCACAGCAGAAACTTTAAATAAGATAAAGGTGGTACTATTTGTCCGGGTATTATCTCAGACCTAGGGGGAGGTTAACAAGTCTGGGGGAGAAGAATGTATTGGACAAAAAAACCCAGAATTTTTGGGCCACAAGGAAAGGCAACCCAGAAAATGTGCTGAAATCAGCCCCAGCTGGTTAAAAGGTAGTTCTGTCAAAGGGGAGATCATGACCACCAACTCAGGGCCCACTGACCCAAGAAACCCACCCCAACAGACTGAAGAGAAGAGAAAGACTGAGCATGAGGACTTATCAGCATTAGAAGCAAGGGATTCATTTAACCAATAGAATTGCATAGCCAAAGGGCATTTATTCCTTTGGTTGCTAAAATGCATAAACAGTGAACATTTTGAACAACCTCAGCACCCCCACCACCAAAAAGTGGTGAAGAAGGACCAATGGGATGCTGTTGGATACACGGGTGGTGAATATCTTCTGCTTGATCAGTCTCTCTCATTTCTGCACCCTCTCTCTCTCCTGTCTTTTCTATTTCTTTCTTTCTCTCTACCATCACATTTTATTGTTATAAACTTCATACTATTGACTTCAGCATATGGTGTTATTTGCACCTTAATTCGAGTAGAGATATCTCTCAATAATAGGATCATAACAGTGATGACTGAATTCTTTGTCTTACTTTGCTTGCACACGCAGTTTTTGCTCTACCTATTAAATAATCTTTATCTCAGCCCACAAGGTTTTTTTTTCAGTTTTACCTTTCTGATTCTCTCCCCCATTCCAGCAGGGGGAAGCAGTCAAGCAGATGTATGTGGCTGCATTGTTGGCTGGGTTTAAACCGCTGCAAACCCTCAAACTCTTCTCCACAGACAAGATGTAGTGTGGAAGCTAACTAGAAAAGATCTTTTTTTTTTTTTTTGAGGAATAACTATTTCAGCTGAGGCTGTGAACTGTAATAGCTCAGTCTGGACTTCTACATTTTGCACAGATGAGTGCTGCAAAGATTTCCAAAGTTCTCCACAAAATCAGATCAAATTGATATATTTTTCCTTTTCCCCTTCAGACTCCATGAGTCTCTGTATATCAGAAAATGAAAACCTGTGAAACTACTAACAGAGCACTAGAAGAATTCCTGAGACAGTGCAAGAAAAACGAAGTTTCAACCCAGTTTAAATTAGTTTTTCATTTCTTTTCTTACCAATACAATCAGAGCAAAAATGTTCTTATTATTTCACTAAGACATTAAATATAAATAAATATATATGTATGTCTGGACCATTCCATCTTATACCGTGATGACAAGTATGGATTTGTTTTCATCCTTCAGTCTGTGTGAATCTTTTTCTTTTTCTGCTGCTCCTTGTTTTATTCATTTACACAGCCAAGAGATATAAGTAGGAAAGATTTTTTTTTTTAAACCTTCATATTTGTGTATCCTGTTAGGGTTGTTTTTTAGATAAACATAGTTGTTAACTAAACTTTGTTTCCTAAGCAAATGATGGCCCTGATTTTAAACCTCCATATGAATGATTTCTGTTTTAGTTTACAGGAATAGACCTGTCACACAACTGCAAGCAAAAGCTTTTCCTAGCTAATTAGGAAGACACAAAAACATGAGGCAGACCTCCAGGAAAAACTAATTGCACAAGCCAAGGGAGTGATTACAGGGATGCTAAATATGAGAAAAGTCACGAATTCAGTGTGGTATATTCCTTTGGTGACATAAATACATTTTTTAAAAATGTTTGCCCTGTAGCAATGCAAATTATTATCTCCTTTTTGTTTAAAAAAACCTCTTACATATCCATGGAAAACTTTGAAAGACTTTGTATTTCAAAAGAGTTCTGCTTTCACATAGTATTTGATGCAAAACTATTTTAATAAGGCATTGTAGGTAAGCACACTGATAGCAGATACACAAGCCTTTTATTTGTCTAATTCTATTTTATTTATATCATATGTGGGCATATCTTAATAGAGTATTTTGCTTTGAACTTGCAGGAAATGGCCTCTATAAGATTCAGCATATAAACTTTGTAGTCTTGAAAATGATACATGGTATTTACAGAAAAATAAATATTTCAGTACATTATTTAACACTAAATGATTTGGTTTCTAAAGTGATTCAAGATAAGTATCTTTATTCTCCAATCAGCCATAGTGAATAACATGTCTTCTATGAAACATATGTGGGGTATTTCTGGGAAATCCTGGAAAATGTATATTTATACATGAAGGCAAAGCTCTTCCTTGCTTCACTTTTCCTCATCCCTTAGGCTGGAAGAGTAAAAATGGAATGAAGTAAACTAATTTTTATTTCAACAAGAGTTTGCAAGTGTTTCTTTGTCCACCAGAGCAGCAGTGTGGGAAACAGTCATGTTCTCAGCTCTCTTAAAACCAAAGAATGGCGCCCTTCTCCTGCTCCTGCCTTGTCCCACGATGTGCTGGGCTCTGACAACACAAGCAGCGCTCCCTCTACACACCCCAGAGCCAGGCTGTGGCAGCTGTCCCTCTGAGGCTGCCCACCCACACAGAAGCCTCTGTTACTCACCAGCAAGGTGTGGCTCTATAGGGCTCTCTGGGGAGGGTAGCCTAGAAGAAAAGATCTTGCTTAATAATGAGAGCTAATATTTCAGCTGAAGAATAACATGATGTCAGGAGCTGAACTGAAAATCCAACACAAGCCTGTTGGATCCATGACCGAGTCCAGTTTACACCCAGTATCTGATAAATTTACAGCAAAACTGAAATATTAGGCCAATATGTGTAATCAGTCATCTGTAGGTACATATTCCACAGCTTTACAGTAAGTTTTTGCCTTGATGATGCTTTTTCAAATAACCTTATCATAGTGAAATCAAAGCTAATTTCAATTACGATTAGGCCATCCATTTACCCCTCAGTGAAGTTCACAGGATTTTCATGGTAAATTTCACATTTACACTTACTTAATCTTTTACAGCTTTGGGGCTGGTCAGGGAGACATCAGTCACAGCTGTTCTGTTGTAAAATGGGAAAAGCATTCTTAATTGCTTTGTGTTCCAGTATCTCTGACCAGCAGAGACACTGAAACTTTCCTCAAATTCACCAGTATACCAGTGCAGGAGGGGAAGGCTTTACCCCCCTAGATAACTCTTCCTTAGATGTGTGACAATCTGAGAAACATGGTATTACAGAAAAACATCTAGCCACAGGGGCAGCTAGCAACCCTCCTGACTTTTGTCCATCTTGCTGCATGCATGTTATTGTGCACACCAGCATGAAAATATTGTTTTATTTGCCTGAGTGAGTACCTGGAAGTACTCACGTATTTCATATTTATTATAAGTTGTTGTTATTATTATTATTACTACTATTATTATTATTATTATTATTATTATTATTATTATTATTATTATTATTTTGATGATGTTGTTGTGTTGTTGTTGTTGTTACATATAACACAAATAAACCAGGACATCATAAAACAGAAGAAAATATCAGTTGTTACTAAGAATGTACAGATTAAATAAATCTGATTCTCTAATAGCAGCTAATAATGTGAGGGGAGAAGGGAGACAATAAATTCAATACTAAAAGTAAGAGGAAAAAGAATATGGGCTATGTGAGGAAGGCAACCATTAACCATAATATTTGCTCAGAAAAGCTATGCTAGAACATTTATGTTCTTTCTGAAACATGTATATACAGGATAAGAACTCTTGTCTGCAGTGGGAGCATCAGAGTCACCATAAAATAGTTTAATTAGCAGAACTTGTAAGTGTATATTTATGTTGCTCTGGTAGTGTCTTCTAGATTCACAGAGTGTTCTGTTCTTTACTAATCTCACACCTTAGAAGATAAAAGACAGTCTCTACTTCCCTGTAAGATACAAGCAAGACCCACCTTTACCTGGAGCTAAGGGGTAAAGAGGGAAGAAAACTGTATCAAATATACTGGATGTGTATAAAACAGAAGATTTCACACTCACAGTGCATAAACTGTCTTTCTGTCTCATCTTCATACAGCACCTTGTGTCATGGGCTCTGCTCCAGTAGGGTCCTGACTTCTGCTATTGTCTGAATAAGCAGCAGCAACAGCTAAAATTATTTACAACCAGCCTGCACCTTTTTAATGGCAGAGGTTACAGAGCAATTTGGAGGGTTTGAAGTGGCATCAAGCAGGGCTTAAAATTATTTTGAGCATGATGATTTTTTACCTGTAGGTTAAAGAACACAGTGCTAATGTTTAGCTTTAGAAATTCCAGACAACATTTATAACTGATGTCTGGAGCTCTATAATACCCATATATGTGTGTCCCTGTGTGTGTGCACACATGCACGCTCATGTAGATATACATACATGTTTATATTTGTATATCTTCCATTAAGATGTACTCAAAAACAGCTGGTAAATACGAACAGTAAGCTCAGCAAAAGAGAAATGAGCAGTCATTCCTCTTCTGTCAAAATAGTGTACTTTCCACTACATTCTCCTTTTAAAGTATTTTTAAAAGCAGTTCTTTAGGAATTGGAAGTATCTGTCAAAACTCCTTTGACATTTTGATTTCTATGTCACTTACCTGACCCTAGGCTGGTCATATAATGGGTCATATAATGGAAATAAACCATAATGTAATTTCTTAAATTGGGCTGACATATGGCACTCAATGGTTTCTGGTCATTATTGCTACAAAAATACATTGACTGCATTGTGGTTTTAATGGATAAATAACAAAAATGAGTGCATTACTGGCATCAACAGAGTTTGTGTTCTCATTTGATCCTGGTGCCTGTAAAACCCTGAGAATCTGATGGGCACACCCACCTGTCCTGTGCCAGCCTTCTTTGTTTCATCTCAGTAACAGTGGCCCAAAGAATAAATCCATGCTTGCCATTACAGTGTGTTTGCACTGTACACAGGAAAGCTCAGAAGGGCTTTGCTTCCACTGGTAGTCTACCTGTTCAATTTTCCAATAAAATCTTGGTTTTTTGAAAAGCACATCTTGAGTCATAAATGCATTCAGAGGAGTAATAAGGGTACACCAACAAATAGCCTAGTTAATAAACCAGATTAGCAAGTGAATATTGTGGGAGACGCCCAGGGGGAGAACAGCTCTGGGATGCCTTGGGAGAACACCTTTGTTTAACTAAGAGTGAGGAAGTGAGGCAATTTCCCAGGACTCCCTGCATCTCCTTGGAAATAAGCCTCTGTCTGTCAACTATTGTACACTCCCCAGTTCTGGAAGGTTCTAAGTTCCCAGTCTCCCCATTGGTTTCCCTGAAAGACCATTCCCTCCCCTCTCCCTCATTGGTTCTGCCTGTGTCACCCCATCCCAGCTCCTCCCCTGAAGCCTCTCCCTATTGGATTGTTTGTACCCCGACCCCTCCTACCAGTCCCCTGTTATACACCCTGGATACTCCCTCAACTATTGCTCTCCAGCCTTGAATCCCTTCACTAGTGGTTGTGCTTCCTGTTGCTCTCCATCCTTGGATCCTGCCTCCTTCCCTCCCAGACCCTCAGATCTTCCTACAGTAAACCCTGGTGGATTTACCCTAGCTGAGAGTCCTCTTGTCTGTGGTGGAGCATTTATTACTACATCCGGGCACCGGCAACTGGCCAGCAGCGGGTTACCCTGCGGGACACAGTCCGAGGCAGCTCGCAGAATATGCCCTGCACTTAGATGAACTGCAACCGTTCTGGTTCATAGAATCACAGAATGTGCTGTGGAAGGGACTCATCAGAAACATCAAGTCCAAGTCCAGGTGTCATGGTTTAAGTCCAGACAGACACCCCAAGAGCCCCACCATGCTCCTGAGAGCATTGTCCAAATACTTCTTGAGCTCTGTCAGGCTTGGTGCTGTGACCACTTCTCTGGGGAGCCTGTTCCAGTGCCCAACCACCCTCTTTGGTGAAAAACCTTTTCTTGATATCCAACCTAAACATCCCCCAACTCAGCTTCGTACCATTTCCTCAAGTCCTCTCACTGATCACAAGAGTGAAGAGATCAGTTCTTGCACCTTGGCTTTCCCCCATGAGGTTATCCAGTTTTTATAGAGTTAGGAAAACCATTTCTAGGAGCACCAAGTTAAAACTTATTTTCTTATGGCTGCCTCATTTCTTGTTGCATTAATGTACATCATCTCTTCCTAGAGCTTTTCTCAAGTGTTCATTGTAGCTGCTCCTTATGCTACTTCTCTGTGTCCAACAAGATCAGCCATCCCTTCATTCAGAACAGCTGTGTATTGAATGCCTATTTCATAACATATTTTCATGAACAAACAAGATTTTAATACCTTTTGAATGTTATTCTGATTAATTTTCTTGACATTTTCAACTGGATTTCATTCTTCTTCAGTGTGGTAAACACACAGGTTCATATAGGAATCACAGAGGAAATTGAGAGAAAAATTGAACAGAAAAATGCCTGTATCTGCAGTGATATAATTATAAATTATCTCTACTGTGACTTCTAAATGGAACTAAGGCAGTGAAGGTCAAGTAGGAGAAATGCATATAGGCAGGAGCAGACAGTAGCATTGAGACCATTAAAAAGTCATGTGAATCTGTTATTATCATGTGTCTCTGTTATTAATGATCAGCAAAACAGAGCCCTGCTCTCCTCCTACAGTGTTGCCATTGACATCTGCTGTTCAACAACTTAACATATTAGAGTCTGAGTGCCATTTTGGGAGGAACTGATTTCCAGAAGGAGGGGTGGACCCTGGGTGAAACAAAGCAGGATGTTTTCCATTGCCAAACCACAGAACAAAATTTAATGTCATTAACAAGCAATATAATCTGCTGTGTACAATTGAGGAGGAGTTCTTCCTCCTACTCTTTGGATGGACTCTCTATTTGTATTCTAAGGTCTGCAGGAGAAAAACATCTTTCTGTTTGCTTTGTGTAAAGCCCTGAGGTGCCTGATTTGAGCTGGGACTAAATGTTGCCAAAATACAAATATGTTCTTTGCTGTAATAGTCAAGTTATCCATTTCTAGCATCTGTTTGATCCATGAAGAGCTGTGGAGCCGTGTCCATCTGTATCAGGGCTGAAGTGCCAAGAGGGGCTTGCTTTCCCTGGTCAGCAGCACTTGCTCAGGCACTACTGCACTTTTCCATGTCCTCCCATGTCATTTCCTGACATTTCATATATTTCTTTGCTATCCCCAGCCATTTTAAAGCATTCATGTTCATCATATTAACCTACACTTGTACCCACCTCACAGTAGTGTTGTATTTCCCAAAGGGGAAAGACAAGCCTGTTGCTGTTCTTGGAGCCAGCACTGGCACCACAAGTCTTCAAGAACTCCATGTTCTTCCTAAAAGTGAGATCTTTCTGATCAGAAATCACTGGGGAAGTATTTGTGTCATCAACCTTTTAGAAACTTCTAAGTTTAATTATTTGCTACTAGTTAGATGGCAGGTGGTACTTTCATAGTTGACATCCTCAGTGATGATGTGCAAAGCAAAGTAAATATAACTATTATCAATTTTAATCTCTGTAGCAAACCAAGAGGAGGTAACTGAAATATACCATGAGATAAGAAAGACAAAAAAAGATAGAGACTTCATGTTCAACTTTTTGAAAGGTACATTTTTTTTCCTATTTCTAAGCCACAGAGGAAAAGGAAAGAAATAGGTATTGGTGATGTAGTGGTCTCTTAAATGAAACGTGTATATACTTGTTATCTTCCTTCCTTGTCTCTGTTTCATGAATTTTATTTCTCTGATACTAAGGCATAGATATCTGAAAATGAAATATTGAATTTATTCAGAGAAGTCTTCATTGGAGACACAATAAATGTTACTTTTAGGATTCACAGGGTTCTGGTTTTCTCAGCGTAAGTTTTTATTTTTACCATAGTTCACATATATACAACTTTCACAGAACAGGTTCAGAAGTTCTGTGTGAAATGTAAGCTCAGCAGTGCCTTTAGGTCCTCAGTCCTTGGTAGGCAGCGTATGAATAAGCTATGAGAAGAGAATGCTCAGACCTTGAAAATTATACAAGTAGTTTGATGATGAAGATATTAAGTAGAAAAGAAGGAAACCCAAGTGTAAAGATGACTTGAAATGCTAATAACTCCATACAATTATTTATTGAGTATAATTTTAACCCTCATCCCTGGGCTGAAAGAAAGAAAAGGGAAAAGTATCCAAAGAAAAATTCCATATGCTCTGCCTAGTCTTCTTTCTGTTGACTTCCACTACTTAGTCACCACATATATCATAGAATGTCTGTAAAGATTTGGAGAGCACAGCAATCACAATATGCAGAGACCTGGCATATATAAATGATACATTTGCCACTAGGGCTACAGCTCATCTCCATAATCCTCATAAATTTTGGGAAGAAAGAGCAAGAGAGGCTCCTATCTGATGTAAATTGGCAAAGATCTATTAATGTCAGTGGTGCTGGGCTGATTTACACCATCTGAGGAATCAGCCTTGCTCAGCCATTGACTAAATACTGGCACTAGCGAACAGACTGAGCCAAATAAACTGCAGCTAGCACTCACCACAATTCACTGGGTTCCTTAAGAAGTCATGATTCTAATGCATAGTACTATTACAGATAAATTTAAAGGTAGATTTATCTAGGAAATGCCAGCAAGCTTCAGATATATAGGTGTAGATGGCTATAGATATAGACAAAACTTCTTCATCTAATCTTAGTTACACTGCTGGAAACCCAGGTGGATTCTGTTGACATGGAGCTATCAGAAACTAGAAAGAAACACTGGAAATAGCTGGTGGAGAGAAAGTGTTTTTCATTCGTGTTCTCCTGTTTTCTTCTGGAAAGACTTGTTCTCTCAGTATGTTCCCTATGCTCAAGCCCTAAGTACCACATACATATCCACAGGGCCGAGGCAGCCCTGCCATCATGACTGCTTTTCCTGTGGGAATGGTGTCTTGTAGAGACGCGACAGATTTCCAGCACAGAGAATAGTCTGCCCTTATCTTCTCTCTAAATGTGCAGGCAAGCTCAGAGTACACTCCATTGCCTTCAACTCACTTCTTCAGACATTTAGCCTCAGGCTTTACAAAGAAAATCTCCCTGGCTTTTCTTTGCCTCTGTTCCACAGGCATCTCCAAGCACCCATGGGTGTCTCATCCTTTTCTCCCTAATCTCTCTGCAGGCTATAATCACCTCCTAAAATACAAGAAATTTCACAGAGGATTCCTCACAACAGTGACTGTTACCAAAGCAATGCATGTTTTGGGTCACACCAAATTTCTTCATTTCTTATCAAACTATTTCAGCAAATAGCTATGAAATAAACAGCACATGTTTATGCAACCACAGTAATCTCACTTTAAAAATGCAGGGAGTTTATCTGTTTATTTTTTCAGGGTAACCTGTTTTTCCCTGGCAGACTACTGATCCTCTCAAGGCCTTCAGCCAGGTTCTAGCTCCAGAAAACATTAGTTTCTAAATCTCTATACACCACTAAATCCTCACCGCTTAACTCTTTCAAAGTTTTAATTTTATCAGACATAGTTGCTTGATCATAACTGTTTCTGGGTAATATTTTCGATTTTGGAAACATATTAGACTAAACCACAGCACAGCTCTCACCTAGTTACTTATCAAAAACAGATTTATTATGTCAGAGATATAAGTTACTCAGGCTTCCTATCCACCTGTCTCATTTCTGCTTGGTTGAGCAGACTTTTGAGCATGCGGTGGAGTGTGCTAAGGTGTCAGCAGCACTGAGGTAATGCACAACACCTGATGTGACCCTATCCTCACACAAGGAAACCTTTTGCAGTCCACATATGGACTTACCTTTCCTGCATGATCCTAATTCTGGTTCATGTCTCCTCTGGATGCAAGAGAGGAGTTTCACATTTTAGAAGACAGCAGAGCCAATGGACCAGCAGATACTATTCCCTTTAACTTATTCCAGTCTACTGAGCTGGTTACATAAAAGCAGCATTTCACACAAACTTGCTCACCAAAAACCCACCTGTGATGGGCTTGCACACCAACAGCTGACCAAGACCTGAAGACTAATAGTTGTATGGGAAAGCTGAAGGATTGAATGATTTTCCAGGAAGCAAAGAAGGGTTGATTGGTTTTCACTATTTCCGTATTTCCTCTATCACTTATGGCTTTTGGACTCTGAAGCTGAGCTTTGTTTATTTGATATCTATAATTACCAGCATTTAAGTTTGCTTGTTGTTCCAAAAACTTGCATTGGATTTGGGATGTGCAGCCAAACATTTAGCCTCTTCTCCAGTATCTTCAGCTAGGAATATGCCTCAGGTGTCAACCATGCTGGTGACAGGCATCAGACACAGATGTGCTGTTTTTCAGGTGTCCCAGATTGAGAAGCAAAATGTATTCCATTTCCCATCTGTATGGCAGTTGTCTTCTGTTAAGTGGGCAGTTTTCCTTATCTTTTTCACAACCAATCCTCTCTCAGGGGAGACATCTGCTGATAATGGGCTATTGAATGTCACTGTGTGACTGATAAGAACTATGACATCCCATTGCGAGATGCTCTGCCCAGAGGGAGGAGCCAAGCATTCCTAACTGGATATAATCTGAGTTTTGGAGATATCAGAGACATCCTTTCCACTGGTTCCTAAGAGGAACAGCTGGGGTTTTCTACTAGACCTTCAGAGGAAGACTACATCCTTCTACAAGATCACTGCTCTGACAAAACCACATCTTCCACTCCAATTTGAATTGCTACCAACACGCTAGCCAAAGGGGTGTCAGGTTGTGTTCTGATTCTGTCAGTGTTTTTTCTTTTGTATTATTTAATTTATTTTGTTTCTTTTCCCTTTTCCTAATAAATTGTATTTCTGACTTGAAGTTTCTCCCTGGTTTTGCTTTCAAACCAGAACATCAGGGCATTATCTACATATCGCGCTGAAAGGCCTTCCATCAGTAGTTACAAGTATATGGTGTATACCTACACTGCACACTACATAAAACTGTATCTATATAACTTTAAATATATAGAGATAAAAATATGTGTGTGTAACTCATAAAATACACTAAAAAATTATGAAATGCCAAAATACAACACCTGAATCCCCCTAAGAATTGCTTTTAACTGTTAATAAATGAAATATGCTATGATCTTCTGGGAAACTTCTAGCCTAGACAGGTATTATTATATTAGTTTTAATAAAACTCAGATCAAATTTAGGTAGGCATGGTAAGAAATAAATGTTAACTATCACAGTTGAATATAAAAAGAATAATAATGCAAGAGGGGAAAAAGACAATGACCTGATATGATATAGTTCAGGCAAGTTATGGTGCCAAGAACAGTTTGAAAGTATTTAATTAGAGAGCTTCATAAAATATGTCCATATATTTTTTTTTACTCTATCTGTTATATGTCTAACTTATTAAGAAAAATCCAACAGAATGTGTTTTTTTTTAATTTATAAAATCCTAGATGGCAAAAGAAAAACTATCAGGGGATTGGAAATATTCGGCATTCTTTATACAGGAAAAATTTCCATTTTTAGAAAAAAATAGTTCCAACTTTCACCAGTTTATCCAGTGCCAGTGGGGTTTAAAGGTATTCAGCCATGTGCATCTAATATATTGGAGTTTTAGCAGAAAGTTGGACAGCTCACAAAGGAACAATCTCTTGTCTGCAAACACAAGATTTAAAGGGAAAATTAGGTGTATATTTTGTATCTCAAGTAAAAGGCGTGAAGACAGACGCAGTATAGAAGAAAATACATTGTTATCCAAAGCTGTAAAAATCTGTCCTGCTCAGTCAGTCATTAAACTGAGATTCTGTATGTATAAACTCCGTGTTCTTGCCAGCAGATCAAAGGCAAGTTGGTGAACGCAGAATTGCCTACCTACTTTATCTTCATACAAATGAGCTCAGGTGCCCTTGGCAGAGAATGCAAAGTCATGACAACAGAATACAGATTTAATACTGCTGTAATGAGGTATTTTTTTAAAGCTGCAGTGGAGTGTCTGCACAGACAGAAAATTCTGATGACCAGCATTTCAAACAACAAGTGCTACCTATTGTTCATCCAGTAAATTACTGTATTATTGTAACGAGGAAAGACCTAGAAGAACACTAGGAAAAGTAATTATGCTTAAAAAATCCACTGAAAATATGTATTTGTAGGGAGATATGAGACATAATTCATTAAAATTTTGGTTTTGAAAAATTCTTAATAGGGAGAAATATCTAGCAGACAGGAGAGTCTTTTATGCTTCATTCTCATCATTATATAAAACAGTAAGACTAAAAGAGCTGCCAGACTTAAAAAAAAATAGAGAGCTCTTTGTCTCCAAGACAAATGTCACTCTTATTTTAAAAATCCTCTCTAGTCGATAAATACGAATTAAAATCAGATTGGAGGAAAACAGAAATATCTTTTTTTTTTTCATTTTTATTTCTATTACATCCAGGTGATCACTTTTTTTCTACTAGACATTTTTCTCTATTAGAAATGCATTAAATTTCTGTTTTCTAATTACAGTTTTCAAATGGGTTTAGAAAAGTAGGTATTTAATATTTTATTTTCAGAATACAAAATCTGAATTTGTCTTTAAAGGAGAAGTAATGTTGATGGAAAATCCTATTCAGCTTTATTAATAAGTAGCGTATTCCAAAATCACAGTATATATTTTTATCAATATATGGAAAAAAATAGCAATCAAAATGACAAATTTCTTTGTGTGCTCTTTTCAACTTCTTTCAAAAGACGTGAAAACTTGCTTGATTAGGTTGGTTGGGCAATTTTACTGTTTCAAAAAGTATTTTGTATTGTAGGTCTTCAGCCACCATACTACTCTGAATGTCATATAAGGGTTATCTTTGCATGTTTTACCAGGGGATTTCTCTGCATAACTTTTGGGTTACTTATCATAACAAAATAAAAACAAAAAATAATGAAAGTGATGGTAATAATAAAAAACTAAAATCAAGAAAGCATAGCCTGTGGCTCAATAACAGACTATATGTGTGCATATACCCAAAGAGGAAAATTATCTTAGAGCTTCCTTGTTTCCAAGAACTTCCCCTCTCTGGCCCTCATAACCTACTAATTTTCCTTCAAACCCCTGATTCCTCACTTCTGAAATGACCTCAGTTTCCTCAGGACCTATCATGGGGACAAGATTTTTGCAAGGATTAAAGATATCTGACATGCAGGCTGTACATGTGAAAATCTTCCAATATAAATGAGATTTAAGAGATTAATCCCTGCAGGCATTCAGAGCTGCCTGCCACATGATTGTTGGTCTTACTATTCTCACCTGAACTTTCTAGTGTACAGTAATTGCTTACTGTGCTACTATATGAAGAGCACTAGACAGATAGCTTTAGACAAATATATCTCTTTTTGCTTTGGTGACAACTATAGAAATCATTAACAGTGCCTAGCTCTCTATTACTGTGAAGCACTTGAACAAGAAAAATAATGGTATGGAACAAAAACAGTCTTTAAATATCTCTAAAATGAATTTTCTGCCCCATAAACCATGATGGCCTTTGACACTGACCAATTACCTTGGAGTACTGCTGTGAGTACCAGTACAAATTTTGGAAAGTCAGGATACAGAAGTTATAGAAAAAATCCAGGAGCAGGTACAAGGTAACCTTTCAGTACTTTGGATAAAAACAGAGAAAAAAATGGGGGGGGGGGGGGAACCTTGAGAAGACTCTCAGTGGATTTATTTTAGTATTTGTGATTATCTCTATTCATAAAACTGGACTGTCACTCCTCTCTATGTGCATGTGGAAAGCTCAGCATCACTTGTGTTTCTGTACAAGTATTGCTTGCATTTTGTCCCTGATTTTTCAGAAAGGTCTGGGAACAAGAAAAAGGTTCTAAAATGTTGCCTCAGCTATAGATGTTTCAAATTTTTGAAATTAATTTTTAGGATATTTTTTCTTAAGTTTTCATTTGTCAGCCATGCCTCATATATGGTATATATACACAGTATACATTAATGGTAAAGCAAGCATGCATGTTGTATAGACAGTGCTTTTAGTGGGAGAGCCCCAAAGAAAATAATAAAATCTTTGTCACTGGCCTGAGTAAAATTGGGATTTTATCCTGAATATTTCGTTCTCGTATTTAATTTCTGACTCTCTATGCTTTAAAACTTAAAATGCAATATTTTAATTAATCCCAGTAATTTAAGAACTCCAAATATTTTAGTCTGTTATACCTCCCAGAAGTTTCTTTTTTATATTATTTAAAAATGTGTTGACTGTAGGATATTATTTCAAGAACATCTAATTTTACATACCTGATGTACAGTCTGAATTAGAGGGGATTTTCCTGATAGTCTTTTAAAATAATAACTAAAACTTGTGCTTACACATTTGACTCAAAGAAGCAGCATTAGGACCAACAAATGAATAAGGTACTGCACAAGGTTGTCCTAGTGTGGCAGTTATTTATTGAGACAAATGTTTCTCGTCACTCAATTAAAAATTTAAACCAAAGAAAAAATTCATTTTCAAACAAAAACATCTTATTCATTTCATTTTAAAAGGTTCATTTAACAGGATATTGAATATTCCAAAAGAAAGATTTGAAAGCAGTCTTGAATATTCTTGCAGCATTATTCCAAAGCTTCATAAACTCTGAATGTTAAAACCAACCCATGCAATTGTATGAAAACCCAAGTTTGCCCTGCATTTCAGTCTGTAAGAATATAATAAATGCACTGCTATGTCTGGCCAAGCATTCATGAATGCCTAAATTTCAGCCTAGGGCAGTGGCAGAGAAGATTCTGGTTAAACCAATCCCTCAAGCTTGGCCAGTTGTTGGGATCCCTTCTCCACAGCAACTCCTAGGGATGCTGAAGGTACATTCCTGCCTAGATGTCTTTTGATCCATTTATGGATAAATAGTCCAAGAAATTTTCTACATTTCTATCAAATTACTTATCTGCTGCCACATCCTTCTGTGGGCAGCAATTTGCAGATGCCATAATCCTAGAAACTATTTTTGTCATGTTGATTATCTCTGCTAGGATTTTTCTGGAAAGATGACAGGTTTAGAAAGTCTACACATTGAGACTGCATTTGGAAAAATTTGAGGAGTCTTACACAGGATGCAACATCTTACTGCTGTGGTAGAACTGCTCATTACATTGCATTTTTATCAATAGGGTTTTTTTTGTTGGTATGTTCGCTTTTATGTTTGAGCATTGTTGGTTTGACAGGTTTTATGCTGTAAGTATTTTAGAAAATTGAAAACCATGAGAAACCAGAAATGTCACCAGAGTAATGATAACATAGAATTGGTACAAATAGTCACAATGTATCCTTGAGATATCTTCAGGCCATAAACCATGTGACTGTAGAGAATTTACACCTATGTAAATTAACTTTTGAGCATTAAATTACACTTGCGAAGGAGAATTTAAAGAGGATTCCTAAAAACTAAATTTTTCTTACAGGAGTTATTCCCAGTAAAAAAACATAATAATTTGCTTGAATCACAACAGTCTTTGTCACTGGGGAAAGAAAAAACCACAACTGCTGACACAATAATTTTCGGTGCAAACCACAGCATTCATTGTTCACAAGGAGCCAATAAAACTAGGAATGACTGAAACAAGTAATATGAAAAAAATGACATTCAGAATGTAAAGTTTCTCTCTTCTCTCCTTCCTATGACTGAATTGAATTGATAAAAATAAAAAGGAAAAAAAGATATTTTCCATAACATAAAAATAAATAAGGCAACAGTGACACATTATTAACATACAGAAAATGTGTATTGGCAGAACTCTGTAACTGATTTATTATAAAAATTGTAAACCCAAAAAACATCACTTGTTTTGAGGTCTTACTACAATGAAACTGAGCTGAGATATATTGAGAAGTGCATTTGAATTCATAAAACTCCCAAGAAAATATGGCATTTTATTGGGGTTTGTAGCTACAATGTAAAATTATAGGAGCAGCTTGAAATGGTTTGGGTATTGAATGCCAATCCAGTTGCAGCAAAATGATCACAACAAATTCTCAGTACTAAATTCATGATCTCAAATAAAATCTACTTCTATTTGAATTTTATTTTTCACAAATCCCCCTTTTAAGAGATAATAACCTGCAAATAATACTAGTATGTTCCTCCAAGTTTGTCTCAATGTAGTTGGCAGCATAAGCAATCCTGGAAAACAAACCCTGTTGAACTGCAAGGTGGCTTGTGTGTATCTAACAAAAGTTCCCTCCACTCTCACAAAAAGAAAGGTCTCCCAAAATTTTTTAGACCAAGTGAGACTACTGCAGCAGTCAGATCGGAGGTGAAATTTAATTTCTTTAACCAAAAGGGGCAGGTGTGGGTTTTTTTTTCTAAAGCATAGCTAAAATTAGAGAAAAATAAATAAAGTGAATGCTGGTTTTATCGGTAACACATGGACAGCAAAATTCAGAAGCTTGCACAGCTAATGACCTCTTGCATAACAAAACTGAATTATTTGACTGCACAATTTTTAAATACTCATATTAACATTCCTGAAATGTGATTCTCCCCACTTCACTATATTGAATAGCTTTTTAAGATAAAAATATTCCTGTGAAATCTGGAGAAGCAGGCTGGCAGTATCCTATACCAATAGGGAATGGAGATATCTATCTGAGAAGACAGTCCATTTTTTTGAAGTGGTTTGCAGGTCTATCCTCTGTTCCTATGTGAATTACAGTCTCTGTAGCTTATTTCATCTGAGAAGCCTGTGGATACCATGGTGCCTGCTTCAGAGAGCCAAAGTCTTTGCAAACACTCAGTACCTCAGGCATTTCACAGCTAAGGACTCAGTGCCAGAAAGACCCTTCAACATTATACTAATAATTTATTTCTCAAAATATGTGATTTAATGTTTTTGGTTTTATTCACTCACTTTTGCTCCATTACTCTACTTTACAGCCACGTCCCATTTGAAAAAAATAATCATTTTTCCTATCTCACTGCTACAGTTCAAGCACAATGTTGGTGATCAAAAGGAGTTTAAATCTTTTTCCTGCTATTGCTTCTTGTAAGACATCTGATAGAGTTTCTGTAATGTAGTGCAATGTTGTTACTCAAGATATGCAGTCTGTATCACCTCTAATTGCAGTCCAACAGTGCCATCCTCTGCTCCTTGCAAATTACATTTCAATATAACTCCAAGGATAATCTTGAGATTTAAGATATAAGAATTCTTATAATCAATAAGCTGTAGTTTCACACTGTAAACTTTCTGATAGTTTTGAAAAAATCTACTTTTCCAGGTGTAAAACCAAAGCATTAATTTTCTGGTTACCAAAATATATTTTAAAAAACTCAAAAATTTATGCATTGACATTGTCATAAATTATTTCTATGAAATCTTTTATTTGTGTTTCAAATTTTCATTTGTACACCAATATAAGCAATTAACTCTATAGAATGTTTCTGTACTATTTCTTGGACCTTTAATGAACCCAAACATGGACCAGAAGCTTATTTTCCATAATGCCTAGACACTTAAAGGCAGGACCCCAGATCACTCCAAAAAAAAGCTTCTAATTCAAAATCGAGGTAAAACAGAATGTGATAATCAGAAATCATGGCACAAAGACTGATAAAGCCAATACTTTTCTTCAGTGGCATGGGAGGGGTTAGGGAGCAGTATAAAAGTCCACTATTTTAACTTTGAGTGGGGAGAAAGCCTGAGGGCACTTGCGACAAAATACAAAGAGTCAGTAATAGTTTTGCTGGTAAAATCACAGCATGTTAAAAATTATGTCAGGAGATGAATAAAGTGCAAGGGTTCCAGATGCAATAGCGAATGAGGAATTTATGTAGTCAGGCACACAAAGTTATGGTCTTGGTTTGTTGCTTTTTTAAGTCAGTCTACTTAAGTTCTCTTTCTACTATCGGAAATATTTTTGGGATAGTCACATGAGCTCACATTAATTGCATTAATTTCACCATTATATTTGTACAACCTCTCATTCTTTTTCTACAAAGAGCTGTGTGACATATATAAGGACATAAAGAGAAAACTTTTCCTAGGAGAGCAATTAAACTTTAGAAATTATGGCACCAAGTCAGAGAATACTTTGGGTTGGAAGGGACTTTAAAAATCATCTATTTCCAATGTCCCTGTCATGGGCAGGACACTTTCCCTGGTTGGTCAGAGCCCCATCTGGGGCCCCAACCTGGCCTTGAACACTGCCAACAATGAGACAACCACAGCTTCTCTGGGCAACCATGAATAAGAGCAGGCAAAACAAAATCTTAAAGATGTCTGTTTCCAGGACATAGGAAAAATCACCCTGCATAAAAATACTAAAGGTTTCTGCCATAGAAATTTCTGACCTTCAGCACTAGTGGATTCTGAAAGAGACAGAGAGCAGAAGTAGTGCAGGGGGAAATAGGCCAATGTGAAAACTGTTGACTTTCCTGCTCCTTGGACTATTTGACACCACTGCAAGAAAGGGACAGGACTATCTCTTTTCCACATCTTGAATACGCTTTTTCTTCCTTAGCCTGCACATCAAGTGCAAGTGGTAAAGGACGGGTCCCTGTGCTAGGATTTTTCCAGGGTGGATTTCCCTGGAGCAGATCCACCCCACTGCACTTCTCATTTCTGGACTCATTAGCCATGATGAAAAAGAAGAAAAGCTCCTCCTCCAGGACTCCCTGACTTACTCCTGATCCACTCCCTCTGCATGGATCTTCAGAGTTACAAATCTGATACTGCCTCTGTCCTTTTCAGAGTAATCCAGGTAGGAAAGATCTGCTGTTTAAACTGCTTTGACTGTATCAGGTGCTTTTTGACTTGCAAAGATGCAGAAGCCATTGCCTAAATGACTAAGCTGAAAGGACAGCAAGGGAAGGAGTCTCCTAGCACTACCTGCAGCTATTCCACTTTCACACTAATATGCAAAAAGAGAGTATGTGTCCAAAGATTATTTTGAGGAAATTTTGTTCACGGCACAGAGATACTCAGCAATATTTTCTGTAGTGACACTAAATTCTCACAATGTTTTGGAAAAAAAATAGAATTTCTTAAAAAATCTTATTAATCTTTAGTTATCAGCTCAATAAAAATTACTCCACATACATGATAAATAACTACATGCATTGGCTTTTGGTTCATTCTTATTCAGTTTCACAGGTTGAAGGGGTTTTCAGGAAGATAACTGATTATATAAATCATTTTCCTTTGAAAGTCCTCTAAGAAATTTCTGAAATTATATGATTAGCCTTGGAATTAATCATTCTAATTTTTTTTTTAAATCCCCTGCTGAAAGTTATCAAGTTACTAAACTGAGCACCAACACTGAAATCATCTATATACAAAAACTCTCTCCCTCACATGGTAAATTCATATTAATAGAGATTTTTATTACACAAGCATGTTATGTGTGTCTTTTTCTTGCCATCATAGACAGTTTCAAATATTAATTGATAGCACAGTAGTGGTTACAGTTGATAACATAATTTAAAGACATAATTTCAGGGATCAAGCAGTGAAACACCATTAAACAGTAACATCATTAAATGTGAAGATCTGATTATTAACTGCTTTTAAGTATGTCTATACTAAATATCACTAAAATGGCTTGTTAGCATATTTATAAGACACTATTTTTTCTCTTTATTACCAATTATATTTCAAAATTATTTTATGTTACCCACTATGTAAAGTAAATGTCACCCATCATTTCAGTTTTTGAAATGGCTTTCAGAGACATTTAATGCAGCTGCTCAAGCAGCTTGTAATAACTCTTTTATGATTAAAATTTGTGGTATTTTTTACCAAAATTTTGTTTCTATATTCAACAACCAAATCTATATTGATTAAAATTGTGTTTTATTAGTATCTGCATTTGTCTATGCAGAAAAATGTCAGAGTCCAGAACCTGGGCTTTATGCCAGATTAGTGTCCTGTCCTGAGCTGAGATTGTTTAGGTATTTTACTACTTCATGAAAGGAGTAGTAGGTAGGCTTTGAATCAAGGTGATTTGTTACCTACATTTTTTTTCTCCATTTTTTTTTTTTCTCATATAATGGATTTTGAGTGTTTATTATTTGATTAACCCAGGACTTGAGGTATTTATTTATCTTCTGACATCTTGCCAAAAAGTGTAGATAACGTCTCCCAGCTGACTGCACCATAGCATGTGGGCAAGGATTTCCAAAAATATTGCATGCTGGTATAGTTTCAAGCTCCTCCATGGATTGTGACAGTGCATGTATTCTGGGATTTCTAAATTCTACTGGTGGAAATCCCACCAGTAACACTTTGTGAACAGCAGTCACTGTGACAGTAGGTTATTCAGACACAGACACGAGCTTTGGTGTTAAGCACGCAGTGGAGTATGTCAAGGCCAAGAGTTCTTCATTACATTTCCCAATCCCAAATAAGCAGTTTATTTATGTATGATGTACAAGAAGACAAAAAACTAGTTCAGAAGAAGAGTGCCTGACAAACTTAGTCTGATCAATACAAACATGTACATTCCATAGTTTTCTCACCCATAGCTTTAAAAAAAAACTTTCAATGGCATACTGAAGGAGAAAAGATACATCTACAGTGTTCTTGTGGTAAGTCCCAGTCATGAGTGCAATACCCATTGCCATATAGAAGCAGAGGTGATTTGTAGTGTTCGAAAAGAACAGAAAGCAAGGTGCTCAGCTATCTCAAAGATCGGGTTTTTTACAGCTCTGCATCACCTCCTGGCCTGAGCCATACTGCTCCCTGTCAGTGAAGTCAGGGGAGATCTTTTTAACCCATATAGCCTGCTGCAAGAATTATAGCATAAAAATATTTAAATATTCATTTGAAAGATGAACTGAGTTGTTTAAAAATGACACCTTTGACACTAGCCATGCCCTCATAGTTCTCAGACCATATTTTACTTAGTTAGAGCAACCCAAATCTGCATATCTCTCATTGATTTTATTAAAATTGGTGAGCAAGCAAATATTCATTTGAGAAGGCTAATTATTAAGCTAAAGTATTGCAATTTTATTTAGCTAATTAGGGATGGAACAATGCACAAGTAAAATTAAGGTCATAATTAAAGTAGGCTCAATATGTCTAGGGCTTGAGCCACAAAAGTGGAATGTATACAGGTATGCTGAACTGTGAAATTGCCACTGGAATGTGTCACTTCCCAAGAAGGGTCCAGCTCTGTCAGCAGGAAGTCAAGAAAGAGTGGCAGAAGCCCTGCATGGATGAACAAGGAACTCCCAGAAAATCTCAAACACAAAGAGGAACTGGGCAAGAGGCAAAAGCTAGGACAGGTGACCCAAAAAATGCAGAGAGGCACTGAGAGTTCAGGGACATGGTTAGGAAGGACAAGTCTAGGTGGAATTGAATCTCATGAGGATGGTGAAAAGCAGCAAGAAGGACTCCAGGAGATACATCAGCAGCAGAAGACATGTCAGGGGAATTGTTAGCCTGCTGTTGAATGGGTCAGGAGACCTGGTGACAAAAGCTACAGCAAAGACTAAACTATTGAATACCTTCTTTGCCTTTGGCTTTCAGCAGGCGCAGACCCCTGAGACCAGTGGTAAAGATCACTTCTTACCAGAGCAGCGTCAGCTTAGGAACATTTAAAGAAAAGAGATGGACACAAATTCATGGGACCTAGTGGGATAGACCCACACGTGTGGAGGGAGCTGGCCAATGTCAGTCTCAATTATCTTTGAAATTACATGTTGATTGGGGGAGTTTTGTGAGAACTGAAAGAAAGCAAATGCCACTCCTATTCTGAAAAATATAGAAGAAATACCTGGAGGACCACATACTGGACAACCACACCTCAGTCTCCAAGAAATTGATGGAGAAAATATTCCTGTAAAGCCTTTCCAAGTACATGAAGGACAGCAGTGTGATCTTAGCAGTCAGCATGGACTTAAGGGAAAATGACGCTTAACCAACTTGATAGCCTTCTACAACTGGATGATTGGTGGGTTAAGAGGGAGCAGTGGATACTGTTTTCCTTTCCTTTAACAAGGCTTTTGATAGTCTCCCATGTCATCCCCATAGAAAAGCTGATGGAGTAGAGTCTGGCTAAGTGAAAGGTGAGGTGGACTGACAATACAAAACAGGGAGGAGTGGCTGATACACCAAATAGCACAGTTGGGACCTCAACAGGCTGGAGAAATGGGAAAACACATGGACATTATGAAGCTCAACAAAAGGAAATGTCAGCCCTATCCTAAGGAAGAAATAAACCAGGCATCAGTATAACATAGGTGCCAATTAGCTGAAAAGGAGTGCAACAGAAAATGTCTTAAAGATCCTGGTTTGACAAAGCCAGCAAAGTGCCCTTGTGGCAAAGAGGGGCAATGGTACTCTGCATTAAGCAAAATTTTGCCAGCAGGTGAAGTCTTGTGGCTGGAACTTCCCCTTTGCTCACCACTGGTGATACACATCTGGAATATGTGGATCCTATGATCTCAAAGGTCTTTTCCAACTTAGTTGATTCTGTGAATGCTGGGTCCAGCTCGGGACTCCTGAGTATGAGAGAGTGTGATGGACATACTAGAGCACATCCAGTGTAGGCTCATGAAGACGATTAAGGAACTGCTACTGTTATAGCAAAGAGTACTGGGGTTGTTCAGCCTGGATAAGAGAAGGCTCAGGGGAATCTTATCCATGTGTGTAAAACTCTGATGAGGGAAGTAAGGAAGGCAGAAGCTAGACACTTCTCAGTGCTGCCCAGCAACAGGACAGGAGGCTAAAGATACTAACTGAAACACAGGAAATGCTGAGTAAAAGAGTAAGAGTAAGAGTAAGAGTAAGAGTAAGAGTAAGAGTAAGTGTGGGCATGAAGAAACACTGCCACAGGTCGTCCAGGGCAATTGCAGACTCTACATCTTGGACATATTCAGAATCCAACCAAACGTGTCCCCAGGCAATCTTCTCTCACTGAACCTGTTAGACAAGACAATATCCAGAGGTGCCTTCCTCTCTCAGCCATTCTGGGAACCACAGTTCTGTAAATTACATTCTTTTTTGAGTCCTATCTGGCAAAATCTTAATAAAGGCTTCTTCGTTCCACTCTAAAATCCTAAATATTGTTTTAACCATTAAATTACATTGATTTCCATGGATGAAGAAGATAACACTGGGAAATGCAAGAGGAAAGCTCTCTATGTCAGGAAGAAAATAACTCATTTAACAAATTATGAAACCCATATTTATAGGTCAGTTTTCAACTGACCTTTACTTGGTGTCTACATCAACTCAGCACAAATCACATCCTTGAATGCCTAATACTCTCCTACTAGCTATACAGCACAAGTTGGCTTTTGATTTTGTCAGAATAAGTGGAAAGTACTTTACATAATGATATATATTTGCAATTTTTCCAATCTTATCACTGTTGTATTTACAGTTCATATATGACATTTCCTCTGGCCTTGCCACTAAAAGAAATCCTACAAGAAGTTATTTCCTTACTGACCTGTCCTAGTCAGCTAGAAAATGCCATCTATTATTTTCTCTTCCTCACTCTGTCACTCATTCACACTCCCCTGATTGACTGTATAGCTTTATTTTTACTCTTTCTAGATTGCCTGTAGAACTTTATTTCTATTCTTGCTACTTGTCATTATTGTGTTATTAAAGTTTTAGGAATAGCAAATTTAAGTAATTGCCCCTAAGTAAACAGAACTACTAAATCTGCTCCATGTGAGGGCTGTGAGCCCATTTAAAAAACCTAAAATGCAAGGAGTCAACAGACTTGTTTGTCTGGTTGTCAAGTACAGTCCTTAAACTGCAGATCACAGAGCTGGTGATGGTTGTACCCATCTCCAAAAGGTGTTCAGAAACTGGGTAGCTGCCTGTATTACTACAAGATCTAAAATATTCTGTTTTTAAAAAAATTATCCATATTGATGGATGCTAACATTAAAATGTGCTGTTTATTTTGAGTTTTGTTTTATCCAGAGACAGAGGGGTGGTCCTAACCGATGATTTAAAATGTTCACTTTCATTAGGGTGTCAAAAACAATTATGAATTATGCACTGGTGCACTGTTAGTACATAATCTACCTATGCAGTGTTGAATTTTTATGCACTCATTTATTAATCAAAAAGCCCTTTATGTATTATAGTTAACCCTATATTACTCCTGTTTGGAAGGATGACATGTTGACATAATAGAAGACAGACTAAATTAAAGAGATGCCAAAAGCACTATGACATCTATGCAAGATCATAGGCACATTTGAATCTGATAGTCAACCTTTTTTAAAAAGCTGCTCACACTGACATTAAGCTGATCAAAAATATGAAGGAAAACCACTTTCTTTCTTTGTATTAGAGGCAGACTTTAACCCAAAATTAATTTTGAGAGTAAAATTACTTGTGTTAATCTTCTAAACTTTAGTCCCTGAAACCTTGTTCCTTCATGTAATTATATTAAACCAACTCAGAAACTCAGTTTTTCTCTTGCTAATTTCCAGACAGAGAAGGCAATAAAAACAGAACAACTAGCTATAAACAATTTTATTTGTCTGATTATATTGAAGCTTCAGATGGACTGTTTTAAATGGCCAGACACAAATGGATGCATTTGGCTTTTTTAACCCAACCCTGAAGGACAGAGCCAGTATAGGGTTTTCACCCTAGTTGCTTTGTTTCCCTTTTTTCTTATTTTGATTTTTTTTCAAATACTTCTTTTCTCATTCATTGCATTTATTATAATGTTTATATCACAATTAAAGGAAGAGACGCAGTCAATTTTAACACCTCACTAGTCCAGGATTCTCCAGGGAGGAAACACGGGGCTGTTCCCCTTTGAAAGGGTTTAGATTTGCTAAAGAGATTTATAATGAAAAGTCTGCTCATGATGCAGTGGAGGGCACAACAGGCTGACAATGACAAAGTAGGAAAGATAGAAAAAAAAATCAGATACCTCATTATCTTTACAAGTCCTTGTGTTTTAAAATAAACAATTGAGATGTAAAAGATTGAACAAAGAATGGTTACTTTATCACTTTAAAGTATCATTTTTGTAGTAAACTTTGAATCTGATCTGATTAGTTTTCTTCCCCCAATTAAGTATGCTTATGCAGGAAATTAGTTTCATAAAATCTAAAAAGTGGAGATAAAAGAATCTGTACTACCTAACATATATTCCCTTCTCAGTGTTATCTCTTCCTGTTCATTTTCCAGTTTACTCTGATTCTGTTTCTTTTCCTTCTGGTTATTCCTTCCTCTTCTTCAAATTTCTTACACTCTTTCACCTTGTGCATCTCCCACTTTTCCAGTAGATGTAAAAAAATGCCAAAGATCATACTAGACCAAAACTATTTTTGTAAGAAGAAGAAATCAGCAAGAAAAGGATGAGATTTATAACTGATTTCAAGCTCGACTCTGTTCCCCTACCTCCAATTAAATAAAAAACTTTATGACTTTGCAAGCCAGTCATAATATATGATACCTACCTTCAGGTCTCACCTGTTTGTTTTTTTTTTACAAGTACCTGAACTGGGTTACAACATGCTTGGACTGAGACCTTTAAGTCTTTAACAGGGTCTGTATAAGAGTTTTATCAACTTCCTTGGCTAGAATTACCTTAAAACTCATTGCTTTAGCCAGAATTTGCTTTCAGTTTTTCCCATGAATTCAATCAGACAGTCAGAACAAAACTCAAAGAGCTGGAACCAAAGTTAAAAATAATCAATGATAATTCCACTGATCTAGACAAAACTACCACACAGTCCCCTTTGGAGTATAAGCCTGCTTTATTATGACAAGAGGAGGTGGTATTAAGAGTAATTTAAAGTTATCAAAGACACATTTTTAAGCTTTGAAGTATTACTTTACACCTGGGGGAAGGAGGGAGGGAGGGAGGGCAAGGAAGAATGCAAATCACTGTTAGCTCAGAAGCCAAAGGTAAAATGCAAATTTTAGTTGGAGTTAACTCTGTGGTATTAATTGTTTCACTTTCTCTTTTGTCTCCAAAGCCAAGGTAGTTTTAGACATTTTTAAAAAGAAACACACTGTGGCTGACCAACAAACAGTATAAGAGTGACATGTTTTCTGTAAGCACAGTTTTTACCAAGGCTAGTCATACCCAGATATTTGCTGATTGTGTAGCTTCAGGAAGAATCAGAAGAAGGTAGTGTTTAAATACATGTTTTAAGAGAAAAATTGGTGGTTGATTTTGGCTGGCTATTCTGTTTGCTCTCAAGCGAGGAAGGTGAAGATTATGGTGAAAAAGACAAGAACTGTAACTAATTTTTGCTTTTAAACAGAGTGAAAAATAACTTTTTTTTTTTTTTTTTGTATTACTCATGAGAAAGAGACCTGTCAGATTAAACAGGAATAGCCACAACCTGTCTGCTTAAGTAAGGGGTTTGTTTTGCTGACCCGCTCCCTTGCCCTCTGAGATCCACGCAGACTTCATTGGAGAAGTTTCACTTCATCTGCCTGTGAAGGAGAAGAGGACCTTCTGACATCTGCCAGCATCAGGAGCAAAGACAGATGACAATGTTTGGCAAATCCAGGAAAGGCATGGGATTTTTACAGGCAAGATAACTGTCGCAGTTTCCCCACACCTGAAAATACCTTCTATTCTGTATTCACAGCCATGCCTGTCTTTTCTTGTTGAAGCATTTGGATGAGAGAAGGAAGGTGCATCTTCAAATTAAGGTCAGTGTCTGGCCCAACCAGCTTTCCTGCTATATGTGTAATATTTAACAGAAAGATGGTATATAGATTACTTAATCCAAGTTTGAGAGTTTTAAGTAGTTTATTGAAATAGAAAAGAGCTTAAGTTTTATTGCCTCTGAATATCTGTTGTGTGATGTGTAATTTCCAAGTCAAACTCATAAACAGAATTATACTTCATGTTCCCTTATTTCTCTCCCTCTTACTGAGGATTTGGTCAATTAACACTTCCCAGTATTACACCTTTAAAGAGTCAGGGAAGTGTGAAATTGCCTTATAGTAGTGACAAGGATGAATAAATCTTCCAAAGTCATTACCATGGCTCTAAATCTGGAGTCAAAATTAAATATAACATATAGTACAAGCTGCAAGAGAAAGTATTTGAGTTATTTGCTCAAAATTATTTAAAATCCATACATATAAAATTATATATGTTAGAGTAGCAATCAGAAATTTGAATTGTCTCGTAGTTCTAAGAAACAGTTAGTATAATAAAGTTTTTTTGCCCTCCAGCATCTTTTTCAGTCATACCTTTTCTACTTCACTGTGGTTGGGAAGGGGTAAGAGAGGAGGCTGGTATGTGGACCTGGGATAACTGCAATAATTTATGTGTTGGTTATGCCCTCCTTACTAAAACTGTTGCTGTGTAGCAAGACTGGGTTACTAAAATGCCTGCTGTAGGTATATGTTGATGTATTTCAGTATGAAGTCTGCTTCAAGAAGCAGCAAATTCCACACAATGTTGTTTGATATGTCACTTTCCTAGGGACTAGGGACAAAAAACAATGCTCTTATTTAGACACAGTACAGGTACTTCCAAGCCACAGGTCTGCTTTTTCTATTCTGGAAAAATAAATATATGAAAAGAACCTCTACTTTTGAGTTCACAGAATAACAGAATAATAGAATTAATCATAGACTCAAACCAAAGTGGTTCAAAGCCACAGGGCAGTCTTGGTCACTGAAATGGAGGCAGTGACACCTTTCAAAGAGTAAATATTCACAGAAACAGAGTGAAAACAATAAGGAACCTTCTTCTCTAGCCTACCAATAACAATACTGTTGAAGGAGATAGATGACCTGTAGACTAACTCCTTATCTCAGTAAGACATACACGTTTTATTCAATATCTCTAAAAATGAAAGAGACATTTCATCCTCTTTTTCTGAAGACATATTCCTTCATTTTCCCCAGATTTTCACCAACAAAAGTACACTGTTTTCTGATATTTTGACATTACACTGTAGAGTTTGAATGGATGAAATGCAAAATTAATACAATTTATTTATTTTTCTAATTTTTATTTATCTTCAAGCATGCAGATGGAGTGATGGATATTAATAAGGAATTAATATGAAAATCAGACAAAATTTTAGATGTCACTTCATTAAAATTACAGCCACTCATGGAACTTTGACAGGAAAAACACAGGAAAAATGTAAACTAGATAATAGCCAATAGAAAACTTTATATGAGATTCTTGTAGTAACCTCCTTAATCACCTGGCCAAGGGAATATTTAAAACTAAAGGCAGTAAATAGGGGAAAAATTAAACAAATAACCCAATACATGAAACTCATTTACCAGTTCTGATGGGAAATTAAGCTATCCATATTTGCAAGATAATTTTTCAAGATTCTGGATGTGGGTAATTTTCCCTGATATGTTAGATATCATCAGAAAACCTACTTAGATATGGTAAAACACACATCCAAAACACCTATATTTTTTAAGACTTTGAGCATATGTTCAGCTGAGTGCTGTGAATTTGCAATACAGATACTAAATGTGGATTTTATCTCACCTGGCCTGAGAGAGCCAAGGTGAGGAAGACTACAACAGCAATAGTCACCTTTGGCTCTGACTTCTTGAAGAGAGCTGCAAGAATGTTCTCCAGGTATCAGTTTGTGGGTTCTTTGCTAAAGGTGTTTATTTACTCACTTGAGTCCCACCCGAAAATACAGAGTATGTTTTCAAAAAGCTTTTTCAGGCTTTGCAATATGAATTGAAACCAAACCAAATCCTTGTTTACCTTTTGCACCGCACAGTATTTTTTCTATAGAAACTCTGAAGTTTTGCCTATTTATTTCATTTCTGTTGTTATTTCTTTTTTATTGTGAAGATTGGCTAATTTAGAGTAAATTGTCTCGCTAAAGTAATCAGGGAAAATGGATGTCAGAGATCAATTCATCCAATTGCATTAAATGAGAGACAAGACTTTCTTTACTCATTTAATTATACCACATAACATCTGCAAGACATACCTACCCTTCAAAATTAAGAGATATGTATGGAGTACGGGGATTCATTCCAGGATTAGCATCAAACCAATGTGAGAAAAGTTACAGTGCTGCTGTAAAATAGGATTGTGTGCAGATCTGTGATTTCTTCCCTAGTAGACATGGGAAAAAGCTCTTTTTCTATCCGAATGGATTTCTAGAAGTGATTGTAAAGCCAAAACAATTAAAAGCACAGCATGTTGTCTACCAAGTCTGTTTTGTGTAAAAAAAAAAAAATAAAATAAATAAAAGCGAGAGAAAGATTAAGAGATATTGTAAAAAATAAAACTTCTAAAAATTCACAAAGATCCATTTCCCTTTCTCAATCTCTCCACAAGACGAGGGGCCTCATTTTCCTCCTCCTCAGCACAAATAACAAATATATCATGCAAAAATACTTTGTATTCAAATTTGCTGCTTCGAGCCTTAAGCAGTTTCTCTAAGCCTACTCCCCTGGAGTCAAAAATATGTTTTTAGTGGTGATTTTATGATGTTATTGGAGCAGGCATAATGAAATAAGAAAATTAATTTATTAGATAGGGTTTAGAGAGGAATTTTGTTATCACATTGTATTACAATTCTGATTTCTGAGTAGATGCTAGAAGCATTAAATATTAGCAGTATATGATGCACTCAGTTATAAACACATCAATAAAAAATTTTCATAAAAAGCAATAATTTTCCAGTTCCCTACTGCTGATGTTTTTCAACAGCTGACCAATCATTAGAATATATATACATATATATTCTAGTATATAACACGTGTGTGTGTGTATATACATATATGTGTGTGTATATATATATATATATATATATATATATATATATATATTCATTCTAACGTAGCAGTTCCAGGCAGTACCTAGTGGCACCTGGGTGCCATATATAGCCTCTAGTGCCACATATGGCCACTTGACCTAGTATACTTTGCTGTTAATTATAGAATATGCTGGGTTGGTAGGCACCCATCAAGATCATCAAGTCCAAACCAACAGAAATGTGAAAGATCTGCAATGTCTGTATAAATATTGATGTGGTTAATTATAAAGAAATGTAAGTAAAAAAATTTTAAACCCACAGCCAACATTGCAATGCTTTTAAAATATTTTTAGTGAGATGACAAAGACACAGCATTGTATACCTAATTAAAAGGAGACTTTATGTTCCCCTAAGAACCCAAGCCTGTTCAATGAGTTTTATTTTATATGGAAATGCAATGTGCATTCTTTATTGAACAGTTTATTGCATTTATAGAACAGTTTATTGCCTTTTCCTAATATAAGTCCATCAATGACCTAATGAACCTATTCTTGTTTTTCAAAAAGAACAGTGGATGTCATGAAGCTCCCTTCTAGAAAACCAAAACCCCAACTTCCATCCTCTAGTGTCAGTGACCTCTCTTCTACAATGCTTGCAGCTGCAGACACAATCACAAATCTAATTTGAAATGGGTTCAAATGAAAAAAGTTATACCAAGCTAAAATCAAGTATAAATCAGATTGTAAAAAGCTTCTGAGAGTACCGTTTTGATGGAAGATTTTACTTTCTGTAGTGGTATTGCAGCAGAACATCCTCCATGCTACACTTTTTAATATGCTAGATTTCACTGATGTGAGTGATTTAATAAACTGCCCAAAACAGTAAGGCAGAGATGCTGCTTGCCACTGTTGGGAGAAAAGTCATGTGGCCAAAGATGACCTGAAGCTGAAGTTGGCCAGAATTGTGGGGGACAATAAAATGAGGTTTTCAAATACATTAATGGCAAAAGGCAGTGTAGAAATGATATGAGGATGGTAATCTCAAAAACAGGGACATGGACAAGGCAAGAGGGCCAAGCATGTCCTGAGGGCATCTGGCACAGCATCACCAGCCAGGCAAGGGAGGGGATTGTCCCACTCTGCTCTGCTCTGCAGCAGCCTCACCTTGAATATTGTGGACACTGGCAGCAAAGACATTCGGCTGTTAGAGAGCATCCAAAGATGGGTAACGAGGCTGGTGAAGGAAGGGCCTTGAGGGAAAGTCATGTGAAGAGGGGCTGAGGGCACTTGGTCTGTTCAGCCTGAAGGAAACTGAGGGGAGACTGAGGAGTTGCAGTTACAACTTCCTTGTGAGGGGAAGAGGCAGGCACTGATCTCTTCTCTCTGACCAGTGACAGGATGCGAGGGAATGGCCTGAACCTGTGTCGTGGAATGTTTAAATTGAATATTAGAACAATTTCTTCACCCAAAGGGTGATTTGGCACTGAAACGGGCTCCCCAGGGAAGTGGTCAGAGTACCTGATTTCAGTGTCTGATTTCAAGGAGCTTTCAGACAATGCTCTTGGACACATAGTGAGACTCATGGATGGTACTGTGCAGAGCCAGGAATTGGATTCAATGATCCTGATGGGTCACCTCCAACTCATAGTCTGTGATTTTGTGATTTCATGTGACTGAGTATAGCAGTCCAACTTGGAAACTTGCTTGCTATTCCAGTCATTTCACTAAATACCTACAAATTTGAGTCATTCCACAAAGCATGTTCCTGAAAAAGTCCTTTTTCAGGGACAGAAGATTTTAATCATTTAGTAAAGTTACTGGTTTCACAACATAAGAGCAATGCCAAAAAATGTGAGACCATATTTAACTAAAAGTATATTAGTAGCAATTTCAAACAGGTAAGAATACCATCCTCTGTATATGAATATTTATTTGGTTTTAGGTATATGTACTTGGGTGTATATTGAAATAAACTCCACCTTAAAGCTGTAAGAAAAATTGAGGCATTTATACAGAACATATTCATGAACACACTATGAAAGATTTAAACTTTTAGCCCATAACTGGATAGCTGGCTTTTAGCGGAGGAAAAGTCATCACTTTTGCCACCTCCACTCCATATTTAAGTGTGTGCTTTCCATGTGAATGAAACAAGATAACAAGATAGGAACAAGAGACATACTATATTTAGCATGACGAGATAACACCCTCATCTTCCATGTTACTGCACTTTTTGTGTACCACCTTTCTAAATATCAAATCATAAGAAGGAAAATCCTAGCTCCATAAAATAACTCTTAGATACCTGTGCTAGAATTATCCTATTGCTCTTTTCAAAATTACCATAGGACATTCCAAACTTAGATTCCAACAAATAAAGCTTTTATAGAAAACAGAACATCCAGAACATATGAAATCACAATGCTGAAACTGCACATCAAATATCAAGTTTTCCAACTGGGAGAAAGGGAGAATTTTCATTATAAAAAAGTTTTAATTATTTGAACAAGTGGTATTAATCCTTTTGAAAGAATGACACATTAAGATCCCATGCCAGCAAACCACTTAAATATGGTCCTCTCTTTAAGATCAAAAGTAGACCACTGAAGTATATATCTGCCTGCATACAAATGATCAAATTAAGATAATGGTCTCAGTGCAAATTCAGAAATGTTTAGTTTAATACTGTCTATATAATAATGAACTTGATCATTTCAGCACATAAATGTAAAAAGAAGCAAAATGCAATGACACATGGCAACCACTGCAGTATTGCTGCAGAGCCAACAACTTGAATGCAATAGCTCTTGTAGTCAAAATGAAATGGATTTTCCAGCTGTTTTATAAAGTCATTTCCTCACTATGCTGTCAGAACAACGCACAGTGAAAATAAGACCATAAGTCTCAAATCCCTCATTCAGCCTTGATCAAATCCTGTGAGTAGTGCTGTCAGGACTGATGTAGAAGCAGTTCACAGTCCATGTTTGGAGGTGTACTATAAATTTAATTTTATCACTATAAAGTCTGTGTAGCCACATAGAAGTTTTAAATGTTCATAAACTCATAGAAGATGTGTTGTACACAGTTATAAATTTTTATTCAGAATTACATTAAAACTTACTTATTTGCTTATTGTTCATATCTTGCCGAGTCTGCAGAGAAAGAGGTAGGATTCCTGAACCAGTGCTATTCTGAGGCCATGCAATTGCCATAGCATTGCAACATGTGCTTGAAAGATAAAAGGTCAGATTATGAGAAAAGTGATTTTTCTAAGCAAAGAAAGTAAGCAAAGAAAGTGTGACAGATACCTGCTATGAGGATTTTCAGTGAAGCATTTCATGATATCTTGCAGAAAACTCTTGAAAAATCTGCAAATGTTGGAAGTTCCTAAAGGAAATGTATTCTGAATAAGAGACTGACAAAAATGAGGAATCCAACACAAGTGAGAGACAAAATGTCCTGCTCAAAAAAGATACATAAGTTTTTCAGAAGCACTAAAAGAACCATTCTTGCTTAGAGATTTATTCATAAACTTTCTTTACTGTTTTACTACAGGAATATACCTAGAACATTTTTGGTGACATGAAACTGAAAGTTAATATCAATACAAAGAAATATCAGGATATGATACTGAGAAAAAAAAAAAACTTTATTTTGGCTTACAAAGAAATGACTGTTTAAAGATGAGCAACACACTTAGCTTGGAAACGATAAGTTTTTCTGCCTCTAGAGCAGTGAGGTTCTGCAGAACAGAGCTGCTACCTGGAGGGAAACTGTGCACCCATGTGAGAGAGCTTCTAAGTGTGCCACATATGATCACATAAAGCATCTCTTTCCAACCATGTGCAATAATTTTGTATGGCCAAAACCAGCAAATGTGAAAACAGTTTTATGTGCAGGTTGGGTGAGGTCTGTGACTGTATGGCAAGATGCCTGTGATGAACATGATTGGGCTTTGCAACAGATCTAACTCAGCATTGCATTTTTTAATACTTCCTTACACATTTGATTATTTTTCAGATCATAAATATAGCATTCTTGTGCTGTATTTTATTTACATATACATAAACACTTTTTAAACAGTATAATATACTTAGGTATAGTTTATGTTGTTAGCCAGCTTTATAATACTCTAGATATTTCATTATCCTGATTATACCATCAGGTAAAACTAAATAAAACTTTTTCTCCATTTCCAACTTGCATTATAGGATCAAACACAATTAAATCAGAGACAGGCATTAAAACTATTTAGCTAAGGTTGGGTTTATTTCACAAAGCTCAGTTCAGAAGTTTATTTTGTGTTTTGTTGAATAGGTTTAATCAGCACAGTACAACTAGTAAGAAATTAATTGATTTTTAAGTCCTGTAAGCAGTTCACATTTCAGGCATAGCTATTATTCTTAATTATAAAAGGTTACAGTTGAATTCTTTCAATATATGTGACTATAACACAAAGTAAGCTTAAAAAAGTAGGTCAACTCTTCATCACAAGTACAAAGCAATGTTCTTCATATTTCAGCATGGAAACCAGAATAATTTGTGGTGCAAAAGTTATATTCATGTAAACACAACTTTTCTAACCATTGTGATTGTCATATCTCCAAACATTTTCTGTATAATAGTATGCATTCTTAACAGTTATTTTATAATAGCTATTTATAAAGTCTTTCATCAGCAGATAAAGCAAGAGTACCTGTGCCTGTACTGTTTTTCTCATGGATTCATCTTGAAGAAGCCCTGATTTAAGAGGTCTGTTATTAAATACATTAAATCTGACTTGCATTTAGCTGAGCTGATTTTCTCAAAAACATTATAGGTGGAATTAAATAGTCCATCATAGACTTAGTAACTGGTTTCATAGGTTTTATGCTTGCTTTTTTTGATTATGTTTTTGAGGACTCTGTGGTTGATCTTGGTGGCAAGAATATTAATCTAAATCTGTGTTTAAAAGAGTAAAGGTTCCAAAAAGCTGCCTGAAAAATATAAATCAAATTAGAGAAGTGGTTTTTCATATAAGATTTCCTAAAAAATATTTCTGTTTTTTCCATATTCCAAAAATACTTCTTCAATTTGAGTTTACAAACATCTCCTGGAAAGCCCACACACCTTAAAATTCCCCCCTTTCATCAGCTAGGATCTCATTCTTCCATTTTCTGCTGGAGGTGGAAATCAGAGTTAATGCTGCTTTTATAGTTTTTATCCACCAGAGACAGCTCAGGGATTGTTTTGCACCTTTACCATGAAAGTCCATTGAGGAAGCAGTGTCCTACATTTGTTCCTCATAAACTGGGAAAATTCCTTGCATGGAGCAAAATATTGGGGATCTTGCTGTATTTTAGTTAAGTCACAAAGTGATTTACCTGCTGTAATCTTCTTTTCCTAATATTTTTCCTTTTTTTTTTACATCTAATTTGTTAACTATATATTGCTGCTAATAAACTCTGTGGTTTATCAGTTCTATAAGAGCAAATTTCTGCAATCCTCACTGCACTTCCTCTTTTATGCAATGCATTCAGGGAGATTTGCCAAAGGTCAGACAGAGCAACACGAATGAATTTAATTCAAGAGTTAGGCTCTCTCTTGACCTAAATCTCTTTATTTTCAATTCATTGCAGATGCAGGTACGTACCAAAACTCACACTGAAATCAGTAAATGCCAGCAAGCAATAGCATTCCACTAATTTTTAAGTGCAATGGAAAAGCAATCCAAGGAAATAAAGCTCTTAAAGAAAAATGAAGCTGTATATAGTGAGGGGAAGCATAGGGCTCCATCAGCAAAGCAGTTAGGACATCACTGTATGGCATTTAAGGTACAATAGCATTGTGACACATTGCACATCTTTGTGACTCAGGAGAAGGATGACATTTCCTTGATTTTAAGTTTTTGGTTGCTTTTGAAAACGAACCATTTAGCTGTACCTACAATAATTTTAAAAAAATTAAGAAAAAGAAGGAAAATAATTTGTTTTTTCTATGTTGATAACTAAGAAACCTACTGGTGTAATAGAGTTGCTGAGTTGAGGCTGTACAGGATGAACCACGAGAGGTGAAAAGCAGAAAATCTAAAGAAGCAGAATGAGAAAATAAGAGCAAATGAAAAGGTGAGGGAATCTGGGATGTGCAATGTGGTCAAACTGCCAGTAACAAGTTCAGCCTCACTGAACCAATAGTAGAATTATACAACACATGAGAGCTGAAACTGGATACCCTGAGTGTGTAAGCAGGTTGTTCACTGTGCAGTGATGAAGAGCATGTTGCTGAGCCAGAACAGGAAAAATCTGCTCCTTCATGATTCACATACAGGAGTGCACTATGTCTTCACTGAGTCACAGAACCACAGAATGGGTCAGGCTGGGAGCGACCACAGTGGGGTCATCTGGTCCAACCTCCGTGCTCAAGCAGGGCCATCCCAGAGCACATGGCACAGGATTGTGTCCAGATGGTTTTTAAACGTCTCCAGTGTTCACAGCCTCCCTGGGCAATCTGTTCCACTGACTGTTCACCTGCACAGGGAAGACGTTCTTCCTCATGTTCAGGTGGAACTTCCTGTGCATCAGTTCCTGCCCCTTGTCTCTCTCCCTGTTGCTTGGCACCACCAAGAGGAGGCTGGAGAAGGCTCCATCCTCCTAATACCCTCCCTTTAAATACTTATAGACAGTGATGACTTTCCCTCTCAGTCATTTCTTCTCAGGGCTGAACAGGCCCAGCTCCTTCAGCCTTTCCTCATAAGAGAGATGTTTCCAGCAGCCTGAGCAGCTGGGTAAAATTGGCTAAAGGGAAATCAGAGAAAAAAGATGGCTGAGACAACTACTGTTCAGCAGCTGTATGCAGCTTATAAGAAAAGTATTTGAGATGGTTTTGCTTTTCATTTGAACCAGATGTTCTTTGATTTCATTTTTAAACAATGCCTTACCCTTTTGGAGACTTTCCTAGAAAGAGCATTCTCTTTTGTCATGTCTGATTACTAATTCAAATTGATAATAATTTCAGGAAAGACTTAACATGTGTTTAAAAGATTGTAATTACTGTGTCAGTGACTATCATGCATTTATAAGTCATTTCCCAATCTGAAGCTGGGAAATCTGTAACTCAAAGAGGAAAAATATGCTGAAGTGCATGAAATAAAAAAATTAAACAAAAAACCTAAAACCACAACTTTTATTTAGATACTATTTTCCCACAGTTATCTTTATTGCCATGCACAAAAAAATAGGTCTGCTCTCTCAAATTCTCAATGAAGAATCTTATTAAAACAGAGCTGCAGGAAGTGTGCACAGGGCACAGGGAGGCAGAAGATCATATCTCACCATAATCCTTGCTTTCCTGCCTGCTTCAGTGCATCCTGGCATAGTCATACAAATATCTCTGAAATGTGGCAGATTTTTTTTCACTGAAAACCTTTTCTGTACTTTTTCCCCTAATGAGGAACATACAAGGCACATATAAACTCAACAGACAAATGAAACTTGAATTGTAGAAAAGGCAAAGTTTAAAACTTTAATGCATCATATTCTCCCATAGGTATTTTGGTTCATCAAATTTTCCTGAAGACCTGGAAATCAGAGGTTTGTCCTCACACCAGTCACTATAGACAGCTACAGTCTATTTTTTTCACCAGAGAAGGAAATGTTAAAAACAATAAACCAAAGCCTTTTTAGCTGTATTTTTTTTTCTCCCTATTTACTTGGAAAGAAAACAAAACAACTGACCATTCTAAGGGAAAATAGCAATATTACAAGAAAATATATTATGTGAGGGAACTAGAAATTTGATCCACTTCCCAAAACTGGACTATTATAAACTGAAGAATTATATATATCTTGTTGACACAAGATATATATTACATTTACAGTGATTCAGGTTATGAAACCACTACATTTTTACATACATGCCATGACACCAAGCTCCTAGTTTGTTTAAAGATCTACATGTCAAAAGTGCTCAACATCCATCATGCTAGAGCTGTTCTAAGGAAAAACTGAGCTAACTTGTATCCAAAATAAAATTAAAAAATAAATAAAATAAAATAAATAAAATAAAATAAAATATAAAATTCCCAATGCATTACTCTGTCAATTATCAACTTGGTGGGTTTCTCAGAGGAAAGGAGCTCTAAGTTTTGAAGACCTTGCCAGGTATGATATGTTTATGTGGGGAGCATTTAGCCTCTCAAGTGTCTTCCCAATCCATGGGTGACTGCCATCTAACTCAGCTAAGACAGTCCATCATACACTCTACACCAGCAACATATTTCTGTCCTAGGTCTGAAAATACCATAAAAGTCCATTTCTTTAACTGTCTAATTAGTGGGAGCAATCTCCCATTCTGTTATGTTTTGACACTGGCGCAATGCCAGTGCCCCATGAAAATGCACTGTCTCAAATAATTGCTGTGAGATGTGATCAGGAACAGAGAAGAGCAGGCCCAAGCTTAATAACAAAGGAAAAAACTTTATGAAACTACTACTACTATATAAAAAAACACAGACACTAAATTCAGGATGAAGACCTTCCAAAACACTCCTCTTCCTCCCACCCAATTTCCAAACAAAACTACAGTGAGACACTACCCGGGATTCTTGATCAAGTTGCCATTCCCTCATTGTCATCATACAATACATAAAATAACATTTTCCCTTCTCTGCCTGGGGTTTGCAACTCTGAGAAAAAAAATCCTCAAAGAACAGAGATGAGGTGTTTCAGTACATAGTGAAAATGATCAGACACTATCAGTGAGATGCTCCTTCTACATTTTGTCTCTTTAATTCTTATTTTTAATGGACACATTAACCTTGGGAAGAAAGCAGAACACAAGATATGAATGGCAACAGAAAAAGAGAAAGAAAAGCAATTACATCGTATTGTCACATTTAAAATAAGGTTCTATAATAGAGTCAAAACAGATTAACTCATTTTGTGCACCTTGCAATGCTTACATGCATTCCCTCTTCTGCCAAAAACCTGCATCCTCTCTGTTTGCTCACCTTCGTGCTACAGACACAGAGGTCACAGCACGAGAGCAAGGAGACGACTGAGCCAGCACAAAGCCACCACGCTCAGCTGCCAGCGGCTCTGCAGCCACCGAGGCTGAGAGTCACTGCTGCTCTGAGTCCCTGCTGCAGCTGCCAGCCCCAGGAACCAGGCAGGGGCTGGGGCTCCCCTGCTGCCTGGCACATAAATCCAGGTCTCTCCTGAAAGCTGCTGATGAGAGCGCACCTCCAGTGCAGTGACAAAACTGTAGACGAACATTTAAGAAGGTGAAATAGACAGTAAATATTTGAAGTATTTGCTTACTTTATAAGCATAAGTCTTTAGATATTCTTTTTGGGATCCTACATTGGTCTTTCCTGCTGGGGAAATGAGGTATTACATTATTCTTTACAAATTAATGACCTGAGCTTTCAGGCACTTTTTTAATCCATTTCAGTACAGTGTGTGTACTGCACTGTAACGTCAGTGGAGGTAATTATTTTCAGTCCTCAATATCAATATAATGACAAAGTATCATTTTTTATTTCTACAACTCTGTATAACTCATTACAGAATTTAACAACATATTATCCATTTGACTAAATTAGCAGAATATATAAACAAATGAAATCAGGCACAAAATCACACTTATCTTACTAACAGCTCTCATTTTAATGATGTGTTCCACTTGTGATTATCACTTGGTAGTTGGAGAATTAACCAGTTCTAGACTATGTTATTGTATGAGTTACAATAACAATGTCCAGAACTATCTATATTTACATCCTCTTTATCTTCTAGACACATAAATAGTTTTGAATAGTTCTGAAGAAGACCTTGAAATTCCCAAGACAAAGTTAATAGCCTTCTGAGCATCCTTCTGAGTTGTTTTTCAAATACATAGATTTTAAGGACACCTCTTAATAGAGTAAGAGGATTCTTGCCTATAAGTACTTCAGACTACCTTATGTATGATCTTATGTCATACACTGTAATCTTCCAGACTCTTTCTGAATTAATAAATTCAAATACTATGAAAAATATTCTTAAAGTAGTTAGTTTGGTTTTGGTTTGGTTGAGTTTTGTTGTTAGAGACAATCAGTCAAAAGCGATAAATTATGCTATATATACTATTAAATTTAGATATTGTATATTATATCATATAGGTCATAATGCCTTTAACAACAGCATGGGTCAGAAGGGCACAAACAAAGTCATCAATTAAGAAAGAAAGGTAGATTAACAATGTATAATAAAATCAGACATAAATGATTTAGCTCCTCTGCTGTATTTTCAGTAGATGAAACCTAAGCAAAAAAAGCCATACAATCTGAGTTCTCATTCTTAATAATGATTCAGCAGAAATTTGTATGTCTTAAACTTTATACTCTTATTCTGAACAAGTAATAAATATATTATGCCACTCAATTAAAAATACATAAACCACACAGAACAAATATCCAGGAGAGTAGTAAAGTTCGCGTGACTAAGATAATAAAAGGTAAATACATAGTACAAAGTCCTTGGCAAGAGAAAGAATGAAAATTATTATTATCTAATGAAAACATTTCTTATCCTACTCAGAAATATTATAAAAATAAAGGAAAAAAACATGAGACAACTGAGCTGAAGTATGGGTCAGTGCTGATTTACATGTGTATCAGAGTTTCACTTGATCATATTCTTCATTGAGCAGTTTATCTAGCATGCTTTTTCCTCACAACCCATGCAAATTAAGTGGCAAACAGTATCATGAATGCATCATAAATTTCACACTGTTCACAGTAAGCATATACTTCATCTCCTTCTCTTCACATTGTCTTCATAGATCTCTTGATTTCCAGACTGGAAGTGGTGGAGTTCCTTCAGGTGGCAATACAGATAGCCAGGATGCTCCTCACTACTTTTTGGACCCTCCAATTCAATCTTTAGTGTGTGTTTGCAGACTCAGTGCACTTTACTAACACATGACAAGTAAAGCAGTCACTTGCATTTCCAGAAAACAGAGACACAAAGGTTTCTTACATTTTATTTTCTGGAAGCACTCGGTGGTTTTGCTTTAAGAATAGAAAAAGGATAGATAGATAGATAGATAGATAGATAGATAGATAGATAGATAGATATGCACCTGTTTGTTTTCTGTGAAAGGTGGAATTGGGGAAGAGGAATAAGATCTATGTTAGACTTTTTCATCTTAGGTCTTTGTCCTGGCTTATCTTCAGCTGGCGACAAAGTGCTATGCAGCTGCTCACCCACACTCCAGTGGGATGAGAATGAGAATCAAAAGAAAATTATAAGAACATTTTAATAACTGAAGTAAAATAAAATCTAATAATAAACATAGAACCATATAATTATTTGGGTTGGAAGGGACTTTAAAAATCATTTAGTTGCAACCTCTGTCATGGGCAGGGACATCTTCCAGTAGATTAGGTTGCTCAAAGTCCCATCCCACCTGGCTTTGAACACTTCCAAGGATGGGGCATCCACAGCTCCTTTGAGCAACCTCCTCACTCTTATGCACTCTCAGAGAATAAGAATTTTAAATAAAATGGTGTGCTAAATTTTCAGGGGGAAGGCGTATTTTCTGCCAAATTTCTATACCCTTAACAAGAGAAGGGAGAAAACAGATAAATAAATCACAAGAAAGACAAGTGATGCACAATGCAAATGCTCACCACCCACTGACTGATGCTCAGACAGTACCCAAATAACAATCAGCTCCTCCTGCCAAATTCTCCCCAGTTCATACACTAGGTGTGACATTCTGTGGTGTGGAATATCCCTTTGGCAAGTCTGGGTCAGACATCCTGACTGTAATCTGTCACAGATTAGTGCACCTCCTTAATAGCAGAGCATGAGACATTGAAATAGTATAGAATAGACTATTGAATAGACTTAGTATAAACACTACATTACAAAACTGAAATACATGTGTGTTATCAGCATTGTTCTCATACCAAATCAAAAAACACAGCACTGTAACAGCTTCTAAGAAGAAAATTAATTCTATCCTGTACAAAACCAGGATAATTTTAAAGTTCTGTAATCATCCAAATGTTCCAATGATCTAATCTGTTTAGCTTTCCATTGATAGCTATTCAGAATGACTTTGTTTAGTCAAAGAAATTAAACGGCCATTTGAGATGCTTCTATCACTCATCTTGTAGATAGCAGTTGACAACTGTAAGTGAAGAAAGATTTTTCAGTATTTCCTCCTTATACTTCTCCAGATTGCATCTGCATTGGCTTATTCCTTCTTATTTATGCATCATGATGGTGTGTGCTCACTCTCAGATCTCTGAATTTGGTTTATTTCCCTGGACTTGCAGTTTTGTTGAAATTCATTTTTGAGCCAAGTGTTTTTATTAGCACTGTCTAAATAAAGAAATCTTGGGGCTATATCCAGCTATCTGTGTAGAAATACTCTAATTTTCAATTAAATCAGTGTAGGTATCTTTATATCTTCAAGGCCAGAGACTTCAGTGTTTCTGTTACATGGGATGATAACATGTCTTTGGCTCAGATCGCTGGGGTGAGATCAAGTGCAACTGGGCTGGGTCAAGCCCTAGAAAAACCCAGTAAAAGTGAACGAAACTTCTCTCTAAAAGCTCTGGTGATCATCACTGAAAAAAAATCCCTTGTGTCAGGACAGTATATATCAGCTTGAGGCAGGATCCTGTGTGTGAGGCAGCTCTGAAGGACAGTGGCAAGAACTGCTGATCAAGAACAACGTCCTCAAAGCACACAGATGAACAACTACAATGTGCAGAAGTCTAAGGAAGAGTGGTCAAAGGCAAGCATGGATGAAAAAGGCACTTAAGAATGAATTCAAAAAAAGAAGTATTCAGGAGTGTGGACAAGGACACGACTCAGGAATGTAGAGGTGATGTTTTAACTTAAGGAGAAGATTTAGGAAAGAGATCTCAGCTGGAGCTGAAACTAGCAAGGGATGTGAAGGGCAACAACCAGGGCTTCTATACATATGGCACCAAGAGAATTAAATTACAGAAATTATGAATGGGGCCAGAGACCAAATGGCAAAAGACATAGAAAGGCTGATTTTCCACCTATGCATGATGTCATTATTTTCTACAAAGAAATTACTGTCTTTGTGAACAAGAGTACCACAGTTGAGGTCATTTACCTTAAATGTAGCTTTCCATACAAATTTCCAAAAGATCCTATTACCAAACTGGTGAAATAGAATTTTGATGGGTGGACAGTTAGACGAGTAGAAAATTATTGTCAGATTACCAAACTGAAAAAGCTGTAACTAGGGGTTCAATGGCCCAGCAGTGGAAAATTGCCAGTAATACTCAGGAGGAGGAATTATACAGAGGCCAACACTGGTTTTTGTTTTTATGAATGCCCTGAATGATAAAATGCAATACATCCTGAGAAAGTTCATGGGTAATATCGAACTGGAGGAGTGTGAATGATACCAAACCAACAGGTTTTCTGTTGAGAAGGATTTGTAAGTCAGGGGAAATGCATTTACAGGAAATTTATCAGGCTCAACCATAGGAAATGTCACGTTCTGCACCTCAGAGGACAACTCAAGAACTGGTACAGACTGGTGGGTGACTGGCTGTACAGTAGCTTTGCAGAAAAAGGCTTGTGTATCCCAGTGGATGACAAACCGAGTGTAAGTCAGCAGGGAGCAAAGGAAGCAAACCACATCCTGAGCTGTGCTGTCTAAAGTACAGCTGGCAGATTGAGGGAAGTGATATTCCTGTCTTCTCAGCCTTGGTGAAACATATCTGGAGTGCTTGGTCCAGTTCTGGCCAGGTCAGTTTAAGAGAACAAGAGCATGAATATGAGCACATTGGAATGAGCCCAGTGGCAGTGCACTGGTGGGGCAGTGGAGTGCATGGCATACCAGGAGAGGGGGGAGAATTGTGTTTGTTCACTCGGGAAGAGCAGAGTAAGGAAGAAACTAGAGACAGGGTACAAGGAATGGAAAGCCATGTGCTTTGAAAGTGTGCTGCCAAAGGACAAGAGGCAACTGACACAAATTGCCCCACAAACAGAAGTTCTGTAAGAGAAAAAAGAAAAAAGGTCTTAATAGCAAGGGTTGCAGAACACTGAAACACTGGAAGAGGTACGCACAGTGGGGATTTAAATGACATTCTTGGACATACTCAAAAATCAGACCTTGTTTAGCATGGTGAGTTGAATGAGGCTTCCCTCTCCACCTAAGTTACTGATTCTATCAACTATTTTTTATGATTGGACTGACAACATATTAGTCTTTAAATTTCACAATTAAAAAATACATATTAATTTAATATGAAGAAAAATATATTCTGATATAACATATGATGGAAAAACATAGATGGAATTATTTATACCTAAGGTTTCATAGAGGAAAACAGTGATGAATTCCATGGAATTTGATCCCAGCACTGGAACCACAAATTATTTTTATCTGTTTGTTTTAAAAGGATAACTATGAGCTTCACGTTCTAATTCCTAAAATTTTCAAATTAACATCTAGTTATTTTTCATAAAGCAGATAGTAGGGTGAATAACTGATAAGTATTTTCATTTACACATTTAAAAAATAATATTCTGGATCTCTTCTTAAAGTCATAAAGCCCCAGAGAAAAGTTCCCAGTGTAGCACATCTACATTTCCTTATTCTCAACAACAACAATTTGACACTTAGAATATCATCCCATGCAACTGAAACTGTCAAACTATTTCTTCTTCTCTTGCTATTTATGAGTGGATTTTGGAGAGTTGACTGCAAAATTTCTCCATAAAAAGGCTTTCAGAATTTTTATGCAAACTTACCATGACAATAAAATGATATGTAAGATTTTTTAAGGACATTTTAGAAAGCAGATATGCTAAGAATAATAAAATTCAATAAATGTACTGCAGGTTAATTAAATTAACTGCTTCACATTTATGTGCTGAGGAGTCTCCATGTGGATCTTGAGCTTAAATATGGTACTCAGAAATTAAAGGAACAACCAGTCAATGTTCTTGTTGTGTTGAAGCAGAACAGCTTATTTTAAAAATACTGAGTAACAAATTTGTTTAATGAGTTAATCACAAAGGAGCAGTAAGCCCTGTCAACAACACATTTCAACAAATAAATCTGAATAATGAAAATGTATATGCTGAGATTGCACTCCATTCATGCACAGTTCATTAACAAACAAATTACATAGAGTAAACAAATTAAGTTTTGCTGACATATTTCCCAAGCTTCAGTTATCATTGACAGAACATTTACATTTGCAAATAGGTTACTCTGAGAAATATGAGGAATATTGTTAGGTACCAAAGTACACTTCATATCTGATCAATAATAAAGCCTGTCTCTACAGACACTGAGGAACTTGTAGTTTTGAGGACATATTTATCTTTATCCTTAAAACAGAATTGCATCTCAGCTCATCAGAAAAACATTGTGATTCTGTACTTAAGGCCCATCACATGTAAAATGAAAAGTTTTCTCAAACATATCTAAAAATCATCTACACATTTACTCTTCAAGCTGCTGTCAGTAAATGATGAAAGAATAATGAAAATATAGACCAAATAATTTTGCAAATAGAAATAGAGATCCTAGAACTTTTGCTTTCATTGGCATAATTAAGAATAACCCTGAAAAACGGATTGGTGTAGAACTACATAATCAACTGTGTCATTAGGATACCTGATAACATATTAGTCATCATGAGTTTTAAGATGGATGTGTATGTGAAACCATGCTAGACACACTATGCTGACCTTTCAGAACTGACCTCCCCCAAAGGAAATGTCCTTTAATCATTTCCCAGGGTCAATTTCTCTTAAGTCCTGAGTCTGTGGTTAAGATGGTTCTGTTCACATCATGGAAACTTGCTTACAACTTTGGAATTGTGCATTTTGCTTCCTTCAAGAAGAGAGATTCCACAGAGGCACACTTCATAAAGGTCACCAAGCTTCTCCAGTCTTTACAGGTCTACAGTTTTGTTTCTTCTCACCCAGCACTTCTACCACAGTCCCAACACTATTTTGCTCCAAAATTTCTAGAAATAGAAAAAATTGACTGCCTTACCTATGAAACTCCTGTGGGATTCTATGTGTTTGAGACAGAAACATATATCCTTGATGTCATGGGTTTAATATGCAAGTACTTCTCTGTATCCTGTGAAGTGACAGACTTTCGAAACAAATGTTACACATTACAAAGGAACATAGCAGGCTACATATGATATTAGACTTCCATTTATAACTGGAGGACTCTTAAGATACAGGAAGCTGAAATTACTCTAGAATTATTAATAGAATTATTTATTAGAATACTCATTCTAAGCAAAAGTGATGGATATGCACTTTCTTCCTCTTGCTGGTATAAACATCATAATATGTCCCTTAGCAGTAAACACAAGAAAATTAATCTTATTTCTATATAAAAACAGAATTATATAAAATGTGTTGTGAAACAAAGAATTCATCTATACTCAGAGTAATTTAAAATATAATTTGGATATAACAACAACCTGCTCTAATATTTTTGTTTCTTTCATACATCTCAAAGGTACAGTATATCTTGCTTTAATATATTTGTCCTCCTCCATTAAAAAAGTTCACCTGTGCTTTTTTTCTTCTGAGGCAGAGAAATCATTCAAGGGGCATGTATTTCTGAGCTTAATCACAGTCCTTGCGAAATCCTCTATATAGAAAGTCAACAGACTGTATTAATTGGACCAAACCTTTGTACCACACACATCTCTCTGAAGTGATTAGCTTAGAACAAAGTGTATTTATAGTTCCCACTTGTGGTGTGCATAACCACTCACCCAGGATCAGATCTCTCCTCTGTGGGCTAGAGGACTCCAAAATGAGCTGCTTTGGTCTCCAAAATCTAACTCTAATAAAGCCTTTCCAGTCATTTCCATATTAGTCAGGTTCTTATCACCGTTGACCTTGTTTCCAACTTTAGCCCCTTGGAAATCACATAGCAGGAGAATTTCTTAAACACAGCTCCATGTTCAAGGAGAATTTCTTAAACACAGCTTTTTCTGCTGAATCTCCTAAAAAACCCCCTGCAGATCTACAAAACAATTCATTTCTGCCAGGACCCCTCAGAGTTTTCACCTGTCTTTCATTTGAATTAAGGTCTTCATGGAAATTACTTTCAGTATCCGTGTCTTCAGGTGTTACTCCTGGTGTATCTGGGCTGATTCCCTTGCTGTGGAAGTACTCCAGGTAGGGAGAATTGCAAATAAAAAAGGAGAACTCATGGGTTGAAAAAATGTTATAAAAATAATAAATATACATATATTATCATAATTCATGGCAACAATGCTAATTATAAGTTTTATAATGACAATAAATACAATGAAAAGAAAAAAGAGAGAAGAATAAAATCCAAGAGAAACAAGTGGTGCATAATGCAATTGGCCAACAGCTGCTGACCAATGTCCAGTAGGCCCATCCCTGAGCAGTCATTGGAGGCTGCTGATGTTTTCCCCTAGCACACAGACTGATGTTCTATGGTGTGGAATAGCATTTGGGTCGTGGCCATGACCACATAGCTCCAGGCCCCGTCCCCTCATGGCCACTGTGAAAAGTTAACCCAGTCCTTGGCCAAAACCAGGACATGCACACGTTATAAAACCCAGAGTCCAGAGTCAGTAGCAGCCCCATCCTTTTACAATCCCTTACCACTCCATCTGCCAAGCAGACACTGTGTTTTCCCAATGGAAGTTAAAACTGTAAGGCTGTGTCAAAAGCATGAGAGGAATCCATAAAGTGACACTGCTTAGTCCTTAAAATAGCATGTGTCTCCTGGAAGAAGTAAGTTACTGGGAGGAGGACTACAGCTTGTCAGAGAAGGATACACAGTGTGTAGTCAGAAATAGGATTAGAAGGACTAGAGAGTCAGAGAAAGAAGACAAAAGAAACACTACAACCATCCATCAGCTGTTCAAAGAGAAGACATGATAAAAATTCAGATTGCTTATAAATATTTGAAGTAGAGATAAAGAAAGAAAAGATATAAAGCTTGCTTATGCACGACTAGTGAAATAGATACAAATAGCTCTGTGGCAGGCAGGAATGTCAGCCTTTGGACACCACTGATGCAGAGTTAGGAGTAAAGCAATGTTCACCACAGAAAAGCCACACACAACAAGATACATTCCATGAGACAGAAGACCAGAGGAGGAGCCTGTGCTTTAGTTTTCAGGACTGCAATAAGAGGTCAGGCTGTCAGAGTCTTGTAGCTGAAAAAGCAGAGTTATGTGACAGCTCCAGTTCTCTACAACCACTGAACCATAAGGGTTGCATTCAGAGGGCAATCTGGGTTATAGAACCTAACAGGACATTCACAAGGCAGCAAAATCAGATTGTATCTTGCTCTTCCTATCACCTCTGGTTGCCACAAGATTCTTCAGGACCCAGGATACTGCAGCTTGTCTCTCAAAGTCTCAAAGTGCATTTGAACTTGGCTCTCCCACAAAGCTCAGCACCAGCTCAGATAGGGTAGAGAGACATACAGAGCCACAGCCTCTCCTGACCCTCTCCAGACAGTTTAGCAGCAAACACTCTCAAGGACACCAAATCCATTCACCCGGTGACACTTCTCTAGGCATCTTAAATCTTCAGCAATGCAGTGCAATTAATTGTGGGGACACCAAACACACTAAAGACTGCTGACCTAGGAAAGATAAATGAAAGGCAGGAGTGTTTAAGAGGTATTTTTTGATGCCTTAGCTAAAACCAGATAGAAGTCAGAGGATTTGCTTGACTAGACATACTTCAAGATAAAATGCCAGGCTCCTTGAACAATATATTGTTAAGGTCTTTTATTATTCTGTGACAATTCAGAAACTCTTAGTCAAGAAATGATATGTGATATCAATAAATAACAAGAAGAAAAATGAATATGTGGGTACAGCATATTTTGATAACAACAGTTCAGAGAGGAAAATCCTGGGTGAGGTGGGAGTAAAAGGAGATTGCAAATCTGGTTTGATTATTCACACACAGATGTGGGACAGAAAAGGCAATCTACATAATAATTTTTAATCCTGTTTTCTCATGAAAAGAAATCATATTATGTATGGAAGTGAAATAACTGCATGTGTCAGTTTGGAAGGGAAAAAATCTTTAAATAAGATTCACCAAGAGATAGAAATGAAAGCAAAATCTGTTTGCTCAGAAAAGTGAACATGTTGTTTCTGGAAAAAAAGTGTAGAAATTAGGTTTGCTTCAGCAAGGGACAGTTATATAAGGGTATATAAGGGCATATAAAGGTATAGACAGTGGTCTTATCTGAAGGAAGCATGTCCTCCATCACAGCCCAGATGGATATTGTTGCTCCTTTGACAAAAATAATTTCTGTCCTCTTGTCCAACAGCACAGATATATCAATGGCAATAAGGAATAGGTCTATTGCTAAAGGCCTGTACCAAGATCTTGGAAATCATGGATTTCTGGTGCTATTGCTGGAAGGAGAAATGGTGACATATGGGGCAGCCACAGCAGAGTCAGAAGCAAGATCTACCCAAGACATCCTTCCCTGCAATCTCCAGGTGATATTTTAGCTCTCCACCTCCTTTCAAATAAGGAAGTTTTGCAAAAACTAACTGTTTTAATAGACCTCACTTCATTGCCATGGTCAGTAGCACAGCTAGTGAATTCTTAATTAATAGGTCAGAATATCCCATAGCCACATAGGATTTTCTTTTTCTCAACACTGTTCTCCTCCTTGTTTCTCAGGAAAGATTATTTTCTACAACATTCTTATATTTGGGACAACTCTGAGGGAATTTATTAAATTGCTTTTTTTGGGGGAAATAAAAGGAGGGATTGTTTTCTGTAGCACAGAAGAAGAAAATTTTTAATGTTGAAGTCCTCAGTAAAAAACATTCAATTATTTGCTACCCAGGAAACACCACTGGGCTGTTGATGACCAACAACTAGTGTGTGCTGATTAACAGGGGCCCAGTAGCTGTTCTCATTGGTTACCAGATGTGAGGGTAAAGTAGAAGCACAGGGCTGTCATGGGACTCATAACTTTGTGCAACATCTCTGTTGCACACAGCCCTGAGCCCTGCTAACTTGGGAAGTTTGGCCCATAGTTAATTGTGAGATAAAAAAGAAAAAACAAACCCAGAAATCATCCATGGAGACAGCATTAGAATGACTGGGAGTGCCAGTACTGTGAAGAGGCACCTGTGCCCACGTCTGCTCTTGGACTCTATTTAAGGTTTTCACAGTCCCTCAGCTTTCTTTTCATGCACAAGCCTCTCGAAAATTATCAGGGACACTTCCCTCTGTCCATAGGCCATGCATATAATTTTCCCTGAAAAAGACAGGTTTTGACTGACAATTATTCTAGGATGCTTATGCCCCTCCAAAAAGAATGGTGAAGAATATTTTTGACACATCCAGCCTTCACTAAGCTCTGTCAATTTCAATTTTTCAGACTATAGTTATCTAGTAGTTATTTATTCCCAGGTCTTTTTCAGTTTACTGAAAATATTATTTGAAATATATCAACTTTTCTTCTCTGCGAGATTATTCTTAAGTTTAATTATTTTCCTCTGACACCACTTGATGTAACCAAGACTTTCCAAGTACTTGGTTTCAATTTCTTATTTGTAGAGCAGAAGCAAGAGAGTTTTCCAGCCTTGTAGTTATGTATTATAAAGAGTAATAAATTACAAACTGCAGGATGTTTGAGAATGAAGGGTAAATTAAGGGATTCTGAAAAAAATTCATTTCAAATTGCCATTTACTTTTGGCTCTTCAAGTTTACACCTAAACATCGATGGTCTGAATAGAGTTTTTTTGTGGCCAGAGACACCTTTAGAATGAACCAACAATAATTTCTTTTTATTCTTACTGACTTTTTTTCCCCTGAGAAATACTTCTGAAAATGTTTATATTAATTTGTTTTCATACTGGATCTGACTTCTTCATTGTCTTTATCTGACTTTATGTATCTACGTAATCTTTTCCACATGTTCAATATGAATTTGATAAGAAATGAGTTCTTGATTCACAGCAGAAAATTGGAAATATACAGGAAAATTTTAAAATAGGAATCCAAAACAAAAAAAAAAAAAAAAATCTCATCTCTTCCTTTACAAGGAGAACTCATATGAAGCTTACTCTTCTTCTACGTACTTTGCTCAAATAAAGAAGAGCATAAATTATTTTTTTATGACATATCATTTCATTCATTTCATTGAGATTGTTTAGTTGAAATTTATACATGAGAGGGTGTTCAGAGTGACTGAAAAAAATCAGTTCCCCTAAAGGCCGTCATCTTCACCAACCTCAAAGTAATAAGATTTTGATGTGATTTCCTCCATTTCAGTAACTTTTTAGTACTCAATGGGATTTCTGAATTAAAAAAATAAAAACTAAAAGAAAAACAAAAAGTGCAAGAAATCTCACAGCTGAGATTCAGCTTGCTGAAGTTTATTCAGCATCCTACATGTGGCAGAGACATGGCACAAAATACTTAATTGGAGTGCTGACATGAGTTACATGCCTATGACTAGAATTCTGCTGCCATCAAGAGCATTTTTCTTTTATAGCAGATCACAGACATCAGTAATTGGATTATTGTCACGGTGAATTCTCTGAAACAATAACTTCAGCTCCCTCTATATAGAAAAGTCTCTAAATGATAAATTACACCTTACTTACTCTTTTTGTAGTGAAATAGGTCAGTGTATTTTATTCTAATATTGATGTTGCTGGCCATGTGCAGAAAACGTTCAGTGGGTTGACTGCAGAGAGGCTCATTAGCACAATAAGTGGTGAAATTGCCTGTGCTCTTCTTTTAAAGACATTATTGCAGCCTCGCTTTTGCTTTTACAAAAAAGAAATTTCACATATAAAGGCAACATTACTGGAGAAATTAACCAAATCAAATCAGAACAAATTTGTTTACTTCTGCCCTGAATGTCTGTGACTCAAAAGAATTATTTAGCTTTGTTACATTTGTGTAGAGAAAACTGATGCAGAACAATCTCTTCCAAAGCATTGAAACAAACACCAGGTCTTGAGGAAACAGGCAGCTCACCTCACCCCTGCTGCATAAACTTCACCTGGACTGGTCACTCGCAATATATTTTATACACTGCAAATTCTACTAATGACCTTTAAAACATGTGACATGGCTCTCAGTGAATGCTCTAGCAGTCTAAAATCAGAGCAATTTATGGGAGGCTTTTATTAATAAGCACTGTAGATGTCTTCCCTTAGGCAGGACAAAATTCTGGCGACACTTAAACAGCACCTTTAGTCAAGAGACTACTCCTAAGGTTGTTCATTTATCAGGGAGAAGAGAAGACTAGACGGCAAAAATAAAAGGTGGAACATGTTTTATTTCTACAGATTGAAAAACGGAGACATAGAGGAAGAATAGAGGAGGAAAGGGATTCACTGAACCACTCAGCTTCTGGTAGAGCTGGAACAAAGCTTGGTATTCTGGCATTCCATATAATGTCTCAACTACCAAGCTGGTCAGAGTTACATTCATCCTCTAGTCAATTAGTCATTCTTTAAAATTTTAGTAAACATAAGGATACAGAAGAAAGCTATCAATTTAAAACTCAAATAAATTGGAAATGTTGCTAATGCTACCTAAATGAGTCCCTTACTCATCTCTTGGCTAAAGGTGTTCATCCACATATCATCAAAATCCTTTGCTCAACACCAGAAAAATGAAGAAAAGCAGCCAGTCTTCATGGCACTTTTCTAATGTTAAACACATCTAACTTGAATGATGATTGTTTTTTCTAATGGTGGATGACCTTCCAGTCCAATAAGCAGAATAACACTGCTGCCACACCTGGGAGGAGATTGTCCAGTTCTGCTCTGCACTGGGGCAGCCTCACCTTGAACATTGTTGGCTGCTTTGGGCACCACAATATAAGAAAAATATTAAACTGTTAAAGAGTGTCCAAAGGAGAGCAACAAAGGTAATGAAGGGCCTTGAGTGGAAATTGTGTGAAGAGCAGCTGAGGTCACTTGGTCTGTTCAGCCTGGAGAGGACTGAGGGAAAACCTCATTGCAGTTACAACTTCTTCATCAGGGGAAGAGAAGGGGCAGGAACTGGTCTCTGGTCTGTGGTGACAGTGACAGGACCCAAGGGAATGGTCTAAATTTGTATCAGGGAAGGTTTAGTTTGGATATGAGGAAAAGATTCTTCACCCAGAGGTGGCTGAGTACTGGAACAGGCTCCCCAGGGAAGTGGTCACAGCATTGTCTGACAGAGCTCAAGAAGCATTTGGACAGTGCTCTCAGGCACATGTGTGATGCTTGGAGTGTCCTGTTTAGGGCCAGGAGCAGGACTTGATCCTTCCAATTCAAAATATTCTATGATTCTATTACCCATCACCTTATCTTGTATCAGCATTAAAGGAAATATTCCCATAACATTCAGCTGTCTGTAGTCTGATGTCCTTCATGTCTTTCTGGAATCTGACTGCTTCAGAAATTCAAAGGTTCAGAATTTCAGACATTTCTATCATAGTGCCAGGGCCAGGCTTGTATCCAAAGCTTCAGAAGCAATGGATTTTGTGTCAAGTTAATGAGAGGAATGTGAGTGTAAGGGAGACCATGCAGTTGTAAATATACTGTTATCTGGTAATATTGAGATATTTCTAGCTCTGATAAATTGCTCTGATTTTAGACCACTTTAGAGGTGGTCTTTCTGAATATAGGTCACAGTACACATCTCTATACTACAATAACAAGTTGGAATAAAAAGACTATAACCTATATGTACAGATCCAGTACAATGAGTTATAGTTACAAAAAGTAGATCAGGCTGAAAGATCATGTCACAGAAGTTTGCAAAAGCTTAGGCCAGACTAAGCAATAATATGTATTAAGGTGGTTTGCACCAGTATTATGCTAAAATTTTTGCAGAATTCTAACTAAAAATAGGAATCAAAAGCAAAACACATGTGAAACACAGTAGAGGAGAATGTGACACAGAGGTCAGACATAAAATTTCAAAATCACCCAGGAAAATAATGAAAGCAAACGGTTGTATATTTGGTGACAAATATCAAATTATATCTGTGGAAGGAAAGGAAAATAAGGAATCTGGAGAATAAAGTAAGAGCTGGGATTCAGAACAGCACAAATATGCAGACAAATTGGACCAGATGGCTCTTTTCTGTTTCTGTCATAACTTATGTTCCTGGAACCTGCAGAGCCTAAAACTGGTTTTGGAGACAAAAATTCCCCTGTCTCAACTGATAGCCATTGATGCTTCTGGCTTTATTTGTTCCATTTCCTATCCCCTGTAATTACAGACCATAAAGACACATCTCACCTTATGGCCTGTGTGGAAGGAATAGACTTACAGAGATAATAATTTCAAATGTATAATGACAATAAAGGAAGGACTAGCCTGAATCTGCAGGCTCAGGCCAGAACAAGAAGTTTTGCATAAATAAACACACAGTGGCATTACCCCCAGACAACATGGTTGTCCCTGTTGTGGATGGCATTTTCCAACTGGTCGCAGTAGCGACCACTGTAATTATTGATTGAAATTTTTGATAAGGAACATCAACAACAAGTGATCACACTGACTGAGTTTTCATGGCTCACTGAACAGCTCTGAAATACATTGGAGTCAGTGACCTGAAATACTCTACATATCCTCACCTGGGATATGTCGGTACCATGCGGTACATATATAGTGGATGTCAGGTATATTCAGCTATAAATTTCTCTATTTTGGTTCAGAAAAATAGCACAGCTCATCAAAGCTCTGAGATTGCCTCCTACATGTTAAGACCCAGAAAGACCCTTTTAGACATACGCCTGTTGAAATGCTTCTGTGTTTTGCTCAGTGCAAAACTGAGCAAATGGACATTTGTGAAATTCTTTGGAAGTACAGGACAAGCTTATTGCTACTAACTATACTATCCCTCAAAGTATTGCTAATTTCTAAAAAAACACCAAGTTATTTGGTGACTTTCACCCAGATGCAAATATCTAGTTCTTCAGAGAAAAATTTTCCTGTGAGAAAATCATTAATATAACCATTGTCATGTGTGCTTCCCTGGGTTCCTGTGAGCTTGTTCACCTGTTTCCTCTATGTGAAGGAGAAGAACCTTCTCCTGCTAGGATGGAGAAAGGTGGGCAGGGAGAAACTCTCCTATGCAATACCATGGTCTTTTTGCACTGTGAAATAACATTATGAAAGTAAAGTATGTGCCTGTGTGCCATCCAAACTCAGCAAGCTTGACTCCCAGATGCACTGCCAACTGGCTCCTATGCATGCTAAGAACATCATGCCAGAACCCAGGGTATCTGGCATCTAGATGTTGTAGTGACATCCCTGTGGATATGGGTTACTGACTTGTGTAATAGGTGCTACCATTTAGGACAGTGTTTTATCTCCTCATTGTTACACTGAGACACCTAATAGTGGATTACAGCATACAATAACTAAATCCTATTGTACTTCGGACTTCTCTGTGAGACAAGGTAAATGAAAAAGTAGATTGTTTTATCCTGTCAAGCAGGTATATCTATAATTCTGTCTGAGGAAGATCACAAACAGTTAGAAGAACAAAAATGAGGATGAGGAAAAGCTGTTGGAATACATATTCTCCTACCTTAAAGGAATACATTCCTGGTAATGGCTGTTTGAGTAAAATCTTTTCCATGAGTGCAGAACTTGGTGAATGGGTTGAAGGCATGTACAGTCTGAAAACTTTGCATCAGGAATATGCTAAATTTGCTCACGACTATTTAAAACTAGAATTTGAATCATGAAATATCAGGGGTTGGGAAGAAGGGAAATAAATTGTGTGTGTAAGCAAATATATATGTACGTGTGTGTAAGTTATCCCTTGTAAAATTATTTCTGTATTCAAAGATGCCTTTGAGAAATAAAACTATAAAGTATCATAATAGCATTCATTAAATGAGTGAAAACAGATGGGAATTTTGCAAATTTCCTGTTGTGCTGATTTTGCTTTTTGTGTCTCCAAAATTCTATCGGTAGCTGTAATCAAAAGGGCTGAGGGACATGGGCTTCATTTTGTCATTATTTTCCACTAGGACATACCCCTTGTAAAGGAAAATGATACTTTTCACTTTCTACAGTCTAGCTGAAAAGCAATCTTTAATTGGCACTTATGCACTATCAAAACTGATATGACACCTTATGAGCAGCAGGCATTATGCCATCTAGACAGATGGGTATGAGCATAGGTTCAAAGCATGCCAGAGAACAATGTGTGCATCAGGGTTGTGTGGAACAGCCAGACTCCTCCCCAGAGATACTGAAAGGGCAGTTTCTGCAGATTGTCAGCACTTTTGTGAGGTTGGGGTATGTTATCACCATTCCAGTGTGGCCTACATTAATAATGAAAATGCAAAAAATTCTTTTGAAGCCATTTTAAGTGAGTTTTTTGCTATCTGAACTAATGTGGAAGGAAGGAAAAATATATTTACCTCTTTTGGCACTTTGCTAGAACCTCTCAATTAGACTTATCCAAAATGTTTCAGCAATACTCTTGAGTTTCCTGGGAAAAGCCAGAATGTGACCCTCCATTAGCTTGTATACCCTGAATACTCTTAGTGTCATGGGTCTTATTTACATTTTGCACAATGGTAGACTCTATTTAATCTGTTACTCAAAGTAAATGGGGATGAAAAATCACCTTCTTTGTTTGTCACTAAATAGTTTGCAATTAACACTGAACTGCAAACGAGGAAATAATGTGTCTCTTTGAGGAAACCATATGCTTTGTGCTTTAAAGTAGTTGTGGTAATATTGGTAGAATAGTTAATGTACAATGAATGCCATCTGCTGATTAATACAGAGTATTTACAAAGGCAAATAGTCCAGATAACTGCTCTTCTTAAATGACTATACAACCTAACAGGATATTGTTTGGATAATTATCTGAATCTAGACCAACTTTTTCCTTTGTTCTTCCCCTCCTGTAGTTGTTGTTATGCAGAATGCTTATGCAGAACACCACTGATGGTTTGTAAGAAACCAGCTGGTCCCTCCATGGGAAAAAAAATAATGGAAAACATCACACAGCAATTCTGGCACATTCAAAATGGGCCTGCAGTCTTAAATGTGGTGGGCAGAAAAGCTGTATTGGGAAACTGGTGTAAAAGAGGATACTGAACCCTGCTTATTCAGAGCGATGCGCACTGTCAGCAGGCACCAGCAGCACAGCAAGGATGTAGGGTTAGTTAGCAATGTTCTCCAGGGTGCAGGGTATGTTTCCTGAAAAAACTAAATAGAATTTGTTGTCTTGCACAGTGCCTGGAATTCTACTGCGAGAAGATATTGCTGCCTGATGTCTGCTTTTGGCTTTGTTCAGAGTGGCAGTGTGGCACACCGGGCCTGGATGGGTCACCTCATGGCCAGCTGTCACCTCAGGACTATTCAGAGAAATCCTGTGGCAAATAAATGAAGAGACTGGCATGATTTAGTCACCCGAAAATAAAAGGTAGTTTTAAACATCAGAAACTACAAACGGCACAGAAGGCAAACAAGATATAGGGTACATTAAAAAGGCAAGGGCCAGGGTAGGAACAGTGATATATATAGGATAGGTTAGGGGCAGACTCTGAGGGACAGGGTATAAATCACAAACTGGGGTTAGGAATATTAAAATCAATGTGACAAATACAGACCAATAACAACAGGAGGAACAAAGAACTTTGTAGTAATCATTTACATATGAACTCCCAGAGGGCAGTGGGGGTGAGTTTTTCTCACCCTAATTAAGGGGATTTCTCCCACGGCCATAGAGCAAAACCTTGATCCTGCTCAACTACAATATGGCAGGACCTTGTGTATATTGAGGACTGCGTAAAAAATGTTGGAATCCATCACTGCTTTCTTTCTCTAGCAGGCACAGCTTGCTTTCCTTTGTCGTTTGATCTTATCAGAAAAAAACCAGATTAATATCTGTGGGATTATAAATGCTCTAAAATTATTTCTACTGATGGAAAAAATCATGCAACAGTGTATGAGAAATAATGGAAGGTGAACCAGACCTGCTTGTCATCTGCTTTGCTCTGGCCTGTAAAGCATGTGGTTGAAATACACATTGCACCCCAGGCTCAATGAAACAAGATGCCTTTCTGCTGGTTTGTCTCTCTCCAAATCATGTTGAACTCAGTTATCTTCTATTCTTTCAGGAATAAAGTATGACAGGTGAATACAAACACTTTGGGTATATAGCTTGTGGTATCAATCCCTCAGTGTGTTTTGCCTGCAAACAAGCCATGCCCTTGAAGACATTTAAAGCCACACATTTTTACACAGGGAAAAAAATTGCTTATTTGCTGCTTCAGGAAGATCTCTATGATATTATATAGGTAGAAGCTCTATATGCAAAATTCTGATTTGCTAGTCCAGAGATAGACTCCTGCCACAAAGTAACTGAATGTCTCCCATTATCTTTCCACCAAAGTCAAGAGCTCAGAGCCTATTTATCTATTCCAAAAACCTGTGTTCCACTTTGAGTCAGCAGATTTTTAGAGGTTGCAAGCTGGGAAATTTCACTAACATCACCTTGCAGTGTCATCTTCGGAAAGCTACCAAATGGTAGTACATGAAACTAAAACACAGTCTCCCATATAAATGCCCTGTTCATTCCTAACAACATTTTCCTGTATAATTATATAAACAATATCATAACAATTATAAAAATGAGATATATGGTATCCATCCATAAGAATTCACAGCTGCCTTCCGAGTTCTCCATAGCACTCATTTCTCTGAATGTTTTGATCACAAGGGAATTCAGAGGTGACATCTCTGCAGAGACAGAATCATGTCATTCAGTGATACAACATTCAAAAATTTTTGTTCAAGTTGGGTGGATAGAATATTGACAGGTATTTCAATTCTGAAGTTTCTATTTTATGTCATATTTATGAAGAAGAGAGCCTCACACCAATCCTCACCTCTGCCCCTCCAGTCCAGTTCAGACCATTGTGGTATAGGGCATGGAGGAACAGGAACAAATGAATGAGCTGGCTTTTGATTTCACAAGAGGTAAATCAATTTGGGCTTTGAAGTCAAAATCAATGTCTGCCTCAAATTCATTTCTGTGTAGGCTGCTATTTTTGTGACAAAAGCACAAAAATAAATAAATTCTAAGATACAGCCCTGTGGGTATAAAGTAGAAATTAGTAGGTCTGCAAAGGTCTGAAAAACAATAGAACTTAGGTCCATCAATTAATAGCCCTTTTTTCCCAATGTTACATCTATAGAGAGAAAAAGATGTCTCCAGAAAATATCTGAAAAATGTTGGTAAGACCTTGACACACAGGAGTCCTGAGTCATCCCAAAGATACCCTTTTTCTCTCTGCTGACCATGACTCAAGCAAGGCTCCTAAGTTACATAGCTAAGTATAAATAGATTCTAATGAAAGTCCTACTCCCTTTCCTCCCCCTTTCATTTTAACCTGATCAAACCCTTTGGCAGCTCTGTATTCCCATCTGTGATGTTTTATGTCAGAACTCATTTGAAAAACTGTCTCTGGAGCCCAAGACAGGTCACAAGCCTTTTATGAAATTGATTACCTAAAGCTAAAAGTATTCTACAGAACCACACTGTGCTATTGCTCAGTATCTGTTACACAAACATGTTTACATTGATACTGAGTATTTTGACAATTCCATGTTAGTCCAACAGATTTAGAGCCTTCAACCTCTCAGCAGCATCCAGTTTTAGGAAGGAAATTAACATCAGCAAACAAACTGATATTTTCAAATATATTAATACTTTTTATTCATTTTAATTAGCTCAAAATGAACACTATGCATTACAGAGCTGTAAAGTATCAACAATCCTAATCGTTTGGTGTACAATGACATTGTTGCTCTAAAATTTTGTCCCAGCCATGAGATTTACTTTTGTCTCTGTTGGTGACTGAAGGGAGGGCTAGTCTCTGTAGAGAAAAACTGCCTGCTTTTTGAATCGATTTTGAAGTTATCCACAACCTGCTTCAGAACAGGTTTATGTACAATATGATCTTAGTTACACTGGAGTAATTATAGAGATTTTCTACTGCTTGTGTCAATATATACCTATCTATACACACTAATAAAAGTAAGATCAGAATCTGGACACTAAAATCTATTTTTGCAGAATCACATTTCTCTCTTTTGAAAACAGTTTTCAGTCCTTCAAAACTTTAGAGGGAGGAGACCACATTGGCTTCTCCTCAGCATTTCTTTGAAGTGCTGTAGGTGGGATACTGTTTCCAGGGAAATGTAAAAAAGACACACAACATGCAGGAATATTTCCATATTTGTCCTTTCAAGGTCCTTTGCCAGATCTTGCATAGTTCCATGGGGTTTTTGCCTCACAATACCAATGATTTTAAAACCATATATATTTTTAAGAGGGGATAAAATAGAGGGGCAGCAAGAGACAGGGAGAAGAAATTTAGTACAGAAAATGGTAAGCCAGTAAACTCCATTTAAGGAATGTTTTTTCTGTCCTCACTCCCCACAATCTGCACTCATTTTGCACAGAACTCAGTGAGAATTTTAGAAGTTATTTTTAGGAGGTTTTTTCCCCTGTTAGTGATGGGGAATTATTTTTCAGTGACAGTTGTGATCATGGGGCTGAGTCCCACCCTAAAAGTAAGGGTTTCTTTCACCTGAACAGTGTCAGGCACTCAAAAAGTAGCAGAAGATTTAAAGATTTGGCCAGATATTGGTTCCAGTTAATATTTAGAGTGATCCCTATAGTTCAAGATGCATCATGTGTAACAAGCAGAACTTTAAAGAGTAATAGAGAGCTGGGGAGGAGCACATGAATATCTATGTGCTTGATGGAAAATCTTCCTGTTTAAGTCATTGAAAATAACTCTAATTGGTTTCTACGGGACCTAGTATTCACTCTAAAGTTTCTTCTTTAAAAAAAAAATTAATGGAGAAAATTTCAGTTCAGGGACAGTTGGAGCAGTTTTGTGGGTTTAACATCAAAGCTCACTCAGATTCATTCTCCCTGTCCCCCAAGTTGGGTTTGTTCTCTCACATTTTCCTTCTCTCCTTCAGGGAACATTGACAGCTTTCTTGCCTGTCTTCCATTTAGAACAGGAAGCATAAATTATTTCTTCATTCTTGCTTTATTCTTCCTTATACTTTCCTCTATTGTTCTCTGAGGAGTTTTAAGCAATTTAATGTCTGTATGCCCAGGTGCACCAAGCAAATGATGTACCTTCCAAATGTGTTTCATCCATCTACATCACTCTTATTAAACATCATCCTTCTGATTGGCTATGTTCATTAAGTTTGGCTCTTACCCATGTGGAAAAGTTTGTTATCTGTGTTCTGTTTTATATAAGCTAATACTTTCCCAGAACATATTCTTAAAATCCATTTCTCTTGCTTTCCTTTGTACTCTACAAAGTTAATTGAATTTCCTCAGCAGTTTTTCTGCTATCATAAAACAGTTTAACACATCCCAATCCATCTCAGGCATATGATTATTTTAGCAGCATAAGCTCACATGAATTACATTGCATTTCAGGTATGCCAGAGTGAGGTCAAAAGGGATTACATGCACTGTTCTCTCATGAGACAAAATTCCTTTCAGGTGAGGGTAGCACACTGCATTGAAAAGTGAATTCTCTAGCAAAGCTGTGTCAGAAGCCCTGCCAAAAATTTATCAAAACAGAAAAATGGGCAGCCCTAAATGTACAGGTTCTGTAGAAGGAAAGCCTCTGTGTTAGACAAATAGCATTTTGGTATGTAATTCTTACTTCTTTCAATTAATTCTTCTCTGAATCTTTAGAATATTTTAGCAATATATTCACAAGCTATTTTGTCAGTTCTTTCCAGAATATTAGATTAACTCCATTTTCTCTACATCCCCTTTTCCTATGAATCCATATAGTATATTGCCTCCCAAAATTCTAACAATTATAGTGCCACATTTTAGTCTTGCTTTAAACTATCACAAATTGGGGCTATTCCTATCAGCTTCTGAATTTGTCTTAGTTAACATCCTAGGTAATTTCAGCAGCAAAAAAGAATCATTCCAGCTACAGTCATCAAAGAAAACAAATGAGGCCAGAAGGAAGTTGAGGAAGGTTTAAATGATCTTTATGTATAGATCAAAAAAGCATCTTTCAACACAAATCTAAAAAAAGAAAAAGCCTAAGATATAACTTTGGGGAAAAGATTACTGACATGATGCCATGCACACATCTGAAATGCAATCTGAGAAATGCATGCAGTTTAGGGTATTTTTTCAGACAAATTGATGTAAGCATGTTTACAGAACACAAGAGAATTTGTGTCAAACTGTCCTCAGCTAAACTCCAAACATGCCTCTTCCCATTCTAAAGAAATATGGGATACAAGCTTGCATCTAATCTCACAAGGTGTGTAATTAACCTTGCTGATGAAAACATGAAACATGATTAACAACATCAAAACACACTACTAAACACTGCCCTGTAGGAGCTTTCAGTCTGAAAGCTCCAAGTTGTTCAGCTGCACTGAACTCAGAGCAAATGAGGCAAATTTTGTATCAGTAAAAGGACTCTGCCTTCATTTATCACGCTGTCCAACACCTAGTTTTCAGTGGCAACATCTGTGTACCAGCCAACACAGACTCTAGCTGTACCATATTAATATGAAGAAAATTACAAGACTGTGCAAGAGTAGGTAGGGCACTTGTGGACACTGACCTCATTTCACTATTGTTGACAAATGCACTGTTATATTTTTAAAAACTGTCTAAAGATGAAGGCTTGGGTTCCAGTTCTTTCTGCTAAAGAATGACTCCCGGATAGGAATTCTTCTTTCTCACATGACATATCTCAACAATATTAGCAGCAGACACCTTCAGACAGTGTCTCAAAAGTGACCTAGGAATCTGTCTCTTGCAAAAATATCCCTCATTTCTATGTATAGACCCATGGAAATGCCCGAGACCAAGATTTGGCTTTTCTTACTGATGCTTGGATTCAGCTACCAAATGGACACACGCAGTTTAGGTGTCTAAATCTAGGTAAATATACATGCACTGAGTAATTTGCTTTAATGGCAAACAGAGATCTGGGACTGGGCACTTCTGCTGCCAGAGCAGATGAAGTTGCTGCCACTGAGCCACCCTCCTCCCCAGCACACCCAGCAGAGAGCAGGAGGCCACGGAGGCCCTGTGCCATGCCTGCCAGTCCTGTAGGGATGTCTTTGATATCCCTGATGTCACCAGTTTCTCAGTTGTGGCCAATTGAATCCCTGTTCAGCACAGGCAAAGAACTAAGAAAAGCCTTGCAGGCTCCCAGCTATAGCTGTTAACTGCACAGTTCAGGCTCCATGGCCTGCACAGGATGAGGGGTTTGACTCAGAGGTGGCTTGCCCAAGCACATGTTCCCAGAGCCATTCAGGTGTCCTGGGGTATCTGACACCCCTGCATGACACTGGCAGAGATGATACAAGACCTACAGAAGATCTTTGCCCTCTGCAGTACTAGTTAAGCACCAGGCTAGACTCCTCTGGGAACTCTTTGTGGAGGACTGAGTCAAGTATCCACTGTCTTTATTTTATTCTGCTGATTTTGTTGGGGCAAATTCTCATAGCATGAAAAACATGAGAAAGTGATGAAAGCAAATGATGTACTGACAGGATTAATCAGAAACTGAGACCCATTTAGTGACAGTATTTTCTCATTCCCATTGAAACTGGGTTTTTTCTTGACCAGCGATACAATTGATAAGACTGAAGAATATCAGGTTCACAATGTTGTGAGCAAGATGAAAATTAGCAGCGCTTGTAACACTTATAATGCAAGAAACCCAGTTAAATTATTTCGATAGCTCAAGCAAGAATGTTGGATTTACCAAGTCAAATTAAATTCAGTGTTTACTTGCTTGAATTGAGAAGTTATAAATCATTGCTTTGGCAACTATCCTAGATAGCAATAGGTTATGAGTATTAAAAGAGGATTATAAACACTTTTTTAAAAACTAAATATTTTCCTTATACCTCAAAAATTCCAGTAAGCAGTGTCCAAAATATTTGGAATTTCCTACAAACATTACAGTAAGTTAACGACCTTTGTACCATATATAACCTTCCTTATGAGTGACCAGTTTTGTAAGTATTTATCCAAGTGGATATTCATCTTGGGGTATAAATTGAAACAGATGCCAGTGAACAAATACAATTTTATTTTCTAGCATGTTCACAGCAGCCAGCTTGAGAAAAGGCAACAATTCCAAAATCAGAAACATGGCGTTTGCTGGTACTTTTACCTAAGTAAAGGTTCTTTTAGCTAAGAGCCTCTTTTTACTGTCCTGACTGAGCTAAAATCACTTAATCTTCCACTAGCAGACACAAATATGAGTAATGCCTCTGAGACTGACAAGGGGAAGAGTTAATATAAAGGTCAGATAACAAAGAGCAAGGCACCACCTTGAATACAGAGTAAAAAATCAAGTTGCATCTTTCTTGACTTCAAAATGAATCCATCCAGGAAAGTAATGATATAGCTCCCAAGAGCAACATGTAAATCAGGGGATTAATCTCTAGTGAAATGTTTTATGTTATGGAAACCCACAAATAGATTTGATTCAGTGACAGTAAATCAAACATGTTGGATAGTTCTGTTTGACTGATGAGTATACATGCCACTGGCAGCAGGGCGATGACACACACAGGTTCACAATAAAACACGCTCACTGGCAGTTCAGCAGCCATTGCTCAGTCACACCAAAGGGAAAAAAAAAAAAGAAAAAGAAAGCTTCATGCAAAAATGCAATACAGATAATAAGAATATATTTTTCTTCTCTGTTTTTTCCTTGCTACCCTTTTCTGCTGATGAGGGAGTTAGCAACTTCTAAAGATGGGTGAAAAAAGAATATTAAAATCTGTCTACAAGGCTTTTTTGCTGTTATTGTTTTGTGTTATTAGTGACTCTCTGCAGTTAATGCGTACCTCCAGTATAACTTTGGTATATTGTCTGCAAGTCTTTTCTCATCCTTACTCAGCTCTCAAGCTTTACTCTATCAGACTCTGACCTTTCCACTCCCTATTAAAGCAGTGGTTAAGGTAGAAAGGGGCTGCCATTAGTGATATTTACTGTCAATGCAGAAGGAGAGGCAATTGCCAGGAACATTGAGAAGAAGATGAAGCTGCTCTGAGTCGCACTCTGGTGTAGTTTGTGTCTTTCCATACGGGGAGTCCAGGGAGGCTGAGGCCAGGTTATTCCACACTACATCAGCCTTATTGCTTGGCTCACCAGCACCAAGCTCTCCCAGCTACCAGGTTCCTTCAGCACATGCCAGAGTTCACAACTAAACAACAGAAACAGCTGTGCCACTAATGCTACAACAACATCTGCATGGATTGAGGAGTGTTTTGGATATTCTCTGGAAAGTATAACTTCAGACCTGAGGTAAGTTTAGACCTCACAGCTGAATGAACTCTGCCCAATCTTGCCAGTGGCTGAGACAAAAAGGGTTTGCTGCCAGGAGGGGAGGGCAGGAAGGAGGCTAAAAGGAATACCTGGGCTGTAGAGGAATAGGTGCTACCAGAGCTTCAGAGCACTTCAGACCAACAGAAATCTTTTAGCACAATAAGAAAGAGATCCATGAAAAATTTATGACAAAATAAGAGACACTATATTTATATATACTTTAATTATTTGGTTTGGAAAAAAAAAAAGAGAGAGAAAACAGAAAATATTAGTGATAAACAGTCTGAGCTTTTAATGAGAGTGAAAGTTCTGGAGAAGAAGGTGGAAAAGTCCAAACCCCACCACTTGCTGGATGAACACAGAGTCCAGGGCAGTGAAAAAGAACTCCAGACCCGATTATGTGGTCATTAGCCATACAAGTCATACCAAGTTTGTGCTGACTCCCACTCAGCCTTCTCAGCATCTGTTATGGATACAGATGGAAGCCTGTAAGCTTCCAGAGACATAGTAGAGGCTGTTTCCTATGGCAGGGATCAGGCTACTTGGCTTCCCAAGAGACATTCTAGTGCTAATGATGCTGCCAAGTAATAGTCCAGCAAAACTTCCAGTACAGCAACCAGTTAGGATGTTTATTCACTGGTGTTCCAAAGGTTCTGCTCTTCAACTCCAGACTAGGCTTGTTGTTAATGAGCAGATTAACTGATGTTCCTGGGGATCCTGTTTCTCCTATTGTGACTCCTATTGTTTCTTTTATTGTGACTCCTAACCAGCTCACTTTTTCATTCACAAGTGTTCAGAACAGGGACATTTGGGGATTACCTGGCAAGATTTTGGCAGTTGGAGGACTGCAGGCGTTCCCTCTGTGAGACAAAACCAGAGACAAGCTTGTGCTGGACACACAGTTCCAGCCAGCTCCAATGGACCCACCATGGGACAGAGCTGAGCTCATCAGAAAGGAGAGGGTGGTGCTCCAGGCCCCAGAGCAGGGGTTCCCCTGCAGCCTGTGGAGGACCATGGTGGAGCAGGTATCACACTGCAGCATCTGGGACCCCATGCAGCAGGCTGATGTGTTCCAAAGGAAGCTTCAGCCTCTGGAGAGCAGAGACCTGGCAGAAACTGTGGGCTCTGGAGAGGCGTCCACACAAGAGCAGGTTTTCTGGATCTGTGGCCTGTGGGGGCCCCACACTAGAGCAATCTATTCCTGAAGGACCTTGAAGGACCTTGAAGGTCCTTGAAAAGGACCCACTCTGGAGCAGTTCTTCAAGAGCTGCAGCTTGTGGAAGCAGCCACATTGGGGCAGTTCATAAGGAGCAGATGCCATGGCAGGGACCCCATACTGGATGGAGCAAGGGAAAAGTGTGAGGAGGTATTAATAAAGACAAGGCATTGTGGACTGACTGCAATTCCCATTCCCCATCCCAATGCTCACAAGGGGAGAAGGTAGAAGAGTCCGGAATGAAGGAGTTGAGCCTGGGAAGAATGAGGTTCATAGAGGGAAGATGTTTAAGTTTCTCTCTTTAATTTTCATGATTCTACCCTATTTTAAATTGGCAATAAATTAAATTAATCTTTCTCAATTCAAGTCTGTTTTGCCCATGACCGTAATCAGTAAGAAATCTCCCCATGAACTTTTTAATCTTATTTTCTTACCCTGTCCTGCTGCAGAGGAGGGCTGAGAGAGTGCTGATGGGCATGTGGCAGTCAGCCAAGTTTAACTCCCCTCAGTATGGGTTAGCTCATTCAGCTATCAAGATCAGACAATGAGCAAAGCACTGGCTTTAACTCAGAAAAGTCCTGGGTAAAGAAAACAGTGAGTTGTGGTTTTCCCACAAATAGGATCACTAGTCAGATTGGTTGCAACTCCCAGACCCTACAGGGAAGAGAGATCAGTATTTGGGGATGTTATGTAGGAGCTGTCTTGAATATTCAAACATTTTTCTAGTTATGCTTATTTTGAAGTTTGGTGAGCAATAAGAAGCTCAGTGCCCAAGAAAGACTGCTGTTTCAGAAGTATATGTTGATGACAGAGGTCATGGTAGGACTGTAAACATACAAGGCAAGCTAAGCTTTTGATAACAGGGCGACCTGTACTGCATTAATGGGTTCAATAAACACAAGGCTAGATAAGGCAAGAATGAGATTTTACCACCTCCTGTTCTCATTAAATACTGGTGAAATCAGGGTGTGCTGATGACCAATTTTTTAAGATATTTACAAGATCTAACTTAGATAATGATAAAATAAACTAGTGTAATGGTATACTAATGTAGAAACAATGTTAATAGAAATGCAAGTAAAAGGAGGAGAAGTCTGAGATATATGAAAGTATTTATGTTTTACAAGGCATGTGAAAGCAAATCAAAACCTTTAACAAGTCCTCCAAGCCTCCTTAGAAAAACCTCTTCTGGTAGAAAATGGAGAAGGCACAAAATAACACCTTAACCCAGGTTACCTTCCAGCTCAGAACAACTCATCTAAATCCCCATCTTTAACTGGATAATCTTTGGATACTCTTATCCAGTTAAGTAGTGCCACCAAGGATTCATTTATGATTTTTATTTTTCATTTCTCAAGCTTACCCTAACTGTGATTTTAATGCCTCTGCCAGGATAGACAAGAGTTTGCTGGTAAAAGCTGTAAGAACTTGATAGCATAAGATTTTGTTGAGAATTTCAGTGTTTAAGCACTGTTTTAAACATGCCAGGCAAACCTTTCTTCACTTGGGCACAGCTGTGGGTCCCAAGGTGAGCTGGAGGTAAGCAGAACAAATGCCTGCCTGCTGTACTGTTTTAAGACCAGCTCTGTGAGCCGGTGCTTGAACGTGTGTACAGCTGTGGTGTGAGCCAGCTGAGGGACAGTGCCCTGTCCCTCCCACACTGCTGGAGCATAGGACAAAGAGGAGAGATAATCTGCATGTGAGGGCTGATTACACCCGTATGTCCTCACTGCCTTGGGGAGGAAACAATCCATAGCAGGACAGCAGACACAGATCCAGAGTGAGAAGAGAAAATTAAAACCTCCTCTTTTCACAGACTATTAGCAAGGTTTCTTCTTTTGTGAAGTACCAAAGCAAGAGATCATTGCTGGGTGAGCCATGTACATTTTCTAGCTGTATCCAGCTACTCATAGCCTGCTCTCCACTCCAGCTCCTCAGGAGACTGTTATTACAGTCATGTAGCTGCCATAAATGTGAGCCTTTATCTTTCCTCTCTAACAAAGGCAGTCCCAAGGGCAACCAGCAGCACTACCCACTCCACCTCCCACCTGCATCTGTCCACACAAGGGCTTCAGTGCCTGGGGTAGCTGGTGGACAGCCTTGTGCATGTGTCCCTGGCAGCTCACTAACCTACCAGGAAATTGAGGAACACATTCCCTGGGCTACACTTCAGCTTGCACCCTTGTCCCCCGCCATGACTAAGCATGCACAGTACTTGGTCTTGTGGGTGTCTTTATTACAGCTGCAACAGGAACAAGACAGAGCCAATGCATCTTGCATTTGTGAATGTCTTTTGCTTTTGGAGATAAAAATGTGATGTTATTATAGCTGCTGTTCTTTGCCCTGCTGTCTTTTTATGGGAGTATATGGACAGATGTACTGGGCTGAGTTAGTTCTATAAACCAAACAAGTTGTGTTTAAATGTGACCAGTCACACAATCATTTCATATATTTGCTCTTCTAATTTTGCTTGTTCTGTTTTTATACCTTTTTTTTTTCCACACCTTGTCCCTCTTTCAAGTATCCTTAATTGTGAGGGAACAACAGGAAAAAAAACAAAGTGATGATTTCCACAAAATCTGGCAAAATTGTTGGAAAAAGGTGTGAAAATTTCAGAACTTAGTGTCACAAAGTTGCTAGATAATTATATTTCATACCAGCATAAAGGCTAAGTTATATCACTTTGTGCTGGTTCTCTCTGTGTGGAAACTAATGGAACTTATGGATCATTGTAAACGTCCAACAGTCAACTCATAAAATGCTGTATAATGTTTAGTAAGGAACCAAGGATCAGTTTTAACAGCTGAGAAAATATAAGGATTATTTTTATTAAACAAACACACAAAGATTCTGTTCAGTTAGAGTCTGCTGAGGCTTCTGGAAAGATTTAGTTCATATTGGACCCATTCAAATCATCACCAAAGGATTTGCCTGCCCTAATCTTATTTGAGAAGTGATGTTAACACTGTTTTTTTAGCTGAAATCAGCTAAAGAAAGTAAAGGCTGAAATGACATGAAATGCAAGTGGTCAGTAGATTTTGAAACACTTCAAAAGTATTTTTTAATGATAGTGATATTTTATTCTTACCTGCATGCATGTCTCTGCCTTTTGAGAGTTCTCGTCCTAAGAAAGGTATATAAATGAATGACCTGGGTTTTTAAACACCATTTCATAGCTGAATGACAATTTATAAATGCTTATGACCAGTGTTAAATTACATCTAGTGAAATTCATATTTTACGTGTGTGTACGTGTGTTCATTTAAAAAGTTCTTCAACTTTAGCTTTAAATTCATGCTAATGTTGTAGGTATGCCTGATTTGGACTGCCAGAAAAAATACTTTATACTAGTAATGCTATAGCAGGTTTTCCATGTGTAAAAATCCACTATAGCTCCTTTTGACTCTCCTGCTTAATCTTCACTTGTTTTGGCTGACAGAGTCTAGTGTTTGGCCAATTAAGAATGTTTAGTTACACACCTCATTGTTCTTCATTATGTCATTTTTGGTTAACATCCATACAAGTGTTTTCTACCAAACCAAGGATATCCCATTTTCTTCTGAGCAGGCAATAATACATCTTTCTGTTGCCAAGATTAAGACAACACAGTAAGACCATTAAAAGGGAAATAAATAATTTTCTTTATAATTTAAAGACTGGAAATCTCTTCTCTCACGTTCCTTAACTTTTGTATCTCTTGGTACAATAAATAATTTGTAGACAGCATTTAGACTGAAAAACCAACAACTCCAGACACTTTTACTTTCCAGGAACTGCCTATTTACCATTAGCTCACTACCTCTGCTTGATGAAGGCAATAAAAACAGTTACATTTATGTTTCCTAGCATTGTCAGGGATTTAGGTAGTGAATAAATTACCAGACAGAAATATTGAAGTCTTCTGTCCGGCAGCACATTTCTCAAATTACTGGGACTCTGTACCAGGAGCCACAGCATTTATGCTCCCTCAGTGTGTTTCCAAATGCTTATGCTTATGCTTATGTCTGCATTTATTATGCAGCTTTAAAAAGACAAATACTATGCACAGTTCTTGTTTCTGTTTGAAGCAGGGTAGTTTTTACTACTAAGAATAATGCTGGCTAAACATGTCACTGGAGTTTGTTTTCCTTTACTTTTAGCAAATGGAAATGTTGAATACTTTGTTACTCAGTAGTTCTAGAACCTTATTTCATTTTTGACTGAATGCCTGAACACTAATGCAACTTTTATATTTCATTTCCTTTTACTTCATTTTTTACTATATTTTATTTTTGTTTGAGTATTTGATTTTATTTTTATTGCTACATGTACTGGATTCCTGTACTTCTTAATTAACATTCCCTTGGTGAAAATGATTTGGACCTCGTTTCTAGGATTTAGTTACCTGGAGTGGAAGTTTAAAAACACTGTTTTATCCTAGTGAGACAGCAGGGAGCCCATCAATATTTTCTGTGCTGAATGATTTTCAGAGCTGATGCAGTTCTCGTTCACATGGGTGTAGATCAAGAGCAACTCTACTGATAGGAATACATTTATATTTCAGGAAAGATATTTGAATTATGTGGCATTTTGCACTGAGCTTTCTTCTCCTGATGGCTGTTAGGAATTGGAAAGGTAAGAATGACACAGCTTGTCATGCCCGGGAACCAGCACTGGTTCATATGGACGCTCTTGATCTGTCCAGGTGCCCTACAAGCCTGGCTCCATGGCAAAAGTGCCCAAGGGCTCAAATCTTACTGCCAGTCTTGTGGCACATATTTGCAGCTCAGAACCTTCTTCCATTTCAGTATGAAGAGAAAACTCCTGCTGACTTCAAAAACAGCATGACTAGACCTTGAGGTGAAGCCAAGCTCAACAAGCAATATATATATATAGAGTGACTCAACTGGATACATCTCACTGAAGATTTTCCAATCATAAACTTTTCAATATCAGGGTAAGGTTGCATTTCTAAGAGAATCTAAGTCTCTATGCTCTCTATAAGGCCCAGGAGCCCACATCTCAAGGACAGCATAACTGTCTGATGCTGTTGAGGCAGGGACGGACGAAAAGACTCACACAGTTCAGAAGGCAAAAGAGGAATGTTTATCAGCAGGAAGTAGCGTCCCTTTATAGCCAGGATCACAAGGGGAAATATGGTTGGTCTCAAAGTGAAAACCTTTCACACCATTGGTGCCCTATGAATAGCACACTGTGGTAGAACATATCTATAAACAAGAATAGAAAGAGAGATAATAATTGTTTTCATTCCTTCTCCTAACTTACCCAGGCTAGGCCTGGGAGAATTCTCTTTCTTTTTATCTCTGACTGCACTGAGAACATCCACAACTGTCTACACCAAAAGTGACACCAGTGACTTGTGTCCACACCAGGACCCCTCTCCACCTCTCAGGGAGACTTCCAGGGCATGTAGCTTGCTTGGGGCAGTAGATCAGAGCTTCCAGATCCAGATTAGAAACCAGGCATACCCAGCAAGAGCAGCCAGTGAGCATGGAGAGTATGACATTTGTAGTTCATCAGTGAATAATGGGATATGAAGCTCTGCTTCAAATGATAATGTCACACTTGCAGAGCTTCTTTTTTCCTTTCCCTGCTTAAATAGCGATTCCTCTTACAATCTATTGTGGGAAATTCAAAGCCAGACTTAATCTCTGGTTATCACCTTATCACCTCAGAAAGTGGGGAGAAAAGTGGTGAGAAAGAGCCAAAGAAAATGAACAAACCCAGCATTGCAGACTGCAAAAGTAAAATACTCAATAAAAGCTAGACAAGGAGGAGGTGACAAATGATGTGAAAATAAATCAAAGACACAGTGTAAAATCGTGAAAAATTATAAAATTCAGGGTGTCAGACCTTCAACGATATTTTTAGAGAATAATGTGACAACTTTTCTGGTAAGGACTGATTTTACTAGAGCAGGGAAATTCAGCAGATCTCATCTATATGTGCTTCAACAAAGCATGGGAACATACAGGAATTAGTTCAGCTGGAGAAGATAGAGAAGATGAAGAGAAATACTGGATTTATAACAAGTCTATTAAATTTCCTGATGAGGAGGTAATAATGTTATGCTGAAAACAAACTACTGGTGTTGGATAAAGGTTCAGAATCCAGAAGAATTTGCCCTAAAAATTGTTTACAGTTTTGTTAGATACCTCAGTACAACAAAGCAGGAATGTGCTAAGAATTCTGAACATGAGCATAAGAGATTTTATTCTGTGCAGGAGAGGATAAGGGCATCATGTTGTGAGATGTGAATGGACTTTGATGTAGATGATGTGCGATACTAAAAGTATGCTGAAAGTCTTTAAAGAATAACAAAAATATTATCTGCTATAAGCAGAAAACTTAGAAATTAGAAACTATAATGGAGGAGAAATTACTGTGTGTGCAATTTTCAACTCCCACAGTCCTAATCAAAGAATCTTAATTGGAACAAATGTACAAAGAAAGCCACACTGTTCCCATGACCACACCAGTCTTTATTACACAAAAGAATAAACTAGGCTGAGTTGCTGACAAAGCAGAGAGAATGCAACTGTTCTCTGAGAGCATTTGTAGTAGCTACCTACAAAAGCATACCTCTGAAAAACTGTGATATGTCTTTGAGTAGCTAAATCCTTGAATGGATCTCCAATATCTTCTGCCTTCTGTATTCCAGTATTTCTTTTGCACAGGCTATGTCCGGCTTCAAAAGTCCCAAACATTGCTCTCTGCTAAACAAAGCAGCTTTTGGTCCAAAAGCAGAGCTATGCACAGGTAATACTATGAGTCCCACAGCACTGTGAACTTAGGTACCCCTTTGTTCAACAAATTGTAACACCTGAACTCTGGCTTTATTTTGGCCTCTCATCAGGTTAAGAAATTTGTCTGAGCTAATGTTAGGCTGTCAGTTGATACCAAATAGACTCCATCTGTTCCTTCAGAGGCTGTGATTAGTAGTTATCCTCGGTGGCTCAGAAATTATGCTCCTACAGTGGTGCCTTTGGCTTTAGGCCCTGTCCAATACACCTGTCAAACCCCATTTTGAACAAGAAAGCATTGTCAAAAATTGAGGTGCTGTCTGACTCTGCCAGGTGTAGCAAGTGTTATTTTCAGCAAGATGCAGACTCAAAAGAGGCCCAACATTTTTAAAGACAGTTATGTTAGGAAATGTAGAGACAGTAGTGGGAAAACAGTAAGAGCAACAGTAATTCAACAAGTGAATGGGATTGAAGAAAAACTGCTTTGATTTTCGGACTGTTGTTTATCATTTTCACTTTGGTCAGGAATCACCCTTGAGAGCCCATCAGTGTAAAGAACTAATACTTGAGACAAAGAAGTCTTATTTTATTTCTCCAGATATGTGTCATGATACTTCTTAGTTTCCAGATTTGCATTTATACCAAAAGTCTGACTCAGGACAAGAAAACAGCAGGGTATAGAAAGGAGCAGGGAGGAATATCTAACTGAGAATTAATAATTCCTCTTTAAACATTTGATGTACTGAACTTCTTGTAATTTGGGGTCAAGTTTCTTAGCAAAAAGTTCTTACTTTACCTCCAGTGAATTTAAATATCCAAATGTAAACTCTTTGACATTTTTCAGAAGTTTACTGTCCAGCTATACGTTGCCTGTTGTTTTTAATTCATTAGAGTAACTTGAAACTTTTAGTGCCTAAGGATTTAATTTTAAGTTAATGTTAATATAGTTGAGAAAATACACTGCCTCAAGATTCTTCAATTTACTTGCAGTAAGTGTACATTTTACTGATGTTCATGTACATATATCACACTACATATGATCTGGTCATTTACCCCAAAAATAAATATAAAACCCAATGTTATCAAAAAATAAATATTCATATAAGTAGTTTTCTCTAAAGCACAAGCATTTGAAAATGTAAACCTTTCATTATGCCCTTCAGTAAATTTCTAGTTCTATCAAATATTTATATAAAGGTTGAATCAAGTCCAGTCAAAGGCTTTACAATTATAAAAATCTGCAGCAACCACCTGGTGTTGAAATTGGGAATATTACTTTCATTATATTGTAATTTAATCAGTGATAGCCTTTTTGGTATTTAACACCAATACAGCTTTCCAAAGTTTGATACAAACATCTTGAATATTTTCCAGAAAACATTATGAAGTTCATTCATCTGGGAAAGAACTAAGATAATATTTTACATTTAATATGATTAAGTAAATAAGCATCTGTGATTTCTATGAGTTGTAACATTTTCTTAGGCTTCAGGGTTAGCCCAGTGCAGAGCAGATGGCTGCACTCTGATCTGTTAAGGGAGCTTAGATAATTGCAATGGTAAAATAATATTTTGAGAGGGCTGTTGATAAGTACCTAGCCTGACGCAAATGCAAGATGGCATGCTTGGATGATTTGTGCCATTTGAGAACCTCAGGTCATGAAAGGATTCAAAAACTGAAGCTGCAGGGCTTTGAAAAGGAAAAATAGTCCTGCTACTGGGCAGAAAAAACATCTTGCCAGAACTTTCATCTCTCTGCTTCACTTCTCAGCTGAAGATCTGCTCTGTATTACAGATCTCTTGCACCCATTCACATCCTGGAATCTGAGGAACAGTGTGATATGAGAAGTGTTGCATTTAGTTTCCATAAAGGTAGGACCATGATTTTTTTGTCACTTCTGCACTGCTTTCCTGAAGTCACACACACTCCTCTAGCAATTTCAGGGGAAAACTTGCTTATAAATATCTAGAAAGCCAGCAGTAAAAAATAACACCAAATTTAAGTGACCTGAAATTTCTTCAGCAGAAACTGAAATTAACAACTTAATCCAAATGTATTTTCTTTCATGGAAAGCTTTAATGAATCTTTTTTTTTTTTTTTTTTAATATAGTTTCAAGAAGAGAGTCTCACTGTCAGAGACAGGGAGAGTTTGGCTTTGGGTTTTGGGGCTTTTTTGCAGCTCTCCTGTTCCAGATTAGTGAGAAAGGATAGGAGTGGTGTAAGAGGACTGGAATCCCTTAGGAGTGTTAACTATTTGTTAGCAAAAAGACTACCACGGAGAGTACCAGGCCAAAAGACAATCCTAACACCATCAATACTTAGGCTTCTTTGCTTCAGTCTTGTCATTTGATGCAAATTAAAGCAGCATAAACAATTTATTGGCATGGAAGGGTGGTTTCTCAGAACTATTTCTTCATACCTTATAGATCATTTTTAAAATTGCAATAATATGAGAAATGTACACACTGTGTAGTAAATAGGTCCTAGTTTTACGTAGTGGCAGTACAATGAGATGTGATTTGATGCATCTTGATAACAGAATTGATAATAGAATGATACCTTAGGTGGCAATGCTTTCAGCTTGTGAGGTAAACTGGGACAGCTATGCATCCTCACAGTAGGGCTTCCCTCCCAAGCCTCTTCTGAAAACGAAGCAACAAAGGGAACAAATATATTTCCCTGACTGACAGGAGCAATTGGTCAGTGGCAGTGCACTTCAGCTGGTGGTGACATGTGACAGGTTCAGCAAAACTAATAGTGACTATTTCTCTTTTTGTGCATTGCTAAGAACTCGCAGCTACATCTGCATAATACGATGGTCAGAGACCTCCAAGCATGAAGTCTTCAGCACTTTGGCAGTGCCACTTAGCAGAAAATCTCTTGGCACTTTTTCCTATTTAGAGGTAAAACACGTTGCGTTCTAGACAGCATATGACAACTTTGAGAAAGAGTATAAATTATGAGAGAACAAAATATTAACCAAGATGAGCTATTAGGCTGGGATTTAGGAATGGTACGCCCCAATTTAGGGCTCCCACTGAGACACGCCAAACCTGCCACTCACCCACCTTCCCTCTCCCCTGTTTCAAGCTGGAGAGGAGAACTGGAGGCACAAAAGGGGAAGATCACAGGCTGAAATAAGAAAAAATGTACTGGAAACATCAACGAGATAAGAAAACAAACAGTAACAGGAACAATGTTAATAACAAAAGTGTACAAAGGAGAGAGAGTGATTGACATGCAAAATGGTCACCAAAGAGCCTGACCCAACCCAGCCCAACCACGGCCCCACTTCCCTCCCACTCCCTCCTGCTCAGAACCAGTGTCGCCCAAGCACTCCCACTGCCACAGTCAGTGACCAGAAGAAACCCCCTCTCCTGGGAAAACTCCCGTCTCCCCGCCTTGGCAATGATGGGAGGTGGTGTAAAACAACCTCTGTGCTCTGGCCATGCCCCTCCTGACTTCTGCAAGAATCAACCCTGCCCTGGCCAGAACCATGACACAGGCACATATATGACTTAAGCCATTTCTAGAGTATTGTTGACTGTTGGGTAGAAAATGCTGCTGCTGACTGAAATTCTCATTTTAACTTTAATAGCTGTGGCACTTCATGTAGCTCAAAATACCTGTGTGGTTCTGCTTTATGCACCAATTCAATCACATTTTGTCTCTTTCTTACGCCTGCAACTAAGATGCTTCTAAATCTAAGTGAAAATGTGACCTTTTCTTGATCATTCTTAGTGGCATATTTTTAATTCTCTTGGCTTTCTGTCTTACTTCTCATAACACTTTTTTTAATTATGTGTATACATCACATAAAACCAAGAAATTTTTATGGCTATTCTTCACAGATATTTTTTACCTGAGATATCTTCACTGTCTTTCCCATTTTCACACTTTTAATTCTATTTAATCTCCTCATTGCTACCTTTCATGTTTTGCCTTTGCCATTTCTATTTATAAAGCTAATAAAATACCAAGGAATCATTCTGACCTTTCCAGGTAATCAATATTAAGGACAGTCAGCTATCAGCAAATATTGTTTCAGACAATAATTATACTGGAGAGTGGCAGTTTCTCATTCATCAGCTTAAGCAGATGTCTGGGGGAGGAAATAGGAATACCTTAAGTACCTGAGATTTTGCTTCAGAAACATCATTTTTGACACATACACATTAGCTGGGCCTGGTTGAGGGTAGTTTCTGCTCTAAAGCAGAGTGTTGGCACTATTAGCAGAAAGCGGTCCATTCTGTCAACTCTTTCTGAGCATAATTGCTCCATGGATGACAAATGACTGTTCAAACTACTAGCACAATGGTTTATTGTCTTTTTGCAGTGGAGGCACTTCACTGAGATTAAAAGTGAAAAAATGTTATTTCCAGCTTAATATCAAGAGAGCAAGGAGAATTTGGGGTATGGAAAAATTCCTGATGTTTGATCTGGAGATGGAATGATTTGGGACACATACTGGTATAGTGGGAACTATACTGTAGTCATGAAAATTTCAGAGCAGGAAGTATGGGATTTAAAAAAGAAGGGTGATACTATCCCAAGGGGCACATTTTAAAGTTAAAAGAAAGCATTAGTTCTTCCCAAAGGCTTCTTTTATTTATCTAAAAATACAGATGATGGAGGGAGAATAATGTACAGTCAGCTGGTGTCCTCAGATGCTCCCTAGAGTGGAACAGAAAGATAAGCAATTATTGCCAAATAAATGGCAAATTACAATTATCCCCAAGGGAACGTAATACTTTACAGTCACAAATCCTCCATACTTACCATGGGAGGGGGAAGATTTTAAGTTGTGTGAAATGAAAAAATAGAAGGCCATTAAGAAAACTGGTATTGTCAGATTTCAATAGCGCCCAGTGCCTTTAAATCTTAAACTATTTTAACTGTTTCTACTTTTCTTAACCTTTTTCTAAATCCTTTGGAATTTGTACTAGGTTGTCTTGATTTTAAAACTGATTCCTCACAGCTGGCTATATTTTCCATCTTAATGTTTTCTAAATTAAGAGATTAAACATCTTTTTCAGTTGTTGTCTTGAGGAAACAGAGAAATTTGGGCTCAATTACTTCAGAAATCCAGGTTTCTGATCATAATAATGGATAACAACAAAAACATTTCTGTTATAAATGCAAGTTGTGTCTGTAAGCTGCATCTTATGCCCCGAGCTGCTTTGCCAGGAGCGTGAACCCCTCTTTTACTACAGAAAATACAAGAACAAGGCAGGAACTTTAAATACCTTCAAAGACTACCTGTACAATTGAGTTTATCACACAGCAGAGCTCCCTTTATAGCTAGTGCAGAGAAACAGGAACTTGTAGGCATTAGACATCTGATCTCTTTTAGAATTTTTCTCCATGTCTGTAACAGGAGCCGGGTCTAGAGCAGCAAGTCTGTAAACAGATGTCTATAACACCTACATCTAGACTGAGTCTAAATGGACTTTGCCATATACCAATGCATCTAATATCTTGTACCTTGTATACAGAATTTAAATCAATTTTGACATGAAGATTGGGTAAGCATCCTTATCATTTTTAATGAGATCATTAAAAAGAGACAAATTACAAATGTGCTTCCCTTAATGTATGTCAACGTGATTGCAAAACAAAGAGGTTTTCTTTTTGTTAGACAGTTGCAATAAATAGATGTCAAAATACATGCAGAAACTGGATGGAAGAATTCTATTTCTACAGCAACACCCAAGCTATAAAATATAAATTACAGTTGGGATTTGCATAGTTCATCTCAACGGGTAAAGTGAGCCTGACTTGTTCTGAATCCAGGGCATTTAACACAAAACAAAGAACTTCTAGGCAGAACAAATGCAGTAAATCAAATTTATCTGTCATTTATTACCTCTTATGCATTTCCTCTACAAATGTTCTCTAGTCCAACAAGTAGCCTTTCCTGCACATGCAGGTCATCTGTACCACATGTATTCATTTGATAGGTCAGACTTCCTGTGTTTAGATTCATGTTGTATGCCCACAGGCTGGTCAGAGCAGATTCAAAATCCAAATAAGCTGTCTAAACCATGATTTTAGAGCCAAGGCTAAATTCCTCTGCCATTAAGAGGGTACACAATAAGTGTAAATAAACTAATCTGAACAAGTTATTTAAAAAATATCAGAAAAATGACAAGGTAATTCACATTTGAATCAAACACATATGCTTGCATTAATAAAAGACACAATAAAAACTACTCCAAAGTTATGATAATGGTTTGCACAGCACAATTATTTCTGATGCAGGTAGGCTTTTCTCCCGACTTTCCAAAAATCCAATAGCATTAGCCCTCATCTAAAATACAAAATGAAAAGAAATACACAATAATGTGAAAGTATCAAGATGAGAGGATGAAAAGAGATTTTCTGCTGAGTATTTTTTCCATTCATTTTCTGTTGATGATTTCTTTAAATTGTTTTGTTCACAAAATGTTTTTGTGGCTAAATAATTGCACTTGCATATCGGAAATGACAAACTGAAAGACAGTTGTGATTGGAAGAATTTTTGCTTTTTAAAGAAGCTGGAAATGTGCCTTTTTTCTTTAATAAAACCAAATGACATCTCTGAGTGCTGTTGAGATAGGAATCTACAGTCATTGTTACGTTGCTGTCCATGGTATGAACTTTCAGTTCTTACCAGAAATGTCTCACTGTAGAACAGAGTACTGTAGAAGTCTCTGCTTTTGTACTATTTATTTTTTTCTGTCTATCTGACAAATCTTATCTCTTTGTCCATCCTACAGGTGTGAATATCGCTCATATGAAATTGGCAGTAAAAGCAATGTCTGTCGCTACCCTGGCACTTCTTCTATGGAGGCAGAATTTCACTTGAAAGTTGTTTCATCTCAGCTTCACAATGTGGTGTCCAATTTCCCTGGGGTAAAGTAGTCAGTGTTTTTAGCAGAGCAAGCAAATTCTTGATCCACCGCTGTTGGACACTGCCTTATCTTTTGTGTGAATCTAGCTAGCAATCAGAAGTCTTGGGCTGCTTTCTCTCTGCAGCCTGAGCGTCTTGAGGCAAGGATAGAAGCTGGTGATAGAAGCATTGTATTTCATAGTGTGCTTGGCATGTCCAGCATCACACTTGGACCCAGAGGCACCTTCCTGCTGTAGTATCTCTATTTTATTTGTTAACTGTGCCACAGGTTTCCTTCCAAGGAAGATAATTGATGAACCTGAGAAGGCTCTACTCTATCCCAGCCTCTAACCTGGTTTCAGAGCCAAAGCATCACACCAGAGTGCCAAAATGTCCCAATCTTAGCTCCTGCGGTCTCACATCCTGCCAGATACATGACTCAGAATGTGCTGGCTCCTGTGATGAGACTCGAGCAACATGAGAAGACCTGTCTGAGAGCCAGACTCCCAGGCAATCAAGCCAGTAGCAAGCCCATTCCTGGATAAACACAGATTTTCCAGTGTGTTTTCCACAATGCAGAGAAACATTTCTCTCAAAGCAGAGGCTGTGTAGATGTCTCTGTGGTCAGGTAAAACTTCTGCTTCTCAGCAAGGTGGAAAGCTGCCCTGATCTGGCAGCGCAGTCAAAGGCCCAGGGTAGCAGCTCAGTGCTGAGAGCACACACCAGTTACCAAGAGCCAGCCTGGGCATCCTTAACTGCAGGATGAGATGTGCATGATGGAGCCTAGCTGGGCTCAATAGGGATCTCTTTTTCACTGCTCTGCCCTATCACTTACCACAAAACAAACTGCCATAAATTCTCACTCCTCTGCACAGCCCTATCCTGCAGATTAAAAGATCCTTTTTATTTTGTATCATATTTCAGACTCTGGGGGAGTATTTACTTCTGTAAAAAAATCTAGGACTAGTGTATTTTTCTGTCTTGTTCACAGTTGGTTTTCAGTTTATGTATTTTTTATTTATTTTTCAACATGGTCCTGTTATAACAGGAAAATTGGTATGTTGAATTCTCAGTTACCAGAGAGAAACAGAGTACCAGGGAGAGGACAGCTGCTAAAATGGGCTGCAAATATCAGCACAGCAAATGAAATGCACTGGATTTAAGGCCTGAGAAGCAATAGTCCATCAGTCTTCTGAGATGCCTTGTTATTTTCATTTTTGCAAGCAGTCATGACCTCTTCAAGTCTTTTAGGTTATTGCTCTGGTCTCTACTATTATCCCTTGCTAGTCAGAGGTAAAAGGAAAGCACCATTTAAATACCTATTTTGGAAAGCTGGAGTATAAAACAGACAACTACTGTCTAGACAGCTTAAGTAAATCTATGATCAGCCTTTGAAAGTGAAACTGTGACTTTCAAATGCTGCCACTGGCAAGTGTGCAACAGCTTGGATTAAACAGAGCTGTGAAACTGAACCTTTCCTCTAATTCAAGTGCACCAAGGATGTTTCTCAAAGTATTTTATAGCTGCAGATAAAAGGGTAAAATTTTGGAAAGTTGGATAAAACTGTCAAGGCCTTCAAACTTCATACACAATCCCAAAAAAAAACAATGAGAGCATTTATGTTCCTAGAGGATGATATTTATACGTGGGAATCCAAAGAGTATATACTGAAGCAGAATGAATGGGAAATGTCAGCCCTCGTGTGGGCACACACACACCCACACACCAAAAAAATGTTTTCACCAATCTCCCTACTCTTAAGTTGAGAAGATACTCTACCCTGTGGTAAATGTAGTTCTGCCACAGAAATTGCCAGCTGATGCTCAGCAATTTTTTTAATCCCTTTGTTCAGGGCCATTATGCTTTTTCTCCAGGATGGGAGAACTCACTTGGGGAAATAGCACTAAACATGGCATGCTCCAGTCTGTTAGGAGAGACTGGAAAAAGCATTAAGGCTTTTTCCAGTACTCTGAGACTAAGTAAAGATACATGAATTACCTCATGAGTTTAGGTGTCCCCCTGAGTCTTGGTGGCATTCCCCCTTTAGACAGCAGTGGTCTGGCAGGAAGCTAACAAAGGGTGTGATGGATTGGAGACAAATTTTCCTGGGCAAATATTAGAGACTTTTTGGAATTGAAAGTAACAGGAAAATGGTTGTGGTGTAAACACAGCAGGCAACTAAGTACCACACAGCCACTTGCTTACTCCTTCCCCTTGCCACAATAGGATGGAGAGGGCAACTGGAAACAAGAAGATATTAAACTTGTGGGTTGAGATAACAGTTTAATAATTGAAGTAAACTAAAATAAAAGTATAATAACCATAGCAATAATATTTGCAATCAAAAGGAGAAAGAGAGGAATAAAACCCAAGAGAAACAAGTGAGGCACAGTACAATTGCTCTCCACACACTCACCTCTGCTCAGCCCATCCCCAGACAACAATTGGCCTCTCCCAGCCAATTCCCCCCCGGGTGAAACAATGGAAATCACCTGCTACGGTATGGAGCATCCTTTGGGATAGTTTGGGTCACTTGTCCTGGCCATGTTTCCTCCTGGCTTCCTGTGCACCTGCTCACAGGCAGAGCATGACACCCTGAAATGTGCCTATATAAATGTAAGCACTGCTCAGCAACAACTAAAATATCAATGTGTTATCAATGTTATTCTTTTACTGAATTCAAAACACAGCACTGCACTAGTTACTGAGGAAATGAACTCTATACCAGGTGAAATCAGGACCTGGAGGACTGCGACCACTGCTGTACTGTACTTGGTGGTTTTATTATGAAACTATTTGGTAAGATGAGAGTGTTACCATGTATTACAGTAATCTGTACTTTGCTTTGTGTAAATTCTTCCTCCTCTCCCTCTCTTCTCTTTTGCCATTGTCCTCAGCCTGTCTGGTGCAATATAGCTCTTATGTACTTATATGTACTTTTATCTGCTCTAAGGGACTTTACCCTGGTGTGCAGGTTTTTGTCTGCTCAGCTGGGGACTCACACTAAACCTTCTTTTCTAATGGCACAGATGAGAACAGGAAAAACTTACTTCTGGATCTGTTTCCTGAATACTTAAAGCTTTGCCCTATCACTGTCCTCAAGATATGAAAGATCAGTAAATCATATACTGAATATAAAAATTTCTTTAAAATAGTTTTATTCTTTCCCCTAAGCTTCTCAAGGAGTGAAAATACCATGTGCCTGCCCTTTTCTCTGTAAGCCTCTCAGTATCTTTCCCCTTTAGCTGCTGAAGTCATTAGCCAGTTCCAACAAATCTACCAGAGCACAGTCTCAAAGGAAATACTGTCATGAGCACAGACAGTTGAATAGAGAGAGCAGCACAAATTGGTGCCTCATCTAACACAAATTTTGCCACCCAATTTCAACAATTATCTATTTTCTTTGCTCTGGTGGCAGCTTAGCAAATACACACTAGCCAGCAAATACACACAGCTGAGCAGCACAGTTACAACCTGGAAGCACTCATCCTCAGGGCTTTTCCCAAATGGTGCCTAGAGAGCAGAGGAGGCTGCAGGGGGAAGGGACAGCCCAGGGAACTGGCTGAATTGCAAGAAGGCAGGAGCATTCACATTTGAGGGATCTACAGTGTGTGGAGAGAGGATAAAGGACATACATCCATAGGAGATGGTTTTTTTTAATGATATTGTTCACAACAATGATGTTCTGGACCAGCTCTGTAAATTCTGCCCTGTGATAATCTTAATTTACCCTTTCTTTTCTGATAGAGTTTTGGTATTAACTGCTGTCTCCAATTGTGTGTAATCTCTGGCTACCTTTTATTTCAACTTCTTTGGCCCAGAGTCCACATTAATTTTGTTTATCCAAAATCTATCTCACTCTGACCCTGATTTCTTCTTTGTACACCAGCTCTTGATGTCTGTCTGGAAATCAGAATATTCAAAATAGTTTCTGAAATTGATAGAATGCAATACTGCATTTCATTTTTTCTAGAAACAATTTCATTTAAACCACAGCTGCTTTTTTCATTATTTAAATTAACTGTAAGGCCATAACAATGGTTACCCTCTCTAAACGAGATTGGAACATAGAATTATCTGGAAAATACCCTGATAATTAAGTTTTATCTTCCCAGTAAGTAAAAGGATTGGGGTTTATAATTTGTTGGGAAACAAGTGTTAACTCTTTCAGTGTCATTTTGGCAATGTGGAAGACCTTGGAAAACGCTATCATTAAGAGTATGTTAAGCAACAACTGTTCTTAATTATGAATATTTTGCTGGAAGGAAAAGAAGAACATATCATTTTATATATAGATTCATCCTTATGCTCTTTTTTAACAAGGACCATGTCTCTGAGAGTGATCCATGTGTTTGAGACTGTAGTCTAAGTAAGCTAGAAAAAGAAATTCATCCCATGATGATAGCAGCAAGCCCTGCTTTGCTCCATCCTATATTGCTAATATCTTCTATACAAAGACAGGAGATATTGGTGAATCCCATCTGGCAAGGAGAAATAATTGTAACTAAGCTTTATCTAAATTAAGACAGCTTTATACCTCATTTAAAGGTAAATTATCTAAAGAGCAGTCCTGAAACTGTCACAGGGGTATTAACAAATTTTAATTCATATTAGATTTCTCTCTGCCAGTGAAGGTTAGATTTTTTGTCTCTTTTCTAGGAATTCACTGTCAAAACAGTCTGGCATAGAAGAGGATGAACAATTAGTGACTTGGATTACAGCAGAGTTTCAGTATCTTATTAACTGCATTAAGGGGCAAGGTGGAAGATTACTTTGACATCACTTTTGGAAACACCATCTCATCAGGGATTCTGAAGTCCCTACTCTGTTTGTCACATTATAGAAATTACAGAGGTCAGGTGCTTGCTCCATTTGCAGCTCTGTTGGCATTTGTTTGCCAAGGAGATGAGTAGTTTAAGAGTATCTGATTTTTAAAGATCTGGTGTGTCTGCTGTGTGATTTTTTGATTAGAAGAAATTCATCCTATTCTTTGTTACACCACCTACTCATTTGATTTTCTTTTGGCTATGCACTAAGGAGTTACAGCCTTTCCTTTGGGTATATTTATAATTTTATAGTAAAAAAAATCACATATCATTGCAAGGAACAAATTTATCTAGCATTATTTATAGCTTAAAAATATTTTGATACAGAATATATTCCAAAATTCTTAAATATTTAAGCTTTTGCTTTATTTTTCACTCACACTCAGGAGTAACAAATTCAGGTTAATGGTTCAGAAGGTGTTATTTTCTTTGACATTTAGGAAATTTTGTCCATGTCCTTTCATCCATGTTTCACAGAAATCAAATAATATATAATAATATTGAAATGTAATAATCTTGAACATTTTACCTAACTAAATAAGGAATTAAAGTAAATAAGGTATCATCTTCTATAACTATTGTATTAAAAATTGATGCAATTCTTAAATTTTTCAGTAGGGGCAAAAGAATCATACAGTAAAAATAGAGCCTTGCGGAATCATAATTCTCATGAATATTTTTTCTGAGATGCTGGCATTTGTCTCTCCCTTTCTCCAACAATATTCATTATTTTGCTAATAAATTGAGAAGGATTCCTCATTTATTAACCATAAACTCATAATAAAGGCATTAGTCATGTCTTCTCTCAATATTAGCTAGAAACAAATTAGCACAATTAAAAGAGCAAGTGTATTTTTAAATTGAAAGGCCATTTGCTTATTTGCACCATTTTTATCTGAAGAATATTTTAACCACACTTAAGAAGTTGAGCTGTGTTGAAATTTTCCCTCACTCTGCTTCCTTTATTTTACTGGTATTTTGACAAGCTGAGAATAGCACCTGTGCTTGAATCAAAGTGGTGCAAAAATATTGTTATGAATTCTAATTAACATTTGCCTAAAATTCTGTAACTAAGGTGTTGGAAAATGGGTGAGTGGGACCATGTACGACTTGCACGTGGTCTCAAAATCTGGTAGTGAGACCTGAAGGTCTACGACAGCATCACAGGCCTCCTGCTTGTCCTTTGAAATTCACCTGTCTTAAGGAGCTGAATATTTTAGCAGTGCATGGAAGTGTTGATTTATAGCACTTTTAGAAGTGCACAATTCCTGTTTATACATTAGATCCCTGAAGAACACTGGAGATAGTTTCTGGGCTTAGCTTTTTAGAAATATTAGTCAACTGTTCCAAAAACACAGAACTAAACCTGGATTCTGAACTTTCTTGATGAATTTTTAATAAATTCATGTTGCATGTTGAATTATCCAATGTTAATGGATGAGTTCATTAAAGGAGACAGGATTGGTGGCAGCCTGGTTGAGTTTGTAATCTCAAGAACCAAATGCCTGTGAGGCTAAAGGGAATTCCATGGTATATATTTCAGTCCTAAGAATTCGTTCAAGTATGATTTTGAATGTGAAAACTTAAAGAATAGCAGCAAAGAATAGTCAACCATACAATGCAGTTTTATGCCTGAAAGCTAATAAGCTTCATCTTGATTCATAATTCAGCAGAATACACCTTAAAAAGCAGCTGTAGACCCACTATTCCTTGCTTAAAAAAAAAAAAAAAAAAAAAAAAAAAAACACACAAAAAAACCAAACTTGTCACTCTTGATTTTGATTTCTTCATTTTTCCTGGATCTCTTGAGGGCTTTTCATATGGAGGAATCTGAGCATATGATCATTGTCAGAAAAGTACCTGTACAAACCTAGTATAACACACAAACAAGCAAAGCCCCTCACTTGGACTAATCTGTCTATAGCTGCTGCACTGCCTGCACTGCCATCAGACACAGTGACTCTGCATATGAAAGGAAAGAGAGGAAAGAGTTGTTAGCTGGGCCTTAGCTGCACATTTACTCTTGTTGATCATGAAGGTGGTGGAAATAAGCTTAGAAATATTATCCTTTGCTTTTAAATCTCTTGTTCAGTGTTCATTCTTTTGCTCAGGAAGCCCATCTTCCTCCTTCTGCACTTCTGGCTACCAAGCTGCCCTATGTTAATTCCTGAGTGAATAAATATTGAGGTAACTGAGAGAAAGAATTTATTCCATAGGTCCAGTTGTTTAAAACACATATTTTTCATGTCACAGCAAGCTCAATATTGCCATACCTTTCAAGACAAAATTGTGGGGAACCCTGTCCCCTGACTCACAAAATTATTTAGATAACCACATTGATACATAGATAGCAGATATCTAGAGAAGTGAGTTCTAAAACAAATTCAACATACAATAGCCTTCAAACCAGCAGATTTATCTCTCCTGGTGAAGCCACAGTGTCTTTGCATTTATGTCAGGCTACCGGTTATGGCCAGTAAGACATGAAGCAAAGCACAGGAAATCTACCAGCCACAGAAGTTTTGCAGGCACTTTGTCCTCAACAGGAACCTCTGACTGCATTCAACTGCTTAAACTATTATGCATGTAGAGGTAAACTGGCTTAGAGCTCAGCCAATTTAGCACTTCAGCACTTCAAATTTTATATGCATAAAAAGGTTTAAAGGCAGAAGGAGAGCTGTAAGTCCCTTTGCCTCTGCAACCATGAAACCTTAAGAAGCTCAAGAAGGCAAAGCCCTATCACTCCTTGCTAGTTTAAGCCTTCTAGCACAGAGGACCCAGGAAAAAGTTTCTCTGGGCTTAAGGCAGCCAGGATTCCCCTGATACCACCGAATTCTTCAAATACAGAAGCAGAGCTGGTGGAAACAGTTGCTCCATTAAATGATGGTGTACCTTTAACCACATCATCGTTATTACAAGTGCCAAGTGCTGCATTGTAAGATCCATGAAAATGCTTCTCTCCCACACATTTCCTAAAGGGCAAGAAAATGCAATGCCTCTAGAATCTGGCTGACCAGTGCAGATTTCCATTTCCATCTTATCACGTTTTCTATGAAAATTAATACAAAAGTCACTTTCCTTTGGCTGGCACATGTGAGTTTTTTAAACTATATTGTCAAAGATTGTTAGTGATTGAAATGCATTTTTATGCATTTCATATGCCCTTGATGCATAAAAATCTCATTTATATGTCCAGAATTAAATCTACCATCTATACAAATTTAATTCCATCAAAAGTGTTTGATGTCAGCATGGCCTAACATGGTTATAACAGTGTAAGTGGAAAAAGGTTACAAGCAAGCCACCACACACACAGCTTATCCACCCCTCTGCCCAGACACTTGGATAAGGTTGTAATCCAAAAAGTGCAATCTTTTACCAGGGACAAACAAGAATTGGCACTCAGGCCAGCTCATCTAAGCATCCTCTGGCACAGTCCCTCCACTGCCTCCAGCTCTGTCTACAAACCTTTCCCAAACAGGGAATATAATCCTCTGATGTAAATTATCCTAATCATATATAAAACTGCTTTTGAAGGCTGAGGCCACTTTATTGTAAGATTACTTTGATGTGTTTTGACTCATAAGTAACACTATAGCCATAGCTACCAGGCCTTATTTTGCATAAGATTATACACTGATTAATGCTCAGTGTAGTGTTTGCAGTTTCTTTGTCTAGCAAGCCCCGAGATAACATAAACAGTCACTAATAATGAGCTGTAACTTGGATGAGGAGGATTTTTGTTGCTGAAATTTGAACAGAACTTTGAAGTACATCTGTCAAAATGAATGTGTAACCAAACTGCAGCAAAGTTGTGGCTGAGTAGGGACTACAAGAAGAAAAAATGCGGCCTGCAGAGGTATCAGAGGTTGATGGTTCCCCATGAACTGGACCACAAACAACAGCAGAGCAGTGAATAGAATCAGAGCACAAAATAGCTTCTTTCTACATGAAGGTAACATTTCACAACAGTCTTAAAAATGTCACCACTTTATTTATAAACATCCAGGATTCCCACTGCTAGGTAAATTTTTCAAAACTTTACTCAGCTTGAAGGCTTAAGACTGGGGGGTTTTACCATTTTAATGCATGCATCTCTGCCCTGCGTCAGCAAGAGCTGATTCTTTTCAGGCATTTCATCTTCTGTTTCATTATTGAAAAATATCTTTGTGGAATCACAAGATTTAGCATGGAGTTCTACAGAAGTTTTTCAGGCAGGTACAGTTTTAAACACATACAGTTTTAACTGAGAGTTATTTTTACAAGCTGTCAGCTGCTCATAGTAGAACTTGAGCTCTATGGATTTGTACTTGTGAAAGTGAGCAATAAGTAGGATTCATCTTGATTGCTTTACATATCCATAGCTTTTAACATCAGAAAGGACAAATACATCTTGAGTAACAGTATATATTTCAGAGTCATTATTGCCATATGAACCACTACTCAAATTCCATATTAAACATTTTAAAAAGAGGCATGTAAAAAAACTCCTCTTTTTTATTTTAAAACCTGCTAACACAATGCAGCATTCCTGTCTTGAATAATGAAAGGCAGTCAGTATGAAGGTGCCACTTGCATTCTATCAATGTTTAAGAAATTTCTTCCAAGAATAAATTCCTCACTGTGTATTGTTTTACCAAAAAAAAAAAAAAAAAAAAAAAGTACTATCTAGGCAGACAATAATCTATAGAATAACTTAAAAAAATTATCATGCTATTGAGCAATAAATCAGAGGATAAAGCAACAGGTATTTATTCTGGTCTTATTCTGATCTTATTGACTGCCACTAGAGCACAGTTTCAGTTCTTAATGGTTGTAAGTGATACAGCTGTGGTACCACAATGTCAAGTGAACCTTCATACCAGCAGTGTTTGTAAAGTCTCCTTTCCCTCCTCACACAAACATTAAAAATGATCAGAACTATTTAACACTAGGTTATTTGCAGTTGAGCAGCTATGTAGTAGCAAATTACATTGGTTAGAAGTCCCACGAATAGCATGAGAAAGGGATGTCCTCTGGAAGAAGCAGCCAGCAGAGTGCCTTGCAGATAGGCAGCAGCATCGCCTCCAGGACTGAGCATGGGCACAGCTGAGGAGCTGTGAGCACAGCCACACAAGCATTTAAAACTGAGGATCATATCTATTCATCCTTCTCAGAGTTCTGCCTAGAAGGCACTCTTCTCAAGCACATTGTAAGGGATGAAGAAAAATACATTACTGCAGCCTGTCTGGAAGATTTATTCTCTGTACACACAGTTGTGCACATCTGGTGCATGGCGCGTGGGCTCTTCTTTTCCTCCTGGCATGCTGCAGCATGAGACACGCTGCTGGAAAAATCCAAGTATTGCCTGTATTAGCCTTTTTTCCTTGAGCAAAGTGAAATTATTACAGAGCTAGAATGCGTTCATTGTCTCCAAAAATCTCATCACCTTCTGTATTATTCCAAAGGTATTAATTTTTAAGTGCACATACCATCCAAAGTCTGAACTGTTAAACTAAAGATAAGAATAAAATGTCTCCATAGACATTTGTAATGAGGTAAATGACTCCTCCAGATTTTTATCAACATTTCCAGCTCAAAGCAGCCCAACCCCCTGTTTCTCTGTACTAAAACAAATTGTGTACAATTAAAGTGAAAGATCTGGCAAAGAACCATGTTTTAGAGCAAAATACTGGTATCCAAACTGTTCTACAGCCAAATAATGTAGAGTGTGGCCCAAACCCATAAAGAAAGAAAGCAAGGAAATGGCTTCCTGCAGATGTAGCATGGGGAAGGCAGGCCAGGTGTCTGACATGGGCTTGAAGCCTCCAGGGAAATTGTGCATGTCATCTTGTGATATCAGCACATGCTACCTCGGTATCAAGCCCTTTGCTTGCAATAGCTGCTATCTCAGAGCAGACTGCCAGTGACAATGATCATTTTGGCTCATTTTAGCAGACTAGCTGCAATTACTGGCATCAGCAAGTATCAGACTATTTCCAGCAAAGGTGTTTGGCTTCTGAGCTCTAATTTAGTTCCTGTCACTGAGATTAAAAAATACTATTTTTGTTTCCCACAGCTTCTGGTGTGTATCAGACCCTAGCTTCAGCCAGGTATTTTAGGAATTCTAGGAGTTGTGTAGAACTGCACATTCAATCACAGCCTCCTGCCATGACTTTGGTGAATGATTTGTCCAAACATTAAAAAGAGGATTATAGCTTACTGAATCAGAAGAGGACCCTCAGCAAAAGAAGATGGCCAGCTATTTATACACTGAAATGCTCCAAACACCAGTACTGGCCAAGTACCATCTGGTTTAGGGTTTTGGATGAAGCATTAATTTTCAACTGGATTTCCAAACATCAAGCCTTTGAGGGTTCATTTATAAACCACATGTGAAACAAGCTGTCAGCAGACAATGAGCTGTCCTGGGTGAGTGTGCAACAGCAAACTCCCACTGCCACCAGAGTCTACTGCCTTTTCTAGGACAATTGACTTCAGAGCTGACACAGAGACATTTAAAAACCATCAAGGCTAGAAAAGGCACAGAGCTTAGGCACATGTCATTTTAGTCAACCTGTTAGAGATCATCTTGTATTACCATCTATTGCTCCTTTTCTTCCCTCTAGTTTATTCCTTAACTGTTTTATTATCAATACTAATGTCTGAGTGATCAATCTTGTCACATTTACAGACAGTATTCCTGTCTGTATAAAGACAAGAAGGAACGTCCTACTCTCCTGAAGACATTCCAGCCTTTACTGCTCAGAGGGTCAAGAACCACCATGTGAAAAAAAAAAATTAAAGAAAATCCAGGGTCAAAACACATCCAGCTCAAGTGAGTTTTGTTGCCTCCCAAATGAATGTGTGCTGGTTTCAATCAATGACTTCAGATGCTCCAGCATCCTGCCTAGGTTTAACTTCATGAACTTTGAGCATTCCCATTGTAGTACCCAATATTAACTACTTATTTAACATTTTTCAGATCACTTAAATGTATAAATACACCATTATAGGCTGCATTAATTAGCTCAGCTGAGGATTCTAATCCAAAAAATTCTGCAAACACTAGAAGCAAAGAAACAAGAATTTTCTTACAACTAAGCAAGTTTTCAGGTAATATAGATAGAGATTCATCATGGGAAAAGTGCAGCAGCTCAGACCCTAAGAAGAGCAGATGATGGGTCAGATGTATACAGGAACTAGAAACGAGGTCAAACAGGATGGCACAGACAAAATCTAAGTGTAGACTACAGGGGAAAGGGAGGGGAGTGGAGGGGAGGGAGGTATCAAGCATCACATGCATGTGGTGGGTATAGTAATGAACTTTAAGCATATACATCTCATTCTTCCACAAGAGATTTTGGAGATTTTTGGTTTAAAAAAAATTAAGCCAAAGGCTGTTATTTTCATCTTTATTTTATGGATAAGGAAATCAAGGCACAGTGGAATGCTCAGAAACATTTGAAGTGGCAGCCAGAGAAAGTACACTACCTCTTCAACATGTCTGAAATTGATCTGCTTTTGTTTAAAATCAAGCTATGTATTATTTTGTGATGCTAATCTAATGAAGACATCTAGGAGACTAAGTACTAGCTTCCTCCAATAGGAGCAAATCATGGGGAGGAAAAAGAAACATCCTTGGGATTGAATAAAAGAAATACAATATACTGCAACAAAGGAAGAAATAGTTCTAAAATTCTGGGAAAATGAGCTTTACAAACCTTTCTGACATTTCCCATTAAAAGTGGTAATAAATATAACACCTTCTGTGAGGAATATAATTTCAGGCAAAGCAGTATATAATGCAGGCATATTATGAAATATGTACTTCTTGTGCTTAATGCTTATGAGTCAGTCATTTCTAAAAAGATCCCCAGCCCTAATTCCTGTCCAACTTGGAGGAAGTCCGCAACCTGCTTTCTTCCTTCTGTGCTTGCATTTACTTTCCATGACTTTTTGAGCCTCGCAAAAAGCATTTTATTAAAATTACATAATCAGTTATTCCACGTTTAAAAGCTGATGGTCAGGAATGGGTTTTATGATTCCAGTGATTGTAAAACACCATAGCCTCCAGAGGGATCACTCTTTCATACCTTGTCTGTCACACATTACCATTTTCATCATGGCACTGGAAAGCAAAGAGCATCTAGGGTTCATCATCAAGGTCATCCAGGAAACAAAAGACAGAAGTGTGTCCAGGGTCAATTATGTAAAATATTGTTTAAATTACTTACATAATGTAAAATGCTAGAAAAATTTTTTGTTCTGCTTCCAGAAGCTCAGATAAGGTTTGAGAGAGTTAATACTGCTTCCACACTCATATACTTGGATACTCAGCCCAGATATTGTGTGACAGACTTTAGCTGGGACTCACACAGTGCAGGAGCTGGGGCAACTCTGCTCCAACCTTTGGTTAATCTTTTATGATCCAAGCTATGCATGATAAGCTATGGATAGTTTAGTAAGTTTCTTTTTTCAGTTATGAAGAAATAACTTGTCTTTGTAACTCAGCAGGCAACAATTTTGCATAGGCTAAACCTGACTCTATACTATAATGAATCCTAAATAGTTCAGGGGTGGGGGGTCTTCAGTAAAAAAATAGCATGATATATATTCAATCATAGCAAAGAACTACAATGTTATATATATATATATATATATATATATATATATATATACAAACAACTTTAGTGGTGGCTTCTGCTCATATGCTTCCAGGAGGAATAAATGACTGACTATATTTTTGCCACATATAGAGGAATATTAGTCAGTCCTAATTGGAAAATATGAGTTGATGCCTAAGGGTTCCACACTATGGAAACCTGGGGCTTGTGTAGTACAGCCTTTATAGTGTATTTGGCTCCACTGCAGGAATACCTTTTATTCTAATCATCATTCAGCACTCCAAGGCAAAAGCCAGAGATCCTTCTCAAATGAGCATATAAATTTTCCACTGAAGTTCATTTATAATTAGTTTTTAACAGGAGTAATTTTTTTCAGCTATATTCTTTCTAATTTGTACTATAAATGGAAGTACTTTTCCATGTAAATTAACTTAACCTACCCAGAAATACCCTTTTATTGACACTGTGCCATAGACTTTCATTCTTAAATTATTTGGAAAATTTAAAACCAAAAAAATGTTTAAATCAATAAACAGATCAACAGAGAAATGAGCAAATAAAGAGCATCTAAAACATGTAACTAACTCCTCAGCCACCTTTTTGCTCAATTTTTCTGAGTCATCCCCTTGTTTTCATCCTTCATAGGCTTTTTCCACAAGCCTAATTCTTTAGCTCTTACTTTCACACCCAAAAGAGGAGAAATAGCAGTAATTGCCTTGGAAAGAACACAGCACTGCCTAAAACAGTGAAAACTGATCCTTTCTAATAATCAAAATGTGGACCAGCATTAAACTATTCTGGTTTTACTTACTAAATATTCCTGAACTGAGTTATTTCTTGAAGCAATACTCAAATAAGCAGAAATTCCAAGCTGGCTTCCTTCTGAATCCTGCTTATTGTCATATAAATTCCTCTCAGGAGACAGATGATCTGCATGTCTATTTTGCTCTCCTAAATAACCTAAATACCATGATAAAGATTTCAAATGTCCAGATGCTTCAGGTACTCATATAACCAATTCTCATACAACCAATTCAAAAACTGCAAGTCAGTACAGAATTCTTAGAAGGTCTATATGTGTTCATTTATAACCTCTTCAAAAAAAAAAAAAAAAAAAAAACCCAAATCATTTCATAATTAGACATTACTAGTACACTAAGCACCAAGTTTATGGTTCTGTGCAGTTCAATCTGCATGTGATAGCCTGGCAAACTACTGTCCAAGACCATTACATGGAAATATCAAAATAATTCCCTTATGCCCACCATTAATAACTATTTATGTGTTTCACTCATATTTTAATAAAATACAGGGTATCTCCATGGTATTCACTTTACAAGAAACAAAATGAAAATGATGTTGTCTACCAAAATTACACCTCTTCAGAAGCTTATGATTTTGGTCAATGTATGTAAGGAGCCTCTGAGAAGGTCACACTCTGTCTTCCCTAGAGTATAAAACAGCAAATGAGTAAAAAAAGCCCAGTAAATCCATAAACATTTCATATTCTTTTTGTGTACATAGGGTGGAGTTGTTACTGTGGTCTTTTAGGGCTAATAAAAATCCTCTAGTAAGAGACTCATTTATGATTAATTAGCCTCTCTACTATTGTTTTTTTGTTTGGTTTCCAGAACACAGCATTCAGTAGGAAATGGATGACTAGCTGCAAATATTGTAAATGCGTGCTGGGGGAATATTTGAACATTTGTTCAAATTTGTTTGAAGATTTTTATGCTGCTACCCATCTCCATACTGTCTGAGCACAAAATTCTCAAAAGAGAAGTTTCATTTTACTGTATTCGCAATTCTTCTCAAGTTTGTTTCCCATACAGATGAGGTACTTTAATTTCATTAATGCAAAAACTTGCAAAGAGTCAGTATTTAGCTTAAGCTAGCTAAAAACCATGTCAACTGCAAACTTTTAATTTTATATTAATTATATAGTTACTAATTCTGCAGTCAGCACAGAGCTGAGTACTTGTAGTTCATGCAGGAATGTCATTATTCCCAAACAGCCAGCACAGTGGAACCTGAATATTAGTCTAAATCATGTTTATTGTTTATGCTTTTTAAAAATTATATATTTGTAAGATAGGTTATTAGGAACTAATCATTTACATAGCTGACAAACCAGGAATTTATAACAAACCACCAAAGATACTTTGTCTAGTTTTTGAGTCCTGATTGGATAATTCTTACTTTAACCAACACCCCAAAATTGCATGTCACTTCTAGGTTACAGTGAATTTAATTATGTTTATTGTCAAATTATTAAGCAGGGAAAATATTAATATAAGAGGTCAGTTACAAGGCACACGTAACAGTTTCCAGATATTAAGCAATAAACTGAATGTCCATATTGAACCACTCAGGGAAAATCAATAGCTTTTGCAAATATGTCAAAGTAACTTCAAATTAGAATTTTAAAGGCAGCTAAAATGTGTTTCAGCTGCCTCAGCACAAACCCCCAGTGCCATTCTGGATTCCCTCAGGTATCTGAGGCATCCATGAATGTTGGCAGATATAACCTGGGACCCAGGAGGAACTTGCATCCTTTTGATGGAGGCAGGTGGGAACACCCCTTGAAGGTCTAAATTAGTAAAAATGGTCTGTGTTAAGGCAGCTGAAAACCATTTCATCATCTTAGATAACAAGCAGCAGCAAAAAAATGCCAGTTTTTGAAATCATTAATGAGAAAAAAAAAATCAGTCTTTACCATAATAAAAATTCTTTTGGCAAATTCTAAATACAAAGTTAAATTTTGATATGTAAAAACCAGGCCAGCACTTCTCTTCTTGCCACAGTCAAAAATGCATCACTATGGGGAGAGTGTAACCTCTGTGATCTTTACTTCTATTAGTTTTTTTCTTCCTTTCATTGCTACCTGAAATAGAATCATACCTGAATTACTCAGACTACAAGTTAAGAGGGTGTAATGTGTTGAGTAGTCATTTTTAGAAACCATTCTTGAAAATGTGTATGCACATTAAATTATTGAAGAACATCTTTCTTAACACTTCAATATATGCAAACATCTGAAATTATTCTTCACAAGATCCTTTCAGGTTAGTACATTAGATCATGTCTTTTCTTTATGCAAATTGGTTATCACATCTGAAGTGCATTTTCAAATAGTTTGAAAGTTGACAGAGGACTAAGCTGTACTTAGCACAGAGGAGCAGCTCCAGGACATGAAACCACAAGAAACCACTGACCTAAGCAAATGCTGTATGGTGCAAAGATCAGTGTGCTAAATATGTTCTTCTATTGGTGTGTAAAGGAAAGTTAAAGGAAATAGAGATGGGTTCCTGGGAGACCTTTCAGAACTGTTTAAAGCATAAGCATTCAGGAGGGCAATTGCTACAGGAAGCCATGGTCTCTAAAATGTACCAAATGTTATTGAGTAGTGTATATCACATACAATATAAATGTGAGGCATACCCAGATGTGTGTAGGGGAATCTTTTCCAACCAATTCAAAGCAAAAGTCAATTATTTATTTATTTAGATTGGTTGGTTTAATATGTCTACTAAACCAAAACAGTACTCAGAACCAGATTGGAACTAACCTCCCAAAAAACTCAGTGCACGAAGAGCTTGAGGTGGCTCAAGTTCCTTCATCCCTAAATGAAGAGAAGTACTTCAGTGTTAATTTATAAAGGAAAAAGATCTCCTGCTCATTTACACAAAGGCTCTATTGCATTGACTAACTGTCACAGTAATGAAATTGCTACAGCACAGAAAAACAGCCCCTCTGAAGATGGTGAGTTATATTCCCACTCCCGGGTTATTTCTCAGTAGTAAAGGACCTTTGCCATCATCCTTTTGTTACAGCCTGAGTTAAATATAAGTGCAGAAGGGATCCCATAAGAAAGGCTGTGGAGGGGAAACAAGTTTTACAGAGGTTCTAATCAGGAGTCCAAGTCAGGCGTGGATGCTGCTCCATTTTGCCTCCTTCTGCTGCCCTGTCCTTTGACCATCAGGAAGAGATGGATTTCCTGCCTCTGAAGTAACATGCAGTGCATCCTCTTCTGCAGCTTTCCTTGGACCTACCCTCCTGGCAAATGATAAGTCTCTTTTTCCAGTCAACTTCTGCTACTGGCTCTGCAACATCCTGTGGGAAGAAGGGAAGTATTTTTAACAAACTTTCACAACAGCTACAAAAGACAGTCAGGAAACAGAAAATTATCATTTGCTCTTGTAAGGAATTGTAAACACTTTGATGATCTTGCTGCCCTAATTTAAACTCATTGCTACAAAGACAGAATGCTGCCAGCTATAAAGGGCTTTGATTTAATTTTTTTCATGCACTTATCATGACCTCATTTTGTAAAGTGCCAAGTGGATTTGTTCATTCATAACCCACTTTGATGCAGTAGATGGCAGCAGGAGGTGGTTTTGGGGTGGAGGGGTTAGTTTTAGTACATTTGATTAGTATAATAGGACATAATGTTCCATTCTATCCTTTTCTACTTTCAATATTTTAATTCATTCTATGAGAAAAAATTCAATGGCAATCTGTCAAGGACTGCAATTATGTCTTAAATCAGGATGAAAAAAAGTGTGTGTGTATTTGTGATCAAGGGGAATCATTTACATAATAACTCATGGTAATAATAACCCTCAGATATAGTCTTTATATCCCATACTCTATCACTTGGTTTTAATTTTAAGATGGCTGCTTCTTTCAGTGCAGTACACCTAAAAATATAGAAATTTTAATCCTGCATTTTTGGGCAGCTATCAGACAGCAAATGCTGGTACCACTTTGTGCTTAAAAATTTGCACTGCTATCAGCTGCCATCTGGCAAGGTCACCCAAACAGAGGGTGGTTGAAATCCTCCAGAGAAAACCCATGCTTATGACTAATGGTGGTTTTTCTAGGCTTATGTTGTCTTCATCAACTGGAACCACTGATCTGTGGTGGATTCTGGTAATGAACACAAAAATTAGAGGGTTTGGGGTTTTTCTACCTACTAATAATCTTATCCAAATATTAAACTTTTAGAGAGGCATAAATAAAAAACATATTTTAATATGAAAAATGTAAATGATTCAAAATCAAATGTTTTACTTTAATAAGACAAAAATATTTTATTTGTAAACCAAAACATGTTTTAAACTAGATTTTCTCTTTTTAAATTTGGCAACTGTATCAGGTGTCAAATGAGAAATGAAAAGTGAAAGAGAAATTAAGAATAAATTTTTAAATTTAGAGAAATGTAAAAAAATTATGCATCAAGATCTACAAGTTCTAGATGCAATTAAAAATGAAAGTTTTTTATAGTTTTCCATTTTTGGAAAGATCCCACCTAAAAGCATTTTTTTTGGGTCTACCTTAAAAACTATTTATCTCACAAAGTTTAAAATGCTTTTTTTTCTCTTTTTTAGTGTATAACATCTAGTTTGACAGAAGAAAAATAAGAAATTAGACATCATTCATTCCTTTGCCTTTCCAAATACTGAAGACAGGATGGTCCTTGGCAGCCCTTTCAATGGTGAGAATACATCCACTTGGAAAATAAGGGAAAGTATAAAGTTAGTGATTTATGCAAATGCTTTCCTTAAAATGATGAGGGTGCTGTATATCTCATAAGAATCACCACAATAGCCTTTTTGTTTGCCTCAAAATTTCATCCTATTTTCTTAGGTCCTATCCAAGGTCCACCACATCCTTCAGCCTTCATCTTCATGCACGGTTGGACTCCATGAGCTTACAGGTCTCTTCCAACACAACGATTCTATGGTTCTGTGATCCAAAGGACCATGTCTGGCTCATTCTGAACATGAGTGAAGAGAAAGTTTTCCCCAATGCAGTGTCTTGGCATCAGAGGATGCCAAATATAGTGCTTATAAAGCCCATTTGACCTGGAATAGCTGTTGTCTTTAAAGAAAAGACAACTAGAAATTAGTGTCTTATGGCATAGTAGAAATTTTTATTTTTCATCTGGGCAGACTATTTGCTTTTCTAAGATAAATTGGACTCTAGACTTCAGCCTAGATTTTGACAGGTAGCATCATTTTATGGGACTTTCTACAGCTCTCCTGAAAAGGCTGCTCAATATTCTGAGTAACCAACTCTGCCTTCTGACAGCTCAAAAATTCACCACTTCAGTTTATGTTAAAATAATTTTTGCAACGGTAATCATAAGCACTGAGGAAAATTAGTTTTATCATTAAATAATCACACCCTTGAGAGGCTGTGGGCACACAGCTGGTGCTCAGCTGGCTTCAAATAGCTGAAATGTAACTATTACAGAGAAACCATACCTCTTGTCTTTGAGTATAAATTAAAACTAAAATAGTAACCATTTCTTTTCAGATTTATTTTTGTGTATGTGCAAAGCTACATGTCTATATCCCTGTATTAATACATCATGTCAATAACATAAGAGCAGATTAACCTATGTCATTTAAATGTTTTGTGGTTTGCTTTTCTCTGTTTAGTGAGAAGAGAGAAAAACTGATGTCTGCAATATTCTTTCAAACAAACAAACAAACAAAAAAAACTGTGTGTCCTTTTTATAAGGATTAGATGCCCAGCAGAGCACCACGTGTCACACCCCATGCTTTGCACAGCAATGAGAGATTTAACTGCTGGCATCTGTACCTGAGACAACTCAGCAGTCCCAGAGCTCAGTCAGAAAGGAAACTTCCAGAGCAGCTCCCTGCAGCCAGGATGGGGAGTGAGAAGTGGCTGTGCCATAGAAGCGGTGCTGCCCCTCTGAAGCTCCATCACAGCCCTGGGGGAAGCAGGCGCCTTTCTCTGAACACTCCTGTGTCCTGCAAGAAACCTCCTCCTGTCTCTGTCCCCTGCAATATTTCTCCATTCACCAGGATCTTCCCAGCTACAGGGTCAGGTGTCCAGCTCTCAGGAGCAGAGGGCTCTGGAGATGTGCTGCTTGTCAGGCTAGAAAAGTCTGTTCTGCCTCCTCTGGTGTAGGTAATGGGGCAGTCTCTTTCCCCTGGAATCTGTACCCTACACAGTTCACACTTTGCTTCATGGACCTCCCGGTTTGTCCTGGGGAGCCCAATTTTTTACTGTGTTTAAAGAGAGACTACTGTGGGCCACCAGGGGTGGATAATGATGAGGAGAAGGTGACTATTCTTAGCTTCATAGTAATTTTAGTTTCTTAAACTTAACTAAATTTTCCAGAAGGTTTACCCACCGAATATACATTGAAAATGAACACTGGAAGTTCACATTCCAGAGGCAAATAGGCAATGGGAAAGTCCTGGTTAACAGTCCAAATGATCCATGGGATTTGTGCAGCTCTGCTGGCAGTCCAGTTCAGCCTGCTGAAGTTTATCTTTTCCAATATAGAACAACACAGTATTGTTAATAATATGCCTGTTCTGAAATTCCAACAAGACCACTGAGGGGATTTATCAAGAGATAATCATCTGGAGGGGAATAAAGACACCTGTCTGCCCTCTGCTGTCAAAATTTAATATAATCAATATCCTCCCCCTACCTGACATAATGCTTACTTAGTAATTTAATTACCCAGATAATCTTCACACAGAGTTTATGTTTTTACCTCTAACTGGATGCCTAATAGAGCTTGCACTACTGTTTTTCATAAACACCCCAAAGCAGCACTCTCTTTGCACTGTAAAATTCCAGCAGAGGCACAATGCCATGTTTTGCTTAACTGTGGAAACATCTGAAATAGAGATTTTTGGAGTTCACTTGAGTTAACAAAATGAATTAAGCATTTAAATTTTAGCTTGTAAAATTATGTGTTGAATTTTAACATTTTGCTTAAAGAAACCTCTGCCATAGTACAAAGGGCATAGGAAAATGCAAATTTCTGAATCTTCTCGCATAAAGAACAATACCAGAGGAGGCAAAGAACCCAGATAAAGAGGCTCCTCTGTCTCCAAGCCCATCAAGACTGACAGACGTACTCAGATAAGCACCAAAAGACCAAAAGCGCATGCGCAAAGGAGAAAAGTCAAAAGTTCAATCATGAGGAAGACCACAATCTTCAGCCTCAGAAGACCACCGAGAGACCCCCGCAGGACCACCACAGCAAACCATGCAGGCTCAGAAGGGCGTGGGCCTATTTAGCATGAGAGGCGAGAGTACAGGCGGGGCCAGGGGTTGAATAGGCATGAAAAGTTGTGTAACATGTTGCATATGGAACACCTTTGTGAATAAAGGTGTGGGTCAGACCGAGGCACGGGGCACAAGTTTTTGGAGAGCTATCTCACTTGTGCTGGGCGCTGACAATACGTACCCACTTCATAACTACACCAAGTTGTGGAGTCTATTTATTTATTCTGCATATCGCTTCACATCTACCTCACCCCAAAATGGCTTTGATCAAGAAGCACTGCCTAGATATTCATTTAGGTTGTGTTCAGCAAGATATTTAGACTCATACCCAATGTCCAAGTCTTTGAAAAGTCCTACACATCCTCCCCTAGTGGGTTAATAAAGAATAACTCAGTGCTTCAAAGATACACTCAGAGCTCTCAACTGCTGAATTTGGACTTTGTTTTCTTAAGGTTCTGCCTTTTGAATGAGTAACATTATATGTTGTTGCTGGGTGAGGGTGTTTCTCTGGCTATGCATCAGTGAGATGAGGATCTGCAGGTGTTCCTTATGCCAGGGATATACATCTTAATGTCTTGTCATTGAAAATAATAAAAACGAAATCGCAATTGCAGCATTTAGATCCTGATCCTCTTATACTCTCGGTTCTGCCACTGTGTCAAAATCTGACCCTTCAAAAGGAGCAAGTGCCTTAACAGAAAACAGTGTTGGACTGATGAACAAAGCAATTGTATTCAAAAATTTCCCAAATCAACATAATGATTGCTTGCAAACTGAAAATTTTTCCAGTCACATTTCTGGAACAGCAAGTTTTTACAGTGTAAATTGCTTATGTGCTTCCTCTGCTACATTAGAACATAAGCTTCTCTTTTTTTGCAGTGTCGTGGCCATTACCTTCAAACAAAAGACTGCTTTTGCACAATATCAATTTGTATGCTAATAATATTGCTTGCAATTGTACCTATGCTAACACACAAGACCAGGTTATAGCCAATTCCCATTTCTTCTCTTCTAAGATACTTGAAGAGTGATAGTTTTAAAGATTATGGACTCTCGTCTCATTTTCTCTTCTCAGCATTACAAAAGTCTATTACCTAGCTGCTTCGTCTCATATTAAAAACTGTTCAAAAACCTCAGAGACTCCTTGCACATACTCATGACTTACATGAGCAAAAATTGTGTTTGCTTTAGGCAAACATATGTTTCCTGTTTCTTAGTGCAAGCTTTTAGCACATTTGCTTCATCCTGAATAAAATGCTGACATACTTTTTTTGAAGTTCAACCCATTAGCAACCCCAGTGATGAGGTTTCTTTCTTTGGTTGAGGCAGGATAGCCCCGAAAACACCTTAGATGCCTTCATGGATAAACCATGGAAAGCTGTCCAAACTTTACTCTGCATACAAGTATCCCAGCACTGTCCTGGAAATTGCAACACTATGTCTGTTTTCTACAGGAAGAATCTATTTCAGAAGATGAAGAGCTAGTGAAAGGATTTTTTTTAAATAGGAACTTGATTTATAATTCATTTGAACATGAGATGTAAAGCTGGAAGGTGTTGTGGAGCTACAATTAACCTTTGGAGTAGGGTTTCTAACTGTGTAATACTAGTCAAAATCACCTGCAGAATCTTAGAAAACAGTTATATAGAATAAAATTTTGTCAGGAAGGTGAAATTGTTCTTGTACAATGTAGTGACTTTGTAGAAGCTTTGGACAGCATTTACAAAGACAGCCTATAAATTAGTAAGAACACAAATTATCTTTTTTCTGAATTATATTTCTCAGTTTCTACAGCACCAGTGTTTCATGTGGAACTCCTTTGACTCTCTCTCATTCATCTGGCTTCACTTCTGTGGCAAAATCTTGTCCATTAGCCAAATACCAGATTTAAAATATAAATGTACTTTCATAATAAAAAGTATTTGTATTTATATATATATATGTATGTATATAATTGAAGATTTCTCTCTTTCTGATTTCCACCAAGTTGTTGAGCACTGAGCATTGACTTTGGCTGAATCTGCAGCTGTAAGAAGCAAGAAACAGCCACAGTAAGAGACACAATGCTGAGGATCCAACATTCACACTACACTTGTTCTGCAACTTCTGCTTCAGAATATCTGTAACCCATGCCCACAGCCTGGATGGGTGTTAGTAGAAGGAGCACACAAGTCAGGCCATCTGGCCTGTTTTGTCTGAAAGGAACCCATTTCTCTGCACCTGCTCTTAAGTGTGTGAACAAAACCACACTAAATAGATCAGATTTGTTTCAAAAGCACACTCCAGAACCAAGTTTAAATTATAATGTGGACACAGACTTTGCAACCAAGATGTGGTTGGGTTTGAGGAGCTGGGCAGAATTCAAATGCTGTCCCTCTCGTTTTCTAGCCAGCAGTCAGTCATACATACTCCATGTCTGCTCCACTTATTTCATTTACCAGCCCTCCACTCAGCACAGTCTGAGTGAAATTTTATTTACTTGCTGAAGAACTTAAACATTTGATTTGGGGAAAAAAAGCATACTGGTACCAATCTATTACTTTATGAGGAGGAATGAGATGCAAAGGAACTAATAACAGGAAACACAGTTAGGAATATACAGAAAAAATTAAAATGTATAATATTTACATAGATTCCACTGCTGAACAGGAAATCATAAACAACTCTCCTCTTCATAAAACTGGAAAAAAAATTTTGATTCATTTCTTCCAAGTAAAAAAAACTGACTGAAAATACATTTCAACAAGAAACTTTGCATTCTTATCTAACACACCCCTGAAAAGCATAAAAATAAAAATAAAAGTTTTAGTGATCAAAGCCAAACACAAATTCTCATCTTTAATATTCCCCCCAAATCCATTTGTAGTTAGCTGAAAAAAAAATAAAACAATAAAAAAATTAAAACTTTAAAAAAAGATCCTCTAGGGGTTTTGCAGCTGTAATCACATAAAAATCTGTGATTAAGAAACTACATGTTTAAGGCTGAAAATGCAAATGCTTCATATTTGTCTAAATCATAACTTCAAATGACATTGCAGTGTTCTTGCTATTTTATGCAGTACTTATGTTACTGAGTCAGTTTTTCCTGTCTTTTTTCTTTCTCTAATTTTAACAACCTTTTATTACCTGCTCTTGCTTTGTAAGTTAAAACTTTCATTGCTTTCTTCTGAAGGGCGACTGCAAGATGTTCTAAGTAATCAAGTGTAATGGGCCATGTTCTTTGAGCGCTTAGAGATGGAACTAGCAGAAAAAGAAATAAAAAACAATGGCAGAAAAGGCTGATCAGCCTCTGCCAAACAATCAGCTGGGACCTGTGAAATACTCTCCAAAGCCACAATCAGCTATGTCCAAAGGAGGGCATACCAGGAACTAAAGCAAAGGGAGAACCTGCTTCCTCAGGTGGTCAAATATATTCAAGTGACTCCTTTCATTTTCAGGAAATTGAAAGCAGAGTGAAACAAAACAGTCAGAATTTTAACTTCTTTTCCCCTGCATTTGTACCACAATAGCATAAATACATTCCCCAACTTATCCAGCCACCATGCTTGAAATCTAACCTCTAAGGTTTTGGCTTGTGTTTTAAGCACTGGATTCTTTACTCAGTAGGCCTCAAGATTCTCAGTGTCTATTTTCTTCGAGGAAAAGTGATCCCTGGTCCTAAAAGTGAAGGTTTGTTTAAGAAACTTACTGTGCAAACATGTCACATACAGAGTGGAAAAAACAAAAGCAGTAACTGCTAAATGCAGTCCTGCTCTCTGCTGAGCAGCAGAGCTGTTCCCTGACTCTTTCTGTGCTTGCCACTCCTTCCACATGCACTCCAGGTGAGAGCCATGAAGATCTGGTCCTTGAAGTCACCTACAATTTTGTTAGTCCCTTGCTTCTGTCTTTCTGGAACAGAAATCTAACTCATATTCTCGTTCCACACTTAACTTTTGGATGCAAACTCACATTTCTGGAGGGCTCTTTGGTGTAAGATATCTTTCAGGCTCACAATTTATTTCTATCAAATGTTGCAAAGCAATCTCAGTGTTTTGTCAACTGTAGATGGTACAAAACAAGCTCAGTAAAATATTGCTTTACTCAGGTATGATGAAAGACTCTGGTCGTCCACTTTTCCATTTACTGTCACAGACATCACATAAATGAGCAGTTAAAAGACATTCTGAGCAAGCCTGTCTTTGGACTTCAGATATCATAAAAGTAACACAGGCTTCTTTAAGCATGGCCTTTTTTGCTTAATATTTTTTTTAATTTATAGATAATATGTATGCCAATTTTTATAGTAATATGTATTTATTTATACATACACTTGGTACTCTGCAAACATAGATAAGGAATACTCTGCAAACATACCATTAAACTGCTGGGGCTAAGTTTACATTCTGGATCTATTTTAAATGCTGTCAGGGAAGTTCTGTGCTTGTGAGCACACTGGCAGGCAAAAGTTTTGGTTGGTTTTTTTTTTTTTAATTCTTATCACCTACAGCATTGATGTCTTTATTTTATTACTCAGGGACATAAGTAGGAATTAAACCATGCTTCCTTGTTTTTGTGTCAAGTATGAAATCATAATTCACATCAGGGCCTGGCAAGATCGTGAAGCAGATTCCCCTGAAAGCTATGTTGAGGCACACAAAAATAAAGAGGTGATTGATGACAGCAAACATAGCTTCACTAAGGACAAATCTTGCCTAAAAATGTTGGTGACCCTGTACGACAGGGTTACAGCAGTGGTGGATGAGGGAAGAGTAAGTGACATCATCTACCTGGACTTCTGCAAAGCATTTGACACTGTCCCACTCATCATCCTTGTCTCTAAACTGGAGAGACATGCTCTGATGGAGCACTGGGTGGAGCACTCAGTGGATGAAGAATGGATGGATGGTCACACCCAAAGAGTTGTGACAGTGGTTTGATGTCCAAATAGAAACCAATGACACGTGGTGTTCCCCAGAGGTCAGTATTAGGACCAGAAATTTTTAACATTTTAGTCAGGGACTTGGTGAGTGGGACCAAAGGTACCTTCAGCGAGTTTGCCAACGACACCAAGCTGTGTGGTTTGGTTGACATGCTGGAGGGCAGGGATGCCAGCCAGAGGGACCTTGGCAGCCTGGAGAGGTGGCTCTGTGCAAACCTACTGAAGGTCAACAAGGCCAAGTGGAAGGTCCTTCAGGAATGCAGGTCAGGGATCAGGCAGTGCAGCACAGCACTGGCTGCAGTTGCCTGTCAAGGCAAAAGATGCCCTTTGCAGGGTGTTGTGCTTGGAGCAGAGCTCCTTCCTTGGAGCACATGTCCCTGTGAACACGGTGAGGTTTAATAAACACAGTGAACACAGCGTGAACACACTGAGGCTGCTGAGGGAGCAGCACTGGCTTATGTCCTATCACCTGGGGTGGGTGACTCCCACACCTCTCCAGCTCCCCCAGTTATAGCTGAATTCCTACAGTTCTTGCTTGCACATATTTCTTTGTGCACGCTATCCCACTGGTAACTAGAATTAGAGAGCACATATTACCTATGGGGATGGGAAGGTGCACATGATTAGAAGTGCTGAGCACCTCTGTGTCCCATGTCTCCAGCACAGAGAGTGAAGTGAGTGAAAGTTTTTAATAGGCTGGACCTGAAATATAACAATTTCTAGAATATCAAGCTTAAACTAGTTTATTTGTTGGGGTTAGCTGCTGGAGGAACCTTTTACTCTGTCTCTCTCAAGTTTTCTCTTCTAGTCTTAAGCTAATTGTTGTAATACTGAAGGATCATGATTACAGTCTCTGACACAGCCTTAGCCTCTAATCACCACCTAAAAAGTGCTGTGTGGTTGAAGAGGTGCAGGGTCAGTACAGTAGGCACAGACCTCACTGAAAGAACAAGATAATACAGAACATATTGCTTTTATTATACCTCTTATTAACTTGACTCAGCCACCTCCAGCTCCTTTTCCAAGACAAAATTACCCATAGTTACAAGTTCCTCAAGTAATGTCAAATAGATGGCAAATTGTGTAAATACATGTTGGTGATTGAAACCTGTGAAAATTGGTCCTTCGCATCACAGGAAATAAAAAAAAATCCATTCAAAGAATTCACAGAATCAGAATCAGAATCTATTCGTTTCTTTCACTGAGTTTGTAGCTAATTAAGTGAATATAAGGCATACATGGATCTTTGGTCTGAGGGCTAAAGAAATGTGCAATGTAGACTTTCTCTTTGAAAAATCATTTTAATCACTTTAATATTTAACACTGTATTTTTGAGGGCCATGTATGCTATGCAGTCAGCCTCAATTATAAAGAATGAAGGTCAAGAAAGTAACTTTCTTGCTAAATATCAAAAAAGAACTATATTAAAAGAGAAAGGTGGGAGAAAAAAAAGGAGTTCATAACTGAAAAGAGAAGGAAAGAACAAGGCTAAAAGAGTAACAGACCTTTCCCTCTTTTTGCAACCGCTGTGTGTGTGTCTCTGTGTGCATACATATCTACCAAAAGACTTGTGAGGAAGCCACTGACACTTTTGAGACCATGGGATGAGCCCAGGGACAGAGGGGACAGAAAGATAAAACACACCAAAAAAACTGCATTGAAACTATCCAAGAGGACTGGGATATAAGCCAGAAACAGACATAAATGACCTGAGAGAATGGATAAAGACTGAAGAAAAATAGGATAATGTAAAAACAGGTTAGCATCAAATTTATTTGAAAATGTTTCAGAGTAGTGATTTCAGGAGTGATTTCAGACCTCTCAAATCAGTGGAAAAGTGGTGGAGGCTCAGAGAAAGGAGAGAGAGAAAAAATTTAGAAATCATTCAGTCTCAGGAGATTTTCTCAGGTCATTGTGCTTAATATTTTGTTCTGTCTTACAGGTTAATGGTTTTTTGTGGAGTTTTTCTTTTGCCAAAAGTCTCTGTCCTGCTCTCTTTTCTGTTAGAAACTTAAGCAAAGTTGTCTGAGAGCAAGGCCTTCCCAGTGGATAACACACACGAGTGCTGTGTGTACATGAGGATGCAAATCTTGTACAGAACTGTGCTGTACAGTCCTTCCTCTGCACAGATGTGCAAGACACAGCACCAAAAGAAAAAGAAAGAGTAAATGCTAACCTTCCTTTCAGAAGGCCTTCGTGTCTATTGTCACCTGCAGTTTTATTAATGAGTGTAACTGGCTGTATTCAAACACAATGCTGTAAAATTTAATTGGGCAAACGTAGTGAGCGTTAGCTGGAGCTGTTTCCAGTCATGTATAATTACATGAAGCTCATACTTCAATAATTAGTGTGGCAAAATGAAATTATTTTGCAATTAGAGAAGCTCTCATTTCACCTTTCCTGTCATGGATCCTCATTTAATTTAGATTTTTATTTACTGACAGTCCCACTCCATTAGATAAGGCATTCCCTCACCCACCAGGACATTTTAAAATGAGGCAATATATCCTAGAAGACCTAAGAAAACGTGGGTTGTCCTGGGAATTTTGGCTCCAGTTTTTCTAATCAGTAGAAGAGCCAAGTGATAGAAGCAGCTGCCATTGGTGAAAAGTAGAATCCTTCTAAAGGCTGTCAAGGCCCACAGCACTCCCTGGCACTCACCAAGCTCCCGTCAGAATTTACTGCCTCCTTCTCACACCACAGCCAGGAACTCCTTACTCCTTTTTCCAGGGCTTTAGGTGAAGACATGGGATAGTAACTAACATTTCCTCAGACACCAGGAGCAGATACCTGCTGTATCATATTGAAAGACATGGAAAATTTGCTCTCTGCAGCTGCACTGCAGAGATTCGGCGGTCATTGGCTCCCTCTGGCTGAGCAGGAGCACACGGTGACTGTGGCACAGGCTGACACAGCTACCACCACGGGTTCCTCCTCATCCCAGCTCTCAGGAGCATCTTCATCACCAGCATCCCTTCCACTGCCAGCATGTCACCACACTCAGTGATATGCTCCTGCCTTCCCAGCACTGCCACTGCTCTTCTGCCAGACTGGGAATTTCTTTCCCAGACCTCTCTGACATTTCCAACCAGTATCTATTTTCCTAGCCTATCTCTACAAAGTAACACAAGATAAATAACTGTTATATTTCATGCCAGCTAACATTTAACATTCTTCTTTCCTTCTCCAAGACATTAAACATAGAATTAACAAGTCCAAATAACACTTTAAATATTTCCCAAGCAGGAGTGGAATTAGAACTTTGGAAGTGGAATAAGACTATGCTCAGAATTTCTGAAAAAATAAAGATACTTAAAATCACAGAAACACTAAGTGATTTACTGCTCCATAACCTAAAACTATTCTGGAAACATAGAAGGATAGTTGGTTATTTTATTTTATCTGTCCATGTATAAAAACTTTAGTGGACAAGCCTGGATGACATCAGTTGTTTATAAGTAAAATCTTCCCTCCAAACTTGCACTACTCAAACCTGGAAATCAGCAACAAAGAATGCAATATTCCTTCATTCCTCTGATCAAAGAGCTCCATTTAAAAATCTCTTGGTAGTGGGTGAGCCAAATTAAAAACATTTACTCTCCTAGTACTCCCCTCAATCTTTATTGCTAAGAGGAGTGATAAAGCATATAGAGACTTGGAGCTGGTTTTTTGATTGCTAAGAGAGTCAATATCATCATTACATACATAAGGCCCTTCAATCAGACAGACACCAATTTGTAATTTCATCTCTTCATGAACATTTTGAAATGAGAAGGGATTACCACTGCATTGAGGGTGCCTGCAACAGGAGATTTAGGGAAATAATGCTGCCAGATTTGGCAAAGGCATTTTGCTGAAGGAGAGCACAATGCAGGAGGAATAATCTCATCACCCCAAATGTCTCTACTGGATGTATTCTCAATGGATAATATGTGATTAATAGTCATTATTTCCTTATTTCAGACAGCAGTATTTCATTAATAGTGACTGCACATCAATAGAGGCCAATAAAACATTATTATAGAGAGTCCATCATCCCAGAAGGCATTAGAAACTGATAAAACACTAATTGAAGGTCTATTTATTATTAATTTGTACAATACTTACAAATGAAACCTTGAAATAAAGCATGACTTCCATCACAGGATGTTAATCAACATCAGAGTTAAGATCCAACAGAGATCTTCATGGCTCATAGTGCTTTGGTATTTTTATCTGCTGAAAGTCCTGAGTTTAATTTTAGTCTTGTCACAGAAAAGATACTACCAGTCACTATTGCATGTTCATGGTGAATAAATCCTATTATGCCCGGCAGAACTTCTGTAATTTCTTTGTCATAGCGTTTAATACTGAATATAAAACACAGTTCTATTGAGCTATCAAGTATGACTTAATAGAACATTACTTCCTTTATTGAAAATTATTTCTTTTGCTAATTGCTTTTCATTAAATTTTTATTATCAGTAAGGGAACACTACACTTTTCTAATAAAACAAAAGAAATCTTATTTTCCTGTCTTGCTTTTTACTACCATTTGGATCAATTCAAACAAGTCCCCTTTTCCTCTGACAAAGATGAAGTTGCATCTCCAAAAGCAGTTGTGTAATGAGCCAATGAATAAACTGATGCAAGTCATGAGCAGATCAATGAGATTCTGATTCACAGCAAATGCCGAAGTAAAATCAAGATTTTTTTAAAGAAAAAAGCTTTTTGTTGTGATGTACAAGTTTGCTGCAGCACCTCTGAAGTCAGCAAGCAATTGCTAATCAGCAGGCCAAGAACAGTTTTCAAAAACTTCTGTGCTCCAGAAACAATAGTTCATTTCCTCCTATATTGGTCATGTCTCTGTTGCTGATATTACAAGATGGATTTTTTCATTTCAGTGCTTCATACAAGGAAGCACTTGGTGTATGGCTATACTAAGGGGCACTGAACAGAAAACTAACTGGCATCATTAGAGAGCAGGGCTAGCAGAAAATGTTTAGACTTAAATTACATTTGCAATTTGTCCAGTGTACCCTTGAATCTTCAGAACTGCGTATATTGTTGTGAATTGTGAGAAAGTGACAGGCTACAGAAACTGGTATTCAGCCAGCCAGCTTTAAGACATGGGGTTTAGATATTCTCAGCCACAGAGAAGTAGCTGAGGAGAAGTATGAGGAGAGGTAGCACACTAACAGATCCACAGAAGACATGCATTCCCAATGAGGTAAGTCATGGCTGGGGCAAGTCGTGGCCAGAAGCAAGAGTGGGTCTCACTTATATCAAGAATTGATGAGAACTGGGATTTTCAGTCTTGCTGCCTGGAGTGTGTAGGCTTCTTTGTGACACTAGCTGTGGGAAATAGGCAAGGACAGCCTGTTCTGTGGAACCACACTTGGGTATCCTTCCTCTGAGCAACAGACAACCTCCTTTAACTTTTTCTTCTCTCATTTTCAGCTTATGTAAAGAAGGCCCAATTCCAGCTGCTAGATGGAGAGTTGGTTTTGCTCCCACTGCTCCCCACCTGAGTCTTCAGGACATATGCATGTATTTTGGCAGAATTGTACTCCAGTTCATTTGTACTCAGAAGGAAAAATGTCCATTTACACCATTCCACCTTCTGAGATTCAATTGCAAAAGTTCATACATCAGGAATGCTCTTCCCCAGCATGGGCATTTCTGCATGTGCATTGGCTACCCATGATTGCCAACCACAAGGTTTTCAAGAGAACCTCTCTGTGCCTGAAGGGAAGACAGAAAAGACAAGTTTCTCTGGGAACTTCTATGTGTTTTAAATGTGTAAATCCCAGTCTAGTAGGCAGAAATCTTTCAGCGAGTTTGTGAATGATCATGGTACTGTGTGTGGCTTTTCTCTGAATCTGTTTGTGATTCACACCAAAACTGAAGTTTCTAAATTCCTTGGACTTTGCTCTAAGCCAGCCTTTATTAATTAAGCCGCTAATGTGAATGTGCTACATGCTAAAGGTAGACAAGAGAAGTGTGTTTTAACAATTAGACTTGTCTGCTCTTCAAACAGAATTATCTCTGAAGGGGATTTACCAGTGAATTTGATAGCTTTCTATGTAAAATCAATAACCACAATCTAGTCCCAGATAGGCTTTCTGGAGTCTCTACTTCTTCTCATTTTGAGGGTACAAGCAGGGGGATTTTTCCCCTGTAATTGTATGGTAGTAGCTTGCTAGCTTCACAATCCAGTTTTTTTTTTTTTTGCAATTTCTAATTCATTTGATTCAAGTTGGAGATGGAGATGTCATTAAGGTTGAGTGAAGGTTTCTTAAGAACTAGATAAACAATTGCAGACTGATGAATAATTTCTGAGAAAAGTAAATAAACTGTGTTGTGAGAAAGAGATTGTTTCTTTCATTTCTATTCACATTAACAATTTAAAATTTGCAAGTGATTAATGTTCCAGCAGATTAGTGAAAGCTCAGTAGTGTTCAGCAGTCTGTGGGTAAGTGCATTTTGATTTCTTTCTATGGTAGAAAATGTGTCTGTGAGAACATTCAGCAGTTCATTGTCCATTTATACACTTATTACAGTTCTCACCAACTGTGCTCATAACTCTTATTCTCTTTGTCATTTGGGTTTATGGCTCCTTTTTTACCACTTCCTCTTTTATGATGTTTTAGATGTGGCTTCTCAGCTGCATAAATATCTTAAAAATAAATAGTAAAAATATGCTTTAATATGTAATATGTAACAATTGCCTTGAACTGTCAGAGCAATTACAGTTTAATGTGCTTTACACCTGTGGGTTTTTAACAACAAACTTAGTTGAATACATTATCAATGAAAAGTCTGCTAGCATGTTTTAAACTGTTCTCTTTTATGGTTTCAATTATAGCTCAGTGTACTCTTAACTAGTCTAACCATTCAGGTGGATGTTGCTAGTTTGAATGTGAATTTTCCTAATACATCATAATTATAGAAGCACTAAATAATGTTTTGATCACCCACAGTGAAAATAATATACAGTATTCCTGATTTCTTGTTTCTTACATATTTACTCACAATATATAATTAGATTGAACAAAATAGAGGCACATCTATTTCTGTTTATTGTATTTTAATTGAAAACCTGTGAGAGGACTGTGTTTGAACACTGCATGCAATGGCATATCCAGAGTAAGGCAACTTTTTCTAATGGCAGTGGTAGCAAGATGGTATTAAACCATAAGCAGTGTTAAGAGCAGGAAAAGACAGCTGGATCAAAAGTTAATGAATTTTCTTGCATTATTCTAGCAGTATCCTGGTTTCCAAGATTTTTCACATGCACAATACCCTGTTTCAGAACATTTATCTTCAGTGTTGTGTCCCTTGAACAAAAATGTATTATTTATTAAAACCACTTTTCCCAATAATATATCCCACAGGGTTAATATTACTAACAGGTTGTAATTCTAGATGATTTTCCTACAGGGTTCCATTTCAGAAAACCAGTCACACTTATTATGTGAGTAATTTTGAGCAAAATGTGCCCTACTGAATCCTCATTCTTATGGTTTGAATCATTCTCCAAGGTGAACAAATTTAGTATTGTTTATCACAAAAAGCCTGATACAATCCCTTTCGTAACTTCTGAAAACTTCTTTAGAGGAAATTTGAATTGCTTTCTTTTTATATTTTAATTAAATACTGTAACACCAGGCCTCCTGAATATTACACACAGCTGTGCCAACTTGATTCCTTTATCTGTTTCATTCTATTTTTTCCTACATCAACCTGAAAGTCCATTTATATATTTAAATGAATATAAACCAGTGTATTTTTTAGAATAAAATGACAGTGTTTACTTGAACTGATGTCACTTTCCTTTTTCACATACATCTTTCCTTATCCCTAACTATGTTAAGAATATATTTCCATTCACATTTTTAGTATCCTGTATTTGAATGTAACAAATTCACTCTTTCTCAAAACTTTTTAAATGGAGAAAACAATCTTATTTGATCCATTACTCATTTTCTCCATGCTTTATAAAGCTTTGCTTATCATAAAGAATTTCAAAATCCTATGCTGCACCATGGAGCAGATTTTACGTGTTTCTTGTCTTTCATTTTAAACAATTCCTTTCTTATCTAATCACCACTTATTCTCATAGAAAATGTCCTTTCATGAAAAAAAAATAAATTTGAACAATTTCTGGATTCTTTTTCTTTCTAGGGAGATGTGTATATATGTACAAATATACATATATATGTGTGCTTGTGTTCATCTGTGTGTGTGCGTGTGTAGGCATATGCACATAAAATACCTCAACTCAATCAGTTTCTAAACTTTTCCTTGTAAAAGGTACTTTGTTTCAGGACTATTCAGGTAAATATGATCACAGAATCACAAAATAAACTGAGTTGAAAAGGACCCATCAGGATCATCAAACCCAAATCCCATGCACAAGACCATCCCCAAGAGTCACTCCGTGTGCCCAAGAGCATTGTCCAAACACTGCTTATCCTCTGTCAGGCTTGGTGCTGTGACCACTTTCCTGGGGAGCCTGTTCTAATATCCAACCACCCTCTGGATGTTTAACTTGGGGATAGAAAGTTTAGATTAAAAATTAACTCCTGTCCCAATGTTGAAATTCCATGAGGGAATCTGGAGAGGCCTATGACTGCAGAGAAAGGCAGACTCTCTGCATATAAGGTGAGTGGTAACGTTCCATATAATGGATGAATTTGCATAAAATCCCATTTAGCTGAAATCACGTTGGGCTGAGGAAGCAACATCCTTTTGGTATAAACAAAGACTCCTTGAAGAGATTGTCAAGCCTCAAGTGCTTCAACTGAGACCCAAGTAAAGATTCTTTAACTGAAGCATCAGCAGTAATTTTTTTAAGGTAGCTGAGCAGCCAGAATAGGAGTCTACAGTTCTAAAAATATGTTTTACAGCTCTTGAAATAGTCTTTAAAAGTGTATACAACTATAACTTCATATATAAATATGTGTGAATCTGTTACTGACAAAAATTATTTCTGAAGTCAAAAGTTTTTTTTCATGAAGACATGAAGTGGGTTTGCTTCACCTGCACTTGTCATAGGAGAGATTTGACTCCCAGAATATCAAATAGAAAGACAGGCAGACCTGTTCAGAGCTGATTTAAAATACATACAATTAAATGGAAATCAAGAAGGCTTGAAGAGATGTAGAGGTGTGTTAAACCTGACCCTGAGAAGTGAGCAATAGTAGCTATTAAGACAACATTGGTGCTCAGAAGCAGCAAAGTCAGCAGATAAAATATGTGGAGTTAAACATTTGGTCTGATATTTTTTAAGCAATAACTAAAAATAACCTTCCTTTTTTGTGTATAAAAATAGTTGTCCTCTTTTTTTTCCCTTTAATTGATTTTCTAAGAGTTTGATCTGCAAGACTTCAAACTGAATCAAAGAAAAAATATATTTCTGTGAATATGGATAAAGATAGAGATAATGTGGCAGATACAGATGATGTGTTAGAAAGACAGAGAGAGGTTTAGGGATAGATAGAGGTAAAACCCTAATCTAATATGTCATCACTAGCAGAGGCAAAGAAATCCTTATCCCACCCTAATGATCAGATCACAGCCTTAACAACATGTTCAGTTTTGGTCCCTGCTATACAAAAAAGATGTGGACACAGCAGAGAGAGTGCTGTGAGTGTGTGAGTCCAGAGAAAGGCCACAAAGACAACCAAAGGACAGGAAATGTATGAGCAGAGGCTGAGAGACCTGGGTTTGCTCAGCCCTGAGAAAAGAAGGCCAAAGGGAAATCTTGTCACCATGCTCCAATACTCCCAGGGTGGCCACAAAGGTGGAAATTTCCTCTTTTACACAGAGTCCCAGGAAAAAGGCAAAGGGTAATGGGTGCCAGTCACTCCTGGGGTGATATCTACTGGACATAAGAAGAAAAATTTTCCCATTGAAAACTATCTGCCATTGGAATAATCTCCCCAAGGAAGTGGAGGATTCCCCAACACTGGATTCTCTTACAATTCAGCTAGATAGGGTGCCTACCCATCTTTCCAGACCATTCTTTTGCTGAGAAATGCTGGACCAGAGGATCCTTGAGGTATTTTCCAGCTTGGTACTCTGATTCCATGATTCTATGATACATTTGTCTCAAGAAGCACTAAGATTAAGAGAGGGAAGCCTAACATGATGCCGCACAAAAGCATAGGACTGGATTATTTTATGCTTCCACCATGGGAAATTCTACTTCCCCAATGAAATTGCTTCCTGGTTAGCACTATAGGTCAGATTGTGAGCCAATTCCTGTTTTTAACATGTGGGGAACAACTGAAAAGGAATAAGTACTTTATTACTCACTGCATTACAGTGAATGTTTTTCTTTTCCCTACTTTGTGAATAATTCTCATTAGAGATGAACAAGGGAGAGCAACGTATTTTGAACTGTAAATAAAAAGTGGCACTGTCTTTTGTGCAATTAATGATTGAACGCAAGGAAGAAAATAAAGAGTGAAAATAATTGAAAGAAAGTCAGGTATAGAGTGCCCTCTTTTGGGCAAAAGGGGGCAAGGAACTGAAAGAAGCCAAAGATGTTTTCTTAAATATTGCAGTCAGAGTTTCACAGAACCTTGAAGGCAAATTCATGCTTTATTCATCTAAAAGCTAAAATGCTGACTAGGATGAGCACCCCAGTTAGTTAGAGATCAGCTACTCACCAAATATCATCTTGTAAATTCAAACACAGTCATGCTACAGTACAGGAGGGGAATTATAAAAACAAGACCTGAGCAAGCACTGCAAAAATGAGAGAAAGGAAGGTCAGCAAAAGCAGAAGTAAAGCAACTGCCCTCAGCAGAGAACAGAATAACACAGTGTCTTAGAGGTGTTAAAGAATTTTGTACTTAGATATATGCCACTATAACCTTTAAACATTTTTTCACTTCAACATTACCAATTAGTTCGAGCTCTCCAGGATCTTGTCAAGCTTAAAGATAGGAGTTATGTTTCATTGGTTGTGAAGACTGTCAAGGAAAGATTAAGCACTATGATCAAAATATTTGTCAAGGCAGCTGTCACATGTCCAATCCTTCTTCTGTCAGAATTAATTGAGAAAAGGTAGTCATGGAGAGCTGAGCAAAAGTTGTGGAGACTCACAGCTGCCAAGAGCTTATTTCCATGCACTCTGTTCCTGGTCAGTGGCTTGTGAGATAAGAAAGAGTTTCATTTTCTTGGTACCACATGGGTCTATCCCAGCATCCATGTGCTCCAGCAGGATGGGCTTTAAATAATTGCTTCTAATGGCATGGGTTCAGAAAGAGATATGTGTTACTAAAATACAGAACTAGCACTACTGTAAGACATTTGCTGCACTTGAAAGCTGTCCTTTTAACACTGGGGTTTAACATGACTGATGAGTGAGGAAACAAAATAAACAGTTGAATAAACATAATACAGAATTAATATGTTAGAGTAAAATAGATCATGTTGGATTCAGAACCCTGATAGAGGTAAGGCTGCTCCATGTCCCATGGCTCAGTTTAAAGTGAGGCTGAAGTTGTATTCCCAGCAGGGACATGCACACACACTGAACACACACACCCCACATACATACCTATATGCACAATTATATACACATAAATATATACATATATACCTGTGTGTTTCTGTGTGTCAATGGCTGGTTTCAGACAGTCTGCCAAGTAGCTATCCCGTGATCTCAGCTTCCTCAGCTACTGGAACCTGGACATATGAAACCCCAAAGCTGTGATCCCACTCCAGTTTCTAGTGCAAATCACCATGCACAGACATACAAACACATAAAAACACAAACACAAAGAGCTGGCACTTCCCAGGTCCCAGTAGCCATCCTCCTGTGCCCTAAGCCTCGGCTTGTAAAGGTACACAGGCACTCTGGCCCTCATAGATGGCCCTTAGAGACCCCCTTGCTCCCAGACCTCTTCGCCTGCTCACCAGCTTGGTCTTCACTACTGGTGACACACCACACCCATACAGCCAGGACACCGGGGACACGGAGCTGCTCCAGCCCATGGTCTGACTGCAGTCGCTGCACTCACACCCCCATGCATGGACAAAAGCATGTACACGTGTATATACACAGAACAAAGGTCACGGACCCAGGAAACAGTTAGAAAGCAACTTAATGAGAAGACAGGACAGACTGCTGACCAGGCACGGGATATGGCCAGACACACAGGCTGACCAGCCCACAATTTACATACAGCAAGCCCTTTTGTGTTGCATAACCCTCAGATTTCCCATTCTTGTTCCTCCCTGAATCATCTAAACATTTCCCTTTTCCACCTTTGAGTCCTCCCCCCAAATCTTGTGAGATGCCAAATTGCCTTTCCCCTGCATCACACTAGGGGTCTTGCCCCTAGGCAGTAGCCCTCTTAGTCCAAAAGGTGATTCAGAGCCCTGCTCCCATGGTGACAGACTTCACACCTGGATACTGGGGCTGAGCTTTGCTGGGGCAGCCCTGGGAGAGGCCCAGACAGGTGGTGATCCCTAAGGAATCCTCAGTTCAGGTCCACTCCTACCTGCCACTGTGCCCCTGTGCACCTCTGGATTTGTGCAAGTGGGCCTAAGGCGGGCTGATGGCTCCTGGGCTGAGCCTGGCAGCAGCTGAGCAGGGCAGGGCGCTATCTGGGCTCCCCACACTGCTTTTCTCTCTAAACCTTTATCACATCCCTGACAGCACACAGACATGCTGCTCTGCAGAAACTGCAGTTGCTATTTTAGACAGCACTAGCACTGAAGCCAGTGAAGTATTTGAGTGTGGACAGTTCCTTATGTGAATCCTGGCAGGGACCCAAAATATCCTCTTACTGCTCCCAAACTCAGAATGCGACTAGACGCAGTAAAAGCCAGTTAACAAGAAGGCAGAGACTTGTCTGAGTCCTTGCTGTATCCTCAGAAATCTCTTTCTATGTCTTTTCCTCTACAGCTCTCTGTCCCTCTCCCAGTCCTCCACAGAGCAGTCACCGAGTATTGACAGCGCACAAAGTCACCAGTTTGCCAGGTGCCTGGGGCACATTGGTCCTCCACCACCCAGTACAGAGCCCCAACACCTGTCCACTAGGTTCAGAGCACCAAGCTAAAATAGCTCCAGTTTTGCCCCAGTGGAATAAGTAAATATGAAAGGCTGAGTAGCCTGGCTTAGCCTGCACTTAGCACGATTCATGTCTTGATTTACGCATGTGAGACATATGGGATGAAATGGGAAAATGCATCTGATAAAAAAGGGGCTGTTTCTCTTGCTCCACTCTGATTGACAGCCTGATCATTCCTCATTCAAAAAGGTGGCACTGGAACATTAAAATGCCACCTGCAGTATAACAAATGTATTTATGTGATCTCTTCTGACAAGCAAGTTTGTGCAGACTCATTCACACCAAGCCTGCTCCTTCACTCTCTAAAGTGATTAGGAGTCGATAGACTTTAAATGCTCATTCCTGGTAGTAGCTGTTCTGCATAATAATCTACAGCAGAAGAAAAAAAATTAGGGAGTGTTTGTAGCTTTCAAATGTTATTTACTAACAAAACAGTCGTATTTTCTATAACAACTGCCACTTCATTGGGTGCATATGTTCTTGATTCAAAACTATGAAGGAGATTTAACTCAACAACATATGGTGCGTTGTGAACTTATGTGGGTTTTTTACCATTTTAAAACAGCAGTTATATTGCAGAAAGTGGGTTTTATTCTCTGATGTGTCTTATGTTCAGAAACTATTCCACCCAACAGTTTTGAATCCCCTTCTTTCTCTTAGTTTGACTTCCAGATATAAACTTGTGCCTTTGCTGTGCCAGGCAAACCCTGTCAGAGGAATACTGTTTGGAGGAGGAAAGAAGGGTACGGTTACCAAAACAACTGGTATGCACAGAACTGTAGCAGTTTGTTTTGTAGTCATTCCTTTCCTGGTTTGTGCCCACAGCAAAATGACATCTGCACAAATGTAGTAAGCAGGCCCTATTTTCAGGATGTGCTAAACTAATAATTCAGTCCTAATGAATATGTCATTGGAATCTAGCAGTCTATTTAGATTGCTGCTTCCGCTATTACAGAGGAATTGAAAGCAGAAGTGATAAGACTTTAATTTGCAATGAATAAATATCATGTTAAGGGCATGGAAATGGCAGAGGGTTGGGGACTGTAGTGTGAATATACAGATTTCCTCTGTTCTCTGACAGCTCTGAAAACACAGATATAAATATCCTTTCTTCATTTATCATAAGGTTTATACTTAGTATTGGCAAAAAACTTAAAATATATTTTTAACATTTTCAGTTAATGCTGTGCTAGATTAGTCTTCAGTATTATGCAGCGTGCCTGAAAAACTGCTGCTTTTGAAAGAATGAGCAAGCCAAGCAAACTGGAATAGCCAGAATGAAAATTAGTTGTAACTGGGTATCAGTACCTGCAGTCTTCATTCACCCTGTCAGCACTAATGATAGAATATATCACACTACATTGTGGAAATAAGTAGTGGGCCATTGTTTGCTCTCTTTATTTTTTGTAGATAGTCATGCACACTTTATGATTCAAATTCTAACTGTTATTGAAAACACAGTTTAATTAACCCAGAAAACAATTTCCACAGCTTTGCAATCCACTAGTCATCCTCAGACCACAATTTGGAAAAATCTTTTTAAAATCATTTATGATTAACTAAATAGTAAAGTGAAGAATAAGACAAATCTCTGGAGATCTGTGACTTAGGCACAGGAGCACATTTCCTGAGAAAATATAATGTAAATATAGACAAATATGATACATATTTATGGGACACATGAGACATAATCTCTCACCCAGAAGAGACTCCTTTCCCCCTGACACAGGCAATGAGTGAGGTGGTATAAAATAACCTCAGTGTCTTGGCCATGCCCCTCCCACTACTGCAAAAATTAACCCTGTCCAGTCCAGAACCAGGACACTGGCTAAGTCTATTCCATGGCCCTCAGAAAAAAACTTATAGTTATTCAGAAATATTTATTCCATAGATACATGTTCTTGGTCACTTCTGTTATGCCCGGTCCAAGCAAATTTTGGTCATAACTAAAATGTGAGAGTACATTCTTTGTTGCTTTTACTGTGAGTATGAAAGGCTGAGGTACAGGAGAAAGAAAAGACTGCAAAAAAGAGAAATTAACTTATCTCTGGATGGGGTTAAAAAATGCCCCACGTTGAAATGTCACAAAATTATAGCACTAAAGTCACTCATAAACAGAACATAAAGGTGCCATCCATCAGCATGAGGCATTTAAGGTGCTTTATTTTTACTTCACTGCCCAAGCATCAAATCCAGGGTTTCTTCAGTCATTTCTAACAAGAATTTTACAAGATCTTATAGCTTTAAACAAACATTGCCAATAAATACCAAATTCATTTATGCAGAATTCATTTTTTCAATGTTTTTAATTTTTAAAAAGTCTCTTAACCAATTTCATCCCAAATTAAATTTCTGTAAAGTCATATATGAAAGATTATCTTCATGGGCATTTGTGCTGGAGAAGCAAAATGTAAGTACAGCACAGGCATCTGTCATTCAGACAGGGGTTACTTTCAGCTTGCCTCTGATCTAACCTCACATTGTTTTTAATGTTCAACTGTCACATCATAAAGGACTTGTATATAAGAGGGGGATTAGACAGAAAGGGCAAGTAGGACACAGGTAATTGACCAGATGTGAGAAGCTTGTCTGCTGAATTTAAAGAACTAAGAATAAAACATCACTGCTCCTCAGTGGAAATCTGGAAGAGGAAAGCAATTGACTGTGGTTTGAACAAAACAATCAGCTTTCCAGTGAAGGACACAGGGCTACTTTTTACTGATAAACCTTAAGGGGATTTTCTAAGATGATAGGCCTGACTGTGCCCTTCTGCATTTAAGAAAAAAATACAGGTACACAAAATGAAGTGAGTTAAACCAGGTATATTTCTAGTTAGTATGCTGTTGTAGTACTTGTGGTAGCATATAGTAATAGTAGTAGTACTGATAGGACAAATACTGGCTGAGATTAAGAATAATTTTGCCCATTATGGAAAAAATAAATAGCTTTCCTAAGGAAATTTTTAAACTATTTTGGAATTTCAAAATTCCTTTGAAATAATTACCTACCCAGTATTTTTCTCTTCACTTTGAGCTTTTTTTTACTGGTTGGTCATTTTTTAATTTTGGTTGCAATATTTGACTGTATCGATATCTGCCTCACATACAGCTGTAGTTGAATGTGGTGGAAGCTCTGTATGCAGAACTTTGGTATAAGCAAGCATGAAAACTTCCCTTGAGGGCCAGAAAGCTTTATCCCTTACTGGTTTTGGCTCCATCATATATCCACATTGACTCCTAACTCAGGCAGAAAATAGGTCTTACAGTCACTGACTAAAATTTATCTGCATTTTTGAGGTTCCAAAGCCTTTTGTATTTTGAGAGACAAGGTCCTGCTTCACATATAGAACCATAGCTCACAGGTAAAGCTGTAATTATCTTGGAGACTGAGAGATGCTTCAGTAACCAGGGACATATCTGCAGAGAAGTTACACTTTTATTTCTGAAATGTCATTTTGTGGGTGGTTGACTGAGTGGGGAGGCCTTGATTTAGAAGCAAATTTAAAAATGTCAGTCAAGTAGGCACTAGGTCTTTATAAAATGCCAGGCACCCAGCTACTGAGATAAAGACCAAGTTCTATTTGCTGGGCTGTGTAAGTACAAAAGGAATAAACAAGCAGGAGTGGGGTCTTTACCTCTGGAGACAAATGCACAGGCAGAGCTGTACAGTTGAGTATGTTCTGGCTTTGGAATATCTATTGTTGCCAAGACCTGTGCCAATGCCTTTCCATAAAACAGGGCCCTGCATATGGAGATCTTTAAAGCTACATGTAAATACAAGACGTCAGTCAAACAGGAAACTGCAACTACTGTGACAATAAATGGGAAGTGTTGCGTCTCCACTAAGCCTCTGTTACAGCAAAAGTAATTAGCAAAGCTGATTCCAATTTCTTTTCCCTCAGTACCATACCTGGACAGTTGAAGGAAACCACAAAGGAAATTAAGGCATGATTCACATCCTAAGCACAGGGTGCTAATGCCATCTGAGATGTTCTAGGGTATTCTGGCCGGCCTTCAGCTGCTCAACCAGCAGTACATCTAGTTCCCCTCTTTCTCAAGTAATCTGTCAGCCCTGCTCAGATGTAAGGGATGCCCTCTGTCTATGCTAAATGTCAATGTTTAGGCAACTCAGCTGAGTCCTTCAGATTAAAATTTGGCAGCCATGATGTATTTCAAAAGATCACATATTTCCTCAAAGAAGAGAAACAAGAAGCAACCAACATAAATACTTAACCCTGAAGAGGAACAGCTCACACTAAAAATAGTATATCCTAAAGCATTCAGTGTCAATCCAGCTCTCTTATAAAGAAATTTACCAGATTTTTAATGGTCCTACCCACTTCTGAAAATCCCATGTTATATATATTCAAAACACCTCCCACACAAAATTCTATATCTATAAGCTGAAAAACCATGCCAACCCCAAAAAAAAGTTTGATCCAATCAGCCATGATCATAATCATGTGAACATACCACATTTTTTACTATTTCACTATGAACATTCCAGTGTTGTTGACAACAACAGAGTATCTTGGAGTCAGATTAATTTCAATGGCTATTTTTACTATAGACTATAAAGGAATCCAAGATCTAAAGTTTATTGGAAGAAATAAAATAGCTGCTCCTTTGCTGAGAATATTTATGTGTTTGTTCAATATGATCACATCTGAAATCACTCAAAAACAGAAAAGCAAAGAAAAAGCTCATCAGCTGAGTTAAAGCTATGCTGCTTTTAATAATCACTTTCAGAGAATGATTTTATCAGTAACAAAAAATTGAATCAAGGGATTGGTACCATAAAACCTGTCAAATAAATGTAAAAAGGACATAAACCCCTAAAATAGCTTTCACATAAAATCTCACCATAAGATAAAATACAGCTTTTGGGCAAAAGGAGAGTCGTATCTCCAGCAACTTCCATAAATAATTCACCGCTAGCTTGTAAACAATAGAAAAGCACAGTATGAATGCCAAAGAGGGTTTTTATATGTCATAAAGCCACACAAAAGTGCACTTGCTGCAGCAAGTCTGACTGTGAGCTTTGATGTGCTGGAAAAGAAACTGCTATGCCGAGGTCATCAGTTAGTAGAAAACAATTTCCCTCATACAGAGAAGCAGACTTACTGCTGTGCTTCTGACACAGACAGATTGGATTAAAAAAAAAACCCAAGACTGCATAATGTGGGCTTGCAAGGGGAAGGAAATCTTCTACATACCTTCTAAATGACCAAAGCTGAAAGAAAAGATGTCATCTTCCTTTAATGGCTATCACATGATAGTGTGGTGAGGTTTACACACTGGTGCAGTCACACTTAAATATGCAACTAGTTTGATTTGTGTCCTCTTTCTTAAGTAAATTGCTTCCATGGAGAACTTAAGCTGCTCTATTTGTTATGTGTCAGGCTAAATAATTCAAGTGGCACAGATCTGGAGTTCATTTCTTATCAAGGGTATGTTTTAAAAGGTAACTCTGTTTTCCATTTGAAAAATCTTAACACAAGAGGAAAGCCAATACTCCTGCAATAATATTCCTTTCATTTCTAGATTTATACAGAAAGTGAATGAAAAAAATCAGTTTCCTGATAAAAGGCTATATAAATATTGAATGTATGTACCCACACTTTTAAGACCAGCCCTCTGAAGTGACCAGCACAGCTGAAACCATAACAATTACAGTAAAAATATCAGAAGAGAGAGCATGGGCACTAAGTGCCCATGAAATGTAAGCTTTAAAATTCTAGCTAAGACAACAATGTGAGGATATATACCAATTCAAGAGCACGTGATTCAAGGAGCACAATTATGTGACAGGAAAGGAATAGGTAGAAGATTATTTCTATGGTACAACTCCTGACTTCTTTCAAAAGTCCCCTGCAATCCTTTGAATTTCATCTGCAATTGCTCTGACCTATTCCACCCCTCAAAATCTTGTGAGTTGTACTTTTTTAATATGGAAAGTCTTTTCAAAGTGAGATTTGGGGTTTTTTCTATGTGTAATTTTTAAATGTATTCAGAGCTAGTTCAGATTCTTGTTTGTTCATAATTGAGAAACACATTCTCTGGCAAAGGAATTAATTACCTTTACAAAGGGAAGGAAGAAAGAAATATTCTAATTTTGAGCAGTACAGGCAAATGTGTGGGCATCAGAGGAAGAGACACAAACAATCATTTGCTTAGTGTCATTTGGATTAATCACCAGGTTGATATTTTAATAGAGTGATTGCAGGCAAAGCTCCAAACTTAAGGACCTTTTAAAAGGATGTATTATATTAATGAATTTTAATTATGAGCACTCTTCCAATGGGTCTCAAGAGCTTTTTTAAGTCATATATTGCAACCCAGAAAAAAAAAATGAAAGTAAATTTTTGATGCTGTCATAGGACTGAATGTGACTAGGAAAGATCTCAATCCAGAACAGCACCATTTTCCCAGAGCTATCATCATTTTGAATTCAAATCAAACTACATCTAAATCTTTCTAGAAACTCAAACCTTTTTGTTGTCAGCTTGCATATCTTATTTCTGACATGAAAAGTAATTAAGCCATAAAGAAAATGCAAAAATAACAAAAACCACAACAAAGTTTTATAGTTTTTATTTGAGCCAAGCAAAATGTGAAAATCCATTGGCAAAACATACAACCAGTTCTGAGCTGCCCACCTATAATCACTGCATTTTGTATTTATAGCTTGTAGTCCCCTCACTAATCTGATCCATCTTCAACTATAATACCGCCTTCATAAAAAAAATGTGTGTTCATTTGCAAAGGAAAGGTTCTTTGCTGCAGCCAAGATATAGACAGGGCAGCTTAGCAAGCTGGCTGTCTGCTCTCTTAGTTTCCCCTGGGTCCCCAAACCAGATGGATCTATTTCTCCCAGCTCAGACCTTGCCAGGAAAAGGAAAGAACGTGCCTATTGACAGGAGGGTGTTTGCTCAGCTGTGATGTCAGCAGGAGCACATAACACAAAAAATAAATAAGGAAACTTTTAAATTTTAAGAGAAGTCACATTCAGCCATTTTCTAGAAAGTCCCATTCCTTATGCATCACTCTTCTCATCTGAGATCAATGATGCTGCTTGTGAGCTGGTGAGCACTGGAAGGGAACCTGTGGTTCATTCCTTCTGGATCCTATTGCTCACTAGTTGGTGTGTTCAGTCTCACTTTTGCCTTTCACTGAAGAGAATAAGGAAGCCAAAACAGTCAGACCTCCTGTGGTCACAAGGAAAAACCTGTGTCCTTTGTTTTGAAGTCTCTGCTCCAAGATCTGATATGTCATCTACAAGAGAACCATGACACATCATAGTCTCCAAACTTCTCTCTCTCCCAATCCCCCTCCAAAAATCACATGCCTAAATGGCAGTAAATTTCTTTTTAAAAGCACTGTTTATTGTGTTCAGTCTTTGCTGCCACTGAAGCAGCCTGCACTGTAACACTTGATGGCAAGAGATCCATCCTGAGAGTCTTCAAATATGAAAGGTTTTAGCTGGCCTTGCCAATGGGACACCCAAGCTCCACCTCTGCTTTACAGATATCCTTCAGGCTGTCTGCATCTACCCAGGCCTATCCATAGGGCAGATCCCAAACACATTCCTGTGAAATTAGTGCCTGTAAGGCACTGCAGCCTCTTCTGAAATAAAAGAAATTCCTTGGACTTCTCTGTGCCAGTGTGAATAGACTTAGAGCCCGATTGAGATTTAATATCAATCCTTCTAGGAAAAAGTTTAACATTCACCCAGTCTAGTTAGGCTTGGTTCCTGGCACTTATTCACTGAGATATTTCTTTCCTCCTAGAGTTCAACTAGTGGAAAGCAGGGTCTCATTAAAGCTTGAAGAAGACTCATAGAGTCCCGTGCTTGGTGAAATGCAAGAGGTAAAATAGGTCACAAGCCAGAGTTCTAACAGTATGCCCTCTAATTTATTCAGCTCCATCCCAGTTTAAAGGGAGCTCTCCTCACTGCATTATCCACTCACACCTACCACATCTCACTGCCACATTCCCATCTGCAGAGCCCAAAACCAGCTAGTCCAGCAGAAGTTAACAGCCCTCAGGAACAGGCCTTGTTCCACCCGTCAGTGCAAGACAGGAAACCAAACACAGCTAGAAACAAACTGGAAATGTTATTTCATGGCTGAAGGGTCAGTTAAGGAAAGTGATTGAGTTTGCATTTCTCTGAGAAAGTGCCTCTTCTGGAACATGCAGTGTAGGTAAACCTATGAATTCCCTCTCTTGCACCTTTGCTACCTTCTATTATTTTCTCTGTGCCTCACAGTAACTCAAAGAGCAAAGCTCCAGATTTTTAACTTACAGAGATCAGCCAGTCAGTTATAATCAGTGTAAGCTTTCCTACAAAGTGTTGTCTGCACCTAGTCCCATCTGTGTCTGGCACCAAAGGGACCCAAAAAAAAATCAGAACAGCTGAACTAACTCTTTATTAAATCTAACCTCTTAAAAATCCATTACCTCCTCTATGTTGCAAAATTACTAACATTTGCATTTGCTGATTTAATCGGTCATAAAATTACTACTTCTGTAACACAGGCAAAAAAAAAAAGCAAAAGTGGTCCTCTGATGAGGTTCAGGTGAAATTCTTCAGCAACGGGGCTCTGCCTTGGCTTCATTTGCAATACTGTGAATATTAATGTTCAAAGATGAACGCAGGCTACAAATTGCTAATATATGGGCTATAAAGTTATTTGGGGGAATTAAAAGCCTATTTTATTAGATGAGAATTTGAAAAAAAAAAAGTGGTGTTTTAGACAACTTTATAAAGTTTGGAAGTATATTTGTTTTGTGCTTTTTAAGTGCATGATTTAAGGTAAACCATAAGTGGAGCTCTTTAAAACAAAGGTCTCCATAGGTGCATGAATCAATGAGTATAAAATGAGCATTGACATTTATCCAACAACTCAATTCAGATAAGGCTCTATTCTTCAGCAAAGTGAGAGAATTTCTTGAAGAATAATGAGTTTCAGCAAAACTAGAGTTTTCACCTGGGGAATGATGAGGTGGAGGAAATATGTTACCTAGTGTGGCTATCTGCAGTGGTAATGTTCTGAACTCTGAGACACAGGAGGCCGTTTCCCACCATAACTCATTTTTTCTCTGGATGATCAACCGCTTCCAAAATATTAACAGGCATTGGGGGTGAACTTACAGGGGTGTCTACAGGGTTGGATAGCAATATCAGAGAAGCTTTGTATTACTGATGGCTTCATATAAACCCTGAGTCATTATCACCTTTAACTCAGAGAAAAACAATAAGCCATTATTTTGCTTGACAAATATCTCCTTAACACAGCTCTGTATTTTCATTCAGAGTCAAAGATGCTAGTAAAAGTGGGTATATATAGATCCTCATGCTAAAATGAATGCTTTATATGACCTAGTTCTAGGAAAAATAAATCAAAGGCTTTTACTGATATATGTTGAGCACTGTGTGCCTTACTATATACAAGGCATATACATAAATTCAAATGTGTAGTACGAAATGCCACCTCGTGAAAATTTCAGTTTGCACTGGGGAATAATGCAGTTTAGAGACAAGATAGAGTGGCTTAATATCTGGAACAGATCTATATAAGAAAGCTTCACAATAAGGATTTATTTTTGCATTTATTCATCAGATGGATAATAGGTGGATTCCTTTTCCCCTGTCAAAGGTACTCGGCACAGAAAAGGACAGGGCATTCTAGTAGTTTATTTTACATTCATTTTGATAATGTAGTTTAAATAAAGATGTAAAACTCTAAATAATACTGTCAGCAGGCAGCCCTCCTCAAAGGTTACCCCATGTACTGTAATAGTTTCAAGGGCATGTTCCTCCAACACTTTGAGGACTTCCACCATATCATTTCTGAAGAAGCTTCCTCCTCCTTGCATGTCTGTTCTGCGCATCACTGAAACCTCTCCTAAGTAGCACCATCAGAAGTAAATGTTTCAGGATAAGGACCTGCTGTGGGCAAAGCAGTTTCAGCTTGGGGAATTGCACTTAATGTAATTTATTGCCAATTAACATCAATTTTAAATTACTGATTCGAGTATTAAGAAAAACAATTAAACAAACACTGAGGAAGAAAATCTCTCATTCCCATCTCTGCTTTCAGTTTCAGACCAATGGCTCTTTTCCTGCCTTCCCTTGTCCTCACAGCCCATGGTGCTGGCCCCGTTGCTGCCTTTGGAGAGACAGTGGGTTGCCCAGGAAACTGCTGGCCCTACACAGACATTTCCTGCTGCTCCTCCCTCCTCTCTCGTCCTAGAATCATTGAGGAATTACAGAATGGTTTGAGTTGGAAGAAACCTTAAAGATCTTCTAGTTCCAACCTCCCTGTCATGGGCAGGAGCAGCCTCCACTGGATCAGGTCCATCCAGCCTGGCCTTGAACACCCAGGGATGGGACATCCACAAGTGCTCTGGACAACCTGTTCCAGTGTCTCACCACGCTCACAGTAAAGAATTTCCTCCCAATATCTAATCTAAACCTGCCCTCTTTCTGTTTAAAGAAATTTCTCCTTGTCCTATCCCTACATACCTTTGTAAAAAGTCCCTCTCCAGCATTTTTGTAATCCCCTTCAGCTACTGAAAGGCCTCAGTAAAGTCTCCCCTGAGCTTTCTCTGCTCCCAGCTGAGCAAACCCAAATCCCCTGCTCTGGTTTCTCACTGCTCTTCTGCTCCAGCATGGGTCCCATTGGTCTGCATTCCCTCAGGGATGTCCCTGACCCTGTGTGCTCACAGCCACAGTCCCCCAGAGTGTCCCAGCTGCAGCGAGGGTTTCTCAGGGGACTCTCCTCCTTCCAGCGGTGTCTCCAGAGACGTTCCCAGCACTGGCTCCTCCACCCACCTGCCCCATTTGTCCTTCCCATCTCATGCCTGTCTCTCACTCCCATGGTCCTGTGGGCTCTTTGGCAGACACAGAACCCCCACCCCAAAACTCCTCTGCTTAGAGATACCGTGTTTCTCACATGACTGGCTCTGAGAATAAGGTTCCAAAAGTGCTTTACTCAAAGTTTTGGTTTTCCACTCAACAGGCTAAGCATACTTTTGAAATAGTTTTGCACAGCTCAGGATCTTCAGGCAAGAAAATGTATTTTGATAATTCTGCTCTTCTTTTCATCATTCTGCTTGCTATTTTTGCATATGGCCTTCAGCAAAGTACATATATTTCCTAGCTATTCCTCAGAACTGTTCTTCTGTATTTCAGTTCATAAAATTTGATAGGTTGAGATCATCTTGTTTTGTTTTGCATTTTGTATAGGTAGTCTAGATACCATTCTATAAACAGATGTTTTGATGACATTGTGAAATATCTGCAAAAGTACCAAGAATGCAATAAAAGAAATTGCATCCTTATTGCATTACATTGTGTTAAAACAGGTTAAATATCATCACAGTAGTCTTGACTCTTTCAGATGATGAATTCTTGGTTCAGCCTTGTGTTTACATATTGTTTATTCCCTGGTATTTTTGCTTAATTTATATGGTGGACTGGGAATGTGCAAAACCTCATACTGATGTATAATGTGAGGAAAGGTCACTTGTGTGCTTAGGGGACAGGGGGCTTTATGTTGTCACCTGTCATTTCTTCACACAGCAAGGAGCAAAACCAGCACAACTAGATTCAGATTACAGAGAGGAATCTGTAAACTTGCAGCCTGAAAGTTATTTTGTGAAGACTGGTAAATAAATAATTGACATTCACAGAAATAAAGGTCAATCCACTAATATTTTCAACTGAAATGTTTTCAGGGCTTTTTCACAACAAACAATTTTAAAATGCACCTACTGGAATTAAATAGATCATGAATGTGACTTTCAGAAATGTTTCCTAATTTTAAATTTTTGGAGCAACTTGTAGAAGAGATGCTAACATTTTTAAATCTTGATCTCTGTTACGGAGGCTATCTCAAGGAGGACATGCTTACTTTTCCTCAATTGTCACCAGCCACTAAAACCTGGTAATTTTCTTACATGATATGACACAACAAGACAGCATCAGAAAATGTTTAGATTTTATCTTTTTATGGATTGATTTTTTCAATCTGGGAGGCAAGTCTTTCCAAAAAAATACAATTGCCCTTTAATTTCTCCTCTGCCTAAATGACCAGGAACTGTGCTTGATGGTTTTAGTGAAAGACAACTCCAGCAGCGCTAACACTACAACATTTCTAGTACTCATAAAGAGAAAATAGTTTACCACAAAACATTCAAAATTAACTAAGGAAATAATGTGCATATGTTCCTTTTCTTTGTGCCTCAATTACTTTTCTGCAGAAGCCATGAAAGGATTATCATTTCACTCACCTCTCTGCAGTGCAAAAAGCTCAGTTCTACACTGCACAGCAATTGTGTTTGCACAAAGGTAAGGAGGGTGTCTCCTTTATTCTGAATAGCTGCTTATGTTCCCTTACAGTGATAAATAAGTTTCATGCTGCCACTACAATATAGCAGGAAGTGGTGAGAAGGACAAGCAGTGGAGGATTTAATTTATTTCTAATTTAGTTCATTGTGTAGGCACATTAGCTGGCCTCTTTAAACTTGAGAAATGATCACATCAAAGTTTTAAGATCCATACAAATAAGAGACAAGGATGGAACAAATTGCATGTAAAAACATGATTTATGCCAGGAAAGCAGCATCATGCTTATATGTATGTATAAAAAAAGTGCTATTAAAATCATACTTGAATAATAGCATAACTCTTGAAATAATGTTATATTAATGTAGTCAAATTAATATAACGTATTTTGTTTAGATGCATATTTCTAACTAATGTCATTCAGAACTCTTGTAAAAATGTTAATTTCACATTTTCATTGTTATTAACAATTATTCCATGTGAAAAGAGTTATCTGTATTTCAAGTTTAATGCTTAAAATAAATCGTGGTTTCAGACTGTAGTATGGGAATAACTGCCCCTTTCCTGAGCAGTTGTGTCCTTCAGTGGATTCTCAAACAAGGGAAGGGTTGTTTTGCAGAGTTTGAACTGGTGAAAAGCATTCCTATTTACAGTTTGATTGACTTGCAGCGAAGAGAATCTTTGACTTCTTTCTGCAACTTCATTTTTTCAAAAGACAAAAGTCTGTTCACCTAAAACTTCAGTAGGTGTGCATAAAGAAATAAAATTAACTCTTACAAGGCAATTTACAGGCATCAGTCTAAGAACCAGACCTGGGACTAATTCCAGAACAGTCCAGAGTTTTCTTTGCCTTAACTCCCTCAAACCTGCCACCTTGTCAACGAAGCCAGACCAAGGAGGTTGCCCTTGGAGCTCAGCAAACCCTTTTGATTCTGCTGATGGGCTGCCAGAAGAAGTGCTTCAAATCACAACAGAGCCCATAAGAAATAATGTGAGCCTGCAGAGTAGTGTAGCCAAAGGTCAAAAGTAATATTAGCAAAAAAATTGAGGAATGACAAAGGATGTGAGACAATTATTTCAGAGAGCACCACTCACCTCTGGAGCGTGAGATTTGTCACAACCCCTTATTGTCCATTGAGTGAATATGGGTTGGATTACAGACAGCTCTTTTGTGATCTTTTTTGAGTCTTTGGCTGCTTTCCTACATTTCTTAGTGTATTTCAATATAAACTTCTCTCATTTTCCATAACCCATCACAAATGGGTAAAATGTCATCCTTAAACTACTATTTTGCTCCTGTATCATCATAATAGTAGCTGGCTTCTGAGTTTTCAACTTGGTTACTGTAATACTTCATAGTTACAAATCAAAACTCAGCCCTAAGTTATAACTGATTTGAAAGCAGGTTGTGCTTGTCTGAGCAGGAAAATAGATGAGCTTGCTGTTGACTCTTGAAGCAGGACCAAAAGCTGAGTCCATTATTTATGAGCATTAATCAGAGTACAACAAAGACATCTCTTACAGTGGGACCCCTTACAACATGAATGGACCACAGGAAAAGTTCACTCCTTACATCTGAACCTGGTGTTCAGCCCACAGTCATGAAGCCTCTCCTCAAGGAGGCTCCACGCTGAAGCAAGAGAAGAGTGTGAGGAGTCCTCCTCCTGAGAAGGAAGCAGCAGCAGAAATAACCGGTAGTAAACTAACCACAGCCCCCATTCCCCATCCCACAATGCCACTGGGAAGGAGGAGGTACACAAAATCAGAAGTCTTCGAAGTCGGGGAAGAAGAGGTGAAAGAAGGTGTTTTTAGGATTTGGTTTTAGTTCTCATTATCCTACTCTTATTGAATTGACAATAAATTAAATTAATTTCCCCAAGTAGAGTCTGTTCCGCCCATTACAGTAACTGGTAACTGATCTCTCCCCATCCTTATTTCAATCCACAAGCCTTTCATTATATTTTCTGTCATGTGTCCTGCTGAGGAAGGGAGTGAAAGAGCAGCTTTGGCAGCAACCTGCCATCCAGCCAAGGGCAACACTCCATATTCAGGAACTAAAGGAAGTAAAATATGGTTTGTGATTGGAATTACTATAATTTCATGCAGGGCTTCTGTCAGGGTTTTTTGGGGGGAGAGAAACATTTGACTTCAAAACCTGCCTCGGGAGTGTTTCAACATACTGTTGATCTGCATCATTAATTGTAGGGGAACTGAATGCGCAGTCAAACTATACACATCAAGTGTTTGATAAAATGGTATATAATCTGCTCCCTTTAGTCAAGTTCTCCTGGCCTGTTTTGGGTCACTGAGGTTCATGGGGAAAAGATACCATGCAGCGGTTGCTGCATCACTCAAAGGCAACAAAGTTGAGAGGAGAGAAAAAAAAAAGACCGTGGCAGCATGGAGTGGCTGAACACTCGGCTCCCATAGCATCAGGACAAAGGTAAAAATGATAGGAGACAGAAGGGATGAGAAAGAACCTCGCAGTGTGTGTGCTACAGAAAAAGGAAAAAGGCAAGAAGGAAGGAAAAAAATGTAAGTTAAACTGATTTTGACAATGGCATATTCAAGGAAAAGGACCAGAAAGGAGATAAAGGCGGGGAAAAAGTTTTATGTTGTTCCATCAAGAGAAACATCTTCAGGAAATTTCAAGACTATAACACTATCCTAGAAAAGCCTTAGAAACTGTAGAAAGGAATAGATCAAAAATTCACACAGTTTATTTATTGAAGAAACTGTGGGATATTATAGGATCAAACCATGCTGTGCTAAGTAGAAAAAAAACGAATGTAAAAGAGACTGAAGATACATTTTTAACTGCACAGCCTGCCTACTAATGATTTAAAATTAAAATGCTGATATTCATGAAATAATTTCTCTAAGAGCTGAAGTGCCATCAAACACACTACACAGATGAAACAACTGGCAATTATGATCCCTGCTTTTCAGCTTAGGACTAGATTGGACAGAGGAGAACCTGGAAAGGGTTGCCATGCCTGTCATGTCCATTTTGGACCTGTGTCTGCCTCAGCAGCATCAGAACTCTATTTCTACTAGAGTACACCTATAAGTTTTCCAATACCCCCACCTTCAGACAGCCTATGGAAAGCCTTAGTTCATTTGTCTCCACTTTTTCCAGTTAAGGTGAAAATGCTTTCCATTTCACTTAATTAATTATCAATGGTTAATTTGATTAAAAGCTTAAGGATTCTATTATGTTTATTAAATAATTCTTTATTTTGGTCAGTTTTGTTGTCTTTAATGAGGTAATATTCTATAATTAAATCACTTAATGCAGAAAGCTGGTGTATAATTAATAAGACCACAGTCCGAAATGACTCAGAATAATGAATCCAAGCAAGGCCCAGATAATTAGAAACGCTCATAACTAAAATCTGTGACATATTTCCTAACCACATTTGGAGTACAAGGATGATCTTTCCAGCTACACACTGCCACAGGCTCTCTGTGTGACCTTGGACAAGGTATAGAATCTTGCTGAGACAAAGTTCCTTATCTTTTTTTTAACAAGGTCTTCAAGTCAGCACTTAGGGGCAAGGAGAGGCACTCACTCTTTACATGCATAGTGCTTAGTAAGAAGGGATTTTCTTGGTACTGTCAGAAGATAAATAATAAGAGTTAGGGAAGAAAAGAAGTAAACTACACCTTCTTCACTATCTTTCAAGGATGGCTGGTTAGGGAAGTATGAAAAGACCAGGCAAGGACTGTATGGTCTCTCTGCCTCTGTCCCACCCCAACAAAGAGCTCCTGATGGAATTCATGAGATGCATCCTGGTGTTTAATAGCTCACATTCTCAGTGGGTTTTGAACCCAGCTTCACATGTGATCATCACAACTTCCCCTGCAAGGACTGCTGCAATTTAATTACACACAGTGTAAAAAGGTACTTCCATTTGCTTATTTTCTGCCTCTAGCTGCTATTTTTAATTCATCACCGTCATATGAAGGCAAACTATGCTGTTTGCACTATGAAGGCAAAGAAATAATCTTGCTCCATTCTGTCCATTACATTTATTATTTAACATTAAAATATATATATTTCATATCCTCCTGAGTCATCTCCTTCCCAACATGTTTAAGTTTTTCCTGGAAAGAAACCATTTCTACCACTGTGATAAAATTCTCTTGACCTTTTTTGTTACACTTTCCCTTTTTCGAGAAACACAAACTATACACAGTGCTTAAGTACACCACACATTTATCAAATGGCTTAATCATATTTTATATTTTGTTCTCATTTCATTTCCTAACCATTCTTATCAAACTTTATGCTCCTTTGACCACTGTTGAGAATTTAACTGATGTTTTAATAGCACCAGCTACAGTAATTTCAATATCTCTCTCCTGAGAGGCAATAGCTAATTTAGAAACCATCATTCTGTATGTACAATTAAGGATGTGTTTCTCCATGTGCATTTCTTTGCATATATTGACCTTGAATTTCATCTGCTGTTTTACTGTCCAGTCATTCAGTATCATGAAATCCTCTTGTAATTCTTTGCAGTCAGTTTGAGAGTTAAATGCCTTAAGGAGTATCTCATCAGCAGCAAATTTTGTCACCCTGTATTTACTTTCTTTTCTAGGTCACTTATGAATATATGGAACAGCTAAACTTCCTGAAATGCAGCATCCATTGTAATTCCTCTCCTTATCTGTACCTTTTGTTTCCCTTGACATAATCATATAACCACATTTTCCCATCTCTGCTTTTTCTATCAATTTTGCTTTTATTAAGCCAGAAGAGAAAATTATCTTTAATCTCAAGACAGCTTAGTTTTCTTAAACCTTTTTGATGAAGGATCATGTCAAAAGCTATTTGGAAATCCAAGCAGACCAGCTTGGTAATTATATTCATGTATCACTGACTCCTTCAAAGAGCTTTGGGTTATTTTTGAGGTATTTCTTCCCTGTATGAAACTTTGCTAATTTTTTGCCATGTGTCATATTCTTCTATCTATACAAGAAAGGCTGCATTCTTGAATTCTATTTACTTAAGTAAGCTGTTTATTATGACTTTTATATCAAAGTCTTGTCTGTAGTCCTCTACATTACCTTTGTCATTTGCTACTTTATGGCTCTTTAGGGTAGGAAATTATTTAGTCAAATATAAATTATAATGTCTACTATTGTGATTTATTCTCTATTTAATTTCAAATTTCTGTTCAAATGCTTGAAAGAATATCATCTGGGGTTTGTTATTTATTCCTGATCATTTTACCTATTTGTCTAAAACCTTTTCAGTTTGAGAAATTCAACTTGACACTTCATTTTGAGAAGGTTTCTCACACTCTTTCTTTGCAAGAAATTCCCTGTGTAATCTTGTAGAAAACATAAAGACAAATAACTAATTTGGCTTTTTTGCTATAGGGTGACCATTTATGCCCTGAAAATCTGTCTGACCTACAAGTGCTCTGATAAGCTTCATTTTGGCCAGTTTGAAGAGGGGGAAAAAAAGAACTGTATATTTTACCCTGGGCAGCTCATTCAAAATTTTCTTTCTTATTCCACTTTTGCTTTTTTTGCTTTTGTTTTTAATCTGGTCTAATTCCTGCCATTTTCTAGCCACCTCTTCTGTTCAGCTGTATTTGGGGATTTTTTGGCTTTTCATATACTTTTTGATACACACAGAATACAGTTGGTATCTGACTGTCTTTTATCAGTCACCATACCAACTGCAAGTATTTTAACCTTTTGCCTGTAGAATTTAATCTCCTTTTAGCAGGCTACTTCCATTTTCAGTAACATTCATTATTGTATAAATTTTAATTCTTCTCATTCCTCAGCTGGTGTTCAAAATTGAGAAATATTGTGAGCACCTTATTTTGACTGAATCTGGAAGAGGCCCAACAGGCCTGGCTGGGGTGGAGAGAAGCATCTCAGCCATGAAATGACACCTGTCCTAAACAAGTGCTACTGGCCAGGTTACCATGCAAGATGCCTGAAAGGAGATGGCAGAAGTGACCCAGTACTTACAGGAGAGCAGTGCTTTTCTGAATGAGCATCTGGAGGCCTGGCAAGATATATGAGAGCATTCAAACTCTGTCTAAGTACCCAAATCTCACAACCTGAATCTCACAATTCATCTCCTTGGAAATTACTTGGCAATCTGAGAGATGTAAATTCCTAAGAGGCATTTGACAATACCTGGTTTTCCTGTCTACCTGGCAATGATACAAAAAGATTCAATAGTTGGAAATTAAAACTAACGATACATTATGGTAAAATTTCTGAGCTGTACTCAGAAATACAGTGTTGCAGTGAATATGTTGACTTTGGACAATTTTAAGTCTAAGTGGGATTGTTACAGGCTATTGCTTTCAGATCCACAGCCCTGCTTTTCAAGCAAGGGCCTGACAGACCATGTACCACCCCCAGAGGGGCACCAGTGTCCCCACTGTCACAGGCTCTCAGTGAGCTGCTGCTTGCATCAAGTCATAAAAGTTCTTGGCTTTCTGGGATAGTCAATATGTCTTACAGCTCATCCCAAATTGCCCAAAAAATGAGGGTGATTGTCCAAAAGTGAGGCACATCATCAGGCTGGGCATATCCACATTACTTGCAAGGAAGATTCCTCCCTTCAGGGTAGCCTGAGGGCACCATGATGTGCCCTGGATCACCTCTTAAGATCTGATAGATGCTGAGTCTATCAATATTAAGTATTGAAGCCATGGCAGTGGACAATTCTTATTAAATTATCTCTTCAATAGTCTGAAAAACCATCTTTCTAATATTTTGTTGCACAGGTCACTAAGGAAATAACTGCTATCAAGATGATCACAATTAAAGCAATAAAATTACTGATGAGACAAAGAAACCATGGCAGTTATTTTTATATGGCATATAAAAATATAAGCTGCTACAGAATTTTCTGTAGTGCTGACAAACCGATTCTTACCTTCTGTGGTGTGAGAGCATCAGCACATTTTGTTTCTATCTTTGAGGTCATTCTTCCTTCCAGAAGAGCTGCTATTTATTGGCAGCAGTTATTCAAAATATTTTTCTCACACCATTTATGTTGGAGTTTTACTTTTGTTTTGCTTTCTAGATGCCCAGGATCTGTTAGATAATGCCCATGGAGTGGTGTATTGTGGGTGGTCATAGGCTAAATGCTTCTTAAAAAACTTCTCATGACTCTAGCTGAATGAGTGTTTAGTGTTTGAGAAAATTTCTGATGATTTCTAAATAATTTCTGATTCCAGAACTCACTGAAACTTTCCTTTCCATCCTAAAAGTTTGACAGAAGGTTTCTTCAAGGAAAAAAAGAAATCCAAGGGAAGGAGCTGGAAAGTTTTCAGAAAATGAGACTTTGGGCCACTGATAGCAAAAAAAAAGGTGGATGCCCAAGTACTGTCTTGAAATCAAAGACTTTTTGTTTAAGGGTGAGAAAGTGGAATTTCAGATTACACAAATTTAAATTAGTGCTTGGGTTGTATGAGCATTTCAGTCCCATCTCCATCAGGTAGATCTAAATTTTTAAAAATCTAGAGATAAAGGATAAATGAGCAAGCCACTGCATGAGCCTTACATTTCAGTCAGCCTTTGAAGATCATTTGAACTGCAGGATTGAGGCCATGACAGATGGTGGGTTTGTCTGTGTGTTACAGAGACTCTTAGTATTTTGAGAAGGAGGAGGTTATTTTCTCTCTTAACAAAAACAAAATTAAAATCCATCTCTGAAGACTGTTGCCCTTACAGGGGAGGTATGTGCTTTGAGGTGTCATACTTTTGCATAGTCTTGATAATCAGTAATGAAGAGAGTGCAGAAGATTACAAAACAACATAATCAAGTGATATTAATGAATATTTCAACCCACAGACATTTCAAAGTTTTAATTAAAATTAGTAGTTATTGGTATTGTATTATGTTCAAGAACATACGGGCAAGTAATCACAGACCTCCCAAATGGGCTACATTACACATGCAATTAATTATGGAAGATGTTGCTGCTCAAACCACCCTGGGATGTCTGAGATTTAAAGCAAGTGCTCAAGCATTTCAGTACAGAAGGCAGCTCCAGAACACAGCCAGCACATTAACTATTATACTTAAACCAGATGCTGCATTGCTGCGATATGGCTCAGATCTGTTCCGCTAGCAACAATTTTTACTCATCTTTTTAATAGCATAAATACTTCTTCTTTTGCCTAAAGTAAAAGTTGGTATTTTTAAACACAGGCTGTGAGAGCTTGCAGGACAAAAAAAAAAAAAAAAAAAAAAAAAAAAAAAAACACCTACAGAGATGTTCTTTTCACCATATGCCCTCAACACTGCAGGGGAAGAAAAGTTTAATCAAAGTACAATACTTATTCTTACTTTTCTTTCTCTTTGACACTGCCTCTACCCAGTGCTCCCACTCTGATGTCCTTTCATGATTCTTCAGGTTTTTTGAAGGTAATTTTTTCACTTAGGAGCAGGTCTGAAGGCTCCTCACCTTAATATGAGGGTTTGTAATAGTACCTCCAATTCACAGTAAAATGGCTTCATTTAAACCAAGGAGGAGTTGTTTAGAAACTGCCCTGAGTATACTTTGACCTACTGCTACCTGTGAGCCTGAACACACATTTTAAAAGAACTTCCATGTCCCTCAGCGAAATTAAATCATTAATCTGAGAACTGAATCTCATACTGAGCTATTCTGAATAAACCTCTCTGTCAATTCAATCCACCCAAAGCTTACTGTTAGGAAAAGTGAGAGTCTAAGAGCATTCAATCTTGTTTATAGATTTGAGGCTTCATGCACAGCAGGATCAAATATACTTAAAAATAAATGGGAGTGGGGAGGAAAAATGGAGATTTTCTGTGACCTTTTCAAACTCTTTTCCAGAAGGCAAATGCTCCACTCTTAACTTGGCAGGTGCCTATCTCCAAATGGGCCCCTAAACACTTTCCAGATTCCTTGCTGGATAAAAAAATTCTAAGTGATTTCTGAGCCTATTGCTATTGATAAGAGTTCTGCTGCAGAAGGGAAGGGGAGCATTAGACCTAAGACATTTCCTCTACTTCCAGATTCAAAATGCTACTCATATAAACCTGATGGTGCTGGGGGGCTGTTATTTCCTCTTATTTCCATAAGAAATTGAATGGACATAGGTGTGACTTTGCAAAAAGCAGCAATATCCTATAAGCCTATCCAGGCTAATTTTCTCCTACAGGATTGTGGCCACCACGGATCTCAGCAGCTGTTTTACAGGGCAAGGTAACTTGGCTTTGAGAGTCATGAAGGAAGCAATAACCTAATTTGGAACATTTATCAAGGCTTTTATATGATATTAAAACTGAGTTGTAAGACATTTAAAGTCTTGTTCAATGAGATGTCTGAGCTCTTAGCTGTCGCAAATAATGGGATAAAAATCCAAAGAGCCAATATAGTAAAAAGAGATGTGACCTATTAAAAATATTGTCCCACCTCTTTGCCAGCTTGAGACATATACAAAATTTGAGGTGAAGCAGTATGAGACATACAGCATACCAGCACTTTTTATTCTGTGCAGTCCTCTGGGGTAAGATGCTGCAGTTATGCTTTGTAGAAAATCTGTGTGTTCAGCTCAGATCAGCAACAACTTTCTTCCAAAAATGCAAGGTACCTCCAAGCAAGAGAGAGGCAAATTCTCCAGCGTTTTGAACCCTGAATCATAAGCCCACTTTTTTTTCCCTCTAACCCCTGAGAATACAGTTATCATTATCCACAAAAATATATGTCAAACTCATCCTGTTGAGACTCAGACTGCTTGAGAATTCTGGGTTGCTTAAGGAAATATCACAGAGGGAAATGGCAGAGTACCACTGCGACTGAGCTTCTGCTGTCTGTAGCAGAGTAGAGCTGTCCATACTTAGAAGTGCATGCTGAAGGCCACAGTTCTCTGAGCAGAGCTGCATGGACCATGAGGGACACCTTTCAAAAATGGATGGCTAAGCTTCAGCTCCTAAGCGCATGTTTATTTTCCTAAATGAACAAATTGATGTTTTCATAAAAGCTTTTTTATTTGTCAAGAACTGTTGACATTGTCAGTGACTCTGCACTTGTGAAAAACACATGTTCTCTTTCAGTTTGTGTTTGTCACTCCCCCTTTACTGTCAGATTTTTATCCTGCAATTGACTCAATAGAGGTACAGAAACATCAGTATTTGCAGTCACTTGCAGTTTCAGAAACTATATCTCTTATACACACTGATATTCACTCTTTTTGCAGCTCACTGCACCACCTCCTTACTATATCACTTTCAAAAGACAAAGATAAGATTCCAACTACAAGGTTTTGAGGCCAAATAGGAAAATATAATTTCAGCTTTGGTCTAAAGTTCAGCTGGAATATTTTTTGTCCTTTTTTTTCCATAATTACTACTATTACACCATGTATTAATGAAGAAACATATAAAGTGCACAATTACCCTTCATCTTATATAAGAAATTGAAGTTTAAATGGAAAATACACAAAAAATAGGCACCCAAGCAGTATCTGGCTTACTTGCACCCTCTTAAACAAAATGGACTAGTGGCTCCATGAAGACAGAGTTGACATTAATGGAAAGGTCAAATTCCATGCAGGAATTTGTCACTTAAAAAACTCTGAGATAACTAAGTAGTACAAGAGAAGGCAATAGAACAGTCAGGGACCAGCATCCTTGGAGTATTTAGGGGGAATAACTCAGAAGGAACATAGTCGAGATGTACTTGACATTGCCTTCCTCAAAGTGCAAGACGTAATAACATTCTTTCAATCATGCTAACTTTTGAAACTCCTGGGAGCTATTTTAGTGGAGATCTGAGATACACTAGGCTGAGGTAGTTACAAGGCATAATTTAAGTGAGGTTGTCTGTGCCATACAAGTTTTTCAGCTTCAGCCAAAGTTCAGTAGAAAGAATTCAGATGAAAGCATGAAAAGGGGGGAAACAAGCTAAGCTGATACAGAGTGCTTACCAATAACTTTTTTTTCCATAGCAAATGGTCCTTAGCAATATTTGCTTTACAGTATTTCTGCTCAAATGAGAGTTCTCCATGTTCATTTAACACAGGGTATCTCAATGCTGAGTGCATTGTTACTAGAATAAACTCAAGGCAAGCTGGGGGACTCAAAAAAATATGCTATTATTAAAGGTCAAGCTTTTAATTTTTGAAAAACTGAAGAACCACACTCCTAAAAGATGCAAAGTATTTCCCCTACTGATATGGAGAATTATCATTTTTCACACTGTTTTCTTAAAAGGGCAGATACCTGACATTTATCATTAAAAACAAACTAAGTAGTAGTGCATCAGGGAATAAACACAGCCTGAGTTTCTTATCACCTGATGCTGTCAAAAAAATCTGTTGGGAGTAAAACACAAAAGGAGAGTGATTCACACTGAAAACAAGAAATGTAACCATGTGTGTTTGTTCATCAGGCAAAAAAAAAAACACAAAAACAAAACAAAAAAAACCCACTTGGGATTAATTTTGGAACATACAAATCATCAAAAAATCATGACCTGTTTTGTGAGCATGTATTTCAGCTGACAGCCTAGACTGGTGAAATGGCAAAAGAGAGTGGAAGGAATCCCCACGGACCTTCCCTTTAGGAGATGCAGGTGGAGTCTTGAAATGCCTCAGGGAAAAGAGGGTGTCTGCCTATGAGCCTCTCCTGCCTTGCCTGAGCATCCTACCACCAGCTGGAGGGAAATGCCACTGCTGTTTCTGGAATGGTGCTAAGTGATGATGCTCCAAACAGGATTTAAGCATTTTGCCTTTCTAAGAGAACAGAGTCTGCTAACCATGGTATTTCACAGCCATGGATTGACAGTTCAATTGAGAATTTGTGGCAACACAGCATTCAATAATGACACTCTAAAAACATCTTTGGAAAGGAGCTGCAGTTTTCAGGGTCAGACATAGCATGCAATACCACTGAAATATCCTTTTTTTCCACTGCTCCTGGGTCATTCAGAAGTGTTGAATGTCCCTCATTTTTATGATGTGGGATTTTTATAACCCTCACAAAGTAAAAAAATTTGTACAAATGTCTTGTCCATGTGTTAATGGCTATCATTACCCAAAAACTTTCTATCAGAATGACAAACAGAAATAATCCTTACAGACTGTCATCATCAGTGTTGGTACCACTAAGCTTGTAAAAGAGCACAAAATGACTGGCAGAATAGGAAAAATGGCTGTCAGAATAGGAAAAAACATTGTCATATATTAACTAGTTCCATATTTTTAAAAGTTCACCGGCAACCTTAACACATGGATTTTCTGACTGGTTTGAGTAACTAAAATTTCACAGATCCATTACATTCTTTATTAATTTTACTGAATTCTGGTGGCATTCCTTTTTCAGCAGTGGAAAGCAATTCCCTCCATCTCTCTTTGTCCTTATCCTGTGGCAGCCAATACTGCCGATGATTTGTGCCTGTAGGTCACAACACATGGGAAACTGGACACCTGAGTAACCTTCTCTAACAAAGAAAGTTAAGTAAAAAAAAAGGTGTTATAAATAGATGGTATGGCTCTGAAATCTGTGGAGGACAGCTGAGAGAATGAAATGTTTGACAGGACCCAGCACATGGATCCATAATATCCCTGAATCCTCAGTTTAACTGAAAAATATTGGGCTATTAACATCAGGGAACTTTGGCACTGATCAGAAGTGGTATTCTAATCCCTTTTCAGTAGAGGAAATATCCTCATATGTTCATTTAATTATATGTCTAAAAGCTTAGGTTAGGCCAGACTTTAGAAATTATACATAATTTCTATATACATTTAAGCTACATAAAGTTCGCTTAAATTTCCAGGAGATTCACAACTTTATCTTCTTCAGCATCTCCTCATTGCATGTACTTGCCCATTTTATTTAGTATAACATGTACATGAAGCTGCTTAACAAGAACTGGTGCTAATCCTCTGCAGTCCTTACTGCATCTAATATCTGTGGTGTGGAAGACACACTAACATCCTTGTGAGGCCAGACTTGCTTTTTTCCCCTCATTTACCTTTTAATGATGGACAATGGCAAAAGCAGGCACCCTAGGGCCATGCTCTCAGAACTGCCCAGTGTTTACAAGTGCCTTCTGTTAAGACCACAGCTTCACAGCTTAGCTGAAACTGCTAGGACAGCATCTGACATTATTCATTCTGGAGCAAATGTTTCAGCTTCTTTATCCACATAGAGCCCTATGGAAAAAATCCAAAAACAGCAAAAGCAAGACAAAAAAAATATTATGCCAAACAGTTCTCCATGTCCAGCTTCTTTTGCTGCACAAGCCTTCCAGAAAAATCACAGAGCATTTCAGAAGGATTAATTTTCTAAAAAGAAAAGCTGAAGATCTAAAACACTAATTCAACCCAATAAAGCAAAGTCTAGTCAACAGTCAATTCCATTACTTTCAAGAGAGCTGGGCCTGTGAAAACTATACCAAAAACAGAAACAAAGAGAAAAGAAAGCCCAGAAACTACTGAGCACCCTTCTTTCTCTAGTCTAGTAGAGAAAATTTTAAATGACAGTAAATTGGACCATCATATTCACAAGCTTAAGACATTGTCAAGCATGAGCAATGAGGGGTCCAGAAATAGCTGGGTAAATGCTCACCAGAAATAGGACATACAGCCCCTGATTTTCTTATGCTTCACCAGTTTGGATCCAGTGTGATCAGTCCTACTAACAGATACTGATTTATGGCAGGGCAGTTGGAATCTGGATCAGCCTCAAACTGGAGCTCAGCACAAAGTTACTCTGCACTATTCACACTGGCCTAAGAGACAGGCCTTGTATTGAAGAAAAATGTTGACAGGTGAAAGATCTGAGGGGACTGCAGGCACAGGAAGAGATTCTTAGTTTAATCAATATTGGATTAATGTCCAGATGTCCCAAATGAATCACTAAGGCATTGCATTATACCATCCAAAAGTTCTGCTTTTGGAAAGCTAACATTTTTGAGAGGGAGAGGAGGAAGGCCACAAGCTTTTCTGTGAATTCTGAACCTTCCTGCTTTAAAACTGGAGACACCTGGCTTGCTTCTGAATTAACTCACCTTTACAGTGTCTCAGTTTATTGCCTTGTATAATGTTTATTTCGTTTAATCAAGCAACAAACTGACTAGGAACTGAAGCTGCTGTAGTCAAAAACATACAAATGTACAAACTTCTTTTGGACTATGAATTTTTAGACCATTTTTCCTTCCTTCTGTGACCTAGGATGCAGATTTAACAAGCCAAGTCTTTCTGGAAGGAAACACCAATTGTACTTCGAAGTCTGTAATTCTGTCAGGCATTGGCAGCAGCTGCATTTGCTGTCAGAAACACCAAGGTCTCTGAGGTCCATCTGTTGCTCTGTTCAGTCTCCATGGACACTGACTTCCTAAGATGAAGCCCATGAAGTGATTAATTTTCAGGGGCATTTAGTATTGGCTCATTATTCCGTGCTCCCTGCTGTTTCTACTCAGAGAGAAGGGTTGACCCTGCTCAGTGTATCCATCAGAGTTTGATCTCTCAGAAAATACTGTGGTCTGAAGAAAATATGGCTCTGCAGTGCTGCTGATGCGTATGCTGATCATCTGTACCACTGGTACTGACAAATCTGCTTCAAAAAATGAATGCTTCATAGCATGAAATAACCCAGGGACCTTTTTGGATCTCAGGCATCTTTACAGCTATTATATAGCTCGACTCACTCTCTCTAAGCACACACAGAGAATGGCAGTGTAAGTACTGTGCCAGAAGCAAGGCTAACAGTATCCATGGGGATTTTTAACAGCTACATTCAAGGGAATAGTCTATGAATTCACATCTGAGACTTTCCCTGGTTTTTATTTAACTTCTACACAGTCAAACTGCAGCTGAAAATAACATGACAAATCTAATCAGTGTAAATCTGTCCCAGCTGAAGAGGCTTTCTCCTTCGACAGGTCAGAAGATATTGAGGAGGTTTAAAAGTTTGCCCTGCAAAATAAACCCAGCCCATGACATAGTTTGTTTCTTCATATAAAACACACACACACACAAACCAAGGATCCTGCAGAAGACATGTCTAGCAAGATAGTCTTCTAACAGGAAAACCATATTGTGGTATAAGTAATTGGTCCGAAATAATATGAATCAATGGCACTGCAAGAGCATTGAAGAACTGGCTACAGGACAGCAACTGTGGGTAATGACAGGAAGAAGAATTGAGGAAGAATTTACAACTCACTGGAGAACGTGGATATTTTCCCTATTTCAATGTTATTTCTTTCAACAGCAAACATGATTAAGTAGGGAAAAACATGTAAAATCAAAGTAGGGAGAAGCACTTAGGAATTACCTGTATCTGCATTGGTATTTCATATTTTACAGGGTTCTTTTAGTGCTGTGTTTTTTTCACCCTGTTTACATCAAATATAAATGCCCCCTCTGAGTTGAGTGCTTCTTTGCATTCACTACCTTATGCAATAAATTAGAGTCTGCTCAGCAAGGAATTTACAGTCCAGTCTCACTCAATTTCAAGAGAAAGGCATGAATTTTAAACTGAAATAGGGTAGATTCAGAAGAGATATAAGAAGAAAGTGTTTTTTTTTTTTTTTTTTATTATGAGGTCCTGGAAAAGGTTTTCCAGAGAAGTTGTGGTTACCTCATCCCTGGAAGTGTTCAAAGCCAGGTTAGATGGGACTTTGAGCAACCTGGTCCATTTGAAGATGCCCTGCTCATTGCAGGGAGGTTGAGGATCTTTTAAAGATCCTTTCTAAAGCAAACCACTCTGTGACTCTATGAATTTCACCCATTCCTCATTCCAGTGTCCCAAAAAAAAGAAGGCCTAAGACACAAAGAGACCTAGAGAGTCCAATTTTCTTGATCCACATGTAACACCTTATCCAGTAGACCAACCCATGAGTTCTCTCAAATTATGAAATAAATATGTTCATATGCACTATTCACAGTAATTAAATAATATGACATAATAAATGACAGCTTGAAAAATTAAAGCTCCACACTTAAATGTTTCATATGTAGAAGCTGGAAATTTAAATGCTCTCTACAGACTTGTCAACTCAAGAGTTTTTGAAGTAAGCAGTTCAGCTGCCCAGATGACATAAGGGCAGAACTTCTCTCTGCTTCCTCAGTTTGTTATTTGTTATCTAGACACCTAAATATACAGTATCTACACAAATTCCTGGACATTTCTGCATGACAGAGAAACATCCCTAATAGCTCATGAAACTTGCTTAACAATGGAAATGAAAAAAAAATATTTGGAAGAAATAATAGTATTTTTTTTTAATCATTTCATTGACTAAGTCATCAAAATGCCATTGTGCAGATCAATAGAAATTTTAAATAATTTATCCTAAAGATTAAATAAGTATCTAATTGAGTTAGGAGACTGCATCCAAAAGTGGGAGCCTTCTAGGCATTTTGACCTTTGTATCTAGTAATAGCATCTACACATACTCAAGTCAAAGGCACAAATATTCCTCAACAGATCCAACTCCAAGAAGTGTGAAACCAGAAGATGAAAGAAAATATTAACTCTGGTCACTGAGATGTTTTGTCTCCCTGAGGAGACAACTCCTGAATCCAGAATCCCCAGTAAATTACCTAGGAAAATCCACATAACTGTCTACAAACAGAAATACTTTGGTCAGGCCACTAAGTGATTATACCTTTGTTTATAGATGCTTCCAAAAAGTTTATCTGGTGTTTAACAAGAGATTTTACAAGGGGAGGGGTCTTATCACAAAGTCAACATTATAGATCAATGGATTTTATACAACACTGGCAGAAATTTGTTCCTACTCAGTTGTTTCCTTTGCCCATTTGATTCGTCCTCCACTTCTAGCTCTGTGATAGACAATTCCTGAGGGCAAGGAATGGAATCAAATACTTTAAGAAAAAGAATTCAGACCTGCCCTCAATGTGACTTATGTTTTCAAGATTTTGTCTCTTAATAAAACATACTGTTTTCTTTAAATAGTTCTTTCCACAGGATACATAGTGAGACAGTTTTTCTGAGCAGAAAAGATACATTTTGTGGAAGACTACTGAACTGTAAAGGAAATCTGGATATCCAACCCCCTCTCACTTTTGAAAGAATGATTGCATCTCAGTTGTCTTACATACTCAAAAGAAACACTGTTTTGTGTGTTCTTGGCTGCTAGACCCCAAAAATTTGCCTAGGGTCTTACAAGAACTAAAACATATAAGCCCAGAAGGCTTTATTCTTTATGTACAGGAATAAAAAATGTTTTGAAAATCTGATTTTTAAACAAAGTACGGTTGAGAATTTGCTTCTGTCACCTCAGAAAAACAGTGATGGGTGCTGTGCATTGCAAGTTATAGCTGTAGAAAAATGCCAGTGGGACAGGCATTCACTGCATTTCAGGGCACTCAGCAAGAAGTGTAAGCCTTGGGTCATTGTTTCTACTTAACAGCTTCATCTCTAGACAGTCACAGAATTAAAAATGCAGTGAATTGTGATTGAGCAGTGAGTTGTCAGCATCCTAACCCCTCTGTGCTTTGGATCTTATCTGGCCTGACTGAATAGCACATGGATGCCACATCTGGACTATAAACTGAAAAATCTAAAAATAATTCATTTGTGTCAGTAGTCTTACTAAGATTGAATAATATCTTCATTAAATTTTAATATATTGAAAATTCAAGAGAAAAGATGGCATGCAGTACTTGCATGTACTGAAATATGAAACATAACCAGGGCATTGTTGAACTCATTTCAGTGTAACTCCTGAAGAATTGTCCCATTAGTCTCTGGCAAATTGTGAACAGCAAAAAAAAAACCCTATGAAGTGAAGTGAAAATAACATCACCAAACAGCCTACAAAGGACTATAAAATAAGAAAAATGGTGTGAGAACAAGGTCAGCATCGGACAATAAACATCTAATATGTGTGGCTGAAATATGGTTGGTCACATTTAAATATTTATTCATTTTAGGAATAATTCAGTGCAATAACATTACAACTCTTTTGCAGAACTTCTTATTTGAGGCATCCTTCATTCCTGTGTCTACATAAATCCAAGAGGATGAATAAAGTTGATAAACAGCTTCTGGATCAGCAGAAATTCTCTGTGGACAGTCTTTGCTTGGTGCTTCACAGATTTCATAGGTCACCAAGCTGAGTCCCATAACCACTTGGGGGAAAACTGCTCATGCTGGTGATAGACTACTCCACTCTAGCCCCCTGTTCGTAGATCAGGATAAGGGGGCTGAGAAAAACATCGTAAAGCTATTTTTTTTTTCTGAAATGTATTTTAAAAATACAAACCTGAACAGTTCTTCAGAAGCTACTTCCTGCCCTGATTTTGTAACAGCCCCTGAAAACCCTGCAGGTCCTAAGATAACACACAGGGTTGCACTTTGCCAGCACTTTATAAAGTGTCGTTATCTCTTGCTGCTCCAGTTCAAGAAAATGCTGCAGGGTAGTGTTTTACCCAGGAACAGCAGCGTCAGTATCAGATAAGACAGGAGAAGGGGAAGTGAAGTGGTGGAGAGGATTTGGGACAGGAAAAAACCACTACATATTCCTGTAGCTTTGCCACCATTTGAATAGTCCACCAAGGGATGAAAGAGTAGAACAATATTCATGGCTATTGCATCTCTGCTAATTCTCTCCCAGACTGAAAGAGTTCATTGTTCCTAAAATGCCATCTTTGATCAACTGCGAATTTCAGGCCTGTTTTGCAAGGGTCACAGCAACATTCAGCAGCACTTTAAACCCAGTGGCTTTCTGAGCATCCTGTGCAACACTGCTTGTAATGGTACAGTCAGGCACTGTTTGTCACCACTCTGCTGTGACGAACTTCTGTGGCTCTTTTTGTCTCGATGGGCACGTCATAACTGAGCAGTGTGACAGCCTCAAGCATCTGGGAGCTAAAAAGACTTAAAAAAATTATTATGGACTTTCAACCTTTTGACAGTTGAAAATGCTGATGCCAACAGGAATTTTGTTTCCCTGATGAGCACTTGGTCCAAGAGGTGTAGTTTTGTCAGCTCTGGCTTAGGGAGCTCAGAATCTCAATTCCATATGACATTCTTTCCCCCTTTCATTCCCCCCTTTCACTCAAAGCATGTTTGTATCTGCTACAAAATGTTTTTTCTAGTTCTTGTCCTGTGCAGAAGTCACTGTTAGCTCTCAGTGAAGAACATTAATAATCTGCAGTGTTTGCATTTATTATTTGTTTTTTCTCATTCTGTGAACGTACAGTATTTTGATGTGTGTGAAGTGAAAAAAAAATTTTGAGAGCAACCAAAATCTAGGCCCTTTCTTTCACCCCACTGTGGCATTAGTTATCTAAACAATGACAACAACAACAACAATATATCTCATTAAAAAGTCATCAAATTCTTGCTGCAAGCAATTCATTTAAAGAGAAAAGGAAAGGGAAAAGTAGGTCTCCCTTGACATTCAAGAGAACTGCATTTCTAAATAATGTATTGTGGTGGTCAAATGCCAACACACAGGCAGATCATTTAACCAGTCCTTTTGGGTGGCAATGCTAAAAGGACTTTCCTAGTAGTGCAAGCCAGTGACTTTAAGGAATTATGGCTCCAGTATCTCATTTATGAAAAAAGGGTAAACACTGCTGTCAGTATGAGGGGGAAATCAAATCTGTGAGGAAGTGCAAGGAAGGAAATGTGTGTGCAACTTGAGAAATCATGAGGAAAACTGTAACCAAAATATGAAGAAATAAAATGAAATAAAATTTAAAATAAATAAAAACACCGCCCTATTTTTTTGTATGAACAAACAAAATTAAATCACAAAGTATTAAAATGGTATAGCAGGAAAGAAGACACCCCAATCTACTTTAGGGAAATACAAGTTTAAGGCAGTGATGAATAAATAATAAGGATGGCTGGGTGGCTGTGCAGTAGTGAGGGCATCACCTCAGTAATATTTGAACCTTCTGACCCCTAAGTGAGATCTGCAAGGTAGTTGTTGGACTTGGACTGTGTCTTAGAGGCCTGAAAGAACAGAGTTTTGCTTTTTCACAAGAATTAGTAGCCAAACCTCTTAAGATGATTCTTGCTGAATTCCGCAGGCACTGCAGGTGCTCTAAAGCAGGTCACTGATATTGAAGTGCCTGTGTATGTGCTTAGTTACTGTTCCACTGGCACTCTGATTTGCTCAGCTTTTGAAAGGTCTTGGTGCCCTTTGAACTGATGCCCAAATATAGGAAAGGCAGCCAGGTCCAGGCTGTGACAGCCAGTGCCACACCTGTACCTCCAGGCGGGGCAGAGGATGCAGCACCTGCTGGACAAGCGGGTACTGCCGGGGCGGGAGTGCCCCGAGGTACTGCCCATTCCAGATGGGAGCTTCAGAGCTCACTGTGTGCCAGCAGCTGGGAATCACATCTTTTCTCGAAGGAAACAGCAAATTCTTGGCCCACTTTACTGTGATCACAGCCGATGCTTAATGAATAAGAAGCTGAACTTAACTGTTCTGAAGGTTTCATAAATTTATCCCGTTTTTAAACCACTTGAGTCATTAAGTTTATGCCAGGTTTTACAAGCTATCTGTTCCAATGCCCACTGATTTTGATACATATTAAACTGTGTGAACCAGCATGTATAATCACCATGTGCATGTTAAGACTTTTAAATTACTCCTTTTGCAAGAAAGTGAATGAAAAAACCCCATAAGCATCATTCAGATGTACTGTTACAAGTAACAGCTCAATGGCAACTTCAAATCTGGCTTTTATTCCACTTGCTCAGTTCTAAGATATCCCAATACAGCACTGCATCCAGGATCAACTTCTTCCTTTTTCTAGCTAGCTGAAACTGTGTGTTGCCTAGAAAATGCACCCTCAGCTTTTAGAATTGATAGTTATATAAACTTTCAGAAAAGTCAGGATGTAATTCTGGCAATCTGGAATATTCAAAAAGCATACATCAGGATCAAAAAGAGATAAAATAAATATTCCTTTTGTTTATAAACTTGCAAGTGAAAAAAAAGCAGAAGATTTTTTTTCCCTTCATTCTATTTGTTCATTGAGTTTCTGAGGTTTTTTAGTTAGTCAGAGAGACCACAAATTTCCTTTTCTCCTTTCTTTGAAATTATTGTTATTATTGCTGTTGGCAAAAGTTAGACTTCTCTACAAAATCAAACAAATCCTCTGACTGGAGCTTCAAGAAACCTCCAGGATAATAAGGCCTGTTGAAGGAGCTGGCTACAATGGGAAATTCATACAGAAAGGTGAAAATTAGATTTAAACAATTCTATTTGAAAGTTTTAACTAATGTGTGACATAGAGGTATCTCTTTCTTCTTTTTTTCCCTTTCTGTTTTAAACTCAAAAATAGAAGAAGTCCACACCTTGTAGTAAAAATGTTTGGAGACACAAAAGGCACCTGAAGTTACAGTTAGGTGTACCAGAAGACAAATCCATTGCTTCAATTTGCTACTTCCTGTAGCAGAAAAACAGGATGCAATGAGTAAAAACAATGGACAAAATTATACATTTCTTATGTAAGATATTGTTCATCTACAAGTGACAAGAACTACAGAAGGTTCTCATGACATGTAGGCATATCTGAATGGGTAATAAAGGTTTATATTTCTTATTACTGGTAAAGGCATATCATTGTTGGACAACAACCAGATGACGTAGAATATCAAGTCAGGATAACAATTCAGAAATATTCCTGTTACTCTGAATAAACAATTCTTGGTAGAAGAAATATTATTTACTACAGGGATATTGCCCTTTACATTCATAATGTCTCCTGACCTGAGGTCACTAGTGAGGAGAGCCATCACCTCTCCAAGTAAATATCAAATAACAGCGGGTGATCTATATTTACAATATATGTGTTGGCATAATCTAATATGCAGAGAAAACATCTTAATATTTTGCCTAAATCTGTGTCCCGCAAGAAAAGACTTTCATGCTAGCCTTTCCAAGATAGTAAAAGTTTGCTTAAACATGTTGCTTCCTTTTTTTTCTGTTGGTATTTATCAAGCCCATAGCAGAGAAGTGCTGTGTGTAATGCAGGAGGCAGGAAAGCTGTTCAGGCAAAGGGAAGCGGGTTTCCAGCCACAATGGAAATGAACATTGATAAGGCAGAGCAAAGGCACTAGCTAAATCCTAGCTGGAAAGGAGAGGCTGAAGGGCACAAGTGCATACTGATGACCTCCAGGTGGACCTGGCAAATATTTGTGATGTCACACAAGCATGAAACACTGTTTTCTTTATTGGACAGCCAAGAGGATTTATTGAGCCCTTTATCCACCACAGGTGCAGCTGACTCACAAAACACAAATATTTATCTTTCTATCTACACAACACCTCTCTGATACCAGGGGAAAGAAGCTGCTCAGAAGACATTAATCCTTCTTGCCCCCTCCCTCACTGCTCCACCCCTCTCTGGGCTCACAGCCAGCAGCCCATGGATATCAAAGTATTTCAAATTTCAAGCTTTCTGGGTTTAAAACAAATATTGTTAAGCCTGGATGAATCCTGAGAACACTCTGCTTTGATTGCCTCAAAGTAAAGGGTCTAATGCTTTCTTACTTCAGGCTGACACAATATGAGCATGTCCCCCACCCTCCTTCCCCCATCAGTAGCTCCAGGTCCTCAGAGTTGTGGGAGTCCCTCAGGCTGCAGGTCAGAGGAAAGGGCTGCTGGCTGCCCCAGCCTGCGCCCACACCACAAGCACACAGCATGGACAGGTAGGGCACTTTATGCCTCCCGAGTCTTGGTTTGCGGTTTCATAGCAGGGAGTGCTCAGGACCTGCCTCCAGGGGAGCTGCTTAATCCTTCCCAATGCAGGAGAATCACAAGCTGGAGCAAGACTTCTCAGCTGAGCAGTGGGGCACTCACCTGGACTGAGGCTGCCAGGTAACCCTGCCTGCATATTTTCTACAGTGGTTACGGTGCCAAGTGCCAAGAATCAGCAGGACACAGCCCAGTTTAGCCTCTCTGTTTCTGGCCCAGTCAGTTCTTCCCTCTCCCCTTCCAGAGTCACAGCTTCAGCCATGGCAATGAAATGACACTCCATCCTAAAGGGCCTTCAGTAACACGAGAAATAAGGCAGATGTAGGGCTGAGGAGTAGAAAGTCTTCCTAAGAATCAAGAAGACTTTATTCCTACATCTCAAGCCAAAATAATGCATTACTGGACCCTCCAATCCCTGGCACTGGTTACACCATTGCATAGGAGACATGGATCTACCTCACACCTCCAGATTCAAACACCACGTGCCAGAGGTACCTACTGACCATTGCATCAGAGGATTTCCAGGAGAATTCTTATTTTTTCTGTGAAAAGAATCTTCCATCATTTATAAAGTAATTAAATATTGATTTGTCCAGGGAAGGAGGCCAAAAGTCATTCCAGTCCTGTCAGCCTGGTTCTTGCTGAGGAAGGAGGAGAATCACATCCTTCTAACACCAGAAATCACTTACTCCAAAATTACCTGTGGAACAGGTATCCATCCCAATTGTTGTGACATACCAAATAGACGTGTTCTTTTTCATATCCAAGACCTGACTTACTGACTATACTGTATGAAAAAGTGAAATGTTTAAACAGGGTGTGTTGATGTCTCACACCAGCACTGGGAAGATGCCATTTTAATTTAAAGGGCTCAGATTACTGAAGGTGCTGCATTGCTGCCATAGCCTGAACCTACTTTTTTTTTTTAATTTAATTTAATTTTTCGTGATCCTACTTATGCACATATGCACCTCTGTTTTCAGCAGCTGTCTCTTTCTCTCCTAGGAGTCCAGTCTTCATAACCACATTCTAAATTGACCATATAATACACATGATACTTCCTTATTTCCTAAAAGGCAAGTAAGCATGGATATTTGTAAATCAGATGCTACTGATCTATTGTTCCTTTCAGAGAACACAAACACGCAGGGGACAGGTCTTCTGGGAATTAAGAGCATTAGAAAGTAATATAAGACCTTTGTCCTTTTTTGGAAATAAAAATTATTCCTGCCTTTTATTGAGCTTGGTTTTTTTGTTTTTTTTTTTTTTTTTTGGAAGAAGAAAACCACCCAAAACAAACTTACCGATTCAAAAGTTTAACCACTTAGAAAAAAACTTTTCAAAGTTCCTTTGGTAATAGTCAAATAGCCAGTGAGGTAAAAAAAAAAAATTCTAATAATCTCTGGAATTATTTCCTATATTTCCTACCCTATTATTTCATATTATTTCCCTACAGCATGACACTCTTTCTACAATCATTGCAAGTCATGAAATGTAATTAATTTTAATTACTGACACTTTGAAGGTTAGTTTAACACTCTATCCCCAATTTCCTCATCATGTTATTATTTCTTCCAATCATCCTTTAATTTACAGGTGCCTTCAGGACTACTTAATAATTAAAAAGATTTAACAGATACAAACATTAAGTGCTCTTTTACAGCCAGACAAAACCAATTTAAAAGTTTGAAACTTTCTTTTGTACAGAACTTTCCTTCTTCTTTATTGCTTGGGAACCTAGGGCTCAAGAAAGCTGAATTCCCAAAATGTTGATAATTTCAGTCAATTGGCAGAAATATCAAGAGACAGGGGAAGAAATTAATTTCTCAAATCTTCCTGGTCACACATTCACGCTATTCCTCAGAATAACTGGATAAAGGAGGAATGCCAGGGATGCCAGGGATGCCAGGGCTGCCAGGGATTACAGGGCGTCAGGGCAGAATCTGGCAATGGTCCCAATTCTCCAGAGGAGGAGGCATCTGCTATCACAGCTAAAGCTCAGTACAAGTTATTTTTCTTTTCTTTTTTTATCAACCCTCAAAAAAATTGGGAGTGATTTTTCATTATCATCTGCTATAGACTTCCTTGCATCACAAAACTGACTGCCCATGTGTAGTAAAAAAAAAAAAAAAAAAAAAAACCTAGAAAAAAATGTAGTCAAAGCTGAAATAATACAATTTGAAAATGCAGTTGCAATGCCTCACTGCAACTTTGATTCAGACTTCTCCAATTTCCATTTTTCCCCTACATGCCTGGCTTTCCAACCATACTATCTTTTCTGTGATGTACAACGTCTACCAGGAGAGTTCCTGGTCTCCAGGAGAGATGTGGCTTAACTGAGATTTTAAATGCATGGGGAAAAAAGAATACAAGATGAAGCAAAATTAAATCCCACAAGATCCCAGCAAAGTGCATCAAGAGAAAGACTTCATCTTTTCATCTAAAACATTTTAGCTTTGGGACTCTTTTTTTTTTTATAATAACAAATTTCTGAGCTATGCAGATGCTTTTCATACTATTCATACTTTCATTTAATATTTTGTTTTCCTTTAAAAAACAAAACTTTAATGGAAAATAGTCTGGTACCCTTAGCTTGAGCCTCTGTGGGGAAGCCACAGCCACTTTTGTGTGACTAATGGCGTTTCGATATAGGGGGGAAATCAGGACCAAAAAGGAATTTTCATTTTTTTTCTCTGAAAGTGTCTATGCAAACTGTTTGTCTTATTACAGCCATCTGCTCCTAGTGTGTACTCAGTAGTGGTATCTGTTTGCTTTATTGCCTGAAATATACTTTTATTACCTTTACTACTTCTTGTTAGCACTGCAGAGTCCATTATGTTACAGGGGAGTGATATGGGTTTTAATCCATCTTGCACATCCCAAACAGAATTGCTAAGGCCCAGATAAGTACATTATTGTTAGTAAACTGTGAGCATGAAGGCAACCACCATCTTTTGATTACTTTCATATTCTCAAGCTATGTGTTAAGGCTGGCTGATAGAAGAGAATGAGACAGTTTTATTTAGGTATTGAGCACATGAGGTTTCTCGTTACTGAAAATTATCACAATAACCATGATATCATTCTTGCAATCATTTTTTTAGAGTTGAGCTTTAAAAGGTAAATGGTTCACTGTTAATAAAGGATGACCTTCTCAATTTGAAAGTGAAATTCAGGGGCTCAAACTCTTTCTGGCAGCTTACTTCTGCCAACAAGAGATTTGTTTAGCATGTGAGTCTCCATTATTATTTTCAGGCAAAAAGTGCTTTTTTTTTTTTTTTCCTGTCATAAACTTTTTTTTTTTAATTGAAAAAGTTACAGAAGTTTTTAGGTAGCCTTGCTATAACTCCTCTTCATGAATAGAAATACATATATGTGACAATAGCAGTGTTGACCACCAGGTTGGCGGGAAACTTGACAGAACTAAATAGATGGATGCTAATTACTTTCACCAGACGTGTATCTGAACATTTATATCAAAATTATTTCAGAAAATTACATGTGTACTTGGGCAGGAATAAAAAGACAAAACCAACATTCTTCCTGCCTGCATTTTAAGCAAACATAAACGTATAATGTGGCAGTGCATTTGTAGAACCTTCCATCTGGCAGAGCAAGCTGATCAATAGGCAGTAACAGTGTCATCACCAAGAAAGGTCTAATAAATTATTTTCAAATGCTCCCCTTTATCATCCAAACCAACAAATTCACATATCCATGTAAAACTGGGTGTGATCAGCTCTCCCATAGAACAAGCAGCAATAATGCTACTGAGGAATTTTGCTTTGAATAGTTTTCTTTGCCTCCATTTATATTCACATTATATTCACATTAAAGATATCAATTGGATCACAGTGTATTTACCTCAGAAAATTATTTTGGTCAGAACAGCTGAGATTCTCAAGCACTTATCAGCTGTCCCTGGCCATTTGAATGCATTTAGCCCAAAAGGATTTCTGGCCGTGTTATACAAACTCCAAGTGCATTCCTTCATCAAAGATAAATCATTTCTATTCACATTTCTTTTTCTCTTTTTATTTTTTTTTCTGATGGCAAACTTTTCAATCAGCTGGGCTGTTCGGGAGTCTGAGTTCATTCTAGGTGCATTCTTCCAATTACAAAAGTTTCATATTATCAGGGGCGTAGATAGGATCCAAGTTTGACTACCACATAGGACAATATTAATGTAAACTGTAATGAATTGTTTTCTCTCCTGTTTTTTCCTTGCTAAAAGTTATTTCCAAACATTCACTAGAGTCACCACCTGCAGCACATAGGTTCCCCCTACCACCATTATCCAAGCAGGCAGAGCGTTGTTATTTTCTTGTCAGAATCATAAACACGCCATTAGCCTCCTCCAATTTTTCCTGTTTCAAGATATCCCCATTAGGTTCTCTTTTCTTTTCTTTTCTTTTCTTTTCTTTTCTTTTCTTTTCTTTTCTTTTCTTTTCTTTTCTCACAGACTTTCTGTGCTCACAGATGTGGTAGCTCTGTGTACAAAATGAGAGGTTTAAAATGGATGAGATTTTCAGGAACAAAAAGTTCTTGGAAAAATAGGACATGATCTTTGCAGTCATGGGGAAACATAGTCAGAACCTTGAAATAGCATGCTAATTGCCCTGAGTAAAGTAATTTGTTTTATCTGTCTGCCACTTGGTTTCCTGTAAAGCACAAAAAAACTATTATGGGATTTTACTGAAACTAATTACTAGTATTTTATCACAAAGGCTGCTGAAGCATAATCCTCTCACTTTCATTCTGTGATTCTCTTACCAACTATGCCTCCCCTTCCTTCATCCTGAATTTAAAATCTTGTGGAAAGTCAAGAAGTACTTTAATCATCCAGTGTTGTAATAGACCCTGCTGATATTCAGCCCCACACTATAATAATATGGAGTGATAGCACAGTACATTAGTGTAAACTCCAGTCAGCTGCATACACCACTGCTTATTTGTTCACAAGAAACCTGCACCCCACAAAGTCTGAGATGTGCTGTAAGGACACCACCTGCCTCCCCACAGAAACTTTCCTGAGTAACAAGCAGAGCACAGGGTACTTTGTTTCCCTTCTCCAATTTACACACACAGGAACTAATAAGAATATGATTAAAATACTGATGATTTGGTGACTAAATAGTGACAGTGTACCCTGCTATTAATGCAGTATCTTGGCTTATAATCATGATTTTTTAGAAGCCCTGAAATCTCATTTTGATCATTAGCATGAAATCCTGCTGATGTTGAGATACCTCATTAGAATGGTCGGCAATTTGTCTTTAGCTGAAATTATTATTCTTTTGAAATTAATGACCCTGCCTGAATATGTTTTGTCACATCTTGATAGTTAATTAAATTGATTTTATCAGAATAGTCAACCCCACAAAATGCAACATATTAAAGAACGTATTTCACAAAAAATTAATTGAGCATCATACTCTCATCGAGATGAAGTAAGACACCATCAGCATTTTTCACCTGTTATAACCAGCAAGAGTTCAACAAGTGTTGATGTACTAAGGAATTACACTGCACTTTTTTAAAAGTGCCCTTTTACAAGGCTAATTTTTCTCTACAGAAAAGTAAATGAAGACTGATAGTTAGAAGGCACAGCAGTAAGAGGATCTTGAAGTAGGAGATGAGGTGAAGATTTTCTTTTCTCAAAAAGAAGTGGGAAGAAAATAATGATTTTTGCCATTGAAATGTAAGGTCAGAGCTGCTCTTAAAAGGAAGACACCTACAAATGTTTTATCTACCCAAATGTATGTGCCTTCAGGTACCCAACAATAATCATACATGTGCTGCATGTCACATTTTCTTTTTTTCCCATTTCTAGTGGGTTTTCTACACAGTATGTTAGGATTGTTTAATTCTTGTGTCCATACAGACATCAGATCCAATCCTGTAATGTTCTTGCTGGCTGACTTTGAAGGCAATGTTATTAAAGACCTGTTATTCAGATCTTCATCTGAATCCAGCCTTCAGTGTGTTAACCATTAGAGCCATAGAACCATAGAGTGTGTTAACCTTATTTTTGTGACATTCTGTGTCCACTTATTGTAGGTGGGCAGATACTTGATGAAGCCAGCCAACGAAGCAAAAATATTCCATGAATAATCATTTGCATGTACGAACAAATGCACTTTCTCTTTGTTTCCAGTTACCATCTCCTTCCCCAAAAGCATGCACACCTCAGCAAGATGAAAGCAGACTCAATCAGATCCCCTACATATCTGTGACAATGGCCAAAAACAGATCTTTTACAGAAGGAGCCTGAAGTCCATATTGTATTTAAAGCTCTCAAGATACAGCCCATGGACCCACTAATGGGGTAATATTTTTAAAAGGCCTCAAAGCAGATTTTTGAAAGTTACCTTTCAGATGCACACATCTAGGAGAATTAAATCCTGCAGGATACCTTTTCGTAGTGCTTGTTGCAAAAGGTAATGAGAAGCCATCTGCAAATTTAGGCATCTAAATCCCATCTTAAAATTCACCTCTAAGTAGTTTAACTGCAGGTCCTCCTGTCCAAGTCACTAGGATTCAAAGCTTATTACCTCTGAGTATCCTGATATTATGTCCTATAGACTTAATAAGATACAAGCTCCTAAATCAGTTGTGTGGATTTCAGTGATTTTAAGGATGATCTGTAGAATTAAAAAATCCAGACATTATCACTTTTCTTTAGCCATGGGGAAAGCAATGTCATAACAATGAAGAAAATGGATCCTGCAACTAGACATTGTACATCACCTTATGGATGATTTATATAGTTCATCTAGAGTTAGAATCAAAAGGGCAAAAGTTCTATTTCCACAGCATGAAGGAGCATCACTGGTAAAGAGTCAGTCTGCCTTTGCAGCTCCCCTCCTAAACCTCTGCAGGGTCCTGCCCAAATGAGTGTCTTGGTAGGAAGCACTGGTGAGCTGATAGGAAAAGAAAAGAAGATCTGCTTCTGCAATATTGCTGAGCTATTTTTCTTCAGGTCTTTAATCTGATCTTCTATTCCTGAGCTTCAAAATGTCATCTGACAAGACAGCAACTATTGGAAACAAACAAATGCACATTCCTTGTCTGAAATTGGCAAATAAGTTGTCACAGGATTTGGATCTGATTTGCTGCCCTTATCAGTATCTACAATGGAGGCCACACAACCTGCTCAACTTGATATAAAATGCAGTGATTCTTTAAAATGCCACACATCAGACATGCTGTCATTTACAACAGCTAAACATTGCCACATCTGATAGTGCAAAATAACAACTGGATGACTTCTCTGATTAATCACTTGGAAAGAAAGCCGGGAGGGGAAGGGAGATGAAATCCAAAATCATGTTGAAATCATGCAAAGGTTGAAGTTACCTTTCAAAGGGAAAATTTATATTTCCCTCCCCCTTTGTCAAACATGCACTCTATATTGCTATACAGACCCATGTTTTTCTGCTCATCTGTCTCTGCCACTTAGACACATTGAACTAACGACAAAACAATGTAGCAAGGTGCTCTTGAAACAGAGAGAAACAAAAGCCTCCTATAAATTCACAAGAGCTTTCCCAGCTACAACTTGATTTAAAATCATGTTTTAAAAAAGGGAAAAATAAACTCTATATTAGAAAATGAGGTTGCTGAATATCAGTGTGCAAGCAGGTGGAATGAGATAACATACTGTGCAATATGCATTTTTCTCACTGCAGCATTAATGCTGAAACATAGTACAATATATGTATGAGAAAATCAAATCGCTAATAATTGCAGCACATGCTCCAAGTCAGTGATTTTCTGCAGTGCTAGTGGACACAAAGACAATTGCTGGGAAATCTGGAAAATCTGATCCAACACTCACAAAGATGTTGGTAAAGGTCAGAAGGCACCAGTCAAGAAACAAAAGTTCTGGATCCTGCCTCAGAGGATGCCTGCCTGGAGCATGGCCACTGTACATTGCAACAACCCCTCAGTGCAGCCCCACCGGGCAATGTTGACAACATGCAGGATGGCAAAGAGATCAGATTTCTTTGTCTAAATTATGACTTAATGCTCTATTCAGCTGGACACAAACAGCACTATCTTCTTTGGTAATATGAATGTAATAACACATGAAAACATCATTATTTTTATTGTCCTTTTCTTCAGAAAAGTGTCATCACCTTACCTGGAATCAAAATCTTTGTATTACTGCTGTTTCTAGCTGACATTAAGATGTCTCAGGAAGCTCCCGATAAGCCATGAAATATTATCACAAGATGGAAATCATATTAAGGGAACTGCTTAAGTTTGTGGAGAAAAATTAGATAACCTAATTTGTAGTTCAATATCCAAGGCACCTATTTGTTAGCTAAGTAATTTACCACCATCTTTCATCATTTAAGTCCTTTTCCTCTCTGAAGATTTAATTAGTTTCCTTCTCTGTCTCACACACAATTTTCTTGAACTGTTTTAAGCAATCCCAACAAATCCCAAGAAATGTCCCCATGAACACAGAGAAGAAATCATAACTTCCATGCCTGTTCAGTAAAAGAACACAGCATTTTCTGATAGCTGCAAACAAGATGGGATTTAGGCTACAAATGTTTCCCAGTCAAGCATGAAAATAACACTGGTACCCTGCTGGTAAGCAGCCATGCAGCCTGAGAGTGGCCAGTGGCAGAACACATCCAGGTTCAGGCCTTTTGAAAACAATTTGCCCTGAAGAAATCCCATAAATAATCTAATATGAAAAAAAACCATGCATTTCATCTCTCATAATAAGCCCACAGCATGATGTGTGAGAACAGCCATCAAACTGCTTCCAACATGAGAGCTCAATTCAATAAATTCTCTCACATTTTTCTGTGCTTTTGTCGTGGTTTGACATGGAAGTGAATTTTTTTCAAGAAGTTGGGTCAAACCAATCAGTGGTCAGGTTTGGATATTGGCAGCTGGAGTGACCACTGAAGGTATGGACACGCCTCTGAGACCACAGGGGGTTAAAAGCAAGAACTCCCAGGGGAGCTGTATTTTGGTTCCAGTGGTCAGAGAGTGCAGACCTCCCCTGCCCAGCCACAGGCTGGGTGGGAGAGGGGAAGCCATGCGGTCTGGTAGAGGTAGGCCAGGGGCTGAAGGACTGGAACCAAGCCAGCTCCTGCAGACAGAAGGGTGGAGAGAAACGGCGATGCCTTTGATCCCCACCCCACAGAGGGAAAGAGACGGCACCTGGAATTTGCCGGCAGAGGAGAATAGGTGGGGGGGGGGGGGAGGTGCTCAGCTGCGGGAGTTGGAGCTCTGGGCAGAGATTTCAGCCATCCAGGGAGTCCGAGACTTTTAACCCTTTCCTGGGAAATGAAAGCTTTGTAAAATATTACTCCTCCTCGATTTGAAGTAGAAGAGAGACAGTCTAGGATCTGAGATGTTAGAAGAAGACATTTTTAGGTGGGAGGAGATGATGGAGTGGCTTGTGGCTGGACTTTTCTTGTTAGCCATAGACTGAACCAAATTATCCTGCAAGAGAGACTGCATTTTTAGGGGGATACAATGGTGAGCCAAGAGACCTGCTTCAGCAACTACCAACACAGGAGTGGAGTGGACAAAGAGTTAAAGAGGGTGTGGTGATGCCCTCTGTCTTCAGGAAGAAGATGATCTCTGTTCTTGAGACCCTTGGCCCCAGAGGAAGAAGAAACGGGGGGGACTGTAGTCCCAAGATTAGATGCTGAACTGTTGTTTTTCTTGGTCCTTGGCAAAGCATCCTTAAAGGAGCCCTGTGGGCAGTCTGTCCATGCACGGTGGTGAGAGCACTGTGACATAGAAAGGAGAGTGTCACACTGGCAGATATTCTCCAGGCGGTTGCCATGTGTGACATGGAAACACAAGGGTGGCAATTGTGTTTCCTGGGGAGTTCTATGGTGCAAGAGAGACTTCTCTCTCCCTTGATGGACTGAGTATTGATTATCTGAAGGGTGGCAACTTGATCAGGAATCCCAGGAGGTGTCTCACTGTGGTTTGTTGGAAATTGGGTGGGGGAAGGGGGAGTGTTTTGGAGGGTCTTCATCCTGGATTTAGCGTGTGTGTCTTTTATAGTAGAAGTAGCTTAATAAAGTCTTTTTACTTTATTTCTAAGCTTGAGCCTGCTCTGCTCTGTTCCTGATCGCATCTCACAGCAATTATTTTGGGAAGGTGTATTTTCATGGGGGGTGCTGGCATTGCGCCAGCATCAAACCATGACAACTTTTTTCTTCTATTATACATTATCAAGTTTCACTGAACTGACTTATGAATATGTCTCCATATTAACCTCAAGTCTACTCCTACTCGCTTTCACAGAGGTCGGTGTAAACCTGTCATTAAATTCAGCAGGGATAGGTTTGGGTCCACAATGAGTAACCTTTCCTTACTTTCCTTGTTTGCTATCTTTATTTCACCTTGGTCTAACCTTAATTACACAGTAACTTAATATTATCCTTCCTATTCACACAACCAAGTAATTGCCCTCTTTCTGTCATCTCTGCTATTTTTAACACACCCTTTGTTGTTTTTTGAATGCTAATACAAACATTGATACCAATCAAAGAGTATGCAAACAGGCTACTGGGCTTGCACTTAACATTACTAGAGGAGGACAATAACTGGGACTTGGGGGACAAAGTGTCATTTCCTACACCTTTACATGGTACCCAGCACACCAGCCCTGGTGTGATGAATGCTACCATCTCTGCCTAAAGTGATCTTTTTCAAGAGTGCCATTAATTCAGTCTTCAAGTATCTCATATAATTTCCTTTCTGTGTGAGCTAAGGAAGTTACTGTTTTATTAAGTATTTAAGACATTACAGACTGTGAAATGTGGGAATATTTATTTTGACTTCAGAGAAAGAATCCCTTATGTCCCATTTATATCTTTCTTTTCCACTGGAAGAAAATGTTGGTAAACAAATTAAATGAAGAGTCAAAGTGAGTTTGACACTATGCACCCAACTGTGGGGTAGCTCTGGGTTATGGCCTCTTCCATTAGTCCTGCTTTGCATTTATGCATAGCACTGATGCCTTGGAATGGCTGCCTAGAATAGAGGCTAGACAGAAAATAAAGTAGATATTTATTAAAGGCCTTCAATAGATACACCTTGGGCAGTGCAAAAGCCTTGCAGAGGCTACACCCAAGATGAGCGATGGTCATGAGTTTTTCAGACAGATATAAGTTTGGTCTATTTGCATATCAGGGGTTAATTGTCCAACTACAGATTCAGGTAATGGAGTCATATTCCCCCAGTTTGCTCTTCCTCTCATTCACTTTTGTTTATACTTGTCAGGGCCTGAGATCAAGGATGTCTTTGGTTGTCAGGCTTACAAAGATTGTTTTGTCTGACCAAACTGTGGAGACAGCTTACAAACACTCTATATGGAGTTCAGAGTTATACACTAATGCAGTACAGGATCTGAAAAATAAAAAGCTATAAACTTAAGGTATCAGCGCTCATTAAGCATATCAATGGTTATGCATGTTGCCTCCTTTGGATATAATCCTCAGGCACTTAATTATGTCTTGGCAGCTTAGAAACTGATATTAATTGCATTAGGAGAGATATACCAGGTGTGTTCAATGGTCCCTTAAACTCAATCTCTGAGGTTTGCTAGAATGCCATTCTTAATGAGAACAAGATGTGTGGAACTTTGGTTTCATCATGCTCTTACTCAGCATTCAGAGGATTTTGGGCTGTTTCTCTGAGCTGGGCAAGTAAAAGACAGTTGTTTTGCCACAGAGTACTAAGCACTAGTGTGCTTAACCCTTCCATCTTGGATAGTTTTTGTTCAGATGGTAGGAAGAATCTACAGAAGGATGAAACTTCTACTTGGTGCAGCTTGGGACCAGCACACCCTGAGTTTCAGGTGCAGCTGCAGGAGCTTGTCCAGATCACACAAGCCAGTGAGTGTCAATTTACTGAGATGCATGTTGCCTTCCTAAGCCTGCCCTGTTAGCCTCTGAGTCTTGCTACAAATTAAATAACAGTGAATGGCAGCTAACTGTAAACTGTCACGTGGAATCAAGCTATGGTCGTTATGGCAGGTATCCCTGATATAGAGCAAATTATTTTGGTAAGGGCTGTAAAACCTTCTCCCCTGGGAATGTTCAGGCACTGTACTGCCATCAAAACGATTTATGGGCTATATTAGCACTCTGCTCACGAGCCTTGGTCTCCCCAGAAACTTTTGGAATTGGGAAGGTGGAAAGATGCTCATAAAACAGCAATATATTTGACCCGCTGTTCAGTAGGATCAGAAAGCAATCTGCAGAGGTCTGACTTCTGACAAGGAATGCTGTTTAAAAAATCACAGTAACTGTCAAACTTATTCCTTCTACCATCCAGGATACAAGGCCAATTTACAAAAACTCCTTGAACAGTCATCAATCACCCAACACATCTGACAGTCACATCAACTGCATAGCCTGGGCAAGCATTTTGTGTCCTCAGAGGCAGCTTGATGGTTCAAGCTTCAGTAGCACAGCAGTAGTCAGAAAGGCCACCAGCCTGTGCAAGAGAAGTGGAGGTTTCCCTACACTTCAGGTAGCAGCTTGACCTTCTGGTTTTTCATTTTGTTCCCTAGCAGCCTTCTAATACATCAGGACTCAGTTGTGACTTTGCCTCAAGCCCTAATGAGGGTACTTGTCACGTGTCCATGTAAAAGACAATGTTCTGGAAAGGCTTTTCTCCCCAGTGTATTGTATGTTATATTGGAAAGTCCTGCGGGAGTCTTCAGCTGTTTCTGATGCTCCCTGCAGGGATGTGCCACAAACATCACATTCCTTCCTCTCCCAACACAGAGGCTGTGCTGTGAGACCAATTTGAGCTAGACAAAAATAAAATTCTTCCATGGCACATACCTCAAATTGGAGATTCGATGGCACAACTCACATTTGTTAACTCTCACAATGTCTTGCTGCTTTTCATTTTCTTTCCATTTTTCTTTTTCTTTCAAATTGTAAAAGCAAACTTTGCCTAAGAAAATTCATATTAATTATGTAAGACATTGTACAGAAAGGGGGTGTGTCCAGGGAATAAAGTCATTCCTGCATCTGAGATAATTTCAATTCAGCTGGAGAACTCACATGAATCCCTCCCCAACTCTTTTCCTTTATTTTTTTTTTATTGTTTTACTGCTTTCCTTTGAAATATTGCTGTCATTACTCATGCAGCCTCAAAATAATTTTTTGGGTGCACCTGCACTTAATACCCTTTCCTCTCTCTGTGACTCCTTCTCCCATATATCCAGCACGGGACAAAAGTTTCCTGTAGTGCACAAGCAGGGAGTGCCACAGATCTGCAGCAGTTCAAAGCAGTTCAAAACATGTATAAAGCCTGTAAGTAAATTCTCTTTAAGTAGCTTTTGTAAATATCCTTATATGCAAGATAGAAGCAAGTGTATGATCATACACTGAGCCCAGAAAAATCAATGTCAATGACTTGCAGATTTTGGAAAAAGTCCATTTCTCCTTCCCTTTTTCTTAAAGTTCCCTCTGAGACATTTGTACAAAGCTCATTCTTTTTAAGTGTCGCCTTGCAGTCTTGGAAACACTTTGTCTCAGTCCCTTCACAGTTCCTGAAGGATGAGCATCTGACAGGGTTTTCAACACACCTGCTCCAGCAAAGGAGAACTATTTCTTCACAGGGTAAGATTTGTTCTTAGCTATTTCGGGTTAAAGCCTCTGCTAAGCCTGTATAACACTTGGAAATAAAGCAATTTTTTAAAAGGTGGCAGAAGAAAAGAAAACTTCCACACTTTGGGAAGTATACCTTCATCTCATTCGAGGTCAGTACTCTGACCTGAACATGCATCTCCACCTTTTGCTTCTCCTTTGCCTTAGCAGTGGGATGCTTAATATATTAAAGTGTTACTGTTCATCCTCCCTTTACTTACAAAATGTTGTCTTTTGTCTGAAAGGTCACTAGCATTTACTAGCAGTTATGTCTGAGCAATAGTAAAGGCAAGGCAGTATTTTTCTTACACCTGTGGTGCAAAGTTCTAGTTATAAGAAGCAATGCCTAAAACCCAAGTGACTTCAATATACTGTACCCTCATGATATTTTCTGATATTACTGTGTGGCAGGAAAGTCTAACCTCCCCTAGATGGAAAGAGATATGCCTCAATATGTGTGCACATGCACCTGCTTTTAAATAAACTCATTGTGCTTTTCTTCCTTTCTAAAATACAGAATGCTTCAGATCCACTTTGCTCTTGCCAGAGATGAAGTAAACACAATTCAATCCATTTTTCACAAACAGAAATGTCAAGGTCTGCTTTCTGGCACACAGCTGCTGTGGCTGCCACAGACATTCCTGCAGAAAAGGCATAAAGCTTTGCCTGTGACACAGGCTGGTTGGAAAGGGCAGGAATAGTAACTTTCCAACTCAAATCATGTCTGTAGAGCTGAAAGGCCTGTTGTACTCATTAAGACAACTAAACCTCCCAAGGAAAGGAATTTGAAAAACTACATACCTGCCTGGTTTCCATAGAGTCTGGCCAGCTTTATTCCAGTCCACTAGTTTTACTCTGGCACAAGCCAATGCTTTATTATTGCATACATATCCAGTGCTGACACACCGAAGGATGTGGAGGCCAGGTGCCTCCACATGCCTCTCATGTGAAGATGCTTAGCCATGATTTTCTTGTTGCTAATATATGATTATATTATCATGTGAAATCACACTGTATCTGAAGAAAACAATTCCAAAATTGACATTTCATCATTTCACTTGACAGGGACAAAGACAGGAAAGGAACCAGGTGCATCACTGAGTTGTGGCTTCTACAATCACGTGCACAGCATGCTTAATTCAGAGGGGTCTATACAGCTTTTTAGCCTGGAATACCTATAGGACCTTGTTCATATTTTTCATACACTTCTTCCAATTTTCAAAAAAATCTGAATTGCTCCTGGGGTGCTATAATTTGTATCCAGGAAAGATTATTTTTAACAGCCACAGGTACTTAGCTGTTAGCAAAGCAGAAACACTCTTGGGTTTGCCTGCATTCTGCATATTTCCCAGCCCTACCTTATTGGGATCACATGGGACTCTCCATTTAAGGTGTCTGGGCATAACATTCTCACCCCACAGAGATCCATCAATGGTAAGTTTATCATTAGCCTGGTATCAGTTTTCAGTTGGTAAGAAAAGAGATATGAACATTGCTACTATTTCTAAGGAATGTCCTAAAGCCAATGGTAATTTTAACATGTGTGAGGCCAGGCTCTCTGCAAACATAGCATTTATCAAATACTAACAGCCACCAGCCTCTATTTTACCAGGAGGATGAATATAAGGCTAGGAATTTCAAGGTAGCTTTATAGGTTAATATTTTGCAAAATTAACTTCTAAGACTTCTGCATAATTCTGTGATTTATGGACAGTTCAGGAAATTAAAGGACAAAAGATTGCCAAGAAAGAGTGAATTACACAATACTTTCAGATATCAGAATGAAATTTCCACTTCCTATCTGGGTACCTGCCCAATTTCTACTGCTGTATAGTAGAGAGTAGTAAGAAGCACTTCAGACAGTTTGAAAGTGAATTTCCAGCCTCCCTTGAATTAAAAGATTATTCATAACATTAGAGTTGCTTTTAAAAAGACACACTCTTCAATCTTCGAGAGTTATTCCCAATATTATTAGTAGGCTTGAGTTTCACAACAGGGTCTTTTCACAAACTCTGCCTTTCAGAGGACAATCTTCTGTGAGGTAAAGGCCAAATTCCTCAGACTACACAGGAAAGTTTACAATAAGAAACAATAACTCTACAGCAGCATTAGTGGAAACACTTAAAACCACACATCCCTTTAGAAAATAAATAGCTTACTGGAAGCATGCAAACTTAAGGATCTGGAGATCTAGTGCAATTTGCAAATGCAAATCAGGTTGGCAACAGAGATGCCAACTTTATGAATAAATACCTCTAGCTGTAATGCTTCATCTTCAATAGGCCAAGGCATCTTTCTAGTAATGTGAGTTCTATGTTTTTTGATCTAAAAATATCCACAGTGTCAAAAATAGAGTGAAAATAATGTTTTTCAATATAGAAATCCTGTTTTCCATCTAGCATAAAAAATATCAAATGTCTTTCATGAAAAACAGCTTTCAGAAGGAAGAATATCTGCATTCGCCCTCCATCTTTTTCTTTCCCATCACTTTACAGGGGAAGGTTAATGCTTTATCATGTTGCCAGGTAAATAGGTGCTTGCCCAGGTAGTCAGAAAGAATTAATGGCGTTGTGGAACTATCTGCAAAATCTAAAGAGTTTATACAATGTTTTGCACATTTATATTGATTAGAAACAGCAGTAACTGATGCCAGTGATGTGGTTTCAGTAGAACATGACACAGAAGTTTCTCCTTTGTGATTCTGACTACAGCACTGCAAGCAGTATTATACTGGCTCCAGTCCATCTCATTACATTTTGTCTGCAAGTGCATCAAAATGTAACCACCTAGTCTGAGGGAAAAGAAGGAGAAGAAGATATTTCAGCCTGTTGGAAATAAGTAGCTAATTTTCTTATCCTGTGGAGTGAATTCCAATGAGACTTCCAGAGGCAGGGCTGTCAGATATCAATGTCAGATGTCTGCCTCACTCCTCCAGCACAGGGAGCTAGGGAGAAGTACTGGATACCTGTTTGGAATCCAGCCCTCCTCCAAGCAAGGAGACCTGTGGAGCAGTGCTTAAGGCAGCCTGGTGGCTCCCCCAGAACCACTGAGCACCTCTGCACAGCTCAGACAAGAGGAGTGCTGCCTGATGCTTGGGCCTTTCCTCAGGCTGCAAGGGTTTGATGCTGTTTTTCCTGAGAAAGGCATCCAAACTAGTCACCTGTGTGCAACTCCTATGGAAGCTGGATCCCAGAATGTAAGAGCTACAAGTCAGAAGGTGAAGAGATCAAATGGAGCTGGACTCTTGCCTGTGATGGGCAGAAAGAAAGCTCCTAGAGCTCCTACAGTTACTTTAAAAACTCCCTACAGTTACTTTAAAAATATCCCAAACTGATCCTGCTCTACCATTAAATGCCTGTGCATTTCACAGAATAGGCTCTGGATCTCTTTCTGCCCACCTAAGTGTGCTAATTGAAGGCAAGCTGGCTATTCCCCTGCAGGTCCCAAGTTTTCTTGGGGCCTGAAATGTTTGCTCCTTTAAGCACACGGCAGCACAAAGTGAACAGAGAGCACCAGCAATACTCTTTGCAATGTAGTGAAGAGTTCGCTGGCTAGGGCATCACCCTGGAACTTGTGCTGAGACACAGCCAGCTCCCAGCTCTTTCCAGAGGTGATTATACAAACAGTCTTTCTTGTCTCTGCTGCCCCATCTCATTCCAGAATGATGTGATCTGGGTTGGAACACCATTTATAAATCACACGGAGGAGAACATTTTAGTAATTGAATTTGAAATACATAAAACCACATATAGACACCTGCATACATTTTCACACACCTGCACAGTGACCACCAGTTTACAAGCTACACTGGCATTTCAAAGGACAGTCTGTCTCTAAACTGAGGCTTGATGAAGCAGTCACTCCATTCTTGTGCTGCCCAGGTCAAAAGACTAGCAAAGTAAAGCCATGATTAAATAACTCTCAGTTCTAATGCTGTCTTCCAACACAGATGTTACTGACTTATTGTCCACATTTGCTTTTGATTTTTCTATATTAAGTGCCACCTTGCATGCACAAGCTGTTCAAAGCAAAGCAAGTGACTACATATAGAAGGCAGAAAGAAGAAAAAACCTTAAGAAACCCTAAGGAAAACCACACTTAGACAAACTAGAAAAGAGTCTGAAGAAGGAACAGGCACAGCCAGCATAGTTTCTCCAATGAGTGATGTAAGCAGCTTTGGAGAGAGAAGCAGTTTGCATCATTCTGAAAACCCATTGCTCCCAACTTGTTGCAGTGGGTGCACTGGTGCAGTCATGTCTTGCTTGGGTTAAGTCTGGTGGCACTGAGGTCTTGGATTTGTGTGCCCCATGTATGTACCCACAGCTAATTCAGAGAGAGATGGGTAATTTTTCCCTGGCATGATGAGAACATTGCACAAAGATTTTTACCCTCATCTGCAAGATGAGGAAACTCCACTTGCTAAGATCACCTAATACTTCAACAAGGCAGTTCCTGTCACTGAAGGAACCTGGAGCTTTGCCCTCGACCTTTTCCTGAAGCACAGCTTGGTTGGGTGTTTTTTTGTATTTTAGGCCAGCCCATAAGCTTGTAAAAATTAGGGGAAACATTTTGCAGCCTATTGTGAATTGAACAGACATTTTAAAATTAGGTATTTGTTCTCTACAGTTTCTTGGGACTGAGTTGAAGAATTAGGAAGCCTCATATGTTTTGTTTGTGCTTTCTACTCCTTCATGCCTGGCTGGTAGATCGCCCATAGAGCATCCCACAGCCTGCAGAGCAAGGCTATCCTCAGGCTTCCTAAGGCTTAAAGCAACCACTGCAGGCTACACCTCATCTCAACTACTTCACCCCTCCCAAAATAATTGTGCAGGCCATGAAATACTGAGGGCTTGGACAGCATGCTTTGTAAAATCATTCCATCATACTTGGCCTTCTCCACCTTTCTGCCCATTCCTCTCGAGAGCTGTGCAGACCAACTCCTCAGTACTGACTGAAAGAACCAGTGTAGGACCTTTTCTGTGTCGTTCAGACACCTGGAACAGTCACAGGCAAGACCCTTCAAGGTCTTTGAATGATGAACACAATAGTTTGAAGGATTCTAAGTAGGAGGACAAAAGAATATTTCAGACACAGCTGAATAATATTAAGGAAATAGCAGGTTTCAATCCTGGACCATCTAAGGGAAGGGGAAAAAACTAAGAAAGAAAGCAACAGATGTAGTATTGGATAATAATGATTCAGAATTATTTAATGCATTGTTTTGACAGACTTCACGTCATAAAAGTAAAATCAGACCTTCTTAATAATAAAATATAGAGACAGAAACACAGCAGAGCAACAAAGAACATAATGGAAGATATTTGAAGCTATTTTGACATTTTTTTCTCTTTAAACAATAGAATTTACGTAAATTTGTCAACTAGTCTGAATATATTCATGAGATGTAGAACAATAACAAGAAATACTTTTAAAATAGAGGCTAAACTAACTGTTTCAGCTACTTCACACCAGCATCAATAGAACAAGGACCTGAAAATTACAGTATAGCAAATATTGACTAATGGCCATCATGTGATCTTCAGTGTCATTGGACAGCATCTCTTTGACTTCTGTAGGACAAAGTTATATTTGACTAACTGTGGGATGCTGGTCTTCTGCTTTTACTGGAAAATATATTTATTTAAAGATAACTGCTGTGAAAAGCCTTGGAACTTGAAACACAGCTTTCTGAACAGAAGACTAAATGTAAAAATACCTTAAAATTCAAGGTGACTTTAATCAGCCAAAATTCACATCTCAGACTGTGAAGCATCATGAATACCTCCTGTTTAACATCCAAATTGAGAAGACACCCCAACATACACATCTATAAACTCTTCATCTTGCAGATCTGCAGAACTTAGACTGTCCAGTGACTCCTCATCTAACCTCTCCTTCCCATGTCAGCCATCTGCTGATCCACTACACAGGGAGCCCTTAATGCCACCCACCTCACAGTGATTATTCTCAGGCAATGGATGGAGAATCTACACTCCTGGGGACAATGGAGCAATCAGGGTCCCTTACCAGTATAAAAGTACTTATGTAAAAGTGTGTTTAATTCACTCTTGAGTTTATCCAAGTGTAGAAAAGTGCAGAAAGTCCATTTGGCAGTCTATATGCCAGGAGTGGGTAACATTAAGATGGGAGTTAGGAAAGACATCAATGAAAAAAAAGATAGTATGGTTAATAGGGATATTAGTGGGCAACAAAAAGAATTTGGCCAGAGGAAGGCTAAGCAGGCATGAATGAGGACCTGAACTACAGAATCAGGAGGAGAAATTGGCAGAATAGACAGAGAACAGGCAGGCAGAAATGCACGATGGTGAGGACAAAGGCAAGTCTGGATAGCAGCTACCATATTCACATCAAATTCATACAAAAGCAAGGGTGACTTCAGGGGAGCCATGGTTGCATGTCTGAGAAGGCAGTAAAACAACATCCACATGTCTGTGCTTCAGCCCCCAACAAGCAGCATCATCTCAAACTGATGCCACACATTTTTATTCTTGGGCCCTGGGAATTGCACTGCTATTAACACCATGCCTGCAATTTGCATGAACATCACGTTTAGCATATTAACAGCAGTTTTCCCAGAAGAGCTGCCCTCTAACTTAAGCCATTTTACTGCTTCCAGAACCAAGATAGAGGTGTGGATGTTTTTGGATGGTGCATGATACAGTTTAGCAAGTTGTCAGTCAGTTCACAGATTTGAAGTGGCTGTAGTGACTGTGTTACACGGCTTGAAGAGATAAAGCTGGAGATCTGGAAGGGACATCAATGTAAAATTTGGGTATCAAAGCAGATGGCTGACCTAACAGTAAAGGGAGCAGTGAGCAGGAATTAAGTCAATCAGAGTTAAAAATGCAAAGTACTCTGATATGCAATAAAGGACAGGAAAGCATAGCAAATGGAAGAAAAGCAAATATAGGTTCTGTAGGGATGCCTACTGAAACAGTTTCTGTGTGTGCACTTCTGGGTTAAAGCAGCCCACCTTAAGCAGCAAGAGAGCACTGAGAAGCGATGTGCTGGCAAGGCTTTTTTTGTGTCTCTTCCCATCATTTTCAGGTTTTCCTGTATCTCAGAAGAGGGCACTGTGGGATGGAGAGCTACTAAACACAAGAAGACTCAGCTGAGTTCTCAACGGGAATTGCTATCACCACATAATTTGCAATTAATTACTTCTTTTGTTTTTATCTAGAGAACCGTGTGTGATCTATTTGCTCAAATGCATGAGCATTCAAATGCAGAGTTTGCTCATTCTCTAATGTTGGAGGAAGTTCTCTACCCTTTTGACATATCATCATCCCCAGTCTCAGAGAGGTTTTCAATTGCTGAGGGGTTTTATTCCCAAAGGGATTGCATTTCCCTTTTGGTTTTTTTTTGCACTTTATTCCTTATTAACAACATACAGTGAAAATGGCCTTTATTCTTGCTGAGACATAATGTCTCTTTAGCAATTAAGGTGAAAGCAGATGAAGTCTCAAAACAGATGAATATCAGATATTCATCTTAATGAATGGATATTTAAACCCAAATTATATGGGCACTTAAACCCAAATTATATGAACAACATATTCAGGGATAACACAAATATTGTACCTGCTTCCCTCTTGCCTTGTTCTTTATGTAACTATACCTGTACTGCATGGATCTAAACTGCATTATGAATTGCACAGGCCTGGCTTTGTGTATGTATGTGTGTTTTACACTTCCTGCCCAAAAGTGTAAATGAATGCATAAGAGAAAAAGGCAGTAGCAAATCAGTCACTGGGTTTTCCCTCTGCACTCTTTCCTTGAGTGAATCAATAACAGAGCTGGTCAGCTCCTGATGAAGCAAATTTCCACTGCTGGCAAGTTGAAATTAAATATTTTGTAGAAACATGGTTCTTCTATGAACATTTGCTTGGGCAGGGAAAATAGATCATTTTTAAAGGGAATATTTTGGGGTTTGTTTGAAAATTGATTTTTTGTTTAAGTTAATTTTTAACATAGTTGAAGGTTTTCTTGCATCCTGTGGCACTGTAAAAATTAATAACATAAATATTCACCTGAAACATATCAATCTAGAAGAAACAAATGTTATAGACTGTAGCATTCCACAAAAACTTAAAATTTGTCATCTGTATCCTATTTCAGAATGGAAGATGAATACCAATCACAAAATTGGAAGCAAGACATGCTGATTTAGAACTAGCTATGTCTAAATAGTAATCCAGCAGGAAACTACTAGGATCCTTCTAAAATAGGAATTATTTGGGATCTTCAGCATGTCTTCCACTATAACTGCTCTGTTTTAAAACATTGCGATTTCTGGCTTTCTGTTATCTAGGGTATATTTTCTACTCCATTTCTGGCTTGCCAGCTTTTTATTATTATTATTACTATTATTATTATTATTATTTCTCCTTCCCTTCTAATCTTGAATTGCTCATAAATTCAGTTTGGATTTGTTTCATTTATTTTCTATCTGTTGTGATTTGTCTCTCATCTTACTTCCACCTTAGTCTGCTAAATGTGATTTTGTTTCTTTGAATATTTGAGACACAGTCATATCCTACCTGTTTATCCTGTAGCTGCACTGTCACATGGAATCCTCTGGCTATAGCAGTGTTGTGGAACCACTGCCCTCCCTCCTCCTCCTCAGCCCAGCCCTGTTCAGCCCCTGCTCTGTCCTCACCCAGGTTTGCTCCCAGTGAAGCCACGCAGGCACACTGGAAGTGCTCAGTACCCAGCTCCTTCCCCAGCACATAACCAGGAAAGTGCAGAGGTTATTGCATGCAGACAGACAAAGCCATAATGACAATTCCTAACATTTTGGTTTCTGGACCAGCATTCCCAGGTGATGTGTGGCAGACAGAGGAGCTGTAAACACCACAAAAATGCAGCTATCAAGCCCAGTTTCCCTGAGGTTTTTGGCGATGCACTCGTGCTCCCCTCTCCTTCCTCATCTCAGTATAAGGGTCTGACCATGGGGCACCATGCAAGATCCAGCCTCCTGGAGCTGACAAAAGGTTCAATCAGTTTCTGGATCAGCAAAGTGTCTGTCTGTTTGGCACTGGCCCAGGAGGTGGGTTCAGAGCTTGGAGAAGAGCAGTGGTGCCTATTAGGTGACCTCTGAGAGAAAGAAAAGGCAGCAGATGGGCAGGGCCCAAACTGGGAGGAGGAAGAGGTCTCAGCTGCTTTGTAATGCTCAGCAACAGCCATAGCTCATTTCAGAGCCTGCTGCCTCTCCACAGAAACTTCCCTCAGGATGCATGCAAAAATTATGAACAAAAAAAGAATTCTTGAGTTTCATTAAATCCAAGGAACTTGTATGATAGTGTGTGTAATGAATGCTGCAATTAAGGCTGAGGAATGCTTCTGCTTTGGATAATTTATGGGAATTTTTTGCATGGAGCTGTATTTTGGAGAAAAATGGACGAAGTTCAATCACACCTCATATTACAGTTAAAAATGGTTAAGAAAGAATAACTTACTAAGGCATTTTGGAAGACAATGTTTAAACCAGTAGAACAATAGGGGTTAGATTTACATGATGCATGAATCTGAAACCTCAGGCCACCTTCTACCTAAATTAATTTTCATTTAAATTTCTCAGGATGCCTGCATTCCTACTCACAGGATTCCCCCAGTACAGGATTTCTGCCAGTAGGAATGCCAAGTGTCACCTTGACAGAAACAGTCATCTCAGCAGAGCTCAGGTCTGCATATGAGCAGCAGTAACAGTCTCCCAGATTTCAGCAACAGCAGCAGCAGCTCACCTGGAAAATGCCCTCAAGCTCTTTCTAAGCCTCTTAAAGAGTAGAGCCTTACCTCGTAATCCAGTCAGCAGAGTACTTGTTTAGGAAGCAAGCAGACAACTTGACCTCCTGCTCCTGTGGGAAGCAAAACTAAGCCACAAATCCATCCCCAAAAGACCCTGGTGAAGGAAGATCTGCCCTCTGCCTCAGAAGGAGAGCTCTGTGGGATGCAAAGGTGATCTGTCTTCTCCAGAGGACAGAGGCATTTGGGAGAGGGCATTCAGCTCTAAGGCTTGGGGAAGCACATGTCACTGCAAAAGGAAGAGCAAGACCCAGAGTTTGATGTGAAGGTGGCAGCCACAGGAGGCAGTGACAGAACTGCAGGCACTGCTATTTGTATTAATTCAGTCCCAGCTACATCCCGTGCTAGCTGTAATAATCATCTCACTTAGCTCCAGGCACACAAACTGAGGAACCTCTTCAGCCAGTGAAGAGCACTGTGTCTCTTTGAAAGGATATCTCTCCCTTCGTAACCTACATCAGCACTGTTCTCCAGCTTAAACCATCTATATTAACTGTGAAGTAGAATATGAGGCATGTTCTTGGCCTGATCTGCACTTGGTATTTAATAATTAGGCTGTTTCACCAAGGAACACAAACCACAGGATTTGCCGGAAATGTCACTTTTCAGTCGGCAGTACTAGGTTACACTTTGCAGAAGTAAATCATTAGTAGCTTCATCTAATTATCTGCATCTTGCTAAGCAATCTCCGCATTAAATGCCTTTGATCAAATCTTCAGATGGTTTAATTAGCAGACTTCAGGAGCCCATGTCAGTTGTAAGATCTAAAATTCTGGCCTTTGATAATCATTACTAAGTATATCTTTCTGCCTTTTTCTATCACACCAATATTACCCCTGACTGCACAGAAGGAAATGCAGCTGAACCCTTTCAACCTACACACAATAGTTAATTGGCAATTTTTCAGTTGCATGTGTTTTGTCTCTGTTAGTTGGCTTTAAAAACAAATATTTATGTCAGGAATGGCGCCAGTGGCATAAAAATTATGATCTTTTACACTCATAAGGCTGCCTCTCTTATCTCTGTACTCACAGTGTTTCATCAGCTGGAAGTGTCCCAGGCCAGTATTTTGGATCTTATTTTCTATAATCTGAGTTTTGTGCCTCTGTGTGACACCAGACAGAATGCCTCTATATCAGAAGTCAGCAAATACACCTAAAGTTGTCCAAAAATGTGCTTTGTAGGAAGATAAATGTGTTTTACTTCTGTGGAAATTGTCACTCCATCTAAGGCAAACATCTAACCTGTGTTTGCCAGTTAAACTCACAGAGATTTAGTCTCTCTCCTTCTGTAGGCTAATGAGAGAATTTAAGTTTCAGAACTTGATCTCTTCAGGCCACAGAAGCACAGGACTCTGGAGCACCTACCAGGGTGATCTCACAGCCACGTCAAGCTGCACTGTGGCCACAATGCTGGAGACGGCGGAACAAGTCAATGCCCCCTCATCATCCATGCCCTGGCTTTGCAGGGAGAAAGCTCAGGCAGGCAGCAGGGGAGCTGCCATCCTCTCCTGCAGATCCCAAGACCTTGACAACAGGGCATCCAACCTCTAGAGAGGGCTTGCCTCACAGGTTACTCTGAGACACCCCTAATTTAAATCTCTGGCATTGTGCAACACAAATGTTCGAGAACCCCATCCTCCTTCCTGCCTGCAGTTTCTTTCTTTCCTAACATTCCTTCTGGAATTGCACACTGTCACCAATATTATTTTGTTTTGTTCAATAAGTTGTAAATCAATAGGCCTATTATTCCCTTTGAGCTTATTCATTAGACCATGTGAGAAGTTATGGCACACTAGTGAAATCACAATCAGAAGCTGATTTGTGTCTGCAGGTTTTATCAACATATATAAAACTGACATTCAAAAGTGTGTCTCACTCTTCCATTACAAAATTTACCTATCTTCTCCCTTCCTCCCACATCCAACAACAACAGGGAAGAAGTTTTCTTAGTCAAACAACATTTGACACTCCAAAGTGCAAAATGAGCTTGTGAATATTAATTTACCCAACCATCACAACTCAGGCAGTTCTACTTGCCAAGCAAGTGTGACAAAGAAAATGCAATTGATCAGGGAATTGTGCAAGTAATAAAATGTTTTTTTACTGTAGCTAAAGAAAATTAGCAAGAGCAGGCATAAAAGAATTACACTGATGTCTTTAAAATTACCTAAGTGAAATAAGTGAACAAAGATTGAGATCAAGAAAAGGACTCTTTAAAGTTAATTACTCTGATGAGCAATTTTGCTCTTCAGCCCATTTGTTTTGGATAAAATGTCCGTATCTTACTTTCCCATATTACAGAGGTACAGCAATTCCCTACATTCATTTGTGAGGATGATGTGTTTTGGAGGATGTTAGATGTACCAGGGTCTTGCTTTTCAAAATGCTTTTTTCAGCTCAACAGTCCAGTGCCCAGATTTCAGATGTCTCACTTTCAGCCCCAAGACAGGCTTTCTGTTTGCCAGTAAAGTGTATGCAAGGAAAGAAAATTCCAGATGCTAAAGCAAAGCCAACCATGTATCAGTAAGGATGGCTATGTCTCAGAGGCTCAGCCCATGCCTGCTCCTGTTTAGTTCAACAGGCAAAGATTCCAACAACACATGTGTGAGCAGCAGAGCAACCCTCTTGTTCACTTCCATGCCTGACAATATACTGTTCTGGCACTGCCTATTTATCACTCACTTCTCCTGATATCAGCTAATCACTAAATACCCCAGATGCCCACGTGCTGGCTACAAAACTTGTGATCTGTTGGCATAACAGTCACACCACATTTGTATGAGTGCCTATTTCAGAAGAAATTAATCTTTAATTTAGGTGAAAGAAGTTTAGATTGCACCCAGACCTCTTTTCATGTATAATTTCAATGTATTTTTTTCCCTTCCCTTCCCTCCTCTGGTAATGATATAAATAGCAAATATCTTCATAAGTTGGACTGTTTGAAGGATAATGTTTAAAAGGTGAATCTACTTGCCCATGTTGTATTCCTTGCCTTCGGTGGACATATCCTTAAATCACTTCCGGTGGTCCAGATGAGTGGATTTATGCTAAGTATTACTGAATGTTCTATTTCCAAAGCCAAAGCAATTCTTCAGCATGCAAGAACCAGCCTCTTTCAGCCACAAGCCACTTTGGTGGCTGAAAGAAATTAAATGCTTTTGTAAATATAAAGGGCAAAAAATTGAGACATGACCTCTACATTCTGACTTTCCTAAACCTGAAAGGCTGCCTGCTGACTTCGGGTTGCAGTCAGATCTCACAGCCTGGACAAATACGTTCTCTTTCAAGTGATTGTCTCTGAAAAAGGACAAAATGCTCCAATTCTTTAAAAACGCACATATATATTTATATATATTTATATATACACAAATAACCTCCTGATAAAAAGAACAGCTATTATTTTCCAGGTGTTGGCACTTCAGATATGGCAGGCTGCAGGGCTCCCATTCTCTTTCAGACAAGGCAGACAAGTTACCCCAGTATTTGCAGAAGTGTCTTTACCCCCGTGCTCACACTGTCTGATACTGTAGATCTTGGAATAGTCATGTAAAACACACAGCCACAACCTGTATCCCCCACACTATATATATATGTACATATTAATATCCCTGACATGTTTCCTGGCTGCTCAGTTCTGTTTTGCCTCATGAATTGCAGTCAGTATTCAAGGATTTGCTGCAGAGAATACAAAATTCCTTGGCCTTTATTGATGGCACAAGTGTTTCCCTTTCTGAGGGACTTTCTTGTCTATTAAAGTCTCCAATTTCTCCCCAGGAAGGAGATGCATGTAAAGGTATAGTTCACTTCTTCCGTTTCATTCCCGTTACTCTCCATATTGTATGAAGATACACTGGAACACATTTCTACCCACCAGTCCTGGAAACACCTAAAGGTGAAAGGCTCTGTGCTCTGTTCACCAACCGATCCTGTAATGTTATAGGAAACCATGGAAAGTGGAAAACTGCTGTGTGGAATCTAAGATGACAAGTTATCAAAGCTACCAAAGGAGAAAGAGGGCCAAGCAAATTTGCAGAAGTGAGGGACACTCAGCTGGACTTATAGAAGAGTGGCCAGTGCTCTACTCCCATAGGGACCCCATTGGCAAACCCCCTGTGGGGTGGCAATGGACACAAACCAGCTGGCAGCACAGAGGTTAACCCACAGGGGCTGGTGCCAGCACATCAGTGCCTGCTAGCTATGATGCAAATGATCTGCAGTGAGGGCTGGAGACTGTACTGGGTCTGCCTGGGAGGAACTTAACTTTGCTCCCAGCAGTCAGTATGATGCTGTGCTTTGGATTTGTGGCTAAAGCAGTCCTGATAACACACCAGTACCTGGGCTGCTGCTGAAACAGTGCTTGCACAGTGTCAAGGCTCTCTTCTCCTTCTCCCCAAAGTGAGTAGGCTGGGAGTGGGCAAGAGGCTGAGAGAGGGCACAGGTAGAATTGCTGGCATGAAATGACCAAAGGAATATTTCACACCATATGGCTGCATTCCCAGCAATAAAAGCTCAAGAAAGAAAGGGCAAAGGGAAGGCATTTGTTGTTACATTGTTCATCTTACTAAACAAACAATTGCATATGCTAAAGACCTGCTTTTCTCAGAATGACTGGACATCGGTGTGCCTGTGGAAAGTCCTGAATGAATTCCTCCTTTTGCTTTGCTTGTGCATTCAGCTTTTCCTTTCCCTGTTAAATTGTTATTATCTTGACAAATGCGTCTTCTGACTTTCCTTGTGTTTCCCCTCTCCACCACCCCAATCCCATGGGACAGGAGATTAAGAGAGATGTCAGGTGGGTATTCGTCTGCTGGCCAGGGTCAGCACACCCTAGGAAGAGTAGTAAAAATTGTTGAGTCTGGCCACTTATGACCTAGGAAAATTCATACATGAGGAAGATGCTGCAGACAGATTATTAAGCAGCATGAAGCCTGACTTCTTGAACCAAGTGATCAGCCATGCCAATTCTCTCTTGTCAATATTTTAACCCAAGGCACAGAAGCTGTCCCATGACATCAATCAGACAACCACCCTAGAGTAGTAACTGCAAGGTACATAAAAGATACTCAAAGTACAGAAATCTCCTAGGAGTATTTCATTCAACCTCCTAGGGGTATTTCATTTCAAAGAGGGGAGAATGAGAAGGCTACACAGCAGGTAGTTCAATGGACTGGCAGAGGCACAAAACATGGGTAGGAATTTTTTACAGATTGCCCATTATGGACTCAAAATGCACTGCCATGAGAAAAGATAAAAGATTATCATCTGACCACAGTAAAAGGCAAGAGTGTTCAATGGCAGAGTAAAATGCTGCCATTAGAGGTAAAAAGGAACCTTAAAAAAATTAAAAGGCCTAAATGAGAAAAATTTAAAAACAGCTTGACTGTTAAGAAGTTGTCTGTAAAACCTTATATATGTCTAAATTACTAGGAAAAAAGATTTTTTAAAGAAAAAAAAAAAAAACTTTCCCAGACAACTTTACCTGGAAATCTGGCAGTGAAGAAGCCAATCTGAAAAGTCCTACTTGTATCTAAAAGGAGCATGCAGGGAAGATGAATCTGAAGGAAAAAAGCCTAATTAATTCTTCCCCAGTGTCCCTCCTATAGGAGCTATGAGACTCACTGACACCAAAGCCTTTCCTCATGAGGATGAGACCAGGGAAAAATCCCAACCCACAGTGGAATGAAGAAATTGAAAAAATCATAAGAAATTGAGAGGATCAGATGGTTTCCAGGGTGAAGGAGCAGAGGTACAACACTGCTAAACTCTGAAGCTTGGTATTTAATCTCTGGTTTAGAAGGTTATCTGTAGAGGAGGGAGAAAAGGCACAGCATGGGACCGTGATTTCTAAGAACTGTGCTGATGGTGACAGCTCCTGTGCACTGAGCCTGAATGGCACAGTGAACTGAATAGTGGTAGTTTTGTCATTAATAGCACATAGATATATTGGAGAAAAGTCAGATCCAACACGGCTTTTTATGGGAAAGAGGTACTTCAAAAAGCTAGAATGCTCTGTTAAGAAATCAGTGAGCATGTGGCAAGGAGTGACGTGGTTATATCACACACCTGAATTTCCCAAAAGCTTTTGAAAATTTGGACACTTAACACTCTTAAAGATATTAAGCTGTCATGGAAGAAAAGAGAGAGAGAATCTACTAATTAATAATTGCTACTTTGAAAGCCGAGCAGTCAAAAATTGTGGCTGGTCAGTTCTTTCAGTGGAGGGAGGTTCTCCCACAGGGAGTCAGTTTCAGGGCTGCAGCCAGCTCTGTTCACCTTTTATTCATAAATGAACTGTAGAAGTCTGTTCATCACTATTAATGCAATTAATCTCTTTTAGTGTGGTAGCAAATATTCAGCTGCTAAAAAAGCATTCAGAAAAATCAAACATAAGACTGACCTCAAATACTTGCAGAAAGCTCTCATGATGGAGTAATAAATGGCAGAAGAGATTCAATGTCAATAAATGCAAAGTAATGCACATGGCAAAATAATGATCCTAACTATACATATGCAATGATGGGCTCTACATTAACAATTCATGAAAGAGGTCTCAGAATAACTCTGGATAATTTCCTGAAATGTCAGCTCAATGTTCAGTAGTCAGAAAGGCAAAAAAGACAATAAGGAATAGGAGGAAGAGAATGAAAGCAAGCAGAAAACATCACTACAGCATAGCACAAAACCACTGTTCACCCACAGCTTCCCCAACCACTCCATCTCAAATCAAATCAGGCAGATCCATGAGGGGACAGAGCTGTTGAGAGGCACAGACACTACAGACCATCATCAGCTGCCTCTTGAAGGACAATAAGTCTTTGCTTCATGCCTGGGCCGTCCCAGCTGAGCTGCTTCTTTCTGCTTCCTGTGACAAAGAAACTCATCTGCTTGTTCAAAGCAAGGGCAAAATAGTCAAATCATTAAACTGCACAGCAATTGCTCCTGGTTTTAGTGTCCTCCAGAGCTGTGTTGTAAAATATAAATCATCCACCAAAAATGTAAGCATTTAAGAGTCACTTTCACTTGATGAACCTGCTATTCTCATTTAGTCCTTCATAATCATTGATGTTGAAATGGAAAAAAAAGGGACAAAGATCAGAGAAGATGTAATATGAATTGCAAGTTAATGGGAGAGAACAAGATAGGAATAACATTTATATGATGCATTGTTTTGAAACTGTAAGGCCTTTCCTTGTTTTAACTAACATAATGCTTAAATTACATTTTGGCACCCTTGAAGTAGTTCTGAAGTTATCTGCAAGCTATGAATTAATCTTGTACCTTTGTTCTGACCTCCTCCTACTACAAATAATCACAAGATATTAGTTGACTGACAGAAAAGGCATAACATAATCATAATCTGAAGTTGCCCTTTGCTGAATATATGTGACAGTAGAATGCAAACCAGAAAGCTGATCTTGAGAAATATCTTTGATCAAAGAAGATGTACCTGGACAGTCCATAAGAATTGCAGCACATACAACTATATGGGATGGACCAATGAGGAAAATATCTGTTGTTGAACTCTCTAAGTGCTGTTACTAGAGATGGCAGTGTTGGTAGGCATGGTCAACCTATACACAGAAGATCATCATGGAACTGCCTCCAGCATTTCAGAAAAATAAGGCCAGAGAGAGAGGAAAAGGTCTAAATTGTCTCTGCTACATAACAATTTATTTTTCATATTCACAAATGCATTTCTTTTCACTTAATTTATGCCTTCTGGTCACATGTGAGTATCAGCTCTTTTGATACTGAAAATAAGAGGGCTTTATCAGAAACGTTGTGGCCAGCAGGGAAATGATTGGCTTCCTACACTCAGCACCTATAAGGCTGTACCTCAAATGCTGCGTCCAGTTTTCAGCCCCACCCTACAAGGAAGACATTGAGGTGCTGGAACATGTCTGGGGAGGGCAATGGAGCTGGTGTAGGGTCTGGAGAATGAGTTTTATGAAGAGCAGCTGAGGGAGCTGGGGATGCTTAGCCAGGAGAAAAGGCAGCTCGGGGGGACCTTATCACTCTGCACAACTGCCTGAAAGGAGGTGGCAGTGGGATGGGGGCAGTCTCTTCTCCCAAGTAACAAGCAATAGGACAAGGGGAACCAGCCTTAAGTTGCACCACAGGAGATTTAGACAGGAAATTAGGAAAAATTTCTTCACAAAAATGGTTGTCAAGCATTGAAACAGGCTGCCCAGGGACCTGATGGAGTCACCATCCCTGGAAGTGTTCAAAAAACACGTGGATGTGGCAACTGGGGCCATGGTTTAGAGGTAGATTTGGCAGTGCTGGGTTAACAGTTGGACTTGATGACCCTACAAGTCTTTTCCAAACTAAAAGATTTTATGATTCTATGAATCATGATTTCTGCATATCTGTCAGCCTCATTTCTACAAAATAATCTTTGTTCATCCAAACAGTCTTTGTGTGCTTGCAATTCAGGTAGCACCATACTGCTGCACAATTTCTGGGTTTACCTAGCCCACAGGTTTGCCTAACCCTTCAAGAAAAAAATAAAAGCTTGCCTTCTGGAGACTAAGCAAATAACCTACCCTTGAATATGAGAACATTAGCACTGTATTCATTTCCACATGACATTTAAGACTGTAATCCATGCTGTGCAGAGTCTGGGGGATCCTCCTTTCCCCATGACTCATTTTACTTCCTGCTTGGCCTCTGAATCTAATTGACTCTTCTAGTTAATTTCATTTGGATTGTCATTATGATTATGACATTTAACAAGATTCCTTTCATGTTTAATACATTTAAATAGTAAATTAAAACAAGAGCTAGCCACTACTGACATTTGCAGAATGTAGGTATTTGCAGTCATATTTTCCATGTACTATGAATTCAATTGGAGAAGAGTTTTTTGGCAGAGGAATAGTATATTTTGTTTGTTTGTTTCATTTCTTATTTACTTTCCCTTTGTAAAGGACTTACAGGCAGTGCAGGAGTCTAAAGCTGAGATGACCCACATACAATTTCTTGATCTCATTAATCATTAAGTGATTGAATCTATTTGATTGCAATTACAGACTCTACCTCTCTCTCATTAATCATGGCAATAAGACCATGATTTTCAAAGTTATGTGGGTGACTGACTTTTTCTAAAATCAGTGACAAGAGTCTTTTCCTATGTAATTTATTTGAATAACTTTCAGTCATTTTTTTTGTTTCCACACAATTCACATATAAACCTAACAGACACAGGGCTTTAGCTATGGCTTACTGACTCTGCACAGCTCAAGAAATCCGAGGATTTATGTGTGTATAGATGAGGGACTGAAACAGAGAAAGAGAATAACTACACAAAACGTACATCCTAAAATTGCTTCCTCTCAGGAATAACATTTTGACTGCTAGATAAATTACATTGTGTTTGCACTTTTGTGGAGCAATCATGACATCCAGTGGGCATCCCCCTTACTGCAGGGCAGCAGTACCTTGACTTCACTACAGGGCAGGTGATGGGTCATGAGAAGAAAATACCAAGAAAATTTCCAGGGAAATAATGTTTTCATTTCTTTTTTTCTTTCTAATGTTTCTTCTCTTTTTTTTTTTTTTAATGTTTTCCAAGCATTTCTAATTATTAATCTTGCTAATTGTACTAGGTGTTAAACAGTATTTCAAGACCTTAGGACAACAGCACAGAATGCTGCCTGGCGTGCTGATCCATACGGACCAGTAGTTTTGTCACAAGTTCAGAGTAAAGGGCAGCCAGGTCTGCCCAGAAACTAATTCAGCCTTCACAGGACTGTAACAGGTGCTCCATGATACTCCAGTCTGCTGTGAGTTTGATGTAATAGCTGCAGACTCTTTGGGGTATTTCTTGTCTTTCCCAAAACTACTTTTGTGAGCTCACTAGCCGTCATGCAGGGGCCAGATAAAGAAGGAGGATGGAGAGTCCAGGTTTCGGACAAAGAGGCACCTTCATCATACATCATAATGAGGAATCCATCGTATATGGTGGCTGGCATTGTTGTAACAGAGGGATCAATTAAATTTGCTCTGGGTGCACTGATTAATTTAAAGGCCTTTAAACCTTAACTTTCTGCTTTTGTAATTTGCAGCAGCATTTAATATGTGTACACATTTTTCAATCTACAGCTGTTGCTACGTCCATCACTTCCTATTCATTTCCCATCCAAAAGTCCACAGTTGCTATACCTGTGCCTTTGCCAGCTGTTCAGCAGCACACAGGTAGCCTGTAGCCTGTAGCCTTGTAGCCTGTAGCTTACTCACCATTCTGCAACAGATTTCTCCTTGGAGATAAACATGGCCAACTCACTCCCCAGTTTTTACATTATTGTTTTGGTCAGGATCAGGTCTGGAGCAAAGCACCAGACTCAGCTTGAGTCCTCAAGTCTGACTGGCACCCTTTGAAGTGACTATGACTGTGCTGGGTAAAGTTATCTCTTGCATACTCATCACCAAGTTTCAGCTTTGATGCTGAAGGCGAAAGGACTGGGTACACTTCCCAGATACAGATCAAAGGAAATTCCTAGGCTCAATCCCACTGATTATTCAGGGCAGACTTTGAATCATCTTTCTGCCATCTAGCAGATATCCAGTGTGACTGCACTGTACAGTTTCTTATTTGGAAGTTTATCTTCCCAACCAGTCTCAGGCAGTCCCCTGCAAACATTATAGTGTAAATCCTGAAGAAACTGCTGGGTGCACCCAGGAGATGTTGGTAGGAATCACTGAGCACTGGCTCCAGCCAATCCCTGCAAACAAACCAGCATACAGGATGCTGAGTGTGTAAGGGGAGTGACAGTGCTAACTGAAACATAAATTCAGGGCTGTCATTCCATTACTAACTGAGCAGCAACGGCAAGAGACACCATCCCTCCTCTCCATTCAGACTGGATTAAATGACTGCACACCTTTCCAGCACACAGCATTACTCCAAAGCCTTTGGATGAAAATGAGAGTAACCTTTTCTTCAGCCTGCCAAGGGACTATGTAACCTTGTAATTACCCAGTTCTAGATAGAGGAGATATATTGTAATTTTGTACAAAAAAGGTCACAGGTTTATGCATCCTCTGACAGACTGCAGGAAGAGAACTATGGCAAAACCTCTCCAACAGACCTTTTAAATTTATTTTTCCCAAGTGCATTAAATTTTAATGTCATCTTTCTGACCTGTATGTTAGAGTATTTATGAACATGTGATTAACCGATACCACTGCAGAAAGCCAAAAGTGTCAAAAATTGTTTGGTTTTAATTGACTTTGGCTCCCTTTTCTAAAAAAAATCAATATTGTACTAAAAAAAACAGATTGCAGTGCTGAGAAGGAAGACAAACTTAGATAAACTCATATTAGTGACTGACATTCAATAAACACAGACTGTGGTTAAAAACCTACCAGATGCCCGGTCAGTAAAATAAAGCTGTTGTTTTTGTTTTACAGACCCGGGTTTTGAGGAAGATGTACAGTACAAACACAAAACAAAAGAGGTGTCTTGCAAGAAAGGACAATAACACGACAGAGAGACCATACCTGTCATGTGGTGAGAGGGATCATCCCAGGCAGTACATACACTATGTTAGTCCCCACCAAGTTTTGGTAGGTACCCTTCGTGTGGGAGTGTTAGAAGGAAGCTGGAGTTGCCTACTGTGGTGGTCTGAGATGACTCAAGAGAAGCTGATGGCTCTCCAAACTCAGTAAGTTTCTGTTGGCATAACAAGGAGCAATGCACTGTATGCTCATAATTTAAACTGTCTTCACCACGGGTGAAACAGGCTTTGGTGATCCCCTTCTAGTCCATGGTGAAGGCTTTTCTTGCCTGTAAAGATAGGGTATTTCTTATTCCCCAGGAAAGAACCAAGTCCTTCCTTTGCTAAGCGTGCTTCTTGTAACAGCTCAGTAGACACTTCAGATTCCTGCTGAAATGGCCCCACCTGAAACATTGCTTCCAGCAATGCGAGGCTAAGGACCAACACCAAGCCATTTGAAGAATAAAGTGACCTTTACCAGTGCACTCTTCTAAGTAGGAAATGGGCCTGCTCTGTACTTGTGTAAGCTGTTCTGAGCATTATTCTTAGCAGATAGTGACAGCAGAGGAAAAATAGCTGAAGAACACTTAAGAAAGCTGTTAAATGTATTAAATGTGTTGCTTGGTGCACCAAGTAACCTCAGACAGCAAATACGTACCCCAGACAGGCACAGACCAGAATCCAGTTTGTTTGGGAAGAGAGGGCTCTTAGTACAAGTCACATATTGGACAACTAAAGTGCTGCTATCCTTCTTCAGTCCAATTTTAAACCTCTCATGCCACCTATGAAATTGATGTATGTCCTGAAGAGAGGCTGTAGAAGAAACTTTGTTCAGTTACTTGTATGGATAACTGAGGGCTAAGGAGATATTTCATTCAAGCTAACAATCTGTTAGTAAGAGCAACAAAAATTTTAAATTCTGATTCTTTTGCTTTTTCTGGAACTCAGGGCCTCAGACGCTGACACTTTAGAATTTGTTATAAGATTAAATTAGGTTGAAAATCTGGAGGTTTAATTTTGCTTCTAACAGAAATGTATTCCCCATGTTAACTGTGGAGCATCCTCCTCCTCCACAGCCCTGACCTTTTTACCTCTTCCCAGGTGGGAAATGTGATGGACCAGGCACCGCCTACAACTCTCCATTTGCTGCCCTGCAACTCCCAGAGCACAGAAAGAAGATGTTCTTAATATACTTTCTTTTTCCTTTGTAGGTATGTTTAAATTACCTTTAAACCTGTTGTAGTGGTCATGGATCTTCACAAATTGGAAGCCAAATTCTTTGCAAGCAGCTTTTGAGTGTTCACAGTGTGGGACTGCTTCACCCCTCTCTCATTTCTGAAGCTGGAGAGGAGCATCAGTTCATGCTGGAGAACTGGGCAACTTGGGTGATATTATTAAACCCTGAGGACCACAGAGAGAGGCAGGCCTGGACTTACAAAAGAAGTGAGCAAGAGCAGATAAATAACCTGTGAAGAAAAAAATCTAATTGCACAACACAGTCCAGGTTTGTCATGTTTCTTTTGTCATCTACTCCCTGCTCCCCCCAACATGGTTTTTCAAAAAGCTGGGTTTTTAAAGACCTTTTATGTGCCTCCAGCAACATTTCTGTGCTGTGGAAGGTAAGATAATAAAATGTGCCAAACAGCATATACGCAATTGCCTCTTGGGTAAATGTCCCCTTGTATATTGGTACTAGATGGTCTTTAGGGTCGCTTCCAACACAATGCTTTCAATAAATCAGGAACACAACTGAAGCTTCTTTCTCCTTCTTTTCTACTCTTAAAAATAAAAAAAAAAATTAAAACCCACACACGTTAAATTTAGTAGGAGTTGCAGTGGAGGTGCTTCTTCCTTCTTGTAAAGGCTTTAAAGGCCATTCTGCCATGTTTGCTATCTGTGTGGTGGGGAGCTGTGGAGACAGTTATAGAGAGGTAGGAGAGGAGGGTAAGGGTGTTTAAACAATAATAAAGGTATCTTCTCTTGCTTGAAAAACCTGCTGTATATCCTCACCTGGTATTTTTGACCATTCAGCTACTCCTCCCAAGCTCCAGAGATAAACTGGGGTTTAAATACACTTGCAGAAGACAGCCTGGTGTGCCCCCATACTCTGACTGACGTGTTCTGATGTTGTGGTCTGAGGTCCTTGCTCCTTTGCCAGGGCTGTGCAGCAGGCATTATCAGATCTTCCTCAGCCAGCATCAGCCATTTCCCACACAGATTTAGAAAAGCAAATCAGAGCACACATTTCCAGCTCCAAAGCACCCTTGGTCAAGGGGAAAACTTCTGACCCCGGTGTTATTTAGGGAGTTTGAATATAGCACAGAAGAAAGAGCTTCTCAGGAATGTCTGGTTAGAAAGCATAAGTGTTGGTAACAGCCCAGCACAAAGGAATTTGAATGAGTCGGTAGGACAGTCCACATTTCCTTTTGTGTCTAATCACTAATCAGAAGGAAATTTCTCCAGCACAATTTTCTCAGAATAAACAAGATTGAGAAGAGTAAGCAATCATGATAGTGACAGGCAAAAAATGTATTATACCTCAGATTGGTCTGGTTACAGCAAGAGAATTGGCCTTCTTTCTTCACTTCTGTCTGCAAACCAATTTGGTCATTTCATGGGAGATAATTTTGCTCTCCATTACACCCTTAAGCTAGTGAAAGAATGTAAAACTAATGCCTGAAAATGGAAGGTCGCACACAAGGCATTTGAGGGAGTGGGAAGACGAAGGACATGAAAAAAAACATTTTACTCATCTGACTCTCAGCCAAACTTTGCTGCTTGTTGCTGGTCTTGGAGTCTCTGGGAGTTTGTTTTTCAGCCTTTCTTGTCTAAACTGATACATTCTTTTAAGTTTTATGTCCTCTGTTAAAACTATTCACTTTAAAAGTCTCGTTCTCACATATAAAGTCTTAATATTTTTCATGAGATTTTTTAATTTAAAAATAAGCAAAGTGTATTTGAAAAATAGTTTTGCTTTTGACTTTAAGCCTTTAAAACGCAAACCAAGTCTGCTAAGGTCTCCTCTGTTAAAATATGGAAAGTGTTTCTACTTTTTTTCCAACAATTTAATAAAAGTTTCTCTACCCTGCTGGGTGCATTTGGAAGTAAAAAGAAATTATATAGACTATATTATTGATCATTCCTGGTGGAACACCAGCCATGATAAATCATATGGAACTGCACAGTTCATTAGACATTGACAGGGTAAGGTACTGCCCTTCTGGAACATGTGGTGCAGACAGCAAGCAGATGCATTATAAAATGCCCTATTTTTATTTAACTCTTCAGGGGTCCTTAAAACTCAAAAGAATTAGTTTCAGAAAAGTTTCACTTTCTTTTAGTTTGATTAGGCTTTTGTGGAATATACATTGAAGACTGGGGAGTAGCTTTGTTTCACAGGGAGTCCACTGGAAAGCCAACAGTTTGCTTTTCTGGAAAAAGCAAATTGCCCTGTACCTACAATCTGGTTTCCTTCACATATAAATCCCATCTCTACCAAGTCTTCAAAGAAACAATAATGAAAGTTAGAAATTCAAAATCTGATGCTAGCATTGAAAATGGACAGTCAGTTTTGGCTGTTATTATTCACACATCTGATGATGTCAGCATTACTGATGTTCTACTGATGTTATTGGTATTTGCTTTTTCTGCCACTAAACGAATCGTAGAAGCAGGCACAGGCTCTCATACATCACTGCAGCCTGTGATGCCCACAAATGGATTAATCAGCTCTCATTAGTTGCTAGGTAACAGTGCCTTGACCTCAGTGTCTCTTCAGCCAAAGAGGGACAGGGATGTGGAGATGTTTCCCGTGTGTGCTGCGTGGCCAGACACACATTGTCACCACATCTGTTGCTGGCCAAGCTGCACAGCTCATCGCCCTGCAAGCTGCACTACACTGCTAAATAAATTAAAAAACAAATTGGCTGTTCACCTCATGGCATTTCTTACCATTTCTGTCAACACATTTTGTGCTTCTCTTCATCAGATTGGGTGAGATATGATTCAGAAGAGTAGTTGCAAGGCTCCAGAAGCAATAGAGTCACTCCTCCTGTTAGCTTTTGTTTATAAATAACTATGGTTCCGCAATATCTGGTATTACCTGGGTTTAACTAGACAGCTGCTGTTACTGATGTGCACAATACAGCCCTTCAAGATCCCAACCAAAATTGTAGAGATCATAAATGCAGGTGAAAAATTGTCTCTGCTCTGACAATTTACATTACAAACATTTGAAACATGTAAAAGGTAAAGGGAATGAAGTGAGATCCCCATTTAATTGGGTCAAGAGCAGGCAGTGAGGCACAACCAAATTAAGAGACTTGTGTGGAGATTAGGATGAGCTGTAGCAAAGCCAAGAGCTCAGTTTCTGCTTTGTTACTTCTCTATAGTCCAGAGGAAATATTCATGGTCACCACCACTTGACCCAGAAGTTGCTTTTTCACATGGAGACTTTTACATGCATTGCATGCCATTCTTAGAGTAGGACCTAGGAACAGTGTAATGGATTCTGTTTATTTCAGTTAAAACCACAGAAATTCTTAAGAAAATTAATTGTTTTATTCAGGACTAAAGCCCAATCTGCTATATTAAAAACATACAGACTTTTATTAGAATGAAGACAGACATTAAAATTCAGCAAATAGATAACAACATCTAAAACTAGTGCTTTACTATTTTTTCTTAGACTCAACAGACTTTAATTCAATAGTGACATCAAGATGTCATTAAAATTGCATCAGGAAATTAATGGAGGAACATTAATAATAGGTTAAACCACCAATTAGTCAAATCACCAAATTAATGCAGCAGGAGATTGAATCATGAGATTAAAATAACAATGAATCTTTACTTGCCATTTCTTCAGACTGAAGGGAAGTAGCATGTTTGCTTTAGCTTACACCCACAGCTAGAAGATTTGCCCAAGGCAAAAAAATTAATTAATTTGGTCTCAAGGAGTAACAGAAATCAAGTTGTGGTTCATTTTGAGTGATGATTTAGTGCTAATTCAAGAGTTTTTCTTAAAGCTCACCACTGCCATGATGACAAATATTTCCTCTTTTTACCCACATTCTCAAGACATAGATTTGCCAGCTTATTTAAAAGGAGAAGATTTGATGGAAGTAAATGAGTATTTTAAACTTTGTATCATTTTTGCTAACCCAGGAATATATCTCAGTGAAATATGCCATGCGAAATACAAGATGTGTTTCTGAATACCTCTTTACATGCGCTTTACAGAGAGGTAGACATTCAACACGTGCCCTAATTGCAAAGGATATATTTCTTTTAAAATTCATTATGGAAAAGGAAAAGGAAAAGGAAAAGGAAAAGGAAAAGGAAAAGGAAAAGGAAAAGGAAAAGGAAAAGGAAAAGGAAAAGGAAAAGGAAAAGGAAACATGATGGGTTGAAACTCTTCTGTTCTGCACCAAGGGGAAACACTGTTCACAGATATGACTTGCGTTAAAAGGACCCAAGGGTGAAACACTGGGGCCTGAAGCACTTTGTCAGAGAGGATCTTTCCAGACAGCAAGAGTCCAGTCAAACTGCCCACATCATCAGCAGCTCCCTCCTGCTCTACCCTCCCAGGTGTCATGGACATCCCTGCACATGCCAGCCCAAAAGACTTTGTGGGCTTTGTACTTTGTCCCCTCTTTGTTGCTGTGCCAATCTTTGTGAGCAGTCACTTGGGACTGTGCAAGGGCTGCAAACAGCTCAGCCCAGCCCACCTAAACAGGTTTCCCTCCACAGCCCCCCACAAAACACCTGCTGAAGACTCCTGCTGCCCAGAAATGTCTGCCCTTGCAGTTCCAGGCAGTAAATCATTTTTCCAGAAAACAAATCCAAAGGGACAGTCCCCAACCCTTCTCTCAGGTGGTGGCAAGGAGATGCCTTATGGCACCAGTCTCTGGCAGCATACGTGTGTCACACGAGTGGCTGGGGCCACGGAGGCATTCCTCAAATGGCATAACATGTCCAAGACAGTTGTGTGTGTCATCCCTCAGCCACAAAAACAGGGAGCTGGGAAATGTGACCATATTTGTGCAAGTGGTTCTATCTGGCTTCCAGTCACTTCTCCCAGGAAGTGAAAGCAGCTTCAGTGTAAATGGCTGGTGGAGGTTTCTGAAGAGCAAGTTTCACCAAACCATGTCAGGAGACCACTAGCTAAACTGAAATATTCATTAAACTGTATTCTCAGAACAGCCATTTCTGGAGTGTGCCCACCATCTGCAACTGCCACACTGAATTTCAGAAGGGATTATGAGGATAATATCTGATTCACCATTTTCACATAACTCATTTTGGTTTTCCTTCTTTCTGCAGGCAGGATCACTTGCTGGGTCTTCTTGTATCTTTTGCAGACTGCCAGCAGTTTTTAATCACTGACAGTGCAAACCACAAGGAGCACAATTGCTCTCAAAAGAAGGAAGTTTCCAGGGTGGGTTTGTTTGTTTTCTTTCTATAGGTCAGATATCTTGGTAATCCATGGGCAAGTGATTAAATAAGCTAATAGAGAACAAACACTCCATTGCTGTACAGAACAGTTTACTAATGGGATTTGAATTTTTAAGATGCTGGAAGGCTTTACCTCAGTGGAGATAGATAAAACTAAAGATTTGATTTAGAGAAGAGAGAGTGAAACAGGAGAAAGGTTTAAAACTTTTTGGTGTGTTTAAAAATAAGGATAAAAGTCTAGCTCATTATCTCCTTAATATAAAAGTCTGGGAAAACAAAAAGCTAGACTGGGGAAACTAAATCCAGCTACCTCTCTTTTTTTGTTTTTTACATGTCCTAACAATAATACATCAGGGTGAAAAGATCAGGACCACTTTATACACATTGTGCTAATTACTGCAAGTACTTAAAGTTGTAATTAGCTTATTATACTGCAGAGAACCTAACATGGCATTTCTTTCAAAAAAATTTCTCTCCAGATCATTAGTGGGAAAGCTAACAACATCTGCTTCAAATAAAATCAACCAATTAGCGCAGGCAACTTCACATAGTTTGCAATCAGAGAATTATATTGTGCCAAGTGCTAATTTCAATGTGAATTCTATCTCCTTCTTATATCCCACGCTTATCTGCCAGCACAGCTGGTGTTTAACACCACTGACTTCAGTGAAGTCTCCAAAAACTTATGTTAATTTGAAGTAACCTAATCAGAAGTGTGCAATACAGACTGGGCTTGATCTCAGCTTAATTAAAACTGACCTTGTCATTTCACTGCCTATAAACCAGCAGAATCTTATCATTTATCACTCAGCTATGATAAATATGCAGCTTATGTGAGAATCAAGGAAGACAAGCACTGTACCAAAGGAGCTATTTTCAGATATCAAAGCTTGGTTTTAACACACTGTAAAATGCCACTTGCCTGTGGCTGCCAGTAAATAATTCAAATAGTTCAGAAAGCCCAAAGTAAGCTCCAAAACCTCCTTCTGAAATTACCAAACAGGGCATCACTGCCAGACTTTCTTATTTTGATGCTATCAGAATTACACATCAAAAGCTGGGTATTGTCACTGACAGTAGATGTGAAACAAAGCTTGCTTTTAAATGAAGTTTGTCCTTGTTCCATTTTAATGTTACAGTTTCCCAAGAAGATGACACGAAAAAGATGAACTTGAAAATGAAAAAAGTGTATTGGCAGAGTTCAACATAGCAAAACATAGCAATCAGAAACTAACTTGAAATAATTTTCTTTTACTTCACTTTATAATTTAAATCAAATAATGACAATTTAGTTTACTTGAGTGTGTTTATCAGTTACATTTCCTCTCAGGTGTATATGGTTGATGGTTGCCAGGATCAAACTTTAGACATTGAAAATTACAGTTTCCTGTGGAGTTAACACAGGGGAGCAAGTTTACACTGCGTGTTCTGACTCACTCCCTGAAGGACTCTACCCCTCATCCCTCACACATCTCGTGTCTGATGTTACTTTATTCCCTGGAGACCATTCCAGCAGATTCCTGCACTGATGCTTCCATGGGTCCCAGATCTGAGCCTGCACACAGACACAGCTACAGGGCCAACTCCTGTCAGAGGCTTATCTTATACCAGTGAAAAATCTAAGCTGCTTTGTCACGTTGGCTGATATTCACTTACATAGCAGAAAAAGTAGCAATGGAAGCACTTTTCCTGTCAGGATAACTGCATCACACATGACAGCTTCCCTCAGCGGAACAGTAGTGACCAGCCACGTGTGCAGGCATATCCTACTGCAAATGCAAGGCACATTATCCTAACCCAAATCTTTCTCTATAGTGCTGGCAGTACAACTAACCTCGTGCTTACTGAGGGCAAAAGGAAGCACGGACAGCTCCCAAAGTTCAGTTGAAAGTCATTTGATCCAACACAGACACTTTCAGCATGTGCTGTAGGTGTCCCTAGGAGTAGGGTCCTCACTGCATGGAGCAGAGAGGGGAGGGCATGACCACAGCATCATTCATCTTAAAGCAGATACCTAAAACCAGCAGATAAACTGAACTCAAAAATGCTTTGGCTGTGTAGCTGGAGCTCAGTGTGACTGACTCAGAGATGTCCACACATGCTGCAGATGGCAAGGTGGGGTGAGATGCACCATGACCTTATGCTTGAGCAGCTTGTCCTGCCTGCCCCCAGCAACATAAAGCAGTGGCCAGGAACAGACAAGCAAACACACACACCTTAATCCTAACTTCTATGGCTCTAGCAGGAAGGTCTCCAATTAGATCTGGTCTACTTTTCTAATTATTGTGGTCCAGTCTCACCTGTTTATAAACTGCTCTCCCTGTACCATCTTCGTGGTTATTTCCTGATTAGTTGCTCGTGTACTTGCAGGAGGTTAAGCATAGTTTCTTCTGCTGGTAGGTATTCAGCTTTTTATTTTAGATGGGCTTTTTTTGACATTTCAGCATGTCCAGTCGGCCTTTCCTCCTCCTCCTCCTCCTTTCTCACATCCTGTTGTTCTTGAAGTTGCAGCTTCAGCATGGAACAAAGGCAAGCAGCCTGAGTGACTTTGCAAGGACAGGGATAACCGTGTGTGTCATATGCAGCAACAGGAATAACTAATGAATAATAATCAGACCAAAGATACTGTAGTTTCTCTTGGCAGCATCCCAATGTTTCCTTCTTATCCTTCTGTCTCCAAGACCCTGTGAGTCTGTATGCATACTAATGCAAATGTATATTTGTGAATATATGCACACCTTGGAAACAGGTATAAATCTAAGAGAGCATGAATCTGATCTTGTACATGTAAATCTATCATCCTTGGTATTCAAACCATAATAAAGCTCCCTCTAGAACAATGACTCACATGAAGCAATTGAAAATGTATCCAACAGCTCTTTTGAGTGAGGCTGCATATTACACAGTCAAGTCAAGAAGGTAACAGTTTATGACAAAACATAAATTAAATTAAATTGATCATCATGGACTCATTGTTAGGACTGGATCACTTAGAGAATAAAGCCAAAAAATATTTCCAAGTTAAACTTCACTACATACTGTAGGCGGCAAGATAAAAGCAGACAAACCTGGAAACCTACTTCTAATAAAGACTCAGTAAATACCCTCACAAGTTAAGTAAAAATAGAAGCTCTGAAAGTAACCTAATATGGCATACTGAAATATCAAAGCTACATCCTAGGTAAGCCTTTTTATAATGTCTGCCTGGTACAAGCAGACTTGTATGAAAGGGCTGTGAAGCTCAGTGCTCCCAGATTTAGCTGGTTTTTTAAAAAGCCTTACTAATCAAAATGGAAAGATGACTGGGGCTAAAGTTATAGGGAACTGAGAGGTTATATTCACATCGTAACAGAAGTCATAAAACTACAGAAATTACTGGGTAAAATACAGCTGCTGCTCCCTGGATGGAATGTGGCTGGCACACTGGAAACCTATCCCATGGTGATTCCATGTGCACACAATCTGCAACCATAGCACCTGCTATGGGATGGAATGGAGCATGGAGCAGAGTGCAGACACCACGGCCAGGCTCTCTTGGAATCCTCGCAGGGAGGGGAACTCAGTGGTGCTGTGTAGCTGATAAACCCCATAACACTTGTCAGCCAGGGGAGAGAGGAGGAGAGGTATTGCTGCCAAGGCAGCAGCTGTGGTGAAATCACTCTCCTCAGATGAGCTTGGTTCATTATAACCTAATTGTAATACTAGCACACACCTACATCCCAAAGGCACCCCCTCCAAGGTACATCACCCTTCAAAGTGCATGTGCTCTATGTTTTAGTGACTGTACCTTTAAGAGCAAAGTGATTTGCACCAAGCAGTAGTAACCAAGGTAGGCATGACTGGAGTGACTCAAGCTCCACCTAAACATGAAAAATAGTATAAAACTAAGTAGAGACTGCGGGGAAGTAAGGGAAGACACCATTGCAATTGCTGGGATCTGTCAATGAGCTGAACCTGTCTCCTCCCCCACAGGGACTCTTCATGGGTAAGAACCACACTCTGTGTCTGAATGCTTTTATTGGGTATTGGAGCTTGTCTCTGCATTGCTTTGAATACATTTTTGCAGTAAGATACTATCACCTACAGATAATATCAAACCTTCATCTGTCACAATTTTCTATTAATAAAGAGTGTTATTCCATAAACTGTGAGTGTGAGTCCTTCATGGCAGTCTCCACCAGCAGGGAACATACTTGAATAATGTGAATGACCTGCTGAGGATTCTCCCTTATGCTGTTGGTGTGTGTTCCTGCACAAGTCAGTCAGACCAGCCTCTGACCCAGCAGGACTATTCAGAGGAAGGGTCCTGAATAGAACACTGACAGGCTGATCAGGCACAAGGGTCTCAGCTCTCCTGGGCCACTGACAGACAATTCAAACACTAAGGGTTGAGAAAATCTCCCTTTTTCATGTGACAACTAGAAAAAGTTCTGAGAGGCCTGTACAGTCTTAATTATGTTTTAGTAAATGCCTTCTACTTCCTTTGCACTACACAATAGTGGGTTGGAACTAGAGAAGCCCAAAGGTGTTTGCTGTGATTTACCTCCCTTCACAGAACCATATAAACCATAGTCTTAGACCTAGCCCAGAGGGTGGTGTTCAAAACTGAAGAAAAATGACTGTGATTGGGTAAGACACTAGTTTTAAAGTTAAATAAGATATATTTTAGCTCAAGTCAACACTTCAGCCCACCATCAGGGAAAAAAGTTATTTTTTCAAAGCTTTTTATGGTCTGCTAATTATTATGGGTTATGCATTACTTCTTCAGGAATGGCTACATGGCTGGTTTGCAGGAAGAGTGCACAATTAGGCAAGGTTGTACTCTAGGCTAGGTAACAATATTAAGGAGGAGAGAAGCTTAAGAAGTGGCATGGATAAAAACATGAAGAGATGTATGGGAGAAACAGAAAATAAGATTTTTATTAAGGAATTCAGAGTGGAGCAATGAGGGAAAGAGATGAAGGAATGGACCAGTAGGAAATAAAAGCGGAGATGGAAAAATAGTAGCTTGGAAGGAGATGAGGGGCATAATAATTGAACAGTCATGGGGAAAAAAAAAGGCTAATGCAATCCTCATGGTTCAAAAGGGCAGAAAATTAACAAAATTAACAGCTAAAATAAAAGCACCTCCAGCTTTACAATTATTTTTCCACCTCATCCACAATTATGATCTCTACCTCAGTGAGACTGTACACAGCACAGCATATGTTAACAGAAACTCAAGCAAATTTTGCATTTTTCTTTTCTAATGTAATTGCCTTGCATAAAAACCCAAGCATCATCCTGTTGCTGGAACAAATCGGGACACTGGACCAGAGAACTGGAAAATAACTTAAAGATCACGTGAGACCAGACCCTGCAATGGGATAAAAGTCATGAGCACAGAGGGCTCTTTCTGACACGAATAGGAAGAGACACAGGGCTGAGGGAAAATAACTTAAAGATCACATGAGACCAGACCCTGCAATGGGATAAAAGTCATGAGCACAGAGGGCTCTTTCTGACAAGAATAGGAAGAGACACATGGCTAAGGGAGTAAAATTCAGGCCAACCCTCCAAAGCTGACACCACCACACTCATCGAACTCCTGAGCATCCTGTTCTTTCTCTCCCCATATCTGCAGAGTCTAGAAAGCCAAGAGAGCTGTCTGGATTCAGATAAAAAGAAATATAATCCTGGTGGCACTGGCATTGTTGCTCACCTCACGGCTCTTTAATTTCTTCCTCCACATGGTGGATTGCAGAAGAGAGGAATGGCATCTTGCTGAATGCATTGTATCCTACTGCTCTGAATGCGTACTGGGAAGGAGAAATTGCTGTTAATCATACGTGTAATGATTATAGACATATTAATCTTTGTTAATATAAACAATTTAATCTTTTAAAAGATTAAAAATTATGTATCCCGTTTCAAAAGAAGAATGTAGTCCCGATCCAAATAAATCTATATTTGTGTTTTTATATAAATGTATATGTAGATTCAATGAATTTCTGGCAGTCATGAAAATCCTTTTCCAGCTTTTTAGCAAGTGTGGACTCTGCAGGTCTACATATCACATCTCTGCAGAGTGCAGAACACAGCAGAGGTTTGATTACCAAGCAGCACTGTCATACTACAAAAAAAAAAAAAAACAGTGCACCACCTCAGTAACAAGGAGACCATAAGGCTCATGTTATTGTTCAAGAGTTAACTTAGTGTGTTAAGTGCCTTGGATTAATCAGATTTATTTTTATATGCATTCATTTTACATGTATTAAGTTTCAGCTTAATCTTGTCATGTACTTATGAGCCATATGTTGGGTTTATACAGATTAATTATATGTAATAGCTTATATTTTATTTATTTTATTTTAATTCTGCATCCATATTTCAGATGTGTGCAATCCAAGGTGCCCACATTTCCCAAGAATGTTTTTCAATATCTCTCTCTCTCCCCCTTTTTTAGAGAGTTCTTATCTTTTCATTCCATTATTGAATTCAAGTGGCTCTAGTGCCTTGCAATAACAAAAAATTAGGCTGGCAATACTCACATCTTTACAGCAATGCATCATTGACATTCAGGTATCATGACAGAATGATGGAAATCATCAGACCTATCAGCTCTGAGTTCAATAACACTACATGAAACTGTTCTTCAATGTGCTATTGGACTCTGTAAAAAATTGTTGGGAGAAGTCTAAATCCATAGAGTCTATTCATTTAAATACAACTCAGTACAAGTTGAGCTCTAGTACATAACTTGGAATTGAGCTTCAGTCAGTTGCTGGCACACCTCGAGGATTTTAAAAAGTACAAAGGCAATTCTCCAAATTATGTATCTACTGGCAACTGACTTTCTTGAATTATTCAAAAGCAGGAGCTTTTGGCAATCGGTGCATCAAGCTGAACAGAGTTAAAACTTAGAGTAGTGCAGAAGTTGTAAGGTTTAAAATGTATGTCACCTGGAAGTGTATTGCCCCTGTGCCAGACCAATAATGCTTGATACAAAAAAATGTAAGTTAGTGTCGGAGTTGAGGGCATCTGTGTAACCTGCAGTGCCAGCCTGAAGACAGGCAGAGTGGTCAAGGCACCAGTATATTCTTCCTCAACTTCAGCCTGACTTTCCACTAGCTATCTTTAAATTTGTTTTTAAGAAATTAGTTTCAATGATATTATTTCTCCTCCTGCATTCACAGATGCCCAGTTTTATCATTCAAGTTCTGGCACAGAAGTCCTCTTATCAGAGGCCATAACATTGTAAGAAAAAATTGTTCAGTTAAGAGACATTCATAAAGCTGAGTCCCCTGCAAAAGAATGTAACATCTTGGTTTTCAGTCATACTGTGTGAGGACTGCTACAAGAGAGATTGTACTTAAGAAGCACCGAATATTTATTGATACAATTTCATATTAATAAAAACCCAGTTATCAGTGCCCTATAATTATAGTAACACAGTTTTGAGCATGACGTTCTGTAGCATTTGGGAAGAGTATTGTTTCCTTCTGGCTGCTGCTTTGCCCCCCATTTCAAAGCTTCTCTAATATTTCATGTGAATTCATAACATTTTAACCACATTTTGCCATTACTAAAACATAATCTCTTTCACAGTGTATATTTGCAAATTATGTGAGGGGTGTGACCCTACAGCAATTCAATTTAAAGTTTTACCCCTCTGGGACAGAAAACAATAGGCAAAGTAGCACTCACAGCAATAGATGAGCATCATACAGTAGGGATTTATTTAAAGATTTTTTCCTTTTTCTGAAAATATTGTTACTACCATGCTCACCAAGTAAAAACCTTCACTACCGGGTATATTGTCATTCATCCTAAAATTATTAAAATGTCTGCATTATAACTGTAAATAAAATCAGAAGGTGACTGTCTTAGGTTAGAAAATCACTAATCCTTTCTTTTTTATCATAAAAATTGAATTGAGATCCATGTTCCCATTTATGTGAGTTTTGTTCTCTCAGTCCTGTGATTCACCTGCTTCCTGTCACTGCAACAAGTGAAATAAGAGCTGTGCTAGGAGGATGAGGCAGAGCTCTCAGACTGGGCCAGGCTTTTACAAACACACAGCAGTCCTTAAAATGCCAGCTCTCTCTTCAGTGACATCCTGTCTGCAGTGACAACTACTGCTGCAATGCTTATTCAGTAGCAACTGTGAGGCTGCCAACAGGTGTCCTGAGCCAAGGTTTCCTTTCATCTATTGTTGCTTAATGGGAACAAAAATTATTGTAAAGGATCTGCCAACATGAATAAATGCTACAATTACCCTAAAAGTAATACCTATAGGCACTTTAGCAAGGGAAGCAGAACTATTCTCCAGAAAAGCTAACCTCAGTACATCATTTACAATTTTGTTTTCTGTCATTGCTTTAATGGTTAAAGAGAAGTAGAAATATAAAAATACTTAATTTCTCTAGAAAATAAGAATAAATGTACCACAGGGAAGACCAGTCCATGTATGATGTTTCCTATTTCTCCTCGCTTCCTTTGTTTTAGAACTTTTAGCTCCCATGACTTATTTTCCTCATTTTCAGGAGAAAAGATCACGTTTGGGAAAATACCTAAATTCTACCAAAGTTTGGCAATACACAAATAAAGACTTTTCCATTAATATTTCTGCAAGAAGATCAGGTATACTAAGTATAACTTTATTAAATCTGTTAGGGGGTGCCAAACCCAGTAGACCAAAAGAGGCAATGCTGCTGCATCTCCATGTCTCCAGATCCAGCCAGGATCCATGTATTCCCAGCAGGTCCCTACATGCACACAGGTATGCAGCACGTATGTATGTAAAAATCCAACAAGCCACGCACACACTTGAAATGGGTCTCTCAGGCCATGCTCACACTGTGTCCCTAGGATTTGTCTCAGAGCCTCTGATCCCTCTAGAAGTCAGCTCTCAGCCTCTCTGGTTGCTCTAGTATCTGGCCTAGACTAATGGCTGCTTAAATATTTGGTCACTTATCTATATCACCAGCTAGACTGGCTTGGTGTTTCCTAGTGATCACTCCCTCACATGCCCCATGTGCCTGTATCCTACTCCAGTTAGTGGAGCAGACCTACATGCACACAAAAGAGTTACCCTCAAAAACAGTAATGGGATTTGGTGAGACCAGGAGCCAGGCATGACCAGCAACCTTTTTACATGGAACAAGCCCTTTACCCCTCCCTTTTCACAAATTCTTTTCCTCCTCAAATCAGCTAGATACATCCTTTTCCCCACTTTTAATTCTCTCCAAAGCATCCCATAGAAATCTTGTCCAGTCCCAAAATATGCTTTCTGGCTTCTCATAATAAGTTTCTTATTCCCAAAGGCTATCCAAAAGGTGATCCAGAAACTCTTTCCTCTGAGGCATTGTGATGGGTGTCAGTGTCAGACAACAGGACAGGTCATGGTCCCAGAGAAGCTGGGGAAGGGGTTAGAAGGGTATTATAAATGTTCCACATTGCCATTGTTCATTTGTGCCCCCCTGTCTGTGTGGGCATGAGGGTTTTTTTAACCATTACCCAACAAAACCGATTGCCATGTCATCAGAACACATAACGTGGGATAAGCAACAAGAGAGAATAAATGCTGCAGGGTGCGACAGAAAAGATGTTCAATGCTGCCAGGTGTGTGATGAGCCAGTATTGATCCTACAGAAAGTACATCCATTATACAAGATGCAGTTGGCTCCATGCTGATAAGTCATTGAGGAGAAGGCAATGATATACAAGAATCAATGCAGGCCCCCTCTCTCTTTTTCCTGCATGATAGCACAACAGTATTGGGCTTTCCCATACCAATTCACCTCTCCTTCATCCACCCGCCTTTACTTCCTATGAATGGTATTTTTCCTCATGCACAATCCTCATGTTTCTTTATTTTTACTTTTCCCATGCCCTTTTCAAGATACATGCTTCAGTTTGACCTGAGGTGGGAGCTAAGAACTGTACATTACTATACCTCAGTGTTAGCTTCCCCTATCTGATCCCCAGGAGGTTTGGAGATTTTTTCATTAGTACTGCAAAATCATGTACACACTTGGACATGCTTATGGTGTGTTTGGATCTGTATCTAAATGCTACCACATTGCTCCTACCGTTTTCTACTTCAAAAAAAGACATCATTACAAACATTTACAGCAAAGGTGATTCCTTCAGGGTTTGCAGAACTGGTAGGTCTGAAACAGTCTTGACTTAGCAACTCAAGAGAACAGGTAAAAATTTCAAGGTGTCTAGGGAAGGAGTAACAACTAGGATAGAAGATGACATCAGAATCCAGATTTTTTTTCAGAGTGATGTAACTTCTTGAGTAAGTCACTCTGCTCAGGTCACCAGGACCCTTTCCTACCAATGAGACCATACACATGTCCACTTTCACCAAAAATTCAGATACTATGCCACATAGTGAGAGAGCCAGAGAATTGCTGATTCAAATGAGTAGAAAATGTATAGCATCTGCTACATATGGTCTTCCCCAGTCATGTTATGGATGTCTGAGTGTTCATGTGGTAGACATGAAGCAAACTTTAATATTATATCTACCAACAGTCCTCTACAATTCCAACAGATAGGTTGATACAAAGTCATATCCAGATTGTGGATGGAAGCGGGTTGTTTGTGAGATGGACATCACCATGTTGTGAAGACTGCGATGACAGCATTCCAGAGACAGACTTGGTGATATCCTAACTAGATGTTATTCTTTTGTGAAAAAGAATCCCTGAATTTTCCTTGGGATGTTATATTTTCAAACCCCTTTCTCCATATTTGCCCCCTTTCTGAAAATTTGCTTTCTAAACAAATTAAAATCAAACAAACTTGATCAAACACAAGTTTAAAAATTCCCAAAGCAGATCTTTCTCCCACTGTCAGCCTCAAATCCCTTTTAAACTACCCAGTGTTCCTCTCCCTTAAAACAACTTGGCTTCTCCTAAACAATATGTCTGGGGAGAGGGCACACACAGCTGACATTCTGTTCCCAGAACAGAACTGTTCCCAGAACAATATAGATGGGCATATTGCTTTGGCGGCTGAGAAATTTGTTTCCCCTCCATGCTCATTCTTTCATTAGTTTCCCTTCTGTGACTGCCAACAACATTGCCAATTAGTGCTAATCATGGTATGGACACCTGTCCACAAGAAAGGAGGTTGAGAACAATTACACAGTCATTTTCCAAAGCATATGAAGCAGCTGTCAAACAGTAATGACTTGCAGTCACTTCTGTCATTGGCTGTACTGCAACAGGTGGCCAAAAGGTAAAATAACATTAATGCCATTATCTGCTGTCTTAGTTGCTCTATGCTGGAATTTCATTCTTCCTTTACATTCCACAGCATTTAAGCTTGCAAAGAGTAGTAACAGCTATAATGTCTATAGATGTATATCTCATGTTCTTTTACTGACTATAAGAACTTTGAAAATATGAAGAAATTTATATTTCTGTACACTTCAAGAAGATGAAGTGACAGAGATTTAAGCACAGGGAGTTTTAAAATTGAAATCAGAAGCTGTAAACTGGAATTCTATGAGTTTCACATGAGCTGATCTTCCGTAATCTCTACAGTTATGCATCATCTAATATGTTCCAAGAATCTTCTTTTTATAGACAAGTTCCAGTGATCTCAGGAGGTGTTGTTTGTGCCAAAACCTCTGCAAATTAGGAATCACATTCACTTCAAACTTAGGATGAGAAAATACAGATTGTGTAAATAGTAGCCAAATGTGGGAAAACATGGTTTAACAATTTTCCCATCACTGTGAAGGAACTGTTTGACAGAAACTGAAAACCCATTTCTCCATAACAGCACATCAGAAGCTGCACATTGGAAGTGTCCCACCTCTTCTCTCAGTCCTTTGCTATACTTTATTTGACATTGACAAGTCCTACAGATGACCACCTCCTTATCACAATTGATTCATTGTCAGAACAGCTCTATGATATCTATCGTATGCGCAGAGAGCCTCAGGAACGATAAAGTACAGGAACAGTAGGAGAAATTCAGAAAGATTTATTGTAGCCTGTGGTAACTCCTCACTGCCAGTCCTTGCTAAGTTACTGTTCTTTCCACCGACTCTGCATATGTGATTTCCCACACTTATTTTAAAAGTGAAATGCAAAGCCATCGCTGCAGAAATCTGAAGGCTGTCACTCAGTGATAATCAGAAGGCTCTAACTTATTAGCTGCACTGCACAGATCTCTTAAAATTCAAGTAACAGGGTGTTTCTACAGTGAATTATTCTCATGGAATGGGATCTGCAGAAAAGAGAGATGAAGAAGACCCTTCATCAGGTTTGAGTCCAGATTCTGAGGTCAGATACCTCAAGCCTTGCTGCTGCACTCTCACAGCTGGATGCCTCTTGGCTCCATCTCCTCTGGTCTCTCCATATCCCAGGAGTATCTCTTTCCATAGCACAGACTCTGTCTGGCAGTGCCAGCTTCGCACCATGTTCTGCTGTGCTTTTTTCAAAGCTCATCACAGCCACCTCTGCCCAGGTACAGAGATCTTTCCTGGTCAGCACAGTCAGGTGCGTCCCTTTAGAGGACGAACGATGAGCGCGCCGCTCCCGCCGCCCCCGCCGCCCCCGCCGCCCCCGCCGCCCCCGCCGCCCCCGCCGCTCCCGCCGCTCCCGCCGCTCCCGCCGCTCCCGCCGCTCCCGCCGCCCCCGCCGCTCCCGCCGCTCCCGCCGCTCCCGCCGCTCCCGCCGCTCCCGCCGCCTGCCCTGGCGCGGGCGCTGCCCGTGGTGCTGAAGCCTTTCCCTCGGTCCCGCCCTGCCCGGCGTTCTGGATGCGGGCAGCATGAGGCCATAACTCTGCAGGAAAACCATTTCTGAAGACGTTTCCTGCCCAAACCTATCGGCCAAGGAGCTGTATGATACGTTTTGTCCCAGCAGAATGAGAAAATCATTTCAGATAAATATTGATTTAAGAAATGTCTCACCCACTTTCTTTCTCTCTGAGACTTGATAGTCTTCCAAAAGCCACATTAAGTTGTCACTTTGTAATCTTCAGGTAACCCATCTGTCTGTCAGATTTGGCTTGGGGTTTTGGTCATCTTTATCACAGTGAACCTGGTGATTTCAGTCCTATTTGCTAAAGCCAGGCTGTTTGACATCTTGCCAACAGAGGTCAAACAATATGATATTCTTTATAAAAGTATTTTGTGAAAGAATGAATCATTAAACTTTTCATAAGTCAGATCTGATACCTACTTAATCCACAGATAAGTCAGAGTTTACGAATCGCTGAGTAAGTCATACAAAGCTAACATGGTGGAAACATAGATATTTAAATATTAACATTAATGTTATCAGTTCTCTTAAGTACAGGACAGATTATTCCATCCAATAGTATTATTTTAGAGTTTAGTAACTGTATATCACAATCTGTTTGTTTTTAAGGACATACTGTCACTATCACTATTCCAAAATGATTATTTGAAATTTCACTCCACTTCCCGTAAGATTTACATCCTAGTTGCCTACATAAAAAAACCACAATGTCAATGAGCATAATCGTTCCCTCTGGAAAAGAATACAGGGGAAAACAAATTATTCTGGCAATTAAAAATAGGAAGCAGATTCTTACAGCTCCAATTTCTTGCGGATTTCTGACAATCAGAAACAGCTGGACAAACATACCTATTCAAAAGATATTTGCATAGAAACCTACAAAAATTGATGCCCTTGGATGCCATCTCAGCCAAAGTGCTTGGCCATTGTTGGAGCAGGCTTGTTGAACTCAGGGATACTGCTCAGATGCTTCACACTACACACAGGCCTAAGTACCTTTCTCAGTTAAGTTCTTAGACCAGTCTAACTAAGAAAAATCAGCATTCCATGACAGACAATGTCCTTTTTGTGCTTTCAGCAAACAGACCTCAAAATCCAGATGATACCGGAACTATCCTAGAGGCATCTATGCATTCACCATTAAAGTAAAAATTTTCCTTCCTCTACCATGTTTGCAAAAACTTGCGTTTTTTAGTATCCAAGGACGCCAGTCTAACTCTGTAACCAAACACCAAAATCCTTTTTTTAATTGTGTTGGAAACAAGAGTTAGTTTTTCCACATAAATTACTTCAATGTGTAGGCACGTTTTTAAAGTATTATATCCCAGTTTGACAAAATAATAGTGACTGCATTAGTTTAATTTTCAGCCAAATTAGTCAATGAAGTGGAGGGAAAATGAAAAATGTGTGATAGTTGAGATTATATCAAGTCTAAAACTTTCCATAATGTGTTGGTTGAAGACCAAAGGAAAAAGTCTGACAAGCAGTCTGATTTGTTTCAAAAGTTCAGTTATTGCCTTTTACCTAGATCCTGCTTGGAAACAAAACATTATCAAGCAGAAATAGTAATTTCACAGTTGGCAGGGCTTGGCATTCAACAGCAGTTCTTACAGCACCACAGCAGTACAGAATGTGACTCATCACTCGTCCTTAGGCTGCACAGGCTCATTCTCTGACATCCAACAGCTTCTCCTCTATCTTGGCTGGGTAGGAACATTAAGGCTCTCAATTTTCCAATGTATTTCAGAGTGATTTACCTAAAACCTGAATTTAGCAAAGTAAAACTTCAGCACTCGAAACTGGCTGCAATCAATCATTCAACAATGGGTGGAAAGTTTACTAGACACTAGAGACAGTGATTCTTACAGCTGTTTGCTCAAATACTTCATCCTTTTCTCTTACAGTAATGTTCAGGAAGGTCACCTGTTGGCAGGATAAAAAAGGTCACCGACCTCTGTTCAGGTGACAGGTTTATTTGCAGTGCACAATTATCCAGAAGGAAGCAGCCAGGGAGTCAGACAACAGAGATCTAAACCACAGACACATCAATTTAGAAAAAAAATTGAGAAAGAAAGAGTTTTCTGAGATCTTTTGTCAGATCATTTCATGCCAATTGATTTTCTTTGTCCTTTGAGGGAGATTTTCTCTGATACTGGGTATTTTCACATGCAAATATGGCTACCACTGAAATTGCAAGGGAATGTCCTTCTTCTAGGGAGGATGTGTTCATTTGATCTCTTTTAGGTCAGCTTTTAGAATGAAGACATAAAAGCATGTGTTTCTCACAAATGACCATCAAAGGGAGTTGATGGAAAGCTCAGATCAAAACCTCAGTGTTACAAGGAGAGGTAAAGTAAGACAGACAAATTCCACCCTGGGATCCTTCAGCCTGAAGACACACGGTTCTTCAACAAGATCTAAATCTGCAAAATATAAAACACACTGTCAAAAAAATAGTTAAAAAGTTTAGATCACAAGGACAGTAATGACACTTCACCTGTTCAATAGCAGCTCCACTCTCTGTACAACCGGAGCACAAATATGACTCTGCTGGGAAAGTCTGAAGCAATAGCACAGCTCATCTGCATAGTAACGAGTGCTTGGCACAACTCAACTCCTTCAAGTTGAAGCTACTCAATAAGGCCCAGCATTCAAATTAATTTAAGGGCAACATTCCATTTGTCAATAAAGGACACAAGATTTGATCATTCTGCATCTGCACAGTTGTTTGGAAAAAATTAATTTGCTCAGTGAAAAAACAAATAATATTTTATTCATTAGCAGCATTGCCCTGGTAATAAAAATGTGATGCTTCCCACCTAACCTCACCCCCAGCTGAGAAATTTATTTTCCTCCTAGCTCCTAACTATTTTATTTCCTCCTAGTGATGCGATAAGCTTTTTATTGTAAAAAAAACCTATGAACCTAATTGATAATATGAACCAGAAGGATTGCTGTGAGCTTCCAGTTTGTACTAAAACTCAGAAGCTGAACAGAGATCATTTGGACCATCAACATGGTTTTAACAAAGTAAAACAGACCAAACTGAAGGGGAAGAAATCTATCCTGATCTTCAAGTTTGCCTGCAGAGAGCCCTGAAATTATAGCACACTGCTACAAAAGATGCCTTTCTTCTTGAAATTACTGCAAACTGACCTTATTAAGAACATGAGAAACACTGCAGAAAAAAAAAAATGTCACTCCACAAAATGATAACACACAGTACAGAAAGTTAGGGGGAGAAAAGAGTTACAATCACATTCTAACCAGGTTTTCCTCTTTGATACAACAAATAACTTCCATTTTCAACAATGGGAGTTACTCACATACAACAAATGGAAAATAGGCCGCAGTCTGCTCAGAAATTGGTGTGAATGGAAAACACAGATTACAGGCAACAATAAAATATATTTCTACTGATAGCTCACTTTTCTTCTGTTGTTCTCATTCAGAGTCAGGGAATATGTCCATGTATCTCTTTCCTCTTTCTTCTTTCTTTTTGGGACATATTTTCCAATTTTTATATATTGAAATTCAAACTCACAATACACACATTTGACACCTCAAAAATTCTGATCTTGAAGAGTTTTTGGATAAAAAGATGGAAAGTGTATGTTTTTTACAGTGAAGCATTAAAAAAGCATTGAGGGAATAGTGGAAGTCATTATCAGAATACTTCAGCTTACTGTTTATGCTTCCAGAAGCAAACATATAAAATGAAAGCAAAGTATGTCTTGATACAATGTAGCAACAAGTTCAACAAAACTTTCATCAAATATTTTAATTCCATTTAAAAATTCTATATGTAGGTTCACAGCATTATGCAGCACTATCATGCATAGAGTTCATAATGTGTTCTAAAGGGGCACAATTGAAATAAAAATCTACAGAATATCCTTGGATCTTTCCTGTTCCAGAGAGAACCTGCAATCAGAAGCATGTCAGCTTTCTCCCTAGGGAGATTTCAAAGTCTGGACAGAGCCACACAGAAACAAAGGCAGCCCTTTATGAAAGACTGTATGTAAGCCAAGCTCTCCCCTGTGCTTGCTCGAGTTCTTTTATTATTGTTTGTTTTTTTTTTTTTTAATCCAAAGCACAGCTATCCCCAGAAGTCACTTCACAGCATAGTCAAGGAGACATCTACTCCCCATGGCAGAAATACCCAGTTCCTCTGCTCTGATGAGGTTGAAGCTTTGTCTTTGCACAGTAAATATCAGGTTGAGCCACAGATGAGACACAGAAGAGCCCAGCTAGCAGAGCTGAGACTTCTTTTTGACCTAAAAAGACATAATTTTTCTAATGTGAATACACTATACCTGTTTCATCTTTGCATGTAGCCAATTATCCATCTCAAGTCTAACGAACACCTTTCAAAGTCTTTGAATAAAATTTCTTTTAATTTTTTTAAATAAATAATTTAAATTAAAAAAAAAAAGGCATGGAAAATATTCCAATTAACTTTAGGAATTTTCTTCAGAAGCAACTTGAAATGTTGAACCCCATTTCAATATTACAGTGTCTTGGAGTGTGTAATTTTTAATGACTTAAAATTAAAAGTACCAACAGTCTCACAAGATTTAACCTTTTGTTTCTCATCAAAACATTCAGACATTTCCTGCCTTGCATGGTGTTAAACTAGACTGAACAGTCAAATCTTTTCTGATAACACTTTCCACCCTGCACTCTTCCAAGAAAAGCTTAATCTTGTTATGACATGCCTGTGACCAGTAATGTGATGAGGGAAAAAGGAGAAAGAATTCATCAGCTAACAGGAAAAACTAGAACAGAAGAATAGCTGAAAAGTAAGTAGAGAAATCTGTAACAGGACAAATATAATTAAAGAGAAAGCTTTTTGGAAAGTTAGACATGAAAAACAATTTCTTACTCTGAAATTTTCCTGTTTCAACATTTTATTACTAGTCCCTTGGGGCTGTCCACACAATTGCTTAGAAACCATAACATGCATATTATTTATGCATATTTATGCATAACATGGATCTTAGTTCAATAAATCAAAATTATTTTATTCCAGTCATAACCATTTAATATAACAGAAGAAACTATCCCAAAAGCCTATTCAGAGACATTTAAGGAATATTATTTGTCACTTATACTTTTGCCATCAACTTGAAAAGAACTCCAAGGGCTTTTGAAATGTTATGGCTGCCTTATAAAGATGGCACTAGTGAGCCCATATATCATACATTAATTGTTACCCCAATCATCTTCTAAGGTGAAGTTTTGAATGTAGCTCCAAACTGGGATTTACAATCATTGTCAATAAAGTCTGCACGTTACAGAGATTAGTGGAGTAGAAAATAATGAGGAAGACACTTGCCCTTATAGAAGGTTTTCAATTGCATGGCAAAGTGGCTTGATGCATTGGAAAAAACCCTTGAAATATCACAAAGTGTGGGAGGCAGATCCCACTGACTGGATAGGAACTCAAGAGATGGTACATGAGAGTTGTCAGACTGAGTAGTGTGAAGGGTTGCTTCAGGCCCTGACACCAAAAAAAGATGGGATATCAAACACTAGAGCAGGGATTTTGCTCCTGTACAGGGGGTCGGCCAGTTGGGAATAGTATGGCTCAGTTGTCCAAGGTGATATGGAGCACATTCAAAGAAAACAGGGAAAAAAAACAAAAGGCTTGAAAGAAAACCTTGTGTTACAAGCCTTAAGGTCTCAAAATATATCTTATGAATGACAAAACAGAGAAGAGCTAGGCCTGGAGGATCAAACAAAGAACAGACCTGGTAAAGAGCAACAAATATGTAGACTTGAGGCAAGGTCAGACAAATGAAGCAAGATCTGATTTGCTGGCACGAAGAGGTAATTATCAGAACAGTTTCTCTTCAGAATGAGATGTGGTCATTTGCATATTACATCTTGAAATGAAAAGTGTGCTGAACAGCCAAGGTGGTGTTTTCGAGTCTTGGCAATCACACTTGAATAGGAAAAGCAGAACTGACTCTCATGGTTTAACTCCAGATGACAACTAAGCACCACACATCTCCTTGTCCACTCTTCCCCAGTGGGATCGGGGAGAGAAGCAGAAGGGTAGAAGTGAGAAAACTCATGGGTCAAGATAAAGACATTTTAAATAAGCAAAAACACTTGTGCAAGTAAAGCAAAACAAGGTTTTCACTCCCGACTTTCCATGAGCAGGCAAATATGAAGACTGCTTCAAGAAAGTAGGGCTCCATCACTCATAGGAGTGACTTGTGAAGGCAAACACCATCACCAAAAATGTCCCTCCCCACTTCCTCCTTCTTCTTCCAGTTGTATATTCTGAGCATGACATCACATGATGTAAAATATCTCTTTAGTTACTGGAAGTCAACAATCTCAACTGTGTCCCCTCTCTGACCCTCTTGCCCTCCCTCTTCCAGGACAAGACTCCTCTGACCACACAAACCATCTGCTTGAGCTGCACCACAGCACTGCTTACTTTTCATTTCTGCCTGCAAAGAGAGCTGATCTGTAGACTACCACGATGTGTAGTCTCAACAGCTGGGTTTGATTCAATTAATTCCATGCCTTGTGACATCCAGGTTTATGTTTCTAGATTTGTCTTCAAACACTGTCCCAGGGTCAGGGAGGTGCAAATGTCACTGGCACAAAATAACACAGGGAAGGGAGAATAATTCAAAAACACCCTTATAAAAAATAATTACGCCAGCCATACCTGTTTTTATTTAGGAATACTGATTTCCTGCCTATCTTTCCTAAAAGAAAGTGTGAAAAGTTCTATCCTGGCTCCTCTGTGATAGCAAATTTGGCTTGCACATAGGTACCTCTGTTTCTACATCAAAGAATAATAATGATTTTTACTTTTTTAAACCAGGACTATGCAAACACATGTTCACAGTCATATGTAGCATTTGTCCAAGAGTCAAGTATTTAGCACCCTCATCCTGTGACCTTCAGTGGAAATGAAAATTCTCACCACCTTACACCAGATGCCAATCAGCTCGGCAATACCCACACCATTTTTATCACATTACTACATTAAAAACAAAGTAGCATTTAGTAGAAACAGAAATTTTGTGAGGAATGTTTAAGTTGCAGCTGGGGGGGGTTATTTTTAAAAACAATAAAAATGTTAGTGATCCAAGGATACAAAGATATATGGCATGATGCCCATGTCTCAGCCAAGGAAACAGGAACAGATGACACCAAATATGCTCTAGGCTGTTAGTTAGAGGAGCATGCCAACAGTGCAATGTGTTACTACACAGGAAGCCTGAGTTCAGAAGCAACAAGAGCTTGTTGAAACTGCAGCTGAAATGGTGTTCTACAGAAAATAGCTTTTTCACAAAACAGTCTTTTAAAAAAACCAAAAAAAAACCCCAAAAAATTAATTTAAAATACACTAGGAAAGAAAATCTGTTTCTATAAAGAAAAGAAACAGGTTTTGATGGTTTGCCAAAAATGAAAGTGATGGCTGAGTTTCACATTTATTTGCTTCCTGGTTAGAAGATTCTTCTTGTCAGTGATGCTACAGAAATCAAAAATGTTATCATTTTTCAGCTTTTTATTTTTTTAAGTTTCTGCCCTGAAAATTTGCTTTCATCACCCTTCAACAGGAAGCAGTTAATTTTCAAACAGCTGTAGCAACATTCACCTGGCTGCCTCGTTTCTCCTGTTACTGAATATGACAGGACTACATAGCATTTAAGCCAGCAACAGCACCAAAGGCAAAATGCTGTGTATTTTTTTTCTTCAAACTTGCAATGATGGACAATTCCACGCAGAATTACAAACAAAGCAGTCTTTAATTAACTACCATTGAAATATACCCTCCTCCCATGAGCTCCTTTCAGAACAACAAAGCAAAAAAAGCTCAAAAACTTCATTTTCATGCTATTTTATAAATCTGCCTTTCAGGAATGGTACACCTCCTGCCTCTAGGTATAGATTGTGTTTTCTGGGTCTTGTACAACATTCTGCCGTTCCCAGTTCCTCCAGAAGAGTGGCAGCTTGCATCACCTTTATAAAGGCTGGCAAGATGAATTTAGCCCCTGGAGTCTGTGACCTGAGCTGGCTGGAGCCCAGGCACACCGGGTGGGGAACAGGCAAGGGCAGTAGCTCAGCCACAACCACATGCCTGTGTCTAATGCATGGGGGCTGGCAAGAGCACAGGCTTCTCTGCTTCAGTCTGTGAAGAAAGCCCTGAAAAGAAGAAGTGTGGGTGGCAAAACCCAGCCTGATCCTACTGCCATCCCATCTATAGGTCTCCAGCTCCTGGGGTGGCTTTGCAGGGCAGCTGTAGGGCAGTTTATTTGAAACCTGTTGTCTACAAGTTTGTTTAATTGTATGGTAGCATTTGTTGGGTCTGCTGTGGAAATAACAAAGACACATTTAGATTAAGAGGCTGCATTTTCTTAAAATAAATTTATTAATGATCCTGATTTCATAACCCTTACAGTATGAAAAAAGTTAAGCACTTACTGGCCTAAGTGCAGGTGACAGAAAATTAATTTGTGCAAAACATGGATGGTGTAACTAAGCAACAGCTCTATCTAGTTAATATTCACACTGAAACATCAAAAATAAAATACTAAAAAAGCTTTTTTACTTTCAAAGGCAATTTTGGGGAGAAAAAAGTCATTGCAAAATCAATCTGTTTTCAGTCTCTGATTAAGTCACCATTTCCAGGGGCAGCATTTTCAAGATTAAACTTAAAAATGCCATCAAGAGCCTAGTCACAACAGAGATATGATCCCAGTATTGTAGCTTCCCTGCCCCAGTAAGGGCTTTAAATCACCAGTGTGTAGATTTCCTGTAGGATGCTAAGTGATAAGGAGCATTAAGGAAAGGCATAGGCAATTTGGGGTCAGTTGCCTGCGCTTCCAGGAGCAATTGCTTGAACCTCTGTGGTACCCTTTTCACTGTGCCTAGGGCTACCTTGCAATCCTTAGCAATACCAAGTGTCCTTCTTTTGATCCATTAAGTCTATGGGCTCCTAAAATGGCCTCTGTATTTAGGTTACCTCCTAAATAGGGATTGGGGCATGCCAGCCACTCACAGCTCCTCTTCTGTTCCTGAGACAAGTGGTAATCTGTAGTGAAACAGCAATCTGTGGTGATCCTTCTATGGAAGGATTCAAATAATGGACTTTTCCAATGTAATGAGATTATGGGAAATTTTTTAGTGTCCTTTTATGATACTATCAGGCATTAGATGGAGATACAACTGAAAACTGACTGAGCTTTTAAGCTGGGAATGTGGAGCACTGAATTCTCACAAATATAGTTATTGCATATTTATAAGATAGCTTTAAAGAGTGAGTCAACAAAATCTATCCCTGGTGTGCTTATTATAATGGACTGATTTTTAAAAATGGGTTGAGAGACAACCTGAGGACTGGAAAGTGCATTGTATAGAAATGAATAGGTCTGTTTAGACAAGTAGATACAAGGTGCATTTGTGGTGATTTCCTTCTATTTGGGCCCAGGCAGGTTTTCTTTCCACAAAGAGGCATACATTCTTTTATTCTCTGCATCATTCAAGTAGTCGTGAACCCAACTTGTCCTTAGTATTGTGTGACAGCCTGCTGAGGAAATGGCCCCAAAATAATGAGGGATGGGATTCAGTGAAATATTGTTCATATTTTTACTGCCACACAGATCTACACAAAGACTCTACAATAGCAGCAGCATTCTGCTGATCTACTGATTTTCTTCTGTGTAGACCCCGCAGAGGCACAATAACAAGAGCAAAATAATAAAGAAGCCATATAAAGCTTTGTGAATGTGCTTGTTATGACTGTTTCTTTAAATAAGACAGACCATGAGAACATAATGTGTCCCTACAGTGAGGCATTTCATCTCCTCACGAAAAATAATTCATGAAGGGAGCACTTCAAATCTATTAAAATATTCCCACTTCCTCTTCCACCAGCTTCCATTAAGAATTTCAAGAAAGGTTAAAGATGTAATGGATGTTGAGGTTGAACTTGCTGTTCTTTTCAGACCCTCCTGGTCAGAGCCAATGGCCACCACTCACGCTGTGCATTACCACTGCCTGAATAAGCTTCCTATGTTTTGCCTGACTTTTTGATAAACAAAAACTTTCAGTCTCTAAGGCTCTGAGCTCAAGAAAATATCTTGTTTTCAATGGCAAAAATATACCTTGATTTATTCTCCTCTTCAAACAGGGTAATTTAGTTTTTAAAAGTTGTATTTCCAGATTTTGCAGAACTGGGTAAAACTCTCAGGAATACACCTGCACTGAATGGAGGTATTCTTCCATCTCCCACCAAGGCATCAGATTCCATTGGAAAGTGACTTTTTCAATGCTTACAAAAAATGTCAGTATTTTCAGGACTCTGAACATTTTGATATGGAACTTAAAAGCTGGATATCACACCTGTGAGCTCTGGCTCTGCAGGACTCAACAAACTGCTGTCACATTATCTGAGCCACTCAGGGAGGTCACTGCCACAGAATGAGGAGTATAGCAGCTCCCAGAGCCCCTTTCAGGGCAGCGTTTTCTGGACTTTAAAATTCATGGCAATTCAATCTGGAGCAAATCCCAAAAGCAGAAATCTTCCTATTATTCCCTGAAAATGCATCAAAGAAGAGACACATCTATAAGGTATTTAGAGTTTATAAATTGGCATTTTTCAACAAAGGTATGCTTTGTCAGGAAATTCCTCGCCAGCTCTAATCAGGAATGCATCTGGGAACCAAACATTTTGTCAGATGTATGGGCAAGATGGATTTAGCCAAGAAAGGAAAGGGATGTGATCAGCGATCCAGAAGATCAAAGGACATGGAAAAGCAGAAGAGGATAGAATCAGCCAACAAAATTCTTTACTTGCAATTAAAATAGTTTAACACTAGATCTGATGAGAAGCACCATGTTTACCAGTGAAAACCACAGTTCCGGACAAAAGGGACTGCATTACTGGGAGCAGAGAAATAAGCAACCATAATCACAGTGCACAACTTTGATTACACACTCACTTTGGGGCCAGAGACAATGGGGGAAAAGTAGGGACTGGGACCTCTCCTTTTCTACTTCCAATTCAATGATTAATTACCAGCACATGAGCGTATTTATCCTCAAGAAACTTAAGTTTGTTTTCAAATAAAGTTTCAAACAAACAAACAGGACTCTGTGGGTCCTGGGGAGCAGCCACAGTTCAGCTGGACAGTAAATTTAATTTCTCAAAAGTAATGTTGTTTACATTGTCTCCATATTAGCCTCTAAAAATTAGAAAAATACAAGCTGAGATCCCCAGAGCACTATTTACAGGAAGGCAGTGTCAACAGGCAAGAGTTCTATTGTTCCTCTGAGCAGGGGCATTTTGAACTATATGTCCTATTTTTCCAGCCACTAAATGGTTATGAATTCTGGCATAAGGCTGAAGATGCAATTTCAAACCCCCTCCAGCAGAGAAGGAACTGAACAGGTTACTGCCTGGCTGGGTGACTGTCTGGATCACTGCCCTACTAGCCAAGTTACTGTACAACAAAGAGAATTTGGTCCTTACTGCTCCAGTGGCACCCCAGCTCTGGGGCTTCAGGCACCCTCTCAATAAATTGGCTCCAAAACAACAATCTTCCCCAGCACTCGCTCCACCTTCCCCACACCACCAGTTCCACACTATCTGCTTCCACTCAGTACCTCCCACTCCCTCTGCCTGAATCCAAACTACCACCCAGAAACTGGTTACAACAGTCTCTACCCTGGAGATAAACCCCTCTGTGGAGGTACTTACCTGAGACATCGGACAAATATTTCCATGCAGATGTTAATTGCCAGAAACCACTCACTACAAACCAGTGACACTGTCATAAATTCACAGACTAGAGAATAGCAGTCTGTAATTCTCCCCATCCCACTTGGATTACCAGCCAAACACTAGGAAGAGAGGAGAGAAAAAACCTTTTTTTAAGAGAAAATAGTTCTTGCTTAAATGTTTTCCCACATGAAACGTCTGATGCATCAGAACTGCTAACACATCTGCAAGTTAAAATTGTTTCTTCCAAAATGTAAACATAGAATTTTCTGCCTAAATTGATCATTCAGTCATCAGATGCTATGAAGACTTGAGGGAGCATACAGGGATAGGGATGTAGTGTGCATTTATCTCACTTTTTTCCCCTAACCTTCAGATTTATATAAAGTCTTTCATCACATGCTCTGTAGCTGGAATGTCCAGTCTCTGAAGTGCAAGGAGTAGTCTACTTTTCAACCAGCAATTTAGCAATTCTGGCATTCCAGGATCTTCTCACTATTCACAGGTACCAAGTCTCTCATTTTGAGACCTCTGGGACAAAGGGAGCTTTGTACTGAACAGGGTATGAATAATTGTAATATGTGGTGTGCAGTAAACCAGTAGCTGCAGAGTCTGTGCCGTTGGAGACGCAGGAATTTACTCAAGCTTTTTGTGAAACCAGAATAAAGGAAGAATTTCACTGTAGAAATAAAGCTGAACCTGCACAGCCATACAGGATTCAGGTGAATCTTGGAAGAGAAATGCCTCATGTGAATGTTTGTAATTAAGAGACAGTGCAGTATGAGCCCTCTAGACATTGTGGTCACACACTCTGAGCTGGACCCAGTTTGAAGAAGCAAGTACATACTCACTTGCTGGCTGCTGGAAATTACTGTCTCTGAGAGACAGAGTAAAATCAATTATTCACATCTCCTCTGCCACCGTTACCCACGTTGCTACCAGCAGACATGGAAAACAGAGAAGGTTAGGTCTTGATTTTAACAGATTCCTATAGACTACCTTTATCTGTCACTGGATAGAAAAGCTTTAAAAGGAAAAATCACTCTTCCACTTTCAAAAACAGACAATTAATGTTTAATGCATCCTCCTGATGACTTGTTTCCATTTATCACACCTCCTTTCAACAACACTGCAGTTCCTTTAACCCATGCAACTGTCACTTGAGCCAGTCCGGGGAACAAATATGTTAACAGTTTGTTAATTGTGGTTGATTCCTTATAGGTGTTCAATATCAAGACATAGACCCTTTTCTGAATGCAAGGGGGTTTGTCACTCATCTGTGTACTGTACCTCTACCCTGGCCAAACACTGGGCACTGGCAGTGAGCTGAGAATGAAACAGTATTGGAGACTCATCTCTTCTGTTCCCGTTAGCTACACTTCTGTCCCAGTTCTTCCAATTCCTATTAGCACCCATCATCCTGTCACCTCCTAGACTTCACTTCTCCAGGGGACTGATAAAAGCAAGGGAAGTCATAACAGGGATAAGACTCTAACAATGAGGACAGGTATTGAGACACCAAAGATTAACCAACCTCACTTAAAATAATGCTGCCTGGAAGAAAGGAAATAAGAATAAGAGGTGGGATGAGGGAGTGTGGGGGATGCAGCACAGACAGCTGTCTGCTGATGTTCTAATTGCAGCTCTCCCTGGCCTCTTCCAGGGGGAGAAGACATTAAGTTTGACAGTGCACACCATCAATGTTGCAGAGAGAAGGAAAACTGTGTAAGACAGTGCCAAGCAGAGACACAATCCGTCCCTGGAAAGCCTGTGCTTGAAAAAGTGTACAGGTGTTTCTCAGCAGAGCTGGGGCCTCTTGTGGGTCTGCAAAGGGTGTCTGAGAAACTGCTGGGAGAAGTAATGGCTCCTTGTACCATCTGTCATGGGTCACCAAAGGGAGCGAAGCTGTGCACAGGCCAATTCCCAAAGCACACGATCTGGGATGAGGCACCCTTCAGCTTCCAGCACATCGAAGGAAACCATCCCATATGGAGGGAAGGAGCCACCACACCTTTGCTGCTGCCAAGCTGGGGTTGCCCTTCCTGCAGTCTCACCTCTGACAGCAGCCACTGCAGCCAGCCCTGCCCCCGGGGACATGCCAGGCGTGACCAAGTGAGAGCAGGTGGTGCGAGGGGGCTCTGGGAGCTCAGCTGCAGGCGGCCAGGGGTGTCCAGCCCAAGGCTGCTCAGCAGGAGAGGCTCAACCAGGGCTGCACCCAGCGCCCGCAAACAAACCTGCTGCAGCTCACCTTTGAGGCACACAGGAAGGGAAGCCAATGCTGATGACATCTGCTTATTCACAGCTGGGGGAGCTTGATCAAAAGACAAGAAATGAATGCTGTTCACTTTTGCTTGCTATTCCCTTCAGTGATATTCTTCTTACTTTAAAAATATATGTCATTGTAAAAATTTCTATTTAATGCTTTGCGTGTCAGAGACGGAAGGAGTAATGAACTGCTGAGAAGCAAGAAACTCTGAGAGTGGGAATGGGGATTTATCCAGGAGTGAAGCATTTGGGGACTAGGTCCATTTTGAACTAATTTAACTAGACCTGAAGCCACTGCTCTGCTCACTCAGTGTGGGGTTCACTCCATAGAGCAGTCTTTTTTCTACAAGACTGTGGGGAAGAATGAATTCAGACTTCAGAGGAAACCATTTGAAGGGGAAGAAGGAAAAATGTTCAATCTGTCTTTAAACAAATTTACCAGGAGAACTGTTTCAGTAGAAGGACATTGGATATTTCTCCTGTATAATACCTGAGAACCATTATTTACCATTGGTCTGCTACATGAAATACATGTAGCAGTGCATTAAACTAGAAGTGATTTTAAGAAATCTGTCAATAAATGTAAACGTTTTTAATTTCTGCTAGGCACCTTAAGACCCACTCCAGTTCTTCTTTTCACCCTTGAGATTAATTATGACACAGCACGTAACAAAGTATGCCCACCCAGCAAAGACTGCTGGAGGACATACTATAGCTCACTTTTCTGTATTTATATTTTTCCATTCATTCCCACTTGCAAACATTTTTGCAAACTTTTTCCCATTTTGGATTTTATCTCAATTCTACACTCATGAGACAATGTATCAGTCCCTCCTGTTCCATGTGGAGGTAATTTCATTTCAGTTTCATCACATTTATGAGAACATGGTGTGGAGAAAATTACTCAGAAATCTCTGGCTCTCACCTCGGGCAAGGTTGGTCATGTTTGTCACAGCCTACCTGTGAAGCCCAGATAAGCCTCTCCTGGCTGTTCAGAACAGCACAATTCCTCAGGTACACTAATGCCCAACGACAGCTGTGGTCTATTTCAGACAATTCTGCCCTAAAACATATTTCCCACCAGCCTTGTTTTGACTCACACATACCAGTTTGCTACTGAGCCAATGCTCTCTGGCAGCATAATACTCAGATAGTGCAAGCAATAAAGGAGTTACAGAAGCTTCAGGAGAGAAGCTTTGGGAAAAAGATCCACAGATAATGTACATTTTACTGAACCCATGAAGGTTATGTCTTTTAGTGAGATACCTTACACTTAAAATGAGGACTGTGTAACTAATCTTCTGAGGTCCCTGTCTGGTTATGATGAATATAGTATCTACCAAGCAGGATATGTTGAACCTTATTCTCTTGTTCTCTCTGCAGGAATGTTGCAAATTTTATTTTATTATGCTTCTGGTCTAGTTCAATAGACAACTTACATCTACAAAAATATGCATGAAAGATCTCAACGTGGCTAGTGCTCACAAAAAATAAGAAAAAGCTACAGTGTCATGGTTTCCTTCTGATCCTCAGCAGCAGCACATACTGAATGACAAAGCAAAAAAAATAATGGGAGAATTAACCTCTACATCCATTTAAAAATGCAAACAAATGTCAGTCTTGCTTTGGGTCATCCTGCCTTTTCTTATGGACCATTGCCACCAAGATGCTGATTCCTTCCATCTGCTTGTGTAAAAAAAAGTTGTTATGTGGTATTAAAAACCACCACAAACTGGGTCATTTACTGAACAGGAAGGGAAAAAACACATCTCGTTCCCTGAGGATACTGCATAGGTATGTGACCTGCTTTGCTCAGCCAGCTTTTACAAACCACTGAGTGACACCCCTTCTCTTCTCTGGGCCATCCAGAGAACTTTTATCTCTGCAATTCTCCCCTGCTGCAGTGGGAATAAAAGCAGCTGAGCGTCTCAGAGTCAGAATCCAAAGTTGAGATGGGCAAAGCACAGCCTAAAGCAACTTAACCTCTGCTTGCCTTCTGCCTCTGTGAACGCAGCCATCAAAGCAGCCGGAACACAGCCACCCGGCAGTGGCGGTGGCAAGGAGTGGCACGTGTGGCTCCGCTCACGGGAGAGCTCTGTACTCTGAGACCACACAAGGACATGTCATCCCAGGGACTGAACAAAAGGAAAACAGGGAAAAGATGCTCATCATCCTGCAGACTTGTGTTCCCTGAACACTCAGCCCCCTGCTTCTGGGGTCTCACAGAGAAGCCTTGGGTTTTTGCTCTGGGGCTTTTTCTTGTGGAAAGGTGACTCAAAAGTAAAATGAGGACAGTGTGGGAAGGACCACATGCTGAATCAGCCCTGGCCATCTCCTTCATCTGGGCTCTTCTAACAGCTTTTTGGTCTCTCCTGCCAGCTTCTTAGTGTCTCCTGGACACATCCAGATCCTCAGAGGGAGCAGGGCTCAAACCCCTTGTTTTCCACCAACTCCTAGGGCAGTTCTTCCTCCAGGAGGAGAAAAGTAGAGGAAGCTGAGTCCCAGCCGTCCAGGAAAAAGGAGCTGCTGCCAAGAGTCCATGGGGATGCATGGACAGAAGAGGTACCTCTCCCATTACACCAGCTGTGTCTCCCCACCATCAGTATCACCCCACTCCTCTCCCAGCTCCCTGCTCTCACCATGGGAAAAGAGCATGAAAGAATTTGAAGCTTAGAATGCTGACTACCTTGGGAAAAATGAATCAAAACAAAAAAATGGGGGATTTCCCCACTCTCAGGGAAAATTCAGTCTCTCCCTGGAGAATTGAGGCCAAGAGAAAAGTGTGGGGCTGGAAGCAAGTAGGAGAGATTTGGACACAGCCAGAGAAACACAGAGAAGTGAGTAAAACCACACCACCTTCCTTCAGCTAAAATCTTCCTCTGACCAGCAAATGTCCTCAAGACCCACGGAACAGAGCGTGGGTGTATCCTGGCTGCTGCACTGCCCTGCAGAGAGCAGAGAGGTCCCAGTAATTACACATCCCTTGCCAGAACAACAAGGACCCGCGATCATGAGACACTGCTGCTACTTCTAATGGACACCCACCTTGAACTGCACCTGCCCTCTGTTTCTGCTGAGGCTTAGAGCTCCTTGTGGATGCTGTACCAGCCTGGGCACAGCTCGCAAAACTCCTGCAGGAGAGCTGGCTTGCTCTGCTGGCAAATTGTCATTGCATTGCAAGATTAAACTCTGAATCTTTCTCTGGCCTTTCCTTGGCTCACCTCCCAGTCAGATTCTGATCTCTTATCAGTGCTTCAGTCTTTAGGAATTACATGCCTGTGACCAGTATAAGATTGCAGATTCAAAGTCTACATTTCCCCCTTTTTCCTCTGTTCTTATTTTTCTGTTTTTATTCTTTCATGCAAAGTAAAGTTTTATTTATGTTCCCATAAAGCAGACAAACAATCCTTCTCCATCATTTAGCTGGACAGTATTAATTGCCCTGTTCTTCAAAATAAGTGATAGCCAGAAATAAAACTACCACCTCGCTATTTCACTTGTTTTAAGACTTTGACACAGAACAGACCAGTGGTTGAATCTTCTCTAGTCTTAAACCCTCTCTTTATTTCTAGAAGCTTTCAACTTCTACTTCTCCACCATTCTTTTTTCCTCTTCACTGTTTTCTTCTTTTATTTCCTTCCCAAATTCAGGAATTCATCAGTCTCCCAAATCCATGAGAAACCTGTATCAGTCAGCACTGGAGCCTTGCAGAGTGCAAAGAACAAGCACCACAAGAGCCACACACTACTGTACCTTAATGCCAATTTCTCTAGAGCCTGCAAGACCTGCCCACTTCCGTCTAGAGCCAGGGCACTTCAGGTGTGAATCATTCAGGCCTTTGGCCAGCCCATCTGGGTCTTACATACACACACACATCCCCCTCAAACCAACATCTCAGATCTCAGAAATTATGCATCTTCAGGCTCCCAGAATGCTCCTCAGTGAAGCACAGAAGATCGGAGAACCCCCAGCGCACATAACAGTCCTCAGGTTCACTAGGGCACTAAGCACCAGTGGCCCAGGGACTCAGGCATTTCCAAGCACCACTTGCCAAAATCCAACAGGCTTCTACTAGAAGCTGCCATGAACAAAATGACAATTTCTGATGGAACACATATTCCCCATCTTCGGTCATTTGGAAAAGTTCTACTCTGGAAAGTTTGTTATTAGACCTACTTCTAACCAGTAACTCTTATGTTTTGTTCTCACTTCTTCCTCCTCTGACTCTTTCATGCATCCAGGGTCCCCTCTAGCAGTAGACAAAGTAGGCTTTCAATGGCCCAGCAGATTGCTGGACATTTCATCAGGCATATGGTCCATAGAGACAACTTCTGCTTTGCATTTCTTCTGCATCTACAGCCTTCTGCTTTAGAGGAGGATCAGTCCATTGGTTGGCAAGAGTACTACAGGGACTTCTCCCACCTGCAGCCCTCTCAGACCCAGCTGATTCCTAAAGGCCTTCTGAAATCTCTCATGATATTTCCAACCTCTCTTACCCCTGACCTGAAATACCAACTGATGATCCCAGCTGTACACAATGTCTTCAAATCCCCAGTGATGTTGCCCTGCAAAATCCATCCTTTTGTCACCACAAGGTTTGGTTTTACCTGTATTTCTGCAAAGCAAATGTAAGTTGTTCCTTTCAATTTTTCATTGAGACAGCAACCATATGGATGTGTCGTGGATGGAGCACCTGCATGACCATTACAGGCTTCCCTGTAACACCCCAGTTACCCTCCCACCAAACATAACAGTAGGATGTTCTTCAAAGCAATATCTTAGCTGCAGTATTTATTTTAGATCTGTCATTTTCTTTTTTCAATCCCAGCTGTGAAATTGGAACTGAGTATAATATGCATCATTTCAATGCCACAGAAAGAGCCAAATTCTGCTCATACATGCACATTTCTGCACATGCTGCAGTATAGAGCCCACAGCACTTGGAACACAAAGACACTCAGTGGGTACAACCCAGGTTAGATCTGCAGCTCCCACACAGTGCCCAGCACATCAGCCCTCAGCCACAGTGCTCTGGGGAAGGGAAGCTCTCAGACTGACCCCTCGAGCCTGTGTCTGATGAATATAAACCAGTACTGAAGAATTAAACATTCACAATGTCTGATACCAAACAGACTGGGGAATGCACTTCCTTACCCTCTTGCATCTCCTTTATTACTTTTAACTAAGAACTACGATAGTTAAATAGAAATCCTATGGGGCATGCTGGGATGGAAACTCAACTGGTTTTTGTGCTTCTTGTGCCACCCACTGGAACAGGCTGAAAACAAGAGTGAAAAGAAAACATTCAGGAGATTTCAAATCCAGCACATTTTAGTATGTCTCACGCATTAAAATAACAATAGCTTGAAATATGCTCAAACTTAGCAGCTGGAGTTATTGTAGTCAGTTCTCATTAATTCAAAATATCTGAAAAGAAGAACTCAAGTTTGTTAATCTCCTGACCGAGTGCCTGTAAGACACTAAAGCAGTTTATCTTTCAGGACAAAGTCAAAGACAGCTCTGTGATGTATCAGTATTGGTGAATTCTCTGGACTCTAATGACATTGTACAGAGTACAGAGAATACCTCATCTAACATAGTCCATCCACCTCCAGCCTCTGGCAGGTGAGAAAAGTAGGTCTGGTGAAGCTCTTAATCTTAGGTGAGCAAGAAGGAGGTTACTCAACTAAGGAACTACAAGTTCTTGTCTAGTCAGGCAAAATGAAGGCTGAGTGAGAATATGCCTCTCTTCAAATACCTCTTGGGCATATATTCCAAGGGAGTACAGCCTCTAGGATGGTGTTCACAGTGATTAATAAATTATTATAAAATTATTAAGGAATTAATTTAAGCTGAATACCCAGGAAAATATGAGTGTCAAAGCACAGATCAAAGACCTCCAGTGGGATAGAAAATGACAGTTTTCCTTTTTTTCATAAAAAAGATCTTGAACTATTTCTGAAAGCTGTTACATGATAGTGTTGTGTGGCAAGCACATTTCTCTCTCTCTCAGGATTTTTATAAAGGTGCACAGAGAGAAGTGAAAGAGAAAACAATTTCTATTTCTGCTCCTTGTTTTTCTCTTGTGGAATGTGTTTGGAGAATTGTTTACCTAGAGCGAATGCCTGGTTGGATCGTGGTGGATTGTTTGGGCCTGATGGCCAATGAGATCCACCTGTGTTTGGACTCTGGAGAACAGGGTCACGAGTTGTGAGATGGTCAGATATGACAGTTACAGAGAGTAGCATGTAGTTTTTAGTATCCTCTTTTATATAGTATATTAATGTATCATAGCATAATTATAATAAAGAAATCATTCAGCCTTCTGAAATAAGTATGACATCATCATTCTTCCCATTGGGTTCGCCGACCCCTACAACAGTGTTGTTTGTAATAGTGAGGCATCACACACACAGGGACACATCCTCACATCTCTGCATTTTTACTGAGAAGCTGTATCCATCTTCTAGAAAGACTGCAAAAAACAGGAAGAGCTCAGTGTGACAGCACCATTTAAAAAACAACGTCTGGGTTTTGGTCATGGCTTTTTTTACCCTAAAAATTAGTATAGGACAAAATACAACAGAACCTGCACTTCGGACTCTCTCTAATATCATCCCCGAAAGGCCATTTGGAGTAACTAGCCATTTAAAGTACCCACTAGGTTTCCAGCACAATTTTATTTGACCTTTTGATGAAAGAACAATGTGTATAAAGCAAGTTGTTTCAGCTGATAACTTGTGTGACTGCTTAAAACAACCCTCTATATTACCTAACCAGACAATTGTCCAAAGTGTAATTTTCCTTGCATAAATATATGTCTCAAGTGCATTTTCTGATTTTGAAGTTTCTTTTTGCCAAAGTCTGACTGCTTACATTTTTTAGTAAACACGTCAGGTAAGATGTTTCAAATACGTAACCAGGAAACCAGGCATTCCCAGAGATTAAAAAAAAAATAATAAAGTTAGTGATTACTGAATATATATTCCTCTTATGTCAGGGTTCACCCCCAGATTGGGGTGACCCCAAAAGATGGAAAAGTCTCTCCTCCAACCTGTGCCTTCAAAGAAAGACTCAGTAGTCTTCAGTCGTCCGGTCTCAAGGTAGTTTATTGTATGTTATCTAAAAGATTTTCTTCCTGAGCTGCTGCGGTCCGTTCAGCAGTCAGGCAAAGGCACACTGACCTCCCAGGGGGCTGGTGCCCTCTTTTATATCATACATTACATGTTAAATGTTTATGGTTTTACCCCAATGCCCATCACCTATATTGAATAGTGACTTTCTACTCTAAACCCATCTGTGAGTGCCAACATCACCAAGAACATGGAGATTAGGAAGGAGAAAGGAGGACAGGGCACACCCAAATCCGTCCATCTTAGACCTTCTGACCCCCACGTACAAAACTCAGACCCCTCTGTACAAGGCCTAAAACCCCCCTGTACAGCACTCAAAAATTCTTCATTTCACTTTGTGACTACTTCTACTATAATATCTAAACTTTTGTGACTTCTTGTCCTTCCTGCAAGGTTGGTAAATTGCTCCATGGGTCAGATTCAAAGCCACAGGGGTTTCCGGCTGCATGCCAGGGTCTCAAATGCTTTTGACCTGGGCCCAGAACATCCAAGAGTGTCCAAGTGACATTCTGGGTTCCGACAATCTTATTCATTGAAAATGTAAGGAACTCCATAAAGTTTTTTAGTCTTTAAAGAAAACATATCAGACATGGATGGAAACTGTTGTTGCTCCCTTCCTACATTTGGAGAATGATTAGAACTTTAATAGATCTTTTTCTAGTTCCTACTGTAATATAGTCAAAGAGGGCTTCATGTGTGTTTGTGCGTGTGTGTTTATTATGACACAAAAATGCAACAAGGATTCATAATAAAAAAATACAGCTGAAGCAGCTGCACCTTCTTCTTTGCCAGAAAGTGTGCCACCTACTTAAACCATGTGGGGAGCAAGAAATACATACTCCAGGTGCAGAAGGCCAAAATGCAGGGCCTCCAGCACCTTCCCAGCCACAGGTGCCACAGGAGCTTAACCTACCTTTGAATGAATGACTTTCAATACATTACTTTCCAGACTGAAAATTAGATTTTTTTTTCCCTCAGGGATTATTTGAGTGTATTAACTTATCCACCATCACACAGAGATGCCACACAAAAAACCAAATGCTATGGGCAGGAAGCATCTCCACTTAGTAGATGTATGACAACAACCATAAACTACAGTAATAAGTATCACCATGATTTACTGACTGTAACTAAATGACAGGGCAAGTGCTCCAGTATATTTGTCATGTGTCCCATCACCCAAATGAAGGGTCACACTGGCTGCATGCCACTGAAGCTCTGTCTGCTTCACCTTGCAGTATGAAGGTAGCAAACTGGTGGTACTGGGGGCCTGATAGCCACACTACGGGTGTTTGTAGGAGGGTTCATCTGGACAAGCATCATAGTCATATGGACTGAGCACACCTCAGCACGCAGAGACCATCCCTATGCTAGTAGAAATCAGGAATCCATGTTCTGGAACTTCTCCCAGGTGCAAACTGCAGCACAGCAAGGCACAAATTGGGACATTTTCTTCAGAAACACTCTGCTTCCTCAAAATTAAATACTAATGTAAGCCCACTCTAATGCTCTTTCCTCTGTCCCCAAAAGTGCTCATCCCCAAAGTAACTGAACTGCTCTTACTGAACAAATTTATTCAATAGGAGCACCAAATTTCACTGTCTAAAGCAAAGGACAGATTCACACCAATCCACCTTCACACATTTGTCTTCTGAGCTTGAGTTAAGTAATGACCCCTGCAATTAAAAAATTGGGAAAACCTAGAAGGACCCAAATCTTAAAGTCCTTGTTGCACTATAGATCTGTCTCTGAGAGTTAATTCTAGCAGGATCATTTCATTTAACATGTAGCCATGCCACTGCTGCCAGACCAGGTAAGTATATACATGAATTCAAATGAAGAAATGTGGGAGCACGCTGTACATGTGACTCATCCATCAGCATAATTAGAGATATTAGGCTAATAAATGTTATTTTGAAATATATAAAATAACTGTAAAAACAGTTTTTAAACCTTCAGCTGAGAATGGTTATTAAAATTAAAGAAAAAAAGTAGAGGGAGACTCTATTGTTAATTTCAAGCTCCTTAGAAAAGAAAAATATCAATTCATTCACCTGAATCTGTTTTCAGCCTATTTGTTTCAGCAGCTCAGGTCAGCAATCTCTTTCCATCAGAAGTATGCTCAGAAGATACCTCAGGAGCTCTTTTGATAAAGGCCTGACCTGCGCAATGGCAAAGCTCTGTCAGCTCCCACGTGTGACAGTGCTATATGACAATGTTCTCCATTTTCTTCATGTACATAAGATCTTGTGCTACTGAGACCAGACACAGGTACCAGTACCTCAAGAAGAGGAAACAGCCACGTAACACTTTGCCTCAAGCAGCCTAGAACATGCTGGGGTTGTTTCATCATCGTCATCATCATCATCATTTTTGCTGTTGTTGTTGTTGTTGTTATTAAATTCAACCATAGCTGTCAAATAAAAGGAATTGCAGGAAGATTGTGGTAACTCTTTAAGGAATAAAATGGCATTGCTAATTCTGCTGCTTAAGCTTGCTGTAGAATAGAGTAGGACTTTAGGAAGTGCTACAGTGACCATCTAGAACAGCATGTTTAAAACGTATTTCAGCAGATCCCAGAGTCAAGAAACCACAGGCTTACGCTGAGTGACTTGAAAAGATAGAGAGCCTTGCCAGGAGGGAGACCCTGAGTTCACCAGCCAACACATCCACCTGCCAAGAATAATAGAAACGATAATAAAAATAAAAATGCAAAAACATGAAAGTTACACTGTGTTGACAGGGCTTTGGTGAAATTTCAAACAGAGGGGCTCTATCACTAAGTCTTCCCACTGAGCAACATTTATAGTTATTACTTTCTTGCTGCTGGCAGCAAGCCTTTATAGACGTTTTGAGAATACATCCAATATAGGAAGTGGCCTGTTGTTTTTTCTTTCTTCCAGCTACATTATTGATATTTCAGGAGAGTAATTGAACTTCTCAGCACCAACTTGTTTTCTCCATGAACTACTATCCCCTGTAGATACACACTTTTTCAGGGCACATGTTAAAGTAACTATAAATCCTATGCCTAAATGGAACTTGTATTTTATCAGCTTTTGTAGAAGAAAAAATGGTATCCGAGCTGTAAAATGTGACAGCATTTAAACTGTGCTGTATTTCATCCCTTTCTCAAATGTACACACTCTCACAAACATTTTGTTAAAGCCTTTCTTTAAAAAGCAGGTTAAAAAACACATATTAGTCACCAAATCATTGTTCCACCCACCCCTGCAAACAGTTTTCCTCAATTTGTTATTAACGTGTTTTACCATACATCAAATTAATACTCAAGCATCTATTTATAATAAAGTTAAATTAAATAAATTAAAAAAAAAAAAAAGAAGAAAAAAAAAAAAAAAGAAGCCTGAAGACTCACTAAGATGTCTCTCCACTCTCACCACACAGAATCCAGCAAGTCTCTTCTGCTGTGTCAGGCTTCAGTGGGCAGAGGACAGTATCAGAAGGCTCTCTTTGTGATCCTTCCATCAGGTACTGGTCACAGCCAGCTTTTTGCCCCAAAAGCTACATATTTAACATGGAAAAGTCAAGGGATTAGCTTCCCTACTGCTGGTTAGGGAATGGAAACCCTTTCCTTCACATGGAAAATTAGGAGATGGGGTTCTGCTGGAAAAAAAGTTTGCAACTTTCCATTTAGGTCAATTTGTTACATGCTATGGCTGAAGCACAACAGCATGCAGTATCACCATATGGTGCTTTCATTTCAATCCTCTCTACAGACCCAGGTGCCCCCACCACAGATGTGGTGACAGGGAACCCTGCCTGGTAGCAAATTAGTAGGCTACAAGTGGCAAAGGAAAGAGACACCGTACCAGGAATGCAGCCTTGGCTGGATTATCCCCAGGAGGCACATTATGGTGGTACTCACACACACACACAATGTTTTCAGCCCCCATTTCTCCAGAGCCCTGGTAGCAGGTCAGCTGCCAACAAAAAGGAGAATCTCACAACAGGGGGATTGGCATCCCCCAGGATATGGCAGGATACAGCAGGCATGGTTTCCTGAACCCAGTGACAATGGGTAAGAGGAAAGAAGAGAAATTTTCAGAGCTTTTGACTGCATTCCTCAGCTTTACAGCTGGCATCCACATCAGTGAGGGATTTTACGTGTGCTGTGCATATGCAGATTATGAACAACCTGGTGTTCCCAAATGGGAGTGGTGACGAGGAACTGCCACACGGTGGGGTGAAAGCACAGCCAGGGCATGCAGGGCAAGAGTTTGGGCTGGCCTGAGCTAGAGCTCAAGGGGTTTGCGATCTGGATAAGGACAGATTCAGCAAGCAGAAAGCAGCAGTGAAAAATGGAGGTTACTGCTGAAGACTTGTTGTTTCCTTAGGAAGTAGAGGAATGGTGCTCATGCACTTAGAAGAATTATGTGAGAGTAGAGTAGGGCAGACGAATCCTTGATAGAAATTGTGCAAGAAAAATGACATCATGGTATAATAGAAAGAAGATATAATAGAAAGAAAAAGAAGCTCACAAAGCAAAAAAAATGCTAGTTTTCTTCCATATTTTAAAGTGTCCTACATTTTCCAGGTAAAAGAAAGATACATAAAAATGAGAAAATTTGTCTAGTAGCAGTTCATCTTCTAGTAGTTCATCTCTCCTCCCCAAAAACACACCTTTCCACTGACCAAAGTGCTCTCTGAAAGTCCTCCTTTCCAAGTATACAATTTATCTTCAGTGAAGGAATCACAGAAGAGGCCTAAATGCAGTCCAACTAGATATTTTTGGTCAAGCTAGTGCCAAAAGAAAATTGTAGCATGAAACCATCTTATCTAGCGTGACAATTTTGAGGGTTGATTAAGCAATATTTCCATGTCAGTTTGAAAACAGGAATCTGCCATTAGGCTGATATGTCCAAATATATGCATTTAAATAAATGTCATGAGTTTTACAAATCAGAAAGTGTCCTGGTTTCAGCTGAGATAGAATTACTTTTCTTCCCAGTGTCTGGTCCAGGGCTGTGTTTGGGACTTAAGATGAGAACAATGCTGATAACACACCGATGTTTTGGTTGCTGCTGGGTAGTGTTTACACTAAGTCAAGGGCTTTTCATCTTCTCACCCAACCCTGCCAGCAAGGAGGCTGCAGGGCACAAGGAGCTGGGAGGGGGCACAGCCAGGACAGCTGACCCCAGCTGGACAGAGGGATATTCCACACCATAAAATGTCATGCCTGGTGTATAGATTAGGGTGAAAGGTGGCTGAGGGTGGCTGCTCAGGTAATGGATAGGGATCACTGAGCGGGTGGTGAGCAATTTCATTGCTTTTGTAATGTAATTATTTTATCAGTAGGCATAAGAGAATTCTTTTTCTATCCATTTCTGTGTTATTAAACTTCCTTTATCTCACCCCAGTATTTTTTTCCCCCAATTCTCTCCCCCATTCTGCTGGGGAGACAAGTGAGCAAGCAGCTGTGTAGGATTTAACTGTCTGCATGTTAAACCACAAACACAATTTTTCAGAAATCCTGGCCAGAAAGCATAATACAAATGCTCTGTTTATTATCGGTCACTCTTTTTAAAGGGTTCATTTTGTATTTGCTTTCCCTTTTCATGGGCTAATGATAAGCAACTATGGGAAAAATATTTTAAATTATGTTTCAAAAAGTTTTATAGATCTCATTTTTAATCTATACATGCAAAAAAGAGTTTGTACAGCTGTCCACTCTTGCAATGATATGGCCAAATTTTAGTAAACAGGAAACAGGAAACAGGCCAGAAAAATAAATCTAAGACAAGGAGATAGCAGAAACTATCTAATGACAAACATAAGAACATTCTGAAATACTCACAGACTTACTGTGAGCAGATAGTAAGTCTGAATACTTTTAATAAATTATTCATTCTTAATTACATATTCATCTGCTGTAGAAATCTACTGTGATCAGTAATCTCTTTCCTTGAAGTAAATTAGTACCTTGTTAAGTCGTCTTCTTCTACAGCGAAGACCTGACCTTGCATGTCCTGAGGATTGTGACAGTCAGAGAAAAGCTCAGTTATGTCTTGTCATTTACTCAGCCAGCACCTGCCAGGAAGAATAAATATACAAAACACAAGCAGAATTCCAAGGGAGGGGAGGACTAAACAAACAAACAAACTAATATTTGAGGAGGAAATAAAAACATAGCAAGTTGTGAGTATGAAATCTCATTTCCATCTGAAACACTGACAGCAAAGGACATGAAACCTGCCCTAATCCCCATAAATCTCAAGGACTGCAATCAGACTAGAGCATGGCCAGAGCACAGGGGGAGCCCTTGCACCCTCTGCACCCTTTTCATGAACATCCTTCCCATTTTCAGGAGGGATACTGAGAAGGTGCCTGGAACAAAGTAGAACCAGCCAGGGGTCCAGGCTTCACCACGGGGTGACTTGATCATGCTTTAAAGTACATCATCATACTCTCTTCCATTGAAACAGTGAGAAAACCTGAGACAAGATTTTTTTGTTCTTTTCTTTTGAAAGATTTAATTTATCTACACATCACCCAAACCTGCTGGAATAGGTCCAGATAAGGACAAGAAAGATCATCAGAGGAATGGAAAACTGAAATGAACAGGGCTAATGCTTTTATTAATGTTCAGCTCTTTATTAAAAAGATCCATTGGGCAGGGGGCCCGACATGGAGCTCACCCCTGCTGTTGTAGCTTTCCCAGGTAGCCGAAAGGGAAGAAGGCGTGCAGAGTCTGTCTCTGAAGTCCAGAGCAGCAGCTGTCTCCTCTCCTTTCCTTGTGGCGTACTGGTAGCTGAAGGGTGAGAAGGCATACAGAGTCTGTCGCTGACATCCAGAACAACAGCTGTCCCCTCTCCTTTCCTTGTGGCAACACTAGGAAATTCTGTCTTTCCGTCTTTGCTTCCTATAGCCTACTATAGTCTAGTCTTATGTAAGTGATGGTGACGGGCAAAAGTCTATCGGGGATGTGTTTCCCCTCTTCCTCGGCTAGGGCATTTGTCTAGCCCCCTCTACTGTGTTTAGTTCTTTATTTATGGATGTCTTTATCTCCTAAAAAAATGCTCCCATGGTCCCAAGGGTTTTTATTTGCATTTTAGTCTCAGAATGTCAGAGTGGGTGAGGGAGGCAAGTTATCTCCAGGTAGTTTAGAGAAAACAAACAGAGCAATTAGCTAATAAACATTTCAACGTCGGTACTCAGCTAGAGCCAGCAGCTGGTCCAGTGTTGCCATGGGAACTAGGAAGGCCCTGCCTGGGTCCCCAGGAACACCGGGAACTTTGTTCATTACAAAAACCTCTCCATCCAAAGACATGCTGAGAGAGCTGGGGTTGTTCAGCTTGGGAAAGGGAAGGCTTCAGAGAGATCTGCAACCTTCCAGTACCTAAAGGTTACTTATAAAAAGAAGGGAGAGGGTTTTTTTTTTTTTTTTACTTTTTTTTTTTTTTTTTTTAGTCAGATAGTGACAGGACAATGAGCACTGGTTTTAAACTGAAAAAGAACAGGTTTAGTTTGGATGTTAAGAAGAAATTCTTTACTCAGAGGATGGTGAGACACTGGCACAGGTTGCCTAAAGAGGCTTTGGATGCCTCATCCCTGGAAGTGTACAAGGTCAGGCTGGATGGGGCCCTGAGCAATCTGATCTAGTGAGTGGCATCCCTGCCCATAGCGGGGAGGTTGGAATAGAAGAACTTGAAGTCCCTTCCAACCCTAATCAATCTGTGATTCTATGATTCTGTGATAAACCCAATATTGGCCTCTGTTCCTCCTTTGCATGAGTTTGGTGTCTAGGCAGGACTTGGCTTGTGAATTCTTCCTGGCTGAAACGTGCTCAGGTCATGCATCCAACAGACCAGAGCAGCAGACAGGAGCTCTTGACCAGGTGAGAAAAGCCTATACCTTACATGGTGTGCCACCACCAGCCCTCACCCACCTGCTTTTGCAGGCTGTAACAGCCACCAGCTGCAGAACTGACCCTTGCATGCTGGGCAGAACCTCAGAAATAATCATATGTGACCAAAACCCAAAAACAGCAAGTTGAAAATCTTGGTTAAGGCCACCTGCAGACTTCCATAACATAAGTCATAAGACAGTTGAGTCATCAGTCATCACTCTTTTGTATATTCCAAACAATAATGCTGTTTCTAATTTGATTGTGGCAACCAAATGTCAAATTTCATTTGGTTGAGAGAATGGACACCTTACTTGAGCAAATAAGTACTTCAATCACAGCAGGATGGCAGTTTTGGGGATCATGCTTCAGGATCTGAAGGAGAACACAGAGCTTTCTTGTTTCTCTGTAGTGTCTTCTGAATAAATTCTAGGAGAAGGTTTCTTTCCCTTTAAGGTGATCTGAAAGTTATTAAGGCCATTCTGAGCTCTCTCCTATATTAAAAGGAAAAAAATCATTGCTGTTTCATTAGGTTAAACAAGGTGTAAAGGAGAGCAGAGTCAATTCCTTGGCTTTGCGAGTGTCAGATAACTTCAGGCTTCAGAGGCATGAAATTAATGATTAATTAGTTCATTCACTCATTCCTTACACAGGGAAACAGGTACCCAAGTCCCTGTAGTGCACAGTATAATGAAACAGCTCCTGCTCTACTCAGTGACAGACTACAGACCACCCAAGGACTCACTGCCTCCATATCCCTCCAAGGACTCTGAAGCTAAGCTGCCCTATTGGTCTGTAAGAAAACTGCCAAACAGGCCATAAAACATGTGATAGCTGCTACTCTATCTTGGCATCAGCCAAGAAAAAGGCTAAAAGCTTAAGAAAAGCCCTTGCACACGCAAAGGATAGTTATGTCTATGCTGCCAATAGTGGGAAATACTACCAAACTTGCAAAGGAAATGCTGCTATTTCACTGTATTACTAAAAATCTTCTGAGGCTTTTAGGGAATTCCATTGCCCATTTTTACATCCTGGTTTATTGGGATAGCTGAGAACTGAAATGCTGCTTTGGGAGACAATTGTAACTGCCTCTAAACAGTGTTTTTTAAAGGCTGAGAAGTGTCAGCTTGAAGATTTTCAGGTGCTGATTTAAGGGGAAATCTCTTCTGGCAAAATGGTTTTATTCTCTTCCACTAAAGAAGGGAGCTCTGTGCTGAGGTAATGGTTCTAAAAGCTTTCCAAAAATTATTTCACTCCTTCCCTCCCAGCCTTTCTTTAGATATATAGCATTTAATCTGAAAAACTTCTGTATGAGAAATTTGTGCTTTCAGGTGCAGCATAATTCACAGTAAGAAAATTTATATTTTCTGTTGAACTTGAAGCCCCTTAAAAGCTGATCAGAATATAGGAAGTTAGAACAAATATGAAAGAAGACCAAATACATATGATGGAAACGTATTGCCTATAGCAGATTTACTACTTCTACCATCTCATAAAAGAAAGTGTATATATTTCTTCTTTTCTACAAACTCACCATAATAATTTTTCTTATTATTTTTATGAGGCAAGTCCTCTATCATTTTCACAATATAAAAACACTCAAAACACAATATCATTTGGTTATATGTTTTAACAGCGCTGACATTTAATAGGACCTTTTCTAAAATAGTTTCTGTCCAATATCCCTGTTGTTATCTTGTTCAAATACTGCCCATCCCTCCATTGGAATAAAAGGTCCTGAGACCTCTTTATCTTTTATTAATCTCTTTCATTCAGATGAAACATATCTTTTTCTGCCATTTTAAGCACTACTCCAACACCACCTCCAGGCTCCCCCTTTCATTCAGTCCAAATCCAAATCTGAATCCTACTTCCCATCTTAGGTCTGGACTAAGACCCCGCCTCTGACCCACAACACAAATGTTCTCTGAGCGCAAATCTCTTGGCTCCCCTGACCTTCCTTTGGATGTCCATTTCCAGCCCCATTCACAACCACATCTGCAGGCTCTCTCTTTTACTGAACCCGAACTTTAACCCTTAATCTACTTTCCAGCTCAGGCTGTTTGTGGCATGTGACCCACAAGGATCTAGTTTTTACTAAACAATTTACACATTTAGTATTGAATTTATGTCCAGTAATCCAGCAATAAATATTCACCATCTCAGTTTTGGCTTCCCTTCTAGAGGGTCATGTTTATTCAACTTATGAACTGAGAAAAATTTTTACTACTGTATCATTAATTATGAACAAACTCTGGCTTAACTTGAGCAATTAATAAAACTCAGTCTTGACCATCTGTGAAATTCTGCTAATAAGCATCATGTCAAGCAATTATCCTTTAGACTAGCTAATCTAGGAGATTCTGTTGTGGCTGCAACTCTTAAAACATTTTTAAATACACAGCAACATACTAACCACAGGCCAAAAACTCTAGTGGAGGTACAACAATTTATACTTGCATAAATTGCTCTAATTTTACCAAGGAGAAATAAGAGAGACACTTCAGAATCTTGGCAGCCATATAATAATTAAGTCATGGCAGTATTCACAGTTGTCTGAAGGTGAATAAAAAGTAATGAAGAGAGAGTATGAAAGACTTGTTACTTATCCTTAAGAAGCTGTTGTTGTTTCTAAGGTTAGAAAATTACTTCTGTTACCTATATTGCAGTGGAAGAATCAAGGGAGAAACCAAATACCTGAGTCATAAAACAAGGAAAAGTCATCTTCATTGAAAATACAGGAATTTCCAACTTTAAGGATAAAAATTGGACTATATGTAGCAGGAGCTGCCTTAGGGAATGTCAAAAACTGTCTAAAATTGTTTTACCTGTTTGGGCAAATAGTCAGGTGTGAAGGCTTTCTGGTTTCAAGCTGGCCACAGCCTCAAGCCAGCCCTGAGGTATGCAGAGGCTGGCTGGGATGCTCTTGCAGCACAAGAGGAATTTTTTGATTGTGTGCGCTGGGTGTGCACAGACCTGACACCCTTCTGCCCCACAACCTTAAGTAAAGACCAAACTTGATTTTCATATTTGTGAATGATTCACGATTTAAGTCCCATAGGTCTTGCCACAATCACAATAAGTGCCCTGTTACTATCAGCAGCCCTGTATGTTTATTTTCTAGTTTTCCATTTTCTGCCATTGGCTGAGTAGTCCAACGTCCCAGATTGTTCTGTTCCTTATTCAGTAGAATTCAATTTTTTTTACTATTATTACATAATATAGCTATTTCATGTGTATATAAGGCTGTTTTATATGGCAGTATATGTCCTCACAACTCTTTATTTGCTTTCTTTGCATCTTTGAAAAGAAGATGAACAAGAATAGAAAGTTTGGAAATCATGATCTGAAATAACAGTAAAGAAATCAGGTTTATTTTCTGAGGAGGTTATGAAATAACTGCAGATGATAAGAGTAAATTAAATTAGCATTGACATTATCTGATTCCAGCTCTAAAGTGGAGTAGATTAATCAATCTCTTGAAATCTCCATCAGTCCTGCCTTTTTTTTAATTTGAACAATATAATTTAATTTATCATCAAAATCTTCACTGTGTCAATGACAGAAAACAGTGCAACTAGAATCCCTTTTGGGAATCCTCTTTCTGAGATACACAAACACTTTTTAGTGACACTGATTCATACACTTTTTTGATAGATCAGAGTGTCTAGCTCTCAAAATTAAAGCTCACTACTCACCAGTGCCATGTAGGCTAACAGCTAATTTTAGGGAAATTCCCAAAGTTGAAATAATGGTAATAAGGACTCGTGCTCTTAAATTCTTTGGATACTTTTGAAAATCCTTGCCTTAATTCTCATTCCTGCAGTGTCGCAGTGACATCCAGTGGTCAGTAGGATTACTCTTAAATTGGGCTCCGACCTCACCAAAATTCAAGGCCATCCTTGCCACTGTATACCATAAGCTGATTCATGTGCTTCATGCCTGTGAGTTTTCACAGAACTGGTGCTTGATTAAGCACTGACTCAGCATTTGAAAAAGTCAGAAGGACTGTCAGAGGCAAAAGAAAAACTCCTCCCATTTCTTTATTATGGAATACTCTCCTTCCATAATTGCCTCTTTCCCGGATTCCTGATGAGCTGCAAATTGTTTAAGGCTGCCCCCAAATTTACATCTCCCCTAAATGCTGATAAAAAGAGCAATTAATCCGAAGTTTGTAGTGTAGTAGCTGCCCAAAGGTCTACCCTAACAGACTTAGACTAAAGCAGGACTCAGATCCTGAGGTTCTGCACCAAACACAGGGTAAAAAGAAAAGATACACAATATGAAAACCAACCCATCAATATCAACTGCAAGACTAGGAGTCATTGTGTGTGTGGGAAAGAGAAATCATATCAGAAAGCCCCAAACAGTGGGAGACAGAATCCTACAAGGAATTCTCTTAAAACAATCACATATAGGGGTAGTAAAGGCTTCAGTTTACACCCCACTCTGGGACTTTACCTCTGCATCTTCAGAAGAGACAAACAGGAAAAAGTAACCTGCAGGTGTGAGGGGGCTCTAGTTGTCAAAGATGTGATAAAATAGGTGATAATAAAAAAACCCACGGTGCCATGTCAGAAGTCAACAAAGATGTCATAGGGGACAGGTGAAGGTGGCATTTAAACTCCAGCTGGCAAAGTCAGACTGTTCATATCAAGCAATACTGCTCATGTTAAGCTCTCCTGCTTCTCCCAAGTGGACAGCAGAAGCCAGAGGCACTCCACAACATAAAAAAAAAAAAAAAAAAAAAAAAAAAAAAGAAGATATCAGTGTGAAATGAGAGAAATTGAAGCTACCAGACATACTGGCACTACCATAGACAGCTTTTCTTTTTCATGATAATCATAACAGCACAATCTTTCCTACACTCAGTGCTTATGCTACTGTAGGAAATATTTGCATTTATTCATTTTTTAATTATTTCTTCTGAAGTCTTGTTTAGTGACAAAGCTGGGATGAGTGATTTAGTTTAGAAGACATTCAACACAGGGGGCAAGAGGACAGATGAGCAAAGGCTTAGGAAAAAATATCAAGGAGACTTCATAGCAGGGATCAGGAAAGTGGAGTGGGATAGAAGGAGGGACAGGCTGGAGATATGATCTCTGCTGTTGAAGGAAGAAAAGGAAGAAAACAGTTGTGATGGTAGACAGAGATTTGGGCTTTCAGGCAAAAGTGAAGTGAAAAAGAAAGGCAGGGTGGGCACCTTCAACAGTCAAAAATATCATGCTAGGGAAAATGAATCCACACAGATGGAAGAAGAAGGGAGGGAAGGAGGAAAATCAGTGTGGAAGCAGGAAGTGCAAAGAAGAAACACTATAACTTTGAGAAGAAAAAAAAACGTATCCTTAAAAAGGTATATTACTTCAGAACATGAATAGAGTATGAAACATGGAAACACAGCACAAAAAATACCCAGTTTCATATGGATTTTATAGAGGATATGATGTTAGAGAAAGACTGAGTAAGGAATCCTAGTTAGAACTACAAAATATTTGAGTTTGGGAGTGATTTCAGGAGGTGACATGGCTCAATCACCTGCTCAAGCACATCCACCTAGAGATACCTGCCCAGGACCATGTACAGACAGCTTTTGGATATCTCCAGGGAGGAAGATCTCACAACTTCTCTGGGCAACATCTGCTCAGTTTCCTTTGCAGTAAAAAAAAATGGTTCTTGATGTTCAGAGGGAGCCTCCTGTGTTTCAGTGTTGCTTGTCACCTCTGATCCTGTCACTGGGCCCCACTAAATAGTGGCCAATCCCATTCTCTTTGTAAGCTCCTTTCTACACATTGAGATTCCCCACTGAGACTTTGTTCTCTAAGCTGAACTGTCCCCTCTCTCTCGGTCTCCCCCCATATGTCCCTGTCTCCCCTACATGGAGCCCTGAGCTGGACACAGTACTCCAGGTGTGGCCCACCAGTGCTGACAGAGAAGGAGGATCTCCTCCCTCAACCTGCTGTCAATGCTCTGCCTACAGCACACAAGGATCCCTCTCACCCTACTTGCAGCAAGGACACATTGGGGGCTGATGTTCAACGTGGTGTTCACCAGGACCCTGCAAGTTCTTTTCTGTCAAACTTATTTCCAGCTGAGCAGCCCCCAGCAAATACTGGTGCCTTGGATTGTTCTTCCCCAGGTGCAGGACTGCATTTCTCCTTGTTGAACTTCATGAGGTTCCTGTCATCCCATTTCTTCAGCCTGATGAGGCCTCTCTGGATGGCAACACCTACCAGCCACTCCTCCCAGCTTAGTGTCATCTTCAAACTTGCTGAGGGAACAATCTTCCCCATCATTAACAAAGATCTTAAACAGGACTGGACCCAGTATTGACCCCTGGATTACACTGCTGGTTACTGGCCTCCAATTTCATGTCACTGATCATCACCCTCTGGGCCCATCCACTCAGCCAGTTTATAATCCTCCTCACTGTCTGCTCAGCCAACCCGTATTTCATTAGCTTGTCTGTGAGGATCTTATGGGAGACTTTACTGAAATTAAGGTCAGCAGCATCCATTGACTTCCCCTCATCCACCAAACCAGAAGTTTACCAAGTTGGTCAAGCAGGAGTTATTACTGCATTCCCAGCAGTGTTAGAATATGCTCTGTGACTAGTTTACTCACTGATAATATGAACATATTATTAATTATTCTCCTCACAATGGTCCTATATTAATTAACATTTGAATATATGCCTTAAGAGCTCCAGAATAATGCTGTTATTCTAGTTATGTAAGAAATTACTGATTCTGTTTTCAAATGTTCTTTATATAGCTTGGCTTTATAAATCTTTCAAGTATCAAATCCTTAGAACAGCTGTAAAGTAAGATACATACATAAAATAAAATGAGGATGTAAAACATACTTCTCTTAAATAAATGCACTTCTAAGAACTAAACAGTGAAACTCAAGGTTTTATCATCACATCTTTAATTTTAGAATGTGGTATTACCTATCCTTTCTCAAATGAATCTTAACTTTCTATAAGAACATTCAAAGGTGTCAATATTGTCAGTATAATTATCACTCATGTATCAACTCAAAGCAAAACACCACCAATCACTCAGCAAAAAGTTAGCTCTAAAATATTTAAGTTTGGCAATGATTTTCCAGTTGCTTGATTTTGCAATATCACTGAGGAAATAATTGTTTTCTACTGTAATCACAATTAGCTTTGCAAGAGATTAATAGTAAAACCAGCACGCCTCTCCCTCTTCTTCCTTCACAGGAATTTCTTGCTGTAAGACAGTTATATTGGAATACCAGGGAACAGTAAAGATTACAGAGGAGAAGGACTGTGTAGTGGGTCATATACTGGTTCGCTTTCTAGATTCCGACAAATTTCATCAAAAGATTTTCTCATCTATTTTCAAAGCTGCACAAAAGATTAGTGTCAGAGAAAGTGGAGAAAGCCTGGTGTCAAAGCTCTTTAACTAAACTAACAGATGAAAACTCCTTTTGGGAACTGCAGTCAGTTTGGGAGATATAATGAGTTTTTACTGCAGTTTCTGGAAGGAAAATTTATATGAGCAACATTATTTTCAGCTCCTGTACTTTGAAGAATTACTACTTTTCTCTTCATTCAGTAAATTCCTGTCATCAACTTTCTCTTCCTGTTAGCTTCACTCACTGCCATGACAACATGTAAGGTCTTCATGGGGGTAGCTATGTAAGGTGTAGAGGTTCTCCTCTAGCACCATCTCCTCTGCTGTGCCTTGATGAAGCATCTCCACAGGAAATCACTAATTCTTATCACTCTGGATCCCAGTTAAAGGGGTTTATAATTGTTGGACTGAAGAAATATGGAGGTTAAACTGTGTTGGGGGTTTGAAAAAACAGACACGTCAGATATGTGCAAGACAATATTTCTTTGATGAAATATATGATTAACTGTCAACATACAACATGCCAACATGTCAGAGATTAACAGCAAGAGATTAATTGCAAGAGATTAATAGTAAAACCAGCATGCCAACATACATCTCATTGCAGCCTTTAGAATTGCAAAGAAGAAGAAGGTGTTTTCTTAAAACAAGAAGGTGAAACTGACTGTGCACAGAGGATTGCCCAGAAGAGGTAAGAGTCAGGCTAAATGACTTGCTGCCATCTATTGACCATGCACATTTATGTGTCTGAGATCTTCAGTAAGAAGATGAAAAGACAGTAAAATCTTGCAGCACAATCAGTACAGGGAAGCCAACCTCTGTGTGATAACAAATAATTTGTCAAAATATTTCGTCAAAATAATTCATAGCTGCTCTATTCCTGTATTAGCACATACCTGAATTTTTACTAAAAGCTAGTGCCAGCTGTTTGTACATTGCCTTTCTCGATGTTTGAGATTTAGAACAACAGTCTCTCCTCCACATTAGAGCATGTAAGAAATGAAGCAGTCTATTTTCAAGGACATCACAGTGGTTCCAGTAAAGCCTGATAAATGACTTTGTATGGATTTGTTGCTCATGCCTAATTCTGTCCCCTTCTCTAAAACAAAATGAAGTAAACTAGCATCATAGCTTCACACCCAGAATTATGGCCATGTCTCTGCATGAACCCCTTTTTTATGTGTTTATTTACTAAGGCTTTAAAATAAGAAATCACTTCTTTATAAAAAAAATTTGTCTCCTTGGAATAACAGTCCTAGGCATGATTTCTGACAGAGCAATAGCCCCTCTATATGATAGCTAACACTTGCAGCAAGAAACAGAAGCCCATCCATTCTGGAGGTTTCCATTAGAGACACAGGCACTGCTGTAAGAAATTGATTCATTTTTTGCATCATTGAGGTACTCCATTTAAACAATATTTTGTTGCCTTTACTGATAAAGCATTGTAAAGCAACAGAATAAAAAAATAACTATTTCCTTTAAAATTTGAGCAAACTTCTCAGGATACAATTATGCATCAGTCAAGCTGTGTTCTATAAAGAGCAGGTTAAGGTCACCAGCAAGTTGAGACAATCATTTTTTCCCAACAAACATTTCTTCTGACAGCTGTCAGCTCCAGCAAGGGTGCTCACTATCCCTCCTGGTTCATCCTATCTCAGGTCTGCATCTAGTGATAAATAGTGGCACAATGGACCAAGCAACACTAATTTCATACCAACAGTCAAAAAACTTAGTTATGATTGTTTCCTTCACACTGTTACATCAGAGATAATGATGGACCACATCTTGACCTCAGTGACACTCATCTTCACCCAAAGGAATACCCAGGCCTTCATCACAACACAAACACAAGCAGAATTTGTCCATTTAATTAAAGCCTCTGAGTTTGTGCACTGCTGAAGTCAGTAAAGGTGAAAGGCATGAAAAGAAGTATAAAGGAGCAGAAAATCTGACTCAGAGCTCACAAATCCAGGCACGTATTTCACAACAGTAATGATACAAAGAGACAAATACACAGAATTTTCTACAGTGGGAAGACTTCAGACGAAAATAACAAAGGGTTACTCAACCTGCAAAAAACATTTCCACTGACCAGAATGGATGCACATTGGTACATTGACAGTTTGGGAAACAAGGAAAATTGAGGGTTTATTACTACATGTCCCTGAAGTTTAGCAAGTGTTGTTACCCCATCCTTCACATGTGAACTCTTGTATGAAGCAAGTATGAATATGTTAAACACAGAAGACTTCAATATTTGGCTTTATTTTGTGCTACAGATCATAAGCACCTAGTCCATAAATCACTCTCCCTGTTGCATTTACAATGCAATTAAGAAAGCAGAAACCCTCTTTCTCCCATCCCATCTTTAAGTTTATGCAGAACACTTCAGGGCACATTGAGTGATTGAAATAATTTCACTTGGCACAATTGTTTTGTTTTCCATCCTTCATCCTGTTCCATAAACTGGTCAGTCCATGCATTGCTGCCTCTCAACATCTTTGAGTAAATCTGTCCTCTTGCTCCAGTCAACTGCAAATGTTGCCTTCCCTGGTGAACAATAGAAATGTTCCTCTTTTAAATGGAAGATAAAGTCCAAGTTTCCCATTTTATAGCACTCTATCAATTCCCCTGATTTCAGCAGACAAATAAGGAACTCCAACCAGTTTTCATCCTCCAAAAACAGGTGGTCAAAGATGAGTCTCCAGAGATTAAGAGATGCTATGATAGCTAAATACAGATTAGTTTAAAAGCCTCCAAGGGTCACAGCAAGCAGCAACTTTAAAAAACACTCATGTGCCACTAAAACGTACTTGGCAGCACACACCAACTGCTTCCTAAAGCCAGCATTATGGGTCAGCTCTTGGGAGGCACAGCTGGAAAAGAATTACCCTTTCCCAGCTCTCTGCCAGTCCTAGAAGGTGTGTATTTTTCTCTCAGCCACCAGAGTGGCCTCAAAGGAGCAAATCTCTCAAAGTGTGGGATTTGGTCCTGTAAATTTTGATTCCTAGCCAAGAAGCTGAACTATAAGCAATAAGTAGCACATATTTATGGGGCACCTGTCAAAGATAGCAAAATAGTCAATAAAATTACCTTCTTTGCTATATCAGCAGCTTCACCTACACAGCCAGGAATCTCTCAGTGTTTATGCTACACACATTTGAGGTCATTATTTTTTTTTTTAACCAGAAAGGCACAATTCACCCCAGTGTACAGAAGCATCATCAGCTTAGTCTCAGCTGGCAAAATAACACGATCATTTTATGACTCATGAAAATTGCTATTTCCTTTAATTTATTCTCTTTGGAAGGCATCCATGCTATGGAGGTTTCACTGTCATAACAAAAAGTGAGTCTTCAATTGCCATAACACCTGAGAGCAGTAGGAAGCAGCCCTTTACATGGCACCTCTATAGGAAACCAGCCTGTGTTATATCACAGAGCACAGAGATGCTGTACAGAACACACAACAAACCAGTTCAGTTCATACCCGAGGAAAAGCTTCATTTCTGAGTGACTGGCCTTAAAAACATCAACATACACACTTGAATAACCTATACATTTACTTTGCTTAGATAATGCTTAGTAGCACAGTTGTCAAAAATGGTTATAATTTAAAGTGAGCATTCAGTATGTAATGTATCAGTACCACTGCTGAGACTAAACTTTAGGTGATAATTATAATGTTGATCATATGAGATGAAAGTGTTTCATAAAAAACTATTCAAAAAACAAACAATTAATGCTTAAAACCAAAATCCTTTACAAAAATGTCATAAAGAAAATATAAACATTAAATCTTTACTTGGAACCAAGAAATTTACCTCGTAAAATGTTAAAAAACAGAACTCAGAAATTAATTGGTATTTAAGGTAATTTTTTTTTCAATTCCTGAATTAATTTAATGAAATTCTGCATCAGGAAAAAAAAAACAGAAGGAGATGAATATTAACACAGAATGATTAAATCATAGAATCATAGAAACATATAGGTTGGAAAACCTGCAAGATCATTGAGTCCAACTGCTAACCTAGCCCCACCAATAAACCATATCCACAAATGCCACCTCTACACATCTTTCAAATACCTCCAGGAATGCCAACTCCACCACTTCCCTGGGCAGCCTCTTCCAGTGCTTGGCAACCCTATCAGTGAAAAATTTTTTCTTAATAGCTGAACTCAACCTTCCCTGGTGCAACCTGGCCCTGAGGCCATCTCATCTCATCCTGTCATTTGTTACTTGTAATAAGACATATTCAGACATATTCCCTTTCATTTGATTTCATTGCAATGGGAGGTGAAAATTTGATTCATAATGTTTAATATTTGGCAGTCCTTCACCTCCAAAGTGTAAAATATTGCCTGCGCCAGAAATTTGTTCTGGAAACATTAGTCCCTATGGCTTATATACTGTTCAATTCCTCTTATCATGGAATATCGGGAGATAGAAAAGACTGTCCCTAATTTTAAAATATAGTCAGGACATAGCCAGCAAACAAAAACACAGTAAGTGAGCACCAGGAAAGCTCATGGGCCCTAGACTAGATGCCACTAGACAGGAAGAGACTTCAATGCACAGCTAAATCCAGAGAATTTGATGGCCCTGCTTAATATGAACAATGGCTGAAAAATCTGAGCCTTAATGAATGCCAGCAATGGGTGAAGGGGCCATAATCAAGGCAAGAGCAGTAATCAACTATTGGAATCCTCTGCTCACTTCCTGCTTGGTAAATAGATACAGTTGTACTGAAAGCCTTTTATTGGGCAATAAACAGTGGCTTTTTACAGTGGAGCCTCGAGGTGCTCAAAACTTTATTCCAGTATGTCGTATTTGTTTGGATTTATCTCATACATAAATTCCTAATCTGAAGAGGCATTTGTAAATGCTCATCTTGACCAGCAGGTGATTCTTACTAAAGAAACAGGTCTCCCTGCTGGTTAATCAAGTGATCTATCATAGCACTGAATTTGACTAATTTTATCTGATGGAAGATGCTATTTGTTTCAGAGTTAATGCGTGAGAAATAGCCCAGTGACTTCTCCGTCTCGAGTGGAAAAAAAAAAAGACCGTTTATTTAAGAAATACATTTCATTCAAACAAACAAATAAAAAATCAACCAAAAGAACCCAACACAACAAAACACAGACTGAAGTACCAAAGTATAAATCATGAATGGAATTTATGCACAGAAAATTATGTTATTGCAAAAGAAAACAAAACAGCAAACACTTATCTTCAGTAGCTAATATAATGTAAGTGCTATTCAGAGAGAATTTACTGCTTTTCTACAAGTACTAGAGCACCTCCATGCCCAGTCTGAACATTCTACTGAGAGAGCCTCCATGAACAAAGCCCCCTTGTCCATTGAGCTGAACAGCAGGAGATACCAGTTCTGAGCATGTAGACAGGTTATCTGTTTGACAAAAGCTTACAAAATGTAGCAGACACAAATTATTACTTCGGTACTTACTGTCATAAGAGTTACTGCAAAGGCAAATTATTTGGTAACCCTGCACATATGATTATAGCACATGTTAGAATTAATCTCATTACAAAAGAAGTGCTTCCTTGATCATAATCCTTCCCTTGCAGATATTCCTGACACTTTTTTGGGAGGGGTGTAGCACTTAGTGGAATAAAGTTAGCATTCTTCACAGATTGATGGCAAACTGTTTTTTACAGGTAACAAAGTGATTCTTGAGATACGTGAACATATGAAAATATATTTTTCAATATTTCAGAAAGACAATGTTTTGTTACCTTGGCACTTAAGTAGACAAAACAGGCTTACACAATCCAGGTCTGATTCTTGGATCAGTCACAATGTGATTTTAATTCTCTTCCAAAAGTGGCAACTGGGAACTGTTTTGGCTTATGACATGAGATGGAGAAACCTGAGGTGAAAAAACAAAGGTTGCTCTCATTTACACTGGTGAAAATTTCCAGGCAGATCTAGGTTAAGTGTAAGACTAAGAGGAAAGCAAATGATATCTGTACCCAATGTGTCAGGAACATCAACATCAGGTCTGGCACACCTGAAAACAGAACACAGAATTGGCCAGAAATTCAATACCATTCAAGACTAGTTTCTCAGTTACATGCCAGGCACTGTTTTCACTTGTCAGGACATTATTTAGCTTTGGAATAGTGTATACATTTAAATATATAGACAAAAAAATTACACTTATTTAAATCCCATTCATCTTTGCAGTACTTTGTGTCACCAAGGCATAAAATAAAGCAGGTAGATGGGACAGTAGCAATAATGAAACACAGCTTATTGCCTGCCTTAAAAAGACTGCTGGATTTGACAGCATCAGACTAGTCAAAAATTAGCACATAAACTATTAGATTAGGATCATTGCTGAAAGCTAGGGAATAAGGATCATTGTCAAAAAATCTTGGAAAGCATCCGTATATTTGACCAAAAGGATGAGATTTATTTACCTCTATGGATAAGGGACTGCGCTTATAAGTTGGGTCAGTATGAAAGCAATCTGAGACACAGTGCTCAAAAAGTGTGGATAAAAACATTCTTTATAGTCCCAGAAAAGGTGCCTGTACACGTGTGCGTGTGTGTGTGTGTGTGTGTGTGTGTGTGCGTGAGCGCGCGCGCATAATATTATTGTTCTGTAAAATCTCCCAGGAATTCTGGAATGATGGGTGGACAGCCCCCCACTCTGTTCTGTGCTGTTGCAGCCTTATCTTGAGTCCTGCATGCAGTTTTGAGCACCAAAATAAAAATAGATATAAAGTTATTAGAGAGTAACCAAAGGAGGGTTACAAAGGTGGTGAAGGGTCTAGAGGGAAAACCATATGAGAAGCATATGAGGTCACTCGGCTTGCTCAGCCTCTGGCACCTGGTGTGACTCTATGGGCTGTGCTGTGCAGGGTCAGGAGTTGAACTTTGACAGTCCTTGTGGGTCCCTTTTAACTCAGGACATTCTACAATTCTATGGTTCTATTCTACAGGCATTACCCCAGATACATATAGGAGTGTGAGCTGCTCATATCACACCAAAGAGTGCCAACCAGTCCCTTTCTTCAGCAGGCTTCCAGACCAATTTCTTCCTAGTCCTGCATCTTGAAGAGACTGCAGTCTATTCATCTACCTGTCAACAATATCAAGACTTTCAACTCATGCAGTATCATGTGTAAGTACACTTGTTAAAGCACACAGTTTACTCTTAGAAAGGTTTCTTCAAAATAATAAACATATTGTAGGCTTATTGAAATGTCATCAGATGACAACAGCATGAATTTACCTTTCTTTTTTAATCAGCCTTTACAGCAAAGAGATGCCATAAAGCACAACAGCATCCAATGCCTTTTGCGCACCACAAGCTGAAAAAGCATCTCAGTCTCTCCCTCTTGTTTGTGCAAGGCATATTCTTGTTTTCCCAGCCATTTTTGAAGGGTTGCTTGTTCTCCCACTTTAATAAGACACTTCTATAAGGACCAAAGCTGAAAAGTGCACACAAGCTACTGAGCTTTGCTTTGTGTTTGGTACGTGGGAGACAGACAGATGGCTGGTCAGACAGATTTTGTAGAAGCTTCATCATCCAGACTTGTTATGAAGGGACAGTTAATAAATGATGCAACATGTGGAAGAGTGAACAGAAACTCTGATTATATTTCATGTCATGTTCCAAATGTATCTTCAATTCTGAAATGCTTGAGCTATATAGGCTTAATGGAACATAAAGACTACAGCAAGAAATGACTTGCAGCTTGGCATGCTACGTGTGAAGAGTAAATATCCAGAAAAAAAGAAATACATTAGAATGCTTCAAGGAGAAAATTAATTAAATTTTCCAGCTTCTTACTTCTAGAGCAAATTATTTTACTGTGAAATGACCAGAGGGAGAGCTACCACATCATGCTTTTCACATGTTTACTGCAACAACTAATATCTAAGAGATAGTATGAATTTGGTCATGAATATACCCTTGACACAGATTTCCTTCTCTCCAAGAACAAAGCCATCATACAAGACATCAGGTCACTAAATCTTAACGGGGAGGGGAAGGGGAGAGATGGAGGAAGGGAGGAGTCTATAGCTTAGAAGAGATACTGAGAAGTCAGTAAACAAGATCTCTGAACTGAAATGTAGAGTTATTGAGACTCCTGTTTCAGCAAGTTACTGAATGTTGCTCTCAGTGGAGACCATTCCGAACTGAAGGACCTGTAGTCAGTGGCTTTCCTACTGTCAAAAGTAGGAAATCACATCAGCTCAGAGTGCACTCTCCAGATCTCCAGACAGGTTACTTTTCACAAGAAAACCTGTCAAAGAATGGGAAATAAACAAGATGAAAGCAAAGATCCAGCCTACACATCACAGATACCACCAGCAGCCAAAAATTCTTATTCTTGTAGTTATATGTAAAAATAGAGACAATGTTTTCAGTCACATGTTTGGGTTCCTGGTCCTGGGCTGATTTTGAATCCAACAAGTGCTTCCAATTATAACAGATTTCATGACATGAAGTTTTAGGTTGGTTGCACAAAACAAACAAAAGCCAGAAGTCTGGGACTGGAGGAGTGTGATTTTTCAAGGCTTCTGAGCAAAAAAAATGTTGCTATAATTTTGACAACATAATTTAGCAGCTTTTATATAGAGCAATCTACACCTCCGCCCCTCTCCACCTCACCTCCCCCTCTGGTATTGTCTTGCCTGTCAATTATTGGAAGAAGAGTCTGTTCTTTAAAAGGCTTTTAAATTATTGGAAATTATTTGGAATATATTCTAAAAGCTCTTGAAAGAAAGAACACTACCCCCACATACACACAGAGCAGAAAGTATTTATTTGTATTGTCAACTTAAATGTGCAGGATTAACATGAAAGTTTATCTGGCTAAAAATATCAAAAGTCATCAGTGGTGCTGACCTTGTGCTTGAGCTGTGTGGATGTTAAAAGGTAAACCTAGTGCTCCAAATGCCAAACGTGACATCACTGTGCCCATTCCATTTGTTACCCATGATACTGTGAGGACTGCACAGAAACAGTGAGGGAGTTTGGGGCCACGACACTCCAGGGAGCAGTGCTGCACATAATGTATGCACCCCAGCAAGCAAAGCAAGGCAGCTGCACCATTCTGCCAAGTAAGCAACTTTGTTGTTAATGTGGGGTTTGTTTGCTCTGATACATAACAGACACATTTGAGTTCCTTCAAACTATCACTCTGACTGGCATTGAAAGATATTGTATTATAAATTTTACATTATAATAGTGTTTACTGGCAGAATAAATTGCATACCTGTATTGAAGTGATGGAAAAAAAGACATCACTCATTATCACATTGAGCAGCATGCTGAATGTAGCAGTGAACAGTGATAATCGTGCCAGCTAAAGCAATTTTACCTATGAAAAGTTGTTCAGACGTAAGAGAGACTGTTAATGTCTTACACAAGGCACAGCTATTTCCTATTTGTTTCTGAGAAGAACCTTACTATTCATTGATATCTCACAAATTTCCTAAATGCGATGTACATTAAAGGCATAAAAAACATTTCTCAATTTTCTTCACAGTCTTCTTTTATCTCCTTCATATCTATTTTTCACATCACCAGCTGTTGGTTTTCCATCTTTTAAGTCACGTCACACAAATTAGAAGTATGCATTTGGTTCAAATGTTGCTTTATAATTCACCCCCAGCCCCTCTGATCTCCTAAAACGGTTTCCAAGACATTTCTCCAGAGAGACCCATGTATCACCTAAACAATTTTCATTTCCAAATTTAGCCTTCATCTGAGCCAGGGGTGTGAGAAGCTGATTCACTTGTCTTCCTTTAAATCTTGCTTTCTCATTGTTAATATACTTAGATGAGTTTCATCTTCCTACCTCTGCCTTCCAGTAGATATTTAGGGTGGTCTTCACTGCCAGATAGGATACCTTATTTTAGGCACCAACATGTAGTACTCTGTAGGATAGCAAGGTGTCTGAGCTCTCAATGCAGATCTAGTTCGTGAAACCCAGATGCAATTTATCCAAAGCAGGTAATAAGGATACCTTAGCAGATGCTGCCTGGCTCCAGCTGCTGAAGGAAATCAATTTCTCTGGGGATTCTGTCACACACATCAGCTGCATGCAGAGGTCTTCAACAATATAAGATGCATGGAAGAGTCTTAAGGCACATGTTTATGCAACTGAATTAGGCCCTAGACCTCTGGTATCCATTGCAGATGCCAGTCCCTCACTGCCAGACACCCAAGTGCAGATGAGTCCCTCCCCAGAAGCCAGGTGAGATGATCCTCACTGATAGCTCCCAGTTTCACTATCTGGCTACATCTTGGAAGTTCAGTACAATTACACAGTACTGCTCCTCCAAAGCTTTTCAGACCCAGTGTCGATTCCTAGTTGCACTAGATGTCTTTGAGGATCTTGTCTCCTAAAACTCCACTATCGTTGCAACCAGATTTACTTAGAAAAGAGTAGGAGAGCAAACACAGCTGTGCAAGTTATCTGTGCTTAGCAAACTACTGTGTGTCTGTGGACCCACGGGACTATTTCATAGTGGTCTTTCAACTCTGGGGGCTCAGCTCAGAAAGAAATGTCTGGGTACCAAACCAGGTGCAGTATTTCTGAGGAAGCACTGCTGCCACAGGGAGCAGAGGCAATGCAGGGAGAGGATGTGGCAGCTCAGGCTCTGCTATGTCACTGAGGTGGCTGAGTGTACTGGCTCCTCGGCAATTTCCTGTGCCAAGGTAAGGATTTTTTTGATAGAAATCAGGTGACATCAGAAAGGGATGAAAGGGGCTTTCAAGGGTCTTGTTCTACAACTGAAGTTGCATCTCCAAATGCCAGCATCTAGGGGGTGGGGGAGGTTGCCATAATTAAATACATTAAAACACAGATCATATGAGTTTTAAGTAGTGGAATAAGGGGGTACTAATCTCCTCAATATTGCAGTTCTTCTTAAAATATGGAGAAAATATTAAATATATCTCAGATTCCCTATATTCCAGCAGAAGACCCTGCTATGTATTGGCCAAGATAGCAATGTGCCATCTCTTGAGAATAAAAGTCTTTTTCACATACCAGTTATCCTGTTTCTTCCAAAAGAATAATGAAATGGGAAACAAAAAGAGAACACTATTAATGAAAAGCAGCTCTGTTCTGTGAATTCCTTTTACTTGGCCATGTTGGAAAAAGTGGGGGAGTATTTTCAAAGACTGATGATCATCTCCTTCACCCTGCTCAAAGGACACAGCCTTCATTAAAAAGTTTGACTTGCCTGCGATGGGACATATATTTCTCATTTCAAATACTGCAGTTCAAGCCAGTTGCTGGTTCTAATATCAAGTTTCTCTTTACAAACAATATGAAGCATGGCACCTCTGTGTAACTATATTCAACACAGAAACAGTCCTCCACAGGATCACAAGATATATTAAAATTAAAATAATATCCAAAGGAAATTGTACATGAAAAACAAAAGGAGATAGATTGAAAATTGGAATTTATGGAAAAATAAAAGTGAGTTGTTAGAGCTGTTTTTTTCACTCATAAAAATTATTATTTCTCTAAAATGTATGTTATCCATGCATTTATCTACATTTCTGTTTGTCTATCATTTACCTGTTTTCCACCTCCCTGAAAGTAACCACCTATTTGGAAAAGCAAGTTAAATTGTCTTCCTCAGCGAAAGGAGGGGTGAGAGATAAAAAGGAGAGTGGAAAATTATGAAAAATCTTGGTGTAATCTGAATAGCAATGAAGTAAAAGCTACTCCTTGATGTGCCTATGAATCCTGTAAATGAAGTGGCCCTTGAATTAAATTAATTTAAAATCTGGCAAATATTACTCGACATGTTTGTCAATGTGCTGTATAATTATTAATTTGTTCATTGAGGCAACTATATAAATAAATAGAAAGCAGAATGCCATGATTAAACTAACATTAGAAATCCAGGGTCAAGGAGCCCTGTTATACAGGGATCTAAATAGCTTTCCCAGGTCCTATTTTTACATCTCCATACAGATCTGCAGGTCTGTAACTGCGAATTAATTGGCACACATTTAGATGCCAACAGAGCTTTTGTATTTTCAGTGCACATTTTGTCTTCTCAGAGTGAGATGTTAGTAATGGAGGTTTTAATATTACCCCTAGGGGAGCACCAGAAAATCTTAACAATTTCCTTCACTAGAGTATTTTCATTAGAGCTAAATGCTGTGCAATTTACATTTGAAATCAGGTGTAGGGTAAGTATAATGTGACAAGACATGTTGCAATGTTAGGGTTTTTTTGTTCAAATGTTCCTTATTTACTGCAATATACCCTCAAAAGATAAGCATGCAATTAAAATAAATATCTTGATTTTTAACCACTCCTAATTGAACTGTTATTGGGATAATAGGAGCACAAAATAGAATTAGGTTTAAAAGGACCCAAAGCACAAGATTAAAATATTACTCTATTTAAACAAGAATGTTTCAGGCAAAATAGGTTCTGTGGAGCAGAAATGAGTTCAAGGTAAGTAAATCAGACCAAACCCTTCCTTTGTAGAATTAATTCATCCTCGTGGTGCTTAAAATGCCAAGAACTCTGTATAACTCACAGAGGGGAAAAAAATAAATCCTACCTTTTTCAACACTAAAAAAAATCCCCAAAATTGAATTGGTACTTAAAAAAATAAAATGTAATCATTAATAAATGCATAATGCAGTAAAGAGCTAGAAAACCAGTGACAAAAGAGGACTGACAAGTAGCTGAAGCTGAATTTTGGTAGCTGGTCTAGTATGAAATTCTACTCTGCCGATGTCTGCATCTCAGAGCACCTATATTCCATCATTGGCTTGCTTTTTCATAGCAACAAAAGAAGAAACTGCACACCTACCACAGCCTCAATCCAGTCAGGGCTTCCTTCATGACTAAACCTGATCACAGGACCTGTTTAAATATTTCTCCATGAAAAAATCCCTAATGGGCTCACTCAGACCAGGGTAATTATTGAAGGAGGTCTCTAGAGAAGGAAGAGGATTGCAGCACCTGCCTGGAGCCTTCTAAAGCTGAGAAAATAAATCCACTGCCAGCAGCAGGAAGAGAGGAGGAAGCAACAATCTTTGCAATCTGCTGTTCTGTAAAATGACAGCCAGCCTCAAGTGCCACAGAAAGCCACGTTACGATGAAAGAGGTCTAAGCACAAAGGGTCAGACCCAGAGGGCTGGGATGGTTACAGGACTGTAATGACATATCCCACATGCAACACAGCCCCCTTGGGCTGCGAAAAGCACAGGAGGGAGGAAATTGTCTTATTGCTTTCTTCCTGGCATAGCCAGGCAAAAAAATACCAAATTCTTTTGGAGGTCAAAATATCCATCTCACCTTATCAGGCTGTACAAGTTAGGCAATGGCTACTGCTGTCTTCAGAGCAGCAGTGAAGAAAGGGGTTTAGATAATTATGGGATTTGTCACCCTTCATGTTGCCTCTCTCCTGCCTCTGGATACACAGGGAGTCTAAAACCAACTGTCACCTGAAGGGAGAGGAATCAAGCACACAGGCTCACACCTTGTCTGGACAGGACCAGGCTTTCAAAGCTTGGTCAGTGCACACACAGAGGTGAGCAGCCACAGCACTCTCTCATATGCTCACACTAAACTCATGAAAACCTAGACCTAGATCTTCTGATATTACTGCAGCTTTGCAATGTTCTGCTGCAAAGGGCTCCGGGAGTTTTCACAAGAAAACTTACTGAATACAAGTCAAACTGAAACATTATGAACATTCGAGGTTCTTCCATCCTTGAGGATAGATGAAGCTTAAGAGTCTTCAAAAGAATTTGCCAAATATTATTATTTCTGAGAGCAGCAATGAATGGTTATGATGTCTTTGTAACCTAATAGATTTTTATGAAGTTTTCACTGCCATCTGAATGGCCATGAAACCTTTGCAAAGCAAGAACTCGGCAAATATTTCGTATGATCTTGTCCTTTCACAGCAAATGGTGGGCAAGGAACAAAGGTCAGCAGTTGACACCATGCAGTGGTCAGCAGGACAAGGTGAGCAGAGAGAGGAAAAGATGACCTTGAAAAGCTTGCAAATATTAAACAGTAGGAAGAAGAGGAAGAAAAAAGAGGAGGATTAAGAATAAAAATGTTTCACTTCAAAGAGAAGAGATGAGATGAGAAAAGAAAAACTCAAGGGGTCCTAGGCTTTGTAATGGCCTCAAGCTGTTAGGCATCTTGCCTTTTTTTATAAATTAAGCAAAACAAAACCCAAAGAAATTATAAGATGTCTTTTTGGATAAGGAATACAGTGAAATTATATTAAAAATAATTTTCAGTGGTAGAGTTGAGGCATAAAATAATCAATACAATCTAAATTCTTTTGAGATTTGTTAGAGAAGTGGTTGCATGTGAAATTGTACTAATATTTTGGAGAAATAATTCTAACTCTGCTTTCCGCATAGCTCTGTCCACACCTTTGCCGCATGTCCATCATAACCCCAGATGTTTTTCAAAAGGTTGTTGAAAATGTTGAGTATGTCTGAAATGCAAGGAGAAGTACAGTCACGTTTTCAAATCATTTGGAAGAACGGAAAGCATAGAGAGAGGTTTTTTTCTTCTTCGGGGAGGAAAATGAGGTAGGAGGGAAATAACCTCAAAGAATTTTAGAAGCCTACAATGAGGATTTCCCTTCTTAGCTACTTTATGGTCAAAGGCAAGAATGCACATTTCTCTGAAAATCTTATTTTGGCCTATTCTAGACCTTTGTTTCTAGGCTGTGTATGTAGAAAAACATGTGCTAGGTCATGAAAGTCACAGACAGACCCCACCAGATGTGTTTGAGCAGGAACAGAGCACAGGAGAAGCACCCACACATCTGTGCCCATTTCAATTTGCACACGATTGCTAAGGCAGTGCTCGCTACTGATCTTGTGTCAATCATGGGTCCTGATCTTGTGACAGTAATGACACTTCTCCCCTGATTTGCTCCACCCATGGAAAAGAAGTCTTTGTATTCATTGCCTCACTATTAGACAGTCACACAGTCTAGCTTAAACCACCAGACCTCTGAGCAGGGAGAAATGCTGGATCAAGGAATAACAAGCACCACATGCAAGTCTCGGAGGCTGTTCCATCAACTTCTGTTTCTCAGGTGCTTCTCCTTCTGCCTAAGTTCAAAGACATACCAGTTAGTCTAGCTAAGAAATTTGGCTTAATTCCAGAGAAGTATTGCTCTCTGAAAGTGCCCTGAAAAGTTTCTGTGCAGTTTTTCTTTCTTTCTTTCTGTGAGCTCATTTTCTTTAATTTCATAAATCTGACACATAGGCACTTAATTTCTTTCTTCTTCCTTTAAAATTACTTGGAGTTTTCTCATTGTCTTCAAAGAGAAGACAGGATCATGGGTGCCTAAGCAAACAGGATTTCTGGTTGAGAGCTGATTAAATATTTAAGCAATTCTAGATAGAATTCTTATTCTGAGGGACTTCATATGGCCCATTTAATTAAACTTAAGTGATTCTTTCATGCATAAGTTCTCTTATGTGAGTAACAAGGAATACACAAGTATTCCTTGTGTACTCCTCAATAACAAGTTGAGGAATAATTATTTTTCACAGCTATCTGAAATGTGGACCCATTAGTAAATAATAGAGGATTTAAGAGAAATATTCTTGAGGATATAATCTCCCTTGTGGAAAGAAATGTCTTGTACCATAGGCAGGCCTGATGAGATTTCAAAATTATTTTATACTGGAAATCAACTTATTTTTGCTTTGTCCATACTATGGTTTGGCAATAATACCTAACCAATCTCAGCCTCATAAGATGACCAAAATCCATTAGTTGGGAATGCTGACTCACAGAGCAAAGGAGACACGGGATGGAAGTGGAGCAAACACAGGGCTGAAATACATAAGAAATGAAAATAGAATTTGAGGACACAGGAGGAAGACGCTGGCTGAAATTGTGCAGACACTATTATAAATTCACCCCAAATACTTTTTTCTCCTCTTCCTCTGCTGACAGTCCCTAGAGAAAATAGCATTATAGGTCCGGAATATTTTGAAAATTATCTATATTTACGGATTAAAATCGAAGTTTACCGCTATGTCTAATTCTAGAACATAGCCAGTCCCTACTCTAAGTATTTATGTACTGCTATTTTTTATCTTTTACTTTCTTTTTCAGGAAGCTTAATGAAAAGGAATGGAACAGAACATTTTCCAAAACAGAGTATTCAATTTATTTTAAATAAATTGAAATCTTTGGGGTTTGAAGACAAAAAGATTATTTCATTTCAGAATAAACATCAGAAAGCATAAACACTTCTCTTCATATGTTTGAAAGAGGAGCTATATTTTTTCAGCTAAAAAGGAAACTTTGTTCCAGTCAATATAGAAAATCTAAGAAATAAAGATCAAGTTCAAATAATTTTTTTCTTTCAAAAACCACAGCTCTCATTCCAGCTTTTCCACCAGCACCACCACTGAACATTACCTCAACTTTGCAGTCTGCTGACAACTCATCCTAGACAGACATTTAATTTGTAAAGAGAAGGAGTGATAAAACCTTGTTCAAAATATTTTTCAATAATATTAGACTGAATTTTCTAGATTATTGGATCATGGACATAAGCAAACTGTCTTAGAGTTTGTTCCTGTAGATTAATGATAGAAATATTTCAATACCACAAAGTAAACAATCTCAAGTTTCATTTTTAAAGGCAGAAACATGCAAATGACAAACACTGGCTGCCATGGAAGCTCAGTGCACACTGTGCTCTTCTCTCCCAATAAGGTTCTCAGATATTATTATTATTATTATTATTATTATTATTATTATGTTATCCATCTTTCTGACCTATTATTCTATTCATTATTACACTTATAGCTGTATAGTGTTTAAACAATTGACTTTTTTTCTGTGTTAGTACTTTGTTCGAATGAAGGAGGTCTTTTCTCCTTTACGGGGTGAGGAGGATATTTTACTTGTGATTAAGGCTGTGATCTTTAGTCTGGCTTTAGCCATCTCTCACAGGCACAAAACTTGCAGGCACATTTTGCAATGTAATTATTTGTGTCTGCAATCTAGTTACTTAGATGTCTGAGTCCCTGATTGCATCCATAAGTCAGGGACTTGGACATTTAAGTGATCTAAATTGCACCTACAACAATTTGCACCTAAAATGTCAAAAAAGGATATAGCACAGAGAAAAAGAGTTCAAAGATGGGTGATGAGAATAATTAGGGACGTGTAAAACCTCAGAAATGAAACAAAATGGAACAGAATTGGACTGTTTACCTAAGAGATGAGATGAAATGAAATGAATAAAAGAGGAAATGATCAAATGCAAAAGAAATAAGGAGTGTGATAGAAAAGACAGATGAGGCACTTTTACCTCCCCCCCCCACCTTTTACAATAAGGCAAGTACAAAGAGACATTTCAAAAAATTTAAGCATGGAAGATTGAAAATTCATATAAAAAGAGACACACTTTCACATAATTAACATGTGAAAAACCCAACCACATGACATAGTGAATCCAACAGAACTCAATAGAATATGGGGCACCTCTTTGGATTGAGAAATGCCCAAAACATTTAAAAGGCAGTCATTTCAGAGAAAAACTACTTACCTTTCTTCTTCAAAACTTCAATTTCTGTTTGTTTGGGCTTTTTGGTTTTCTGCACTTTGTTTTCTTTCCTTTTTTAATAATGACAGGGTGGAAGGAGTCTTTCTTCAGGAGCCAGTTAATTTAGATAAGTCTGACACAGATTTCCTTGCATTTTGCCTCTGAGGTATTTAGGGCTGCCTCTGTTTTGTCACAGGTCACTGGGAGAAGAGATGAGATCCTTATCAGTTTCAGCCACTCCTCCTGGGAGGACACACAAAACCAGGAGCCCTTTCAGAAGCCGCCATAGTAGGACTTAAGAGAGCTGTAGACTGGAACCTTGCATCTTTTCTACCTGGGTAATAGGAAATGCGACTGAGAATTTAATATATTTCATAACAGGGAGTGTCATTATATATTTAAAGAACTAGAAAGTGAATTACTGCAGGGACTTTTTTTTTACAAGAAAATCTGCACATGAGACAGATTATTGGAAGACACATTAAAGGGAGTTGGCTAAAAACATGCCCCATATTCCACAACAAAGAGGAAAGTTATTACTCTATTCTCAGTAATCGAGAAAGAAATGGATTTTCTTTTTTTTTCAAAAAAGAAAAATACATGAGACATACATTCACCACCTCCCAGTATTGGCTAATAATTTTGTAATCAAAAGAAATATATAAGGAAGAATTCAAGAAAACTTGTAGAGAAAGAGAGATGGCTAGGACACTGAGCGTTATGCAAAATAATCCATTAGGTACTCTCACAGTGGAGATCACCAGTGTCTGAACCAGTAAGCACACTCAGGTAGATTTGACTTTTACAAGAAAACATGGTTAACAAACCAGTGTGTTTTCATGCCAAAAACTGTTTTGCTAAAAAACTGCTGATCTGTTCTGAGACTTCCTGTGCTTCAAAGCTTGATCTCACCTAAGCTGGTCTGTCCCTTCATACAGTTGAATTTGATGGTACAGCTGCTGTAGGTCTTCAGCAGAGCAGAAAGAGAAACACACATCAAAACCAGATACAACTTGGGAGTTTGGACATTTCCTGAGCTGCAGATGTGGGTTGAAGTCTCATCTAGAAATCAGGCCGAATGTAGATTTGGATAATGGTCTTTCACAATCTTAGAGGAGGTCCCTAGAGAGACGTAACAGAAATGATTTATCAAGTGTCTTTTCAGCCACTCTCTCTGGAGGTGCTTAAAAGATATGTAGAGGTGGCACTAAGGGATATATCAGAGAAGTGCTGCTTAGGGACGTGGTTAATGGTGGACCTGTCAGTGTTAGCTTTAGAGTTGGACTCTGATCCTAAAGGTTTTTTCCAATCTAAATGGATCTATGATCCTATGAGATGGTTCTAGGTTTGACCACCATAAAACATAGGACCTAAAGCCAGGCTGCTTTCTTGACCACCTTGGCCTACCTGGTTTTCAAGTTAGTCTGGTAGTTTTCAGAAATTATTCTTGTTCATTCCTAGTACCATCCCTTGGATCACAGACAGGCTCTGGAGGTTTGAATCAATTCTATAAAATGTAGGGAACTCAAATGCACTAAAAATGCCTTGCCTGAATAAAAATATATCCCATGTGTTGATGCAAGTGTAGGAAAAAACTCAAATATGGATATTTAGTAATATAGGTGGGTAGAGGACTAATTCCAGTTTCCAGCAAAATACAGAGTCCTTCTATAGCCATACATGACCCTGGAACAGGATCCCACAAAGCAATATGAGGTTTAAAAGGTTATGATAAGAGAAGACAAAGATGTTCCTTTGGCTAAAGAAGTAAGGGAAATAACTACAGAATATGGAATAAATAAACTAAGTGGAATTAGAGAGATTCAAAGAGCTGAACTATACAATCAGAGCAGTAAAGTAAGTGATTCTGACAGGTCCAGGGTCAAGGAACAAGAGAGAGAAGAAAGCAAGCAGATTAAAAGTCATTGCAGTGTTCAATTGCAGCTGAGACAATGGTGGCATGAATACACACTTTAGATCCTGGAATGAAGAGTTTAGACAGTATCAGAGATTTTGGCAACTCTTTGGATTTCATAGACAAGGAGACTTAATATGCAATATTTACTTCTTCTGATTTCTTCCCCTTTGTGTGAGTGAATAGGTGTCAGATTGTTTGGTCAGCTTAAACTCCTTTGAAACTGAAGGAGCTAATTGACAACTTTCATTTAAAGGCAAGTGTAAGAATCCAGAATGGTCCTTTTGTCCACTGAGTTGTTGAATCAATAGCCACGCACTGACAATATGTGCGACAGTCCAAACAAAGAGGTGCTTCCAAGGCTGAGGAATTTGCTCTGATTCTGGGGAGATTTGAAAGTCTGTGAGACAAAAAAGAAAGCACAGTTGTTACAGCAACCTTCAAGGAGACACTAGACACAGCCTAGATATGCAAATTTCAGAAAAACTTGGAAAGAAAATATTCTCAGCTGATTGATGGTTAAAGGGCACTTGGATCTGAAAGCAATGAATGTGTCTAAAACTGTTTGAGAGAATGTTAGCCATCTCAGGTCAGAACTGTGCCGGGGACCACTTTCTAATTTAACAGCACAATCAAGCTCCAGTGTAGGAATGCTCCCAGTGCTATCCCAAGTCACTAGAGCAGATGTACCCACCCTGACCCTGACTCTGGGGCTGCTGAGTAGAGATAGGCCAGGCTGCAGCTTCAGGCTGAATTTGGGGGAGGCAGAGGGAGAGAGATAGCTTCCCTCCTGATATTTTGCTGTGTTGGAATGGTACCCATTTCTTCTCATACTCTCCCACCAGCTGTACACAAACACAGGCTGTTTCCCAGAGAAAGGCAGGGCAAAGTGAAGAGGACTGTGTAACATGCTGGATGCTACAAGTGCCTGTTACATTACAGGATGCCTGAGCAGTATCAGAGAAAGCACTCAGCTGTGCAAAGATGTATTAAGAAGATTTCAACACTCATCAGTTTTCCAAGCCCTACCACTGGGCTATATTCTGTTGAAAACAAGTGGTTGCCATCCTCGTTTGGCCAGACTTCAACTACTGCAGCTACAAGAAAACACATAGCCACCTTTGTCTTCCCATCTGGGTCCCAGCAAAGGGAAAAAGATTTTTTTTTCCTTTTTGCCCTCTGTATGTTCCTTCTGCCTCCTCTTCACTATTTTCTCTTTTCTATGAATCCACAGACCACTTTTGCTTTTCAAGCATTTTGTTTTTTCCTTATTAAGTATTTTTGGAAAATATTATCTCCTGTTCTGTTCTTCTCTATTCTTTCACATTTATTCCTAGTTAATGTTCAATGGACAACACCAGTTAAACACAATGCCAACATTTAAAGATAAACTAATAATCTATATCCCTTGTAGAGAAATTTCTTCAAACTACAAATTACTTCATGCTAATGTAGAAGCTGATAATGGCCAGATGAATCACATATAGGAAGTATCTAGTTTTCTTCTGTCTCTCTTACTGTGGAAAAGTTTTGGAAAATAGGGTTGTCTTATTCCTTGTTAAGGAGTGAGCAGTCCAGATAGTTTCTCACTGAAAATGTCTCAGAAAGGAACCTGGGCCAGGTCTCTGTTAGGCTAAGGAAGAAAGTATTGGAAATCCCAAATGTGTCAAAACCAAAATTAATTGTTTCACCTCATTCAAAATAGAAACAGGCAACTCAAAAATTTCCACCTTTCAAAATAAAGCAAAACCACACATGATTGAACTCCAGGCAGATCCAGAATTCTTCCTCAAGAATTATGTTTGAGAAAGGATAAGAAAAAATATTAGCAATACAAGGCCTTCACACCCTCCTTTTATTTTAAATATATATACTTCTCCAACTGATTTGACTTTTTGCTTTCATTTTTATTCCTCTCTTTGAGTACTCTCAGAAAAAAAAAAACATTAAGCAAAAAGCTGGTTCACTTTTTACATAAGTTCACCGAATTGAGTTTTTACTCACTTCAGTGGACTTAAGTCACATGGAGTTGGCTTAGGTAGTCACACAGGAATTGTGTTCCTCCACCTCCCACTCACTTACAGAGATTTTTGAACATGCCTAATAAATGTAAGGTCCCAGTAGCTAACTGTGTTTCTGTTGAAGTCAGTGGGTTGTTCTCAGGATCATTGGGGCAACACAGAGAGGTTGAAAACCTACTTTGAGCTCTTGAGAGACCATTACCTGAGAGGGTTAAATACAAATACCATTCATCCATCAAGAAATATAGACTACCTATTCAATTTCCTATTGCCTAAAGTCAATTACCAATTCAATCACACTGTATCTTAAATGGGGGAATTTCTAAAAATTGAGTCAGTCAAGTACAAGCACTGGCTGCAGGAAGTTGTTCCTCCATATGGAAACTGAGTAGCAAACTAACAGGACAGACAGACTTTTTACTGGGAGTCAGCTCCCATTCTGTTGAAGTAAATTCATTTTTCCTTGTTTAAGTTTCTCAACTGTTGTTTTTAATGTGATCATGCAACTATAAATCTGTGCTGCTTTCAGTGAGAGTGTGAAATAATGCAAGAGAAGTTAAAGAGGAGTTTATGTTGCAAAAATATTTCTGTTATGGAGTTAATTTCATATCATTTTATTCTTCTCAAACTTATAATTTTCTACTGCTCATACATTTTTATGGCCACAAGTGATTGTTAGCATCATCTAGTCTGACATGCAGCATAGCAAGGGCCAGAGAAGTTCATCCAGTAATTCTTGCATTGATCCCAACAATTTACATTTGGATTAGAGTATATCTTCTACAAAGATAACCAGTCTTCATTTAAAAACTTAAAAGCAATGAAAAAAAATTCTGCTACACCTCCTGGCAGTCTGTCTGAATAGTTAATTGAATGTTAAAAATCCACAATTTATTTCCAATGTGAAATTCATTTTGTGTTAACCTTAGCCACTGGGTATCTTTGCCACAGTGGAGGTCTCCAGTCATCCTCACATTTCCCAGTGCCAAGGAGTTAAGAGTCTAGCAGTTGGGAATTTCTTGTTAAATATTTTTGTCACTCAAAGGTGATTCACTAGAGAATTCACTAGAGAATTAGGCATGATTCATGGCCAAGTACCATCCCTGCAATACCCCATCCTGACAGCTGATCCCTGCAACTCTTCACAGTGGAAAGTACACCCAGTGGGAGCACTTAGCAGAAAGGATGGCAGCTAAGTTCCATAAACCGGGCTCATGTCTTGGAATCACACCTCCAAGCTGAGCAGAGGCCCTGTCACACAGAAAGGCCCGCCCTGGAGAGGCAGCTTATGGCTATTAGCTCCTGACAACATAAACACAACCACAGCATTAACAGATGCTAACCCCAAGGATACACACCAAGGGGCATGGAAAATGTGATCAGAGCAGAGCAGATAATTAATCTGTGCATTAGAAGGCCATGGCACAAGACCCAGTGTCCTGCTTGAGGAAAGGGCTCAGAGGTAAGCAGGGACTTGCAGCCATATTTGTTATTTATAGCTGAAAAATAACTGGGTACTTACAAGCCAAACACTCAGAAAACCAAGTTTCACCCATTCCATCTTCATATCCTTGTTTAATATATGGGTATTTCATCTGCAAAATTATTTTAGATGCTTGCAAAGTGGCCCTAATGTAGCCAGCACTGCTCATCGTCCCTCCCCACCAGTCTGCTGTGGGGCCTGCTGTGCTACTGTCATGCTATTAACATTCCTCCAAAGTCACAGAAATGCTGGGATGTACCTGATGCATTCAGAAACCCAGCAGGTGCCTTCTGCAGGTACTGTGTGTCCATGCAATGCCAGGAAGCAGTCATAAACTTAACACAGTAGTAAACTGTGTAATTTTTAGATAACAGCTACTTACATAAGTACAGAAATTGCTACATTTTATATGTACACATTGTTCACATTCCAATTATGGACCAAGACCCAGTGCATGCAATTAGTATTTAGGAGCAATACATTATTTTTTTTCCCCAGCATGCCACTCTGTGATCTGAAAATGCTGGTCGGTTCCTAAGTTACTTTGCATGTGTCAATGCAATTTCCCCTCAGTCCCAGAAGCTTCTGGAGCACCTAAATAATGTCATGAGGGCCTAATAATTGCGTCCAGGGAGATTCCCCTACAATTTTCATATTTTATTATATGTTTCGCTTATTTAGACGTCAGTATCATTTGGCAAATTGCATCTGGAATACATGGGGAGGCTGAAGTGTAAAAATACGCTCTTGTGCCTCATGGCAGCCCCAGGTGCAAGGTATTGTCCTTTAATGCCATGGAAAGGTTCCAGCTACCTGACACGAGGACAGGGTGCAGCGACGCTGACTGAGTAATTTCCCTCCTTAAGCTTTATTTTCAACACCGAGGCATTTGAGTTGCAAACAGCGACACTTTAATATTTAAAATGGGTGTCGACCCATTCTCGCTGCGGGGAAGGCGAGGCCGCGCGGTTTTACCTCGCTCGCCTCCCCGGGGGTCGGGCTGAGGCTCCGGGAAAGGCACCGCCGGCTCCCAGCGTCACTCGCCCTGCAAGGCACGGCTTCCCCTGCCCGAGGACCGACCGACCTGGGGGATGCACAACGTCCGGGGACAGGGGGGACGGCTGCGAGCGGGACGGGGCGGGGCGGGGGACCCAGCCCTGCCCTTGCCGAAGCGCCGGGAGCGGGGGCAGCGCCGGGGGCCGGAGCCGGCGGCAGGGCAGCGGCAGCGCGGCCGGGAACGGCCGCCGGGGGGCAGCGCGAGATCGCCCAAGCGCCGCCGCCGTCCCCGCCGCCGCCTCGGCTGGGCCCGCACCGCCCCGCTCCTGCCCGGCTCCTGCCCGGCTCCTGCCCGGCTCCTGCCCGGCCCCTGCCCGCACCGCCCCGCTCCTGCCCGGCTCCTGCCCGGCTCCTGCCCGGCTCCTGCCCGGCTCCTGCCCGCACCGCCCGGCTCCTGCCCGCACCGCCCGGCTCCTGCCCGGCTCCTGCCCGCACCGCCCCGCTCCTGCCCGGCTCCTGCCCGGCTCCTGCCCGGCCCCTGCCCGCACCGCCCCGCTCCTGCCCGGCTCCTGCCCGGCTCCTGCCCGGCTCCTGCCCGGCTCCTGCCCGCACCGCCCGGCTCCTGCCCGGCTCCTGCCCGGCTCCTGCCCGCACCGCCCGGCTCCTGCCCGGCTCCTGCCCGCACCGCCCCGCTCCTGCCCGGCTCCTGCCCGGCTCCTGCCCGGCTCCTGCCCGCACCGCCCCGCTCCTGCCCGGCTCCTGCCCGGCTCCTGCCCGGCCCCTGCCCGCACCGCCCGGCTCCTGCCCGGCTCCTGTCCGGCTCCTGCCCGCACCGCCCCGCTCCTGCCCGGCTCCTGCCCGGCCCCTGCCCGCACCACCCGGCTCCTGCCCGCACCGCCCCGCTCCTGCCCGCCCCGCTCCTGCCCGCACCGCCCCGCCACCGCCCGGCTCCGCACTGCAGGGCCCGGTGCCTTCTCGCACCGCCCCGGCTCCTGCCCGCGCCCGTCCCCGCGAGTGCCCGCTCCGGGCAGGCGGCTGCCTCTTCTGCCAGGCAGCCTGCGACAGGATGAGACGAACAATCTTAAGCTGCGCCTGGGGAGGGCTAGGTTGGACATTAGAAGAAATTTCTTTATGGAAAAGGTTGAGTAAACATTGGAATAGGCTGCTCGGGGATGTGGTGGAGTGACCATTCCTGGAGGTGTTTAAGGAAAGACCGGACGTGGCACTCAGTGCCATGGTCCAGTTTGGTGTTCGGTAGCAGGTTGGATTCGATGATCTTGGCGGTCTTTTCCAACCGAATTGATTCCGTGATTCTGCTCCCGCGGGGCACGCCCCAGCAGAAGGCGGCCCCGGCGCCCTCTCCCGAAGCCGCTGGCCCGCCCGAAGCCCGCGTTCCCCAAGCGAGAGGCCGCACGGGGTATTTATTTAAGGAGATTTCACCCAGGAGCTGCTGATCAAAGCTAATGCAAAATAAATGTCTCTCTTTAATAGCCTGATTCCTCGAAGGCCTTGACACTGGAAATTGGGATTTCCCCGTGCCATTAGCACTTAGCAGTAGGCGCTCCAGCCCAGCCAAGAACAAGGGATTAAGAGGTATTTGTCTAAACTAATTTCTCTCTCTATACCAAGTCTATAGAGACTGGTGTTACTCTGCTGGAATTGTGCAACACGGCTAATTGGCTACAAATTTAACAGTGGCAGAGCTCCCACCGCAGGCTGCCGCCGGTTCATTACCGCCGTTCTCCCTTGGAACGTGGGGCACCTGGGCTGGCCCTGCCCTGGGAAATGACCGCCTGGGCATGGGCCGCGCTCCCTGCTCTGCGCAAGGTGAGAGGCCTGTCGTGCCTCCCCGGGGAGCCAGGCTGCCTTGTGCAAAACACGGTCAAAACATTAAAATCGTCATTATCCTAGAAAAGGGATAGATGTAGCACAGGGTCTGCAAAATTTTATTTTTGTGAACGATCATTCAGGATGGAGGTTGACTTTTTTGCACAGATATTATACCACTAGTCATCTCCCTTCCGCTAAAAGGGAGACAAATACTCGTAATATTTGGCTGTGATTCCTGGAAATTCCTCCCTCCAGGCTGTTTTGTACCTTGACTCCATTGTTTGCTTCTTTACTACTTGACCACAAGCTAAAGCCAAAAGTAGTTGGGTTTATATTATGCATGCATCTGACCAAAGGGTCATTAAGGGTACACAGATTTTTGGTTTATTTGTAGGTCAGTCAAAAAGGGTTCCTGGAACTAAGGAAGAAATTCTATGAAAGACCACAGCCTACATCACTGCTGCTGGAGAATGATTCCATGACAACCAGGAGTTTATTTGTCTACCCCAAACCGCACCCCCTTACCCACAGTAGCACCACTAGACTATTCCTTGTCATAGAAGGGGAGGCAGAATTCTCCCAGCAGGACTGTTTAGTAGGCTAAAATGAACTTGTCCACTCCCAAAGGTGCTGATGGAAATCTGAATAGCCATATGAGTCAGTCAGGACCTCAATAACCTAGTCCTTCAGAGCTAACTTCACGAGATGAAACACTGCATCACTGTTGCCTTGAACAGAAAGGTCATCCTGAAGTTTTGATGTCATCCACCTCAGCTGCCCAGGAACCTAGGGAACTGACAAATAAAAGACAGTAAAACAATAGTTTCCCAACACCAGTTCAGATAACATTTTCAGACACTAGATTCACAAACCAGGTTGTGTTTCTGCCTGAGTAATTTTGCTTCTCATCATTCAAGGTCTGTGATTTGTCTATTGAGTTCAGCATCTTAAAATACCTATTCCATATGGTTATGAAACTCCAGCAGCGTCTTATCCAGCCAGGCCAAACTATCAGGACACTGTTGCAAGAGTAGTTGTTTAAAAAACTCTGCAACACAGTTTGTTGAATCTTGGCATGTGCTGTTGAGCACAGTTATCCTATACTAAGAAAAGCCCATGAAAATTCACAGAATGAAATTCCTTCTTTAGTGAGACAGAAGGGAAACACCCAGAATTTCAGCAGAAACAGTTTTACTGAAGGAAGACATAGATCTCCAGCCACTCACTGAGTTGATCTAAACAGCCACAGGAACCAAAGCCCGGCTGGCAATGTTTGCCCTCCCTCTTCCTTATGTACACCCTGATGAAAAGTTAACAAGTGGTGTCTGTTGATGTGGAACACACTATCATCCTGCAACAACAGGATGCATCAATTTTGATCTCAATCTACAAGGTAACAATAAACTGCTGGCCAAGAATCAAACTAATAATATCAGTCCATGCACACACAGAAACAATTCTGTTAAAAATCTGACATCTAAGGTGTTGTTAATCAAACCTTTCAAAGTAGATCTCTCTCATGGCCTTAAAAAAAGTGCTTTCTGAGATGTGCATAGAGAATACCACAAATTCAGTGAGAACACCTTCAATATGAGGTAACAATGGCTAACGGAAGAAGGCATGAAATAAGATGATTATTCAAGATGTTCCACTTCTGTACAAGACATAACTAAAATATCATGATGCTAGGAGCAGGGGTTGTCTGCTGAGGCAGTAAGTACCCCGATAACTTCATCCAGCAGCCAGAGGCCAAGCTGACTAGCCCCCTCTCATTAAGGAGAAGTGCTCCATTCAATGAAGCACTTCAACAGTGGTCTACCTTTGAACGTGCAAATACCCCCATTAAATCTGGTGGATCAGGGCCAAAACTAATTAATTTAGTGATGCTTTGCATCAAAATCTCACTTGCAATACATAGCACTCACAATCAGAAAGGCAGGGGATTAATTAAACTAACTGTTTAGAAAGCTGAGCAGGTTAGGACTGGGTTAGGACTAAAGAGCATAATGATATCCTTAGTGGAAGCCAGAAAAGCAAATGATCGCTGTGAAACTGATAGGAATTTGCTGAGGATTTATTTCTGTTTAGTTTTTTTTGTGAGATAAATGAATTGGGACTGACGAGGCAACCAATTTTGGGTCCAAGAGGCCATGCACTTTTATTTAGATTACTTCTTTCAGCCTGCCCCTACCAACTGGGCTCAACCCAACCTGTATCATTATCAGCAGCTTCATATTACTTCCAGGTATCAAAACAGGCCATGGAAAGCTTTTATCACTTGGGATTAGCCAAAAAAAAAAAAAAAAAAAAAAAAAAAAAAAAAAAGGGGGGGGGGGAAGAATGAAAGGGAAAAAAAAAAAACAAAAAAGCTAACCACTGTAGATTTTGTAGATTTTTCAGACATGTCTTAAATGTGAACTAAGATGCATTCAGACCATGGCTTCACTGTACCTAGCTTAGCAAACAGGCTGGACAAAAAGACATGGCTTTGACAATATGCTGTACTGCAGCAGATTCTGATGGATTACACACCCAAAGAGAATAAGAAAAAAAATTAGTCAAATAGAGTTACTGGAACAATATTTGAGAAAGTAGAACAGTAATTGCAGCACTGCAGGCTCTCTGGCTGAGACTAATTCTCTAAGGCCCTTTGGAGTCTTAGCAGCAGCTCCACCATGACATCCTCTGTGATGTCAATTGAAAGGTGCTGCTTTGCACCCACTGAGGATTTGCCTTTAAATTCACCCAGCTTGTGTCAGGTGACCTCTTACAACCTTTCTGCAACACTGCAAAATCTTCAATGGTTTGGTGCTGCTCAAAACCATTCCATTTTGTAAGAGGAAAGTAAGCAGTGTTTCACCTGCCTGGGAGGACCTTTCACTTCAAGCTGATTAAGGAGGAAACACTGTCACAACCTCAGTTCTTCTAATGTGACAGTCAGTAATGAACGACCGAGGTGACTGATCTTTGCATTCTATGGCCAGTCTATTTCCTATGGGTGTTTCCTGTGACTGTAGGAAATTATGGGCATGTCGTAGTTTAGGAATAGTATTCCCCAATTTAGTGTTTCCACTGTGCACTGCTCACTCGCTTTTCCCTCATCCCCCAGGCACCTTCAGAGGGAGGGGGAGGAGAATTGGAGGCACAAAAAGGTGAAGATCACAGGTTGAGGTAAGAACAATTTACTAGAAACAACAATGAAATAAGAAAACAGCAACACCAACAACAATGGTAACAAGAGTGTTCAAGATAGGTGAACCATTCACCTCTCACATGCCATTGTGCAAGGATTCACCTCTGATTGCTCAAGGCACAGCTGGGTGCTGTAAAAATTAACCCTGTCCTGGCTAGAACCAGGACAGGGCAAAGAAATGAAAGGCTCATGCCAGTCAATGATGAATACTCCAGAGTCAGAGCAACATGAAACCAGCATGTCCATATATGATATTTATTAGCACATATGTGTTAATATAAGGTTCTGTTCTCTATAAAGTGGTAGTCAAGAACTGAACAACTATGGGTTTGGATTATTTTTTACTATCAGGAAATACATTTTGTCTGTATACGAACATTGCATGGATCCTTTTGCAAAAAAAAAAAAAAAAAAGAGAGAAACCCAAAGAGACCTACCAGCATCTTAGCAAAAACAAGTCCAAATTCCTTTTAATTTTAAAACATAATAAACTTTCCTTTGTTCAGACAGGTGAGTCTCTCTGAAACAACTATGCACAGTCCTGTTTAGGAAGTTACAGAGTTTGATAAACTTCTAGAACAGTAAACAATCCAGACTGAACACAAGTTTCTGACATTACACTTGGGAAATGACTACCTCTGCAAACATTAACATCTCCATGCCTAAGCCCTCAGTTCCAACAGTCCTGTACATTCATGCATGGAAGAACCCATAAGAACACAGGCATGCCAGAATGTTTGCAGGATCACTGCCTGTGAAATGTTATTCACAGACACAGTCTCAGGCAAAATCACACCCTCAGTTATTACAACCCTGCCAAAGCCATGGAAAGCCAACGGTTTTCTACTGTGTGAGGAACAATAGAGCTATTCTGGACAAGATTTATTCTGAAAAAGTAGAGGTTGAGGATAGTCATAATTTTCTTTTCAGAGCCCTAAAAGCTGCTGTGCCTGACCATGAAGGTTGCCACAGAACGTGTCAACCCACCAGAAAAGCTAAAGACATAGAAATCAGAAGCTGAAGGTGAAAGCATAAGCTTTCCCTTCTGTATGCCCCCATGGATTATTTCCTTTGCTATGTTTTCTTTGCCACAGATTAAAAAATGAATCCTGGAATCACTGGACTTACAAGCCAGCAAAAGCACTTGATACTGCATTGCAGCCACAGAGGTGCAAAGCAGCCGTCCCTGTCTATGTCCTGGACAGTGATTGTGCTTCTGAGCTGCAGAACCCTCCGTAAAGATTTGTAGAGAGGGCACATGCCTGGGGAGGGAGGGGTCACACACTGTTTGGTTATCAAATTTTCCCCAGCAATGGTGATAGCTCCACAGCACCTCAAAATCCAGTGATAAAGACCTTGTTTTCCCCTTCTGGGAATTACCAGCCAGAGGGATGTGGACCCAAATCACCAGCTGCACTTCAAGGTGTCAGAGACCTGAGAGCAAGGGCCTCCCTGGGTAGATTCTCACCTTGGGGAATTAGAGCCATTTTAGGCAGAACAAAAGCTCTTGGTTTCTTACCCCAGCTCACTCTCCAGGTGACACAATGTATGCTTCTCCTGACATCTACATCTATCCTCATCTTCCCCAGCTCCCTGCCCACAGCGTTCTGTAAACCTTCTTTACTGTCCTGCCAGGCACTGCAGGCTTACCCCCTGCTATCTCTGACAGCCTGAAGCAAGGAGCACACTGCCCCATGCCCACTTGAAGGAGCGAGACTCAAAAAATAAAAAATACAAGGTCACCATGGAACTGCATTAAAAATGCCTCTCTCACACATGATATGCCAGTCAGAGGTTTTTCAGGCTGTGTGGATGACCATACACTGGAACAGATTGCCCAAAGAGGCTGTGGAGTCTCCCTCACTGGAGATATTCCAGAACTGACTGGTCACAATCCTGTGCCATGTGCTCTGGGATGACCCTGCTTGAGCAGGGAGGTTGGACCAGATGATACACCATGCTCCCTTCCAACCTGACCCATTCTGGGATCCTGTGATTCTCTGAGTAGAAGTCAGGTTGCACAGGAAGCACTCTGAGCTCTAAAGAAGCTGCAGAGAGGTACAAAGCCTCCTTTTAAATGTGGTGGAAAAGAAGACAACAAAGGCAAAACTCAGGCTAGATATCTGTGATCTAATAACATCCCACCCATGTCATCAGTAGCACTGAACTTTGCATTGGGAAATTTCATGCCTGAGCAGTGGATTCCAATTGCAGTGAGATTTTCTCTGAGATGAAGACACTTAAAATATCCACTTTTTAATGTTTTAGAGTTTCTCGTGTTTTGGGTGAAATCCCAAACATAGATGACACAATAATTGCAGGTACAAATACATGTTGAGTCCTTTGAGAGGAACAGGGCTGTATCCATTCCATATGCTAACATAATCAGTGACATCCAGTATCATGAAAAACTGTTTACACTGTCAGTAATAATCCTGGAAGAAAGAGTTTTTGAGCTGCTTTTTATTGACACGTACCTCATTCCAGAGATCAGCAAAAATGTAGGCAGTTGACAGAGCCAGCCACAGAGATTTTGTTTTCTCTAAATAAATCTGAATAAACAATAAAAGGTTAAGTGCTCTTTTTTCAAAGCTTGAAACACAAGCAAACAAATTGAGGGTAGAGAACTCAATTATATCAAGCAGAAGCTACTGGCAGTTACACTCAGCAGAGCTGAATAATTTTCAATTACTCTGGGAAGAGAGGTCAACAAAATATGTTCTCCATTCTGTCCATTCCTAAACCCAGACCTCCTAATGTTAGAGTGTCCTTAGGGTAATTCAGTGGGGTTTTCTTCCCAGCAAGCACCCTTTTCTCTACTTTGATATGACAGGTTCTTTCCTTAGCATAAATATGTGCCTGCCACAGAGAAAGCATTTGAACCCCCACCTTCCAAAAGCCACACTTCCACTCTGTCACAGCCAAGCATTCAGCCAGAGACATGCTACAACATGACAGCTGCTGCTCCAAGTACCTCTCTGAGCCAGGATGCTGAAGGTTTTAACCCAGCAAAATGAGGAGATGGCCCCATCCCTCAGTGACCTGTGTCAGTGTCAAAGCTTCCCAGCAGTGTCAGCACATCCCAGGTGATGCAGGGGGTTTTCCCAAGAAGGGACCGCAGAGGCTCAACAGGGCTGGCCAGAAGAAAAATCTCTGGAACATGTTATGACTGTGACTCCTACCAAGTGATGTCAGGAGTTCTGAATACAGCATACCAATTCTGTCATATCTTACCAGCTTTGAGACTTCATCTCAGCTTCCATCATTCTACTACACTTCTAGCTTCAGATCTCTCAGCTTCCATCATTCTACTACACTTCTAGCTTCAGATCTTCTTGCTGTAATTTATCCTTGGTTTTTCTCTCATCAGAGTTTTGGGCGGGAGAGGGGTTATGTGAGTTTTTCTCTCCAAGAGGGAGGCAAAAGGAATGGAGTTACACTTTGTGTCACAAAGCATCTCCATCACCACAGAAAGGAGAGGAAGCTTCTGCTTTGGTATGCATCACACACTCATATATATAACAAACAACATATGCAGGAAGGACGGCAAAATTTCTAGCATATGGAATGAACAAGGAAATTTTCTATGTACTTCTGTTTTCACATACAGCAGCACCTAAGTGTGGCAATTACAGTATCAGGAAAGATGCACAAATGTTTATTTCTCCATTAGGACTTTACACTGCTATCTGGTCTAAATGGTGCAGTGAATCCCAACAGAAGGAGCTTTTATGATGATAGTGTCGTTTTTACATCAAATACAAGCTGATGATCTTCAGTTGAAGGCGAAAGCCATTAAAAATTGACTAACCTATTTTTTAGTCAGAAAATAGAGGTTTTATTTAAAACCTTTGTGTGAGAGGCAATCCATTTATCCTCAAATACCTGCCCATGAAGTTGCCAGTATATGTAGAGAGAAGACAAAAGAAGAAAAATAAACCTATTTCCTTACTTCCCACACAATGTGCAAAAACTGTCCACTTCGTATAAAAGAGGGTTTGAACTAGCTAGGAATTAAATGGATTCTGGACAGGGAAACTCCCTCACTCTTAGATTCAGTCCCTCCTTGAAGGAAGCAATTGTTGTTAGCTTCTCAGTGGGTGAATTTTCTCTTTCTAAGACTGGCTTAAATTTCATAGAACCCACCTCAGGCTGGACCTCAAAAGATATCTGGTGAGATCAGTGGGACAGTCTTGCTGCAGGATGACAGACCCCATTTGGAGGTCTTGGACTGTCAGGAAAAAGCAATAGATAGGTAAAGGCTTAAAAAGTCTTGCGAGTCTTATAGACATAGTGTGCGCCACTGGCAGGTCAGTACACCCTTGTATTTTAGAACTTAAATGTCAGGCACTGCTGAGCTGCTTCCATCGCCTCATTTTTATAATGTGGAATAAAACAGTCCCAGACATAAAAAAAAGCAGTGAAAAAGAAAGGGTGATTATGTCATCCCAGTCTCTCAGTTGCTTCCTAATTCCACTTTGGTGTTGCACTCCACTGCTCACCTTCTCAGTGCACTCTGCTGTAAGATTGTCCTGATGTTACTGTCTCTGCTACCTAGAAAACAACCATGGTTTTATGTGGATGGCCTACAGGTTCCACAAAGAGAATCTCAAATCCCTCATCCCCTGGTGGGGTATTCTTCAGTGTACACACATTACGTAGGTACTGCACTGCTGCAATATTTGGGAAATAAAAGCAAGCAAAGAAAAGAGGCAGTAGCTTATTCTTAAAAAAAAATTTTGGGCCACCGCAGCTGTGCCCTTCACATCCACGTGCAACAGAGAAAGCTCCTGTATAAGTCTCAGCCTCTTTCCATGTAGAGGAAATGGGAACCAAAGATGTGGTAAGTAAACTGTTTCTTGCCCCAGTTTTTTGCTATACCTCTGAGAATTTCCAGGCTCAGGAGTCTGCTCGGCGCACAATGTGAAAGGCACATCTTCAGGACTGTTTCTGAAAGGCAGGGAAGGGCAGAGGGGTTGTGACTTACAGCCAGCAGATCCAAACTCTGTCATCTACCTGCTGGCATTCCATGATTTTTAATATCATCCTTCACATTTGGAAGGGCCCCTCATAATCACCCACAAAGTGATCTCACCATTCTGTTTCAAATAATTTTTTTCCACTCTCCTGCAAAACACTGCAAGGTCTGGGGTGATTGATGATGTCAGTGCAGGAAGTCATAGCACAACAGAGTGCTACAGGTGTTCCCGGCTCTGGGTGTTGTCTTGCAAAACATTTTATGCACAGCAGATCCCCTACCTTGTTTCTCAGTGGGTTCTGTACAAAAGTATTGAGATCCATGGCTAGGTTCCAAGTAAACTGTGCTGATAAAAAGCAAAATAAGATGCTTTCCTGAGCTCTGTATGCAACATTCAACAACAGAAATTCAGGTCAAATATAAGCAATAAACTGTAGGTCAAATTTAGGCAGCTTCCTTTTATTTGCTTCCATTCTACTGACAATGAATAACTCTTAGTGGGTAAACCTAAAAATATACCTCCAGTAACAATTGTTTTGCCTTGGGTATTTATGCAGCATTCCAACTACAGCATCTATATAGCATTTCTTTTTCCCCACGCTTACAAATACACACTCATACTTAATAGATTAGCATTTCCACTATACATTTTTGCAGTGTATCCAGTTAAGCAAATTGCTCAATTAGCTGAATAGGGTTTTTTCTTTTCATTTTGAAAAGACACAGTCTTACCAAATGGAACAGCATTCTCAGTAAGAGGTCAGTTGGATGTGATTTTTGGAATAAAGGAGAAAAGATGAGTGGGTTGTAAAAGTTTTTTTTCAATTGTTCACATTTTATTGCCTTTAAAAGCCAAAGAGAGGGCAAACCAACACACGTCCTGGTTCATGCTGGTATGTAACTGTAGTGTGTTGTAGAGAAAGCCCACCATACATAGTGGAATTTTCCTGTTGCAGTGTGCACCTCATGGACACAGTAGAGATTGTGGGACTGTCAAATACCAAGTGTCAGGGAATGGTATATCCACTTGTTGGTAAAATAAGTCAGTTAATTTGGCAGGTAAGTATTAAGTAATCATATTGTCAGAACAAGGCAAGTGGCTACGAAAGGAAGACAAAGACAAAAAGGAAAAAATATAAAGACAAAATAAGAAGGGACCAAAGACTAGAGGGGGAAGGGAGGGAATGTGTGAGTTTGATGGCCAGGTGATGAGAGAGTAAGCGATGATGATCCCTCTGTTCTGGGTGATTCCAGGTCACCTTGTCCTAGTGTCTCATGTTGGACTCCATTGCTGCTTTTCCACTGTCTGGGAGAATCTAAACATCATTCCACCCAGGTTTTATCACTATGGAATGTAATAGCTGAGAAAAACTTGACCAGGTTGCCAAGTTGGATATTTTCCAATCCATTAGAAGATTTTTTTCAAGAAATTTTACCATTTTCATATTGCCTATGGATTTTTATCATTTTTTTGCCTACTCAAGTATTAGAAATATTAGTTTAATTTTTTTAAGTAAATATTGCTCCATTTTGATTTGAGTTTTCCCTTATTTGGTTTCAACAGTGCAAAATTTCAAATGAGCCAAATGAATTTTTTAAATTTCATTCTATTTTTCCTGAGGTAAAAATGTCTGATATTTGCCTAGGCAAAGTGTTGCATCACATACTCTATTTATGTTTCAGCATTGCCGTGACTTTTAAAAGCTCACAGCAGGAAATTAAGAAAAGCCTGAACTCATAATTATTAAATAATAATAAAAAATGTACTCTGCTAAGGTTGCATTTATTCAAAATTGTACAATTAATATATCCCCATGTTTCCATTAATATATATTCCGGTGGAGAAATTGATAGGAAATGTGGTCATGGCATGAACTTTACAGAAGATTTGAACAGTCTCTGCTGAGCAGAGTTTAATTAAGCAAAGCAGCTTGGATAAGGAGTACTGTACAAAAATGAGATTATCCATTGTGCACCGTGTAAATGATCAATATCCAAGTCCTCCTTCTATTGACAGGGTTGGAAGGATTCTACTTAACACAATCAGACATCACAGGCAATGGGGAATTTAAATGTCCCCTTCCCATGTGGGGCAAATCATTGCTCTCTTAAGCTTCCTCCAGCCTTTACCCTCCTGGCTGTGCAGATGAAAACACCTGCAGCTCCTAAAGCCAAACCAGGGCAACATCATGTAGGGCCCAAATTTCACTTGGTGCTCTGACCTGTCCTGGAGCTCAGCCATCACGCAAGTAAAACCTTCCTTCACGGAACATTGGTGCAGAGCCTTAGCACCATTTGAAACACTGATGGCAACATAACTTTCCTTGGTTTCTCATTGGTGAATTTGTGGCATCTCTTGTCCTCTGTCTTCACTCATCAACCATAAGTTGTTAGTGCTTGTCTTTATGGTTCTTCAGTACGTTGCTCATACTTCTGTGCCACACAGGGTCTCTTACTTCATGATTAATTCCTTCCTTCAGTCTGCCAGCGGTGCTACCTGTCCATTTTCTCACCTCCAAAGCCAGCCCAAGTTTTACTCCTTGCTTGTAAAGAGCTTTTTAACTGGCTCCTGCAGAGTCACTGTAATTTGTCTCTATATTCCCCACAAAGTTTTGCCAGAAGGGCCCACAAAGCACAGACCTAGGACAAGGACTCAGCACACCACAATCGATGAGTGATGAGTGCCATGCAACTCTTTTTTCTGTGATCATGTGTATGTTTCAGACAATCCTATTCTCATACTTTGACAAACTCCTAGGCAGTCAGCCACTCTCCTCTGAAATATAAATCCTCAGTGGACTCCTGGAGATGCTACTGCAAAAGACATAGTAAACACCTAAAACTTAACTCTGTCTTCTGAATTTATCGTTCTCTACTGAGGATCATGGGGCAGGTAATGCCCCAGGATGAGCCACTGCACAGCTCTCAAAAATCAACCAGAGCTGAAGGAATAAGTTCTCAGACTTCCACATAATAGTGGGAAGCTTTAATTTTATTTTATTATTTAAAACACATACCCAACACTCTGAATAACTGGCAAGATGCAAGGTTTAAAAGGAGAATAAAGGTTTTCTTAAGCTTTTTACTTAAATTGTGTTTATTGTGCATGGAGACCAAATTCACACAGTGTTTATTTCTTGAAAGCACAGAGAGAAAAAAAAAAATGTGTTGCTGCTGTTGGAGACAAAGGATGAGATGTGCAGGGCTTCCACAGCACCTGACAGAAAAAGTGTCTGATTCAAGCCAAATATAAGCAATAAACTCTAGGTCAGATTTAAGCAGTTTCCTTTTATTTACTTCCATTTTATTGACAATGAACAACTCTTAGTGGGTAAACCTGAAAATATAACTCAGTAACAATTGTTTTGCCTTGGGTATTTATGCAGCTTTCCATGGGTGTTTAAGCAGGAAAAAGTGTCTGATTCAGGTCACACTGATTCTTTACACACTAGTGTACATTGTAATACAACAAAGCCAGCGGCTCTTCTGCCTTCTCAAAGAGGAGGCACAACACAAAATGTCCCAATCCCCACCCAGAACTAAAAGCTTACTGCTAAATATTCACCCAAATTCATGCCTGTAGACTAAATAGTCAGGAGATAATGAGCAGAGCCCTGTTGCCATAGGAAAACATTCTGGCTATTCAAGTATCATGTGCAAGTGCCCCAGAAAAAGCAATTCTAATCATAATTTTATCTCTGATATTATGAAAATAACCACAGGTTTCTTCTTTAAAACTATGAAAAGCAGCTAGCAAAAATTTTATTTCACCATTCTTCATTGACATACTCTCTTGTCTGCAGCAATTCAGAACTCTGGCTACTGAAGCTCATCACTTTTTCCTTACCTCCCTCAGTGCTGACGAGATATTTTTAAGTGTTGCAGTCAGTCTTGAAATAAGTATACAGCTCAAGGGTGCTGCGTGTTACCAGTCAAGCAGAAGAAGACAAATAAAAAGCAATGAAAAAACATGATATAGATATAGGGGGGATTGTTACTACCAAAGAGCTAATGGTTTTGTGATGGTAAGAACTGACTTAGAAGAATACCCAGTATTAGTAATGGTTTTGTTGAAAAATCTCTTCAACCATTAAAGTATTATGCTGTTCTTTATCACACTTTCCCTGCCTCTTCTTTTCTTTGCTAGTTGGTTGGGGTTTTTTATACTCTTTCTTTAAATCTCCCCTACTGGATTGAATAGCATTGAGCTGCCTTTGCCATACAAAATCACAGATCAGTAGATTTTTGTTTCATTCTAGACATAATTTGAGACAATCAAATTTGAATGGCAATTTTGTGTTCACATTATTTATTTATTAACGGTCTCTGAAATACAGAGGAAAAGGAAAATACAAAACCCAGTATATGGAGGAAAGAGAAAAAGAAATGGGGAAAAAGCAAGAACAAAAAAGAAAAAAAAGTATTTTTCTCTCTGTTTTTTCTTCTAAAAGATGAAAAGCTACTGGGGCACTCCCTTGCATGGATATGCTCAGTACAAGAGGCTGAAAGGATTCCAGCAGGACACCACTCACAGTGCTCTCACCATCTGTCCTGAGCAGCTCCAATTTAAATTACAGCTGCCTCAGGGTCCGTGTATCCCTAACCAGCGTGCAGGGTGCCCAGCTGAGAGGCACTGGAGTACACCAGTGTGTCCTGTGTGGTTTGCATCCCAGGGAGATGATGCTGGTGCAAACCAGCCACATCAGCCCTGTCCCTGCAGCCCCTTGTCCCCCTTTTGCATCCTCTACCAAGAGATTGGATGCTAGGATACAAGTGTAGATAACAACGTGGGGAGAAGAGTAAGGGACAACATCTGAGCTGCTCCAAAGCCACAAGCTTTAATCCTGGGCTAGGTGAGAATTTTTCACAGGTAATAGAACTGGGAGCTGCCCCAGGCCCCAGGGAAGGAAAAGGACACTTACTTTTCTTTGGACTTTGCCCAAAGTATTTATTTCATTATTTGACATTGATTTTGCTGGATAAGAAACCAAAGTCCAGGATGAGAAGAGCAGACACATCTTCAGAAGTTGGACTGTGCTGTGCCACCAGAATAAGCTGTGAAAATTGGTGCATTTCACAACTGCTTTCTATTGCTAACCCATCACTATAGTCCTGCATTAAAAAAATCACTTCAAATGAAGGAAAGGAAAAACATATTCTTCTTCCTCATGGCTAGGTTGTCCTCCTTCCTACCCTTCACAATAAATATTTTTAATTTAAATGTATAAGGAAGTTATGGGTATTTACCTCTTTGTAGAAATAGAAGTAAATTTTGCTGTAGGGTGATGCTTACTTTTAAATATATTTCAGTAGTGTTCGTGTATATAATGACAGCCACGAATCCTGCATGCATGACTTAACTTGATTTTTGTATCTTCTTGTCAGACGAGCTCAAGGGCTGCAGAAGAGGTTCCCAAATTACATTTCCCTCAGCCATATTTCAGTATACAACTAAATGTCCAATTTCTAGACATTCTGAGCACTGAGTTGCAACCCCCTAGGACTACACCCTCCTTCAATCTGAAAATCAAGACCCAAGATTCAAAAAGAAAGCCCATGCTGAAGGCTCCTTCAGTGAAGGTTTTATGCCTGAATCAGTAACCTGCTCAGTAGGCTTGCCAGCTCTTCCAAGTAATAACACTTCACATTAGTTATTTGAGCTCAGATGCAGCATTTGCAGAAGAAAAACATTCTGCAGTTTAGCATTCTGGAAAGATATGATTATTGTGTTGTCAATAATGAGAAGGATTACAGAGTAGGCGAATTTGTTACATATATGTATGGCCCATGAAATACATCCCTCTATAAATTTTAAATATTATCAGCCTACAGTAATTGTTACTTACACTCCACCTACTTCAGCCTTCTTTCCTTCCTTCCTTTCCTCTGAAGAATAATTTGACAGTTGCATTCTTTGAGGAAGTTGAACTACAAAATTATTTCTATGTCTAACAGGAACACAAGTATGCTAGTGTAAATACAGTTACGAAAATGTGGGCAAATTTGAAACCCTCTGTTGGGGGTTAGGTTTCTTTCATTTTGTTCCTTTTTACTTATACAATTTTTTCCTTTAAGTTGCTAGGAAACACTAACAACTGGGTCCTTAAGAAAATCAAAAGAAGTGGCCAAGCTCAGGGGAGGAGGGCATTTGGTTGCACTTCTCTTATCTGGGAGTTTGTCTCCGAGGGGCAGAGATACCTCAAGAATTGGGCTGATAAAAGACGGGGCTGGGGCAGCTGCTGGCTCGCTCTCTCTTGCTCTCTCTCCCTCTCTTTCTCTCAGATTCGGAGGAGGACGGTCAGAGCTGCTGCTTGGGAAGGGAATTTGCTACTGCCACCAGAGCCCAGCCCAAAGCTGCTTCTTCTGCCATGGGGTGAGCCTCTGCTTGTGAGAGCAGCCACTAAACTGGGACCTTATTATCACCTGCCTCACTAAAGAGGGACCTACCTCATCTGCTCAGGTGCCCGGGATCCTGAGCTCGGCTCTCCCTGCTCCACTGGGAGCCGGGCCGCCACTGCCCCGCCCTCACTGCTTCTTCGGCACTCTTCCGAATTCTCTCTGCACTGTAGCCCCGCACCCTCTGCCTGCCGAGCCATCCTGCTGTCCCAGCCTGGTGCTCCCGAGAGCCCTGCAGGGGCACCGGGATCGGCTGCCCCAGGGTTTGTGAAGTGAAGCCGCTCCTCCATCCCTTCCCCTCTCAGCCGAGCCGCCATTACCGCGTGCTCCCCGAGCCCGCGCCACAGCGCCCCCTGCAGGCGCGGGGGAATCACCGCACGCCCTGCCCGCCGGGAGCCAGCAGCGCCCCTGCCGGCTGTGCCCGGAACTGCACCGGAGGGGAAAGTGCCGCGGCTGAGAGGGGGCAGGGACGGGGTTTGTGTTCTGCCTGTTGTTAATGCTGCAGTTGTTGTCTGTTTGCTTGCTTTATCATACACACCAGTAAAGAACAATTATTCCTATTCCCATATCTTTGCCTGAGAGCCCCTTAAATTTCAAAATGATAATAATTCAGAGGGAAGGGGTTTACATTCTCCATTCCAAGGGAGGCTCCTGCCCTCCTTAGCAGACACCTGTCTTTCCAACCAAGACACCCTCATCCATATGAAAGCAAAAATTAGGATGTTTTGTACAGCTGAGATGGTCTGGAGAAATGTAAGGATGTGGTGGAATGGGAAAAGGCAGAAGGAATTAAACCCTCACCCCCTACTGCAGACCCAGAGCTATCCCCACTAGAACTGTAAAATGGAATTTATAGCTAAAATCAGGAAAATAGATGCAAGCATTAGGATCACAGGTGCTCCTTCACTGACAACCTATTATAAAGCTCCAACTGTGTCCAAAGTTATAAAGCAATTTCATAGTTATATTTATCAGGATGAAAATGTGCAAATCCACTTCTCTAGCTTTTTTTTTTCCTTGATATGTCATTGTTAAAAGATTCCTGCTGCACCTAGCAATGCTTCCCCAGATGTTGATCCAGTGCTGCAGTGAATGGCAAATGTAGAGCCCACACACAGGAAAGAGGCACACAAGCCCTGCAGCAAGGGGAAGGAGAAGGCTCCTGCCAGCTCCTAAGAGGAGAACAAGGCAGAGCACTTGTCCACACAACTCCCAGTGGTAAACAGAGGCCAAAGAAATCCCAGCAAGTGAACGTAATTTTTTTTGAAATGCACAGAACAAGATATAGAGGCCAAGAAAATAAAAGGACATTTTCACTAGACATATTCTGAGAGTGAGGGACGTCAAAATAAGGATGTTTGGAAACCGTGAATAAGCAGTCTTCCAGGATGACAACCATACTGAGCCTCCAGCCAGTGCAGGATACAGTCATTAACAAAGCTGGAGAAACTGGAGAAAACACAAATTCTCCACCTTATGGCATCTGTATGTTAAGAGCGAAATTCGGCTTTTTCTGGGTACATTTATGGAAATGAAATCGAGGTATTAAAATTATGTCATCAAAATCACATCATGCATTACAGACGGAAAGGAAACCTTTTGTACTGTACATGCAAAGAGCTAAGAGTGTCTTACCTGCAGCTCATAAACACAGTGTTTATAGAAATCAGCCTTTGCTGAAAGCAACTAGAAACTACTTACTTATGACCAAACAGGCTTGGCTTACTCAGAAGCCATTCTGAGACTCCAAACATTATTTTTTTCTTCTAAATCACAGATTAATTATTTTTAAATGAAATTAAAATTTAAATAGCTAAGAAAATGAAGGCATCTGCTTAAGAGTATCTGCCCAAGCACACTGGAGGAAATTCTAGCAAAAGGGACAGGAATGTCCAGAAGGAGATGGGAACCATGCTTCTCCACCCTACCAAAAAAAAAATAAAAACAACCTAGGGAATTTGAATGGCACATGAACAGCACACACAGTTCAAAATTAAAATCAGAGTTTTTAAGACAGGGTTTTGGCATAACCAAGAAAAGACATTCCCAAACTCTTATCAGCTCCCCAGGGGCTGATGGGGCTCTGTTTAAAGGCAGTATAATGGTGCTTTCAAAGATCTTACAAAAAATAAATGTATAGTTGTCAGGACCCAGCAGGGGAAAGAAAAATGAGAATAAGAGCCCTAAGGGAGTTCTGAAAAGGTTGCTGCAACCCATGAAACCACAGAGGTGGCTGAAACTAGGCCTGAAGGCATGGTCTCTCCTACAAGGATATTGTGAAAAATTGGAGATTGGTTTACGAATCTATTTTATCTCTATTCTGTTTTTCCCAATTCCATATGTTTCTCTATTTCTTTATGTTACTTACTATACTTGAATATTATAATGGAGTCTGGATTTTAAAATTCTTTTTCTCCTCTTTAGAGAATTCACCATCAGGTGAAGGTACAGCCAGATCCACCTCAATGCCCTGAACCTCTCAGGGTCTCACAAGTCCATACTGATATCCAGCATTAAAGCCAAGCCCTCCTCAACATTTAGCACTATTAAATTATGACACCAAATAAATACATGTAGGTACCACCTTATGTTATGTTTAACACAAAGGCAGAAAACAGTAATGTCTCTTGCGTTAGGACCTTGTGTTGGAAGAACAAGAGATGATGTATAGAAGACACAACTAAATGAGCTGAGAAAAGCTAATGTCATTCTGCAGATCTCACCATGTTGGGATAAGTGACCTGGGGACACTTATGGGGAGCAATGGGAGCTGGAGAGAAGACAGCAGTGGTTGTCCCCTGTCCGCACAGGTGAAGCTGCACCTCAGATCCTGTGCTCACTTCTGGGCAACTCCCTACAAGAAGAATATTGTTGTGCTGGAGTGGGTCCAGAGAAGGGCATGGAGCTGGTGAAGGGTCTGGAGCACAAGTCTGAGGATGAGCAGCTGAGGGAACTGGGAGTGTTTAGCCTGGAGAAAAGGAGGCTCAGGGATAACCTTACTGCTGTCTCCAACTCCCTGAAAGGAGGCTGTGATGAGGTGAGGGTCGATGTCTTCTCTCAAGTAACAAGAGAAAAGAGGAAATTACTAGATGTTGCACCAGGGGAGGTTTGGATTGGATACTGGGAAAAACAACTTAATGGAAAGGGTTGTGAAGCTATGAAATAAGCTGCCCAGGTAAATGGTTGTGTCAACATCCCTGGAGGTGTTTAAAAGACCTGTAGGTGTGGTGATGAGGACAGGGGTTAGTGGTGGACCTGGCAGTGTTAGCTTAATGGTTGGACTGGATGATCTTAAGGGTCTTTTCCAACCTAAATGACTCTGTGATTCTGTGATGGCAAATTGGAGTGAAAAAAATGGGGCAGCAGGTGGGAGGTGCTGAGGAGGAGTTAATCAATTGCACACCAAGGGCAAGGGCTGGGGCTCTGCCAAGCACAGGTGCTCAAAATACTCCGTGGAGAAAAAAGCACATCCAGCCACAACCGATCCACTCTGAGCACTAAGGCATGAAAACATCTGGGCCCAGATTCTTTCCTGAGCCAACTCCACAAAGATACCAGAAATTATGCAAGTTAAGATGCATGTCTCTTACGAAAATGATGCAATAATCAGTGTCTACAGTTCGATTATGAGATAATTAATTTTAATTGCATATTACATTCTCATTGAATTAAAAGATTTGAAGACTTTGACTATTTTTGTATTCCCCTTGCAATACATTTTGTAGTCTGTGCTATTTAGAGACAGAAAATTGCAACTATTTTAAAAACACGACAATGACTTTCACCTCCCTGAGGGAAATCCTGAATTATTACCTTTGATGGCATTAGGGTTTCATCCTTATTCTGTTAGAGAAAATAATCTGAGACCCTTTCTTAGCTTTGCTTTCCACCTATTTTGAGAGCCCTGAGTTCCCAACACTCAGGTGGAAACACTCACCATTTATTAGGTGGAAGAGGAGAAATTATGTTTGATTATTTTTCTTCACTGGAAAATGTTGGAAATAAAAACTTTCTTTTTGCCACATCTACCTGGTGACACCCATTAAGCAAGAGTGTTTCTGAAACCATGGTCAGCTCCCTCCCAGGGGAATGGGCTGGCCACTACCCCAGGTCACACATTGTTGCTTCTACAGCTACTCCATTCCTGACTCCAGCGTGCAAGGGAGGGTGACGGAGGTTGGACATTGCCCTGTGCAGCAGAGATGGGATTTGCCTGTTCTGATTTTCTATTTTTTAGCTCCTACCAGCAGTGAAGCATTGAGCAAAATGTCCCCACTCCAGCCCTAAACAATTCATTGTAATAAGTCACTGGCTGAATTACACTCCATGGTCCCACAGTGAGCGAGCAAATCACCAACTTCTCCAATTGTTCAAATATCTTCTCCAGGAGTTGCTGAATAAGTCATACCAGTTATGGACAGTTTGTAACTTCCCATCCAGACATGTGCAGCACATATTCAAGACCTGGCCTTTGAAGCTGACTGGGTTCCCAGGGATTTGGATACCTAGCCAGGAGGCTCTGCTTTTTCAAAGGACAAAGTAAGAGCTTTCTGTATTGGCCTTCAGCTGTGAAAAGTTAGCATTTTCTGTGCCACAAGCATATCCAAAGAGTAAGAGGAAGGGAGAGCAGATAGACCCTCACCTTCTATTTCCATGGTGCAATGTGTACTCCATTTCCGAGTCTGACCCCAGCATGCCTGCCTTTCCCAGCTGGATCTGAACACCCACACTCCCTGTCTTCAAGCTCTCAGGAGGTCAGTTTGTGCTTAGCCAGGCACCAGTGCTATCTATGGAGGTGTGGTGGTGGGACACCTTCCCACAGGCAAGAGGGGACAGGTTCTGTGAGCCCCAAATGTACAGAGTAGAAGTCTTCATGACTGTCTGACATAAAATGAAAGATACTAAGGATGTGGAAAGGAAAGAATAAAATCTGGGTTTAGAAGCATATCCCCACTTTTATGCTTGAATACATACCTTGCCTATGCAGAGTGTTTTTTTCCAGCATCAATGTCCCCTTGTGCCCACCCTTTTGTACCAAGGAGAAGATTTATGCTGTATCTTTCCTCAAATCCCAATATTTTAGACTCAAAGAATATGTGATGACAAGTTTTATACATACTTCTAAGATATTCCTACCTTATACCCCTTATATCTCTTTCATGCTCTTGCATGTTTTACTGACACTGGAAGGTGTGAGGATATTGATTACACATCTCTTTCTGACACACCACAAAATATGCCATCTCCTGTCTCCACACTGGTGACTGGCTTACATGGCACATTTCTTGTCTAGGTAGAAAACACATCAAAATTGCATTACATGCTGCTGTTGTTTTTAATAGAAATATTATTCAACTCACACAAGTTTTCTTCAGGAGATTTTTTTCATTTCACTTAATGCTGAACCTTCTTGGATTTTGACAGGTACATGAAAGTTCCCAGAGGCGCTGATTCTCATCTCGCTGTGTTGGCTGTGTTAAAAGTCTTTTATCCTGACATCAGTGGTCATGGGGAAGCGAGCAAGCGATTAAGTTCTGCAATGTACCTTGCAAGTAGGGACCAATCATTTATTACTTAGCTGTGTCTGGAGCCACTAAACTAAGGCTTATCCTGTTTGATAACTTGTAGAACAAAGGCTACTCTGGCATGAAGGCTGTTTATATTTCACAGTGGATTTTTTTTTTCTTTCATTTTTTCTTAAACCATTGGAGGGTCTTGAAGTGTGTTCCTACAATTCCACTCCTGGTCCATCTCACAGAGCCATCCTAAAACTACAAGGCACACATGTCTACATATCATCACTCAGAACAGCCCAGAGTGAAACCAGGCTCTTAAACAATGGCAAGGGGGTTTCTGTGCAATACAAAAATATATTAAAAATACATAATGTAACTTGTCTTAATATACTTTTCTGAGTCTAAAAATATGCCAGACCAAAAGAAACATATTTACATAAAAAGCAGACAAGGTCAAATAACAAAGAAAGCCCTTAATTAGTTGTAATCAACTTTAATTTGCATACCGTATATAATTCCTAAATGATTGTTAATAATAACTTTATATAATGGACTTCCAATTTTCATGAAAATGGCACATTTTGATAAGCAGACACAAAACCCTAGTACTAATAAGGTTTAATTTGCATACATTAGACTGATTATCCAAACAAAAGGATTACAGTATTACTTCTCCATACCTTTATGTCCTTATTATGCACATTTATTAACTTCACAAAAGCTAGCTGTTAGTGACAAACAATAGCCGTGGCTGGAAGAGAAATCTACAGTATGAATAAAGTGCATTTTAATGCTAAGGAGCAAAGTTTATACTGCACAAATGTTTTGTTTAACTCTTTCTTTTGCAAAAGGCATTATTGCTTGGTATGGCAGGCACTATTAGATGGATAAATCACTTTTTTGTTACGAGATTTTTCTTTCCCTTATGGTAAAGAATAGATTTTCTCAAAAAATTATGACCTGCTCATGTTCACAGTTTCCCAATGCTAAGTTAAAAAACCTGGATGGTGCTTGAACATGTAGAGAAAAGTGTTTACAATCACAGGATTAAGCTGTTAACTCGTGTGATTCCAGGGCATCGTGTTAATAAATATATTGCCACAAGCTTAGTTTTTCACAGCATAAATAATAATACAGGTGGCAATAGCTATTCCTAAGGGTATTACATATACCCTGCAATTAAAGTGTGAGCAAGGGGGAGGGAAAAAAATCATTAGTAGTTCTGGTATCTGAAGCAAATGATGCTCAGAAGGGGCTGAGAAGAAAGCCAATAGATGTGAAGCTTAAATTGAATGCCACCCTGGAGCTCCCTCCTTGCTGTGACACGGGGCTGTGCTGATGTGCAGTGGTGACGGTGATGTGAGAAGAGGATGTCATCCCTGCTGCATTTTGTGCCCTTCTGGTCCAATGTGCCGCCTTCAAACAGAGATGCTGCTTTTGGAGATTTGTTGTCAGCATGTTTCGATACTCCATGGACCAGCTGGCTCTTCCGGAAGAGTTGCTACAGCTGTCGCCAACCCTGGCTTCTCTGGGATAAATTCTTCTTGCACAGTCTTTGACCAAGGTCTCCATGTCTACATGCAACTGATTTGCTTAACACATATGAGCCACACAAAGCAGTTTTTAAGTTGAGCCAGAAGCCAGCCAGATGAATGGATGGAAATTCATCCTTGGATATGCAGTGAGCATCTGGCAAGGTTACCAAGTACGGGCAACATAGCTTTTTTCAGAATAATTTCCATCCAACCATTCTGCAAAGGGCTGTGAGAACTGTTTTACACCTGTGCAGCTCAAAGCCACTGACTTCCAACTCAATGCTGGTTGGTGTCACAGGGTCAGAGCCCGTGGTCCTTCCCCTGTCAGGAGCCCAAGGATTTCATTGGGAAGCTATGAAAGAATAAAGGCCTTTTGGTGCAGCTGAGTGTCTTTAACTGTGAATGTGTTGGTCTAGAAATAGCAGGTGGGGAAAAAAAACACATTTCAGGGGATATGAAATACATGAGAACATTAAAATCTAGATAGAAACTTAGAGAGATCAGCTTTTTGCCATAAATATAGTTGGAATTTATGATGACATTTACAGTATTTGAGTTCTCCTATAAAGATACTGACATTTTGAAAGGTATCCAGTATGCTTTTCTTCCAAGGAGACCCCAGAAAGAATGGATGGCCAAGGACAAGTCTCTGGAGCCATGTTCCTGGACCTTCTGAATCAACCTCAATTCTTAAATATATAGAATAAACATACCCAGAAGATACAGCAAAGTCCATCCTATGTCCAAAGTGACAGCCACCAAATTCTACTGATATCCACATGGATTTTATTTCCTACAAGCACTGATGAAAACAAGAGTTTTCATGGCATCCTACATCATTTGGGCATTCCTAAAGAAATCCCAGGTTATGAAGCATGTTAATTTCTGCATAGCTTTTAGGTTAGTCGAAAAGCTCACAGTGCCAGAAAATTTATTTTTTTTTTCAACCAGAACATGAATACAAACCTGATTTGCTTTTTCCTACCAAATCATAGCTTTGTTTCCATTTAATCATACAGGGTTTGATCTGGCCTCACTTCTCTAAGTGACAATCCTTACACACAACTACATTAGGTTACCTTTGGACCCAGACTGCTCTTGTCAGCCTGTAAATGAGAAGGTTCCTAAGTCCCTACTGTTTTATTCATATTCTTCTTCTTCTTCATAGCACTTCATGGTTCTCCCTGGACACATGTTCCTTTTGTTTTCTTTTGCAAAAATGGGGGAAAGCACACAAAATACCTTCTGTTTGGTTCTGCTCCCTGCCTCATCACCAGTTTGTCTTCCTCCTTCGTACTGCAGGAAAAAAAAAAAAAAAAACAACAACAAAGGTTTCTGTCTGCTATCCTGCAGGTCAGAATCCACCTGTTTTGAAGGTCTTGAAGACTCCTTTATCCATTGAATTTTTTGTTCCCCCCTCCCCCAAAAAAATTGAAAATGGAGCCCTGTTATGGGATAAGGAATTAAAGTGAGTGTAAATAATGGCCCATTTATTCTCAGCTTCTGTTCAGAGAAGGAAGACCTGTGCTGCTCCTCTTCTCTGAGTGATGGGTCCACAGGAAACCTCTGGTACAGAAAGTTTTAAAAATCAGAAGCCATGTTCAGTTTTAGATACCTCATGGACATCCAGAGCCCTTCAGACATTTTGATAATATTAGAATACAAACAAAACAAAACCTGAAACAGAATAAAGCCAAGCCATCCCTTCTAGTTCTTGTTCAACAAGAAGAAAACTGAGATTTTCCCCAGCACTGCTATACAAAACAGATGATAGCACATCCTCTGCTGAAGGAAGCAACCAGACTCACTTACTCACTTAGAGCCCAGCTGAAGTCTTTATCAGTTCCCTGGGTTTTTAACACAAAGGCTATCATACAAATGTGCTTTTACTTATGAGAAAACCCCATTTAAAGGAGGAATGAAAGGTTCTGTGTTAAGGTTACAAAACAGGAACAATAATTTAGTTAAATCCAATGTCTTTTGTTTAAAATTAGTTTTCTGTGGCTCCATAATATTATTTTTAAATTTCAAGAATGGAAATAATAGGTGAGTTCTGTAAGTGACAAGCTTTTTTCAAGGTTTGATAAAAAGCTAAAAAACAAGAAAGTACATTGATTCCAAACAATAACTTGCACCCAGTGAATTCAAGATTTTGTAATCCGTGCATATGAATGGAAATATGTCTATAGAAGTTTCTAAGGACTGTATATGAAGGGGAAACCTTAAAACATATACTCCTTTATTTTATTTTATTTTTGAATTGAAAACTTTGAATCAGCAGTCCAACAAGTTGCAGCTGTTGGAATTGCTGAGCCAATTTACAGGCAAAATGATGTTTTATTTTCCTATTAAGTTAAAGCCCCTTTGAATTTGGAAGGAAGAAGTCTGCTCTGTACCAGACAGTTAATGCTTTTCTACAATGTCATGCATACCCAAGTCCCCAGCTATCCATGTTCTTTGGGAGCATAACTAGTGTTAGCACAGACACTTGTAAGAATCTCCATTCTTAATTATTTTTCAGAACAGCAGCTTTTCCTCATTTTTGTCTTCCCACTTAAATCTCCTTGACAAATCTAATCTGTGCCTGATTTGGGTGCCTTGGTAGAAATTCTTCCATCCATTCACCTCTACACCGATGGATTGTCCTCAGTGCAGTTTGGGAGATCTCTGGTCTGTGTTGCTCTTAGTGGTGTAAATGTGGGAGACAGCATGTTCATTCATACCTCAGCACTTACACAATACAATTTATATCCATTACACATCCCCTTCCTACTGAGCATGACAGAATACTCTGAATCTTGCATTAAAGGAGATGCAGAATGTTAAACAGATAAACATGGATGCTGTATCAGAATAGATCCTTTAGCTATCTGAGCAGCATTCAGCCTTAGATGATAGCAGGGATGCTCCATATAAAGGGGCCAATGCCAATAAAAGCTATGAGAAGCACTGACAGACAGCCACTGAAGAATTTTCTCCATGCATCCATGAGTATCAGCCTGTTCCCAGGAAAAATGCCCATTCCTTTCTGTGAAATGCAGGTTTTTCTTTACCAAAATCATTTTTTTTAAATCTCTATGAGATAGTGGTGCCCCTAAATGACAGCAAGAGGCAATGGTACCCACAGATGTAGAAAATAATAATAATAAATATGGTTTAAAGGTTAGATTTTTTTTTTTAGTGGAATGGTCCAACCAAGTTACACAGACAGTTTGCTCTCCCTTGCCCCTATTATTCTATTTCACTTCAGCCATGCTTCTGGATTAAAACACTCTGATCTTATGGATAACATCTCCTGAGCAATGAAATGCCAGACCAGCACCAACTCGTGCCCTTCCCCGGATCATTCTGATTCCAGCTCTGCCCCTGTGCGGCTGCGTTTACTGAAATAGAACACGGCACCACATGAAGGTCACACCGGAGATAGTCAGAGAGGGTGCAACATTGTCCTTTGCTCATCGAACGCTCATTTGAATTTTTAATGGCTTTGCTTTTCAGCTGCGTTCACACCCCCTCTGCAGTGAGTTGAGCGACCGCATTTCAGTGGTCCGGGTGCCTGTGAATAGCCCGGGCTGAAGGTTGCCCACGGAGGAGCTGAGGAAGCCCAGCTGTTGCATTCACACACACAGACACTCGCACCCTATTTGCACAACCAGGGTGTTGCTGGCGCAACAGGCAGGCAAAGCAGTCGATACCAGGAGGTTTATTTGCCCAAGTACAGCTAAACAACAGAAACCATTTGCAGGCAGGCCTTCTGTTAGTCATTTAAAGGAACCACTGGAGCATTTTAGATAAATACATTTGAGAAAACAATGTTCTTGCTCATGGATATTCCACAAGCAGGAGAAGAGAATACGTTTGACAAATAAATTATTTGTTATGAAGCCTTTGCTCAGTTCTAGTCAGCACATACAAAAGAAAATAACACAGAAGCTATAACATTAAATAAGCCTATGATAATATTTTTAATTTTTTTTAGACCACTGCACCTTAATGAATTAATAATTTCACTAAATTTCTAAGGCTTACTGTGAGAAAGCTACTTGGGATTTTATCCATTGGTTTTCTAGGGTCAGAAGATCTATATTTCACTCCATCACCCAACCTCCTGTAAGATGCAGTCATAGGGGCTGTAGGATGCAGAGCTCCACACAGTTCTTCTTATATTTAGACAAAACATTTACATTAAGTGAAAATATGCCTTCCAGAAAAGGAGTGGTCTTGATTTAAATCCACAGAGTGCTAGGAAATCCACCTCCTTGCAGAAACATCACCACAGTCAGCAGGGACAGCCAGAGTTTGTGGAGGTTTGGGAAGACTGAGGTCCTGGGGAAAGGGCATACATGGAATTGGGAAGGAGAGGAAAAAATGTGAAAGGCAGGAGCCTCCTGAGTAAATCTAAAAGAGTAGAAAAGGCCTTTGAGGGACTCTGAGGACCCAAGATGACAATGGGATGGGACAGGATGGGACGGGATGGGATGGGAAGCTGGCAAAATAGAGAGAGACAGTATTGATGGTACCCCAGTCTCCAGCAAACTGCCAGCCCTGACAGGATTCCATGGAAGGCAATCCTGACAGGATTTCAGGAAGCCAAGCACTTGGGAACAAAAAAAACAAACCAAACCAAAAAGAGAGCTGTGATGTACCAATAAGGTCAGCAACCTGGGGACGATGGCATGCCAGCAAAGGACTCACAGACTTCTGTGCCCAAAGGCAAACCTGAGGCACAAAAGAGGGGAAGGACCCTGGTCTCTGGGAGGGAGAGCAGGCTGTGGAGGGGTTGTACCACCAAGCTGTGTGCCCAGATCTGTTTTTTCAAATGATTTCCAGGAGTACTGGTTTGGTGACTAGGCTCAAGGAATAGTAAGTTAAATACAGTAACTAAATCTAACAGAGTTATGGTGGGTGACAGCATTGCTCAGAGACATCACTGCAGACCTGTTCTGTCTCATGGCCATGCAAAAAAGGGTCAACCCAAAAATTAGCTGGGAATGCTTCTGGAGCATGGACTAGAGGAGAAGCTTTGCATTACCAGATATGGGAAAACAGCAGAAGAGAAGTGAAGATGAGACACGTTCACCTAAATTAACTGCTGTTCTCTGTCTGTAGTGAAACCCATATTAACAGAAGAGTAAATGAATTGATTAAAAATAATAACAACTGAATAAAAAATATTGAGAAAATACTTTTTAAAAATTACATCTATGGAATGTGGCCCAGATTTTGCCTACACATAGACATGGGCTAATTCTGAAGTTTATGAATAATTATTCTGGAGCCACCACCACTGCTGATGTCAAACCTCTGTCCAGATGCCAACTATTACTGAAATTGCTCCCTGAGCTTGCACTAAAACCAAAGTGAGTGACAAAAGCTGGGGCTGCTTTCACAGGCAGAAAATAGTGGCACTGCAAGTGCCAGACCGTCCAGCTGACTGTGACCTCCACTGACACCTGGTGCACAGGGCTCTCCCAACTCACTCCGTGGGCAGGTGCTGCAGCCTCACTTCCAAGGGAATAGGCTGAAAACTGGTGAAAATGGTGATATGAGTCCAAAAAAAGCAATACTTGCAAAATGAGCGTTTCTCTTGGATGTGAATTCAGATGTGCTGAAGTCCAACATCATTCTGCAAAGAGATTTTGGTGCAGTGCCCTAGTGATAGCTGCTGGCTGTCGATTACCCAATGTTTAAATTGTCAATCTGCAGTGATGGGATAGTAGTTATCTTACCTGAAATGAGAAGGTTGTTAAGCCATTGAACCCTGAGGTGTAGTATTCAGGTGACCAGTGATTTGTCAAAGCCCCAGGGGACACAAAGGGATGCTGGATCTCCCACAGCCGTCTGATCGCGGCTATAGGGGACGTGCAGCCGGTCTGAGATCACGCATGACTGTCTGTAGGGTATTAGCCATTTTTTTTAAGTGTTTCACAAGACTCTAGCAGAAGAATTGAGTACTTCTGGTGTTTGCAAACAAGGGCAACCACCCATCTCCACCTATCTCCACAGCTCAGGGCTGAATTGTGCGAAGTCAAGGCTGTGCCCAGAGAAGGTTTCAGAACAGTACTATCCATAAAGCTGAAAAATATATCGTGAATATGGGTTGAGATAAAACGCTGTGAGGCTCACAAGGGGAATCATGTACCAGTTCATGACATCTAAACGGCATCATACATTTCTCCACTGCCTGGAGAAAGGCATCCCGCCTTCCCTAATGCCCAGCTGTACTACTTTTGTTCACAGGACCATAGTCCTGAACGCTTGGCGCGGGGGAGAGAGGGGGCTGTGCTAGGGGAAGAATGAGACTAAATCACATCTCTTGAAGAGCAGTGGTCTCCTGTGTTTCACTCTCCTGCACGCTCGGGTGTGAGGCGCTTCAGACTCTGACGCTCCCTGCGGCTGACCCTGGGTTACTCAGGAGCTGTGACTCCCACAGCACAGAGCCAGGGGGAGCATGGGACCAGGGCGCCAAGCACGTCGAGGAACGGGGAGGAAACTACAACGAAGAGCTGAGAGGGCAGGCAGAGGAAATACAGTTTCTGTACTTCCCTACAGCCAGCTTCTACACAAGCCTTTTTCTTCCGCATAAAGTAGACAGTGATAAATCAAATTGTGATATCTGCAGTAGATAGCGATAAATCAGGATTTCCAGTAGTTGTTATCGTTTTCTTCTCCTTTGCAAAGAGAATAAAAAATAAACAACAACCAGCTTGTGTGAAAGCCTGGGGATGGGCTGCGGCTGCGGCTCCACCCATGCGCAGGGCTGGCAGGGAGTGGGAACCCACCGGAGGGGTTCCCGACTTCAGCAGCTTGTATCGAGGGTTGCGGGATGCGCCGGGGACGGGAAGGGCACAAATTGCTCACGGACCAAAAGCTGCCGTGTGCTCAGTCGATGGGTCACAACCTTGTGTCGCCGGTGCCCGACGCAGTGAGGGCAAATCCTCCCCAGCCGAGACAGATGCTATTCCCTGCGAGGTGAACACAGTTTCTCACCGGGTCTTGAACCGATCCTGCACATTTCCAACCACAGCGTCAGAATCAGAGCTTAGCCCTGTCTCCGCCCTAAGATCAAACACTTTTCCCCAAGCCTGACAGCGAACTGCCATTTTGTAGCCACATGCCCTCGCAAGGATGGTTTCGGGGGGAAGCGGTCCCAACGACGGGGCTCTGTGTAACGCGAAAGATGAACAGGGAAAAACAGTAGCAAGCTCAAACCCCATTGCAAACGCCGTCCCCGGGCCGCCTGGGCAGGTCCGGGAGAAGGGTGTGTGCTGGTGCTGCAGCCGCCACGGGCAGCCGTCGGGGTGTGGTCCCGCGGCATCCGCGGTCACCCTGCCCCGCTGCACGGCCATGCGGAGCAGCGCGGAGAGCTGCGCATCTGCCCCACGCTTCGAGGCGAAGCGGAGCGGGCGTCGCCCCCGCCGGGGCCGCCCGCTCGGAGGGGACACGGCGAAGGGCACCCTGGGCCGGCCCGGAGAGTCCCAGGGCAGTGCGCGCCGGGGTGGGAATGGGTGGTTTGCAGAGAGGGCCGGTCCCGGCAGCGTCAGCGCTCCCACTGCTCCTTCTCGGCAGGGCCCGAGCGGAGCCGGGCGCGGGTAGGCGCGGAGGCCGGTCCCTGGGGAGAAACTCATCGCGGAGGCCCCGGGTGCGAAGAGCCGGGGCGAATATTGTTCTGGCAGCGGCAGCCGAGGGTGTTAATGTAGGCTGGCTGGAGTGAAATAAGGCAAATATTTCCGTTTGTGCCCTCCTGCCTCTCTCAGCACCGGCTGTCAGTCCCCGGGCTTGTTATCCGTATAAGGTATCAGTTTGTTTGGCTGAGCTCAGCAAGGTTTTCTTCTCCGAGCAGAACTATAATTGCTATAATTCTACTGTATCATTTGGATCATTGCAGTATTGTTGTTTTCTCTCTCTCGTTCTCTCCCTGTAATACTGCCATAACGCGCTCCAGTGTTAAATTAGCAGGTTGCAGGGGGAAGGGAAGAAAAGAAGGCGAGGGAAAGACCATAAATGACTAAAAGTTTGTTTAAAAAATAAATAAAGCAACAAAGTGAATTGGCAGAGGAGAGCTCGCATCGCAAAGCATTTTTGCCTGAGAAGGGAGTACTGCGGTCCCGCCCTACGCCCTGGGCTGGCCGGGGCCGCGTTTCCTCCGGCAGGGCCTGCCGGGGCGCCGGAAAGTGGGGAATGGGAGGCCCCCCGGCCAGACTCGGGCACAGGGAGACGAGAGACCGGGGCGGGAAAGGAGTAAAAACAAGCTGCAGACGGCTGGAAGGCCGCAGCAGGGCTCCCTGCGCTCCGCCCGTCCCCGACAGGCTCGAGCTCCCTCCCGCCGCAGTCCCGGCTCGTACCGCCGGGTCTCGGCGCTGCTGAAGCCCTCGCAGATGCCGCACCGAAGGTCCCCCGTGCCCTCCGGCTGTCGCCTGTGCCGCGGCGGGTTCGGGTCCCCCCGCCTCGGGCAGGCAGCTCTGCCCGTCCCTGCTCTGCCATTCGCAGTGTCGCGGTTCGCCCGCGCCGGCTTGGCCGGCAAGACAGCGAAGGGAAGGCAGATGCGGGCCAGCCTCCCCGGCTGTAGGAACGCCGCTCCTGGCCCGGTGGTACCCCTGGCTCCGCGCAGCTTCCCCCGGGCAAGCCCCGGCAGGGAAGCCCGGTGGAACCGCCCGGCACGGCCAGGGCAAGAGCAAGAGGCGCCAGCCCCTCTGCTCGCCGAGCCTCGCCAATGGTACCCCTGGGTCTTTTTTTTTTTTTTTTTTTTTTTTTTTTTTTTGTGGTTGGTTTGGGATTTGGATTGGATCTTTTTTAGTTACTTGGGTTAATGAACTAATTGCCACTCGTGCCGGGGATGGCAAAAGCTCCCTAGAGCTGAGTACCGATGGCAATCGGCAGCTTTGCGTACCCGGCCCAGGAGCACCCCGCAAAGCCGGGCCGGGCTGGGGCCGCCCCGCTGTGGATCGCGGGGCCCGCCGGCCGCGCACGTCGGGGCGCTTCCCGCTGGCATCACCCCGGCCTGCGGATCAGGGGGAAACGAAGAGGGATGAATGAGAAGTAGGAGCCCTGAAAGGGCCCGCTCCCAGGGAGGGGACGAGTCTGGGTATAACGTTTGTCCCCGCGCACGCACCTTTAGAGCTTGGAAGCGTGTGCGTGTGCGCCCTCGGGCGTGGACACAGCCAGGGCGGCGTTTAGCCCACGCCAGCACGGACACATGCACGCACTCGCTTATCTTTTCTCTTAATTAACCAGAGATATCTGGTTAATTAGGAGACGTCAGTTCCGCACGCAACTGTGGCATGAACAGGGAAAATGGGACTGTCCCCGCTTCGGTGCTCGGGGTTGGGCATCACCCGAACGAGAGGACGGGTTTGTGGTGACCGGAGCAATTTCTCTGACGTGTTTGTGCTTGTGGGAGTCCGAGAGCAGGAGCGCACACGTGAGGGGGGACAGGCAGCTGTACCGTGCCCATCCAAACTGAGCCCAAACTGACCAGATAGGGAGCCTTGGACTTGTGACCGCCCAACAGGGAAGGGAAAGGAGCATAAAAAGCCGTCAGTGGTCTTCCGGCCCCGAAGCAGCGTGGAAAGCGCCGGAGGAGGGGAGATTCGTGTGCGGAGAAAGGCAGAGGCTGTAAGGGCAGGGAGGGGGCTGCCGGACAGCACCGCACCGGGCTGCGCGCCCTGCCCTGCCCCGGGGAAACTCTTCCCGGCTCCCGCACTCCACTGGGTCGGTCCCCGCCGCGCGTCGCCGCTGCAGGCGCCGCGCAGGTGCTGCCACAGAAAGCCCCGGGCGCGGACGCGGCATTTCAAACACCGGCGGCGAGCGCGGCGAGCGCGCAGCCCTGCGCAGCGCCGCGCCGGGCGGGCGGGCGGGAGCTGCCCGCGGGAAAACACGGCGCGGATCCCCCGGCGCCGCCCACGCCATCCCGCCCGGGAATTGCCGGGGCTAAGGAGGGGTCGGGCGGGGAGCGGGCCGCCGTCGGGGCGGGGAGTTGGGGACGGGGCAAGGCGTGCCACGGGAACTCCGCCACCGCCCATCCCGGACGCCCCCGACGGCTCCCTCGAGCGGGTCCCCGCCGGCTGCCGCCCCCACGGGGCGGGGGCGGAGCGCGGCGGGAGGGGCGGGGCGGGGCCGGGGGCAGCGCGGCGACTCGGGGCGGGTGCCGATCCGGGGCGGTCCGAGCCGGGCTTTGCCGGGCGCCGTCTGTCGGCGGCCGCCCGGCCTCCGGCGGGAGCCAATCAGGGGGCGGCTGCCCGCACGTGGAGCCGAGGGGACTCAAGAGCGCCGCGGCCGCCGCTCACTCCCCCCGTGACGGGCGTCCCGGCGGCACCGGGCAGCGCCGCGGGGGCGTCCGCGCCGCCGCTCCCGCCCCGGCCCCACGGCTCGGCCCCGCTGCCGCCGCCATGAGCGGCCCCTACCCGGAGGAGAGCTGCGCCGAGCGCCCCGAGTGCAAAAGTAAATCGCCAACTTTGCTGTCCTCCTACTGCATCGACAGCATCCTGGGCCGGCGGAGCCCCTGCAAGGTGCGGCTGCTCGGTACCGCGCCCACCCTGCCCGCCATCGCCGCCCGTCCCGACACTGACAAGGCCGCGCAAGGTAAGCCCCGCCGTCCCATCCCGCTCGTCCCGTCCCTTTTCCCCGGCATCGGGCAGGCCCGGCTGTGTGTCCCCCATTCCCCGCACAGCCTGCGGCTCGGCTCCGGCCCCGCTCCCCGCCTGCACCGCACGGCCGGGCGCCGCCTCGGAGCTGCGGTCTCTGTTATCCCGTTACCGTGCTCGTTAGCGGCTGCTATGCTGCCAGGAAGCGCAGCCAGAGCCGTGCCCGGAATTCGTCACAATTCTTTCCCTGGGGGTCGGGTACCGGCGCTTTAGGCTGCTCTTGCTTTCGATATAGGTGCAATTTTTAAAGCCAAAATAAATCGGTGAGAGATGCGATCTGTGTGGGGGGAAAGCCTGGCCCATTCGCATTAAAACCTGTAACAGGTTTCGGCGAGCGAGCTGGGGCCGCGCCCGGCAGCAGCCAGGGCAGTGATAACGGGCCGCCGGCAGCCGCCGCCCCCGGCCCCAAGTTGGGAGCAGCCCCCTCCGGAGCCGCGGGGAGCCCGGAGGGGCAGCTCCCTTGGGCGGCCTCGCTCCCGCTTTTCCCGGCGTACACTGGCGGGCGGGATTCTTTCCCCCAAAACCAAAACTAGACTTGGGGGGGGGGAAGGGGGGGAAGATTATAGGAGGGGGGAACAAAACAAAAAAAAAAAAAAAAGCCAGCAGAGGAATCCCGGGCTGCCGGGCGGGCGCAGTAGGACCAGCGCTGCCCCGCCGTGTGGCATATAGTCTGCGCTGACCGCTGTCGGAAACGTGCCGGCGCAGGCCCGGGGCTGTCAGAGCCCCTGCAGCCTGTCCCGGCCCTGAGCGGGGCGCCGGGCCGGGCTCAGCGACCGGGAGGAATTTCTTCCCAGGCTGGGAGCAGCGGCGCGGGCCGGGGCCGGCCTGAGGGACGGGGTAGGAGGAGGAAAATGGTGCACGAAGCATGCCTGAGGGACTGGACTCTTGCCCTAGGCTCTATTAACGCAGATCCTACTGACCGTGTCTCTCCTTCTCTCTTCCTTCCTTCCTTTCCTCCACACTTTTCTCCCCGCCACGCCTGCCCGCTCCGTCCGATTGCTGCGGCCGTCTACGCCACTTTCATGGTTCAGGGTCCCCTAAGGCCAGTCCCCCCTTCGAGCCGGCCGAGCTGCACCTTCCCCCTAAACTGCGCCGGCTTTACGGGCCGGGCGGAGGCCGGCTGCTGCCGCCGCGGGCGGCGGGGCCGCGGGGGGACCGGACGGAGGGGCGACCGGAGGGGGGCGCGGGCCCCGTATCCGCTGCCGCCCCGTGGGACACGCTGAAGATCAGCCAGGCGCCCCAGGTCAGCATCAGCCGCAGTAAAAGCTACCGTGAAAACGCGCCCTTCGTAGCGCCGCCGCCCGCCCGGGACGAGCTGGGCAGCCCCGCCGCACACGTCGAGGAGAGGCCGGGCCCTGCTGCGCCGGCCGCGGAGGAGGAAGAGGAGGAAGAAGACGAAGAGATGCTGGAGGAGGACGAGGATGAGGAGGAAGAGGAGCTGGAGGACGATGAGGAGGAGGAGCTGCTGGGCGAGGACGGCGGGGGGCTGCTGAAGGATGCCCGCCGAGGTGCCACCGCGGCCCCCGGGGCGGAGGGCGGGGATCTGTCCCCCAAGGAGGAGCTGCTGCTGCACCCCGAGGACGGCGAGGGCAAGGACGGCGAGGAGAGCGTCTGCCTCTCGGCCGGCAGCGACTCCGAGGAGGGGCTGCTCAAGAGGAAGCAGCGCCGCTATCGTACCACCTTCACTAGCTACCAGCTGGAGGAGCTGGAGAGGGCCTTCCAGAAAACCCACTACCCCGACGTCTTCACCAGGTACCGGCGCCGGGGCCCCGGCCGAGCGCGGAGTGAGCGAACCCCGGGGGGACGGGACGGGACGGAGCCGCAGTATGCTGTACCCTCGCCTCCAAACCGCCCTCGGCGGTGAAACCTGCCTCGGGCACCCCCGGGCTGGAGGAGACGGGGAACAGGGCCAGGTTCAGGGGGGAGCCAAGGCCGGCAGAGCCCGGGCAGGCCCGCCTGAAGGCCGCCGCCGGGCGCTATTTTTACCCGCTGCCCACCCCTCCTCTCACCGCGGCCGCTCCGGGATCGGTTACGCGCTGCTCGTGGGCTGGAGCCCGGCCCGGGGAAGCCCCGGCAGCGGCAGAGATCAAAGCGCCGCTGCCTAAAAATACCGGCCCGGCACGTCGGGGCCTCTTGGTGCCCGGAGTTGCCCCCAAGGAGCCCGGCGGGGTCCAGCCCGGCTCTGTCCATACTTTTGGGGACATTTTCCCGTTGAAAATGGTGGTGGCGGGCTTGGCCAGCGGCTCCCCTGCGGGAAGCGCAAGCAGGGAGAGAGGCAGAGCGGCCAGCCCTCTCCTCGCGCTGATCGAAAATTGCAGATCCCCACTCCTGCCTTAAGACTAGAGAGGGATCGAGTCCCCAGAATCGCACTTTTCGATCCCGATGACCCTCCCAGTTTGTCATTTGTTTTGCCCAGGGGTTGGGGTTCGGGACAGCGTTGGAACAAGAGTGTTTGCGGGGGCATTTTTTTCTCTGGACCTCGGAGCCGCGCATCGCCCGCGGCGCTCACCTCGGGGCGCCGCCTGGCCCCGGCCCCGGGAGAGGCTGCCCGGGCTGTGTATGGACATACCGCACTTTTTTCGTTGGTGTTTTTTACGGCTTTGGGTTTTGCTCCAGGGCTTTTCACGCCCTGAGGGCGCGGGGCTCCGGCCGCGGCAGGGTCCCAGTTATGCTGGGAATGCTCCTCTCTGGCACACGGAGCTGATGAGCCATTTTCCAGTGCCTTAGTGTTTTCCGATTTACCTTAATTGTGGCAATGTGAACCTCCGTGTGGAGCTTCCCGGCTGCCGTCCCCTACACGGCAGCTGCAGCTGGAACTGGCCGAATTTGGGGAGCGGCGGGGAGGGAATGCCAAAACCCTAGAGTCCCAAGAGGCGCCCAGATGGGCGGCCCGGAGCCGGGCCGAGGGTGGTGACAGGCGGTGTCCGCCTGCGGCCCGGCCCCGCTCGCCTCGGGCACCGGGATTTCGGGCGCGGGCGATTGGAGGTGCCCCGGGCTGACGGCGGCGTCTGTCTCTCCCCCAGGGAGGAGCTGGCCATGAGGCTCGATCTGACAGAAGCCCGAGTGCAGGTGAGTGGCAGCGGCGGGACCGGGACCGGCGCGTCCCTCGGTGGCACCCAGGGGAAGGGTGGCCTGGCCCTCCTCGGCGGCGCCCCCGGCCTCGCCAGGGCCGAGCCATCGGCTGGCGAATCCCCGTGTGATTAAAACTCGGGGCTCCCTTTTCGGTTGTTAGAAACCCGCTCGGCCGCAAGTCGGGTATTTGGCTGCCATCAAATCTCCAATCGGGCTTCATAAAAGCCCACTTAGTGCTAGAACAAACAGGGCCATTTGAAGGCGAAATGTTGTTTGATTTCCTCTCCGCCTGCACAAGGAGCTGGCTAATGCTATTTGATTTCCCATTTTTGATAGCAATAAGCCTGCATTGATCTAATAGTGAGTGAGTGCAATGCTATTAAAGGTGTTTGCCGCCCCATACCAGAGTGCATTTCCCAACCCGGGTCTCATAACCAAAGAGACGATAAACATTGGGATGCCCTGATTGCCAACAGAAAACAGATGTCTCTGGGTTTGAAGCTGAGCAAATCACTTTACAGTTAAAATCGGGCGCTGATAAAGCATAATAAATTCCATATGGCTCATTTAATACACAACAGCTTCTTGCATTAGAGGGGCTAATGATGAGATTTGTCCCCTCCTTTCTGTTGACACATTTCTCCATTGTCAAACAGAGATGTGACAGCAAATCAGTATTTTCAGCTCAGGGGAACAAGTCGTGGGAAAGTTAAATAACTTTTTTAACAGAAAGACACCCCCTTTCTTTCTCCTCTATTCATGGCAGAAGATGTAATTAAGTGAATATGAATTATTAGAGTCCCTTCGTTTACCTTTGGGTCTACTCAGACTTATTAATTCAATAAGGGGGAATCGTAGCGAGGACAGCTTGCTAATTGAGTTTTAGCGGGGAGAGACGCTCCCTCTGTGCCAGGCTGTTGCCTTCCGCACGAACACAATGCCTCTTCATCGTGGGTACCCAGATAGGCGTGCGTGGAGATCAATTCCCGCTGAACAACTGTACGGAGAGACTCGTAGCGCTGCTGCCTTTCTGCCTTCCGGGAAAGAAGGGTCTCATACTGAGCTTACAAAGCCGAGCATAACAGGAAAAGCTCTGCCCACGCCTGCCCCAAAAGATTTACAAACGTCTGTCTCTCAAAGTCTGTCTGTAGGTGCGTGTGATGGCCCCACACTTGGTTATTAACGGAATATTTTATTTTCCTTTGAAATGCGGTTTATTTTCCTCTACCTCTCTCCTGCTTTAAGCAGTTTTATTTCACGATTTTTGCTTTATGGGAGGGGTAAAAGAGAGAAAGGACGGCAGTGCCATGACATCCTAACTAACTTTTATAAAATAGATCTTAAAAGGGCAGCCTTGAAATCTATATTTGTTGCTTTGGTTGCCTCACAAATTATTTCTTCGTTTCAGACATAAGTGAAATTACGACTTTTCTCCCTCTCTTTAAATCTGAAGGGGAAAAAAATCGACGATCCCCAAACTATATAATTTGTAAATACGTCCTTTAACCAAAAAAAAAAAAAAAAAAAAAAAAAAAAAAAAAAAGTCGCGGTGTGGGTTTGCGTGCGGAATAATACCCGCGTAGTCCTCTTGGGAAAACGCACTGCCGCTGCTCCAGCGCAGCGGGAGCCGCCTCCCGCTCCGGTGTCTGCCCGCACCGCCGGCCTGCCGCAAAGATGTGCGGGGGCGTAGAACTGCTACGCCCCTCCGGGAGCCAGGGCCCGCGACAGGGCCGGGGGTGTCACCGAAAGCCGCGTGGCGTGTCGGCCCGCGGCGTGGGTCGGCACAGCCCGGGGCTCAGCGCGGCACCGACACACGTCGTGGCCCCCGCGGGCCGGCCCCGTTTGGGGCGATCCCGCTTCGGGGGTGGCGGAGGAGCGGTGGCCGTCGGGCCGGTGCGGGGCTCCTGAGGGGCTCGCCGCTCCGAGGGCGCGGGCAGGCGTATTAAAACCGGTTTTTCTTTTGGCTTTCAGGTATGGTTCCAGAACCGTAGGGCTAAGTGGCGGAAGAGGGAAAAGGCTGGGGCTCAGACACACCCCCCAGGTTTGCCTTTCCCTGGTCCCCTGTCAGCAACTCACCCCCTCAGTCCATACCTTGATGCTAGTCCTTTCCCTCCTCATCACCCAGCTCTAGACTCCGCCTGGACCGCCGCCGCCGCCGCGGCCGCCGCCTTCCCCAGCCTGCCGCCGCCGCCCCCCGGCTCCGCGGCGCTGCCCCCCGGCGGGACCCCGCTCGGCCTCGGCACCTTCCTGGGCGCGGCCGTGTTCCGCCACCCCGCCTTCATCAGCCCCGCCTTCGGCAGGTACCGCCCGCCCCCGCGCGACCGGCACCGCGCTGTCCTGGGCGGGGGCGCCGGCAGTGGCGCCTGGGGCCGCGCGCGCGCGCGGATCGCGGCCCCACGCGGGACCCGCCGCGCGCGGCCGCCCCGGCGTTCGAACTTGGAGCGCCCCGCAGCCAGCGCCGATTGGGCGCCGCGCGGGTCACGTGCCTCCGCCGAGGCCGCTCACTGGGCGGGGGCGGCTCCCCCTCCCGCCCCCCGCGCGGCCGCGGGTTCCCCGTGGGGGCGGCCGGGCCGCGGCGGTCGCGGGAGCCGGGGCGGGCCCGCGGGGCAGGCACGGGGCAGGGCCCCCGAGGGACCGGCCCGCGGAAAGCGGAGCTCCCACGCCGAAACTAAACCATGGCGTGGGTTTCCCTGCGTGCACGCGTGGCCTCTGCTTTGCTCGGGGCGGGGGTTGCTGGTATTTGGCCAGTCGGGATGAACAGAAGCCGCGACATCCCGGGTGCCGTGAGCCACTCCGGCCGCGTGGGGACCGTCACAGACGGATTTTTAGCCGCGGGCATGCGTGGGGCTGAGCAGCTTCCACAAGTTCGCGTCGGAACGAGCTCCCGCGGGAGCCGCGGTCCGTCCCACGCTCCGCCGGGCGGAGAGTCCGCGGGCGAAGTGCGGGAAGCGCCGAGCGGCCCCGGCAGCGCTGCTCGCGGAGCCGGGGCAGGCGGAGGGCGGACGGGTCCGGGTAACGGGGCGAGCGAGCGCTGCCTGCCCAGGACCGGGGGCTCCCCCCCGCGCATCCCCCTCGCCGCCGGCTGCAGCCCCCGGCCACTGCCGCCTTGACTGCGGCAAGTCAGGGAGGACCAGGCTCAGCGGGTTTTCCTCCCTTTTTTTTTTTCCCCGAAAAAATCTTTTGCCTGCCCGCCGTCGGGTATTTCCAGCGAGTCTCTGTCCCCACGCGTCCGCGCTTGGCGGGAAGGAGGCGAGCGGGGCCGGCGGTCCCCGGCGCGGCGGTGACGGCCGTCTCTGCTTCCCTTGCAGGCTCTTTTCCACCATGTCCCCCCTGGGCAGCGCCTCCAGCGCCGCGGCTCTGCTGCGGCAGCCGGCGCCGGCCGCCGAGGGCGCGGTGGGCTCGGCGGGGCTGGGGGACCCGGCCAGTGCCGCCGCCGACCGGCGGGCGTCCAGCATCGCCGCCCTGCGGCTGAAGGCCAAGGAGCACGCCGCCCAGCTCACCCAGCTCAACATCCTCCCCGGGAACAGCACGGGGAAAGAGGTGTGCTAAGGCACGGCTGCCGTCCGCGGGGTGCGGGTTAGGGTTTTTTTAGGGGGGAGAGAAAAAAGAGGGAGAGGAGAGTAAATACGCGAATCGATAAAGGTCACCTCAGACAGCATGAATCAAGACCAAACGGGGGCAAAAATAATAATGATTTTTAAAAAAAGAGGACCAGCAGCTGAGACTGTAGTAGGTCCTCAAGACAGGAACTTGGGGAAAGTGAATGCCTCTCACATCAGCCCTCACATGAGTGAAATGACACTTAAAATCTCCTGAATAAGTAACTCCTTGGCTGGTACATTTCTTAAATGTACGACATGTCCCTTTCCTCTATGAACATAAGGGGGGGAAAAAAGTGAAAAAAAAAAAAGAAAAAAAAAGAAAAAACCCTAATAAAAGTTACTATATATTAGCGTTTCGTACACTAAATATTTTTCCTTCTGTTTATCTGGCAAGAAAAAAAGGAAATAAATAGAATTGTAATTAAGAAAGTGAAACGACAATAGAGAAGCTAAGAGAGGGGGAAAGCTACCCACATCTTCTTAAAATAGCATCCTAGGATAAGTTGGTCAGTTAGAAGCGCTGGAGAACTATTTTACACGTTGCAACGAGCTGCATATGCTAACCAAGGATGCTGACAGTGCAAACTGAAAGTAAATTTGATGCTGTAAGATAACCAGTGCACTTAGGGGAAAGGGTATATCTTTTTCTTGTTATATTCTTTATCACTACACCAACCAAGGTTTTTATATCAAACCAAAGCGAAATACACTGCTAGAATATGGACTGTTTAAGTCACTAAACTGTGATTATTAATTCTGTACATACCATTGTTATAAAAAAAGAACAGAGCTTTGTATATTTGAAAAGTTATAAAACAATTGCACTCAGTGTAGTGTTGTAAAAGTTTGTCATTCTGTAGATTCTTACTGTGTTGTAGATATACTAGGGTTCCTAGACAAATATTTATGTACAAACTCTTTATTTAACTTATTAACTGTAGAGGTTTCTGAAACCCTCAAGAGGCGATGGTACAGTACTTTTTCGTGTAATGTCGTTATTGTTAACACTTTTCCTTGCAATCCGGTGGAGAAGTGCCACGTTCAGAAAATAAACGAAAATATATGTTTAACAAAAAAAAAAAAAAAAAAAGAAAAAAAAAAAGATCAAAAGAAAAGCAAAAAGCCCTGTCCTTGTGGGGGCTGCGGGGCCACCTGCGCCGCACTGCGGGCGCCCGGGGCCGGGGGCAGCCGGGGCTGAGCCCCACCAGCCTCAGCACCGAGGCTCCCCCCGCGGGGCCGGGGTGGGCGCGGGTCGCTCGGCTGGGCCGGCGGCCAGAGCTCGGGCGTGGCGGGGGAGCAAGGTGCCGGCAGCCCCGTTTGCGAGGGGATCTGCGGATCGCGAGGTCGGGTGGGGCATCCACGGCCGTACGTGTCCGCGCTCTGTCGCGGGCACCGCGGCGTGTCCCCCCAGCTGCCCAGCCCGGCGTGCTCTGGGCCGTCTCTTGGTGTCAGCGATGCCACACCGCGGGGAGCCGCCCCACGCTGCCCCGGCACTCGCCGGGCGGGGACGGGGCAGCCCCAGGCTCCGCCGCTGCCGAAAGTCGGGAGTGGGGGAAAAAATCTGGAAATTTGGGGAACGCTTGGCCGCCCCTGCACCTTTGGGGTTACAAAAGTTTCTCCGCGCCTGCCCCTTCGTTCTCCTCGAGGTGAACTTCTGTTTCTCTCCTCTTCCTTTATTACTCCCCGGGTGATTTTCTTCCTCGGTTTTTTTTTTTGTTTGGTTGTTTTTTTTTTTCTTTTTTTTGTGGTTTTTTTTACTTGATTGGGGTTTTTTTGTTTTGTTTTGTTTTGGTTTGGTTTTTGTTTGTTTTTTGGGGTTTTTTTTTGGGCGCAGCGGTCCCGTCTGCCTCTTCCACGGAGCAGAGGCCGAAATGCGGGAAGCCCCGGCGGCGCTCCCCGCGATGACTCCTGGTCCCTCCCGACCAAGCCCCGGCCCCGGACGGGCGGTCGGAGCGCCCGGGTGTGGGGTTCTTTTTTTGGGTGATTTGGTCCAATCTCGGCAGCGCTCCACAACGACGGGCCGGGGCCGGAGAAAAGCCCAAAGGCACCCCGAGGGAGCCCGGCCCGGCGGGCGGCTCCGCGGGGCGACCCCGGCTCCGGGAGGCACCGGCCGGGAAGCGCCGCTGGAGCGAGCATCGCGCGTGGGAGCCCGCCACGACCCTTCCCCGCAGCTCCCCCCTTCACTCATGGCATTGCATATCCCACACCTCCAACCCCGCCCGCCCCCAGCCGTATTTTTGAGTTCTAAAACCCACCATAGGCACGAAAAAAAATTTATGGGAAAAATAAGGCTTGTTCCTTGGACGTTATTAACAGTGCAGCCTGAAATATACATTTTTGCCTCAAAGAAAAGGGAATCATTATCAAGCCATTAGGCATTAAGAAATGTCATTCAGTCATTTTTATTCATTCTGCTGAAATCTTCGTAAAAGCCCGAATCATACTTCTGCAAGCAGCAATTTTGTTAATCCAGGGGGTTATTACTCTGGTCCCTTATTAGGATCTATACTGCTGCCAAGCAATCCTATAACCTTCTCAAAAGAAGTTTACCTCCGTGTTATAAAACCAGTAGTGGTATTTATACTGTGCAATAATTAGTGTATTACCTGAATCCACTAACAGGTTCATTTTATCTCCGCACAAAACCCCTAGTCTGCTTATAGAAAGCTTGTGCCTCCTTTGGTGCTGTTAAAGTGGTGAAAGAGTGAATGAAGGCTGGTAGCACTTTCTCCTTTCGCCGTGCCTTAATTCCCATCTCTTTTTGCTCTCATCCAATTAGTGCAGTGTATTAAGCGGTTTATCATCTCATAGTCAGCTATTGAGAGAAACAAGGCGAACACTTTGCAATAGAGCCTGCTCTCCTTTGACACCCTCAGGTACTTACATATTCCACTGTGCTATGAATAATAGAGGAAGAATAGAGCGCTAATTCCCTCATCAAAGAATGCCTTGTCTGCTGCTTTGCTCAACAACACCATTCTGATCAAAAGAAAAGCAATAAAGCTTAGCATAACAAAACGAAACCTACTTATTAGCTTAGTGGTTAAATTAATGCAGAGCCGCTGCTATTCAAAACCAAGGTTTGAAAACAGCCTCCAACAACCTGATAATGCTGCCTTCGGGATGAAGGAATTTTAATCTGAAATTTGAAGCTGGCACAGATGAGTTAATCTATTAAACTGCTATAAGGAGGGTGCGGGAGAACTATTCAATTAAGGCACATTTAAGGTGCCCTGCAGAAGACGGGGAAGGATTCGAAGGGGAAGATGTGCTCTGCTTCGGCCTTAGAAAACTGCCTTTGGCGGCGAAAAGAGGGATTTTGGCACAGCAGCAACCGTGTTTGCGGATGGGAATTCTTTTTCATATCGCATATGTCATCAGCGAAACCTGGCCACCGGCTCCATGTATCAACACTCCTCTTCCCCAACTGCAAATAAATACAAATAAACACAAACCTTAATTTTAACAGCACGGGGTGGGGGAGGGGGATATGAGGAGGAAAAGGAAGGGAAGGCGATTCAGGCCAGACCAGCCTCAGAATGCAAACCTCCGAACTTCAGTTTTCCCAAATTATTTACAGCGCAGCGTTTACCAGCTCCATTTAATATTAAATGCTGTAAAGATGATTTTGTGTTTCCCAGCCTTTCTGAGGGGCCAAGACGAGGCACGGTGCCCAGAGCTGATTAGAGAGGGAGAGGGGAGGGGAAAAAAAATCCAGTTTACTCCCTGCCAAGACTTCAGCTCTGATCTGACCAGCTTTGCTGAGAGGAATCAAAAAAAGCCTCCATTCGGGGTAAAAGCCCTCATTTCCCATCCTCAGCCCCCCCGGACTGTAGCTGGCCGGGGTGGCGGGGGCTCCGGGGCTGTGCCACTCACGGCTCCTCCGCCTCGGTGCGTGGGGGGAACAGCCCCTCGCAGGGCCACTCTGTGCTGCTGCATCCTACACAGTCATTCCACAACACTCTCATTTAATCTAAACATCCCTAAACTTGCAAATTAACAGGCTCTTCAGCTGTAATTATACAGATACATACAAGTGCCACAGGGTCAGGTTACGCCATATCTATCCATTTTATTTGTATACCTAACGTTTGGAGGAGAAGGTCACATTTTTCACTTTCCTAAGACATTCTACCCAGAAGAATCAGTATATATCAGTAATATCTTCATAATCCTAATTGGGCTGGACACAAAAAACCTAAAAATGCCTGCATGGAATTACAAGAAACCAGGATCTTTTGAAATTCTGCAGCTTCAGTATGGCATCTTAGCAGCAACATCTTCTTTCCAAGACAAGACTCCAAATAAAGTCTGTTTTACAATATTAAACCCAACTAAACATATTGGGAAGGATAGCTCACCAGGGTGGGACAACACCTGCACAACACCAGAGACTGCATAGATTCCATTTCTCACTGTAGTGATTCCATGTGAGCAGAAATGAAAGGGTTCAGTTCCAAAAGTTGCTAGGAAGATGACTGTGTATTTAGGCATATTCAAACTGACACTACCCATACTGACACACAGCTTCTCCCAAACGCTACTCTGGGGACAAATGAATGTCATAAAATACTCTGAACACAAACAGACACATGAATCCCTACAGTGCACAACATGTTCATGCTGATCCTCTTACTTTTTCTTCAAGCTCCCTTTGTTAATGGCTGCTCATCCTAAAAACAGACACACAAGCAATTCTGTAAGACCAGGAAAAGTCCAGCGCAATATGACCTAGCATGGACTATTTTCAACCATCAGATCATAGAATCAAATTCTCTTTTACTAGAAAACTTTATTTTTTTTCCTTCAAGTGTGAAAAAACTTTACATTTTACACTGTTTAAGATTTAAAGCAATTTTTATAACCTTACATTAATATATCACATTGCAAACTAAACAGTGAACAGAGTACAACTATATTTTGTGTACAAAAGCATGTACCCAAATTTATTCTCTTGTCATATCTGCTTGTCATTTTATTGGAAGTAAATGAAAAATACAATTTGTTTATAAAAACTGTAAAATCTCCAACACAGTAATTATTACAGAACAGTGACTATGATTTGCTGCTTTCCATTCCCCTCTTATTGGTTACAATGCTATCCCAAAAATATTTTTCCCTATCGATTGCTTACTTTCAAATGCTTAGAAATGAAACACATTTATATCCTCTGTATGAGTGAAAAGGGTTTTGTTCATGTGCATGTCTTTACATCCACACAGAAATCTTCAACGTGGCAAAATACTATGCTTAAAGACGCTTGGAAAGACTCCTCATAAAAAGATGGTCCCTATTTTTAGCACCTCCAGGTTTCAGTCGTTCTTTAATGAATTTCAAAGTAAAGAGTCCCTACCCCTGTTCAGAAGGTAATAGGACATTTAAATGCATTTAGGTTTAGTATTGTTTTTAATTGGTATGTTTGTGATCAGGAAGAAGATAAACCCTGAAAAGGCAAAACATTAGTGCTCCTACTGAGACCTCTACTAACCTCTCTTCCTGAGAGCACCTCTAGTAAATACCCTGGAGCAAAGTCTAGGATCACTTACATTCCAGCAACTCTCACTGGGAATTATCCAATTAAAGCAGCAATTCCCCCACCCCCTTTTCCCTCATAGGTCTAAATACACAACAAAAAATATTGCAAAAATCAACTACTCCATATTTTAATAACCCTGGTTTCTCAACGAAGAAAAAAAAGGAAGATAAAAACACCTTGAATACTTGATATCCACAAGAATCATACATCCTGTTTTCATCTCCCATTTTTCCTCCTCCAAAGAGACAAGATTATTAAAACACCATTGTACATACCGAAATAGAGTATTGCTGAAGAGATCATTACTGATAAACAAGGGACTAGCCTCCCTCCTTTTTTAATCAATCACTGTCTTTCATTACTGGACTCTCCCACAGATCTATCTTCCTATACTGACGGTGAAGAGTTTGCCAAGGTTCACTTCTGAGTAGCCACTCATGGACAGGCATTTGTCTACGGTGCTCTTCAGTCTTTTGTAGGCCTCACAGACTTCCCTCCTGAGTGGCTTCTTCTTCAAATACTCTAGAAGAACAAAGAGGAAAAACCCAAAACACAGAGAGGAATTAAATTACCACAAAAAGACAGGATTTTTGCATTTGTTAGACTATGAATCAAGGTATTTTAAAACGAGGTGAATGTTGTAGTTAGCAAGGAGCACATTTGTGGCAAGCTCTCCCACAGTCTGCTGCATTCCCTGCCTTTCCTGCACGAGCTGGTGAGGGGCCATGGTGAACCTTGGCCATGGAGACAAGGCTGAAGCTCCCTCAGCCCCACCAGCACGGGAGCAGTGGGAAAACTGTCAAGAGCCACCCCTAGTCCAGTTTTGTCATCTAGCTGGAGTGAAATGAGGGTTCACTGTCACAGCAGAGAAAGTAAACAATAGCTGGGCTGGGCATTTAAAAGGGGCAGGTGCCTTAACTTAGTGAGAACTATCCAGAGTTCCCAGGGGTTGGAAGTAGGGAGAGATTCTGCCCCAGGGTGGCTTCAGAAGTGAAGGAGATCACAATTCATGTCTAATTCATGTCCCTCATCCCTGCTGTTAATACTGGCACTGGCACATCCTGGGTCAGACTTATCACCAGTCTTGTGAGTTCTCAAATGCACCTTGCGTGCAGGATAGGAATTGTGATCCTCAGCACCATGGAGGCACTGGAAGAAAAAGGGAAGTATTACAAACAAGGAGAATTCCATGCTACTTTACCCTAAAAGAGAGAAGATGCTCAGTATTCCAACCAGGAGATGTCAGGTTCTCCTGACACATGAATGAAGAGACTCCCAAAGGCTTGGTAAGATATGTCTGGAGTACATGACATTTACTCACCTGTACCTTCATGTGTGTGCAAAGTCATGTGCATGAGTCTGTACATATTTCAGCAGTAAAGACCAAGCTATTCTATTTCTGTTGGGGTTTTTTTTTCAAATTTTCTGCCATTAAAAAAACACACCCAAGAGATTTTGTTTGGGAAACTGTCCAGCTTTTCCTTAATAAAAGCTGTGAACAAAGACTAAAAGAGCAAAATATTCCACTACTCCATTATACAGCAGTGCCAAGTGGATGCAGATCCGGCACAGTTCTGCTCCTACTTTCTAACCAACTCCACATTCTAGGAACACCAGCTCCTACCCAAAAGCCTGTTCCTGCAGTTACACCTTGGAACACTGGAGAGCACATGAACTGCAGAACAAGGTGGCCTCCCAGGCAGCTTCCCTGCTTTTAGACTGGAGGGATTCCACGTCCAGCAGCACTAGGAAAGCACAGCAGAGGTACTTGCAGGTCAAGATTTGAAGCCACTGAGGTACAGGGTAAAGCATGTGTCTTGTGAGCAACCAACACCATCCTTCTATTGCTCATTAGCTTTGCCTCACTTCTCCCTGGCACCTTCACAGCCCTCCTTCTCATTTCAATACGTAACAGAGGAAACTCCATCCCCTCTCAAACAGCTTTTAGTCTACAGCACAAGTTAAGATGAAAAACCAATTGTCTCTAAAAACAGTGGAGTTTATTTAAGAAAAGGTTTATGGGGAGAGGGACACTGGTTTTTTGAGTCTATGAGTATAAGGGATGAAATGTCTCATTTTTGTGACAACTCACCTCTCACCTCACCTCTGTGATGTGACTGAGATGAAGGTGTCCCATCAGACAGCTTCATCTCAGCAGCCAAGGACTGCTACATGAGCAGATGGCAGGGACGGGAGGCATGGTGACAGAAAAAGCTATTACAATTTTGAGGTTTGTGACTTTGTCCTCCCTGAGGATTTACTAATATTTCTTCAGAGTCTCAGATGTTGTAGTATGAGCTCAGCAGACTAGCTCTGGATACAATACAGTAAAACAGGAATGTTTTACTGAGAAATTGCCACCTGCTTAGGTTTTCCATGTTACCCACAAAGTTCCACTGAAGTTAACTGCTTTGCATGAAGCTATCAACTCTTTAAAAATTAAATAACAACTTTAAATTAATGATGCCTGAGTAAGTGAATACATTGATTAAAAGCATTTTGATAAGCACCTTTCATGCATTGTTGTGAAGAAGTTATGTATTGTGTCTGGGCAGTAAGCAAACAGAGGAAGATGCCTTGTTGAAGATACCACATTTTTACTGTTACACAGACAGTAATGACTTAAAGTCTATTAGCAGAATTGGATTTTCCTTAAACTACAACTCCAATACAACAAAAGCTTGATTATGTGAATCTGCTCATTAACAGGCTGAAGTCACTATGGCATAAACACATTTAACAATTGTGAAAGTATTTAGATAGAGGGTTAAATTAAACAAACCTTGAAAACTGTCTTAACCACATCCACAAAAACACCAATCCCACTTTGCCACAAACTGAGCTCTCACTTGTTTATGTATTTTCAAGATTAATGATAACCCACAGTAAGTGGGTTCACTTGCAACTGCTTGCATTAGCCAAACCATGCTCTTTAGACCAAGGAACAGTAGACAATTCCATCCTTACACCTCAAAACTAGGCCAAAATAGTTTAAAGTTACCTGAAGCTCGGGAGGGACCAAGGTAAAATACATCAATGTGAACAGCTGGCACATGTGAACAGAGCAGGAAGGCACATTAATCATTAGAACATTGAGGCAAACAATACACCAGGGCTGAAAGTAGGGAACAGAAATACAGGCCCGTTTACAGCTCCAATTCAGGATTCAGGGTTCCAGCCATCCCACTAACAGAGCTCCCAGCTCCTCCCAACATTAAATCTGAACTCCAATTACACGCAATAACCTTTCTGACAGTATGCTTCAAACATTTCTTAGATGCAATTACCTTTGTAGAGGCAGGTAGGAAAGGGTGGATTGAAAAAAAAGGAGAAATATGAGGGGCCTCGTTGAAGTAATGAGGCCAATTTTAAGTTTCAATTATAAGAGAATGGGAGCTGGGAGCTCTGGGAGGAGAGGCAGGCAGGGCTGTGTCTGTAGCACCATGCATTTGAATGACACAAGTGCATCTGATGACTGGGGAGAAGAGATTTAAAGAACTGTAGTAATACAGAGCAGGGGAAGATGAGAGAGGACACAGCTCCTGATGTGTTTACCTCCTTTGCTGATGGGATATTGACTTTTCCCACCAGGTTGGTTAGAAAGGGGACTATTTACGCTGCCACACAGCAGAGTAAGAATGACAACCGGCATCACTCTGTGCTCCTCTGAGTAAAAGACAACTGTGACCGTTGTATATCACACAGCCAGTCAATACCTTTGAGTTACCACACCATCCAACTTAGAGATGCATATAAAAGCTCCTACTTTCTTCCTAAATGAGAATTTAATCAATAACATGCCTAAGGCCTTCTGAAAACTAAGCTATACAAACTGACTGAAATTGCCTTTTAGTACTCACATTCTGAAATAGTTCTATACCCATTATCACCCCATCATTGTTTTAGTAACATCCAAGTTCAGTGGCAATGAGCAATTTTTTAAGATGACCACTGCTGCAGAATGATACATGGCTATACATAATGAGATATATTTCTATACATGCAGAGCATACTAAAGACATTATCAAAACAAATATAAAATTAGAAATGCAGATATTTTAATAGTAAATAAAACCTGCTTCTGACTGTATGCAAGTAAAATTCAGGTACTGCGTTTTCTAAAGTTAGTAAATCACTGACTCTGGTAAATACTACAGAATCATACCACCAAGCATGCAGGTAATCCCTCCTTCCACCTCCCAAAATAACTGTCCCTCCTTCCCGTCACAAAACACAGTCTGAACTTCTGGTTATCCTGTCAAATTTAGTACCCGTCCAAGTCCTTGTTTAGCTACCTAGGTATATTT